>NC_089860.1:19931212-22331212 GCF_036373705.1 Amia ocellicauda
ATTAGCCACTGAGGTAAGCTGAGGAGAGTTGATGTTTGGTCAGGGACCCCAGTGGTCTGAATCGATCTGCCATGAGAGAAATGTTAAAATCTGGAGCCAATACCAGATTCTGTGGGAAATAGCTGAAGGTGGGGGGTGGACGACTAACTTCTAGTTTATGGTCCATGAAAGTCAATTACCTTTATTGATGTCTAGACACAGGGATGTGCTGCACTAGCACACAGTGTACAGCAGGAACCTTTCAGATTGCTGTTCATGCTCAATAAACTAGAGGGGTTTCAATTCAAACTGTGAATTTCACCAACTATGCTTATATAACAGGGGAACTGTGTGTACCTATTGTGTGTTTGCATCTGAGCCAATTCTGAAGCTCCAATGGAAAGCGGTGAAAAAAAAACAAAAACAAAAAAACAAAAAAAAAAACAACAACTTTTAAGTTCTGAAATGTCTACTTTCTGAATACATTTGATTTTCACAATATATGAAGCCTGATATAATGACTGGTAGAGAAGCAGCCAGTTATTGTGATCTATAACAATGTTATTAACATGTTCCAACTTATACAAATAAATCCCTAACACTTCAAGCTAGCCTTGTGAGTATGGATGAATCATGAGTCATGCCCAGTCAAACATTCACTGATGAGGCCAGGACATCCACATACATACACATATGACAAGCTGGTTTATTTAGAAAAACTAAACTTAAAGCAAATAACTGACTGTGGGAAAACACAGCAGTGATATACATACTAAATAAATCACTCTGTCCTTCAATTCCATGAATTTCTCCTAATTTCTCAGCATGATTCACCATTTTCTGGGAAAATGGAAAATAAAGCAGGCAGTTAAAGTATATTACCCTGCCCTCAGGCGTCCATTAATGTTTTTCAAAAATATTTTAATATTTTTTTGTTATCAATCTACTTTAAGCAAAGTGAACGCTAAAACTGCATGTTTCAACGTTTACAGATGAGATGTTTTGAGAGAAAGAGAGCGAGAGCGAGAGCGAGAGAGAGAGAGAGAGAGAGAGAGAGAGAGAGGTCAGAACTCCACATTGATGTTCCTTCAATTTTTCTCAGAAATAATCTGTCAATCAACTGAAATTTCTGTCATGGGTAAGAAGCAAAACTACAATTTAGTTCCTTGAAAAAATGTTTCAACTGTGAAGGGAGTGAAGGAAGTATGGCCTGAGTTTGTGATCTGTATTTTGCCAAATGGAGTTCTGTTCTTGTTTAACACAGTCTTAACAAAGGAGTCAGGAATGCTGACTTTTGTCCTTTACCTTCAGGATGTCACTCACACCTTCAATGCTGCTCTGATTATTAAGAGGAGGTAACAGCAAAATTACTGTGCAAGAAACATGTTACAGAGGAAACCTGGCAATAATATATTTAAATACAGGAAATGACTAGTGATGATGCACGCCTGAGTCAATACTGAGAACCAGACCCTGTCTGTAGAAATTATGCCTGGTTCAATATTAATCTCCTATTCAAGACTGTGATACCTCGAAGATTTAGAGATTTTTTGAGCATAATATGAAAGTGAAATCTAAATAACTAAAATATTTGTATGGTTACATTTTGGTAAATATATTTGAATATATATATAAGTATGTCCCAACTTGATTATTGGTTGTACATTAACACAACTTTTAAAAATAGTTAGAGATGGTAATGAATATTAAGACCAATTTCAGGTTGATGCTTTAATTGTAGAAAAAATATCTGAATAAGGCTTTCTGTTAAATTTCTTATGGACACAAAATAAAGAAAAACATTAAGGAACATCAGGAACAATATATAGTGCATTATTATTATTATTATTATTATTATTATTATTATTAATAATAATAATAATAATAATAATAATAATAACAATAATAATAATGCACTATTCATATTAATTTTACTAATTATGAATATATGCTACAGCTCCTGATGACTGAAACCATCAAGTTTGTCTGAAAAGGGGTAAAATTGGAGCACAAAACCTAATGAAGACCAATATATTATTGTTCTGAATTAGGGTTTTGTGGTTGATTAAAGTCACTGAACTTGCTGCAGTGTAATCCCATTTAAGCACACCTCACAGCTGCTCTCCTTCAACTTGAACCAGTAACATTTGGGTAAAGTTACGCTAAAACAAATACTGAAGGACAGGCGGCTTTCCGTACTGTTTATGTTCTGATTTACAGGTCACTGCATTCCCCTGGTCAGTGCAAAGCAAATGTGGGATGAAGAACAAGAAAAAAGGGAAGGCTTACCGGGATCGCCGCGTCTCCCTATCCTCCCCCGTTTTCCTGGAGGGCCTGAAAAAAGGAAAGAAATTATTCATTTATTTATTCTTCACTCAAGTCTTTTAAACGCCAACCCTTTCTGCATTGAGCAGAGGCACCAGGGGTTCCCTGTTTCTCCAGATGTGTGGCTCTGCGCAGGGTTGTCTCAGAACATCTGGATCCCTAGCCCTCCTAGACAGGTGGTTCTGGGCTTCAAATGAAGGCCATTTTATTTTACAGTCTGCTGACTGCCTGTTATGGCTCGCAGTTTATACAGTTTGCAAGTTGTGTAGCACAGATGAAAAGACAAGTGCTATAGTTTGTCAGCTACCTGAAAGCTTATGTATATAAAAACTGATTTATTTGACAAAATAGTCATAATTCTACCTTTCATGTATTTAACCCAAAACAAAGCATAATTCTTCATTTCAAATTCAGTTGCACTTTGTGTGAAACACTAGAAACAAAACATAAAAGCAATTATTTAGCACATGATTTCGTCAGTATTACACTGAATGCAGATTAGAAGTATTTGTGGTTACATTTTTATCGCATTTAATTTTTGTTAATTTTTCCTTTTTCCAAGTTAATTAATACTGAGAAATATACACTGTATAAGCCGTGTTATATACAATTGTGAGGAAACACAAGGGAGACAGATCAGTCTCACCCCACAGGTACAAATTACACACTGATATAAATAGGAACTTCGGTCTTGATTATCCTGCAGTAAACAGCACCATTGATGTCAACACTAGAGATCTACCCAAATTCTATTACAGTGACCGGTCAACTATCTGACCAGGGTAAATTCCACTAGAGGCAAAGAGGCATCACATGCAGTTATTTTTAAAATTAAAAGCCCCATGTGGCAACTCTTCATAAGAGTGTAGCCATCAGTAAGAGCATTTGAATCAGGAACACCTATATACAAAGCAATAAAATAAATCAGAATTTATATGCAAGTTAATTGCAAAACTAAAGGAATCGAAAACAAAAACAAAAACAAAGAATGGTCTCTTTCAATGTAATGGACAGACAAAAATGTGTTACCATTATCATTGATTGTGTTCCTGATTACATGAATGGGCTTTTAAAGTTATAGAAATGCTAAAAAACATATAAATAAGAAGACACAAATTGTAATGATTGGTTTTGAATGGTAATCTGAATTGGATGTGAAAGAAGAAAAATGTGTGCAATCATTTTTCATTAATCTCTCTCAATACATTTAAGACATTAGTTTGGCTGGCACCTACAGGTTTATACTTAGGGGAAAAGTACACTGACCACAAATAAAGGTTCATCATTAATGTGCTTTGGAAGCTTTTAAGCCGTTTATGATTCAGGATAAAACCTGCAGAGTCCAAAGTTCAGGACACATTCAGTTCGATAGGGGAGAGAGAGAGAGAGAGAGAGAGAGAGAGAATGTGTTTTTTTGTAGACTCTACCTCAGTTTAAACTTTCCACATCATACACATGCTTTCATCAGCAAACTTAATCAGAGGCAGGTCCAGCAGCATTTCGATCAGGGATCATCAAATCCAGGACAAGTTTGAATAATGGCCCTTTCTTTAGAGTATACAGGGCCTCTGACTTCGTATTCATCATCTTAAAACATGAATCTCCAGACTGCTGAAAAGCTGGTTTTTTCACTTTTCATTACCTTACAGAAAAGCAACAAGCTACAAATCTCATTCATAATGACAAGCAAAAGATTTAAACTTTTTTCACATTTCAGATTTCAACATAAAACACAGAGCTGGCTCTCTGTCTGTACCTGCTCATGAAAAGGTAAGCCAAAAACTTCCAACAGCACAAAAAAGTCCCACAGACTTCTCAGAATTATAGACTTTTTATTATAAACACCAGTATGTATTAAATACCAACACATGAAATGGGGGTAAAAGGGCATTCCCTTAATCAAATTATTGAGTAACTCTTACAACAAATTGATCTATTAATGATACCATTTAGTAAAGTACGGATTTCACAACCCCAGCCCTCACTTGCGTGGCAACTTTTGACGTAGCTTTACTGAACATAATAAGGATGGTGGTGTGTGTAAGCGTGTAAACAAATGTTAGGACAGCTGGAGGGGAGGAAAGGCTTTCCGTGTTTCCATGCACCACAACAGAAGATGGTCCGTTAATGAGAAAAAGAGTCACAGTTTCATCTCATGGAGCACACAGCCTGCCAAAAGTCATGTCCTGAACTGAGGAAACAATAAAGCAAGAGCAAAGCACATTGTGAAATTACTGATATATCTCCCCCCACTACAAATTCATTGTTTTTGTGTCCTGGAGTTTACTTTTTCTTGTGGTGTTGAGGAGTGGGGTAATTCTATTTCATCTATCTATTTCAAAATGTACAGTTGTTAAGCTGCAGCTGTTCAAATTGATTTAATTTGTCCTCAGTAAATACAATGTAACTCATCTCAATAAATAATTAAACATATAAAATTGTAATTAAACATTGCTGAGTGGATGTTTGGTTTATTTTTATAGTTACTCTGCAGTTTGAAAGCTTAAAAACAAAACAAAAAAATCACACCCTCTACAAATAGTGCACATTTTCTTGATTTTTTTTGTTCCTAAACTGAGTGGGTTAAATAAATATTTATATTTATATGCAAACAGTTTGATCAAAAAGTTGAATACAAAAATGTTTTATTGGAAGGGAGAGATCATGAGGTAGATTGTAAAGCGCATAAACAAACTCTTCTAGAACTAAACGTTTGCCAGTTTTTTAAGTCGTTTAATTAAAATGTGTATATTTGTTGGTCGATGCTGTAATCCAATTCTGAGGGGGCAGAGAAGTACTGTCTCGTTAGACAGATATTAACAAACCCCTGGTGGTCTGCTGTGTGCAACATATGATAGATGTGATTCACTCTGTATTTGACATCTTGATTATGTTTGTCAGGCACAATGATGAATATAAGAAAAAGTCAATCCGAGAGCATCATGCACTATGCTGAGAGATTTGAAAAAAAATCTTGGTTTACAGTTTTTAACGGGCCATTTCTTAATCCTTTCGTAAAAAAAATGAAAGCTGTAATAGTCTAAAACCATCTTGTATTCTAGCCTTTAGATACAAGCTGACAAATGGCTCAAACACCCCCCTCAGGTATTCCTACAAGAAAGGATGAAGGCCAGTCGAAAACTCTGTACAGTGTGATGGCATAATTGCCTAGGCTTAGTGTAACTGAAAAATAAAGCCAGACTGAATGGCATGCTGAGGGATTTCAGTTATAATTACAATAGATTAAGGAAGCTAAAAAGAAGACTGCAGTCAGACACAAGAATACAATTTTAGCAGGCAGTTAGAAACTTTCACAATACATGCCTGAGGTATTACTTGCAGTGAGGTCTTTTTATGAGTGAAGTCACTGTCCTTATTTATATGTCACATCGCCTCTGATCAGAGAGCAACTCAATATTTTCAAATGAAAGTAATCCAAAGTATGTATTGTGACAACTGAATGGGGAAAAAAAAAAAACTGAGTCCTTGTTAAAAAAATATATTTGTCAGAATCTGCCAAAACTAAAGGCGTTAAGAATCCAGAAATGATCCAAGTCATCTAACCTGATACTATGTAATAAAATATAAGCACACTTATAGGGAAAGTAACTTGGTTTACACAAAGCAGTTCAAAACAAAGCAATTTTCCATTCAATCATGTTTACATCTTCAGCAACAGGCACACAAAGCTTACTTGCTGTGTTTGGTTTTGATTCAAATTCCAAAATAAATACACAATGGAAATATTAAATGTGATGGGAACAATATGAAGATTTAGTCAAATCATGCTTTGGCTATCTGGAAAGGAGATCAAAAATGAAAAAGATATTCATGAGAGACATAGTCCTTGGTTCCTAATACACAGCATACATACTCATGTTGTAGAATGCAGGACAGTGCTAGTGTGCTAGTGGCAGTGTTGTCCATTATTTATATTCTCTCACAGATTATTCATTGAGTTGTATTGATATCAGAAACTTTCCTGTATAAAATGGAACTCCGATTTTTGATTGTATTTAATTTGTGAACCTGGCAATTGAAAACATAAGTGTATCAGGACTATAAGATAATTAAAACAAAAACTACATTGTAAACTGTTGTGCAGCTGAATTCAGGTCCCTTATGTCTGTGTTCACCACTTGTCCCTTTCCGGAGGGTCTAAAGTATATCAGTCGCCTGAGAGAAACTTTAACCGGTGTTGATTCTGCTGATGAATAATACAGGAACCAAAACAAAATGGACTTCATGTGTTTTTCTTTATTTTAATCAAGATTTGCAATCCTTATCCTTCATCTTCACAAATCTATTTCTTGGGAAGGCCCATTTTATCCCATGATATTCTAGGCCTCACTATGACGATTTTGGAAAGAAACCAAGAAAGTATGTAGAACTGGGGGAAAAAATTAAAATAAATCTCTTAAATAGCAATCATCTACAATAGTAAACTCTCCCCAGGAAACATCCTATTAAAAACTCTTGTCACACTTTCATTATTATATCAGCCGCCCTGGAGATGCCAGGAGTTCGGCACCTACAAAGCGTGACATAATGCTGCCTAATGCCGAGAAGCACTCAGATTTAATCAGCAGTGCATGCTGATGCTGTAAAATTGTGTCAACGCGCTGATCCATTTAGTCCTGTTTTTGGGAAGTCAGATTTGATTTTCTGCATCATTTAATATCATGGGAAAGGGGATTAACCAAAATGGGAAGGATGAACAGAAACAAAAAAGCGATCATCCCGGTTCACATTACACATTGCCGTGGCCAATCTACCAAAATTTACATCTTCCGGTTGACATATAGAAATACTGTCGGTTCTATACACATTTATTGTCAGAAATAACACATTGAGGTGGTCTAGAAAGGTATTCCAAATACAGAAAAGAATTCAATATCTCTTCTTCTGTTGGACGAATGAACTACCACACTTTTTATTTAATTTTGATGTAGAAGATTTATTTTTAGTGTTAGATAGTTCTCTTGGCCATTGCAGTTGCATTTTGTTGAATTTAATTAACGGATATAACTTGCAGAATGAAGACAAAAGTTGGAGATGCATGACAACAAAAAATACAGCATTACTTGTCTCTTAAGACACCCAGTTGAATTTATATTGTTGAAAAGCAGTTGAATTTTGTTCTATGAAATATTACTGTTTATAATCAAGCAAATTCTATATTCCCCTACAACACATGCTTTAAGTTATGCTTTTACATTAGCTTCTGCTGTTCTTACTTTGGCCCAATTTGCATGAGGAATTTTAGTTGCTTCAGCTAGGTTCTTTATTTAAAGTCTGGATTGACTAGCAATTCTAAAAAGGAGCTTTTCACAAGGAAAAATAAACAGAAAATTTGCTTTTTTTTAATTAGCGTATAATGTTACAAATTGATGTGATTCTAGACTGAGAAATCCATTGTAATTTCTTGATGAGTTTCAGGCAGTGATTCAACAATAATTGCATCAGAAACAGTGTAGCAGGTTTCTGGGCACAAACGGCTCTCTTGGAACCAGATCTACGTGGGTGCAAGCTCTTGTCATCCATTTATTGCTGTTTAAGTTATACTGACAAATATGTTCTCTTAAAAAGGGAGCTTAATATAACTTGAAGAGACGTTAACGCTGCATAACATCAGACACGCAGAGCAGATGTAAACATGACAATTGGAGGAGGAAATTAACGCGATTTCCAAAATGAATTTAGGCTAGCTGGATGATTCAGAGTTATAACTTAAATCATTATCTTCTGAGGGCTCTTATGAAGACCACATCAATTACCGCTTGGTAGTTTGCCAGCAACAGCAAACGTGTAGAAAGCCATCCAACTGGTATGTTTGAAACATTTCTAATTTCTAATTTCTTTCTGATAGCTTGAGCTAAATATGTGGTTAGACAAACTTCTGAAAATCCTTTCAGAGAAGAACAAAGACCCTCTGTCTTAGAAACATTATTCTATTATATTTATCACAGAAATGTTTATATCTTTTTATTTGACCAGTCATAGCTAATCACAATTTATTAAACAGTGTTTCAGTAATAGAGAAAGACATCATTCTGGTTATATATGCATGATTTTATTTTATTATTCTGGCTTTTGTAATGTTAACTCTGTGTCACCATTCCAGGGAAGATAATTACTGGAAATGATCTGCAAACACAAACAACAGGAAATGAGTAGGGGGAAGTCTAGAAGAGTTTCATAGGCTTAGCATAAGGCAGAGTGTTTCACTAATTATCTTCAGGATTTGTGGGATGCTAATTTACTTGTACTTCTTTAACAAGTATTTATCAGAAGCCTTTTTTTTCCTGGAGAATTTAGTCATCATAAAAATCAACACTGCAAAGAATCACCTTAGCTTACCTGACAGAATTGCATCCATATATTGTGAGTACAAAAATATGTGCCTCCAAATGAAATATCAGAATACCAAACTTGTAAACTTCCAAGGGTTAAAGTTGCTTTACTAGACTCTCTTGATCTATTTAATTCTGTAAATTGAAATCAGAGTAACATTCATCTAGTTGCCCTGCTTATTCCTCCCAAAACAGAAGATTCCCTGTGAAGCCGAGATGAAAAAACAAAGTCCTGCTGATGTGAATGAATTGAAGTGGAAAACAACTGCAACTCAGCTCCAGTTTAAATCTGGAACCGTTCTCTTAGTACGGCTAAGCTCTTCCTTCTAACATTTTTAAACTAAACTAATTAAGATTTATAAATAAATACAAAAATGTTATAATTGCAACCCAGAACACTGATGTTGGGTTATATGCAGCTACATTTGGTTCTCAATTCCAAAGGAGTTTGTTTTGCTTACTTTTATTTCCAACAACGTGTTTATATAGGTTGGCCGCATACTGTACCCCCAGATTTTCTGCAGTAAAATTTCCCTTTTAAAAATAATAATTGTGAACCAAATACAGAATGATTTCTGAAAGTACATTTTCAAAGCAAAGAAGAAAGGTAAGCAAGGGGGCCTGTGAAATCGGGCTAATTGATTTCAGTCGTGCTCCGCTTTTAAAGACATTGTATGCTGGAGCTACAAGTTGAGACACCTCGAATAAACAACATTCCCCATCAATTAAATATCTCCATCTGTTAGTTGCTGCTAAAAGTGTTGATGTTTATAGAGCAGGTTTAATTTTATACACTTTTAGTACCCAGTTGGGTGGTGCTGCCTTTTATAGGCCTCTTTGAGGGTCAGTGGTGGAGTACCACAAATGGTGAAGCAAATTCTTTCCATTTGTGCTTCCCCACATCTTTCTCAGCTGGACCTTGTGTGGCACACGAGACACTAAAAGAACCGCTTATATTTCTGAGCAGAAGATGTGTAATGAGGTATTTCCCTACAAATATAACAGGGGTTTGGACCATCACAGTATGTGTGTGATGCAATGTATTATGTAATCCTCTAAAAACAACAGAATAAAAACTTGGCAACAGAGCTCACATCCGTTAAAATAATTTTGGATGCAAATAAGAATAGTACATTGGTTGTAAAAACATGTGTGAAATAAATATATTAGAAGACAAAACAAATGTAAATAAACTCCACACAAATAAACAAAAAAACAACACAAACACATACATGCATATATACAACCTTATAGGTATTTAAACAGAGTGCTGTATTTCACAGAGATGGCACTTTCAGTAAGGATCACTGTGTTCTAAAGTCTGCCCAACCCCCAAAAATCTTGCTCTAAAGTGCCCCTGAAGGAAAAATAAATACCAAAAGATGGTACAGAACATATGATGCAGACTGATGCTGTCAGGTTTACCGTCAGCTCTCCAGGACGAATATTTATCACCAGTGTCTAAATCACTTCCATATGAGGTAAAAGGAAGGCCTTGTTAAAATGCGACTTTGTGTACTCAATTTTCATTTTTGGATGAGTCCAACCATTTTGAGTCATTTAGCTTGAATTTCTCAACATAAAAAAAAAAAAACAATAACAAAGAAAGTGGTGGTCTAACGTTACCACATCTCCACTTGGTTCTGGTTATCCAAGGAATGTTGAGGACCTGAATGACCAATCTGGATGAACAAAAAAGGGAAATCTAAACTACTGAACGTAAAACCCACTTCCTCTACAGGACAGAAAATGTACACCAAAGTTAACCAAGTTGATGTCCACTCTTGTCACTTTCCTCCCAGTCACAATACAGCTCACCCAGCCAAGTGTTTAATCACATTCAATAACGTGGGGGGAAAGCCTGGATCGGTCCTATCTGTAAAGTTTATGAATATTAAGTACTGAGGTGATAAATGCCTCCTGTGGGAACAACACATCTGTGGTCAGCTTAACTCTTGTCAGGGAATACTTCTGTTTGGATAATTGAAATTAATCCTTGTCCTGGACTCCTCTTGTGGGGATACTAAAAACGGAAATGCTGTGAAAAGGTGTGAAATTGACTCAGTAAGTGGATTATAGCATGAAAAAGGCCTTAACCATGGGCCCACCAAAAGCTTCCAACACATTTTCTGGAACGGCTGCCATAAGCATGCTGTACGTATGCCACAGCTGCCAGTACTGCCAACTGAATATCATAGGCCAGATTTTTATCAACCTATTGCAAATCTAATATCCATACTTTGTTAAAGGAAAGCATTATTTTAAAAAAGGAATGCTACTTTACTGCAGCGATATTATATGGCATATACGTATCAGACAATCTGCCCAGACGTTGCGGTTTGTGCAAGTGGGTGTGCGCAGATAGAAAGAACATTGCCAGCATATGAAACAGTATCAATCCCTGGTCTTTTTAAGGCTCATTAGTTCCAGTCCTCCCTCCTAATATTGCCACAAATTGGTGCAAACACATTCAAGAGGCAAAACTGCAATGGTGGTGTTACAAAGTATAAAGGAGGACAACTGCTGTAAAGACAGGGCAGTTTTATTCAATCACACATTGACAAGATACAAATTTAACCTCCTCACATATCACCCCTAAGTATTCAAGTTACAGATTTTTCAGATACACACAATTAAGTAAATTTTCTAAGCATATATATTGGGGCCAACTGTGGTCAACTAGGATGATGTCGCTGAGTGTACTTTTTTATTATTTTGCTTTCCCATCCTGCCTCTAGGAGAAACTGAGAACAAATTAATTGTTTCCAAAAATCCAAGAAACAAATTAAACTACTTTCCATTTACTGTGCAACAAGAAGAGATAAGACTGCCGTTTAATAAACAAAACAAAACAAAAAGCCCTGTGGTCGGGATGAAATTAATAACAGGCAGGCTAGTAGTGATTTTGAATCTGAGATATGAACTTTGTGTTGTTTTAATGAAAATACCTAACAAGTATATTTTTGGACGAATACAGTTAACACCCTTTAATCTGAGCTGTCAACATTAACATGCTTCTACTTGCAGTGGAAGTGTGGTAAAGCAAGTACAGCCACAAACAAAGGCTCAAAGCTGACTTTTTTGGTCCAAGTCCGCAGAAATCTGACAACAAGCATTAATTTTGAAAGTTAGACAACTGTGGGCATGAATTCTGGTAAAACTCTTATTTTTAGAAAACATGCACACTGTAAGACTCTCCAATGTGCCAGTGGACAGATCTACCAACAGAATACAATATATTACCCCATATAAGACATACATAAATGATAAGATTATATTATAAACTGCACATTATATACAAACATTATATCATTAACCAAAGCAATGTTGGAAGCAACAAACGGAAGAAAAAAAAAAAAAACATCAGTTTTGGCTTACTCTATGAACAACATTGGCATTCAGTCAAGCACATCTTAAATCAGAGCCGGGTCCTGCTTTGTATGAGCCTTTCCTCCAGGATGTTAATCACCAGGTCAAATCCATGTGTCTTCCAAGGACTAACTGGAATTACCTTAAGGCACTTCAAGGCAATTCTGGTTTTGAAGTTCAGTTCTTATTATTTTGAAAATTCAACAATATATTCATAATGATGGAGAGATAAAAGCACAACTATATTGACATGTATACTACAAATTGTTCAAAAATAAACATATTCCTGTTATTTTAGACATTTCTTAATGAATCGCAAGGTCTAAGCAGAGTATCAGCAGTCCAAAAAGTTCTGTGATAAAACATGAACCATACACTTGATTTCAGAAGAAACTGGGTAAGGGCAATATATAACATTCCATAGACAGAATATTAATGTATCTTATCCTAATATGATGTGACAAATTAATTTGGTCAGTCATGAATGCATATTCCTAACATCTGAAGCTAGTTTTATCCTTTCAGAGTACTGCATTTACTCTGGAATTCATTCTCTGCTTGAACCTTGCAGGCAATATTTTCTGTACAGCTATAATTTGTAGAATCTATATAAATCAAAAGGTTACTGAAAGAAGCATTAGATTTTTGTTTTGTTAATACACCAATTAAAGCCATATTGTTTCTGTATTTGACTTCAGGGCATAAGCAACCCTTCTGAGCTTTCTTTAGCTGAATCCCATTGGAGGTTACAATAATTTAGAAGTACAGTGAGAGACACAATGGCACCATTTTTGATGCTGCTATTTTATAAAATCCACCATATTATTATTGTACGAACTCAGCCTCCTGGAGCCTACAAGACAGTCTTATTTGAATGTAATTCTTTAAGTTCTGTTTGCAGCAGTATGTTGCCAATTTAGATGGAAATACTTTATTTCCTTTATTATCAAGATTACTCCTCTAAGGGCCACTACGTGACGCATTAGAAAGACCCACCCAGACGCATTCAGGATGAAAAAACGAACTGAAAGCCAACACTAACACATTTATCAGGATTTAGAGAACAAAAACAGTTGTATCAGATTAGAAGGGTCAAATTAAATTCCCAAAATAGTTTAAAATGTTTTTAGTAAAAAGAAGAAGGAAAACAGAACAAAGAAAAAACAGCAGTTTTAGTACTGGAGCAAAATTGGTTTAAATTCACTACCAATGTCTTTTTATAATCTTCAGAACATCAGGAGTGAATTACAGTAAATTGTAGTAAATATTTTGATAAATAACCCATAGTGTTTCTGAAGCAGTAAGCTTTTGATGCACAGGCCTCTTTCTATCTATTATTAACATTACACAAAGAGATCCAGGTCATTCCTGGCCAACCAGCACTTAACTACTAGAGCTTGGACACCATGCTGCTGACTGAAAGACAGAATGTGCTATCAGTTGATACACAGCTGTGAGCCAGACACACACTCTGTCATATAAGGAACTTGTGCTGCATTTAAAAACAGATTCAACTGCTAATGGTGTGTGGGCGCAGCCTTGAATAATTTGTCCAACATATCACTCTAGAGGCCCTTGGCTTTGTGAGTAAATCTGAATAACACTTAAACTTTTCTTTATTTCTTCATTCTCTTTTATTACGATTTTTTTATTTCCAGAACAATACATTCTAGACTAAATTACATGTTGGGGTAATTTCAACCAAGAACAAACAAACTTTGAGGCTAGTTTATTGTACTATATTTCTAATAGGGCAATTTCTCCATCTATTTAAGTGCATATTTCTTGCCCTTTAAGCCAAAACCCCAGGAGTAGATTATGCAACCACAAACCTATACTGTAGCATACAATTTTTCAAAACTTGAATTACATTTTTCAGCTCTTGCATACAGTCATTGTTCAGGCATTTTGTCTGAGCAGAAAAACTCTACAAAAACACATCAATATATCTAGGGAAAAAAATAAATAAAAACTGATTTCTGTTCTGGTAAATTGCAACTGGTTAATTCAGTTCTCCAGCACTCCGAGGGTTAAATAATAGCATAAAATAGTAAATAACCAAGCTGTTTAAAAACAAATAATTAAGATGTGCAACAAATCTTTCAACTTCAGCCTGCTTTAAGTATGTAATGTATAATATGGTCTCAAAACTTTACGAGCAATGATTGTTTCATTATGACACTGAAACCTCTTTGGGGAGTATAATGGATTTTTTTAATAAATCTAAATAGGACTTGAGAGTTCAATATGATATTCAAACATGTCCTGTCTCAAGATGTTACAAAAGTACAATAAATTACATTGTGAAAATGGTGCAGTGGAAAAACTGTAGTCCTCAGACCTATGGCATTAGAAAGGGGCCCATTCTGGCAACCTTGATGCAAACTGGCACTGGCTATTCTGATCTACACATTGAAGATCTACACATTGCAATGATTTGCCCAAATGAACCCATATGAGTTCTATTGGAAACATTTATTGCTTTGAGTTAATTATTCTAGAATACCTTTAATCAGTTTGAGAGGCTTTAAATATCTACAGGGAAAGATGGCATATTGTACTAAAGAACCAAGGCCCCTGTGGTGGTCCTCAGAAAAGCCCAGATACCCTTCATCAACATTTTGTATTCAACAATGTCCAATATTATAAATATTATATATATATATATATATATATATATATATATATATATATATATATATGGATTTGCTGTAGTAATTACATATAATTGTGTACTGAATCAAACAACCATGATAAATAATATGAATGCCACACAATATAGACACAAAAGCAGCAGTAACTGGTAGGTTCATTCCATTTAATTATATTTTCCACCAAGTACCTCCACATCACATATTTTTCGATCAACGTATAAAACGCACACTCTGAAGCTCCAATGACTATTTGCTTATGGAACTCTCCAGTGAGAATCTCAGCTAGAATGAATAAAAGGATTTATTTTGGAGTCACATATAGCTCACATCTGAAGGTTTTGGGCATCTTTCAGGCACGACAGACGTGGAGCAACACGGCCGGTTTGTATACCCTGGACACACATTAGAACTCTTGTAAAACCAGGTTTTATTGTATTTGGCGATTCCCCCTCTGTCTTTAGTCTTTAATTGCCAGGATCATTTTTTCCAGTGCTTTCCAGAAGACATGATCGATTGTAGCGCTTTCGAAAGTACAGAATGTAATTTATTGTGCCACGACTACTGTGAGGAAATCGAGGTAGCTATCATGGCATGGCACATCAAAGAGAGGATCCAAGGTAACATGCATATGCCCTCTTGGAGGTTTGGGAACAGATGCCTTTGTCAACTGTTGTTTTTAGTTTCCAGATTACAGACAGGCTATAGAACAGGGACAATGTTCAAAGCCATAAAACAAATCAGGCAAGATTAAGCTACATGACTTGGTTTTGCATGGATATTAAGGTATGAGAACCAATTGTGGCATCAGCTTCAAGAACCATTGGAAAGTAGAGACAAGGAGAATTCTAGGTTCATAAATAAATCCATGGTATGGCATAAAGGTTAAGTAACATTTACAACAGTTCATTCAAGGTTTTTTTCCCAACAGCCAAAGCAATTTAATGCTAGTTTTTTATTTACTGCTTGGTCAATTATTATTCAGAAGTCATCATTGAAAGCGTAGGTTGGAAAAGGGTCCCTTGGCAAAAACACTGAAAATGTGAATTCCACTAAACCACGTACGCCATTTAAAAACACAAAGCAACTGCCAAAATTTGACCAGAAGTACTAATTTAAACACAGCATGGTAAAAATGATGCTTCTTAGTAAAGCAGATGGTGGTTCAATCAATTGAATAATATGATATCCAATATCCCTCCATTAAATATCTCTCATATTTATTAATGAATATATGAAAAAAAAGAAACATAACTATATTAATATCAATAATATTCAAAATACTGCTTTGGGGTTTCTTTGTTATAAATCATGAATCACTGCAAATTATATTTTAATTAGGAATTAAGTAATTTTATTCATACTATTATGAGGGATACTTCAAGATGGTTTTCCTTATGGTTTGATTTTTCCTGGCATTAAAGCTGCACAACTCTTCCTGTCCTGTAGTGTAGTTTGTGTAGGAATGAAGGTCTTCACAATTACTTGAAAGTTTTAATTCATTTACAGTTACCAGAAATAACAAGTAAATAGTTACAATACATGCATTTCAGTGTGGACAATTGCAGTTTAGTGTTACTGCAGAATATAGATGCTTTCTGGTTCATAATCCACATTGAGGTGCCTTACTAATTAGCAAACTGGTATTAGCCATTAAGAGAAAAACTTTTTTTGGTACAGTACTATAGCACTGCAGTCGGGTAACACTTTGCAATAGGTCTCCCTAGTTTCAGTATATTAACATAGTATGTACTTAGTAACTACATGTAAATTACTACATGTCAATTACAGTGTAATTTATCATTTGTTAACATTGTCTTAATGTGTAAAAAGTGGGCCATGTTTAGCTCCAAAAGCCTCCTTACCAGACAAATGCACACTTACATACACCGTTTATCATTTCTACACATTACTAACATGTACTTACTGAGTACCTACTATTTGAATACATTGTAACTAGGGAGATCTATTGTAAAGTGTTACCTGCAGTCATTTTTAAAATTTGTGTTACATGTGTACATGATAAAAAAATAATAACAAAAAACAAACATACACAAAGGGTGCCTAAATAAACACAATAGAAACACTCAACTCAACAGAAAGTGTAGACAAAGGGAGCCGACAATGCGGACAACAATGTAGTTACTGGCTATGCCAAGCGCACCACTTCACCAGAGGAGATTTACACATTGCACAATTCTCTTCTGACTCAAGTGAATTAATTCACCCAGCTGCTTTTGCTCACTGTTCAAATTTACTGGAAAACGGGCATCAGACTCAAGTTACCAAAAAGCATTAATGTAAAGCATAAAACCCCTGGTCCGGTCACTTACTTGCTGGGATTAGAGAAGGCATCAGTGCAAACTATGAACTGAAACGAGACCTTGAAAAAATATTTACGAAGCAAATCGACTTATGGCATGTCACCATCGACCATGTGTCAGGCCTTCAAAAGGGCAGCTGATGTTATCTGTGCCTGTGGTATGACTTTCAACTGAACAACTGTAAATCATTTTTTTCCCTCTTGTTTTAAGATTAGAAACAACTGGAGTGTGTATTTTCCCTTAACAATCACTACACCTTTCATTGCTGTTTCTCCTACAGGCTTATAATATATAATATAGTGTCATAAAAAAGGGAGAAGTTTATGTCAAGACACAAATAAATTAGATGCAAAAAACTGATGATTTTTGAAGAATCTTTTCCCATTTCGGATTCTTTCTGCATGGCGTTTTCTATCAGTAGAGAACAGGTAACTTCAGGGAAACTGTATGAGGAATAATTAGTACTCCAAAGTTGATCTTTGTAAGAGAGAAAAGGCCTTTCTTATCTTAAGCTCTCAAAGGAGCTAATGTTTAAAGTTTCTATACTAGCCTGTGCAAAACAGACTCATGGCTAGACATTAAAGGCCAATTCCATTAGACGATATCATAGTAAAATAGTCCACTGTCCCTTAGGGATGTCAAGCTCTGCAATGGGAAACTACAGTAAAAATCTGACCTCAAATAATAAAAGCAAATATAATTATGCTAATTATTTTATTTTTACATGTGGTATGGTTTTACTGGATTTCTAATGGAGACAATCTATAAGCGAAAGTCTCCTTTTTGAATGGCAATACTTGAACAGGTGCAAAACTGTTCCTATTCAGCACGCTGGGGTCAAAAGTTGAGGTTACATTCATCAATTGTAATTTCTAAATTTGATTATCATGAGTGAGTTTCTCAAACTGTACTTTAAAGGACATATAGCAGGTTTCCCCAACAATACAGCATATCTATATACATTACCATGTGTGCTTCAACTGCATAATGCTATTGAATTTTTGCCATAAACTTAACTCCAGACTCCAGTTTTTCAACTTCTAAGTCAAATGCAATCACTTTCAAGATGTCAGCTTTCTGGCGTGAAGTGTGTCCTTGAGGCTACTTTCTGTCAGACCTCACTCTCACAGCTGTTGCAGAAACACCTTTCTGCAACGCATAATGTGACAGAAGTGCTTGTAGTTGGCATTTCTCCAACAGCTGATAAAGATTTGAGATAAAGATTACAGGACACACCCATTAATGAATGGAAGCTATCATCTTGCAGGCCACAGTTTGAAATGGAAAAACTCAATGGAAAGGAAACTTTCAGGGATATGACATTTAATGGTAAAAGCAAGGTGGTTTTGTTTAAAGCTGTATTTTTCAGAACTGTGCCACTTGATCTTTAAAGTCAAGAGACAAGGCTGACATTTGTAATATCTGTACAGTGGCTGAAAAAAAGTAACTTCCCTGGGGCCTTCTTAATAAGCACCTTAACAAAAGGGACACTAAATAAATTTACATGCAACAAAAATGTCCACTATAATTACACTATGGGAGGAACAGAACTAGATGAACTAACACATGAGAAAGACCCAGGAGTCTATGTGCACTCCTCACTTTCTCCATCCAAACAATGTGAGGAAGCAATAAAAAAGGCAAACAGGATGTTAGGGTATATTGTCAAAAGTGTAGAATTGAGAACAAGGGCAATAATGTTCAGACTGTACAATGCGCTAGTTAGAGCTCATCTGGATACTGTGTACAGTTCTGGGCTCCACACTTCAAGAAAGATATCGCTGCTCTAGAGGCAGTTCAGAGGAGAGCAACCAGACTTATTCCAGGTCTGAAGGGAATGTCCTACTGAGAGACTGAGGAACTGAACCTTTTCACCCTGGAACAGAGGAGACTACGTGGGGACTTGATCCAAGTCTTCAAAATCATGAAGGGCATCGACCACATCAAATCAGAGGAGCTTTTCCAGATCAAGAGGGACACACGCACCCACACCAGTTTGTAGTACCTGGTCCCAATCTGTCAGCACATGTTTGACAAAGCAGACTTTCCATGATTACAAGAAAGTCTGCCTCTCTTAAGCAACAGCCGGCTGGCACAAGGCTGCGTTGCATGGCTTCTCTAATGGATTCCGAATGCCACGATGTTATTCACCGCTTATGAATCTGTACACAAATTGATCAGCCTTAAAGAGCAGTTGCAGAACTCGTCCTTTTGATCATATTGGCAGAAACCGCTCTGAAGGCTTTCGCAGCTGGCACACAGTCCATAACCCTGTGTTAAACCCCACAGCCCGCACTGTCTTCTCCCGTCACTAAAAACATCACTTGACTGCAGCCATGCTGGCATCTGCTCGAGCAGCTGCATCCACTTTCTGTTCACTTGCCAACTTTGATCTGTTAATGAGCGTTAGTGTAATACCCCCCTCCAAACACACGCACACACACACACACACACACACACACACTTCCATCCTTAGGTTCTTATAGACGTGCGCTCTTAATGAAATGGACAAAAGCACTGCCAAGTTGTTGAAGTATTTATTGCTAATTTGAACAGTTAATGGGTCCATATCAATCTGGTCCATAATATGCTAGGCTAATGAAAGTGGTGATTCATTTTCCCAGAACAGCAGACAATTACAGCCCTGGTCAAAAAACAAAACAGAAATGTGGTAGCTTATGATTATATATTTTTTGCAGTAATCAGCATAAATCAGGACTCAGGCCTAGTGTCCCCTCCCCCTTTTTGATATAAAAAGTGTATATAATTGGAACAACATTAGATGAATTAAAGTCTAAACACTACTTTTTATTCAACATTTAAAATGCTTTGAAATCGTTGCAGCAGTAGTAGTACTAGTAGCAGCGGTAGCAGTAGTGATTGTCATATTTAACACACTTTCCAGCGTTTGGAGAATTCATTTTATTTTATTACTGAAAAACCTACTGCTATCTGACATGATGCAGTTTTACTGTATGGTAGCCATTCAGTCTCATTGAGATCTTAGTTTAGTTAATCAATCTTAACATTTTGCACATTTCAAAGCACAGGTGCAACCCCTTCAACACTGAAGTCTTTAATAAACACTCCCGACTCAAGTGTGACTCGCAAGGAAACGTCTTGGCTCCATCCCTCCAGTTGTCTAGACTGACTATCTAATAAAAAGAGATAAGTTTGGTCTGTGCAATGATTCCTCTCATGTATGGCCACTGGCTCTTATTTTTTGGCAAGTGTAGATCAACAACCTGGAAAACCTCAACTGGACTTTCTGTGTAGCAAAGAAGAGGCTCCAATTACGCGGATGGTGCCAGCTTTTCAAAAGATACCACATGTGGTTTGCCAAGTTCATGACAACTTTTTGGCAGTTAAATGTAACACTTCAGAGGGTAGAGAAAAAACAACTTAAATATTTGCTTTGATAGATGATTTTTTTGCTTTTACAAATTACATACAACCATAATTTAAAGTTAAGTATTACAAATAAAGCGTTGGTTTCTATTTCAGAAATGAAGCCAACTGATTTAAAATATGCCAATAGAGCAACAGGATTTGTGGCAAGGATAAGAACCAAAGATAATGCAATTACTATTATTGTTATTATAATAATTTTGGAAACAAATACATTAAAACGGTTTTACAAGACACAAATTACTTGCTTTAATTTGTTTTTACAAAGGGCTCAAACTTTTCAGCTATCTTTATGAATATATCCAGATCATTAGCGCCCATGGTTTGGTGGTGAGGCAAATACATTTAAGAAATCTGTTATAGACTAACTCACTTAATCAGACATATGTCTTTTCATGTTGGCAGCTGTAGTTTTACGATGCTAACTCCTGTGCTTTAGCTGTAAAGAAGAAAAAAAGTTACATCTTTGGAAATTGAACATGGACGCTGCTCTTTACTGGAACAAGCTTTGCACAGCATTAAAATGTACAACCACTACTGGCTCCTTTAGCATATCTCAAAGAATTAACTCTTGGGTGTTTTCAGCCCCCAAACCACCTTTCCTCCTCAAAATGCTTCTCCTTTTTTTTAGCTTAGTTTCTATATGTGCCGTCCTCATTCTGTTGCAGTCTTCATTTGTCTATTGGACTCTGGATCAAGTAGCAGGTCAACTGTCATTTAAATATAGAAAGTCGTTTGACTAAACATACTGTATGTGTATATAATTAATTGACAAAAGACGGTTGGTACAAAGTGTCATTAGGTACCCTCCATGTGTGGTAGGGTACCTAACTTTTGTGCAAAAATCACGACAAAAGTCAAATTCACAAAATGTGATGTGTCTTCGTTTCTGTAATCCCCTTTTTCATCCGTTCCCACATTATCTCTATTGTCAGTTTAGGGTTCCTTAGAAATTGCAGGTTTTAAATGGATTCCCCCGAGTGTAAAACCAAAAAAATAAAAATAAAAGTTTGAGAACCTTCCAAACGTGGACACACAAACGCTCAATTATTTCCTAGATATGAAGACAACATTTACAAATTGAGTTAATTTGTATTCCTCAGGGAAGAACCCTGGTCTAAAACAATGCGGTAGTATATCTCATAATCCTCCGCAAATGTAAACTTACTTCAGTTGTGCAAACATTCCCATTAAATCACACTGGCCCTGCGCCTGACATTATTACATGCACCAGCTAAACAAGATCAGGTCGTATCCCCTCTCTGAAAGGACAAGATCATTCTTATCGGTTTTAAAACTGCCAGATATACACAACACGATCTGAGAACTGGGGAGAAAAATTTATAAAACATCAACCTTCAAACCCCTGTAGCTAATGCTGTCTGAGCCTGGCGTGTCCATTTTAAAAATAAGCTATTTTGTTACTTTAATAAAATAAGCCCCATGAATGAGCCCTGTGATGATAAGGTATATTCAATATTTGGCTTTTTGTTTGTACAAAAGGGTCCTGTATTTATATAAAAAGGAAAATAAAAATTCCAAAATAATGTTAAAGTAGTAATTTATACCATCTGCCTTCTACTATTATGTAATATGGTTCTTTTTCATGCCCCGCTGTTTGTTTAATGTGACTCTTTCATGTTGCCTCTGTTTTGGATATGATTTGACATGTTAAATACGGCTGGTGACTTCTCAAAGCTGAGTAAGAGGAAGCTCTTGGATGCATGCTGGCATTATATTGGTCTAGAGGAGAAACACAGCTTCAATGGCAATGAGAGCTAAGTGCAATGTTATTTCCTTCTCCCTCATTCTAAGTCTAATGAATTAAAGCCTACATAATTACCTATTGTCAATGTAGCTGAAGCAATTAAACTGCCAACTGTCTCTTGCACAGAAAGACATTTTGAAATACAGTGAGGCAACCTAAACATGTCTCCATGATTAATCAATTATCTTCGTGATAACAAGACAGTCTGGCTGCAAAAACCTTTTCTTAACCTAAGACGCCGAATGCTCTGTAACACTTCTCTGTGAATCTCACCGCTGTTTCTCACTGAGGGCTGGTACCTAGGCTCCTTTCTGTCAGCTTCAATTTGCAATTCACAGATAAACTATTTAAACTGTACAATCAAAACCACAGGAACCCCTTCCAGTCAGCCCGGAGCTGGATTACTGTATCAGCTTCCCCTCCATTGAAGCATGTGGTAATTAAGTTAAAATTAATTTCAGACTTATCTTGCAGTGCTGGGTACATCCCAATTTTATATTTATGAGGGTAGCCAATATTACAGTTTTCAGAGACAATCACTGTACTGTAAGAATAATGCAAATCAAGTTAGAACATGCACAAATTCAATTCAGGCCCAAATGTCACCTTATTAAGGAAAACGCAAACACTGCACTCTATATATATGTGTATTGGTTTCCTATCACATGTCTAGTGACATCACATTCCATTTAACCAACATAAGGAGATACATGTTAATGACAAACTGTTGTACTGGTGATTGTGGAAATTATTTTTCTCAGTCAATTTTTGGTGCAAACTCATATTAACTAGACTCCTTTAAAGTAGGTTAAAATCGAATTATAAATTATACATTAAAGACAACAGCTGAATTACTGTTCTTTGCACAGGATTTATATATTCATAGAACAAAATGCTGAGATAAACTCAAACCTTCTCAACCTGAAGCCCAGACCTCTCACAGGACACATGTGCTCTGTTCTACATATGAACTCCCTAATGTTTATGTGCAAAATGTGAACTTGCCTCCCACTCAGGTCTTTGCAAGTTACAATGCTGCACATAAACTTCCACTAACATGGCTGGTAATAAGAACTCAAAAGAAGGGATTTGTGTCTGTGCTAACTTTCCAAAGTATTGCTTTTCAAAATTATTCTTCACATTCAAGATGTTAGCTCTGATCCAGATGTCCAATGCTTTTCTAAGGGTCTCTCACTGTTGTATATTTTTACACAGGCAAACAAGGCTGGTGGAAAAATGGCATTTATGTAATCTAGTCATAAACATTACTCAAGGGGAAGCCTGGAGGATAACAGGATGTGTAACAAGACAAAACCTAGAGTGTGATGTGATCTCATTTTCTCAGGCTACTTCTGGATGTTGCCGAAGATCAGGTGCAAACATTTGGAACGGTTCCGACCAATACACTGTTAACACGACGAATCTCTGCAATTTGGAAATGAATAGTGGCATTCTCTTCATAGAGCCAACACTATGACGGTTCCTCTTGGGAGAAAACAGACAGATGCTGAACTTAAGCATATAAGGTACAGTTTATAACATACTTGAAGTATATATTAATGATATTTTTCATCCTGAACTGGGAGTATTAATCTGACTGCACACACATACTCATTACTTTTTCAGTTTACTGACCTCACAGCTACCTAAAGACTCAATACATGCTTGCTTTACTGTGATTGATCATTTTCAGGTGGTAAAGACATCAAACACATTGAAAATAGAGCCATCATTCACTGTCAGGTAGACTATAAAAGTGACCTCAGTCTGAAGTGTTTGTGAAGTCCCCTATGAAGGGTTAAGCCCAGCCAATGCTCTCCGTGGTATATTTATGTCAAGAGTCACATCAGTCTTGTATGAAGAAATCTAATTCAAGCCCTTGTTGCCATGCCTGACGGTTTTCTCTTTGACCTTTTGCTAAAATGCGTAAACGTGACCTTGCTGACATTTTTTAGCTGGACCATTAATAACCAAAGACAGTAGAAAATCGGTCTTGTTTTGAAACTAACCGTACCTTGGTTTCTTAGAAATAAGTACTTGTACACTATCCAGGCAACCAATGAGGATGCTAAAACTGAATTAAAGGTATTCAAATCAAATGATGCCTAGCATAACACTGAAGAAAATAAATGTAGTCCTATTAAGATGAAAATCATATACATAACTGTTCATGATTGAGGAATATTAGGCATTGCCAGAACACATTAATAATATTTCAGTCCTGAGCTGAAGAAATTCTAAAATTAGTTTTAATCTAGCCAGGCAACATACTCGTGCCAGCTGTGTGGCAGGTTTGTTATGTGGACATATGTTCATCTTCTGGTCAACACTGAACAACTTTCCCTCTGGCATCCAGAAATGAATGTTCAGGGCACTAGTAAGTGCATCACCAAGGCTGCCTGGTTTTAATTTGAAAAATAAATTACATAATAAACAGTAACCAGCAAGCTGCTGTATACATACAAAACATAATTCAACAGTGACATACTACCATTCAATCTGTGACATAAGAAGCACTTAATTTTGCATGAATAATTCTCAGCTTCATATATTACCAAATTATGGGATATTTTCAATTCAGCATAAATAGCTGAAGCCCTGCATTTATAAATACAATCAATAAATAAGCAGACTGATCTTTTCTGTCGAATTGGATTATTATAAACTGCAATGGAGGGTGGCTCTATACTTTATACTCCGTATTTTAAATGCTGCATTGGAAATGGTGTTGTGAAAGTCAGTCCCAGGAAACAAATGACGATATAAACAAAGCTTTTTCCAGAAGGAATGACCGAAGTTCTTCTCCGAACGTTCTCAGGAAAATGTTTCATTACCTCATGAAAGCAGCAATTTCCCCCTCAAGGGAACATAAATACACATGTAGGTGCTATACTTAGTTCTGACACTGCCTACAGGAATGGGCCTGCCATCTGCAACTCCTCAAATCTCACAGAAGACACCTTATCACATCTTACGGAAGAGCTCTCAGTGTAGAGGGCAGCAATGTGTGTTGGATAAGATTCACTTTAATCACTTTCATAAGCTGAGGGAAAAGCTTCAATTGCTTTTACACTTCTTCTCATCACACTTTCTGGGCTTCTGGAAGACTTTTTTATTGTCCTCCACCAGCTTAGTAATGACTTTCACATTGCAACAATGTGGTATTGGCACACTGTTAAAATTGGTCTGCTTTGACAATCAAATGAATGGCAGACACGAGAACCACTTGTGTGCTCTTCAGCAGAAAGTCGAGACAATGTCAGATTTGTTGTTGAAAATTACAGGCTACAGAATTCAGCTTTCTGTAGCACTAGAAAAAAAATGAATAAATGAATTTGTTGACTTTGGCAAATGCACATTTAAAATCACTTTACATGTCCTTTAAAGATCCAGCAGTACACATCGGGACTTATAAATGAGTGAAATTGAAATTGTACCAAGATATAGGAATGATGCTGACAAAAGACATAAAAACTAAAAGGAAAATAAGTATTTATGGCTTTGGGTTTCTACAGAAAAAAATTATTTTGACTGAGAAACATCAATGTGTAACTAAAACCACATGTTGAAAACAGTAAATCTATCAGTACCCTTAGTAAACCAGTGGGGGGTTTCATCTGCTTCTGCCCATCTCTTTAAAAAATAAAGCATTTCCAAGATGGGTGCAGATAAAAGGCCTAAAGCTTCAGGCCACACTGGGTAGGCAGACCTCTGGAAAGGTTACAGGCCTGTAGGTCAGGTGACCGCTTGTTCATTTACAATTAATCTCCTAGGGAAGAAGACACAGACTGAGGAAGTGCCCCCGAGATATCTGTAATTGTGAGAAAAGGGGGTGTTCGCAGTTAAAATGTAAAACTCATGATGTAAAGTTTGCTCAGCAGTTGAATTTAGCCAGAAAGATAAACATTTTCTCGCTGGAGGAAACAGGCTGCAATTTGCATAGAGATCACCTGTGATTTGTTTACAAAGCTATATATATTTGAACTGTAATTATTAGGTGAATTACTCATGACTCATAGACTGTGGCGATTAAGTGGCCAATATATTATTTAAAGTATCCTTTGTGGCAGAATGCAGACATTACTTTCTGACCTCACCAGCAAGTGGGCAGGAAAATGGAGCTCTGATTAATCTGGCAATCTTTTTTTTTAAGAAGAAATATGTGTTCTATGTCCATTAGTCCACGTCATACCCAAGGAGGCCACACGCAGTCACCACAACCTTCTTGGATCAGTGTTTGCTCCGAAGACAGCCGTGTGACACCAGGTGGGCAGAATGAAGCCAAGCTTAGTGACACATTCCCAGTCCCGGTGGCTGATGACACTCCATCTGGAATTGGAACCCAAGACGTGTCGGTGTGATCTAAGGAAGTTATTGGACACTAGATCTGTTTAACAAGTTCAGCAAAGGAAATGAAAACTGTCCTGAAGAGTTGGGGGGAGGAGGAAGGGCGAGCTTTAATTATACATATCAGGTTAAAGAAACAGGGTGATAAATAATTGCAGCCTTGGAGTCATTTCTTCATATATCCCCTGCTCCTCAAAGCACCCCACCACCACCCAACCATCACTGCTTATTTAACCCAAGACAAACGATATATAATCAATACGCAAAATGGATTTACTTCAAGCTAATCTCAATGGGCATTCGCTCGTGGCAATGTTAAACGAATGCTCTGGCACTTCCAACAGACATTGCAGTCTTATTCATAGAGGACACAAATCAGCTTTTGGGCTCCTGTGAATGGACTGATAATGTTCGGACTGAAGTCACAGACACCTGGTCCAATCTTTCAGGGGGTTATCTTCCATTTCTTACTTATGTTATAGATACTGCACAATGTTTCTCAGATACACAAAATAATATTTCTGCTGAAGCCATATGAATGGTCACAAACAAGGAAATCAGAACCAGGAGTGAAAACAAGAGAAAGCACAATCCATCAAACACACAGCTGCCTATATTCCCACAAAAGCAAAAACACATCTAAAAGGAAAAGTAGAAGAAAATATGATACATTTGATGACTTTTAAACAGTGTTTCATTGATTTTTGAGTCTTATAGGATCTTAAAATAGCTTTGACCTCTTCCAATTATGATGCATATTAAAACAGTAACAGCAGTGTTGGCCTTTTTAAAATTCAGTTTCAATTCACAATTTCACATCAAAGCACTCAATCCTTCAAAATGTCATGATCAGAAACCACAATTGAAAAAGCCCCACTATTTTAACATGCTACATTCTGCTACTGTCTTCGATATAAACAATCTGTCACTCTGCCATCATTTCCACATTCAGAATTGTCTGTTAGCACAAGGTTACAAAGATCTTCATAATACAAAATGTATCAAAACGCAAATTGCCATGACTCACTACAAGGAGGTGATGACCTTCAAAAATGAGCATAATCTTGTGTCATTTTTGCATTCGGTTTCCAGCTGGGAGGGATTTAACAGTGTCATCTGGGATGACAAGATCACACTGTAATATTATCTTGCTTCTCAGTGTAGATATGACCCACAGGATGCAAAGCCAAGCAGGTGTCTGGCCCCATTTCTCAGCACCAGAGTATAGTTACAGTACTAGCTGCCAACCACCAGCTCCCCGGTTGATTAATAAAAGTTCAACACATGACGCTGTCACAAATATAAAAACTTTAAAGATAATTCCATCACTGAACGCTTTACAGTGACTCAAGTGGACAGTCATAAAATAAAAAATGTAAAAGCATTTCAACCATTTATCATTTCTCAAAATGTCTTAAAACTGGATTGTTAAAGATGAAGATATAGATTACAGTTGGCAATTAAGGGCATAATGAGTTTTGTACAGTTTGCTTTAGATGTTATGGTGAACTATTTTAACATGAACTTGATGCCACAGGAAATGGGGCTGGTACACTTTAGCGCTCCTATTTGTGGGCACACTTAAAGAAACGAAGAAGCAGTCTCTCCTCTAGATATTAACTTAATAGTGCAACAAAAAATCCCCTTGAATAACTTTTTAACATCAGGACAGTTTTGGTCTCTGTTGCAAATGTATAACAAAACAAGCTTACCATGGTGAAAAGCTATAGTAGAATTCTTAATTATTATGAATTCTTATGCCAGGCATAAAAAAACAAAGAAATCCTTCACACATTGCAATAGAAATTTCCATTCATCACTAAAGATTCTGTACGAATGGGGAAAAAAGGGACAAAGATGTTGATCTTTTGCCATGGAAATCCCAACTGGAGTTTCCTTTCTTCTTCACAGACGGATACAAATTCTCCCAATTTCTGTTAACTACTGAAAACCATTTGTGCATGTCTTTCACATCGCTGCAAAATCTCAGAATATATGTGAAATGCAGTGATATGTTCTGGGTTTTGGTATTTCTTAATGGCTAATTTAGTGGCAAGCCCTGAGTCCCTGACTTAATGGAGTGCAGACAGAACATTTCTTTCCAGATATTTAAGTAATGACTTTCTCAAATGTTGTATAAAGAATTTTGGCTCATGGGATTGCCACTGCTTCTGAACAAAGTTGTACAGCAATCACAGTTAGTAGGACAGCAGGAGCTGGCTTGGTGCCTAAGTCCCATGTTCCCCCTTACTGCTTTTACTTGGCAAAGTCAAACTGAAATGCCCTCTCGCTGAACCATGAATATTGTTCCCTGTATTACACTGCTGACCCACTATCTGCCCGCCTGTATCTGCAACATCTCAGTGTGGCGTTTGTCTTTTCTATCCATGACACTGCTGTCCAGCGGCTTTGTACTGCACAGTTGCAGTAAAGCATTAACACTCCATTCCCCCGAGGGCTGCTTTGTGTTAAAGAAATGGTAAAATCAAGCCCAAGAGCCATTTCCAACAAACGTGGAAATTCCAAGGTGCCGCGTGGTATTAGTGAAAAACTCAAACAGCTTTAGAAGAGCAGAAAAGGGGGATAAAGTAAAATAATGAATGTTAAAATAAATAAATAAATCATGAAGTTGAGCAATAGAGTCCATAAGGGAAAATGGAATTTATTAGGTAAACTTACACTGCTGTGGGGAGCAGTGAAGGTTGTTTTTTGCCCTGGCTTAAAGTTGGGGTTGGTCGAGGACACTTTCAAAAGATGATATTCACTTGAGTAAATTATATATACTAATGATATCAATCAAGCAGAAGTTGTAAAATGTTAAAATGCTGTAAAAGGTTTTAATTTTCAATTTCAATCCTATATTGTATTTCAACTCTATTTGTGTGGATAGTAAGGGTGACAACCATGTCTCCTTGCTCCAAATTAAACAATTTTTATTTATTTTGGTTTTTACAATACACTAAGGCTATATTTATAACTGTTGTATATAGTTTGGAATATTCAAAAAGACATCAAATATAAGGAAATGCTAATGTGTGTTTTGTTGCAGAGCGGGGGACCATATCTCTATTGAGCTCAAAATGATGACAACCAATTGCTGACACATTCTGATTGTGGTAAAGACTTTAGTCTCTAACAAAACACGCTGCTAAGCCTGGTTGGTCCTGGTTTACTAAAAGGTGGTTTTGTTCGTCTCCTCAACAGAAGAGTGATAATTGGACAATAAGCCACAGGGTTCAGACTGAGATTCCCAATGTGCAATGTAGGTTCAATGTGACAGTAGCAGTATAAACAAGCTAAGCTCAGTAAATAAGATAACAACATTCTTCATATTCCATTGAGCTTTTCCTATCCTACACAACACCCAAAACACAAAAACGCTTATTCTCCATTCAGTCTGAAGAGCATCGGAATAATGAATGTGAAATCAGGAGGAAAATCAACATACGCCACCTGAAGCTGGAAGATACCAGCTTTCAGGGATGTTTGAAACTAGTATTTTCAGAGTCAGCGCTTGAGAGAATGTGCTTTGATTTTCCTGCATGAGAGATGTCCGCTTATTCCAAAAATATAGACAAGCAAAAAATGCATAAATATTATTGCTTTGCATTTGAATACAAGTAATACATAAAATCTAAAAGTTGCTGCATTGGCTTTAACATTGGAGAGAGATCCTTTATAAACTGCAGACTATGCAAAGTGTTGAAATACGGCTTACTAGATAGAATAGGGCTCTATTGGGGATACAATTTCTTACACTGAACAGAATAACAACCGACTAATGTACTACCACCAATCAACAGAAGTAGCTGATAATTTGCTTTGGTCTGAAACATGCAAGTCCACTAAATAACAGTTATGTCACACATTAACAGTCCTAGAATTATATACTTACTATACTATTGTATAATTTACTTTTCCATAACTTTATTAAATTCTATTCTATTTATTAAAGTCCTGTTTCCACTGAGTTACTGTTCATCTGACCATTTCCTGAAAACCACTGTTGCCTTCCACTATAATTACATCACCTCCACCCTGATGCATTAAAGTCCAAATTACTCCTACAAGGTCTGAGTGGAATCCCTAAAAATAGCCCTTCACTTAAAAGATTAAGATAAAGATATAAACCTACAGCATATTGCTTGTAAGGAATACATTAATAACAAAAATGGAGGTCAACGACAAAAGGTAGACTAAATGGTTTACCTCATAGAGCTGGTAAAGTCATTTTCCAGTTAACTGACTTAACATATTGTTTTATGCTAAAATGGATAGAAATAAATATCTATGTAATATCTGTGAAATGCAGTAATACCGTTTGACAAATGTGTTTACGGTTGGCCTTAAACATGTTTACATAATTACATGTTACATACATAATTACATAACGTACTGTTTATAACCTGAGCTACAAGTTCAGACTTGATACAAATCACTCTCAGTTAATGCTGATTTGAACAGCAAATCTTTGTATTTGATTAATCTGTATATGGATGGAGCTGCAAAACTTTGGAACTGATGAGATCCATTGGGACCGAGGGGCCGCTGCACTGGGGCTAAAAAAGGAAAGTGGAGAACTGTATGAAGTTAAAAAGAAAATTAGATGGTACTATACTGATGCTGACAGATGAAAATGACTGAAGCACATCCAATTAAGCAGGCCCAATTTTTGAAAACCACACCATTAAAATTGCTTCAGTATTGAGACTGCAGGGCACACGGACAGTTTTGTGCATGTTCAACATGAAGCTCATTAGAAGCTCACATCATATTTGTGGTGGTTGGGGAGATGGGGATCTTGATTCAATGATCTTATTCTATATTTTAGAGCTGGAGGGATCTCTTTTTCTTCTTTGTGGTTAGATATGTTCCTGTAGTATAGAAAGTCTGGATTCTTTAATGATTTCCAGTGTAAACCTCTGACTAGAACAAATGCCCTTTCTTTCCCTGGATTTCCATGAAGTTAAAGTGTGGATGGCTTCTTTGTATAATGCATACAAATGTTACTACCACTACCACTCCCAGTATCACTATCACTACTATTACTGCTACTAACAATAAACTGACGATCAGTATTTTATTTGGTATTATTGTTCTTGAATGAAATACACAAGGAGCACACATTCGGTTACTACTAATCACGACACACAATTTAATGATTATCCTGTAGGAAGAAGAATGTGGAGACTGCATCTTTGTTAACGTCAGGGGAACTAATTAAGCAATTATCAGAAAGAAAGTAATAACTTGTTAATGAGAAACATTAGAATAGTACAGTAAGTTCAGACCCTGTTCGTTATGCTCCAGTGAATTGAAATGGATGAGAACCCAACATAATGAATATAGAATGGAATATGAGCTGTGGTTGTATTGATATATATTACATTATACATTTTAAAAAGATGCAGACAGCACAGAACTGTCCTTTAATAGTTTAGCTAAACTAAAGCAGCTGAGAGGGTGAAAAACTTTTTTAAATGGGTTTTATATACAAGTTTGAGAAAACAAATGGGCCTTCGAAACATTAACTATACACACTTCTGTTCAGTTCCTTAAAATAAAATGAAACCCTTTGGACCTTTGAACTGGTATAACAGTTACATGGGAATCCTCATCCTCATTATTATTATAATAATAATAAAAAAAAATATAATGCTATTTCTGATCTAGATTTTAAATACCCCTTGAGATTTGTTTTGTGCAAGTTACAAAGAATCCATTCACTGAACTTGTGCCCTCAAAGTAAAATGGCAGACGAGCTAAGCTTCTGAGGAAGAGGAAATCCCCTCTTACGACAGGTTTACAGTTAGTGTCTTTATACATATAAATTTATATGTGCCTATCCGGTCAGCTGGAACTATCTTTTACTCACACACCTTTCACGTATTTGCATGTGTTTCAATATGTTTGAAAAACTTATTACAGACAAAAAACAGGTTCTGTATTAATTTAAATTAAAAACGGTAAACGGACATCCCCGCTTTATTAGGGTGGAAGTTAAACAGCTGTGGATAAGGGGCAGCATTAGAAAAGATGTATTAGTGTTTAAACAAATTAATGTGTTAGACATTTATTTTAGCCTCTGGTTTATCCGTTTTGTTTGGAACACAAACAGTGTTGATAAGATTGTTTATTTGTGACTGAACACAATTAATCTCCACATTAACCGGCTTTCCACTAACATCTGCACATCTATGTTTTACTGAACTGGAACAGGGGCCGGGGTATTAAATTAAAACCGGCATGCATTTGTCTATTGCACTCTGAATTACAACAAGAATTATCTATAATAAATCTGAAAGGATACAGGCAACATGGTTCTGCATTCCCCAATTTATTTATTGATGTCACAGATGGATATATTTTTGATGAAAGGTAGTCCCCACGAGAAACAATACTGAGGACACTGTTTTCAATTAATGTGTGACTAATACTAGGACTGAGATAGGGGTTTCACAAAAACACTGAAGAGACAAATTTAACGATAGGTCATAGAAAGCCTTGATCCAAATGGAGCACATTACTTGTAGTGAGATAAAATCTTCACAAATGATGAACTAATATAGTAGAATAGAGCAGGAAGACCAAATTTCATCCAAGAATAAATCATATTTTTTTCACTTTCTACTTACCATTTTTAGTAACAGAATTTTTTTTTTCTTCCTCAGAATACCCTGTGTAAATGTCATGATTTAGTGGTAAGTTTACTCTCATAGCTCCCAATGGAAAACATCATAAGGGGAAAGCACACAAGCTAACAGGCCTAATATTTCAAATCTTGTATTTTGGGAACCCAACTGGTTACATTTCAGTCTGGTTTCCGAAGAGTTCAGCTCCCTTCTCATCAGCCAAAACAATGAAAAGACAATATATCAAAGGATTACAGTCAAGTCACCTTATTAATTGGCAGACGTCTTCTGAGGTTTACATTTACTTTTGTTTAAACTAATTCTCATACCGGTTGGCTTTAACTTAAGATTTATGTATAAGCTTGTTCAGTAAATTGAAGTTATATCAAACTATCACAGGCCATGCATCTGAATGAAAAGTTGCCGGGGTTAGCCAAGAGAAATATTAAATTACTAAGACAGCTGGCAACATACTTGAGGGTTACAAAGTCCCTAAAATAATAGAAACACTACATATGAAAACATGAGATGTGGCCTGCATAATAATAATGATAATAATAAATTATACTATGTATTATACAACAGACATATGCCTATCCAAAATTATTTCTACTTAACATTTCAGTATTGTTTTAGTGCAAATTAATTTCACAGGAATTATAATTTGTTAATCTTATATTTCTTCAAATAAATTGGATAGGATTCACGCTGCCAACCAAATCAACTCTATATTTTGTTAAAATCTTAATTTAACATATACCCACATATTTATGGGAAGCAGCACTGATTGATGATTTTATCACAAATGTTAAGATCAAGTTCGTCTACTTACATAAATTCTGACTGGCTAGAGCTGGTTTGCCTTCACTGCTTCCCCTAAGCACTGAGATTGTAAAGAGTTTAAGAGTTTGATGTAGAAAGCTCAAATTCCAGAGGAAAGTGGAAAGCCTCTGTTAATGTCCCTGAGAATTGACACATCATGGGTTTCCAGGAAAGTAAAGGAAGAGCAGTAGTGCCATCCTCTTTGTTGCCACTTTCCATTTCTAGGCATCCAAACACATTTGTCAAAAGTGTCTGCTTTTGAGGCCAGCCGACTATTATGAATACTGGTATTAATGATATTATGCAGTAGAAGATTATACAATGAAATCAACACTATTCTGTAGTCCAACATTCCAGTACAAAACTAAATAAAACAAAACACATTGTTTGAAATGTGTTTTTAAGAGGCAAATTGATAAAACAAACAAACACAAAACAAGAACATCTTGACTCCTCTGGCTTGTGGAGAGTTTCTTGATCGTGGGTGATTTTGTTTTGTTACGTGTGAAATTGCACGCTTTTTCAACATTCAGGCACAGTCTGTTCAGCCCCGGAGGCTCAGGGTGGCATGCCAGCCAGCAGTTTCAAATTCATTAACCTATTTGTTTTTTGTAAGTAAAGAATACTGCAGCTAAAGCTAAGCACAAAAAGTAGCGATATCGGGGTTTACGATATCATCCAGCATGGCAGCTCCCAGACCCTGCCAAGGTGTAGTAGACAACTGTGGCAAACAACTTTTTGAAGTACCCTTCATTACATCTGGTATGTATGTATTTGTATATAAATACACACATACACATCTGTGGTTTATAGAAGCTGACATATGTGAATATTGCTTTAGATTAAAGAACAGCAGTTGGGACGGACACTACACACAATGTAGCATGTGGAGTAGCAGTCAGGGCTCTGGACTCTGAAACAGAGGGTCAGGCGTTCAATCACAGGTTCAATCACTGCTCCAGTTCAAACCCAGCTATATAAATGGGTAACTGTGTGTAAAAAGAATGTGATATATTGTAACAATTGTGAGTTGCCCTGGATAAGGGCATCTGATACAGAATATAATAATAAAGAAAAAAGCAAAAGAAAAATGATTCCAAAGAGAAAATGAATGAATGGATCAGATTACTGAAGTACTACAGTGAACATGTATGAGCAGTATTGAAAGTCTAGTTAACTAAACCAACATTATTGAACCGCTTACCAAAATGTAAGCAGCTATGAGTAAATACTTGAATGTAATTAGTCAAAGCTGTTATTTTAGTAATTTACCCCCCCCCTTTTATTGTCTTGTACTTATAGCAGATTATTGCACATGCATCTGAACTGTAGTTTTAACATTGATAACAGCAACAAAAGTAACATTAACCACTTAGAACATGACTCACCCTTTGAAAAACAAATCATATTAAATCCTAAATCAGGCAGGTATTTAAACAATTTATACCTGATTTAAATGCATGTCCAATAGGCTTCCATTTATTTTGTTCTACCCCCTGCTATACCGGAAACTCTGCTATCATTGTTTTTGAAATCTGATCGTGTTTGAAGAAATGTGCAATAGGGGCAAGGGGCATTTTGGGGGGGGACAAAATCTGCAGTGTTTATTGCTATTGCTACAAATGTGGACTTCATGCAGTACACAGACATGATTTCAAACACTCCCATTCCAGATTAGCCTGCAGGGCAAGGAAGTCCACGTTAGTTCAGCTGTTGCTTTCTTGTTCTCATTAGCAAGGACATAAAGAATGTTTATGAATTGGTCCCAGTCAAAAATGTATTTAAAAGACATTTCTGTATTAATGTATTTATTTCCACAGGACACACAGGATATAAAGAAGAGGAAGGTTCCCTACTGGCCAGCAGATCTGCAGAGAATAGGCCTGTTCTGCAACTGGATTATAGCAGGAAAGGGCATTAACAAGGAGTAGAGGTGAACAAGCCTTCCACTTTGCAATCCCTTTAGGGGTTCAAAGAGCAATTAGCTAAACAAATATGGCATGATTCTTCCCCAAAGATGGGATTAAATGAAACCTCCAGTTTACCCAGCTTCAATTCACAAACCCCATACTTGAGATGCTGTAAGTTCTTGTTTGTACCTAATAGAAAGCCAGCATCAAGTACTGGGATTTAAATGTGTGATTGGCAGGTGGGTCAAAGTTTTCATTGGTACAGCTGTTTAAATAAGACACCTTCAAACAGAAAATCCAAAGCACTTGTTGAATTTGGGTTTCAGCGTTTCTTCTGGGACAGGTCAAAGGTCACACCAGAGGGGGACACTATGCTTCCCCATACTGAAAGCACAGGGTGCATTACAGACTTCGAGACAGATGTGAATTTTACTGAATTACAAGGTAACCAGGGATATAACCGTTACAGATAACATGTAGCAATTATTTTTGTATATATAGTTACATCACATGACCTTCTATTTTTGAAAAATATAAGGAAATGGTTACTTAATTTATGGCAAAATAAGTGTAAATCCTTTTCCCTCGACTGTCCTGCTTTTGTTGAACAAATTACTGGTGGGAAAGCGTTAATGTAGAACTAATTTGAAGAAGATTTTATTTTATTATTAAGATTGTAATGAGCATAATGGTTGTCACAGTTCTCACTCTGTAAACGAAGAGAGTTCACTTTTGATATGTACTAAGCTGTGGATTTTCTCTTGAATCTGACTAGATAAATGCTTCAATAAGAAAGAAAAAAAAAGAAAGAAGAGTAACAGAATATAAGATGACAAAGGGGCAAGTAGGAAATTTGGAAAGGAAATTATTTGGAAAAGCTTGAACATTCCTGTCACACAATATAACATTGTACGTATATGCTCACTTACCAGGGACAAAGTTTGGTTCTACGCAAGGATCAGTGGGGTGAATAACTAGTATATTCGTAGAAGCCACAGTCTGCTTAATTGAATCCATATTGTTCATACCACTGGAATTTATAGTAATACAGTATGACCAAATGGTTGTAATGCAACACAGTTAAAATTTCTGTGGTTGCTTAAGGTTTATAAATTCAGTATAAAAGTCTTATGTGTTCTGGCTATTGAAAGAAATGGACAAGAGAGAAAATACCAACACCTCAAATTAATTCTGTTAGAAAATCAATTTTGCTTCTGTATTTTTCTATGTCAATCTCAGTATCTGTATAGTTGAGTACACCTTCTTCAATAATTACCTACATCGTAAGAACAGATAGTGAGCACACTGTATGTAACCTAAGAAAACTGTTGCATGTAAGTAGCAAAAAGGACATATAATCTTAAGCATTTAGTTTGTTACAGGTCATTGCATTTGGCCTTGATTAATTATACCTGCAGGTATTTCCTGTGATATGAATTGAATTCAGTAAATATAAAAGGAAATAAATCAGTATAAAATAAATAAATAAATGCATTTTATCAGATAAACATTTGTTCAATAAAAAAGAGTACATTTGTAACCTCAACTGAATATAAATTAGTTATGCTTATTTAAATTTGGCAGGGTGTAATTCAATTCAATTAAAGAATCCTAGTTGAATCCAAGTCTATGGTTAGATCAAATTCTAAGCAATCACGATCTGCAGGATAATGATACCACAGACCGCTGGTTTGACACTCTTCGTGATGACACTGAAAAGCATCCAGTAAATGAATGGTTTGGCAAATGAATTGCTTGTACAGGAGTAGTAAAAGTAAGTAGCCTTAGATGTTATCAAGCAACTGCAAAAAGAGAACATTCATCACTGTAAACAAGCTGGCCATTGTACAATAATTAGCTTATTGAATTTAGATACTACATCCTCCAGCAGACTGCCCATTCATCAGTCCTTTAACATTTGCATTTAAAACAAGAAACATACATTACTAATAAAACTCAACTGAATAAATAAAAATCTGTAGAATGCATCCAAAATATTTAGAACCCTTAAAAAAGTAATCTAAAAAAGTATAAATGATCAAGTTGTTAAATTAAAAGTAGTATACCATAATTAAAGGGGAGCTATTAATGGATATGTAAACATTACACTACAAACACTAGCCTAAACCTCACTACAACATTCAGACTCACTACTATATCTGGCTCCTGTTAGGAGTAATATTGAATGAGTGATTTTACCCTAATCTATCCTAGATTGAGATGTGCCAATGCAATTATGAGCAAATGCTTTCATAGTGCTTGTTTTGGCAAAATTCCTTGAAGCAGTCAATGCCACTATAACTTTGATTTGCTCAAAGGAAAAAAGATGCCAGAAACTATTCAGTTAAGACTGGGAGCAGCCACAGCTCCATATAAAATAGCCATCCCAAAAATGTCAAATAAACATACATGTATAAATAATGAATTCCTGCATTTACGTAAGCATGAGAATTATGTTTTCTGGAAATCAATAATATATATCAACAGTCATGTAAAAGTTTTTTCCAAAAAAAATAAAGGGGAATTTTTTTGTTTTTTTTAAACTCACCTTGGAAGTTCCAATTACATTCCAAAAAACAAAATGAAACAAAAAATGTAATCTAAACACACTTTTCATATAATGTTCTGATGGTATACTGCACTTGTGCAAACTAACTTGCTACTACATCCTACATTTGCTAAAAAGATTGTTGGAACTCTATCAGAATTGTAAGTGGCTTGTCATAAACAGAGTATCCTTCTCAGAAAACATTTTCTTCAGATTTAGTTTTCTGAATACAATCATTTTCAGCAAACAGCAGGTAAATGTAGTGAATGTGTTCTTGTTTGCAAGTTTATCAACAAATGTGCTCCTAATTGGAACCATACAGCATTGTCATCTGGCATGCTCTCCAATACCGGTAGAGGCCAAAAAAGTTTGTTTGCAGTCTGAGAGAATCGTGTTGGTTCTGGACCTCATATATCTAAATCCTGAGAATAGTTTATTTTCTTTCCATTGTCTTCTGATGAGAGCTTGTTTCCAACCAGGTCTTCGCATGGCGTTTCCCTCCAGTCACAAAAATAAGCAGTTTCTCTTTATAGAAGACAGAAAACTCCATACAACCATACAACAGTAACCTCGTACTCAAATTGTTAGCCAAAAATACAGTACAAATACAACTACAGTAATTGTAAATGTCCAAGTTTGCATATAAACACCCCTGATTTATTCCTATAAAAGGACAGTAATAATATATAAAATCGTTTTTTTGCTAATTTAGCTGTAAATGTTACTGTGAAGAATTTTGAAGAGAGAATGCATTCTCAGAAGCATTAATTGTGACCGATAACAGTAATTACTCTCAGAATTAAACTCTTTCAGACTTATTTTTGTTCATATTTAATTTGCATGAAGTGGTGATAGCCGAGGTCTTGCTCTGATGTATTGAACAGACATAAACAAACAGACCTACAGGACTCGACTGTGAATACAGTGCAGCACATTACTGGAACACATTATTTGCATTTCTTATTTTTTTTTATTTTAGCAACAGCTTTATAAGAAATGTGGCTTTCAGTTCGTTCCAAGTCCTTCATGGGACACTGAAAATCTGATTATTTATACAAGTCTTTCTTAAATCACATTATAAGAGGCTCACAAGCCATAGGTAAGTATAAGAAAATTTTGAATCTCTAGCGTTCAGATGCCTACAGAGATTTCTAAGCAAACGTGAGGATGCCTTACAGTTATGGGGGAAAAACAACAACACATTAGTTGTAATGAAGGAAACAGGTTACGGGAAAGGCAGGCAAAGCAGATGCGTCTTCGCTTTAGATTTTTACAAGAGAGGGTAGGGGCCTCTTTAAAAGTAACTGCCAGGAAGTTCCAGAGTGAGGGTACAGATACAGATGAAGGATGGTCCTCCTAGCATACTGGTCAATCTCTTGGGACCGAGGAAAACAAGCCCACAATATTTATGAAACTGAAAAATAATAATAAAGGACACGTATTATATCAACTCTTGCTTTCTCCTATGGCCAGTCACATAACAGGGAAGAGCTTTAAGGAAACTCTTCAAGTTACTAGGTAGGGCTGACTGCATGTTCACTAGAATATTGATACTGACAGCATAGTATACAGTGAAATAATTACTGTGTGGTTCCAGGAAACTTTACAAACTGAAATATACATCCATCAGTAGGTATTGTATTTCATGTAAATGAAAAAGAGGATGCATTAATGCTGTATAACAGTGTGCATGGCATTTGGTATAAAGGAGGAACTCCAGTGGCATGGCTGCATACATTTAAGAGATCTGGACCACAGGAACATGCTTTAAATCTGGTAATGCACTGAACATAAATATTCCAAATAATCAGCTGTGCCCTTCAATAATATCTGTCTTGAACAATTTATTTTAATAAGTTAACAATTTTATACTTTAATTTCACGATATAAGTTACTGTTTTTGCATATAATAATAAATTCCATACTTAGTCTTTGGTCTACATGTCTTTACTTAGAAATTTCACTTAAGTGTGATTGGTAGATATTAAAAGATTACTGTACAATGCAGATATAAATATAATCCTGTTTAAAGTTTTTAAGGAACTGCAAAGGTCAGTCCAGTGTGATAAGCAAAAATGTGTGCCAGGTCATTTGATACGGGCATGAAATACATGAACAACTGTAACATACTTTCATTTTCAGGCTTTGTGGACGTCTGTATGAGGTCAAATCTGTGTCACTTGTAAAGCACCTTCGAACATTCAGTAGCGTAGTAGATGTTCAAAAGTTAATGCGACATAGTCGGTCGAAGAAAAAGGTGCAGCGCCAGTAGGTCTAGAAACATTGCACAATGAGCAGGTCGGATTAAAGTTCGGAAAAAAGCAACCTATGTCTTTCGTCTTTGAAAAACGTGAAAAACAGAAAGTTAACACCATTACAATGTTTTTCTTGGATTCCTAACAGTAGAATAAACTACTTATATTATATTATATTTACCCAGATTACAATGTGTATTTAAACGGTTTACCAACAATATAGTACTTAACTGGAACCAAGGCCAGTGAAACTTAACTATCACTTGTGAAAATTCTGTACATCAGAATAGCTTGAGTAAATCAAAGCCTCCACAAAGTTACAGCGCTAACAAAGACAAAGACATTCACTGCTCTTCCTGGAAGGCCGTGTCACTTCAGGTACATCCTCGATAGTTTACACTTGGACACGGTTGCAATGTATTAAGTCAATAGAAGATATAATGAAGTCATGTCATGTGCAATGAAACCCAGAAGACCCTTAGGCTCTCCAGAACCAGGGGTTAGTATAACTGGTTTAAACCCATCATCAAAAACTTCCCAAATGGACATCAGATGTTTTCTAAGCATACCACATTTTCTTCACCTTCACTTAAAAGGCACATCCCACCGAAAGACTGTGCCAGTGTGGGATGATTGGAACCCGAGTAAAGTCTCAAGGACATACATTTTATAATGACGTGAGTGCAGCAACCCATGTCTGGAACCGCATTGCAAACGCTTTTTCTACACACACAAAAAAGAAGCTCTTTCACACAGGTTTTCGTGCGACATGGTCATTTGCACAACCTGATATTTTCCTTAATTTGTTTCCAATTAGAGCAGATTGTCCAATAGATTTGTACCAGATTTTGTGGCGTTTGCTTGATGTGATGTCATATGCTTATGATTTGGCAGTGAGAAGAACAACATTTCCAGCCCTGTCCTTAATTAGAAGAGGACTCCACTGCATCCCTATACCTCTCCCAGTAATAGTAGTCTTGCCTACAAAACACACCATAGAAGTGATGATAGGTAGATAGATCGTTGACAATTGTCTGTGAAATGTCACCTAGATACCACTAGTACATTTAAAAAGAAAACTATTTCTAAGAATGTGACCTCAAATAATGTTATATATAAAGAACACTTATTCACTGTAGCTTTATAAATTTGCCCTGGTCTTATACAAAATACACTCACCTAAAGGATTATTAGGAACACCATACTAATACTGTGTTTGACCCCCTTTCGCCTTCAGAACTGCCTTAATTCTACGTGGCATTGATTCAACAAGGTGCTGAAAGCATTCTTTAGAAATGTTGGCCCATATTGATAGGATAGCATCTTGCAGTTGATGGAGATTTGTGGGATGCACATCCAGGGCACGAAGCTCCCGTTCCACCACATCCCAAAGATGCTCTATTGGGTTGAGATCTGGTGACTGTGGGGGCCAGTTTAGTACAGTGAACTCATTGTCATGTTCAAGAAACCAATTTGAAATGATTCGACCTTTGTGACATGGTGCATTATCCTGCTGGAAGTAGCCATCAGAGGATGGGTACATGGTGGTCATAAAGGGATGGACATGGTCAGAAACAATTCTCAGGTAGGCCGTGGCATTTAAACGATGCCCAAGTGGCACTAAGGGGCCTAAAGTGTGCCAAGAAAACATCCCCCACACCATTACACCACCACCACCAGCCTGCACAGTGGTAACAAGGCATGATGGATCCATGTTCTCATTCTGTTTACGCCAAATTCTGACTCTACCATCTGAATGTCTCAACAGAAATCGAGACTCATCAGACCAGGCAACATTTTTCCAGTCTTCAACTGTCCAATTTTGGTGAGCTTGTGCAAATTGTAGCCTCTTTTTCCTATTTGTAGTGGAGATGAGTGGTACCTGGTGGGGTCTTCTGCTGTTGTAGCCCATCCGCCTCAAGGTTGTACGTGTTGTGGCTTCACAAATGCTTTGCTGCATACCTCGGTTGTAACGAGTGGTTATTTCAGTCAAAGTTGCTCTTCTATCAGCTTGAATCAGTCGGCCCATTCTCCTCTGACCTCTAGCATCAACAAGGCATTTTCGCCCACAGGACTGCCGCATACTGGATGTTTTTCCCTTTTCACACCATTCTTTGTAAACCCTAGAAATGGTTGTGTGTGAAAATCCCAGTAACTGAGCAGATTGTGAAATACTCAGACCGGTTGGTTTGGTTGGTTAGATAATTGCATTAATGAGAAATTGAACAGGTGTTCCTAATAATCCTTTAGGTGAGTGTATATCAACATACATTTATTTTATAAGACAATCCAGTTCAGATGTGGTGCAGTGGGTATAAAATGCCAGTTTTTTGGCCTCCTTCCCTCTTTTTTCCGTGGGTTTTGATGGAGAACAGATATTCTGCATTAAGGTACCCTGCACAGTACTAACTCCTAAGAGAAAAAGGTCTTGACAGCAAGAAAGTGGGCCTGGAAATGTTAGCTTTTGCTCTTAGCATTTTTAAATACCATAGGAAGATCTGATACACAAGAGTGAAATAGATGTAAAAAAACCTAGCAAAGTGTTCCAATAAGGCAGTTTGATACACTAAGGGTGAGTGAAAGGTCAAGAACAAACATCTGGGTCTTCCTCAGTGAAATAACCCCTGTAATAATTTATAGCTTGCAAGCAAGTTTTTTTTTTTAGCTTTTTTCTGAACATATACAACTTACAGAATTATATGTTATTGGGTATTTTATATGTACAATGAAAGCAATCTGTTAAACACTCTCAGTACTAACCAGAATATCAAATGAGGCCTTATCAAAGCCATTTGGGAATGTCATATGATTATATAGTATATACATACATATATTTAGAAACCAAGAAAATGACTTACATATGGTTTTAATTATTTTTGTTATTATTATTTAACAGATTTATCAGATTCGCCTTGTCGTCCCTGGCTCCGTTTCTACAGTTTGGTTTATATAGTGCGTAATGGTAAACATTTGACGGTGATGATTTTATAAGCTTCGGTTAAACATCCCGAAATCTTATGTTATTTTCAGTGAGCTATATTACTTGTGTACGTCCTAAAGTAAAACAATGTCCTGGACAATCGCCTCACTGGAAGATATTTACTTTCTATGAAACTGCTTCCAAGCATTGTATAACATTGACCCTGAGCTGGAGATTCATTAATTAAACATATCTGTATGAGAACTGTTCAGGTTAGCTGTTTTTCTCAGGAGAGAAGGTGAAGAACTGAATAAAGAGAACAGAAAAGTATTAGTATCCTTATTAACATAAGGAACATAAGAAACAAAAAATGCCACAAGCGGACTTTTAGTCTCTCTGGGATTCCACACTATCATTTAAAATGTTGAGAACTTGCCAAAATATTAAAAAAACAAATTTTCATATATGATGTTTTAATTTAAATTAAATTCTTTCAAACTTCAGTGTTTTCCAAATGCATCTGGTATTTTTCTAAAAATGAGTTTGAAATGGTTTCATTTCTAATTATTTCTGAGTCCTAGACTTTTCATTTCCAGTGTTTATAGCTATGTAAAATTTCAAAAACCTCACTAACTTCACACACTGAGTTATTAACCTGTCACATACTTAAGCTCTTAAGACACCATCCTAGTGACATCTATGGCTTATCCATTAAGACATACCCAAACCTTAAAAGGACATCCCCCTACAAAGATGACACTATTTTAGTGCAAGGTTCATAAGCTAGGCAAGAGCAGATCTTTCGGATCAATGGTTAAACAGACTAGAAATGAGTTCAGGTCACATTGAGCAGGTCTGGCTAAGATAAAGCATAGACAGTCAATGTAAGCAGGCTTTTTCTGAACAAACATCGTCAGAAAAAAACAAACAAGGAAATGGACCACTAGCCCAACATAAAATGACAAAACAGATTTAACAAAGCAAACAGGGTCACCTAAGCCTTCAAGTCTAATCTCTTCAGCTTCATCCACTGGAACAAACCATTTTTAGCACTACAAATGTACCATGCAACTTCCATGAGTTAAAGAGCACACATTGTTTGAAATAGAACAAACAAGCAATGATGAAAAATGTCCCACACTCCTTTGTCAGCACAAGCCTGGTCATAATGTAGCCCTCCGTCTGTAATGTATTGATCAGTTTAATAAAATAATACAAAAGCAAAAAAATCCTTTCTACAAAAAACAAGAAACAGAATACAGCCCTGTGAACCTACATTCTTCAAACATCTATTTATTAACCTTGATTAGGCTAATGTTGGCCATAATTTTGTTTTCCTGTGAAGACACAGAATCAATAAAGGTATTGAGATTATGGATGGTAGAATTCATTTTTTTTTGAGGCTTGGAAAACTCCATATTAAGTCCATATTAACATCATTCTACCCCCATAGCCTGGGTGTTGCTTAAATATGAACTTTTGTTGGAACCCTGGCCTTCATCTGCCCAAACAGACTGTAGACTGCTGACTCTTCCCACATCAATCCCACAGTCTGTTTACATCACGTACCCAGGGGATGCTTGCAGGAAAAGGTCAAGATAAAAATTCTCACATTTGAGTGGGAACTCAGGTCAGGATAGATGTGAGAGAATGGGCAAGCATCACATCACAGCAAAAGTGTGTCACCATTAACAGTTGACAGAAAATAAAACAATGAAAGCTTCTGTGTTGCATTATCAGGAGTTCAGATCTTTACGCTTTTACAATAAACTGTGCAGTGAAGAGATAGGAAATGTCTGTTTCTGGTTGAATAGTAAGCTGAAAATAACAGAATTCGAAAGATATACGTTCCAAATGTGAAATGGACTGCAATGTGTAATTGTCAATGGTTAATTTATTGTGTAACCATTATTTTAAATCAAGAAACTGAAATTTTTTTTACTGGAAAAACATAACATTCATCAGCTTTGCTTTCCGAAAAAGCTTTTCTGAAAACATGTGTGTTGTATCTCCATGGATAATTTTGTACAACTTGCTTACTCTCACAAAAGAGGTATGCCACTAAAAACATAAATTTCCTGAAAGAAGGAAACTTTAATAATGATTCAGAAAGGAAATGACTACTGGGATCTGAAGTCTGGAACATAATAAAATAGATCATGATAAATCTTCCCAGATCCTCCTTTCATTCCATTTTACATTTTTCTTTCTTTATTTGTAGTGTAAACATCTCATTTTGCTGTTTTTATATTATGCTGCATAAAATGTGAGGGTTATGAGTCCAGAACCAAAGAAAATTGGGTACTGATTACATATAGAGTGGTATTCACTCCAATTCACAACCCACAATAACAAACAAAATGCCCACAAAGTTAACTCATTTTTTATATTTTTGATTTTTAACTGTGGATGCTGATTCTGAAATTAAAACAAATAAACATGTCCTTAACAGATATTAAACTCACATTCTTTGTTAAAAGAAAATGGAAAATGATAAAGACATTTACTGTGCCATAACTTTATTAATACTAATTTTGCTCCTGTCATGTAGTATTACATTTAACCATTGCTTTGATTTAAAAAAAAATTATAAACTGCCAGACTAAAATTATTTCCTCTTCTAAAGGTTTTGTTGCCATGATTGATGTTTAACTCAAGCACAACTTAAAAAGAAGAACATTAAACACTGCCAGCATTGGCACTGTGAAGCTAAATATTTTGCCAATCATACATTAAACTGGTTTTAAATAACGTAAACGGCAGCAGTGGACCATTTAAAAGTGCTGTTATTCTTTAGTACAATGAGATATACAGAGATCTGGAACTAAAACTAGTTTCTACATACCCAGCTAACACACAACATTGCTACAAAAGTGTAGAATATTACTGCTGATTTTACTACTACTGAGAGACTGAGGAACTGAACCTTTTCACCCTGGAACAGAGGAGACTGCGTGGGGACTTGATCCAAGTCTTCAAAATCATGAAGGGCATCGACCACATCAAACCAGAGGAGCTTTTCCAGATCAGCAGGGACACACGCACCCGGGGACACAGATGGAAATTGGGCTTCAAGGCATTCAAAACAGAAAACAGGAGACACTTCTTCACACAGAGAGTAGTCAGAATCTGGAACAAACTCCCCAGCGCTGTGTTAGATGCTGAAAGTTTGGGAACATTTAAAAATAGATTGGATAGGATCCTTGGATCACTTAGTTATTAATGAACACCAAACGAGCATGATGGGTCGAATGGCCTCCTCTCGATTGTAAACTTTCTTATGTTCTTATGTTCTTATGTGTGTTTGCAGGGATATAGCCTAAGTCTCAGAATCCATGCACTTAATTTAAATGAAAATATTTGGCAGAATTCCCTCTGGTACAAAAAAAATCTGTAAAATGTATTAAATAACACTGCAATAACATTGTATTTAAAGCCTCAATCTAAAAAAAGAGAGTTAAAATGGAAAGGAAAAATAAAATAAAGGAACTTAATGATGGTCTCATATGGACATCAAGGCAATGGCTTTCTGCTGCAGGATAGTGAAGAGGCCCCTATGGTATATGACATTTACAAAATAAATATACAAGTTCTTGCATTTAGGATTTTTTTTTCTTTTTGCTCATTGTACAGTGCTAAACATTTGATACATATTGCTTTAAATAACTTTGCCTGTGTTTCCAGAAAGCCTAATCGCATGCCTTTATCTTTTCATTTTGGCAGCCTGATAAAACAGCGCTACGGGAAGTCTTCCAGTGTCTTTACTGCACCTCAAAGCCCCCATATTCTGGTCTCTGTTACGCTGTGGCCTTAACTCGGTCCCCAAGATAAATTTTCAAGGCATTCTGGCATCTCAAAAAGACAAGCTTAAAGAGCTTGTCTCCCAGCATTCATTCACATGAAATGACACATTAATAACATTCTATTGAGGCTATAGTGGTACTCAGAGCTGTCATACAACTCGCCAGTTTTGTTCATGTGATTTGAAGACTTGAAACATTTTCCTGGTCACTACCAGCCAAGACTCAGCTTGAATAAACCCTGCAGTCAAGACTCCAGCTTGTGTCAAGCTGAGCTGTCAACTCCAACATTTCCTCCCTCTGCAAACCCAGTGGAGCAGAAAGCATCCTTTATTCATCAGATGTAATCCATACATTGGCCAGATACAGCTAATTACTACCCTGCCATTAAAAAAAAAATGTACTGCAACCCTTGTATATACTACCTAGTTATTTCATTGTTTTATTTGTCCGTCATAAAACAGCAAGCACATTTCAGATTTGTAATGCTGCATTTTTGTATTCTACGCCAAAGTTATAGAAAAAGTATGTATCCATAACTACAAACTCCATGATAAATATGAATGGATCTAAAATGAAAAAGGGGTTTATTCCTCCAAAATGCTAGCATACAGAAAATAAGAGTAAGAATACAGACTCAATAACTTCGGGTACCAAGTCAATGCCTGTTGTGTGTGTGCAGGGAGTGAGTAGATTACACGCTAAATTGCTCCTCAACATTTGATGTGCAAAGAAACAACTGAGCCCTCATGAAGTCATGAGTAAAATCCACAGAAATGTAAGAAACGACCATCACACAACACAGAAATGAGAATTGCAGAACATGGGAGTGTTAGCTGTTAATCAGCTTTATAGAATTTAATTAATCATACTCATGTAACCCAAAGAAAGATGTTCCAGTAAGTGTTATAACCTCAACAAAATAGCTATTTTTTTCTGAATTTGTAACAATAGCAGAGGTTTAAAAGTGTGTCAATATTGAAGTCTTTATCAGTAGCAACAGAATTTCCATTTTATGCTTCTTATATTTAGTTTTAATGGCTTGTATTTCTAATTATCTTGGCAAAATATAAGACTGTTAACACAGTTTTGCATTTAATTGTTTGGTAAACAACACTCATACAATCAGAAAATGATGCTCAACCCCTCCTTATAGTTCAAAGGTATTTCTAAACCAATCTAACTACCTGGACAAAATCCCAATTCTGACACTTTTACGACTGATGTGTAATTACCTTTTATTTGATGAATGAGAAAATACAACATGTGTGTCATTCCAACTGAAGGTAACATTAGCTAATGATACCTTAAATAGCTGTGTGTTCGAGGACGTTTAAATAAAGCAAAGAGATGACTCAGAGCAAAGGAAATCTGTTGAACTCGAGAGAAGAAACATTCAACGGAAATAAATCAGACTTAAAGCACGTAATAAACCAGGGCAATGCCAAAAATACCAATCGTTAATATGAGAATATCACGATATCCATTATAATGGCTTATTTACCTTATGCAAAAAACATACTCTTCTGAAGTTTCGTTAAAATAATCTGAAAAAATTAAATTGATTAAATGTTTTGATTTGTTTAATGATTAAATGCACTTAAAAGTACTACATTATATGCTGAGCATGCTGTGCTTTGTACAGTACTTTGTACAGCATTTGGTATTAAGATGTTTTAGAGAACTTCACTGTGTTTGAAATCAACAGAAGTAATATGTCTTGTTTTCTGTCCAAATTGTGTAAAAACATAGGCCAGCAACAGTGTATTCTTGCTTCAATACAAACAAATGTTCCTATTCACCACACATAAGGTATTGGATTGCCTCTATTTTCTACAATGCAAAGTCATGCAAAGGTATTCTGTCACATATGGACACAGAACTTGATGTGTCTCATTACCAGGCTTGTCAAATCTGATAGGATGTAGTCAGGGAGATGGTATCACATGTCCTTAAAGCTTTAAGGACAGACCAACAAAACATTTAAAGGGAACGAATAGATCTTTTTGACAGATGTGCTGCCGATGCATAAAATTGTGATATTCTGTACTTGATTGATGTGTTTAGAAAAAGACTAAACATACATTCTTCTGCATAATCAAATTTAGTAACACTTAATCCAAGAATTTTGAGGCTACTGTATAAATAATCCTATTGCTGAGTAAATTAATGTTATATTCGAAATACCTGTGTGTAAAAATACGTATAAATCTAATAAGATTAATTCAAACCACTATCAATAATAAAATAGAAGAATGAGCCCAATGATCCCGAGTTCGTGCTGCTGAAACTGCTGGAAAATTCCGGACGGATGGAAACCCTACCAATGACGCTGAACACAAATAGAAATCACATGTCCATTTGAAATCGACTTTCTGAGCTTCATCAGTTGAGATTATAAATAAACACTATTGTTCAGTCTCATGCGAAACGAGATCAACATAGTTTTATACAGATTGCCAAGAATTACAACTTTTGGCCATGGAATGATACAAAAAGATGTTCTTCTTTACCATACGGGAAGTTTTCTATTTAAATAAGAAGGAAAGATAATTCGAAACAGGTTTGTGGAAAACAAAATAACAAATGAAGCTTCAAGAGATGTTAAATAGTAGTGACTGACAGCACAGAAACTTACTAAAAAGATGTGCAAGGTTTTTGAAGATTTGCTTTGGTCTACAAGTCCACATTAAAACCAAATACAGTACCAAAACAAATATAACAAATAATAAGATTTGAATAAATATTTAGTTATGTTTTGAAGTTCATCATTTTATAGTATACACTACAGAGACAATTTACACTGGCCATATTTCTGTGTGTATATATTGTTTTTAAAGTATAAACTGTTTAACAGATATAGTCTATCTGTAAAAACAACAGCAAAAAATGTACCCATAAAAAACGATAATTAACTGTGGACAACAACAAGTGGTTATCTAATTTTGGAGTGCTTACTCATAGTGGACAAGACCAGGCCCAGGCTTTAAATGTGTGCAAATGTAAATAGTTTGAAGTTCAAATTTCCTTAACCTGATGTGTGTTTAAGTCTGAACATTTATTTTATTACATTGGTAATGCATCCCAGATGAGCACCTTATAGCTCAAGATTTGACAAAAAAAGAAAAGCAGAGACTGAATCCATCGAACCAAAAAGTAATCAATGACATCATCTGCATGGTGCACTGCACATCTGCATGCAACCTGCTCTTGCTGTGATAACACACAATTATTTAGTCCTGCCCAGCTGTGACTGGTTTACTGAAATTGTTTATTTTGTGCAATGTCTTCCTCGGGGACTGGTGACAAGGTCCTCACTGTGAACTGTACAAAGAGTATTTTTCTTACTCCGGAGATGCTTTAGGACTTTCAAACAAATTAGTCATTTTTCATGTTAGGAAATGTTTAGTGGGCAGTGTGATCAAATTCAGCACTCGCCATGTTACAACATTCAACCATCAATCGAAATATTACATTTGTGCATGTTGTTTTGCTTTATTGATAGTATTGTTTTGTGAGTGAAAGAGAAAGAAGGCTGTTTATAGGCTTTTTAAAGTAGTAAAACCATTAATGAGATTAAATGGAACATCTGGTTTATATAAATAAAGGTTATCTATCAAAGTCTCCTGTGTCAACAACATGCAGTGTAGTTTTGATTAGACATCGTGTAAGGATTCATGATCCTTCAGTGTCACAGTAATCAATGTAACAACACTGCATAAATGAGGCAGCCTATTCAGTTTAACATAAGTTACCAAGTTACACTGCTCCCCTGTGAGGAAGTATCAGCACTGACACAGCTGCAGTAGGTGGGCGAACCTGCCCAGATAAGTGATCAAGAGCTGGGTGGGACTGGAGTAGTGTAGTCTACAGACACACACTTGTTAGCAAGCTTCACTGACGATTCACAAACTATAGGTTTAATTAACTAATTAACATTTATTTTATTTATTTATAAAAAAAAGAAAAGATGCCACCCCTGAAATAAACTGCACACAATTATCATGATTCTGTGTATGATGACTTCTTATGCTTGATATGCTTCTTGTGTAAACTGTAATGGACGTCTGCTATGAAATAATTAATAAAAATAATAATAATCTATTTCACTAGATCATAATAATTTCCACAATGCAGGCTGACACACAAGACCATCCCAGACTGCCTGTGAAGTGAGAGAGCACTAAAGTGACTAAAACAGGCATCAGATAAGGGGTGACAATCTTCAGGCTTCTTCAAAGGCCCATCAATCATTCCTGCCGAGGAAACATCTGGCAGACATGTTGCAGTATTCCCACTTTTAGAACCGCACTGTCAGACAGGGAACAGAAACTCGTTGCAAGTTTTGCAAGGTAACCTGGATTTGAACTACAGCATACAGAATTTCAGAGCTACAACGTAATCAGTTCCCAGTTCCAACAAACATCCACATAGACATACAAGATCACACACACTCGCATGTAATTGACACAGGCTTCTAAAATGTAATTTATTTTTTTCTTTTTAGTTACCATTAGCAAGATACCCATCACTTGGCCTTTCAGTTTGTCTCTGAAATAATCTCATGCTTCTTCATGCTTTGCGTGTACCATTGTTTGCTTCAGCTAGGCTGTGCCATTTGAAGAATTTTGGAACAACTATGTTTGGATAAAGTTACATTGGAAGTTTCTTGGGGAGTCCAACATGTGGCATTGCCAAATTCCTAGAGTCCCAAAGAAGGGGCTCCATTTTCAGCCGTAAGTGTCATTTACATTTTGTCCCAGTTACAGTGTTTCATTGCAGGTAGAGGGTAATGAGAAGGTCACTCGCAATAATTTGTGGCATGACTAATAATAATGGGAGAAAAAGACAAAATGAAAAAATTAGTGTTTCAAAATACTCTTCAAATACTACAATGAAAGAACATTTAGTCTTCAATTGTTCAGGAAAATTCTTCCATTCTTCAAAAAAAAAAAAAAAAAAAAAAACCTCAATAAAAGATAATGTAAAACTGCCACGCAGATGCCACCAACACACACATTTCTGGCATACTGGTTCATATTTATCTCTATGATGCCATTTCCGATCATAAACACTGGATTTGGGACCGTGTTTATGTCTTCACATCTGAGTCACTCATCTGTCAAAAACCTGTTATTAACATATTTAATATTGGAGTAAATATTGCAATGCTTCAACTTCCATGCAAGATGTGGACCTCTTTTTTTACACATGCAGTCAAAATAAATCACAAGTCGAGTTGTGTGGCTTCTTTAATGAAACAAACCAGAACCAATGTCTTTCACGCACACTGGAGAAGACAGGCTGGCTCTGTTCTAAGGGTTTGTATTTCTGACTGCATCCAGGAGTGGACCGTAACTGCCTCTTCCCCAAGCCTTTACAAAGGAGATGTATGAAGCATCTGATACCCAGGGACATGTATATGTTTCTTTCTATTTTTATCAGAACAATTTTCTTCTTGCGACCTGTATTGTGTAAGTTCAACTGGATGTATGATGGACTCTAGAAATATGTATTTTATGTGCTGTACTTGGTAATGTTAATGATAAATGTGGTGCTAAGCTTAACATTATCCAAAATCGTTTTTGCATGGGAACTCCCGTAGTTAACGCCCAGAAATGATCACAGCAGCTAAGCAGTACAAGTGCTTTTCACTTAGTTTATCTATAAACTCTTATGTATTTTTTTTACTAGTTTTAAAATACAACTTTAGTCTGTAAACTAAAGGCAGTCAAAAACAGGAAAAAGTTCATATTAAACTGAGAAGGATTTTGTTTTGTTTATAAATGGTGCTCATTTTATCTGTAGTTGTTGCATAGTTCTGGCAATTTCCAGAATGTTTTACTGTTACTGAGATTGTATACTGTTTAGGAAGACAGAAAGCTCCTGGATGCAATTCTCATTCACGATTTAGAAGACATATGATAAGAATATAGATAAGTGTTTCACAATAATTCCTTAACAATGGGCAAAAAGACATGGGATGAAGCTTTTAAGTAAACAATACATGCGAATCACCAGTATGTAAAGAACGAATGGATTTAACAAAAGGTGCTTGTGATCTGATCTGCCATAGTTTAATTTAATTTAGTAATTTCCGTTCCAAGTACAATTATTGGCAAACACTTGGAGACGTTTTTGTGGAAGCTATTTTTGCCAAAAAAAAAAAAAAAAAAAACTAGAATGGAAACTAATCTGAAGAAACAAATATATATATAAATAAGTATCTTGCAGTGGAATAATAATAGAAAAATAAATACAAATCTGATGCTGTAGCCAGTACCATCATCACCCAGCATTGGAGCAGTAAAATAATGTACCACGAAAGAAAGAGATATAGAAATCAAATTAAAATCACTGTGTTTGGGCTGTTTCTCCAAGTCTGATGCTGCAGAAAAGAAGCAACTCATCAGGTCCAAACCAAACATATCATGAAAGCAAATGTAAAAAAAGTTAATTCCACAGTCTACTGACTCCCAGAATCCCATAACATGCAAAGCAGCTTTTAAAAAAAAATCTACATCAAATACAATCAAATAACAAGAGAACCCTTGAATTCGTCCCTGAATTTAGCATTTTCAAAAAAGGAAATCCATTTTTGATAACAAGTAAAACAAAAACGTTTCTAAATCAGCAAGGAGGCTAGGAAACAACAATAAATTCCTGAAACTGAATTGCCTTTAAAATATTAAAACATATTGATGAGTTCAAGAGCCCTTTAACCTTTAAACTTTAATCCAAATGGATATTCCAAAAGGCTTTGAATAAAGCATCAAACAGCACAAACCTTGATTAAACAAAGATATAACCTATATGTTTTAAACTGAGCAGAAATAAATTACCTTTTATTTCCCTTGTATTTGTACATTTAATTCAGATGTTTAACTCGGTTTAATAGAATACTGTATTATCAAACAATATTCTCATGTTTTACTGAAACCAACAAACATTAAGAGGATGGAATAAGTTAAAATTATATAGGGAAAGAAAACATCATACAATGAAAACAAGCCTGTCAGTACAGGTTAATTGATTGTCTCCGAAAGTTATGAGTTAGAAACCAAAGTATAATGGAAAAATTTCATTCATAATCATGTATGTTTTCTTGGCATAAATAGCATTTCTTGTAAAAAAAAAAAAAAAAAGTAAATTTCATTCATTTTCTGTTTTGTTTTTCCTTCCCACAACTGCCCGAAGGTGCATTAATGGATGGATTTTTCTCCCACCACAGTATGCAAAGTATTGCTTTGTTCCGTTTTGATTTTTGAGAGCCGTAATAAACAAAAATTTACTGTTTAGAGCAGATCTTTCAATTCAAACAATGCTTCCAAAAGACAATATATATATATATATATATATAATAAAACTCTAAATTAAATAAAAAACATGCATCAACTCAAGGTCAGCAACCACAGAATCAGTGTCGGCATCAAGATTTCCCAACGGGTTGAGTTGTGCAAAATAAAACCAACAATAAAGCTAGACTTTTCTCATGTCAGCAGTACATGTTTCTTTCTTTTTTTATTTTATTTCTTTTAATCTTGATAAGGGTTAAGGTTTCATTAAATCCGATAAGCAGTAATTGAGGAACACCTCTCCAAATTTAACAATAGAAAGTCCAACATTAGTGTTCTGCAGTCTGTGAAGCTAAGCTTAGGTTTAAAATATTAATAACAGTACCTTAGACTTCTAAATGAAAAAAAATGTACATGTTGGAGTCTTAGGATGAGTAATTAATATTAATCGCAATAAGGTCACATTGATATGTAACATTAAACCTAAAGCCTAAAGTATGGTACTGATTTGTAGATGAAAACCAAAGCATGTTTTCTTTCCTAGAGAAAATGCAGAAGAGACGTAAGGATTCCTTGCTCTTTTGTTATTGCGACATGGGTATTTTCATTGTAGGTTTCCAATAGAGCACTTGTCTTTTTGAAGTTAATATCAAACAGTAACATTTCCTTCTTGCAAGCTTCAGGAGACTTGCCCTTTGCAGACCTATAATCTTAAACGCACTTTTCCTAGCTCTCACACACTTGTTCACACAACTGAAGATATCATCTGTTTATCGAAGACATTCTTTCATATCTACACTCTGGCAGATTAAAGAATATCTTGTGATTTCTTGCACTGATGCAAGCTGTGCTTAAATCCACAGGGTTTTAAAGCATCAATGTTGGAATTTTACTTTTTAGATTCCATACAGCTCACTATTGTGGTATATTCTTAAAAGGCAGAGAAATGGACTTGCTAACTTCTCTACAGCTTCAGTTTATAGCTGTAGATTCCTAAAGGTTTATTTTCTCCCAGAACAAAAGGACACTCTTATCACAGGTTCATGTTTTAATATGGAATAGAACTGAAAAGGACACTAATTTACGAATAGCTTAACTATTCTGCATTATACGAGTCAGATCTACTATGTAACTATAAAGCAAAAGATGCATTGAAAACCATAACACGTCTCACTCGATTCTTAAATTAAATTGAGGACCACAAATAGGGTCACAGCTTGTGGTTTTTGTACCCATATTAAGCTTCCCACAGTGAAAGAGAGGAAGCTTTAAGAAACAAGTTTTAAAATAGTCTACAACATAGCCCACCTTTTCCTGACAGACCATCTAAAGGTATCCAGACATAACCTAAATGCTTTTGAATGCTTTAAATATTATTGAAAAATCTAATCTAAATCTATTATTGAAAAGTCTAATTATACTGTGGCTTTCCACTTTCAGAGGTTTCAGTTTCATTTATACTATAAATAGAATCCATTTCCCATCCACAGTGTTTTGTGGTATCTTCAAATCCATGCCATCTTGTGCTCATTAAACTGTGGTTCCACTGCCATAATTGTCCTGGGATTATAAAGAGCTCAGCAATAAGCATGTCTCTAGTACATAACACTATCATCATTCAGTTTAGGCCCTTATGGAGAACAACTGAAAGTTAATGAAACAGAGAGACAGATGAGACAGACTGTAGACAGTTTTTCTTGTCATCTATCAACTTGCAGACAGTGATAAAAAAAGTGATTGTGGGGGTTACTCTAAGTAGGTACAGATTTGTTTCTATTGTCAACACTGCAGTAGACTTCTTTTGAGCTCAGTGGCCCTGTTACTCCATGTATGTACTTTTGAGGATTTGATAGGATCTGATATAAATGAATGCCTTGGCATGTAGATCCATATTTCTCCCTAATTAAATCATTCAAGACCAGCACTACATCTTAGACTCACAAAACTGCCAAAAAATGGTTTGACAAATGTTTGAAGAAGTGTCCTCTGCTTTAATGTTAATACATTGTAGTACTGTATGTCTATTTTCTCAATAATCTGAAGAAAACAGCAGTAGGATGTAATGCCTTACTCATTTCCTGTGACTAGATAGCAGACAAGTAAACCATCTGAATAACTGAAAAGTCACAAAACAATTAGACATTGATTGTAAGGGTTGTTTTACGGAGGGAAACTTTGCTAGCTATGATTCCACATACAGCTACATCCTGTACTGTTACTGGAAGCAGTAGTTACAGTCAGGATTGCAGATGACTCTTTTGTCTGGTAATATGAGCAGGGAAAAAATATCAACAATCTCACAACAAAATGCAGGGACTGTGCTGGGGACGGGACGGGAGGGAACATGAAAACAGGGATCATCAATACAAAGTAATCCAAAATTGTGTCCAACTTACATTCTGAGCCAAGGAACTGTCCTGCTGTGCCAAACACAGTCCTGCACACAGCTTTAATAGCCTCGGAAAACATTTTAAGCAACAATAGACAGATCAAAGACTGTCTCCCATTTTCTACTTACTGCGTAGGAAGACTATTTAACACAGCAGCCAAAACTAGCATAGACGTTCATCCTTGTTGTGGAAAAGAAATGACGTGTGGGTAACAGGACTCAAACTTTAAATAAAACAATCGACACAATTAAATAACATACCTGTTTTTGAAGAAGGTGCAGGAGACAATCCCATAACGGCCAGTCAACGCACAGCAGGCAAAAGACATGGAAAAAAGCAAGATATAAATTAGTTTAAATAATTATAGATAAGAAGCTATTCTATTGGAAGGGTACAGGTACATTTAGAATAATTTGTTTCATTGGTGGACTCAAAAAAATCCCCCTACAAAAAAAAAACACTTATTTGACTACATACTTGGAAACAAAGACGTTGCAAACTCATAAGGTACAGAGCTGGTATAGGATTTTTTGTTTTGTTTACCCATTTGTGAAAAGAGGGCTGTTTACTAAACAGGGCCCTGTCAAGGCATTAGGGGAAACTGAGCAGATCTCATGCCTAGCAGTTGCCCGCAGGTTGCATTACACAGCTGAAACAGTCCCACTGCAACAAAACAAACCATTTCAACAACGGCGAGTGAGATTTACTGCCATGAATAATAACGTACCACCTGTTTCCAGGGGCGAGGACATCCTGAGAGGCTGCAGTACTAACACCCACTAGCCCAGCCCTCCAGCTCCATCTTGTCTGTTGGTATTCAGTTACACCCATCGCACATTCTCCCATCAATCACAACACAGGGAACATTTATTTCCAGAAATAATGGCAAGTGTTAGACTCACAGCTGTAAACTGCAAATATAAAACAATAACGTTCTCAGTAGGCATCATTAGGTGTGAAAATATGAGCCGGGCACGTCCAGCAACACCTTCATGTAGTAAACTCAAGCTTTGAAAGACTGGAACTGATCTCTGGAAAAAAAAAGTTTGTCTAGAGACAGGATTGCTGTAGCACTTGTCAATCTTGATTGTTGATCCCTTGGATCCCTCTCATAAATGTCTTTTGAAAATCTGACACCCTCTTTAAAAAATGTTTAAGCATTTCTTAATTCACAAAGCTACCATGCTATACAACCCAGGTATTGGTATTCATGTTGAAATTATTAAATGCTTACACTATGAATGTTACATTCACCATATAAACAATGAAATATTTTCCATTTCAAAAAAAGAAGACAACTTTATTTATCCTTTGAGTTTTACCCTACAGCCATTCCAAATGATTAATTTTAAAGTGCTGTTAAATTTGTTTATATGCTATATAATAGAAAGCACTCAACCATAAAAAACCTTAATGTGGAATAAAGTTTTGCAAGTGGTAAGCATAAATAATATATATTTAGAAATACAATCATTGTATTTGCCAAATAAATGAATACAATCGCTGCTTGGCCAAAAGAGACTGGTTAACATGTGCAAAAAGACTGATGCTCCTGACGCAAACATTTTATAACAAAATAATGAATTAAAGAGTGTAATGTAAGAATAATGGATCATACAAATCATCATTTCATTATAAATGCAACAAATAAAGAATATAAAGGCTTTATTCAGCTCAAAGGTCTAAACAAAGGAAAGAGATCAATTAACAGGTAAATTACCTATACTACTACATGTATAAAGATTAGTATAGTTAATTTGACACGACTTAAATAAATGTATAGAAAGAATAAAGCAGAGATTCATTCTTTATTTGATTTGATCAAGACCAGATTCATTCACAGCCTCAGAAGTCCCTAGTAAGGCCAATAGCCAAACACTATCTATAACACCTTTCTTTTCTAAAAGAATAAGAGCTTCAGCAGACAGAAGACTGGCCCAGGAAAGATGGATGGAAGATGCCGTGGTCCTGGCCACTAAATCCACCCTTTCCCTTGAAACGTGCCTCACTGACACACAGAGCCTGCAGGGATTATAAACATGTCCAAATGGCATGTTTACTCAGCTCCCTGCCGTTCACTTCAGTAACCCTAATCCTTAACATGGCACGAATACCTTCAGAGACAGACAAGCTTCAAAGTTTTCCGCTTCTGACATGCGAATATATATATTGACACACATGGTACACCGAGGCAGCTGACAAGGTCTGGGACACAAGTGTATGGTCCACACAATCAAGGGTGGTCTTAGCCCTTAGTTTAATTAAATGATGGGAGCACTGCAGGAGTTCAATAGGTTCAATTTAATAATTAAACACCTGGTCTAGAGTCAATACCTAGACTGACAGGTCAAGACTGATTTTGCCTATAAATAGGAACCGATGACAGATGATTATTACCTAAGATTATAGTAAAGTTTCTTGTTTCACCTCCACCATTTTGTTTGGGTATTCGACTCCAACCGATTCCAATCAGAAACACATCTGTCTGGATGTCTTCAGAAAAGCCTGGATTTTTTTTATTTTCTGAATTGTTTTGCACTCTTGGTTGATTTTTCATCTTCAGTTGAGGCCTTGCATCTTGTGTTAAAGTGGATTTATGTGTTTATAAAGCCCGATATGGTGACATCACTCTCACACTCCTCTACCTAGCTTTAATCTGAGTGACAAACACTTGTCTATTATGCGGTTTGTTAGAATCTTAATTTTGTATTCCACAAATAATTCTCCATAGAGGACTATTATTTGAAAGTACACTCTAGACATTTTCAATAAAAATCCTGTTACATAAAAATAACTAAATTCCTATGACTGTAACAATCCAGTAAAATCCGGTTTAAATCAAACAAATCAAAACCGCAATCTAAAGAAAACATTAAACAATCAGTTAATTAATTGTAACAACTGATTAAAAATGTATTCATTGATATTATTATAATCCATTTATTGACTCAATATTGCAAAATCTGATAAGATTTGGACTTAAAGCATTTTTTAAGAGGGACAATATCCCCTAAGGCAATTTTTTCTCATAAAATTATATTAAAAAAATAATAATAATAAGTTATGACACTGAACACAAGAGGGAGCCTTGATGCTGTCATGCAGGTAATGAAATGACTTAAGTCCTCTCTACAATGGTACGTATAAAGCTGTGTAACTGCTTTGCTTGTTAAGAGTATGTTGCAGAACCTCGGCTATCAAAGTTGTACAAGGCCTATCCAGGAAGTTTGTAAATGTGCCTTGACAGCTTACATGCATAGGTATATTATATAATATTGATACACTGAAAATTTAATTTAGAAGTTTCCTAAAAGTACTCCTAATGATATTTCTTTTCAGCAGCATAACATACAGTATGTGAAATATAATACAAAGAACATTAAACCAATTTCAGGGAAAAACTTGAACATTAATGACAGAATAACATTTTTCAGCAAACTTCAGCAACTGGTCTCAAAGAAACAGAACTTCTCAGACATTAGTGCCATGTGTTTAACACCTGTCAACAGAAGTTCTTGCCATTAAGCAACAGATACATTGTCCAATGAGTGTCTGAGTGAGGTGGCTGTGGCATTTACATCAGTAAAAGGAGAAGCTGAAGATTGTTTGGTTGCAGATGTTAAACAATGTCCAACTTAAGAGCAAAACCTATTCAGTCCATGCCAAGTCAGGTGCCAAGGCCAGCCCAGGAAGTCAAGTTGACAAGTGTACCTTACGACATCTAAAAAACAGCTTTACAGTTCAGATCCAAATACTTGTGAGGTAGGACTTTCTGTGTACAAGTCTTCCAAAGCTTATGGGAATCATTGAAAGCTTTATATCAAGTTTTTAACGTAAATTTAATAAAATATAGATAACTTAATTGAGTGAGTGTTTTGCACTATGTGGCTGGAATAGACCATTCTCCAGCTTTAAAACAAAGTATTAACTGATGCTTTGAGAATATTCTGCTGCTGGTAAAACTTTTACCAAGCCAGCTACTATATACTGTGCAAAAATGCTTTTTTTATTAGGGGTTCTCCACCTGCAAATAATAACTATTGGTGCTAAATGTCAAACCTCTTTTTATGGACAAAATACAATAATAAAGAATCTGACTGAAATATGATCTTTCTTGAGAAGTTTCCTGCTCTTTCATTATTATTTTTTTCACTATAGCGGCAAATCCTTGGGAATCAAGTAATGTGCACCAAATTTAGTAGTTTTACCTTTAAATCAAACTTACCATCTCTTTTGCAGTGAAACATCTACGTTCTACTGGAAAAAGTCTGTTACGCAGCCTCAAGCTATTACAAAGGTCTGGTTGTCTGGTGGTGGACAGGTGTGTAACACCTGCCAGAATTAACTGTAATTTACTATGATTGTCGAGGGGTCAAGCAACAGTCTGAAACATTTCAAAATCCTTCGAAAGTTATAATGAAAATATAATTATAAATGTTTTTCTAATCAATAAAAAGGAAAAACAAATAATGCCTGACAAAAAATTACTCGGGTTGTAAAGGGCAGGTTTGCAAGCTACACATTCTTGTTCAGTGCACCGATGAAGCTGGCATATTTACTATATATTTGAAGTTAATGTGCTAAATGTACTTATATGGCCTTATGTTGAAAATCAAAATAATAATTGCATTGTGAGTAAACCTAAAAGAAGGCAACACTTCAATCAGAAATTAAATCTTAATGGATTTCTAAATGAAGCTTGTGGCCTAATAGTTAGTGTAACCCCTTCATTTAGCAGTGATTAAAAAGGCAAATTCTCATGCCATTGTCAATGAATGGGCAGGAAAATAATTGGCAACACTGCTTTCTGTACCACTGTACAGTCCAATTGTGGGCACATACGGTACTGTCAAATGGTTTCTGTTAGGCAGCGATAAAAAGTGTGCCAGATACTAAATGGCTTTTGACATGACTAATCGGTACTTGAAAGCAAACAATACCGAACTATGGCATGTCAAATGCTGCAGACTTTTAAATACCTGATTTATAACAGTTGGTAGCTGAAGGCTAATAAAGAAGGATGCAGTTGCTTTAATTATATGGCTGTGGCTAATATGAACCATGTCTGAAAGTCTCTGCAGGTTTTGATGCAAGTTTTCCCTTCATTCACTTATTTTGATGATACTTCTGGGATTTTGAGGTGGAATCTTTCAGATGTGCTGAATGTGCAATCTGTGTGTGTAAGCCAGGGGCTAAAGCTCAGATAAAGGGACCTTGAAAAAACAAGATCAAGCTAGAGTCAAATGTGAGGATAAAAGTCTGGACGCACAGTCCTCATTCTCATTTGAATCTAATTCTAATGTCACTTTGACAATTTGAAGAAATGTATGACTAATATATTTTTATTTAATTATATTGCAACACAATTCACAAGTGTAACATTGGTATCAGGTTGAAAAAGTGGCATCAAGTCTATAAAATCAAACTATAAAGCTAACTGAATGGTGGGGCTGCAAAAACACTTCTGTTTTTATCTTAAATCCTTGACTGGAATATTCTGAAGCTACCACAGGGAATAGGACATGCATGTACAATTGGCAAAATAAATACATTTCCACTTTGCAGCAGGACTCCCCAGTATGCAGAAATCTACCCCAGAGCTCAAGCTGTCTGTGCTAAGTGCACACTTGTAGCTTCAATAAACTGGTGCCCTGAGTGGCACACTCACCTCTTAGAAGCGTGTCCTTGACCCCAGGAGAAAGTCACTTTGGTTCACTTGCTTTCTCACCCTTTTCTCTTAGGTTAGTTGCCATTTGACAATCCAAAGAAATCAGTGCCAGACACTTCCCATCCACTGTTTTCTTACTCAGTGGTCCAATCTTTCACTGCAGAAGATGCCTCACTAATAACATAATATTATGACTGATGGCAACAGCAAGTCATTTATTTTAAACCTTTTGGAATAATCTCTGCTTTATAGTGTTTTTTGTTGATTCAGTCAGTTATGTAAAGTATGTTGATGTACTTGCTTCGTAAAAGAAAATGTATTTATTAGTTTACATGTTTAAAGAAGTGTCAAACTGTCTTGTTTATCAACACATTTCTCTGTGATTGCGCTGAATGTAGAGCTGCAATACAATGGTATTTAAGAGCATGTAAATACTATAGAACAGCAACAGAAGGGAACACGGTTAGCTACCAGAGCAGTTGTAACTCAGCAAAAATGTGTCCGATTTGCCAGTATGGAATCGCATTTCAGAGCAGGTTCTGGTAACCGTGACAAAGGCAGCAATAAGCAACTATACCATACAAGCAGTACTCAAATCTAAAAAAAGAAAACAAAAACAAAAGTGCCCATTGAGTTGAGGAAAATGAGTCCTTATCTGCAGTGAATTATACAGTACCTCACGTCTAATTACACTGAGCTGCACATGCAATCTCCCCATCTTCTGGGCCTCCACATGGTGCTTCCCTAATGGCACACACTTACTCCACTGAGCTTTGCCATTTGTGCTACTTAGTCATCAGCTGGATTACAATTAGCAGGCAGTTTAGTCAAATCAAAGATAACAATTATAAATCTATAGCACTTTGAAGGACTGAAAACAGCATTCTAACTTGATTGACTAAATTCAGCTATGGCAAGTCTGAAGCAAATTTCTTGTGTCAGTGACTCGTTGTGTATCACTGGAATTGACAATACTGGTGTAGTCTCCAAATTCCCACCACTACTTATGGTTATTTGGCAACTATACAACTTTTAAAAGAGTATAAGAAGTTATAGAAAAACAACTGAACTGGCTGAACTGAAAATTAAAGTTATGGTTTTTTTTAATAAAAATGCAAAGAAAATGTAAGTTTATAGTGGTTTTTGGAAATATAAATCTTAGCAGATGTTTATACTATTTGGAAAACAGTGGAGCTTTGAACAGTGGAAAAATATTACAGACTGACTACAATGCGAGATGTGTTTAGACATTTTTTAAATGGCATTTAAAAAAAGTTGTGTAATAACCATAAATCATAAATCAAGGTTATGGACACTTTCACAATTTTTCTTTAAGAACCTCAAAACCTCAGCACAGCAAAATGTTATAAGGCATGTAATGAAACAACATTAAATATAGCTTCCTTGTATTCATATAAGTCTTGGGACTTTGATACATTAAACCTGTAGTTGCAAATCATTCAGTAAACCAAATTTATTCCACAGTAACAATGGAGTCGAATGCAGCCTTATTTAAATCTGAGTTACGTCAAACATACAATCATCTCAGATGACCAATTACCTAACGCCACCTCTCTAAACATTTTGAGATGAATGTGCCAGAGATCAACTATTTAGAGTTTATTCGCTGCTGAAAAGTGGTGTGACACCTCTTGGTCCAAGCTGCCAGCAAGGATGAGGTACAAGATTTAAATTAAACCCATGCACCTGTTGGAATGGATTAACATTCAGAAGACACAACAGAGTTAAATGTGGTTCTCATGTCCAGTGCAGACGAATACTGGTTGGACTGTTGGATCTGTGCCCATTCACTCACCACAGAAAGCTGCTCCTTGACCTGAGATAGCTTTGACCAAGTCTTAAGATCTCAGGGAGCCTCCTACTGTTATGGAATGGTTTAAATTGAACTTTAATGCTTCCGTGCAAAATACCATGATTCTCTGATCCCCTCTCAAACCTCTGCAATGAGCCAATTATAATTTCCTTCCTCAGTTGCCGACAAGAGTGGATGTTCAAAGACGCTAGATTACGTTAATCAATGTCAGAAACTCCATGCAGTCTCATAAAAGGGAATTTAATCATAAATCACCTCCAACTACTGCAACAGATGAGTGGGGAGAATGCTTTGTCGAGTGGTAGCCGTCAGAAAGATCAACACAAATCCCACCAAGAAATGGGAAGCCCGTCTCCTTTTGTTTCGGTGCTGTACGTATAATTTAATAGTGTTTGGTATGATTCTTTTTTAAAACAAGTGCATCTTCTTAGGTCAAAAATAATGTCTTGCACAGTGGAGGTCTTTCCGTGAAAAGTAAGCAGGCCTGCAACTAATTGTTTCTGAAGATGAAGGCTAAGCTAAATGTTTTTGAATATGGACAAAAACAAACAGGATTACTGCTGAAGGCTATACAACAATTACAAACAGCCTCAGTATTTTGTATTTCTGGCAAACGCAGAGGATATCATAGAGAGGTCTTTCTAGCCATGTTTGTGGTCGTAGCTCCTTCAGTTTTTCTTCCATTCCTTCCTTGCAAACTATCAAAGAAATAACATTTAAAAACTCCTTTCTTAATCTGATTTTCTTTTATTGGTAATCCTTCATCACAACTATGTTTTTATGTGACTTTTTAAAAACCATTCAAACTCCTAGTTCCTTCATAAACCTTCCTAGATGAGCACACAAAGCTCAGATCCAGATGCCTGTTAAACTTCTCTGTGCTCACTGCAGCTCTGTATGGATTACTAATGTTATGGACTGGAGAATTACGGTTTCCATCCTTGTAAATTCATAATATGGATGAAACCCAAACTGACCACAAAGTAAATTGTAAATCTCTTTATATACCCTAAGAGAGAGATGATAAAAATTTACAGAAAAAGTGACCTTGGGAGTTTTATGTTTTGTTGGTGGTCTTTTGGTAGGGGTGACACGCGTCCCTTTGTTAAAGCAAACTGCAATTAAACTACAATACATTACAAAAACTGCCTTATTAATGTGTTCCAGGGTAACCAAAGTGCAGAAAGAATCTTGGGTTCTTGCTTTTATGCTTTTACAAGTATATACAGTTAGGTCCATAAATATTTGTCATCATTTTGGCTCTGTATGCCACCACAATGGATTTGAAAGGAAACAATCAAGATGTGCTTTAATTGTAGACTTTCATCTTTAATTTGAGGGTAGTTACATCCAAATTGGGTGAATGGTGTGGCCCCCCCAATTTTTGACTGCTTTTGTCAGCACTCACATCATCAAAAAATACAAGGGAACCAGTTCCCTTGTCAGCCATACATGCCCATGCCATAACATGCTTCACAGGTGAGGTGGTATGCTTCGGATCATGAGCAGTTCCTTCCCTTCTCCATACTCTTCTCTTCCCATCATTCTGGTACAAGTTGATCTTTGTCTCATCTGTCCATAGGATGTTATTCCAGAACTGTACTGGGTTCTGTAGATGTTTTTTTGGCAAACTCTAATCTGGTCTTCCTGTTTCCTGTTTACATCTTGTGGTAAACCCTCTGAATTTACTCTGGTGAAGTCTTCTCTTGATTGTTGACTTTGACACAGATATGCCTACCTCCTGGAGGGTGTTCTTGATCTGGCCAGCTGTTGTGAAGGAGTTTTTCTTCACCAGGGAAAGAATTCTTCTGTCATCCACTACAGTTGTTTTCCGTGGTCTTCCAAGCCTTTTGGTGTTCCTGAACTCAGCAGTGCATGCTTTCTTTTTAAGAATGTACCAAATAGTTAATTTGGCCACACCTAATGTTTTGCCATCTCTCTGATTGGTTTGTTGTTGATTTCTAAGGCAAAACTGAAGACAAAACACCCCAAGAACAAGCAGGAACTAAAGACAGCTGCAGTGCAGGCCTGGCAGAGCATCACCAGGGAAGAAACCCAGCATCTGCTGATGTCTATGGGTTCCAGACTTCAGGCAGTCATTGACTGCAAAGGATTTGCCACCAAGTATTGAAACTCACAATTTAATTCATGATTATATTAATTTGTCCAAATACTTTTGAGCCCCTAAAATTGGGGGGGCCACATATAAAAATGGGTGTAATTCCTACACTGTTCACCCAATTTGGATGTAATTACCATCACAATAAAAATGAAAGTCTACACTTAAAGCACATCTTGATCGTTTCCTTTCAAATCCACTGTGGTGGTGTACAGAGTAAAATTGACGACAATTGTGCCACTATCCAAATATTTATGGACCTAACTGTATATGATGTATTTTGTAGGTCACCCTATGAGGCATGGATATACGTTGCATTGAAATGCTTTACAAGTAGACCACATCATTTAAAGTTTGTGGCAGTCCCATAAACATGAATATTCACTTTGAGTTATCAGTTAAATAAAAGCCTGAGGTCCAAGAAGTGTGTCTGTATGTATTCATTTGCATGTCCTTTTCCAGGGAAGTGATGTCGTTAAAAAATGTATCCTACCTCACTTCAGTTATTTATATACGTGTATGTATTAATTAATATTACTGTCATATTATCTTGATAACGAGCAGTTGGATTTATCCTTAGTTAACAAAATTGAAATAAAAATATAAATCATAGGTTATCTGTTTCCAATAGCAAATTATGGAGATGCTACACAGTGTGGTTCCATTCATTAAGTAACATTTTTAAATTCCTGAAGGGGATAGTGGAACCACAAGAATACATAAACTGGTTGAACTAGGAGACGTAGCTCCCACATGTGCGTTTCCAAATGGTTTCAATGGAACTTATCTACCTACACTGTCTCTGCTGTATCCATGTCACTGGGAAGCAGGATCCCCGGTGGGGGTTAATTATAGGAAACAGACAAAGATTCAGAAGTACTTGAAGTGCCTGCCAGAAAAACCTCAAGAGCTACACAATCAGACAAAGCATATGAGCCCTAAATTTGCGTGCATAACAGTAAGCTTATCCCTGAAATTTCAGCCTTATACTTGCGAGCTTGTCTTGTCCACACACACACACAGAGACAACAGGAAATCAAATCTAAACTTTTCATGCTGCAACAGGTTGGGGGGGCTGTCGCAAAAAGGGCTTGTATGTAGGCGGGGTCTGGTCTTGAAACACACAGTAGGGAGGCAGGCAGAGGGTACAAAACAGGCTTGCTGTTGGTTTATTGCTTCCCTCAATGGCAGACACAGTGTCAAAACAAACAAAACAAAACCTAGCTGTGTTCGAGCAATAACTAAACATAAACAGTCCCTAACTAACAAACCAACAGTAACAATGGGTCAGCAGAGCCGAACACTGGGCAGGCAGAAGTACAAAAGGGATGAGACAGGTTTGTAATCTAGGTTCATTAGTGGTGGCCATGGGAGGTTGTCAGACAGTCCGGGGTTCAAGAGGGAGAATGGTCCAGGTACAGAAAAAGGGTCTCAAGCCAGTGTATCAGTCAACATTCAACTTTCTCCAGCTCTCACGCTCTCTCTGTCGTCTTCTCACCCTCCTTGCACCTTGCTACCCCAGCCACGAATACACACTGGTCTGTTTCCTGCTTCCTTTTATAGAGGTTGTGGTGGCCGGGGCTATGGCCATCATTAGCCCTGCTGGCTTCTGGGGTTTGGAGTCTTGGAGGAAAAGAAAGATCTGAAAGATCTGGCCTGATCCCAGCCTTGCCCCTAACACTGTCACAACGCTTACTTATCGCCTCTTCCCATCTTTTTAAGGCTAAATACAAACAAATGGGTCTTATTTCAGTGTTTATAGGCTTGCGGAAGGTCTGGGAAATCTGTTTAACTAGTTTGCGGCCATTTGAAGTACACAGAGTAAAGCAGGGGCGTCGCTAGACTTCAGGTTTTAACCGGTCACCCGGGGCTGACAGTGATCTCTCCGGTACGAGCTGGGAGGGGGGGTGCTGACGGTGATTTCTTCTGGATTTTTCCAGTACGAGGGGGGGGTTGATGGGAGGAGGCCCGGGTCTAATGACGCAGATGGAGTAAAGGGAGAAAAGTGGCAAAGGAATCTATCCTGAAGCAAAACATTACAAACCTGAAAACTATCAGAAACAAAGTATGTTACAGTAAAAGACAGTCTAGTAATTTGTATCTAAATATTTAAAGTCAAAGTATATACATTTTCAATTCATTTTCTATCAAAGTATACAGTGGGGGAAAAAAGTATTTGATCCCCTGCTGATTTTGTACGTTTGCACACTGACAAAGAAATGATCAGATGGTTCATAACATGCAAATGAATTTATAACTTTTTTGAAATGCGTTTTTCTGGATTTTTTTGTTGTTATTCTGTCTCTCACTGTTAAAATACACCTACCATTAAAATTATAGACTGATCATTTCTTTGTCAGTGGGCAAACGTACAAAATCAGCAGGGGATCAAATACTTTTTTCCCTCACTGTACATGAAAAAGGAGAAGCTGTATGTTAGGGTTAAAGACCTAAATAGTCTGTATCTACACTAGTCACCAGATTAATATTTGCACTAAAAATGTAGTGGCCAAATTTTGATTAATTGTTTTTACAACACTGTACTCTGTATCCATTCACCAATGTTCCAGAAATTAATTAATCAGTCATAATAATCATAATTCATTCATAATTCAACCACATTCAACCAGAAAGAATGAGAAGAACAAACACTGCCAGTAAACTACTTAAAGGCATGCACACAAAGAAAAAACAGTGATTGTCTTAACAAAGCAGCTAGAAGGAAACTTTGGTGTTGCATTTGATCGAAGGATTTGGCAGTAAAAGACATCCCTCCGGGGAAAGCCCAGCTAAGCCCTTGTGAACATTGGACAGCCTGCAGCATTACTACTGCAATGCCAAACTAGTACAACACATTCTTTACTAGAACAAAGAACCCCCACTAAAAAATAGACTTTTATTAGCATGTGACCACATTTAGGTTTGTGAATCCAGTTGACTTACACAAAACTGCACAATATCTATCCCATTTACTTTTATTTCTCACTGGGTTTTTAATTCTGTGAAGCAGAAAGGGAAAGATGAGAAGGCGCTACATTTGGTATAGTTCTTTTAAAACTCCATGGAGACTCATGGAGAAATACTTGAAAAATATAAGTTCACAGAGGGGTGGGGAAAAATGCAATAAGCATATTTGGAGCATCTGTGTTAATAAATCAGGCAGGATCCAGGTCATCTTCATGGCAAACTATTCTACACCTTTTCAAATAATAACAGGCTCAAAATAAGGGAAGGCTAAAATGGTGCATAGGAAAAAAAATCTAACCAAAACCTCCAGCCTTCCACAAACAACAAGACTGAGCCAATCGTGCTCTGACTGCACTTGGGAACAATTAATATGTCAATATTCCTATGTCCTATGGCCGAACCCACTTCCCTTGTTCCGAGACGTTCTTCTGATATAGCAACATGTTTAACTGATCCACTAAATCCCAGTGAAACATGCTCAATGGGTTTGGGAGTCTGCAGAACATTTCTGAACAATCGCTATATGCTGTTTTTAGAGCTACAGTAGCTATCTCAAGTATAACTTTTGTTTTTTAAATGTCTCAGATTCTGCTCTGTTCTGATTAACACTGGATGGTTTTACCAACCTGAGTAGCAATAAATAACACAAAGAACAAAAAATCACAAAACAAAACAAACAGCTGTAATCAATTAAATTCAAATTTCAAGAATAAATTGCTTTCGCTTTTCCTCCTTGCTTTGAACTTTGAAGTCCTCTAATTAACAAAACCTGTAGTTAAATGAAGACCTCCTGAAGTAAAATACTGTGAAGATACTGTTTGGAAAAGGAGGATAGGAGTTTGTCACAATTTGGTGACATGACAGTGGGGTACTGATGGGATGATAGGAAAAGTGTGTCTTTATCTACATGACACTTATTAAGTATTTGCATAGTTTAGTTGATGTAAGAACATAATGAAAGACTGACCTTTTCATAACATCAAGTACGTTTTAAACCAGTTGGCAGAAATCCATAAAAACAGAACTGAAAATGCATGCATTCCCTTATCATATATATATTTAGGCCACAGCTGTGAAAATGAAGCTAGCCTTATTTTATTGGGCTCATTTAAGGAGATTTTACAGTGGAAAAGGGGAAATCAATATGGAATCAAAAGGGATGCAAGTCTGCTTTTATCTCTCCCAAATTAAGACGTAATAAATATGTTTTCAATTGACAGGCTAAAATGTATTAGAGCACTGGATTTTCATTAAAAAGGGGTTATCCCAAAATAAACACTTTAAAAATAGTGAGCCAAAAAAAAAAGAAAGAAACAGTAAAAGTTAATGACAGTATTATTAGTAACATTTGTTTCACCAAAGAGAAGAAAAATACCTAGGATTTAGAAAAATTGATCACTTGATTCAAAGGCAATCTGCAGAATCCACCCAAAACTCCTTCAATAAATAACTTGGCAAATCTTTCCATTACAAATCTTTCAGAAATTAAATTGTACTGAATATGGATGAAGCCGACCTAAACTTGAGCATCATGCATCTGTGGGATACTTGAATATTTCATCCAATTTGTAATCTGCACCAGATTTGGATAGCATAAAGATGTGATTCACAGTGCGGTGCTCCTGATGAAAGACATGGGACATAAGACATGGGAACTGAAGAGAGTTCAAATAGACAAAACTACCTATGCTTGGAGCTCGGATAAACTCACTGCATCCGGCATTTACTCAGACGTCTTCAGAGTAATTGTGGTGTGAGCCTATTGTAAACTAACCCCGAAGTGCAGTATAACTAATAGTATTTGCAAATGTCTGTCTCGGGTGCCACTGAGCTTTGTGGAAAACCCAATTCCATATCCATGCTCTCACAACTCTCAATCATTTATTGTTTGGCTATACTTAATGACAGCCAGTTAAAGTGTGTGTGTGTGTGTGTGTGTGTGGTGGTGGGGGGGGCTCATTGATGTTAATAATGTCATAAATCTGTACAGCATGCCCAGCTACAGTCTACAACCACCTGCAGATTGAGGTTAAGACACTGTGAGGGTGTAGCAGTAACTTAGGGTCCACAGCTCTGGAGGTGCCTCCCTTTATTGTACAGATTTGCTTATCTAAACAAATGCGGGGGAAAAAGCAGCTCTGTGAGAAGGAACAGGCAACAATCTACATGGTGAGATCAGAGAAAGCGGAATAGTACTGACTGTCGGCCATGTTGTTTTAAGTGCTGAGCACAGCAATGGAGTGATGCATTGAGATGGAAAAAAAAAAAAAAAAAAACTAAAATCACTGCAGTGCCAAGCATAAAAACAATTAAAAAGACAGATAAGCTACCTCAACTGAATGAATGCTCTTGGCTTGCCCCAGCAAGCATCTGGCTTCTTTATAAAGACAACTTACCTTGTCAGCGGGAAGATGACCTGGACTGCACCCAGGATCATCTCATGCAGTCAGTTATTTGCTGGTTCTTTATGTCCCTGACCACTTTAAACTTATAACCAACCTCCTTCCTGCTGCAACACAGCTATACAGTGAGGGAAAAAAGTATTTGATCCCCTGCTGATTTTGTACGTTTGCCCACTGACAAAGAAATGATCAGTCTATAATTTTAATGGTAGGTGTATTTTAACAGTGAGAGACAGAATAACAACAAAAAAATCCAGAAAAACACATTTCACAAAAGTTATCAATTGATTTGCATGTTAATGAGGGAAATAAGTATTTGACTCCTTCGACTTAGTACTTGGTGGCAAAACCCTTGTTGGCAATCACAGAGGTCAGACGTTTCTTGTAGTTGGCCACCAGGTTTGCACACATCTCAGGAGGGATTTTGTCCCACTCCTCTTTGCAGATCCTCTCCAAGTCATTAAGGTTTCGAGGCTGACGTCTGGCAACTCGAACCTTCAGCTCCCTCCACAGATTTTCTATGGGATTAAGGTCTGGAGACTGGCTAGGCCACTCCAGGACCTTAATGTGCTTCTTCTTGAGCCACTCCTTTGTTGCCTTGGCTGTGTGTTTTGGGTCATTGTCATGCTGGAATACCCATCCACGACCCATTTTCAATGCCCTGGCTGAGGGAAGGAGGTTCTCACCCAAGATTTGATGGTACATGGCCCCGTCCATCTTCCCTTTGATGCGGTGCAGTTGTCCTGTCCCCTTAGCAGAAAAACACCCCCAAAGCATAATGTTTCCACCTCCATGTTTGACGGTGGGGATGGTGTTCTTGGGGTCATTCCTCCTCCTCCAAACACGGTGAGTTGAGTTGATGCCAAAGAGCTCGATTTTGGTCTCATCTGACCAAAACACTTTCACCCAGTTCTCCTCTGAATCATTCAGATGTTGGCAAACTTCAGACGGGCCTGTACATGTGCTTTCTTGAACAGGGGGGCCTAGCGGGCGCTGCAGGATTTCAGTCCTTCACGGCGTAGTGTGTTACCAATTATTTTCTTGGTGACTATGGTCCCAGCTGCCTTGAGATCATTAACAAGATCCTCCCGTGTAGTTCTGGGCTGATTCCTCACGGTTCTCATGATCATTGAAAGTCCACGAGGTGAGATCTTGCATGGAAACCCAGACCGAGGGAGACTGACAGTTATTTTGTGTTTCTTCCATTTGCGAATAATCGCACCAACTGTTGTCACCTTCTCACTAAGCTGCTTGGCGATGGTCTTGTAGCCCATTCCAGCCTTGTGTAGGTCTACAATCTTGTCCCTGACATCCTTGGACAGCTCTTTGGTCTTGGCCATGGTGGTGAGTTTGGAATCTGATTGATTGATTGCTTCTGTGGACAGGTGTCTTTTATACAGGTAACCAGCTGAGATTAGGAGCACTCCCTTTAAGAGAGTGCTCCTAATCTCAGCTCGTTACCTGTATAAAAGACACCTGGGAGTCAGAAATCTTGCTGATTGATAGGGGATCAAATATTTATTTCCCTCATTAACATGCAAATCAATGTATAACTTTTTTGAAATGCGTTTTTCTGGACTGATCATTTCTTTGTCAGTGGGAAAACGTACAAAATCAGCAGGGGATCAAATACTTTTTTCCCTCACTGTAGCAGAGATTTAGGCCTTTTCTATTTGGAAAAGCCTTTTTTACCCCCAAAACAACAACAACAACAACAAAAAATGACCCTTTAATCAAACATTGAGGCTGACCACATGTGCATTTTTCTTTTGCAACAGAACTACAGAGGTTTTGGCAAAATGTTGCTATAGCATCATCTTAACACATGTTATAATTCCTGGCTATACATAGCATTCAGTATTGTTTAATACATGCAGTGTTATTATATCCAAGGATCCAAATATGGCAAAATCAGTCTGGGCTATACAGTGGAGACTGAAGGAGGAACAAACATCAAATACATCTTTGCATAGATGCTCAGTTTGAGGAAGAAATACAAACCCATTGTGTTTGGAGCAGATTACACTAATATTTGACAAATGTTCTATTAACAAGGGAAAAAGCATATCTGCAATCACTTTCATATGAAAATGTAATATTATTTGAATGTAAAGACAAAGCAAAAAAGATCAAAAAAGCCTCAATAACATGAGTGCAGCACACATGGGCCTACATCGCAGAATTGGTTCATTTCCAAACTTTCTTTTTTTAAATGAATTTGCCCTGCTCCAGTTAATGCACTGTTATCCTTTTCTATGGCTTTCTGTTAAGGTAGTTCTCAGCAGCATTCAAAAGCACAAGTGAATGCTCTTTTTAATTCAATTTTTTAATTTCAGTATTTAAGTCCTCAAAGTCAGAATGAATCGTTCGTTACTAACGAGTTTCATTATTTCAAATTGTTCACTGAACAAGGAGCATTCACTCAGTTTAGAAACTACGCCAGCTTCCAAAGCATTTTTTGATGGGTGAAAACAACAAAAGTTGAATAATTATGAATATAATTTCACATACGCGAGTGAAAAAATGAACCAATCACAACTGTACACAAAACATTACTGTGCTACAAGCTTTTCTGAGTGTAATCTAATCTAAAACTAAACACAGCGCATTGTGAGTTAAATGTTGTGTTATCTGGTTTACACAGTCCATGCACCAGCGGTGTTCACTACCCTTGCGGACTTGTAGTGTGCAGCTCTCTGAACCACAGCTCAGCAGATTCTGAGATCCAGACTATAGCTTTCGGCGCTGGGTTCAGACATCGCTCCATAGATAAGGGTCAGATTGTCCTTCCAGGCAGTTTACCTGTCATGGACTTTAATTGGCCATGGTCTCAAATCTGTATCTTTTAAAAGAAAATAAAGAAAGAAAAAACACCATTCTGTTTTCTTTGTACTATGAAAGCAGCTGTATTCACTCACACAGTACAGAATGGTATAGCAGTAGATATTGAGTATATACCTTTAAAGTTCTGGTTAGAGTGGGACAGACATGGGTGCTGAAATGAAACCATTGAAATATTTTATTTTTGCGGCTATACATTTTGAAGGGAGGTTAGGGAGGTTAGGGGGCAAGATCCATTTTTGCTAGATGTCAGATGTGTCCTTACTAAGGACCAATGGTGTGGCACCTCGCTGAACCAATAAATCACAAGAGGTCTCAGTCCTTCTTTTGCCAAGTGTTAGATCTCGGCTGTGGAGCCACAGGGTGCAAAACACTGTTACGTCCTCTCATGTAGAGTAGAAAAGAGAAATATACAGGTTGATACCTTTTGCAGTTATAAATAAGGGAAACAAAGTTTCCAGTATTTTTTTTTTAAGTAAACGCAAGACAGCTTTACAGTTTCATGCTAAATAAGTGGTAGTAAATGATTTTGAAAGTCAATCTCAAGGCTGTGAAGGAAGTTATAATCACAAACTCAGCCACATAGGAGACCTTGTGTGCAGAATTGGTTCAAAGTACGTTGTGAGTTTATACATTTAAAAACAGTGAAACTCCTGGGCAGGCACACTTGTTCAGTACACAAAAACAAGATGAAATGCATTAAAAATTAAAATTAAAATAAAACAGGACAACAGAGTAACAATTGTAACCATACACAAATTCACTGCATTCATTGCGTTTTCAAACTGAAGTCACAAAGATAAACGATTTGTTGCTTGTCATCTCACATGGAATGATGGGAGCTTGATTGATGCCCACAGAAAGAAAGGGTGATGCCAAAGCTTACTGTGTGTACAAAGTACATCTCATTGAATTATCCAGGCTCTTGTGAACATGCAACCCTAAACAAACTAAGATCTCATTGACAGATAACTCAATAGAAATGCAAGATCCCAAAGGCCTCCCAGCACAGCTAATCTCTTACAACAGTTGGATTAGAAGCTAAAATCTCAACAGGGGTGTATTTATGCAATACCTTTGCTTGCTCTACTCAGGTCTAACATCAGATAAAATGAAAGATTTCATCAAGGCTGTTTATCTGCTAAACACTAAACTGAAACTTTTTTTTTCTTTATTTCCACTGTCCTGCATGCATAATTGTATGAACACAATCACAAATTGTCAATGTTAGACTGGATTATATTATTCTCTTAAATAAAATCTCAACCCAGGCTGAATTCTTGTCTGATGATAAATCCTCCCCTGCTTTCGCATATTTTATTCTGTGCTTATTAACCAGAGAGTGTTTATTCTTTAAATCTGTGAGTACTTTTCTTTTTAATTCCAAACACTGCCTCATAAATCGTTTGTACTAACTTTGCAATAAAAAGCCCCTGCCATCGTATTTTGAGATAAAGCTCTTAGAGTGCTCATTAAATGTGCTATAGAAGGATGTATGCTATCGATCTACTGCACAGGCACCTACCCCTACAATGTGTCTAACCTTGAATTGTCCAGGCCAGTTCTCCAGTGAGTGAGAGGACTAATAAGCCTATATGCCTCTTTAACAGGTGGGGTGTATGAAAAACAAAGGCAGGGGTACGGTGAATGGAAGTTACGATTTATTTGAGTGTTCATCAGTCAAACAAAATAGAAATAGAAAACCCCAAGATAAATCCTGTATTCTCTGGAGTCTACCTACACTTATAATAGGTCCCTCTATCAACATAGAACTAAATACAGATAACAAACAGCTACCCATCCAAAATGCAGTCCATCTTCAATGTCCAAAGTCATTAGCATCCATCACCGTGATCACTCCAAGTATCTTCCGCACTTCTATCGGTCTCATTCGCATTGCCTCCCGCACTCCACTCCGCCTCTCCTCAACAGGAAACTGGACACTTCCTGTTTTATCATGGCCCGGAGCCACTCATGTGCTCCCCTTGCTCGTTGGCCTCCCCCAATTCTCTCACGGCTCACCCCACATGGCGTCACTATATACATCTCATTATCATCATCACCAGCAGCTTTATTGATCCACGGATGAAGGCCCCCCAAGATGTTTGCAATCATTTTGTGACCAAGTTGCAGAGGCATAAGCGGTAATATGCATTGATCAAATACTGTTCTCTGCAAGCAAATGGGAAGATTTCCATTAAATAGCATGCCATTTCATCCAAATGCACACCATCCCAGTTTCATTCTTGTTTTGATTTCTTCCATAGGATCTCCATCTGCATTTATTTGCTGTCCAAGGTAGACATAACATTTGACTTCTTCAAGTATCTTTTGGTCTACTTAAATTTCTATAGTTTTAGCAAAGTTGACTTTGGTATTACTCAAAATTATTCTGAAAATTCTTTAATTTGAAGCTGCAGGTCTTCGTTTTTTTTGTAAAGATGACTATGTCATCTGGAAAAATCATAGGTTGTTCAAGTATGCTCCATTTATCTTGATTCTTTTTTCTTCCCAGTCTTGATGGAGTCAGATTGTTGTAGATATTTAATAAGATGTTTGTATGTTTCCTCAATGATTTGATTTCATATATATGCATGTGTACATGTGAAAAATTGTTGAATGAACCCAATATTCAGAAAGCTACATCAAACTGTGTTCCATTCTCAGCATGCCAATATAGCTCATGTAAGCCATATCAAAACCAAACGTGACCTTTGATCTTTGGAAGCCTGTCTTTAAGCCTATTAATTCAGCCCCCATACCCTCCATCCTACTCAATTCCTTCACAATCTATGATTACATTCACCTTTGAGATTACCATGGCATAGGTGCTGTGACCTCTGATTTAACAGGCCTGTTTAATCCATCCACCAAGTGGCTTCCCATCCCTACAGTACAGGAATAATTGAGTGTAGCACTGCCTGACAAAGAGAAGTTCAGTTAGGTGTGAAGAAAACAGGAAATGAGCCCATGCCTATGAATTAAATGAATTCCAATCCAATATGTGAGACTAAAGGCTCCTGGGGTACTATTAAGTATAATACTAGAGACCCCCCACACAACAGCATGCTCCTTTAAAGCATGCCAAATCACACAAGCTCATTGCACATTTTAAAAGAATGAAGCAGACCACGGAGGCATTATCCTCAATGCCAGAGAATGTTCTGATTTGGAAGTGTTAAATCAGGAAAGGAAAGCAGGAAAAAAAAAAAAAAAATTACAGTGCTTTAAATATGCCAGTTTCAGTACATAGTTGAATAATATATATTTGAAAAAAAAAAATATATATATATATAAACAAATTTTTTTTTAATAACCTCTCTGTTTTAGTAATGACCCTCAAAACATGAAAAAGTCTTACAGCCATTATCTTTGAACACTGGCCTACAAAAACAGCCACTTTATTGAAGTTTCCTGTACAATCTAACAATCTAACAGAGTACATAAGTGTTTTTAAACAGAAAATACTAAATGGTTTAAATCACGTAAATTATTTGAGGGATAACTCAATGAGATACTTCATTCATTCTCATCTACATATTAATCTGAATGCCTTTAATTGCCCACAGTTATGAGTGCTTCTACAGAGTTATGATTCATGTGACTTTTAATTGGGTGAATGATGATTATGACTGTTCCTGCAGGCTAATGCTCTTGAGATGTGTAATATAATGCAATTTCATTCATAGCCACTACCTAATTATCAAGTTTGATAGGCTTTGAAGGCTGAATCTAGATGCAGTTGTCCTTGCACTACTGGTCCACAATTACAAAGCTTCTTAACTTAGTTTCAATGTCTGCTTCATTTTTAATTGTCAGAGTATTACAATATGAAAAAAACAAACCAACACACAGAAGGAACCCATGTGGCATACTAATGAGGAATATTGCTCAATGTTCCCGTCTGACAGCAAAAAAATAAATAGTTCCAAGGAATGTCACATGTCTCTCCAAATAAAACAAAAACAGTCTCTCATGAGCAGCCGCTATAAGCTCTGAATCCAAAGCATTCATAAATTTACATCTGATCGCAAATGAATAACAAAGGTCAGAGACAGCCTGCCCCTTCTAGTGAGCTACAGTCTTCACTGGTAAATGAATATACTTTTATTTTGAGTGGAACTTAAATAAAACAAATTTAACCAAACAGAGGGGGTATTTAATCTCATTTTGGCTCACTTGAGGATGTAGTGTCCAGTGTGGATAGAGAGAGATTTATCTCATCCTCCAAGGGTGTAGTTTATGCGAACACCATAATAACTGTCTGTTGTACTATAAAGTAGCTTTGGCATATTCAATTTACTATCTTTTTCAGTTACAATTGCAGAAATAAAAGCCATACAGGTCTAGATATTGACTACTGAAAGAGACCTGCTTCCAGGTCACTCGTACCTGATACAGCTCTTTGATTTACTAACACTTATCAATTTCCAGGTCAGCACCTTTACCTGGCCCTTTAAGTAACAACAAAAACATGTTAGTTAACCTAGTCCTTTCCCAGTCTTGCTTCTATTAACAGGCCTCACAAGGACACGGCAGAAGTCAGTTTGTAAAGCCGCAGTGTCAGGTGCCTTTATTACCTGATTTAAACGCTCAATTAAATATTGAAACAAGAAGCGCATGTGAAAGCTCACACCATTCCTGCAAAGTGAGTGGAAGGAAGAAAAAGATGGAGATGCTTGATGGCAGATAGCCAAAATAATTCAAGGATAGTTGTAAATGAAAAATGTACACCAAGTAGTTCTTGTCCATTAGAAAGGATCAGAATTAAATTTATACATACTACAGTCTGTCATATAAACCAGAGGCAGTAAACTTCATAATACTATTAAACAAACACTTTAAATGAGCACAAAAGCTACAGCAGTTCACATTATAAATCTTGATCAAAAAAATGAATAGCAAATCTACAAATTAATATTCATAACACTTACTGCTGTCCATATGTTGTTATTAATGCAAGGGTGGAGAGAGTGCTATCTTAGAAAGTGGTCATAAATTAGTCGCCATTATACGACTCCAGTCAAAACACTGACAAACTCAGCTTCAACTTCCTGAGGGCATTTATAAATAAACCTCTTCCTAAGGTCTCTGGCGTAACCACAGTACAATCACTGTATATATTTATCTGACAGTTACTGACAAGCTTCACTAAAAATGACAAAAAATCAGTGAGTTTTATAAACACACTTTACCGATGAACCGAACTGCTAGGTCAGATGTTTACAAGAGTGCAAGGTCGTAATAAACAATTATTGCATTATATTTTTAGATGCATTTAGACTGGAACGTACAACTCCTTCACTTCACTGACTTAGTCATTAACTCTGACATTTTGTTTTTAAAGGTAAAAATGACTGGAAGAAACCTGACCACACAGCTTTAAAAAGCTACAAATATGTAGAAAGTACATACAGCATCTGGAATGTACAATATAGAATCAAGAAAACTGCCAATGAAAACCTGCCACATAAGGTCTAAATAATGGCATCTGATTTTAAGTGACATTCAAACCCCTCCTCATTAGAAGCACCAAATAGGTACCAAATGCTGCTGGTTTCCTTTCTTGTATTTCTAATCTTTAGAGGAAGGGACTGACAGCAGGAGCAGATTGGAGATCAATATCTTGCAGGTAACTAAAGTAAGTTCCTTTTAAACAGGACTTACATCCCACTGTCTGGAGAGAGGCTAAGTTTCACTTTGATAAATTAATCTCAAAGATGACCTTTTCAAAATTACATTTCATGGTTCAATACTTTTAATATAAGCTGTTTTGCTTTTCGTTTTTCTTTTTTTTTTGGGGGGGGGGTACAGATTCAATAATGAAAAACAGAAATGCTCAAGCTTGGAATGCTCCCTGATCATATATGCTGAACAGTTTGGAACTGGAAGTAAAAAAAGCAAAGCTGAGGTGCAATTTATTGCTTCATAATAAGAGTCTGAGTACAGCTAATTGGGCAGAAATCCGCTGTGTTCGCACTCTGTTTTGTTGTTGTCCTGGATTGAGTGTGTGACATCCTGGAGCTTAACATTCTTAAATAAGGTCCTGTTTTTAATTACCCTATTCTCAGACATTTTTATGCAAATCGGTCTTATCTGTAATGCTATTTAGCTCTTCCTGCTCTGAGAAGGAAATACGGTCTAAGCAAAGACACAACGATTTGATTTTACTACGTAAAGATGACCAGGCAGGATGAGGATCCCATTGCAATTAAAATTATCAGACTGAAGAATGTCTAGCTGATATTGAGCTTAGACCACTAAGAGGTCAAAGTTTGGTTATAAACACAGGATTCAAAAAGTAGCGACACACTCACTGCCATTCCTGCCCGTTTAGATTTTGGCTCCTGCTTTTGTTTGTTTGGCTGCCAAGCAAACAAGTGGCCAAGCCTTAGGACCAGGATATTAATAGAAGGAGGAGAAGTATGCCAGTATCAAAGTGTCAAACTCAACTGCCCACCATGCCAATAGTAGAAAAGACAAAACCACTTCACTTCTTCAACTCCGTTCTGGCATGTGTGTGTAATTTAATTATTGTTTTTCCTCATTCCTGTTTTTCTTTTCAACCTTTCAGAAGGATAGCCTCTTTGGCAGTAGAAGAAACAAATGAAGTATGACTTAATGACCTGATGGATCAGGAAAACTGAAACAGACAATGGGCTAACAAATCCATATTATATGGAAGGATGATTTTAAATTATTTTGGTAATCAAAGCTCAAGGGAATGTCACTGAATAAACATTTCCTTGGGTCGCATTTAAACACAACTGATGATCGCTATCTCTGTGTTTACTGTGAGTCATCATTCGTAACCATTATGATGCAAAACCACCAATAACCTCCGTAAAAGTTGGATGCCTATGTTTTAAAACACTTTTTCTACTCTTCAAATAGAATGGAATTTCATTGGTTCTCAGGGCAAGTAAATACCAAAGTGACAGTGTCAAAGGGAAAGTAAAAGAATAAATGTATGTCTTTGCGTTTATTTTCCCTGCCCCCTCTCTCATTCCTTTCTGTTTTACCAAAAGAAATTCCCCCACCTCCCCCATGAAAATTGGGGTCTGGAATAACCTCTAAAAAAGTAGTTGGCCCCTGGTGAAGAAATATGTACACACAGCATTAATAAGAAACAGGTTTTATTTTTAAAAATGACAATCAATTACCACAGCTTTGGTATTTTAATTTAATACAGAATCTAATTGTAATGAATGAGCAGCTACCGAGAAGAGGTATATTTTTCTTATTAAACAAAAGTATTTATGTATGTAAGTCAATTGTTTTGTTTTCTCTTTTGGATAAATTTTTATAATAAATATGAATAAATGTTAAGAATAGCTCTGACACCGTGCTGAATTAGAGCAACTGAACATTCCAAGCCGTCAAAATATTATGAGCAAATTATTTCACAAACAAGAAATACAGAAATATTGATTGGACCTGCTGCATGGAAACTGTAAATTTAATATAGATGTCAGAGGTTTTATCAAGGATGAAAACATCTGGTGTGGAAACAGAGACTCTGTGAATTGCTGGCTGGTTACCATGAACCTAAATATTACATCAAACGTTACACTGCGAGTTCCTACTGCAATCTAGCTCTGTACTTATCTCTCCCTTATATCTGACAGCCTCCTGCAGTAAACACCCTTTTCACCCTTGCATTAAAGGTAATGTTTGAAGGTAATGCTACAGGCTGTGTAGAATGTGGCATGTCCCTTTAATTTAATCTTATTCTTGACGTTCAATGTTAAACCAGGTTGAACATTCATGCTGACTGCCCAGGTTTTCTGGTACAGGCTGGTGGAGCAGTGGTTTGACTCTCCCGCAGAAGGTGCTACTGCATTGTGCATAAAGTTCAAGAAATCTGAAGAGCTGGGACCTTGGGAGGGTAATAGGTTATGCTAAGCTTTCACTTGCCTTTGTTTTAGGGATTTCAAGTTAAGTATGGCAAACGAATATTTCTATTAATATGTGTAGAACACAAAAGAAGTCTGTTTATAAAATCAATTGGTATCTAAAATGCCTCATTTACATCTGCCACTTAGATCAAGTGGGGCATTTAGATTTCAGTTTATCCTGTGGCTATATTTGCTTTGCCACCGTTTGCATTCATAGAGTAGAGGTCAGATACTTACTGCCAAGGTCACCAGACATTAATACTCATTTGGCAGCATCACTGTGAATTGGCAATGTAATCCATGATCAGTCCATACATGTTACAACTTGAAAAACAATAATACTAATACTAGTTCCTTTGGCCAAAACATTTGAAACATTCTCATAAATGTATCGCAGTGTCGAAACTCTTCTAAACTTGCATTATGAGGACAGCCATTTTGAATTTTCCCTATAACATAATAATCCCCCTGCCCCAATGGCCAGATGTTGAAGTCAGCTGGCATCACAACGATGAAAACGTGTATCAATCTGTCTGCAGGATCCAATATCCAGTTTCCTCCATTATGGAAAAAGAGTCTGTCCCATACCACAGCGCTCCAATCGACACAGCCAGTAGTTTCCAATGTACATTCATCAATCCCATTCCTTTTCACTGACACGTCTGAATGACAACTTGTTTTTTGATCTTGTCCAGATAACTCATGGCAGAAAGAAACTTTTTTGTGTTGCTTGACAAACAATGGAAATTGATTGAGAACAACAATACTGAAGTTTGTATAGTGATGAAGACATGTTAAAATCACTTTAACTGAAACATAGTATGAATTGTAAATTAAGAATGGATATATACACACACAATCTGCATTCATCACCACCGTACTGCTGACTGTCTCTCTACAACTGATGATGGTGATTCTCTGGAGCACGAAACCTGGTATTGAGATACCGAGTCTGTGTTTGGATTGCTTCCATTTCTTAAAAAAGAACTGTAAGAAGGGAAAGTGGGTGTTTATCCGGCTCTAATAACAGGTTCAAAATAAATTGCAGAAATTCAATGTGTATGCGATGTTCTGTGTCTAATTGAGAGGCCGCTCTCCTTCTCTGTAACAGTTCCCCTCCATTCTTAAACCAAGGTGTTGGGTTCACTTTTCCTGAACTCCATAATTTTGCACATTGAATGATTCCTGATCTGTCACAAGGTTATTTCATTAACAAAGTGTTGGTTGATTACCTACAACTGAGTAAGGAAGCAGGGGCACTGGCCACCTCAGGGAACCCTAATCTGTCAGCCAATTACTGAAATCTTATTTAATAACATAATGCCCCGCTTGTTCTTTCAGAAAAGCAAACATCCCCCAATCAATATTCTTAGCTCTTTTCTACATGTTCTTTTTACCAAATATAATTTCTCCCCTCACAGTGATAATATCTCATAAAAGTTAACCACATGTTTTTAGAGTCAGCCAATCACGACAGATATCTGATTTTTTGTTGTGCAATAAGAAGTAGATTATTATCATCATAAAACATTAAATTTCTTTGAGAATTTCTAGTAAAATGGATAGTGTAAACAGCATTCTTGTGGCTGGAGGAAAGCTGTGAAATTTTCCATAAAGTCACACTTCTGAATTCCCAAAACCGTGTTGGCTGCCCCATAACCTTGGAAAGGCTGTATATTTTGTTCTGGCCTGTTTCTACTTATTGTAGTCATAGGACCAGCTTAGCTGTACTAATACAAATTAAATAAAATTGGACGGTCTACATCTAAACAGAAGGGGGCTAATGCATTGGGAGAGCATATGTGCAGAGTAATTGAGAATCTTTAAACTAGGGACCAGGGGGGCAGGGAGCTCTGCTAATGGGAGATGCTCCACTAAGGAAAGAAAAAGGGAAACTGTTAGTAGGAAAGTCCTGAAATGTTTGTACCTCAATGCCAGGAGTATAAGGAACAAGATGTTAGACCTAGAAGACACAGTCCTGGCATATGACTATGATGTTGTAGGTGTGACAGAAACATGGCTTACAGAAAATGATGGGAATGAATACAAGTTGAAAGGATTCACACAGTTTTGGAGAGACAGGCAAAATCGAAGAGGTGGTGGGGTAGCATTATATGTCAGAAATGACATTGAGGCAGAACTCAAATTAGATCCTAGTAACGATCAGGATAAATGAGGAGGAGGTACTAAAAGGACTAGCAGAATAAAAAACAAAACAAATCACCTGCGTCAGATGGTATATTTCCAACACTACTTAAAGAAATGAGGAAAATTATTTACAGGCCGCTAACTCAAATATTCCAAATGACACTTAGAACAGGGGATGTGCCAACTGACTGGAAGACAGGAAACGTCATACCAATCCACAGGAAAGGCGACAAAACTGAGCCAGGAAATTACAGACCAATCAGTCTCACCTGCATCACCTGTAAAATGTTGGAAAAAATTATTAGACAGAAAATAGAGGAGCAGTCTATGTGGACTCCTGACTTTCTCCATCCAAACAATTCGGGGAAGCAATAAAAAAGGCAAACAGAATGCTAGGGTATATTGTCAAAAGTGTAGAATTGAGAACAAGGGCAGTAATGTTCAGACTGTACAATGCACTAGTTAGAGCTCATCTGGATACTGTGTCAGTTCTGGGCTCCACACTTCAAGAAAGATATCGCTGCTCTAGAGGCAGTTCAGAGGAGAGCAACCAGACTTATTCCAGGTCTGAAGGGAATGTCCTACTGAGAGACTGAGGAACTGAACCTTTTCACCCTGGAACAGAGGAGACTGCGTGGGGACTTGATCCAAGTCTTCAAAATCATGAAGGGCATCGACCACATCAAACCTGAGGAGCTTTTCCAGATCAGCAGGGACACAAATGGAAATTGGGCTTCAAGGCATTCAAGACAGAAAACAGGAGACACTTCTTCACACAGAGAGGCGTCACAATCTGAACAAACTCCCTAGCGCTGTGGTCGAAGCTGAAAATTTCTGAACATTTAAAAATAGACTGGATAGTATCCTTGGATTACTCAGTTATTAATGGACACCAAATGAGCAGGAAGGGTTGAAAGGCCTCCTCTCATTTGTAAACTTTATGTTCTTAAAAATATTCACATTGCTGACTGAAACTATTCTGAAGTGTATTTAATACTTAGAAAATGGATGGCTTGAGTTATGCCCATACACTTAGGTATTTATAGTCTTCAGCAATTCAAAACAGAAAATTCATCAACATTATCGAACACCTTCTTCAAAGCTACGGAGCATCTATCCTCTGTTGAATGTGAAACACTAGCTTCCCATAAAATCTAAAAGATGATGTAAAATATTATATGAAATAGCTCTTAATGAAACAATTTGTCTTCCTTAGCCTTCCTATAAAATCCCAAAATAATTTTCTAAGCATCAGAATGTATAAAAGGAAAGGCAATCTAACATTTAAAGAAATTGTAAAAAAGGAGCACTTAAATGGGTGTTTTTACCATAATGGAGAAAAAAAGGAGAGTAGAAAACATGCCAAACTTGTCTCGATTTACGATAATTCTGCTAATTATAGATAAATATTGTTCTTGTCACACTTGCAGCGAGCATTTCCCTAATGAGGTGCAGAAGTAGCATGTGTTTGATGCTGTGAAATTTGCATGTTTCACAACTTGCAAAAGTAGAACGCATCTCAAAGTAAACAACAACGCATGTGGAAAAACTCCATAACAGGCAGTAATTAAAGCACGACATGAGAACCATAGCAAAATGGTGTGAACGCCTTCCAACTTTTTAGGGGGTTATAAAATTTAAAAACAAGTTTGTGGTAAAACTTAAAGGGCAACGAGACAGAAATCAGGAATTTTGACATTTAAACACTATATATATATATAAACAAAGAAGGTTATTATAGTGTAATATAATACAGGTGGTAAATAGTAAAGTACAAAAGCCACAGTAAAGTCCTATAAAATGATTTTGGAAAAGAGGAGTATTTAACCCTATTTAGAGGAGTATTTAACCCACCAAGTCACACACTCACACATAAACAAACAATCATTTAAAGGAATGGTATGTCTCGGGAGGAGTCACGTAAGTTTGCAACAGTCAGAAGCGACAAAAACACTCATTCTTATTTTTAGAAAGGTAAGGATCAAAAGTCAACTATCAATTGAGTTTTTGCTTGATTTGCACACCACTTACAAAACCTGGGATAATACTACTGGTGTCTTATACAGTCTTTCTCCCTTTGATCATAGTTTGGAGTACATGCATAAGCATCTGTTATATTTTAGATGTGGCAAACAATAGTCAATTTATATTAATTAATTTAGGTAATGTAAACTATACAACAATGAGGAAAATCAGTGTCCCTGCTTGACTGCAATTCCCGACATGGAGCCTGCCATTCCTTTATTGCAACAAATTATTAACATGTGTAATGACTGGTATAAAAAAAAAAAAGAGGACGTCAGGGTCTACTACAGCTCATATAATGGGAACAAATGATAAGATAATGCTGCCGATTCAAATCTAAGCCTGCATGCTGCACCGCCAAATTGTTGGCCTCCATCCTGAAGGAGATTCCCCGCAGATTCCAGCTGTGAGCAACTGGATGGAAGCAGGGAACTGTGGTAATAACGAAAAGCCGATCTTACTTTTCTTCCCGAAAAACAACAACCTCCAAAGCAAATGTCATTCATTTCAATCCTAAAATTAATTTGACATGCTGTTACCTATACCCACCTATATCATCTCTCACTCTGGCCAGGCTTGGGAACTACCAAGTTGGTGTGTTCCAGGCAGTGACATGAACCAGATCTAAATAACTTTGACTCCTTAATCTGCAGTAGATGCGGAGATCGCAGCTGTAGTCCACAATCTCCACAGACCCCCTGAACGACTAGCAACTTGGCGAGGAGTTTTGGAGCCATTAGCCTTAGGAACCCTGTCCTGACCTTCGTTGTTAATTCTGATACATCAGCTATAGGCAGAACCTACTTAGGTTTAACTCACACTGCTCTTTCAAGGACTGCTAGCTGAACCAATGGCAAGCTTTCTACTTTGGGGTGAATTACATGAATAGGGAAGTGGGCGCCAGATTCTTAAATCACACTAAGGAAATATGCGACAGCACTTCCGATGAACTTCACTCTCCTTGTGAGCTGGAGACAATATGATTAGATTCCTTTCCCATTACCATGCACAAGGACAGAATCCATTTGTTGTAACTCACAGCAAGGGGTGAATTTTATAGCTGTACACATCCTGCATTGCTGCTGTTTGGGTTGAATTCTGCCCCACTTCCTGCAGGCCTTACAAACACTGTCTGCTGAGAGCCCGTCAGCAACAGTGCTGACTGAGAACAGCAACAAAACAAACACACAAACAATCTCCATTAACACACACACAAAGGAGCCTACAAAGATTATATTTTAAAGGATATACATTATCTTTGTATAGCAATTGTTTTTGTGGTTAATAATTGTAATATTGTATAATTTCTACAATAAAGTGATATTGGGATCTTTTCCCCAGCTAACCTCTTATGGTGAGGTTATGTTTGATTATACGAGATATTAAATGAGTAAGAACTAACTGCAACTCTAATTAGGAGCAGATATGTATGCAAGGATGAAGGATAAAGATTGTGCTTTGCTATAGGTCGAATCTTATGGGGCACTGTTTTTCTAAAACCCGGGTGAGAGGTAATTGGCCACCCACCTTCAATTCCCCATATCACAAACCCATTCACTTTACTGTTGTTCCTTATCTCGTAGCTTAGGTAAGTGCCTACACTTCTAGTTGAGTTGGAGCAGACTCGAACAAACAAGTAAACAACTGCACAAGCTTTAAATGCTTGGCCTTAGATAAAAGGTATGATGTAGGTTTGGCGGTTTCCTTTTATGACTGACCAGACCCCATTGCTTAACTGCATGAACAACTTTTTTGTCAAAGTCTATAAATTACTACAAACAAAAAACATTTGTCCGGTGTTTCTCATTCTTGATGGAGCAGAACAGCTTTATGAAAACTCCTTACTAATTATGGACTATATCGTGGTTTGGCCGCCAATTAATCAGACAAATGTCCTCAGGAGATGCATCTCTCTTTTCAGGTGCTTGTTATGTTTTAATTTCAACTGATTCTGCCTTTTTATTCACCCCATCAGAGTGGGTCAGGATGGTCCTAGGTGCGGGTCTCTGGCACTAATTCAGAAACCCGTGAGGAAGTTCAGAGCACACTCGGACACTTGATCCTCAGCATTGGCTCTGTGCAGGCATTCTGCTGACAGCCACTCAGTCTGTGAACTATTCTGGAGTTGGAGAAACACAATATCCTTTTTCCCCAGCTTTGGCCGCTCATCCAGAACTCTGAGGCAGAAGGAATATATCATTTTAAGTGCTTATGTAGCTGCTGTTCTGAAACTGTTCTGTGTTGTAGTGCGGCAGGACTAACTGAACATTGTCACCAAGAATAGCATCAAATCAAGGTGGAAATCAATAAGACTGGAAACAAAATAAGATTGTAGGGCAAGGCACTAGTCCCTTAAGTCTTGTATTGTTCAAGCTGAACTCAAATCATATGAAAGATTTAGTGGAAAAGGTTTTCTGTTGATAGAGTGCAATATATTATAAAATGAATGAGGACTGGAGTGTAAAGAAAATGCAATCAGGTGACATTTAGATCCACATTAAAAATGTTACTTACTTTTTAGTTGATTAGCCCCACTAGCTCAAACATTTCATATAATTTCATTAGAAAATCTATCCAGATTTTAAACACTTATAACATATGATTGATTGCAGTCATTTTGCGGTAAAGCAAAGGTCGCACCATTGTTGTACAATGATAGTATAGTAATCTACATTTTCAAATGGAATTTAAATTGCACCATTTAGAGAGAAAACTGAAGGCATGCTGTATGGGTTTAAAGGGCAAACAAGTCCTGAATTTCAAAAAGACAGATTCTTTCAATAGAAAGGGCTTATAGCAAGGCTGAAAAAAAAAAATCAACATTTAAAGTGATGTAGGCTAAATGAACTAAGACATGGGAAAAGAGGGTTCTATGAAGAAAATATTAGGCTAGGGATTATGTCCTCTTTGAATTTCCCTCACTATGTTCGTCAGGTTCAATAGCCTTATTACAGGATTCAAGCAACCCTAAGCACTGTACTAATCTCAGATCTACAATCATCAAAGTCCTTTCCCACCGCTTTAGGGATTTAATATGTTTTAATGCTTTCATGTTTTATATTGTTATTGGTTATGTCACTTTCCAAGATTCTGTGCTATGAAAGCGGAACAACATGTCAAGCTTTTAGTTTTTTGTGCAAGCAAACCATCTCAGCCAAATGACTCGGTAGTCACATCAAAGTGACAGTCTGTTTGGGGTCTCATCAATTATTAGCAATCACTAAGGCTTAACAAATGATAAATTACTCATATACATCAATATATTATGTTTTATCAAAAGAAAAGCTATTAAACAGGCTTTCTGCAAAGTTTCTGCCAAGTGGAACTTTTGAAAAGATATATTGTTGCAATGGTGAAGAGTTTTATGTTCAAACAACTGATTTACAAAGCAATACATACATTTATCATCCTGTACCCCCAAAATACCACTACTCGTTTTTTGTAACTATGCTTTGTATCAGAACCAAAAGAACATTTGAATTTGATGCCCCAGTAGTTATTATTTTCAAACTCAAGGGGACCACATAATTAGATTAGGTGATGGAAAAACAACATTTTAAAGGTAAAAAAAGAAAAGAAAATGCTAGCGCAATAGTTTTTCTAGAACTTGCATAGGCAGCATCAAAGTGCATCAAACTGTTGGGCCATAACTGAAATATAGAGTCACTTTCAAACGCCCCCAATAATCTGAAAAGACTTTCAATTGCTATGCACCACTCAAGTGCAGAAGGGATGCCATGAAGTTAGAAAAGCAATACAAGAAATACCTTAAGATACTATTGGTTCACTTCAAATCTGTTCACATTTGCAAGACAGTGTCAGGTTATTTTGTAAGTCAGTTCTTCTTTATTATTACTTTAATTTTTGTTTAATTATTATTTGGATAAGTAAAGCTCCTGCAGATTTGACAATTGACAGATGCGTTAAAAAAATTGTGTTCTAATACACTTGTCCCATATAACTCCTCAATTTGGTCCCTAACGTTTAAAAAAAGATAGCTACCGAATGTCTCTTAAACCTTAGTGTTACTCTGCGATTCCCTGCTGGTCCAGTTAGCAGTGCCTTGTCATCAGTTCTCAGAGAGTGACGAGAAAAAAATATCAAAAAGTAGTCACTCAGGAAAACCAGAGAACCATGATTAGCCAATGTGTTCCTACTTAGATCCAGCCGGGCCATCCAGCTGAAGCTGACATTCCTGCAGCTACGAGCCCCATTTTTAGCAATTTCCCTGGGCTTTTCACACCACTGTCAAGACAGGCAAGCACACCCAACACTGCATACGTCTGACCCTTCAACGCTCAGGGGGTATTCTGTTGCCTCCAAAGCTGGGCCAAATTTCCTGCATTTTATATACTAGGGTTACATTCCTCTTACTGCCTTTGCATGCTTACTTTAACACACAAACAGACAGCAGACAGTTTTCCAGGGCTCTCTGCATTTATGCTAACAGGACGAGTGTCGCCAGCATACATAGACCACTCACAAACATCCAATACTGCAGTTAATTCTCTGCCTAATCAAAGCTTTTCTGTATACAATATTGTAGTAGTTATGCACATAGCAAGTCTATATTAAAAAAAAAAAACATACAAAAAATTGTATCTTGGGGCTTAGAAAAACAGGTTTTAAGCCTACCTGTTATAATGTTCAAATGGCTATGTAATAGAAAACGTGTATTTATTAAATTTGACAGCACCATGTTTAACACGCCACTTTCAATCTGTATTTTTATACCCTGCTAACTCTTGTGTGCTCTAGGTTGCATTTTGAAAGGAGTTATTAAATTGTAATGTAGTTCTCCTCTGAAGTGTGGCACTACTGAGAGAGAGTACAACTAACCCCAAGCCAGTCTTCAGCTCTGGTTTGCAAAGTTTCAGACTAATATTCGAAGACGCTGACCCTGAGCTGCTGAACACGCAGATGTCTTTGTACATGCAAGGCCAACTCTTTGGTTAATTGCTGAACTTGTGTAGTTAACCCTTACAGACCTGAGGGAAGCTCACAAAATAAGTATAAAATATTTCAAATAATTTTATAGTCAGTGTTTAAAGTTACTGTTTACACTAAGTGCACCAGGTTATGAATATTCAATCATTACTTTGCGACATCCATAATTCAAAAAGTAATCAAATTCATATGACAGCTTCATTTGTTCAGCCGATAATCTATTAACACAGAATAACAGTCTCCCCTACATATGCACCACTAGAACCGAAACATGACCATGCTGTCCACTCGCGCTCCTTATGGAAAACACTTGGCGTTTTGGGCATGGTTCCAAACACAATGCTACAAGGTGACCTTAGTTCTTTCCTTTTCCCTTTGACATTCGATGTAATCCAACAGTTGAGTAACTGCGCGTTGCACAATGGCCAGCTGCTGCATGCCATCTCCTGTGATAGCAGGGTTAACGCGTCCCAGGCGAAACGCCGGGCTTGGGAATGCTAACAGAACGGGCCGGATGGACACAGCGGACAGTGACAGCCATGGGGGAGAATGGGTTGGCCTGCATTCCTTGGGATTTTTCACAAATCTCTAAGATGGAAATAAGAACCCTATAATTGAGCCATTCTAGGTTTCATTATAGTCTTAATTAGTCCCTTCTTAGTGGTTTACCAATAAGCCATTCGCAGGTTTAAAATAGAGTCTGGAATACTTGAAATTGTTCCGAAGTTGGAGAGAGGGGAGGTGAGTCTTGTTTCAATCTATAAATGGTTTTTTTATTTGTTTAAGGGAGATGACAGCTTGTCATGTTGGGATTACAGTGGAAGAAGACTTTTCAACCCCAAGAATATATTTTAATTAATGGCACCTACTTTTCTCTCAATTCATTGATCTGTTTTCACACTACACCTTCCCCTAAGTATTTTAGTAGAGTTTCACTCATGTTATAATGCATAGGAAAGAAGAGCCAACAATTGCTCTTTTTTAAATTAGCCCACTCAATTCATAGAAAAGGATCGGATGTCAACAGACACATGTGAAATTCTACCTTGTGCACTCTTGTGTTTTGGCATAGTTGCTTTAGGATCAGAGAATAATTAAGAATGTCTTTCTGCCAATCATCAGCACTTTTTTGTGGGTTATATAACTTCAAAAGAGGTGTAGTATAATTCTCTTGTTGATGTCGAAGCTTCTTGCAAGTGCACAATTTGCAAAATTTTGTGACTCCAAATATACTCAATCTCCAAATTCTAAACAAGTTTGTATATATACACACACACGCACACACACATATGGTTTTTGATATATTTTTACATTTTGTATAAAGAAGTAAAGAACCCTTTGAGTATACATGTCAGAGCTTTATAATGCTTTATTGTTATTGACATTGTTATTATTCAAACTTCAGTCTATTATATATTAGTAGTAGTGTATTCATTTTTATTCCAAAAGGACATATAAAGGCTTTGATAGCATAGTTTGATCTAGTATAGGAGCTAGCATCTTCCCTTGACATTTTCCTGAATCTTTCTTTCACGTTACAACAATGCTTTTCCCAATCAAACGTCTCAGTTAATGTCCTGCATTCCCAGCATTCCACTGGGTGCTCCCCTCTGGTTATTCTCAAAAAGGATGGCAGACACCTCATCACTGGCCACTTCTCTCACACACATTAGTCTTATTTAAAAACTGCAAATGAAAATGCCAGCAATGGGACCTCCACTAATACGAACCTATATGCATTTCTTGGATGTTCCTCCTTGCACGCTTCCTGTGGTATTGAGGTTTTATGCTTCTCACACACATTTTATTTTGTTGCAAACCATTCACAGGGAAATATGTACAGTATATCCCAAAGTGCTTCCGCCAGTGCATGTCAAACCAGAGAAATTAAATCTCAGCCTTGGCAGCTTACTTCAGCTTTTGAAACATACTGCAGATGGTGCCAGTGAAAAGTCTCTGGCACAAGAAAGAAACCATAAAAAGTAATCGTATAATACTATGCACACTATGGAAGCTGAGGTTTTGATCAAGTAGTTTTAATTAGTTGCATTGCAAATTCATTCATTTTAATTATTTGCTATTCCAACTGGAAAGTGATTTGTTTCATTTTGATTGAACAAGATTGTGAGTAATTTAATCTTTAATTAACTCCATCCTGGATATATATACAAACAAGCATTTGTGGGTAAAAATAAAATAAAATATAATAAAAGGCCTCAGTGGAAATATTTCTTCACGAACAGCCACACACACACACACACACACGAAACGGCAAATATATTGTGAGATCACTCATGTAACAGAGGACTGCAGACTAGTTAATTAAGTACTAAACCCAAAGAATATAAACTGAAACAAAATATGATCTATTGGATATCTAGTTAAACACTGAAAGAAGGGGAACCAACAATTTCTGATTTCTGTTTCTGGTGGCCTTGGCCTAATAACTTTGAAACTAAAAAAATATTTTTCATTGAACCTGCATTGATAGTTTCTTGATGACATTGGTTCCTTGTAGCAGATAGCCTGGTGACAAGCTAATCAGTAATTGGTTACACAAGAAAGAATCTGGGTAGGCTTAAAGGGATTTTCTGGCAATTAAGAGACTGTCAACTTCTAAACCTATTTAGGAAAGGAAACTATCAGAGGTAAACAAAATAACCAGCTGTGAGTTCAGAGGATCTAACATTATGGTGTGCAGAATCCTATACATGAAAACCAGGAGAAATACAGGAAAAAATAAAAATATGGTTTTGGGATAGTCTAATGGACACAGAGAAAATACTGCCACAGATAGAATTAATAATGGTAATAATAAATCCTTTTGAACACATGTGAAGTACAATAATTGGCTGCATTTAGATTACATTAAATGTATTCCATATTGTAGCCTTACACACTAGCATTCTCCATTTAATTTATAATTGAATATGGTATTTTAATACGAACAAACGGTATGTAAACTGAAGTAATAAGAAAGCATATATCAGTGTAGTTAAAATCATAAAGTATACCAGACAACTGGAGCAGATGTGTGTGCATTAGGCTCTAATATCATTCAATCTCTAGAATTGGTCCCATTATTACACTGGGCTAGTGACACTTAATTCATAATCACATTCCTAGGTGAAAATTCTCTTTTTCTTTAATCCATCTACCAAAAAGCTAATTTTAAACCACTGTGATCCAACTAGGCTATTTTAACACATCAAACCCTGGCTTGACAAAGTGTCTCGAAGCTCAACGGGTCCTACTGGATAAATAATAGGAATATTGGATTACCTGGGAGGCAACTTAATAAAAGCCTAAAATTACATCACAGCTTAATCCCGACTAGACGTGGCTCAATTAAATTTAAGGCCTGTTCTAACTAACTGGAGGCTAATTCAGTTCTTGTTAATACCATAATGCACTTTCCCCAATGATGGGGACTTAGGGTAAAATTACAATCAGCTGAGAGGCCGGACATTTTCAGAAACACACTGAAAAGACAACACCCATGAAGATTTAAGTGTCCATGCTTTAGGATTTAAGGATCAAAATTGCTCTGGAAATGTCCAACAGAATTAAGGGTGAAATTAGAGTGAAAAAACCCTTATTGACCTGGGCAAGTAACAGAGGTGGGGGTTAGTACTGTGGTTTATATAATGTTATTTGTGCCTGCTTATCCTATTTCTAAATTTAGAATTGCAATGTATTCTTCTGTTGTATAGCCTTATTTAACATTGTCAGCAGTGAACAATATTCTCAATATATACATTAATAAACATTTTGACAGTTAAAAAACAAAAATAGAATAGAAAAAAAAGAAAGATCTCCAGTTGATAAACAAGACCTGATATACCGGTAATTGTGTCTCATAGATCTATGCACCAGTGGCACAATTTGCACGACTCTCTTCTAAGGAATAAAAGGAAAAGGAATATAGCACTCACACTTGGCATCTTGAATGTTTCTATTATTTGAGGATGTATGCCACAGAATATTTTTTACAAATGTGTGTGATAAGTCCATAGAAAATTAATCGGTTGCTTTAATAAATCCAACAGTTTAATAAAAGACTGGGTACACCAAGATATTCACAAAACACCCTACATGTTTTACTGGAGTGGTGATAAAGACTAGACCCTGAAATACAAGACAGAAGCCACAAGATTAGCCCACACAGAGCAACACTTATACCAATGTTGACTTTACGGATTTACAAACTATTTTAAAGAAGTTACAGTCCAGTAAAACACAAATGGCACACGACAAACAAAAGCCTTCTTCTCTCTGGGACTGGTGGTTTCAGTCTGGACTCCATCTGTTTCTGATTCGGTTTTGGTTTTATTTTTATTTTTGACGGGATCTACAAGTCATAGATTTTCCTCTGATGTGAAATTCAGTTTGTGCGAAAACAGCTTTCATTTGACCTACATTTTCTGTATATTTGTCTGGAGTTGAGATGTGTCCCTCCACATGTTTTACCTTTTTTCCACTGCAGTTTAGTTATGCAAGTTTTCATATTTCCCATACAAGCAATACTTCAAACCTTTTTCCATAAGCCGCCTTACACGTCAGCAGCCAGGGAAGCTGTATCGATACTGCACTTTGTATTTACTTAGTTTCGCATTTCAGTTGCTGCTTTCATCCTTAACGAGACAAACTGACCACTTGAATCTGACAAAGGCTGGATTAAAGCAGGCCAGCAGAACTCAGTGCGGGGTGAAGAGGTGACCCTTCAGGATCAGACGGCGCGTCACTGTTTCTCTCCAAGGTGAGGGGGCTGATGGAGACAGAGGGGATGTTGACTGAGAAGACCCTGATTGTGTTCTGGGGTAAATTCTGAGCCTGGACATCTTTGCTGCCTTATAAATGTGGGTTCCCCAGGCGCCTTATACCCTTTTGACTACTCAGAGTACTAGTTTCTGAGTAATGTTCAATCTGCTTCAAAGATACACTCAATAGGTTTGTCCATTTTTGTCACATTTGCCTACTTTCACTGAGATGCCATCAAACTTGCCACAGCACTTCAGCAACAACACATAGTGAATGGGAAACATTGTCAGCTAAATCATTTCTGAATATTGTCTAAAACAACAAATCGTGCAATAAAACCCAAATGTGCGTTTTACCCTGAGAATGGAAGAATGTAATGCTGAGATTGTGGTCAAAAGTATGAGAACTGAGATTTTTGATGGTTATCCTATAAATGCTAACTGACATCGGTTTGCAGTCATTCCTTCTGTTCTTATTCTGGGAAACTGCAGTTAAAATGTTAAAAGGTCTTTAACCTTCTCAAATGTTGTCATATATTCTTATTATGAAAAGTAATAAATAAATGCAGATGGAACTGAATATCCATAAATCTCAAATGTCATACGTGATGTTACTCAATTGAATGATCTGAACACTATTTTTTACTGTATTATGCCTGGGGAAGGAGGTATCGGATACTGTTATAACGTTATCCAAGTTCTGTCTACATCTTGTTTAAAAATGGACATAATCGTATTTACTTTAGTTTACATTTATTAAAAAAATGTATTATTTGGGGAAGAAGAGGAGTACATTTCTTAATGCAATAAATTATAGGAACTGCATTCCTTCCATCATACCTGTTGTGGTTAAATCCCCAGAACAGTAAATAAATCTTACATTCTCGTTCAATCGGAAAAAGAGCTGAAAAAGAGTGGAATGTCTCAGTTAAACCAACAGCTTGGCGGACAAAGACCCGTTTCACTGATACCCCAGCCAGAGGGCGCTGTTGTGAGACTTGCTGAAAAGCCCCCATCTGTCAGTACCACACCCACTCCAACAAGGTTTTACTACATATAAGGACAGCTTTTATTTGTCTCAGTAGCCTCCCCATGCACAGACTTGTACTGAATTACGCCCTTGGGAATCCTTAAAGATTAATTGACTGTTGTTATTATATATGAATAACACATTATGATATGTCATAAATATTCAAAAGCAGTACACAAAATTGCACTCTTTCAATTACTTACACCAGGGGGATTATATGCATCAAGTGGTGATTTAAAGGTTAAAGGAAAACAGACAAGCTTTAAGTCACATATTAAACTCCGTGCAATCCTGTGTGTTTTTACAGTGTAAGCAATAATTGGCCCAGCATCATGTATTTCAAGTAAATCCTTATTGAATTGAAAATACATTTCACTCAGGAAATGAAGAATCCCTTTTGTTTGTCAGGATGGTCTCCACTTGAGCTGATTATGTGAAAAGTAATTGCCCACTAACACTGGGAGTATGAGCTGCCAGAAGCTGTACACCACAGTTTCCTTACAATACCATGACCATGTCTGAACTGTAACATCTGGCAGTTAGCAAGTTGTTCTTCAAAATATATCCATCTAAAGTTGAAATAACAATACATAGAAAAAAGACACAAGTTTTCCACTTCTTCCCCTAAATTCCCAATAAAACATTGGCTATAATCAGAATCGTACACTCCCACTGTGAGAGGGTACTGCAAAACGAAGGTCACTCAGCTACGGCTCCTCTGTGTGCATGTCTGAGCTCATAGCAAAAGCCTGCAGATTAATGAAGGGTGAAGGGGGCAGTTGATGGCTTTCACCCCCATCTCTTACCTCACTCACTTTAAAATAAAGATTCTCCAATGAGAGACTCAAGACTTCTCCTTGATTCCTGAGCAGTAATGGCATGGAAGCCCCTGGGCCGAGCCTGGGCTTGTCTAACACCACTGTGACCAGAGATGTGGTCAATAGCTTTCATACCCATCAACACTGGTGACTGTTATACTTAAAATAGATTTGAGTTGCTTATTCCAGTTCATCATTGGTCTACAACTGTGCCTGGCCGCAATGCTGGTTTTGGCAGAGCAGTTCTATGTAATGTGAAATATATATAAATGTCTTAATCTAAACTGGATGAAGACAATAGAGGGGACCACAAGGCAAACATATGTCTTTCTTCTTGGGGTTTACAAAAACATTGATGGCCCAACTTTCCCCTGGTGGACCAACATCTATCCTTTGTTAAATAGGGAACAAACTTGTGAGTGGTATAGCATAAGCTCAAAATAACTGTATGGATGACCACATTATGTGCGGTGTTGTGCAAAAACAAATCATCAGAGGTGTCTGTGTTGTAATGTGTAGTATATGTTGCCCCTTATATTTGCCCACTCTACCTTGATATTGGGCATGACTTGCAGATCCAATATTGATATCTAGAGCAGAGGTTCTTAACCTGGGGTCCATGTAACCCCAGGGGGTCCATGAGGTGGGTCCAGGGGTCCATGGAGGGTGCATGGAACACGAAAGGGATAATTAAAAGTAGCTCCCGAATAACAAATTTATAACCACATCCAAAACATTCTCAGAATTGTGTCTACTTCAGCCCTGTAATGTCACTTCTGAGAGGCAGGCGATGATTCAAAATTACCGGTAACCCGATCGCTGCACTGAAATGCGATTTGCTTTGGCAAATCTGTTAGCGCAAAAAGGTCTAGAGACAAGAACCGGAGGAACCTGGGACAGGATGTAAGGTGACCACGTCTTCCTGAATGTGTAGGCCTACAAAACATGCACTTTGGGGGGGATCAGAAGGCCCACAGTCAACAGCACATTGCTTAGCAACTCTGCTGCCCATTAGGCCCCCGGATAACAAGGTCATTTGATAGGGCGCCTTTTCGACAGGTTTCTTTCAGCCCAGCTACTGTTTGCTGATGGAGCATTATGATCAAATGTGTGGAAATGCAGTAAGCTCCATGCTGGGTGGCTTACACACACATCAGATTCGGCAAAAAACACTTGAAAAACAAGCAGCTGCTGCAAGGCTCCAATAACACGCAACAGAGGTTCTCTAGCTGTGTGCTTCGTATTTGTATTATTTAATGCCAGGTCATTCCCCTTATTGACAGATCTGGACAAGCTTCAAGGTAAGCTATAGAAAGAATCAAAGCTACTGTATGACAACTCAATACAATATTGTATTGTGCTTCTTGTTTCAACAAAAAAAAGTGTATTACCCACCATGTCAACTGTGTTTGCAATATTTGATACATATGGTTAGTTTAAAGGGACAGTGGAATGTAATACGCAGACTTTATTATGACCATGAGCAATAGGGAGCTTTGACCTCACCATCACCTGCCATTTATTACTAAGATTTCCCTCATGTGCAAGGACTGGATTACGCCAAATTGCACAGTGGATTAATGTCAGTCTTGTCCTATGAATCAAATCAGATTTTAAACACGAATCTTGAGAGATGAAAGGCAAGTGAAAGAACCACTTGCACACCAATCCCTTCCATTTGCAGATTGGTCAAACAGAAATGTAGTAGAAAACTAAACTGGAAGTGAAATTCCTCTATTTGGCATTCACATGACTAAATCTGTTTATTATAAGGGTATATAGCTGTATAAAATATGATCTGTGCAGGCATTTTAAACATTTACAGCTTGCTGGACTCCACAGCTCCCCATTCCAAAGATGAATGCTTTTATAAACTACAGAGGAAACATTGAAGGGCCTGCTCTCAATTTTGCACTGGAACTGATCTTCAGATAGATACTATATTTTCTTCATGCCAGCAAAAGTGCATCTACAGAAACTAATGCAATATTTTTAACCAACTTACAGTCAATGTTGACCAGAGAGGGGTAAAAAAAAACAGCTGTCATGGTTCATTTTAAGACTTTCATAAAGCACATGTGGAGCATGTAATAGCTCCTCAATATATATGTGAAAAAGCTTTATTTTCTCAAAGCTCATGCTAAAAAAAGTGAGCAGAGCAGAGCAGTATATTGTTAACTTAGCCCCTTAGTCAAAACATGTTTAGCATGATCTCCTTTGATTTGAGATAAAGCACTTTTAGGCATTCATGTCCACAAAAAAATTGATCTTGTTTAGTAAAAGAAAAACTAAAAGGACTGCATTTCCTTATTACAGTAAAGGAGAAAACAAATCACATTGTGTCCATCGAGAAGCTAGTTTTCAGCACATAGAAGAGTACAACATGAGACAGATTGTAGTGACAATGAGTGGAGCTCAATAGCTTGATCTTCCCCGTCTGGCTGTAAATCTCCACTAGACCAGGATCCCCTGGGAAGGGGGAGGGGAGAGGAGTTGGGGGTTTCTCAGGTGTCTGCAGGAAGCCTTCCATCTGGTTTCCCATTGACCTGATCTTATCTGGCTGCTTGTCTGCGTTATTAAAAGATCACTACAAATCCCTGCCTCCATTCTGCTCCCACACCCTGACAATTCAGCATCTGGGTCGACTGGATTTAACTATTGAGCTGTCCAGCAGTTGTCAATACTGCCTTTTAAGATTTGAAGAGAGCCTGCCGGATGGTTAAATACCTCTACTATGCAGTGATTTGCAAGCTACTGCAAAATACATACATATAGAATGAAGAAAAATGCAGTGACTCAAATATATCTTCATATTTGTATATTTAAAATGAGTCTTGTTCAGAACAACCAATGTTATTGTGTAGGGGTTTTAAGGCAGAAAGGGCCACCATAGTGGATAAAGGCACTGTTTATAGAAATGCATATGGATGTAGTTATACACATGTTTGTATAATGGAAAATACAGAATGTCAGCTCACAAAGGCATTGAGGGCAGAAGCTATTTTTTGACTAATAAATCAATTAAAAAGAAAAAAACTTATCAGCTGTTAGTGTTTGTTACTAAAACTCATAACTGACATACAAAACAATTAAGATATTCCTAACCCCCAACTGAAAGGCAAAATTGTCTTCACTTTCACCAATGACAAGGATGTTTATGCATACAAATGTCAGCACCCATATGGGGAAATGCAAATCAAAAGTATTAACTTTCATCTACTACAGTCTTGAAGAGATTTAGGAAACCAGGCATTCAAGGCCCCCAAATAACCTGAGTCATGTTGAAGCACGAAGCAGTCAATAAATCATAGGTTTATAGGCTGAGAGCAGTATAGACAGCTTAAGATAACAGGAGCATGTGAGAGGTTAGGCTATGTTTTGGCCAGTACTCAAAAACCACACCAAGCATTTATTGGTAACACCATCTGGGAGATGTACAACCAAATGCAAGGCACTCAGTCCATTAAGGAAAAAATAAATAAGAATGAGAATTGGAGTTCTCCAAGAGAGAGCAAATTACCCCACTTAAGATTAATAATAGGTCATTCAGTTTAGGATGCAAAGTACACATCCTAAAGCCAACATGGTCACCGTTCAAAGACTGTCAAGCCCCTCAAACTCTGAAATAAGACTTTAACCAAACAACAATAAATCAAATCAATTAACAGTAAACCAATACATGTTTTGTACATAAACCTCTAAGTACCATCAACACATTTCTCCCTGAGAAATTTAAATTTGCGGTCCATGTTGTAACCCTTTGACACATTTTCACTGAATCTCCAATATTGTTACAAAAAATAAAAAATAAATCATACTATTACCTAGACTAGTACATTTCAGACTTAATACAAACTAATCAAATGCAGATCATAAATACTTTTTTAGACTGAAACAGGGCCATCTTGTTTAGTTTAGTATTGATTTGCATTGCAACTTATTTTAAAACACATGCATCCATCATATAACATGGGAAATAAAGAGTTTGAGTGTTTAGGTTTTAAAAACACATTTGAAGAGAATCACAATTCTGCATGCACACAAACAATTTAATCCTTATTGCAGCTTCTTTAAAAGATGATGTCAACTTGTAGAGCTGGGATGTGAAGCCTACAGAATGCAACAAATTGCTTGTATCCATTTGAAACCAAGTACATTCAATCAGTCCGACTTTTTGGCCTCCAGAACAAATAAGCCTCAATGTACGGAACGGGTCGTTTTCAATTTGTTAGGTTTCCACTGTGAAGCATTTTTATTTAATAAAATAAATAAAAGTCCTTCTTAAAAATTACCAGAGGTCACAATTAAAGGGAAATAAGGTTTCCAATACTATCCTTGATCAAATGTTTTTCTGTAACCTTTGTCTATATCTTATTACCACAAAAAAATGAATAGGATAGATGCCAAATCAGCTGAAATAACAAGTGGTCAAAAGGGAGCTGAAGAAAATACACAAAAGAGTGTGGCAAAAACCTAGGGGATAAAGAAATTTATCAAGAAAGGTTGTGGTCCAAATCGTGAAGAAAAATGCACTTTTTTTCACAGTACTCAGCTGCCACAGACCCCATTAATGTGAAAAGTCATCATCACTAGAAGATTCATGTCTTTTGTCATCTCTCTTGTATCAGAGTGGCTTTGCTTGAATAATAGTTGGTTACACAGCCTACTCCCACCAAAATGATCTCACCAATTTAGCATCCGATACATTTATTATGAAGTTTTCATTGATTTTGCATCTATACTTGAATGAATTTGTGCTTTGGACAGTAACTAGCTACACCCAAACAATATATAACTTGATACTGTTAAATTAGAACACTTAAGACATTGCAAATATTTCCACTACTAATGTGCATTGTTTAATATACATTTTTGCATATGCTTACACTAATCAAAAGCCGACATTCAAAAACATATCGACTTTGTTGTAAAAACACTTATCAGTAACCTAAGAAACAGCTTTTTGTGGTCCAAAATATGTAATTGCAATCTAGATGATTATGCAAGCTGAAGACACAGACTGTCACTGCTTCACAAGGTCATGAATGAAAAGATAAGTGTCCGTCGTTATTTTCTTTGTTGTGTTTGGCGTTTTCATTCCACAAAAAAATTCCTTTTCCGCCCTCAACAGAAACGAAACTTGGCATCACCTTCCTCCATGAGTGCAAGTGACTTCTTCAATGAAATGGGGACCTTATCACTCAAAGGCATCAGAGAAAATAGTTTGTCTCATTAGGGGATTTATGCGAGCAGAAGCTCAATGAGACCTCAGCACGCACACTTCACATTCCCAAACAAAAACAATCCTGGGTGTAATTTGTCAGAAACATGCTTAAGAAAGCCCAGCTGTGTATATTTCTCTCTCATGGCTTTCAATGACTGACCCAATGAGCTACAGAAAGAAAATTATGACATAGTCACTAATACTGCTTAGGAAGAATACTTTCTTTCTATGAACATGTATCTGCTTCCAGACATAATAAGAGATGCACAGTTTCTGTACAGTTCTGTATTTTGCAAAGTCCTTATTACATTCTCAAATCATGAAATAAATGCAACAGTACACATTGGTAAATTTGTGGGTGTGATGACAATTTTTAGAATGATTAAACAGTCCTAAGGAATAATAACAGTTGTGCATATTAACATGTCAAAACATTGAATAAAAAATTCACTTAAAGTAGTTCCTGCAAACAAATACAAAATCTAGTATTTCCAGTTTGATTGCCAGGTAGTGAAGAGTATAATTGTTCCATAGTTCAACTTCCAGTGACAAATAAATTAATAAACAAAAGAATGCATATGCCAAGCTATAAATAGAAATGGCACACTGCTAGCTTCATCTATAAATAAATTTAGATTTAGATTAGAAATGTTTGGTGTTTTTTTTTTTTTTTCCAATCAACATTGTGTTATTTAAGGGCCAACATTCTGCATCCTTTTGGTGTTTTAAAATCCAACAAGCATACCAACGAAATCTGAAAAAATACAAGCACTCTACTAATTTTTGGAAGAAAGCCGTTAAACAAGCAAAGTTGGAAGCAGGTAACATTTTTCTGGCAATGGTATTTTTATAGTCAATTATATAAACGTGTAGCAAGACAATAACGTCAAGACCGTTAGCTCACCAGCATGGAGTATTAGTGGTACTCAGTCTGGGTCGGCCGTACATAAAAAGAGATCTGAAAGACGGGGGGGAAGAAACACAGCCAATATACACATTCCTCCAATGAGAAGAGCCAACACTAATACAGGCTGAACGGGATTGTTTAGCGAAAGGTCTACTGTATTCCACCGCATGTAGGAAAAAGGAGCAATTTGTGCATTCACATCTTGTAATCATATACGTTAAGCTTTCTTGTAGAATACAATTATTTCAGATCAGTCCTATCACAGGAGAAGGTTTTTTTTAGATCACAACATGACAGAAAAAAACATGCTTCGATTTATGGTGATTTTAAATGCGATGTACACCTGAGCAAAATCTCCTGGAGATAAATGTGACCTGAACTTGAAAGGAGTTATTTGAACTGTTGCACAAAAAAAAGGAAAAACACTATAGGAACTAGTTGAATTTGAACACAAAAAAGTACCTTTGTATCCTTTCTGCAAGTGACCAGTAACACAAGGAACACTGCTGAAATTACAGTAATTGTTTCATAAAACATAATATACAATACATTACTGCAGGCTTGTATACACATAAAAAAAGCCCTAGTTGAAACTCAATTTGAAATACTTTCACTTTATATGAAAAATAATCATTACTAATAATAAAACAACTTCTTTTTACTGTGTCTTCACGATGAAACACAAAAGGTTAACCTGGGTATTAAAAAAAAACAAAAACAAAAAAAACTGCACATGTAGTAATGATTACAATAAACTATGGGGCATGTTCAGCATTAGTAGACCGACCATAGGGAGTCATCTGTTGTGTAAAACCTGCAATAGCCAATGCTTACCCATTGACAGAACCTTCAAAATATTCGACACAAGCTGCCAAGGTAAAATGATAGAATCTGCAAAATGACACTTTTGATAAAGGATAAAAAAGCCACACAATCCCTCGCAAGAAATGTGTTGAAAGAGCCGAGAAGCATCTATTCTAGGGGGGATTTCAGCTGCCCCTATGCCGCAACACACTTATTCTTATTTGCTGAACTCTGTGTTCCCGAGCCAGATATTGGAACCACATGAGAATGATGGAAGCGAACACAAAGAGAGGCCTCTAGTTCTAAATGCATCCTAGTCTCAGTTTGAAACATTGTGTAATACCAGAACTTAAATGCTTTATACTTTAATTATGTAAAAGTTAAAAAACAATAGAAAATAAAAGTGTGTGAAAAAGCATTCTGTGCTCCTGGCTGCTTATATACATTGAGCAACTGACAAGGTACACAGATTATTTCCACATGCAACACTCCTGCATCATGCTGCTATGATTCACTGGACATCCTGTATCACAGAGGCGTCTCCGTCAGTGTAGTCTGTGAATGGTCAGAGCCCATAGACTGCAGTGGCATCAGGGCCGTGGAATGGACATCCACGAAGGCACTGTGGGTAGAAGTCCCTAAAACACTGCGATCATAAATTAGATAATGAATGAGAGGATATTGGGAGGGAAAGGGCCCTGATTTTATTACCCTCGAGGGTGAGAAAGCACAAGGCCAGAGTACTGGAGCTCTCTGCTCTGTAATTGGATTAATTTTACTTTGCATGTTTTTTATGTATTTGTTGCTTTTGTTGCTTTGTTTTTGGATTGAAAAACAAACATGAAAGCAAGTTGTGAATCTCAACCTTGGCCGTGCCTTTGTGACCACACCAGGTGACTTTGTGCTTCAGATGTGTGGGAGCAGACCTTGGTTATTTAAAAAAGGGGAGAAAGGGTTGGGGGTCCTCCACTTAAGCAGTGAAAAACACCTGAACAATACTTAGACAGGAAAAGGGCACAAAACATACTACAAGCCATTCTACCCCAGAGTTGGTACTTAAGCCCCAATTTCAGACAGCTTTCTCCAACAGCTTAGACTGAGGAATAAAGGGGTTTTGTGCTTTAGACTCTTTGAGAGGTTTGAGCAGTTTATTTATTTGCCAGCAAGGGAAGATGCTTCTTTTCTCTCCATGGCATTTAGCTTCCTGTGTTTTTAATTTTTGTTTTTTCAATCTGTAATATAATGCAGCTGTACTGAAAATTAACACATCTTGCTGCTACCAAGACTAGTCTCAAACAGTTTTAATTTAATGACAGTAATTCACACTAAGACCACACTGCCTTCTGGTTGAACTGCAATAGCATGAAAATAAAATTAAATCTTTAGCATCTTACTGTACTGTTTGTACTGATGATGATAACAGTAACAGGTGCACACTTTAAAACTAGTTTGATTATGAAAAATATCAATACAACAGATTTTATGGATCAGCATATTACTTGTTTTAAAATATAGCAGCAACTTCAGTGCTTAAGGAAACAAAAAACCTGAATTTTAATTGATACATTTCAGTTTTTTGCTTTTATTTTCATCTCTAAAAATATATATACATTTGTATAAGGCATGTGTCTATGTCTTATTGCTACTGGCTCGATGTCAGCCCTTAGTATACACTGAATTGATTCATTACTTTTAAAACTGTAAAGTCAAAAGATAGGTTGTCACCAGGGATATATTGCCAAAAACCGAAACACATATCCTCTCCTGCTTAGAAACGTCATCATAGCTTTCACAGCACTTGCCATCCTTCATCTCCTAGGATCAACACTTGTATATTTCCCAGCAGCACCATGGTGCGCTGCCCACTAGCTAAAGAAAAAAAAACGCATTCATCATTGGGAGGCAAATGAACATTGAGAAAAAAATGTAATCTGCTACCATTATTATTTCCATTTTCAACTACAGAAGACAGCAGACTTGTTAAGATGTGGAGTTTTAAATTGTATATTTCTTGCATATCTTCTTGATATTCCTTGATATTTTAAAGAATGTTAGATGAAATAAATAGTAAATGTTGGTTTTCAGGACTTTTTTCTAATTGTAAGACTATTCACAGATCACTAATGGCACATTCCAAGTGGAAAGAACAAACAGAAAACTGCTATTATATTATATTTGAATCATCAACATTCTTATTGTAAGGCCTACCGTATTCCTGTCAGATGTTTAATATCACCTATGGGGTATCAAAGTGAGAAGGTGTCAACCTAGATAAAATACATTTGATGTATAAATAAACTAAATAAATGAATGCAATCACTTTTTTGAAAAAAACACCTTTTTGTTCACTTTTGAAGCTAGAAGTCCACCTGTTCTCCAAACGCAAGCCAGGCACCCACTGTCTACCATGAGCCTGAAAACATGAATAAATACTTCATGTCAAACTTCAAAACTAGCCTTACATATATTCTTAAACTGTTTATTTTAATAGAGGAATGCCAAGCATGGCACTTTCCAAACAGTATGATTTACAAAGCTAACTTTAATAAGATGCCTGTTGAGAGATGTGTCAAAAGGGGTTCTACCAATACCACCCACCAGTGAAACAATACAGGAGGCCCAGAGTCTGTTTGGAGCAACTCTAATCTTACATTGGAGGAAGTAAGCCCCACTGAAGAGGCCAGATGCTTGGCAGCCTGGCTTAAGAAAATAACACAACTTTACACCAATTGAACCGCTTGCACGAAACAAACCAAGGGAGCTGAGCAACAGGTTCAGTAAGAGGGTAAAATTAGATGACTGGCCCCTATTCTGTAATTAAGAAATGCCACTGGGACATCCCTGTTAGCACAGCAATTTAGTTGTGAAACAATAGTAAGGAAGGAGATTTGTGGGGTGTTGGGGAAGTGGTTTACTTATAATGAACTACAAGCCAATTTAAAAGAGAGAAGGGGTTGTTTGCCTCTATGAGAGTGAGAAAAATGAAGTTAGCCATTAATATTGCACACAAGCATCACCGTAATCTCATTCCAACCCTCTTGTGAAACTTGCATTCAAATAACAGCCTGACTGTGCCTTTCAGTTATGATGAAGGATTAATCATAATTTAGCTAGTTCAGGGAAGTAAATATACCAAATATTGAGGTCTCACTAATTACTAACTCCAATAAACTGTTGAAAAACATCGCTGTAAGCATAAAGCTGAGCTTACGCAGCCCTGTTTATAGTGTAATTTTTGGTGAATTGCTCACCTCTTGTGTCGGTTTGTTTGTTTTTACTACCTTGCTGGTGTGTATGTTTTCTCTTTAGCACTTCATGTGTTTTCTCTTTAGCAATTCATTTGCTAACATTTCCCTCCTGTATATTAAAAATAGCAACATGATTAATACATGTTTAGGTAAAGTCAATTTAAACGTGTTCCCAAAGCTCTCATTTGACTAAAGTAATACTAAAGCTGGTTTTATGTCCAGATGCATTTGGAATACTTAATATATTTAAAAACATATGGGTTACACTTTTAATTCCAAGGCAATCTGCACCAAAGGAATAATATGCTCTGTTTTTCAGGTTGCAGTTTAATGTCAGGAAATACACAGTAGTTTCACTATCAAAACTTGAACTATAAGATATTTGAGAGGAAAATAGAATTAGTATTAATTGTTGAGCTAAACAGCTCCATCTGACAGCTAGACCACACTTGGTGCAATTCAAGCTGGAAAGGGAATGGTTACAAAACAGCTGGTGGAACAAAACCCATAATTTATGTTTCTGCCATTAACACCCAGACTAGATAGCAATGAAATCTGGCAGCTAGGCGTTTGAGGACATGCTTTGACTGAGGTTTTTTAAAAGCACAGCTTTGGAGTTCTACAGTTCTTGTACAAAAAGGCAAAGTCAGAGATGTATGGAAGTTTGTTTTCAGTCATAGTCACAAATCAACTTAAAATTTTTAAATATATCTGTTACTTCTCTGTCATTGGACATGGGGAACATTTGAGACATTCAAAATCTAGAGAAGACATTTCTCTTTTAACTTGACAAGTCTGAAAGGCTCATCTGCTCTTAGACTCGCTTCACACACCACACAACTCTCTGACACTGAACAGAACCACCCTACGGATTTAGTGAGAACAGACCTCCCATTACATGGCAAATGATAAAGCACAATTTAGTCATTTAGATGCAGTACATTCTATATAGTCTATGAGGAGAATAATTCAAATAACTAAGTTTTAATGTTAATAGCAGAGGGTCATATAAACACATAATTAATAATATATCAAAAAAATAATAATCAGTATATCAGTTTTTCCAAACAATCCATCATTACACATTCTTCAATAGTTGCAGTGCCCTTATATATTCCAGTTATTATTATAAGATCTCAGAACGGTTTATTTTTCCTTCTACTAATTAAACACCAAATGATTAATTTGCCTTTTAGACACCTCGGGACATAAACCTAATTATAATAAGGACCGGGTTCAAGTTATGCTGTTACTAATGAGGTATTAGTGTTCTCCTTGTTACTGACTCCCAAAACAGAAGAGGGGTAGTTCATCTAAAACATGACCTCGACTAACTGTGCAATTAACTGCTTTGAGTTCTTCTTAGTGCGTTACCTAAGGGGGGGATAATTTCAGAATTATTAAAATGAAAGATTTCCTTTAAAAAAATGCACTCTAGACTATTTACACAAAGAATACTACTGGATTACATTGGAGGGCAAAAGGGCTTGGGACGGCCTTTACTGATCTGTGTGTGTGTGTGGGTGTGTATAAATAAACTAGTCTTATTGATATGACTGTCAATTAAACAGTCGTCTGCGTGGTCCACACGTCAAGCATAGGAGTAAGAATGAAGATAAGTAAACCCAAGGTATTCTACACCCTGTAACTGAAGATTGATCTGCTGGACAAACACAAAAGCCTTCTGAATTCTGTTACACTTTTGGTTTTGTATTTACAAAGTAAATATGAATCTCAGTGTGCATCAATTATCAAAACAATTAGAAACATCTTGCTGGGAAAATGTTTTTTAACTGCTCCTTATTAAGCACATACATTGATATTCCGATAGTCTGCACTGAAAAATGCACTTTAAATCACTTTTCCCAGTTCAGGCTTGGAGGATTCACTTTGGCTCAAAAGGGTCTTGCAAATATCCAATTTTATCATTTGAAATTGAACAGAATACCATGAGGCCTTTATTATTTTTCATCACATCAGACCTTTAATACTAGACATATGAGAAGAAAAAAATAAACGTCTGATTGGCTTCTAAAAAGGATCAACCCATTTAACTGGATTGCTGCTATTCAGTTTTCGATTTCTTGCTGCCGTTTCCGTTTTCCCTGTGCAAATGTTTGCTTGTGATCAACTGTCTGTTTTACTATGAGAAGCAAAATGGATATCTAGATGGGCATAGTAATGAAAGTGAACAGTACTTACTGTACCCCTAGGTAATACCTGAGTTACTCCCACAACCACTTCACCCGAATGACAACACTGAATAAACATCTGCACAATTAATTGAAGCTGCTCAGGAAAAATGCAGTACCTTGTCAGTAATAATCAGATCCTCTATTGTACGGTAACGTTTAGAAATCCTGAGAAAATAAAATAAACAAAAAACAGATCTTCGAATTAATGATGAAAGACAGTGACTGAAAAAGAATCCAAGGAATTCAAAAATTGGATTTATTATTATAAACAAAAATGTCTGGAAAAATGGGTGTCATTGTTCCTAAATCTGTCTCAGATGGCCAAAGATTCTCAACAGAGGGTTGTCTAGCCATCACATCTACCACATCATAGTGAGCTGAGACAATCACACAAAATGACATAAGAGCCCAAAAACCCTGCAAACCTGGAATACCCCCTGTAACGCAATTAAAATTTACAAAGAACAACACTAAGATACAACAGAAAAAGCGATACAGGTTGACACAACTATGCTACATATGACAACTAAATCATCCGATTTTAAAACTACCACTGAAATAGTTGATGTCACAGTGTAAAACTGAACGGTTTTCAATAGTAGCTTTCACAGAAAGTTATCTGTAGTGAACTGTAGGAGCTATACAGACTTACAAAGTGCAACGTTTTAAATATTCCTTTAAAAACAATTAGCCGAGAGACATGTAGTGGTTCTAATCCTCTTGTTGCTACAAAAATATTGCTCCTGCACTTTTCTTTTCATATAGTGTACCAATTGGAGAACACGCACACGCAAACAATATGAAAGCATTAGTGAATAGCTTTAAAAGGTTCGATTCTAAGAGAACCACAAAATGATGTTTACAGTGAGAAAAGAAAAGTGAATAGGCAAACTGTATGAATGCCCTACTCAGAGATCTAATTAAAACACCTCCGAGAAGCAAACAAGGGAAGATGTGAACAAAACCTTGCTTTTCTGCAAAGTTCCAAATGGAAAATGATTCAAACATAACCATTGAAAGAGACCACCTGCACAGTATTTGCAAGTTTACTGGCTTTGTGGCAGACTAATTACACTGTGGTCTACAGGCTGGCGTTGGTATTTTAGTCTATCTAAACTTCTGTATTAAAAACATCTGCATAAAAGTTGTTTAGGTGTCCATACGGGACTTTGTTTTCATCTGTAGAGTTTATTTCACCTTTAAAATGATGAGAGGGAAAACTTAAACTCTTTACATTCTTCAACAAGAGCCATACATCATAGTCCCAAGTATTTGCTATTCATAATTCAAATAATTTATCATAATGTTTATATTGAATGCGTTAAACCTTACCTGTGAGTTCCAAAATAGCACAGTCAACTACAATAGAAAATATCTGAAAAATAATTTGTTTGCATAATAGATTGATGAATTTTGATTAATAAGTTTGTTATGGTAGAATGCAGAGAAAGTATCACTGTGTTCAAAAGATGCCAAACAGCAGCATATGTTACAGAATATATTATATACACATTGACCGTGTGTTCTTGCTGGCCACATTGTAACCAATTCTTAACCCCAGGACCAATTCTAATCGGTAGTTGTTCCCATGATTAAAGTTAAAACACGTAATTCAGGAACAATAATATATGCATCAGTGACAGTGCAGCGATATACACTGATCAGCCATAACATTATGACCACTGACAGGTGAAGTGAATAACACTGATAATCTCGTTATCGTGGCACCTGTCAGTGGGTGGATATATTAGGCAGCAAGTGAACATTTTGTCCTCAAAGTTGATGTTAGAAGCAGGAAAAATGGGTGTAAGGATCTGAGCGACTTTGACAAGCGCCAAATTGTGATGGCTAGACGACTGGGTCAGAGCATCTCCAAAACTGCAGCTCTTGTGGGGTGTGGGGTGGGGTCTGCAGTGGTCAGTACCTATCAAAAGTGGTCCAAGGAAGGAAAAGCGCTGAACCGGCGACAGGGTCATGGGTGGCCAAGGCTCATTGATGCACATGGAGAGCGAAGGCTGGCCCGTGTGGTCCGATCCAACAGACGAGCTACTGTAGCTCAAATTGCTGAAAAAGTGAATGCTGGTTCTGATAGAAAGGTGTCAGAACACACAGTGCATCGCAGTTTGTTGCGTATGAGGCTGCGTAGCCGCAGACCAGTCAGGGTACCCATGCTGACCCCTGTCCACTGCTGAAAGGGCCTACAATGGGTACAAGAGCATCAGAACTGGACCACGAAGCAATGGAAGAAGGTGGCCTGGTCTGATTAATCACGAGTTCAAGGTGTTGACTTGGCCTCCAAATTCCCCAGATCTCACTCCAAATCGAGCATCTGTGGGATGTGCTGGACAAACAAGTCCAATCCATGGAGGCCCCACCACGCAACTTACAGGACTTAAAGGATCTGCTGCTAACGTCTTGGTGCCAGATACCACAGCACACCTTCAGAGGTCTAATGGAGTCCATGCCTCGACGGGTCAGGGCTGTTTTGGCGGCAAAAGTGGGACCTACACAATATTAGGCAGGTGGTCATAATGTTATGGCTGATCGGTGTATAATCTAATATCAGGTAGGTTACTGTCCGTGCTACTATGCAATCTCAGAAGCAGTGATATCACAGTAAGCGGATTAGTAATAGTAGGGTTTGTAGGTTATAATCTGTTTGTTTATCAGTCATTAAAGTGTCAGAGGGTAATGACGTGTCATAGGGGACAAAAGTGATTCAACCTTTTCTTTACCCCACTAATTATGTTACCACTAAACCGTTGGTCTGTATGTATGCATTTGTTAGTCAGTATGTGTGTGCGTAAGTGTGTGCATGCGTGTGTGTGTGTGTGTGTGTGGAAATAGACATTATCAGACCTCCAATTTGCCAGAATATAATGAGCATAGCCGGCAAGAACAGGGCATAGTCCATAAATGTTGATTTTAAGTCAAACTGTTGCTGTGTAATCAGAGCAAAATGCCAGCACTAGAGCAGGAGATGAAGTGCAGGGTTAGCTTTACATTTTAGGGAACAGCCAGAGGTACTGCATATCATGTATATTAAATATCACTGTTATATAACTATATTTTAATGCGAGTACTGCGCTCCATCCTTGTTATCTCTATTGTTTTCCAGTGAACCAGTCGTTGTGTAACCATAGCTGTTGCAAGAGATGGAGTGGAGGATTAGAATTACTTTGCAGTGAAGCATCACTTCATATTCAGAGTTACTCTTATGAGGGAATGAATGCACGAAACAAACTTTATTTTCCTGCAGGGCTTCCAAGTACCCAACGAGAACAGTGTTTTAATCCTGCTTATCATCAAACGACTTCTTCAAAGTCAGATAAAAGTAAAAAAACAAAACATGTAATAAACCCCTCCGCAAACAAACATCCAAAGCCCAGATTGTAGACTTTAACAAAATATACAATTCCTATTACCAATAGCAACACACGAAAAGCCATTACTATGAAAGCTGAGAACCGGAAAGCTACACAGGACAGGAGGAACAAGCCAACGCACATAATATCACGCTTGCTTGCTAAACGCCTGTGATCCCAGGACATTAGCTCCAATCTCAAATCCCAACACGATAAGCCTTCCATCTAATTATCAGCTTGCTTCTTTATCGTCGTCTTTTTGTCAACGATGACAATATTCACAGTGAAAAGAGCTGATACACAAAGCATGGTGCCAACTCAGTGATGGCAAAATTGCCCCTTTGTACAGTATAAAAGCTTCAGACCTTATAAACAGGTTCAGGCCCTTGCTTCTCCAGTCTGAAGGGCCAGTGTTTGTTTCTTAATTACTGCCTCTGGAGGGCTGCGCATCAAAAGGGGGTCCCCCTCTTTCCCTGTCAAAACCCCTCCATGAGACTGTGGGCAAACTTTCCCATGGCGAGGAACAAAGATGGTGAAAAAAGTGCCCACCTCTTCATCGCATTAAGAAGAAGGGCGCTGACATCAGTCTTGGCCCCATTAGGACACATTATTGTCGACTGCATCAGAATAATCACGCTCAGCGTCAATTCGCAATTCACTCCTGACAACATACGCATATTGAAGGGAAATGTTTTGATATTGTGGGGTTCATGTGTAGCCTTAATTAAATTAATCAATATGCGTCATAAAAATAAATCACCTTTCAGACATGCGTCACTCACAGCTGTTGGGAATTCCTCCTAAACACCTATAATTTCAAGACAGCACCTTCCATGCAATCTTGAAACACTGAAGACTATTGTAAAACAAATATTTCTGATTAATACAACTCATTTAAATAAAATGCATAGTGTAATAAAAGTCAAATCTACCTTTTCTTTGTCTTTTCTCCACCAACCCAATGAACTTAAAGCGATTACAAAAAAATCGAAATCCTGAGTAGTGTACAAAAACATGAGACATCACTATGAGCACTTACACAGTAATTCCCCTGTTCTGGTGACTCTTGTGATGAATCTCCTTGTGGAATGAGGCTTTGTTTAGGCAGCTAACACAGGGGTGCTACTTTTCACCACCAAATCAGTCTCTCTACTGCCATTAAGCAGACGTGCATTATCTTCTGCAATATCAGATCAGAGGTTGCTGAACTGAGAAGGCCTTTTCAGCAACAGCTGTAAATATTTTCCAAGAAAGCGTTTGTGTTACAGATTTCTGCACTGATACGGGCGATGGACTGATAAATGTTCAGTCACACGTGCTCCAAGCGAGAGGTTTGACCACCCACTGCTCCGGCCCTGGCCTGCGATTCTGGGTTTTTGAAAACCGTAGGCCTGAGACAGACTCCTACAAAAACTGCTAAGTGAACTGTACGTGTATGAAGCATGATAAGCATGTGTATTACAGGTCAGCATGAGTATGCAACCAATCCATGTGAAGCGCTTTATCACTTTGATTACAGAACAGAATGTGTTTGTTTATGTAGGTTTACATAATTACACTAGAGAATCATATTATTTAATAAAAAAAGAATGGATGATTGCAGAGCAAAGAGAAAGATCAATCTTTGAAGGACAATAACCAAGTATTCAGGTTTGCTTCGTATCAGTGCCATCCTTGACTTCATTAAGAGTGAATATCAAAAATTGGCAATCAGAGCACCTTTCAGGCTAGTTCACTGGATAATGCTTGGCTGTTGTGCAGGCAGCTGTAGTTCAATCTGTGGAAAGATGCTGATGCTCATTCATATGGTTTATTTTGGATGTCACTGCCCTGGAGATAGGCCTGGATTTCATTTATTAGCCCATTTGGCAGCCCATATTACCTTCTGAGCTAGCATGTGCAGGGTTAAAGGTGTCTCAGTTAATACAGATAGGTGACAAACTTCACAGTTTCCTTCCAAACAGAATTCACTTACAGCTGTATCCAATCACTTGAGAAGGGGCTGGGGGTGCTAATTGCCAACACCTGGATTTAAAGCACTTCACGTGTGAAGCACAGCGTTACTTTGGGGCGACTTTTTGCTCTCCTTAAACAGGGAACTTCATATGTCACTTCATTTTCACCAACATTAAATGCACGACTACACCTACACTACATCATGAGCAACTTGCTGAGAAAATTATGGCCAACTTGGAGTCAGCTTCCCTGGCAGTGGCCAAATGTAAAGGCATTGTACAACCATTTTCCACTTCCCACTTTTTCAGGAAGGGATCAATTACATATTTTTTAAACCAAAATCTTGCTTGGGTGGCGGACATTCCGACCTTCAGTGGAATTTCTCTTGTCCAACAAGGTTTTGGGATTTAACACAAGCATTGGTACACTAATAGAAACACATGATTCAAATTGAGTTTGCAAACAAAGCTTCCCATCTTTGGGAAACCGGAAATTAAGTTAATATTTAACCAATTTGCTTATAGAGACTTTAAAAAGTTCTCTATGACAAGCACTATTAATAGTTATAACGAATACTACAGCTTCTCTGGGCTGTTGATTTCTATGAGATACCAACTGCCATGTGTGAAGAGAAAGAGTATTTTGTATTAATAGTACAACTTTAACAGGGTAACTAACTTTTTCCCCAAAAATGCAAATTGTCTTGTTACATCTGTTGAATACGGAGTTGAAAAGAGTAAAAATGACAGTAAAGGAACAACCCCCACACATTTTTTAGGTAATTCTATGCTATTACCACCCCATAAACTAAGATATAATCAAGCATACAGTTCATATGCTCATAAAAAGAGTGCAGGGGAGGTCAGCACTACCATTATCAGCCCTCTGCACAGTTTTCAGGATTATCCCCACAGGAGAGCACGGCTGAGCCTGGCGGCATCGTACCCCATTGTAACGCACAGAAGAGCAAAGGGTAAGAGGAGGCATTTCCTGTCAGAGAGAGGCAGCAGAGAGGACACTGTGAGCCAAGCAGTCTGAAACATAGTACCATACTAAGGATTGTTGTTTGCGCAATATGTCTTTTTATTTATACAATGTATGGGAAACAAATTAGTCAATGCTAATATATGTCAGGGAAAAACATAACATCTGTTACTCCAGCATTTTAGTGGTTTTGTTCATAATTCAACATGAAGACCATATTTGCACTCTAGCCCTGTCATACAATTAGGAAATGTATGGAAAAAACATACCAGCTTTCAATGATTTGTAGTAACCTACATTAGTTTAAAGTCACCCTGTTGAAGGTAATGGAAGTGATTAGCAAAGATGGTGTTGATATAAGTTCTTTACAGGGGCTGATCTTTGAACAAAAATAAATATTCACAGCGATTCTGAAATTGGTCATAACGACCTTTTGTCATTGTGGCACAATAAACATACACATGGTTCTAATATGTACCTCCTTATGCGAATCTACAGGCAACCAGAGAGCCGTATAAAAAGGAGATCATGTCACTTTGGCCATTAATCACTCAGAAGTACCTCCACTGCAGCACCCAGGTGTCAGCATCAGGAAACAGGATCAGCTCTCGGATGCTCCAGTTAGCATGGTGACACTTCCATAAGACATCTATATGATGCAGTTAATTCGATCAATGTGAATAATTTAACCTAAAACATATCACCTTTAATTAAACTTATCAACCTTGGCCGTGAGGAATGATTTATAACTTCACTTCATGCTGCCAAATGCTCTGGCCTGTGTGGGAGACATGGGTTACAATGGTATTCCTCATACATAGCCATTAATATTATATGAGGGTTCCAATAAAACATATGCATTAATCACACCCACTCCTCTGTGTATCCATTAATTTGCGTCCTGTTTGTTTTGTTTTCTAAGAGAAAGCTATTTCATTTTTAAAACGGCTTCTGATAAAAGCTTCTTTCACTGGGAGTAATGGTTACTCAGTAGACCATCCTGTAAAAGCCCCTGCTGAAGTGTGGTGTGTACCCGAAACTTCATGGTATGGACTAACACTGTAAACACACAGTAAACCTACTGCAGAATATCCTCCTCAGCTGCTCCATGAGTTCTGACAACCTTTATCTATTTGTATGCATTGAAATGTGTTTCCCAAATTAAACCTGCCACTGGGTGCTATACATGAGTCAGTTTTCCCATTATGACATCCAGTCCACTAACACTAACTAGTCTCACCTTACAATTTACAAGAAGTGCAGTAAGGTGGCATTTAACATATTGAATGCCTGAGAGCCAATAAATACACACACACACACACACACAAAGTCACATTGTCATCCAAATACCAAATGTAGCCTTCAATACACAAAACACCCGTCAACGGACAGGGCGGCTTTATAGAACTGCTCCACCCCTCAGGACCGATTCATCTGAAAGCTTCAGAAGTGGCCTTATAGCAACCATATGAAATTCTTTGACTATATCAAACCTTAGAAGGAAAATAAGCGATAACCTTTCAGCCATCTCCTTTTCAGCAACATGAATCTTGCATTACACACTGTAACACTATTCTGCCCACTGTGATTACAGTCTCAGCTGCTCCTCGAAATAGTTGCACGTGACTGTCATCCTCGGGCTTCGCATTGCTGGTTTGTTTTCATATTCACTTGTTTTTCTTTTAATACATTTTGACCCCTTTGAGGATTCCGAATGGGGGAGGGGTTCATCTTAAAAACAAACCCCCAGAGATAAAAGCAAATGGCATCCCCTGGGGAGACTTGCGACTGGATATTCATAAGCTTACCTCAAAGCAAGACAACCTTCTAGAGAAACCAATTATAAAACAAATAGATAAGGCCACCTTGGGGTCACCATGCCTGTCCAATCAACAACTATTTGTAATGGGGGGTCAAGCAGATGTATGGAAAATGCAAATTAACACCCCCCCACCCACCCGACCACCAACTGAAATTCCATACAAATTCAACAACATTTTTATGGATGATTCTTTCTATGGCTGCTCAGAAAAGAGTCAGATACAATACAGATTGTATTCATACAATACAAAGTCTTGCAATTGTAGACTAAGGAATACTACCACCCAAGCAATCAGGTAAATATGTAATATAATTCAGAGATGCGAGTTATGTGTGGGACTCCTAACTGAAGTGTTGGAGCTGAGAGCCGGCGGCAAGACGTAGACTCTTACTCTTAATTCTCTAGAGCAGTCGGCCTGCAGCCTCCTTTGCTACGCCATGTTGAGTTACTTTTTAACTTCCCTCTCAGTGTACCTATCAACTCCTATTACAGACTCAAAGCACCGGGGGCAGAGAGCTGCACACAGAGAAGGAAAAGTCCATCAGGGCCAATCTTCATGATGACTCAAATACAGAGCCCCTCACCTTAACCCTGACAACCAGGGTCTCAGCAGTCACAAGGTGTTAGAGCGCTCGCTGTCTACTTAACAGCATGTGCCCCGAATGGATATTATTATTCTTGAAAATAATAAACAGCCTGATAAGGGTCACATTTTATTGCCAAATGTAGTTTCCCTTTACTTAAATAACATTCATTAAAATTTGACGTATGATTCATTAACCAAATAAATGTTACATATCACAAAGAACTTCCCTTAGAACTACAGAGCTCTCAATGTTTATTTGCAATACATTTTTGTATCCGTTTGTATGTATATATAAACCTATATTTGAATTTTAATTAATAAATAAACCATACCTACAAATAATTATAAGCAGCTAGCACCTGGATAGATACATTCAAACTTACTGCCTTTCCCAATTCTCACTAGCTGACTTCTGTTCAAACAAATAAACCTACAACTTCGCTATATATGAATGGGCCAAATATTAGTAGTGCTAAATTCAAGGTAGCAAAGTTAAACCAGCTGGTAAACTAGCATGGTCTGGCTTTGGACTTCCCTTGTGCCTGTGTCACTTCAGTAAAGAACCATTTCCTCATTTACTGCAAAGTACAAATTGCCCTGGCTGCATTTTGCTAGCACCTCTTGTTTATAGCAGATTCTCACAGGAGGTTGAAGGGGGCTGGCAGCAATAAAGGTGGGCACACTGGTTCAAACTAAAATACAACAGCTAAACAATTTACCAAGGTCCGTTACTCCCACGAGCAACAGGCACCACATGCCTTTTAAAAGGACTTTGAAAACGTATTGAAAAGAAATGAATTCAACCACTAAATCATAAGAGGTTGTTAGGATAAAGGTAATGTCTTGGTTTGCTGTTGTTTGTTTTGTTTTTCTTTAATGCAACCCATGTGGAACTTGTATTATTTTGTATGAAGTAAGAATAAAGCTTTTTAGTCTCCCATACACATTTAGTAGCTTGACAGTGACGCCAAACAGGTAAATAAACTGTTAAAATGATCCGAGTTCTGATTTCAAGCCAAAGCAGTAATTCAAGACAATTGATGTAAATTGCCTCTGTAACATCTGCACTTCATTCCTGTCTAAGCATCACTCTGAAACATACTGAGGTTGTTATTTAAAATTTCAGCTTTCCAAAGCCAAATCGTCTCATGTTGAGAAAGTGGAATTAACAAAATTCTGAAAAAACAAAAATCAACCAAAAAAAAAAAAAAGGTAATACCAGCCTCCATGATTTCTTGATGAAAGACCTTCATCAAATTTAAACATTAAACCACGTCATAACACAAGAACCATTAAGATGCAAAATTGCACAATTGAAACTGAGAACAGTGACCAAGACCGAGTGGCTGACGTACCTGGGGGGCACGAACACTCTGGCGCCACATCCCTTATTGTCCGCAGTTTGGGCATCGCTTCGTTTAACCTCTGCAACATTAAAAGTCAGAAAAGATTGAGTTAAACAGAGTTTGTATGTATGTGTGTGTTGGTGGGGCAAACCAAAACTTTCTTACTTTTAAAACATGACATTGTAAATATCCCCACTCCTTGAAATTGACTAAAGTATGTACATTAAAGGTTAAGAGACTTTTTACAGTACCATTTGTCAGTCCCAAACATGAATCTGTGAGGCCACATTACTCCACTATTTTCATTACAACATAATCTTCAATTCAAATGGTTCAGGTTAATCTAAGTATTTTAGGATAACAACATTTTAGTCAACAGCAAGGTCATAAGAGATCTGCCCCAAAGACCACAGCTTTACAAGCCTCTATAAAAGCATCCAGACACATAAAACATGCAGAATGGAAGTGATTCAGATTAAAAATTACTGTAAAGTCAACTAAAGTAACACCACAGGTTATCGGGTTCAGTTTGAAATAGTGAAAACATTAAAATGGCAATGGGATGGACACTTTGCAAGAACAGGTTAGTGATGGACAAATTAAGCTATCAAATGAATCCCAAGAGATTAAAATAGACCAGCAGAAGACCACATAAAAGATGGGAAGATTAAATAATAAAACTTTGATTGAAACAAGTGGATAAGTTAATTCCACTTCCACATCAGCAATGGATCAATATAGGCTGATGATGACGACAATGATAAAGTCAAACTATTTAATATAAATTTTATTTTTTACTTTAGAGAGAGAGAGAGAGGGAGAGATGTAGTGAGAGATAAATAATGTTTCTACCATACTTTCCCTGCATGAAAACCAAATGATTACACACATTGCATTAAGAACATTCCAGTCAAATGGGAAGTATACACTCACCTAAAGGATTATTAGGAACACCATACTAATACTGTGTTTGACCCCCTTTCGCCTTCAGAACTGCCTTAATTCTACGTGGCATTGATTCAACAAGGTGCTGAAAGCATTCTTTAGAAATGTTGGCCCATATTGATAGGATAGCATCTTGCAGTTGATGGAGATTTGTGGGATGCACATCCAGGGCACGAAGCTCCCGTTCCACCACATCCCAAAGATGCTCTATTGGCTTGAGATCTGGTGACTGTGGGGGCCAGTTTAGTACAGTGAACTCATTGTCATGTTCAAGAAACCAATTTGAAATGATTCGACCTTTGTGACATGGTGCATTATCCTGCTGGAAGTAGCCATCAGAGGATGGGTACATGGTGGTCATAAAGGGATGGACATGGTCAGAAACAATGCTCAGGTAGGCCGTGGCATTTAAACCATGCCCAACTGGCACTAAGGGGCCTAAAGTGTGCCAAGAAAACATCCCCCACACCATTACACCACCACCACCAGCCTGCACAGTGGTAACAAGGCATGATGGATCCATGTTCTCATTCTGTTTACGCCAAATTCTGACTCTACCATCTGAATGTCTCAACAGAAATCGAGACTCATCAGACCAGGCAACATTTTTCCAGTCTTCAACTGTCCAATTTTGGTGAGCTTGTGCAAATTGTAGCCTCTTTTTCCTATTTGTAGTGGAGATGAGTGGTACCCGGTGGGGTCTTCTGCTGTTGTAGCCCATCCGCCTCAAGGTTGTACGTGTTGTGGCTTCACAAATGCTTTGCTGCATACCTCGGTTGTAACGAGTGGTTATTTCAGTCAAAGTTGCTCTTCTATCAGCTTGAATCAGTCGGCCCATTCTCCTCTGACCTCTAGCATCAACAAGGCATTTTCGCCCACAGGACTGCCGCATACTGGATGTTTTTCCCTTTTCACACCATTCTTTGTAAACCCTAGAAATGGTTGTGCGTGAAAATCCCAGTAACTGAGCAGATTGTGAAATACTCAGACCGGCCCGTCTGGCACCAACAACCATGCCACGCTCAAAATTGCTTAAATCACCTTTCTTTCCCATTCAGACATTCAGTTTGGAGTTCAGGAGATTGTCTTGACCAGGACCACACCCCTAAATGCATTGAAGCAACTGCCATGTGATTGGTTGGTTAGATAATTGCATTAATGAGAAATTGAACAGGTGTTCCTAATAATCCTTTAGGTGAGTGTATATGCATTTTATTTATGGAAACAACATTTAAATAAATGTAACTAAATTTCATTTTTATGAATTGTACATATATGCTATGAGATACAAAGAATCGTATAATTTATTTGACAGATTTTATGTGGACTGATATTTGATGGCAATATGTGGAAAAGGCCAATACATTTCCACCCTTAATAATATTTTATTCAAAAGCATTACTAAATAGATCTGATGTAGCTGCAGTTGTGAATTGCATAATCATAACATTACATTTTTAATAAGCAGTGTATTAGAGCCATCTATTGTTAAAAGACTGAATCAATACAATATAGGACTGTCGACAGAGGGCACCACCAAACCCACTTCATTAAGACAAAAGATCAAAAAAGCACATTGGGTAGTGAAAGTCAGCTGGAGCTTCACAAACCAAGCTCCAGTTGATTGATTGATTTACTGATTGATTGCAAGTTTTAAATGTTGATTTGTTGGGTAATACATTTCGTATCTACAGAGCAATGCCCTTGAAAGTGATACTGCTTTGCTTTGATGTAAGTTATAAAATGTTACTCCATAAAATAAGAATGTAGGTTATGTTCACAATACTGACACCTGACCGGTTTAAGTAGTGAAAGCTATACCGATCTATGGACACCTTGTCCACATGTATATATTCTTGGAAAAAAACACCACCCTATATTGGCAAGAAACCTAGAGAGACAGAGAAGGTAGTAAACAATGACTTCTCTTGTTTTCTCATTCTGCTGGCATCTACAGATCAAAAGCATTATGATTTTAACACATAGTTCAACTCTTACCAGTTCACACAGTTTTTGATTGGAGTCAGTGATAAAAAGTGGTCTCCATTGACTCTCCTGTAGGACACCCCAATTGTCTTAATTTGCATTAACAAGACAATACATTTCTGCCACTTGCCCTAATGTATAAAGTTAGGTACTTGAAAGTCTGCAAAATGAAAGTGCTTAGGGATACTACTGTGATTCTGTTAGAGAGAAATAAATACCTTCATTATGCCAAACAACAGGTACCCCCCCTCCCTTTTATCGATCAAATATCTTTTAAATCTTTGAGTACACCTAGCATAATTGTTCATATTTGTTCATATCAATCAGGCCTAAGCTTACAATTGTGGCTCATTTAAAACGTGTGCTCTGCCTGTGCATTGCATTACATGGCCATAAACAGGCAAAACTGCAACTGTAGAAACTGTGGTAGTGGGTACAGCTCAGCGGAATCGTGTAGATTTGCTTTTGCTAGCGAAAATAAAACAAGATATGCGCATAAAACGTTTCATACATGCTTATGAAATTACTCAACATAATAGGGGAATAAACCCGTTTATATGGCAGCATGGAAAGCCAGTTATTTTTAATAGCATCGTGATGAAACGCGTCATGAGAGTATTAAAACCTGACTTCAAAACTATTGTAAACGCTGTTTCCTGTGGTCCATATTACACATAAACACACAGATGTACAAGCACGTTGCATGAAAAAAGTAAAAAAAAATACATAAACTTTGTATTTACATTTTCCCTGCTGCGCATATTTCAAAAGATTAAACAAACCCCATAGGGATCGTTTATTGATCCATAGTTATTATTCTCATCGTTCAAGAAATCAGCTGGTTCATTTTCCACAAACTTGAACTTACAACTGCACAAGATACAATGTTCTGAATGTCTTTAAATGATCCTTGCATAATTAGCTAGAAATATCACTAATATTTCTACCAATCTTAAATGTCTATGTATTAACATATAAAGTGCATGGATGATTTTTCAATGTTAAACAAATCTAAGCTTGAGTTCATGCGATTCATTCATTCATTCATTCATCAAGTTAATTGCAGTGATATGACACATGTGACCGCTCTCTCATTGGCTGCTCACAGGTTAGTAATGTTGAGCTGATAATGACAGACATGCCCCAGTAATAATAGCATATTTCCATACTTTCAGTTGCACAAACCGTACAGTGCATATATTACTTTAATTTGCTGCAATCGGTGGGCACAGTCCAAACTCAAGGTAAACTTCACCCCCAATGCTAAACACACACACACGCATTTGAAAGATAACCCTAATCATCCCGTTTCTCTTTCTTTTTTTCTTCTCAGATTGTGAAGATTAGCATATATTTAAAGACCACCAAAACAGGTGAAACGCTGTTACCTAAATGCATGTAAAGTACACTTCTGCAAATGCCATCGTTTCTGGTGACTAGTGTGACTTTAACTTCACAACTATGCTTTGATGAAGATTGGTAGAAATGTGTGTAATCTCCGCATTTCTAGTTGATACACTTTTAAATTACTTTTGGACTAGTTTAGATGATGCATGATAATAAACAAAATTGTTCAACGTGCAATTTAAAGCCTATAGTAACATCAAAATATGTACTGTATGCTTGGCGTTAAGACCTTGGAGTATCTCCCAGGCTATACCTATATCCAATACATATATATGAAGTGTCCAGTACCTCTTTGAGCAGCGCGTCGATGGTATCCCGAAGGGCAGGTAATACAGATCCATCTTGGCCGACAATCCTGGTTTCTGCAGGTTGCAACACGGACTTCTTCTCCAACTCCAGCATGTTCACCCTCCTTTCCAACTGGGACGTTTTGAAACTCACCAAAAAGCAACATGCGATGGAGCTCAGTGACAGCATGAAGCACAGGACGGTGGGCACTGCCAGCAAACATCTCCACAGCGCACCTCTGCCCGGCTCTGCGCTTTTCTCCTTCTTCAAGTGCTCGGTAGGATCCATGATTGCGTTGGGGGAAACGTTCAACTTTCAAAAAGCGGGATGCCAGTCAATGTGAAGAGGAAGAGGCGAGTTGGTGTGCCCAGGCACTGGTCCGGCCGGCTGCGGGGCTCAGGGGTGGCGCACTGTGCTGGGCGCAACTCTCGCAGCTGTGGGAAGTGTGGGAGCCGCTGAGAGAAGCTGCGTCTGATCAGTCAGGTTCAGTTTTGTGCTCAAAGTGAAGTGGATCCAGAGCCAGTCCATTTACTTCATGCACAATTAAAAGTCTGGCCAGCTGGGGGTGCGACCGCCCCGAAAACCACGTGGAAAAAGGGGTAGAACACTTCCATTACATTACGTGCACTTTCTCATCACACAATCATATCTCGACTTAAGATGACATGTAATACATATAAATGAACTTTCAAAGACTTAGTGAGCTGTCGACGCTGAAGCAGATCATAAGGAACATCTGAACACAAACGCAGTGATCTTTTGTCGCAGTTATTCCAAGGTTTTCAAGTGATATGTATTGTAATTAATCATTTGTACACGTATATAATAATCCATGTGCTATGCTGTCCTCTATGATATCCATGTATGTATTCAATGATGTGTTTGTTTGCAAGGGGAAGGATGGAAACAAGTTCAAAATGACAAGCTTTGTGTTTGGCACAAATGTGAATGTTCAAAGCATGCATCCTTTTTGGAGGACACACAGTGCGACCCCACCCCCCGATTTAACATAACAAACTGAGAACAAATGGGCTTTACTCTGCAGACACCATTAAATGTAAGATAAACAGAATATAGGGAATAAACTTAAAGAGCAAAAACACAAGGTAGGCAGAAAGCAAGCATGTATTGTAAACTAAATACACCATGAAACTTCAGATTAAAAATTCCCTTCAGTTGTCATGTTTATTGATTTAATAATGCTTCACTTTCCAGTATCACCTTTCATATACTCAGACTAATAACGCTGAAGAGTCCTCTAGATGATTCAAATGGGCTCTGCTGATGAATCTTAGTGTAAATCAGCTTTATCAATGAAGACATATTGCTGCTGAGCCAAGACATACCCTGAATGCCAAGCTTCAGTATTTCTTTATACATTTTTCCAAGAATAATCTGGTGTCATTGAACTCTTGAAATGTCTCTTGAGGTTTAATAACTAAATTAGAGTTTTCTGGTATTGGAGGTAGGGAGCTCATCAAGTTGCTTACCTTTCATTTTGTGTAGTCTTTCATATTGAATTGGCGGATTTCCCAGGCAAAATGTAACGCTGACATTTTCATACCACTAGTGTGGTGTCTTCTACTGCACAGCTATCATATGCCTGTCATATGAAGTTCTGTAAGAGGTATAGAGGGTGAGTACGCACAATGAAACATACATCTTCAATCTATATTATTAAAGACCATAGAATGTGTAATATGAGGTTGTTTGAGTGGACTAAGGTGCACATAAGAAAATAGCTCATTGGGTGACTGCTTGCAATATGTTTTTTATCAATAATTCAGATTATGTGTATTTATGGTTAATCACCTAACATTTAAAAACACAGCTTGCATCTCATTAAAATAAATTCTATAAATCTGTAAATGCTGTTGAGAAATAGCACATCATGAAGTTCAGGCATGCACTTTAATAAGCAGTCAACAGAAGCCTCTTGGTTTCTCTCCATCTCGATGCCCCCCTCCCAAAAACCAAAACAAAATATAAAGAAATGCATCTGCCAAGCATGACAGCCAAATTAGTGGTGCGGTGGTTTTGTGGTGCTTTAAAAGATCTGAAGTAAGTTTCACAATGCATTTCATTGTAAAAACACTAAACATTTGTTTTGATTTCTAGTTTTGCCAGCAAGTTGTTTTCCTAATCAGACTGCTGATCTGTGCTGTTTGATCATTGAGATCCCATGGGCTGTGTCTCTGTCCATGTTTATTGTTTTATTTGACAAGGAATGGACTTACACCACATTGAATATTAATATTTCATGGTCCATGGTCACAAATTGGTCCCAGTTTATATATCCATATATGTACAAGAAAAGCTCCAGAAGCACATTTTAAAATAACAGAACCAGTAATTCTTGAATAATAAAGTGTAATATAAAATTGCATAATATTAAGCAGTAGTAAATATACTTTATTATTAAATACTGTTTTAGGTTTCCCATTTCTGGTCTTTTTTTTAACTTTCTGTATATACAAATAATGTAGTGCTTTATGTTTAGTGGAAACCAAGTTAAAACTGATGGGGAACAAATACACATTAAATCTCTATAAATATTCCATATAAAATCTCTGGGACATTACAAGAATGCTTCATTAATCACTAATTTAAATCACACAAAAAACGTTTCTTGAAGCAACATTTTTATCACTCTACTGACATCTACTGTAGAAATCAGGTTACTGCATATGTAGATTACAAAAGTTTGGAGTATGACAGGATAAGCGATGGCTTTTTCAATGGTGTACTTAACATAAGGAAAAAAACAATTCCTGAATCTTTTTCCATTTGTTCCCCAAAAACATGAGGCATGCCCTGAAGTTATGGTTTTAGAACCTAAAAATAAGTTTTAACTTCCAAATTTAAACTTGCACATCAGAGGATTACATTTCCAAAATGTATATAATTAACATCAGCTATTGATGTATTGCTCATTGCGATGTGTCCCAGAAAAGAACCTGGGTCTGTTTACTAGAAGAGTCAGAGTTACAGAAATGTGTGAAATGTCTTCTCTACAACTAATTTAGTTAACAGCCTAGGTTAAGGCTCAGATGTTACTTCTACTTCCCTTTATGTAGCAGCACTGAAGTATCTACACTAACATTAAATACACTAGTAACAGTTTGGAAGCTTTCACTTTTTCACTAACATACTGCAAAATGTAAGCATTTAGAGGCAGGAAAAATAAGGGAGAGAAAAATAAATCTTTATTTGCATTTTATTGAGAAAACAGCACGTTTATCTTCAAAAGTACAAATTGATTTCATTTGTAAAACCAAAAAAACAAAAACAGTAGTAACAATTCAAATAAGTTAACACAAACTGAAGAGAACAGCGATCGTTTTGTGGCAGACTGATGCAGTCGACAGAAATCTCCCCTGGAGAAAGTAAGAAGGTAGCACATTATCCCAGTGTCTTTTACTGCTTTTTCGCTCCCTTCCTTATGGGGTCAAAAAAAGGATGCTTCAGTGCTTGCTCCATGGTGATTCTTTTGGAGGAGTCATAGTCCAACATTTTCCTTATCAGGTCAAACAGCTGTTCATGTTCTGAACTTTTAGAAGCCATGTATTGCTGAAAGAAAGGGGGGGAAAATGAATACAAATCATCCAAGCACAACTAATTCCTTGGAGATAATGTACTTGGGATTGAAGCACAAAATGAAGAATTAGCCTCACCTTAAGCGGTCTGCAGTGCTTCCTCACGTATCTGCCTGCAGAACTGTGCTCATCCCAGTCCAAATGATCGCGATGCACATACCTCCGCTTCCTGGGAACAAGATTTTACATTGTACTCATTTTCAATAAGAATAAGGGAAAACATCATACACTGAAAATTAAGTTATCAAATTACAGCTGAGAAGACTAGTTTCAGTGATAAAAAAGCATTTGGTTCTACATTAATGTCAAAATATACAAAACTAAACCTAAACATTTAAAACCAACTCAGAACGTAGATGCACAATAATAGACTCACCTTGTTTTCTGCATCATGGAGGTGGGTATTGGGCCCAGGACCCTCTCCATCATGGCAAGATGTTCCTTGCTGTCATGCGTCTAATAAACAATTAAACTCTTTAAGTATATATTCAGTCTTAACAGTACCTTAAACTTAAGTCAGCATTGGAAAGCGCATCATCTTCCATATAAAAAGGTAAGAATATTACACATTTAGAATTTGTATAAACTGTTTAAAATTTTAATTACATGTTTAGCATACTAACCTGGAAGAGTGTTAATCCAAGATAATACTCGATTAAAATACAACCAAGGCTCCAAACATCACAGGCCTGGTTCCACCCGAGCTCTGAAGAAAGAAAGAGGGGATTGGGGGGGAGAAGATCTTAATATTAGTGAAAATCAGGCTACTAAGGACGGCCACTGAAGTTGAAGCTGAATGGGCGGGTGCCATAAAGGCTCTTTATGAACAGTTAAGGGTCACTGATGGCTTACCAAGAATGACTTCAGGTGCTCTATAATGCCTGGTCGACACAACAGATGTGTGATGCTCATGGTCATAGGTTGCATTGCCGAAATCCACAATCTTCACATCGGGATTCTTCAGTGTTCTCTCATCACGTTTCTGGATTTAAAGAATTGTTTTAGCTGTCAATAAAATACAAAAGTAAAACAAAAACAAGCAATAAACCTAAATAAATCCTCACCATTTTGGGATTATATTCCATGTAATAATCCGAATTCACAAAAAGGATATTCTCAGGTTTGAGATCAGTGTGGGTCAGCTTGTTCCGATGCAGAACTAGAAGAGAGGAAACAATTGAACTTGTCTAATTTGCAAAATTGTACTATTCATAAAACCTTCAGGTCTTTTCCGTTTAAAAAAAAAAAAAACACTGATTGCAATAAAAAACATTATTTTACAAAAACAAATGTGCAAAATGTCACTGACTCCAGGAAGACTTTCAGTTCAAATTGGGAGAGGTGAGAGAAAGAGAAAAAAAAAAAAAAAAAAAAATCCTGCCCAAATCAAATGCAATATGCACTAATATGTACTGAAGACGTATGAAACAGTTTGGCATACATGGTGGTTATTATTCTAAGGGAAACTTACACACACCAAGCAAATGTTAACAACCTAACATCAGGGAGTCATAACATTTTAGCATTCATATAAGTTTAGGATACTCACAGTGCAGAGCTTTAAAGATCTGATATGCCATTTTCCTGATCTGGTCCAGTGGGAAAGGCATGAAGCCATTTTCCTTCAAGAAGTCATAGGTGCTCAGTCCCAGCAATTCAAACACAATGCAAATATGTCCATGATGATCAAACCAATCTAACATCCGCACACAAGCCCTGGAAAACAGAAAAACACTGAATTTAACAAAATTATGGTTTCTGAAAATATGGATAGTATTTTATGGCAGAAAAAAAAAAAAAAAGACTACAGAAAATGTTTAACTTACTGTTTTCTATCACAGTCAAGGGAATTCATCTGTTCAAGCACTTCAACCTCAGATACAGCGGCTTCTCGGTATCGATCAATATTTTTTATGATCTTCAGTGCTACACGAGCACCGGATCTAGAACAAGAACACACAAATACCCCAATTTGAAATACAGAAAGCAAAACCAGACGAAGAAAAACTTAGGCTTGAGACATTCAGCTCCATTCAAGACCTCTCTCTCACTTTAAATATCTAATTACTCCAAATTAGTGCAGATAATCTGAAACAAATCTGGACCAGCCAATACTTACTTCTCATGATCAATGCATTCAACAACCTTCCCAAAGGCCCCTTCTCCTAAAGTGCACACAATTTCATCTACAGAAATAAACAAGCAGTTAGAATCTGTGACTGAAACGGCAGTTTACATTTAACAGCATCAACAGGACAAAGTATTTTAAGCTAGCATTCCTTTCAAAATGACCTTTTAGATTTAGCATTACACTTTTTTTTTTCTTTAAAGCCTAACAAAAACGGGGATTCTGTACTACTTACAATAACACTAGCAAGGTAGATTTATATTTAATACTAGAAAAGCATTTATTAAAAGAAAAGTTTTAAAAACAAATCCCTGTCAAGCCCCCCCACTTTATCCTAGACATTCTTTTTCCGAAAAGTTAAAAAATTGTTACAAAAATATTCTATACATCTTGCTCTTAGCACGTCTCCACTGTGATAGATCAGGTGACCCTCCTCATCATCCTCAAAACTCCTGGATCTTTTTCTGCGATGACTCCTCTGGATAGGTCAAGCAGGCCGCAACATCATCATAAACCAGAGTGAATTCAGGGCAGAACGCGCCATTCATTCATTCAGCGGGGAGATATTCAGGCATTCAGATAACGCGCCAGGCCACGGGTGGTTGGCAGGAGCAATTTCAAATTCATCCCCCAGAAATGCACAGGGCCACATAGTTTGTGTTACAGAAGAAAAACATGGCAACAAATTTTCAGATAACTTTCAAAATAGCATTGTCACATATGCAATACAATTTGATATTTTTTTTCATTTTACACTAACAGTTATGTTTCTTCTGAGGTGGAGTTCTTCCTTGTATTACCTCATTCTAAGCGATTAATTGGGAGACATCCAAAGTTCGTTTTAAAAAAAAATTAAGAACAAGTGGTCTTCATTTTGCATGTCCTTGTCGGAAACTAACTGCTAAATCCCAATTGTTTAAAAAACACAAAAACATAATTGCACTATAAACATTCATATTTTTAAAATCTTCTTGTCAGTAAAGGGACAAAAGAAAGCTGTTTTATAGTAGTTGCTGTTTCACCAACTATATGCACTAACTGCAGAGATGAAAAAATCCAGGCCTGTATAACAATTACAGTGTCCATTTTCAAAATCAAAACTGACAATACAGCAAACATGCACTGTTTCTTGGATTTCATATGCTTCTAAGAATGATATTTTAAAAGGTGTCCATTTAAATACACAATATAGGAAAGAAACAAAAGGTACCAGTGACATTAAGCACTAGAGGTAAGCTGGACAGTTGCATACCGAGTAGGAGCGATATGCCGAGTGACTCTCTCGTCTCCTTTGTCTGTGCCTGGGGCGGCTGCTCCTCCGGCTTCTCCCACTCACTCCTGAGGACTTGCTGTAATGGTGCCAGTCTCTGTCCCTGCAACGCACACTCTCAAAGCCCGAGGAGTACTCGTCACTGTGCTCGTGGGCCGTCCGGTCCTTACAGTCCAACTTCTCGTTCAAGGTCTTGGTCTCCAGGTAATGGCTATTAAAAATAAAGAATGATTAAATATAAAAGACCTTCACTACAGATTCACATACTTCATTTAAATCCAGATCAGTGGTTCTCAAACCAGTCCTGGAGTCCCACTTACCCTGCTGGTTTCTGTTCCAACCAAGTTCCCAATTACTTAATTGAACCCTTAATTGAACTAATTTCCTAAATCAGGGAATTTTCATTATTTTTAAGAGTAGGCATTAAGTGAAATATAAAATTGTATTATTAAGGAGCCAACTTTTTTCAGTTACACAATTTAAAGAGTCAAATGTAATCAAATTACTTCAATGAAGGGTTCAATTAAGTAATTGAGTTGGAACAACAAAAACAGCAGTGTGGGTGGTGCTCCAGGACCAGGATTTAGAACCACTGCTCTAGACTGAAGTCTATTCTGCATGACCTCTTATTACAAACACTAATAACTTCAGTTTAATATCCACTGCAGCGACTCACCCATCCGAGATCTTGTGTGGGTGGTAGGTCTTCCGGGGTCTATTTTCTCTCTCGCTGCTGTGCGACCGCTTCCTCCGCTTCCGCCCGCCGTACTTCTCCGCCCAGCTGTCCTCTCGGATCCAGCCAATGGGAGAGCGACTGCGCTTGGACTGACGCATCTCAAAAGCTGCAAAGATCAGACGGCGAAATTAAAACCCTAAAACACACGATGCTTTCCAAAAGACGAGGGATAAAAAATTAAGAAATTAAAAAAACGGTCACGTCTGCCTACACCCGCTGCAGCGCATGCGCAATCCGGTAAAGACAACTACAACCGGCAACAGAGCTGTGCTTGTGCCGCCGCCATGTACAATACAGCCACGTATCATGACGCCATCAACACTAAAACATACACAACTGTTCGCTCAAACCCGTGACTTGATTTTCCATGATCTGACAAAAATACACGCCCGAGTTTCCTGCACAAATAAGAAATAAAGCCCGTTTCAAATAGGTCATTGTTGTATAAGTTATGGTTATATTCAATCGTCAAAAACAGCATCTAATGTTCAGTAAACCACTTAAAACACCGCACAACTACAGCAAATTAATCCCACAATGTTAATGTGAACGGATTTAGCACGTCTCTGCCCCAGTATCCCGTCGCCACACGCCAGCCATGTTCGCTTTGTTAGTGTTTAAACGCTGGTGGGGGAGGGGCAAGCACTGGAATTATTTACGATGCCTTTGTTTTAATCCCGAAGATATAAACTAATACTGCATCAACTGTACGATCAATAAAAGCAATACTTTACACGATGGACGACACAGGCAGACAAACCCCGTCAGATTCACTTTACTCTGCAGCAGCGATCTGAATTTAATCCGACCTAAAACCTCGACGGCCTTCTTCAACTGCGGCTATTTGTCTCCGTTACTTCAGAATCTAATTCAATGTTCACTTAATACAATGTCTTCACATGCAATCTGTGCTACAGTTCACTTACCAGTAATTATGATTCAAAGTGGGAAGAAATGTCGTTGTGTCTTTCTATGCGTTTGCTGTAGACTCTTTCACCGAACCGATTCCCTGCGCTCGACAGAAATCCTGCCTCAAAATGGCGACCAGTCTCGAACTTTCCTCGAAAAACAATTCCACTTGAAACGTCACCTATTCGTAACGTCATGCGGATAAACCCCACCCATTTTTACAGCACAGGTCGATGGGATGTGTAGTTTCAAAATCCGGCCCTTTGTTCCTCCACTGCCAAAAAAAAGGAAATAATTGCCAATAAAATTGTGATATTCGTGTCATAGAGTGCAATATTCGATAGGGTCCTTTCCAAATTTCCCAGATAATGTAATATACAGTCAGCAGGCCTAAACCTAAACCTAAGTCCTATTATGTAAAAAGATTTAAATGTTGCCTAACAATATCAAACAATATTCAGAGTATGCATTTCTGATATTTTTGTTTAATGTTTAATGTTTTTGTTCTCTTCAGGTTTGGAACGTTTGCAAAACTCCACAGCATTACAGTATCTGGTTCCCTTGAGTGATTTTAGGTCTATTGTTCTTATTATTATTACCCGATTTCTTATCCAGGGTGACTTACAATTGATACAACATATCACATTATTTTCACATTTACCCATTTATACAGCTGGGCATTTACTGGAGCAATCTAGGTAAAGTACCTTGCTCAAGGGTACAGACAGCAGTGCCCCCGACCTGGGGATTGAACCTCCCACTCCAGAGTCCAGAGCCCTAACCTCTACTCCAGTGTCGTGCTTGCACTATGTTTTATGTTTTATGTACACTACCTTTCAAAAGTTGTAGAACCTTTTCTGTTACTCACTTTTATAAATTGCAAGTGATTGTTAAACCATGTAAGTTGGCTGAGATAAAGGTGTCCGCTACATAGCTGACAAACTGCCACCCATACAAACAACACAAAACATAAATTAGTAATGGCTGGTTTTATACTTTATTTCATAGACAATTTCAAGCACTCACTTTACAAAAAAGAACAAAAATCTAGAAATTAGTGACATTTCAGGCAAACTGTTAAAACACAGTATAAATTACACATTCAATATATACATTCTAAACACAGATACATCAGCTTAAGCAGTAGTGAAAGAGCTAAAGAGGTATAGGAATTGCTGGGGTGGTTTGGGGGGGTTGATTTGGCAAGGGATTAAAACAGAACCCAGTACAGGCAAACAACAGATTAGCAGTACCTATTCACAAATCGCTTTCACATTAAAAACAAAAACAAAAAAACCAACTATTTATTAGTTAAAAAAAAAACCTCTCTCTCTCTCTCTCTCTCTCTCTCTATATATATATATATATATATATATATATATATATATATATATATATATGTTTTTTGTTTGTTTTTGTTCAAGGGTACAACAGTGAATTACAACAACATAGCACCGCCAGGGCACCTATGTGCAAGTTAGCATCATGAGTTGTAATTTATTTAATTGAACAAATGATATTAAACAAAGCTTCTAGACAAAATAAACAGAACAAACTTTCAACATTTGTGAATTTATAATTTGTTAATATTTGTTAATATGAATTGAATATTTCTGTATTAACATTTTAGCTGAAAAAATATAAAATACATTAAGTTTGTGAAGGTAAGTCAACATGGGATTTGACTCTATGAATAATTACCTGCTTTCCCTTAAACATAAAGGACTGACTATAGAAAAATCCAGATTTCATATACTTCAGATGTCTGTAGTTCTTAGCCAGTTGTCACCGAAGGTTCAGTATCTTTAATAATTTTGCAGGTCATTCAATATTTTCACAATATTCCTAAAAAAAAATCTACATGTTTCTAGTTTTCTATTTATTTTTCCTGACTCACACTTATCCAGAAAAATACATACAAACACCTGGAGTTCAACAACAAATTTATAAATATTAAAAAAAAAGGTTTTTTTTTTTTTTTTTTTTTTTTTTTTTTTTTACAGTGACATCAAGTTATGCAATTCATCATCCATTTCATCAACAGCTATGGAAGCAGAAAGGGTTAGCCATGCGTATTGTAGAGCTTTATGGGTAAAATGTGCAATACGGGTCTAGAAAAGGGAGGACAACATAACCAGGAGGAAAAGTATGTAGCATGGTAGCATCAACATTTATCAAGTCTGACAGTTTGTTATATATGCCAAGAGTTAATAAACCTGTTGAGTAGTGACACTTTGAGGAGCTCACAGAAATTGAATTTGGGGTGCTTACGACAGATGTTTATTCCTGAACTCAGAACAGCCAGAAATGTTCTGTGGTCTGTGATTGGCATCCACTAGGGGTTAAAAAAATTAAAATGTACATGTCACAGACATCATGGACTGATCCCCAAAGGAAGCGAGAGATTATTCCATTTTTGGACAAGTGAGGGTTGTTCTAGGGGTGCAAGAAGCGAGACGCTTCAGAAAGGACCAGACACAAGCAGTTCATACCAAAAGAGCATTGCAGCAAGATGCGAGCTGCCCCAGCATACCTACAGGACACTTCTACCATCATTCCCATGCAAGTGCAAATTTCCTCCTTCTCTTGAAACCTTGTATGAGTCCTTTAAAGTTCCATGGTATATCATTAAAAGCCCCTAGGTGGTGATAATGTCAATGTTTTCCCTTGTTTTGTTATTTTAAGTCATAGGGGACAAAGCTGCCCAGCCAATAACTCAGTATATATAATGTTATTAATATGAATTATAATTCAGTAATTCATTTATTTAATATAAACATTCTGAGCTGGTTAGTGTAATAAACTTCTTGCACACATATGGTTATGTTGGTTACCATGTAGATATGCTCATTGTGCAGCTTGCACCTTGCTTGCACCAATATCCAATTAACACACTGACCTTCAGCTCTGTAATTGAGGAAGGATTACAACAATATAAAAGAGCATTTGTTTGCAAAATTTTAATGCGTGACACATAGCTAGTACTTTGACCTTAACTGCCACTTCAGATTTTGCAAGAAACAGTTTTGCAAACAACAGATTGTTTCTGCAGTTCGAAAGCACACATATATAAAAAAATAATATTGATGTAATCCATACTGTAAACCTAAACAAATTATAATAAAAAATAGGCTAGCACCACATACAAAATACAACTCTAGAAAGTTTTTTTTAAGGTCCTGCTGAATAAAGATATGTGATCCTTGATTTTCCAAGACATGCACCCCCAACTTGTAACACTGATTATGCATCAATCTTTAATAACATAGAGCTGAATCTAACATTTCAAATAAGTACCCTTTACATATTGTCACATAACCATTTCTGCTGACAAATGTACACTCACCTAAAGGATTATTAGGAACACCATACTAATACTGTGTTTGACCCCCTTTCGCCTTCAGAACTGCCTTAATTCTACGTGGCATTGATTCAACAAGGTGCTGAAAGCATTCTTTAGAAATGTTGGCCCATATTGATAGGATAGCTTCTTGCAGTTGATGGAGATTTGTGGGATGCACATCCAGGGCACGAAGCTCCCGTTCCACCACATCCCAAAGATGCTCTATTGGCTTGAGATCTGGTGACTGTGGGGGCCAGTTTAGTACAGTGAACTCATTGTCATGTTCAAGAAACCAATTTGAAATGATTCGACCTTTGTGACATGGTGCATTATCCTGCTGGAAGTAGCCATCAGAGGATGGGTACATGGTGGTCATAAAGGGATGGACATGGTCAGAAACAATGCTCAGGTAGGCCGTGGCATTTAAACCATGCCCAACTGGCACTAAGGGGCCTAAAGTGTGCCAAGAAAACATCCCCCACACCATTACACCACCACCACCAGCCTGCACAGTGGTAACAAGGCATGATGGATCCATGTTCTCATTCTGTTTACGCCAAATTCTGACTCTACCATCTGAATGTCTCAACAGAAATCGAGACTCATCAGACCAGGCAACATTTTTCCAGTCTTCAACTGTCCAATTTTGGTGAGCTTGTGCAAATTGTAGCCTCTTTTTCCTATTTGTAGTGGAGATGAGTGGTACCCGGTGGGGTCTTCTGCTGTTGTAGCCCATCCGCCTCAAGGTTGTACGTGTTGTGGCTTCACAAATGCTTTGCTGCATACCTCGGTTGTAACGAGTGGTTATTTCAGTCAAAGTTGCTCTTCTATCAGCTTGAATCAGTCGGCCCATTCTCCTCTGACCTCTAGCATCAACAAGGCATTTTCGCCCACAGGACTGCCGCATACTGGATGTTTTTCCCTTTTCACACCATTCTTTGTAAACCCTAGAAATGGTTGTGCGTGAAAATCCCAGTAACTGAGCAGATTGTGAAATACTCAGACCGGCCTGTCTGGCACCAACAACCATGCCACGCTCAAAATTGCTTAAGTCACCTTTCTTTCCCATTCAGACATTCAGTTTGGAGTTCAGGAGATTGTCTTGACCAGGACCACACCCCTAAATGCATTGAAGCAACTGCCATGTGATTGGTTGGTTAGATAATTGCATTAATGAGAAATTGAACAGGTGTTCCTAATAATCCTTTAGGTGAGTGTATAATCCTATGGAGACAAATGTCTCTAAAATATATATTTTTAGTTCAAACCTTTGACTCAAGCTGCACAGGTTTTACCCACATTTTACCCACTTAAGTTGCCAATTAAGTGCACAGTCAATAGCTAAATCTGTGATAAAATCATCAAAATTAAAGAAGTATAATAGGCTCTTCAATTTATGTATATCAGGGTCACATGCCACTCTAGTACTCTAGCATTCTTACAGCCAGCATAGCAGGATTTTTTTTTTTAAAGCATTTAATGCCACTCCCCAATGATTTCAGATACAATAAAATAAATATTAAACAGCTCTGTAACCATCCACACAATAGTAACAATATAGCTCAAGTGCAAAGGATGCTGTTGACTATAGCCAACTGTCTCTGTGACTCTTTTCAAAGGAGAGCTATTCACATTAACCTAAATGTTAAAATCCATAACATTAATAAAATAAAGGTACCTGGGAGAAACTGTTCACCTTCATTGTTATGCTACAAAAGCATAATGCCCATGTGTCTTAGCGTGCATCAAGAGAGCTAAAACTTTTTTTTAAGTACATCTGTGTATTACAGAATTCTCGAAGAAATAGCACACAACTGAATATCAGTCTATAAGAGTCTCCCCATGGCTGGAAGTGTTCTTGTTCCAGTAGAGACGTCTCTCCCTTTCCCACTGGAGAATTTGAGAAATGATCTGCTTTTAGGAGTGGATCAGGTCATCTGAAGAGAAGTGGGAACAGATATCAGATGACCTGAAACTACTCATGGTAGCTACTCAACCAGTGCCTCTTCAGAACCACAACGTAAACATCTCAGATGCAGAACATGAAATACTTCAGGTTTGTTTAATTAATTGGTTTAATGGAAGGACATGAGCCAGAATTGAAACTGAAGAATAATAATTTGATTTAGGGGTTTCTTAAATTAAAGCAAAATGCACCTTTACTCTATCAGCAACCCATAGGTCTCTTAAAGTAAATTATATCATCTGCAGTCACCTAACTGTCCTATTGTACCTGGTGTGGGGGTTCTGTTGTTTGCTGTTTTCTTTTCTTTCATTGTATTATGTTCTTGTATTATTCACTATGTTATGCAAGTAAAAAAGAATTTTCTGAAAAGGCTCATTAAAGCACTTCAGTAGGAATTGCACAGGTTCTTGGATAGTGCTGTTACACAAGCACTTGGTGAGGCTTAATGTATTCAGGTGTGTTACAGCGATATACTTCCTTTGTCAGACACTGTACTTTGGAATAATACATTAGCATTTGCAATGCAGAAAACAATCAGAAACACAACACATAACATGAGATAACAGGAAAATGCAGATGCTATAATGTACTCCTTTCATTTTTTCAGTACAGTCAAATATATGTATATATATATTAAGCCAGATGTAATGGAATTGACTCTTAAAAAGGATAACAATTATTTGGTTATTTACAAATGCTCCAGTGGGATTGGAAGTTCCCTCTGTTTTTCAGTTAAACTTCAATACTCAGTAGTTCTGTGTCAGAAGACCAGTTTCACACCAGGGCTCCAAGCAAAGGGCAACCAGTGCCCAGTATAATATCAAAGTTTGTCTGCTATATACACTTACAGAACATTACCAAAAGCTCACACCACTTATGAAAGAAAAAGAAAAAGCAAAGGACTGCTTTTTCAAATGTAATTTTTCACTCTTCAGTAGTGGTGAACCTAAACAACAGCAACAACAACATCAACAACAATGAGAAGATTCTCTATATAATTTATGATACTTCTGGTCCCAGTTCCAGTTCCAACAAAAGGTCTAACACTTTGTAAGGGCGGTTTGCCCGAGTCCTCAGTATTGTCTTAGTGCTGTACAGCTCTGTACGGTTTATTTCATACATTTTTTCAGCTGATGAATCCTGTTCACCATCCTTATAAAAGTACCTGCTAGGTTCCTTCACAGTCTCTTTAGTGCAAAGAACATTTTAGTTTCCTGGAAGATTACAGTAATCTGAACTCATGTTTTCCCCAGGATTGTGGATCTAAAATAAAGCAAAACAAAAAATAATTAAATAAAGGCAGTAGGTTAGTCTTCCCACCAAGGTCATTTCCCCCCAAAATAACTTACTACATTAAGGTATTACACCTGCGATCATAATCAAATTAATTTAAATATCAGGCAGTGGTTTATGTTCAGTAAAAACACACACAAATAAAGCGTGAAGAGCCGTTATCATTTGAAATGGATACAGCTCTGGATACTCAAAATGCTTCTTAAAACTTTTCGATTAAGGATTTGACATCGTACCTGAGAGATTTCCACCTGTCTTTTTCTACCTGGTTTTCTGGGCTTTCACTTTCATAGGATGCCAGGTACAGCCCTACCACAAAGGAAAAAAAAATCAGTTACCCTAATTAAATTACCAGAAGAGTAATAGTGAAGATACTGCAGTTAAGTGCTGAATGATGCAGTAGAGTGTTTCATTCTGCCAGTCTCACCGTCCTCGTTGAAGATGGGAGCCGTGTGCAGGTAGTGCAGGATGTTGCGGTCCTGCTCGAAGGGACACTCCACCTGTTTCCACGTCATGAATTCTCCCACCTGTTTGGCCAGTTCCAAGAATTTCTAAAAGGAAAACAAGAAAATTAGTTACGATATTTTCCAGTAAAAGCTACTTTGTCACAGGACTCATTATTACCGGTACGGCATGATCAAAATGTAATCCGTAAATACTCTGCACAATGTGTGAAATGCTTATACCAGATTAATAGGAAACAATATTTGAAACTTTATTCTGAAGTTAAGTTATTAATAGTAGTTCACAGTTGAATTATCATGTTTTTAAGTACTAAGTCTACAAGACGTCTAGGTTTATAATGGATATTTGTTTCTTGCAGATTCTACTGTAACATAACAGAATATACATTATATTATAATTCCTAGAGGACAGTGTAATAGGGAATGTGTCTGCAATCATAACTTCACATAAGGAGTACACTAATAGAATTGTTTTTATAGATTCATTTTCTGTTTGTTTTATTCTGTGTTATTTCATGGTATTGTGTGTCAAAGTTTAACAGCTTGCATTCAAGTCTGTTTTAACATCGTGCCCAAAACAGAATAAAAATAACACCACAAATAATTCAAAACAAGCTACTTGCTTATCAATCTGAATTCAACATATAAAAATGAAAGCAACCATCTGCTGTGGGCAATTTACTGAGCACCACCTTTAGTTATATTTTAAATAATTGGCATGCAAAATAACCATAACAATATAAGCTAAACCCTGAAGAATCCAGACTGCGGACTGTCTAATGAGCCTATTCATTGTAGTGGATTTTGAGGTCTTATTTAATACAATACAGTGAATCTGTGCACATGAAAACTAGAAGTAAGATACCACATGAGTATATAATAAACAGAAGAAAAGAAAGAACATGAATGAATATAAAGATATTTATCAATTTCAGCAATAGCACAGAACATGATCATATGTTAAGCTTCTGATTAATCTCAAAACTCTCCCAACTAAACATAAAGAAACTACCTCCTCCTTCCCTTTTTATTGAATGAACTAAAATATGAGGGAAAAGGTTACTCATGGTTGCAAATATAAGCATTATAATGCTTTATTCAGACTGTTTTGTTAGGCTGCGTGCCAGGAGTATTACTTTCTTTCACTTATTAAATTAACCAGGCATTTCAAAAGCTTCTGAAATTCAATATGCCATCATAACCATAAACACAGGATGCCTTTAATTTATTTGGCTTGATTTTAGAAGTAAAATGATCTATGGAATTTGGCAGTCATTATTTCTAGAAACATGAATTAATGAGTCTGTTGGTAGAATTCTTGGTGTTTTCAAGACAAGCTACAATTTTAATATGGCCCATCTCAATCTTTTAGTGAATATCTGCTTTGTTAAAATAGCGAGGAATGCAGCTTGCTCTGTCTAGACATCTGAATTGTGCCAACAGCTGAAGACACATTTATGAAATAGAGCTGTTCAGATAACGAGTGTTTGGCAAAATAAGGGGCAAAAGTCTAATTAAGAACGATGACTGTCCAAGCTCTCATTTATAGGCCTCTTTGATATACTCCACAAAGTATTGCCAAAAATGCTTGATGTAATAATTAAAGTATCTACCAGTTAGAATCTAAATCTTTTTATTCCTTTTTCTTTTCTGGAAATCAATTTTGTTTTTAAGAAATACATTTCGATGTCTAAGAGAAGAGACAATTTGTCACCGCAATCCCATATTTTAATGTCAATTAATTAAGATCACATTAATTACCGATACAGTTTTCATCATGGAGATAAGCACAGTGAATATATTGATGAGATGATATTGGATTACAGGGCCTCATTAATCTCTGGACAAAAATAAAACCACAACAACATCCACAATCTGAACTCTTATTGTGTCAGGAACTTTGAACCTTTCAATCAAATATCTAACATCCCAAACCTTACCTCAAAATTAACATGTCCATTAGGTAAGCGGTTTGCACAACCCTCGTTGAGAAAGTAGATGTCTTTGATTAGCAAACTGAAAAACGGGATAACAATCTGAAATGGGAGAGGGACACAAGAAAACAAGATGATTTTCATTTATGCTTTATTTATTTTTTTGCTTGTTTGTTCGCCTTTTTTTGCTAGCAATGCTGACAGTGATCATTACAGGGCGAAGATGAAAAAACACTGTGCCAACACAACAGAAATCATTCTCCACTGAGACACAGGATTGAAATGACTTCTTCTGCAACATTGGCTTTTTAATTAAGAGAACCTGTTACAATGATTATAAATGAAGGTGTTATTAATGCAAATATAAAACAAACTCAGCATTTTTGTTTTACTTATTCATATCCATACACATATAATACTGAGCAAAAATAAATACAATGTCCTCTCTGTCTTTTGGTAAATCGACTCATCTATTTTTCAATCCTTCATCTTACCTAGTATCGCTGGAGAACCGATTTGTATTCTGCGAGCAGCGCAGGTCAACAGCAAAGTGCACTAGCATAATGAATTCCACTATTAAGCTAAAGCAGAGTCTCCAAAACTGGGGGAGCACCTCACTTCATTAAAATCTAGGTCACTCTTTTATGAACAAGAAGAGCCGAGCTGACAGAAAGCAGAAAGAAATCTATGTTTCAGAAAGAACATTCCTCTGCATGTTGCACCCCAATGTATGGGCAATCAAGCATATTGGCTTCGATACAAACAATGCTGTGATTGAAACGGTTTTCATCATACTGGGAAACAGTACATTACACACACAGAACCTTATAAGCTGCAAGCTTGTAATCATTTAAGGTGTGGACTGATGTTGAGAAACCTTACCTTCTCTCTGTTGCTATTTGCCGTCTGTGACCTGTGAGCTGCTCCTCGTAGGGCAGTCCTGTAGTTGTAGAAGTTACCTGTAGGGTCCATTTGATGCTGCAAGGTATTAGACCACTTTGAGTTAAAGAACAATGGTGAAGGGCTCATGTCTCCTAATGAGTGAGAACACATCCTATTTGTTTACTTGTAAAAAGGTATACATTTGTAATCCAAACAGCTGTAGCTGAAACCCAGTTAATTGTAGATCGTTAAACATAATGAAGCAAAAGTCCAAACACCCTTAGGATTAATTCTGATACCAGTACTTAAGACATCCCAGGGTATTTGTAAGGATTGCAGGTGATTTTCAAACAAGACTTCCAATAATCCTTTCTTAAAAGGTAGCTAAGCAAACAGAAAGTCATTGGACTCGTTGCTATATATCTTCATTGAACTACCATGTTGACATCTCTCACAATGTAAGCACCATAGGGTGGCTACACTTGTTTATTGAGATTGTTAATTCACAGCAGAAGTCTGTGAAAATTGAACTTGCAAGTGAATCTCAAGTGAATATGGGAGACGATCTGATTTTACCTCGAGAATGAAGAATTTCGCAGTTTTAACTTTGCCCCAGGTTTTCTTCAGCCGTGACACCGGACTCATATTCATACCAGCTGGAAAAAACAAAGCAATATTTTCATGTTTAACTATAAGAACAATTAGAAAAGTTCAGAGAGGTCTGTAAGCACTTTAAGCAATTCTGCCTTTATGTTTGTAAATTAATACGCTGGCATACATCCATTAGAACTAAATATTATAGAAACCATGATAAAGAGCTCAAATAATAATATATATTATTTTAAGTTAGATAGCTCTTTAGCTTACTAATGAGAAATCTGCAAATTCTGCTAGTTACATATGTTAAATTTTCATTATATTTGAATTAAAGCTTAACAACCCTCAACCTCTTGCTCTTTAGAGTTGACCAAATTAATGGAGGAAAAAAGCAGAAATATTTGAGCATCCTGACCAGTGATATACTGAAATTGAATGGGGAAAGCAAAGGAATATAGAATTCATATTTACTTCTACACTAATAGCATAAATAGATGAAGAGAAGATGAAAGCCATATCAAGATTTTAAAATGATGCACTGAAACCCTACGGTAATGTAAAAATTCAATTTTGGAACTGCCTTCAGGCCATATTTTCAACTGGTTTGGACAATCTGGTTGAAACAGCTAAACCCCTTAACCACAGCAACCACTCTCCTGTAGCCCCCAAACCAAGGAGACACACTTTGACACATGAAGTCATGTGAAAAGCAATGCGGCAGAGAATTGATTTCATTCCCTGTTCTGTGAAACCTCAGAGAGTAAATGTGAATCAGGAAAAATGTGCACAGCAGCCAGTCCAACAGGTCTTACATAATAAGCAGTTGTCATAAGACCAGTGGGGCACAGGACTTACAGATGATGGCCATGAGAGAGTTGAAGTTGCCGATGTTAAAGCACTCTCGAGCCACGTCGATAAAGAACTCAATCACCTGAGCTCGCTGCTTTTTCTTTGCTGGCTGCGAGAAACAACAGAATAAGGAGACAAGGTTCAAATTACTTAATTATATTAACCAGAAGTCATACAAATATGCATCAGTTTACAGGTTACAACCAGTAATCAGTTCCACGGGACAGAATTCTTAAATCGGTTTCTGGACTTGAAGTATTTTGAAACACCAGAGGGCGCCAACAGCATTATTTGAACCTGTTCGTTAAGTGCATACATTTATCAGAACCGCAAAGTATAATCATCAATCAATAATGCTATTTATAATGAATAAATGAATAAACTATGTTTCAAGCAGATGCATACTTAGCAATGTTTATGTGCCAAAATATAATGTAAAGCAAGACACTATTTGAAAGCAAATTAAAAAAAAACCTAAATCCCATATAAATATGACGCAGAGCAAATATTCACCCACATCAAAACAGACATTATTCTCTCTATCTAAATACAGACAAAAACCCATATACATGTAAGAACTAATAAAGTTTATTTTCTTTTGCACATCATCAGCAGCACTAGAGATAAGGGTTACAACATCTTACAGATATTTCGCTAAACAGTTTAGGTAACTTACCATGCAGATTTCAGTGGCTACAAGATAGCAGAGCCTATTGAACCATTTCACATAGGCTTCCAGGTTGCTGGTTTTCATTTGTTCAGTAAAACAGGGCTGCAGAAGAAAATAATATTTTGGTTTGTATTTTTTTTTAATCTATATGAACAGATTATCAATCAATCTATACATTAATATTTCTACTTATTTTGCATTCTCGTTCTTTCCATCTTAAAAAAGTGAAAAAAAACACATCGCCTTAAAATAAGTTTTGTGTATTTTGTTAGTCACACTTCGAAAGTTACATTAAAAAAAAAACTGCAAAAAAAAAAAAAACTAAAAAAAAATCATGAATTTAGTTTCCCATATATGTATTTTGGTGTAAACTGCCTATGGTGTCACTGGAGAGCACCTCTCATGTCTGATTTGTTGTTTTTGCTAAAAGGTACTGCTGAATTTGTAGACAAGGTCAGGTTTTATTATTGGCTGCCTGCATAGCTACACAGTATAATTGCATAGCTTGCGGTGAGCAACTTTTATATTTATGTTTTGCAACACACCGCCCACCTTCATGATCTCAGTCTTAATAAGGCTCTTGTCTCATCTGACTAATCCCTTTCTCTGATCCACCACTCTGGTGGCTGCAGATGGTACATTTGCACTCATTCTTTTGTAATTCCTTATGCCTTTCTTCCAACAAACAGAGCTGTTATTGAAGACTAAAAACACTGAAGGGACCAGAGAAATGTGTTATGTTTATACATATAAATCAACGTAAATTTTAAATAAACAATATTAAACTATTGATAACAAAGTGTATAGGTTAGAATATGTTAAGAGTTTTGTTTTAGAATAATTTTCTATTTAAATAAAGCATTTCCTGGTAGTACCAAAAAGATGAAAAGGTGAACATGGCTTTGGGAATGGGTGTCAGAAATCCAAATCCACATTCAAGAATTTGGCTGTACTAAAACTGAAATCATGCAATCTACTGGATGAGACTTGGAATAAGAGCTGAATATACCAAATTAAGATACAAACATTCAATGTCTCAAATAGAAGCTAAACCCAACACAATTCTGCAGCAGGCACAAAAGGCCCATTAGATACAGGTCACAGATCAAGATACAAGTTAAGGTCTAAATAACTGTAGCTGGCTCAGTCTTCCATAATGGCAAGAAATGGCACCAGTTTCACAGCAAATCCTTTAATCCATGCATCAATAGCTTGGGTTACCAGTACTTCAGTTCAAATTACAAATAAATAACTTGTTTTTCATACTGCTCTCTAGTCTTGATGCCATAGATAATCGCATAAGCTCTGTGATTAAAATAAACAACATTTCATTGTGGAGTCAGATGTTTTCTAGTTCTCTTTGCTTACCTTTGTGGTGTCCAAAGGGTCTTTGTGTACAAACGCCTGAACAAATTCCTCTGGACCTATGTGACTGAGTCGTTCCTAAAAAATATAAAAATACAGTAGTTTTACTCCCATACGTGATGGATTGTCTACAACTAAACATCACTTTGCAGGTGTCTGTGCTTTTATTTAAAACAATTTGGTCTTTAGGTCAAATTAACACAGATATATTGTGCACAACAGAGCATAGCAATACGATATCTACATGAGTACCAGCAGCCATGGAAAAAGGAAGAAATTGAGTAGTACATTTCTTTACTAAAAGAAAATGTGCTTAATATACCTATGTAAAACTGTCAGGTCACATATATTCATAGTGCGTTACATATGTTGAAGCCTCTGGCACTTCTTTAGTAGCAACACCATCAAGACATGCATTTAAATACATGCTTACTCAGGCATACTAAATTACCCCAGGCAGTGAAAGCCATCCATCTCAGAGCAAAACATAAAACAATATAATACACCCAGAACTTGGGATATAGGATTAAATATGCCACAATTTAAAGCTGTCCATGTATTTTACTGTATACAAGTACTTCACTAGTGCTCTTGGAGGTCAGCAAGAGTGAAACCTAATATTAGGTTAAAGCAAATACAGGCTCATAGTATGTGGTGAAAGTCACAATAAATGGGTGGATTTGTACAATTTTCAACAGGACCCCTTCTGTTAAACTCATCGCCTTTATTAGAGATTTACATTCATTTCTTATTTATTGCTTTCTGTGAAATACCGGGAAAGTAAGTGAAACCTTGAACTTCTCAACCATCCTCCTGTTTTTACCACAAAGACCGTGGAAAAAAAAGATGTAAAAAGAAAAAACAAAGCGGGTCACATTCTGAACTCACGACTGCAGATCAAACCCCTCCGTGTGGATCTGTGCGGATGCTCACGGTTAATCAGTTGTGAAAGCTTGAATCAGAAGACGTCGGCGAGATTGTATTAATAGTTATACTAGGATTCATCTCCCCATTTCAAAGACCCGGCATAATTGCGTTACAATAAATTACAGTCATAATAAATTGTAGAACACGATTTCTTGTTGTGAAAGGGTACAGTAATCTATTCCATTCCATTATTCGATTCTGTGGTTTATGTTCCTCATTAATATATATTTCTTTTTACTAGGGATCCTAACTAATGTATTCACATTGGACAGAACAATTACAAGACAAGGTATAAAACTACAGCATTGGGTGCGAGTGTCTAGCATACACAATTGTGTTTTTTTTAGAATGTAGTTTTATATGTCAATAATAAATCAGCACATCACTATCTTTAAGGAGGACTCACCAACTCCACATGTGTGAGCTGCTGTGCCAGGGTGTACGGGTCATTACAGATGCTCAGAATGTCCCTCTGAATGGGAGGAGGTTTGGTTTTGAAAGCCACCAGCTTGTCCGAGACCGAAGCGTTGACCTTTACGATGCTCTCCTCCCCCTGGTTCAGTGTGGCCAGCTTTTGATTCAGGTTCTGCAGGAGCTGATTCAACTTCTTCCAGTACGCCTGCAAAGGAAGAATGAAACAGGCTTAAGGAATCTGAAAGCTGCCTTCTCTGAACCCCCCACTTTTATCCCCATTAGTCTTCCTCTGCCAAAACTCACTGCTACCGTCATTGGGGGATTATTACCATTGTGAAATAAGATGTTTTAAGAGGAAAAAAGAACACACAAACAAACACAGACAAATAATGTTCATATCATACTCAACAATACCCTGAAGGGAACTGCGTGTCATACTCTTCCAGACAAGATATTCAGCAACGGTGAAAGAAATACCCAGAGCTTTCACTCCCATATACAAAAACTCATGCTAGCGTAGTTTATCAGTCTTTCAAATTAATTCCCAGGCACGTGGTGCAACACTGCGAACGGTGAAAGTTCCCCTGAAAATAATCCTGTGCATGCCATAAATTACAATGTTTGCGTCTCACACACAGAAAACCTTCAAATAGCAACACATTCATCAATGTCACCCTCATGAGCTGTAGTGTCTGTTGTTCTTTAATGTAAAATCCATGGCCTTTTCTTTAATTTCTCAGCCAAACCTGTACACTAAGGAAGGGCTCCTGAATGCTTATAGATCCAGATTTATCTTTAACAGCAAGGTCAAAAGAGCACAGCCAGAAACAAAGCTGGAAATGAGGGTTGTCCGTTAGTTCCGTACTCTTTGGTATTTGTTGGTGTGATGTGTGTGGATTATTCACATTGCATAACAATCAGAAGACTCGCCTCACGCATTAGCATGCTATATGAGAGCTGGAAGCTGAAAACCCAGTCATGCTGAGTGTATGTATAATTCTTGCTCACGAAGCTTCACATTGCCCAGAACACATTTAATTGACTGCAGACAGCATTTGCTCTTTAATGTATGAAATTTACAGTATTGCACTAAAACATCAGGAAAACCTGTCAGAGAAAGTGCAAAAGTATGAGGTGCAGCATGTATTTCACACATTTGATTTTGTAGGGCACTTAATTTAGTTTACAAATGCATGTTGCTTCTCAGATACAGCAGACTGCCTGAGATATTTGTCCACCATGGGCATGAAACTATACAGCAGTCCTATGAGGTTCTCTGGTATATTCTTCCAGGCAACCTCTAGCACATTTCACATGCTGGATGGAGCAGAGGGTCTCCGGTGAATGGAAGTAACCTAGGAGGATTGTGACAAAATAAAGCAAATAAACACAACAAAAAATTCACCTGAATAAATGTAAAGGGAAAAAAGAACCATCACTGACAGAGTAAAGCAAACTGAATTCAAAGCGATTGTTATAAACATGTTCCTTGGAGTGTCAGTAAAACAACTCTTTGTGCTTTTGAAAGTTATCTCCAGTTCTGTTGTTACCCACCTCATCACAGGGAGCTATCCTGCGGACCATGTCTTTCAGGTGCCCGACCATCTGTTCATCTCTGAAGTCGGAGGGAAATGTCTCTGTCCACTCCGTTAGCAGCTGCAAGATCTTTGGCCCGAATTTGCGGACTTTTGCCTAAAATACAGGGAAATCTTGAATTTCTGAGGCTGGCGCAACATTCATGAACTGTAAAACATAAGCAGCCTAGCATGAGTATTAAGCCTTGATTATTTTATCACAGCCCATCATCCATGTGTGAATCACTATTGTTGAAAACTGCTTTGATAGGAGCATATGAATAACACATATAAAATCAATTGAATGGCCTTTTTATGTTCACAAAGAAAAAGGCTGTCCTATTTCCCCCCCCCCCCCTCATTAAAAGCAAGTTAGTTGGAATTTAAAAACACTGGTATGGCAGCAAACCACATAGGGATTTACTACATAGTTTGAAATTCCTATTTGCATCTTATTTAGAACATAATAGCCTCCGCAAAACAGAATTTTAAACCTATGCCGTGACCATACTTTAAGTAAAAAAACTGCGTTACATAATTCACCCTCTTGTGAACTTATTATGTTTGCTGAGCAAGTAACTTTTATGATAATACATTTTCCTGCAACAATAATCTTCTCATACCTTTGTATTTGGAAGCAGCATCAGCACTATGCACTTTTCAGGAGATGAACAGTTTAAATTTGAGCTTTGTGTACAGCAGATTTTGCCGCAACAACTCGGAGTTGCAACGTGATAAACAGCAGTATAGCTCTGGGTCAATTAATTATTTAATGACTAAAAACAGAACAAATAAAAATATCACCTACTTTGTCAAGCACAGGATCGTCCAGATGTTGCTGTTCGATGCACATGTGGCACACTCTGGAGAGGAGGTCGTGGGGTTCGATGAAGAGGCGAGAACTCAGCAAGAAGGTGAAGATGTAGGCTTTCTAAAAGTACCAAAAGAACAAAGGACAGTCAAGCCCACCTCACATTTATACAGTGACACACACAAGAATCCATATTGTTATTGTACATTTAGTTAGTCTTCAACAATCACTCCACATAAGCATGGGATAAAACCTTCTAAAATGTGTTTTTGGTTTTATAATTATATAAGAAGTGGCAATAATGGTAGAATAGCCTTTTTTATAAGCATACTATCTTCTAATGTCAGAGGGTGTCGGATTTCAAGGTTGGTATAAATAGTGTTTACAGTTAGTTTTAAACGAGACAAAACACAGAATCATCAAAATAACTCGCCTCTTGAGTCATGTATGTTTTGATTATGTACCTTTGTATATCTGACATGATAATTACTTAATCCCCGATAAGGACACAAACAACCTGGGAGACAAAACCATGTACCGTGGTGTTTGAAATTAACACACAGCATGCCATCAAGGAATTTCTCAAATGTGACACTAAAGCCTGAAGTTACCCAAAGAGGATTTAGTGTGTTTGTCGTACAATACCCTTTAAAAAATATTTAATCATACACTTCCAGTCTCACTGTAAGTTCCCAGCCTACACAAGATCATTTTCTCTGTGTCAGATACGCTTAAACCTTGATCAATACATTGGCGGAGAATGGCTATGAAGTCAACGCCTCAGATAATCAGTGCTTGATCCACTTGCCCTGTATTCCTTATTTTCCCCAACTACAAAGTGTTTTTGTCCTATTCTTTGTCTGGAAGTTGCCGGGCTCACCTCAGGGTAGTACTCAGTGGTGGGCACCAGGTGCTGTATGAGAGCGTCCAAAGAGGCAGAGGTGAGGGCGCCGCCCTGAAGACTCTGGGCTTCTTGCTCAGGCTCTTTAGCTGGTAGCTGATGTGGGCTGAAGCCAGTGGGAGTAAACATACTTGTAGAGCTCAAAGTCTGGGGCATGCCTCCCTGGAAAGGGTTAAAAATATGAGTCAGACACATTCATCGAAAAAGTGAGAGGAAAAACATGCATTTTGCACAGCACAGCAGAGGTCCGCAAAGGCATCTTTGGAGTGAATCAGGAGCCAACTCTCCTGTTAAGATGCAATCATATTTAGCGTGTACTGACAAACAAAAACGGTTCAGTTGCCAAATAGGTGTGTACAAAACATTTTCTATTTTGAAATGGTGGTGATTGTTTTGCATATAACTCAATGAGCAAGCAATTTCTGCCATCTGTTGGCTGACCCCATAAAAACAATTAACAGATTTTTCCTGTAATGATAATAAATAAATACTAATCAGGAATTGTGCCATTTGGAAGACTAGATGTTAACAGCCCCTGTTGCCACTGCAGCAATGTATTGCTAAGCCACCTGCCTTTTTTCTACACACCACGGATGGAGCCTGCTCTCAGAAATATGTATTGGTGCAACATACACCAAGCCAAAGATAAGGGTCATTGGTGCTTGCTAAACTGAGGATACCCCAGCTTACTCCAGCCCATCCGATCCTAGCTGTGTTCAGCCAATTGCACACTGCCAACATTGTAACCTCTGGCAGCCGTCAGTGAATAATGCAGCCTAGATTAGACAGTGGCCTCTAGGCTAAAGGACTCATCTTGCATTCTGAGTCATCACAATCCTGCACAGAGTTTTCTTGCTGAAGCCACTCTGTTGTAAGGCCAGTTTTTACCTCATTTTCTCCTTTTCACCAGTTGTACCTACCCTTACTTCTCTGATTCTGTCAAGGTTACAGTCACCCCTATAGCCCACTCTGATCTTTTATTCTACCTTAATGTTATTGACTGTAATGTGTGCATTTTCTAAGAGTGATGCTGTTACTCTTTTCTGTTGTATACAGGGTTGGGTGTTAGAGTTTGAAAAAACAAGTCACTCCACTCTCGTGGATAGAGGTGTTTGCTAAACGCAAAATCATCAGACCATAAAAAGGGAAGGTCATAGTCCCCTTAAAAATAGATTAATACCATCAACAATCCATAATTACAATTTAAAGAAGTGCAGGTCACTCCCAACTGTAGTGAAGTCTCCTTTCTGACACAAATCTGTTCTTACTTTATGTACAGCCATATCCATTTTCCATCAATTTTCTGGCCAAGTACATCAATCTTCAGTGCAACCTGAACATTACCTTTGTAGTGAGAAGCCTGTGTTGTTTTGTAGCATATGTCACTGTGAGCTCAGTATAGAAACTCTTTTCGGCTCTTTCCTGTGGCACTGCACTTTCGGTTACCTATTGTTCTGCAAATCAGATTTCAAACAGAAGCTTTTTGCTGGTGATGCCAGTGAAAGTTTTGTCACATTTTGCTACTTTTAGAAAATCTTGAACAGTTCTTTGTTCCTTAGAACGCTACACAGAAAAGAAAATATGTACAAAAAATGTATCTGTATGTCACAGGTTTATTTAATTACGGTGAAAAAACATTTCCCCATAGAACAGAGTACAAAAGAGGTATATATAATTTTCATTTTTGTACTGGATTATATTTCAGGCCTAGAGCTGGCTCCCATGATTTTCAAGTTGGCTGTACCACAAATGTGCGTCTCAGCTTGGCCCTTGGAGAAATAAAAAGACTACATTGTGATTTATTTTGAGAGCCATGTCCGTCAGAGAGATAGTCCTTTATTTCACATATTAACCTTTTTCAAAGAGGGAATTATATTAAAAAAACACTTGTGTGACACTCATCAAACGATATGTTCATCCCAAAAGAATGGTTCGCATTGGTCGTTACTATTAATAACAGACACTGCAAAATCATTCGTCTCTCACACCTCTCTTGAGAAGAACCAACACAGCATGTAATTCCTGAAGAAGAATGTTACAAAATTAGGAACAAAGTGCAGATTTACTGGAAAATACATATACAGAAAACCTACAGACTAATATTACATGATGTGGCTGTACGTTCTGCACATTCATTCTAGGAAACAATCATTTGCAACCTTAAGACTTCCCATCAACTCCCTGACTCATCTACTTTTGAATTTAATCCAGTAGGGGAATAAATTGCAGTCTGTAAATTACCTCAGTAATCCTTTACAAAAACAATTCCCTGTGAGAGATTGTATTCTGAGCACAGATTTCCTCCAGGTTTAGAGAACCCAGACGTCAGGCTTCTTAGCAAAACAGAGTATTTATCCATTGCATAAGTATTGTTTCAGAGACATAATATTACATATAAGACATTGATGTGATCGACATGAGCAACTTTCGGTGTAAATTTCACACTCATAGATAAATATCAAGTAATCATAAAACCATTCCCTTCAAAATGGAATTACTTATGATTTCATTATAAATGCATGACTCTTTAGACCTCCAGGCAGGTTGTGACAGCAGAAATAAATGTCAAAAGTAGGCAGCCCCAATTATGACCAACTTAAAGTGTACACTTTGCCCAACAAACCTAAAATTCAGTGCAGTTCTCCTGTGTTCACACATCAGGAAAGCTACTGCTGGAATTGATTATCTCTGTCCTATGACACTGTTGTTTGAAAGCAAGAGTGCTTCACTAATCCATAATACATGGGTAATCAACTTGTCAGCACTGTATTCTTGGTAGCCAGTAGCAGGTAATCATATGTACATGTGTCCATTCTAGGACAATTTATGCTTCAAATCTACCTGCATGCTGTGCAGAGGTGTAGACAATTGATCTCTTGCCATTAACGAGGTGGTTTATACCTGTCTTTTCCTGTTATTCATAATGATATGTATTCTATTTTGACTCAACGAGTAGGCTGTTCTTGCAAAGCAAATTAAGTGTTGGAAAAAATATTCAGCTTCTTAAATTATTTCACAGAGCTGACGAAGGGGAAATGAACTCGAGAAAAGTACCTGTGATGCAGAGAACTGAGATCTCAAGTTTCCATTTGAGATTGACAAAGCAGGTGAGAACAGATGAGAACTATCTGGGGAAAGTAGCACTAAAAAAGGTGACAGCTGCCGACCAAGGGTTAACGAGGAAACCATCATCTAAGCACTTCCCACGCTACAGACTGGACACAATTCCTAGTGAATTCCAAGTGACATAGAAGGACAGACATTTTCTCCACAGAGCTGAGCTTCTGAAGTCAGCAGGTCAGTTATAAAGATGAATAAATAAAACAAAACACAAAATCTTATTAGTGATTGAGGCTTCACAAAAATGCCCGGTTCTCTAACAGAACAGTTTTCATGAACTTTTCATGTCAAAAAGTAGGTTCTTCTGCCTCCCATACAATCTCAAACAGCCAAACAGCTCCGTGAACAGCTATGATCACAGAAATTACACAGCACATTATATGACATACCACTGCAGCAGAGACACTGCAAACATAAACTTTACTCAAATATGAACAGCAAAAGGCACAATAAAAGCAGAAAACAAAACTAACAATGAGAGGCTAGGTGTATGGTGTATACAGTATGTGTTAGTTTGGAAAGAAATGCTGAAACTTTTCACCCCAATTGCTACGGTTTCCATTTATAAATACTCAGCTTAAGTAAACTGAGCGAGGGCTTACAGGGAGCTAAAGTAAACAAACATAAAAAATGATCAAACAAAAACACCTTGCTCAGGCACATAAAAAACTGCATTGCAATATTGTACTTCTCTGTATCTGCCAGATCTCCTCATTACCATTACACATACATACCTTTTAAAGAAAATTTAAAAACAGTAACACTTTATAAAAAGGTGCTGCGATTTCTCATAAATTCATATATTAATTCCATAGGATTAAAACAACAATACCTCATGAACATCATCTGAGTTCTGGAGTTGAACACATGAACCCGAACCCGAACCCGAACCCTAACCCCTACACCAGGGGTAGTCAATAGGCGGGCCAAATGTTTGAATCCAAATCTGCCTGATTTCATGGATTTCATGGAGATTTTGAGCTTAGTTTTTTTACTTCGAAATGACTCAGAATCATGCATTTCAGGTCTCCAATTTTCAAAATCTTATGGGGGAGGACCCCCAGAACCCCCCCCCCCCGAATTCCTCAATTTTCTTTGCCCTCATTTTGCAAAATTAATTTTGAACAGTGGATAGTGATAAAGGGAAGTGGTAAAGACCTAAATCTACTTAAAACTTATATTTACATCTATATACATGTTTTATTTTTGTACTTTGTCAAATTAATGTACTAAATATAAGCAACGGGGTATATTACTAATTCGCAGCATTGTGTGTGTGTTGGAAAGGGGCATTTGGAGGTGTGGACTTAAGTTGTCACAGGCCATTTACTGCCATTTTTATAAGTGGGTTTTGAATTTTTTTAAGTTGTGAACCAATTATTCAATTCAATGAATCCAATTTCACCCCACCTCTGGCTAAGAATGGCATTTCAGTTTAAGAGGTATACACTGTGATTATTTATGCACAAAACATCCGTGTAATTTGGCAATGTAGCAAGTTCTGCAGTTATGATGTCACAGGTTCCTTGGGCTATTTTCTGCAGTAATTTGAATGCACTTTTTTTTTTTTTCAGTGACACAGAAAAACTGAAAACATGTGGGTAATACAATGCTGCTTTACAGGCCACTAAATTATGACTCACAGTTTACACTTATGAGTATTTTTATATTTTGACAACTGCTGATATTTATCAACAACTAATGCTGCTTAGTGCCTATTTTGTAAACTAATAAACTAGGCATTTGACTGCGTTCAAATATTGAGCACCATTGACCTCCAGGTAGGGTAGTGAATTGAGAACTGGCCATGTGAGTCATTAGATAAGAAACAGTGGGCTTCAGTAATTTACAGCAGACTGTAACTGTGATTTAATGTAAGAAACCATTTTAATCAGTGGTGTCTATCAGATGTGCTGCATCTGGGATACAGCATGCATGAATAATTATTGTACAAGGACATTTGTCTCCAACGCTCACATACAACCTATAATTGAAGAAAAAAAATGTAACCTAGTAATGGTTTCCCTAATTAAAATTGCATGACAGTAGTAATCTCGTTGCCGTTCATGGAAAGGGTAACATTGGGACAAATGCACCTGCCTAAAAGTCCCCAAAAGAACTATCATGCCACAGTAACTTTAACCTTTGAGCATTCAAAACAGAGCCTGGAAAGGTCAGCAATGCCTTCATGGAGTAAAGCTGTTAAAAACACTGATTGCACAACACGATGATGTAGGTAAATGTGCAGAGCAGGCAGTGTGCATTCTTGGCCTTTTGACGTGTTAGCTTAAAGAACATTCTGGAGATGTGTTATGTAGACAATTGCACAAAGACAAAAAAAACACTCTCAAAATGTTTGGCAAGCTACAGCTCAGAACATGTCTCCCGAGTCCCACCAGCTCTGAGCGACACAAATATGGCTGTGAGCATTTCACACCCTGAATAACTAGTTTCACTGCATTTCCCCAAGCCTAATCACACATTAAAAACATTCGCCAGGATTGTGTCTGTCATCCGGTGCAGGGGAGGAGAAGCTGCAAACAGTGAGAGATTAAAAGTTCAGCCAATTAAAGACTATCCAGAATCTGATTTTTATTTCAAATCGAGTCACCAGTAATCTGTGGAACCATCTTCACTGGATACCCTGAACACATGAAAGCATACCCCCATAAAGTGGGATGGGTTTCCAGCATAGAGCTGCACGTGCTCCCGTCTCACGCAGCGAGAAGCAAAAGACACTTACTGGCTTGATCTCATCTATTTCTGCAATGCTACTCTTGATGATGATGCCAGCTCAAAGACCACATTGTAGTTTCTGGGGCTGATATAGAGCCACGGTAATTTATTTCAGTATCTCTTTGTGAGATTTTGAACCAAGGGTCATATGTTGATGAGTCGATTCAGAAAAGCGGGAATCCATTTATTTCAGACAATACTGTTCATGACAAAGGAATCAAAGAAATCAGTACCTGATGATATATGGGAGTTTTGCACTGCTATTCCTTTAGATGTTTCAGGCCACCTTCTCAAATGCGTCACACAATTGTACCATGTCACCAGATGCTAACAATGCATGCAAGAACTACCACAACACTGCAAACATACCCATCAACAGACGTGCTGTTATTTATACCTCAAATTGATCTCAAAAGGCAGACGTGGTGACCGTGAAAATAAAGCTCTTCCAACATACCTAAAAGACAGACTTTGAATTTCAATGCTTGTTTGATTGCTTTTTTTTTAACATTTTCCAAAGTATTGAATTTTTTTCTTGTTATTTTGCCAGTAATGGAAAACAAATATGTTTCTGGATTATCTAAAAAGAATCCACATTTCAAAAAAGTCTCGCATAGATTGTAGTGCTCACAACTGATAAAATAATAAAATGTGTCATACCATTAAAATCCATTTCATCCAGTTCTTTCCACTGGGGGGATTGACTTCAACATTATAAAACAAACAAATTGCCAAGTCCTTCAATCCTGATGAGAATTCAGGCTTTGAAATCCTGGTTAGCAGCCTCTAAAGCACAGGCATGTGATTTAACCAGTGGGGCAAATGTGTAAGTGGCCTCTGGGGACATTTCTATTATTTGCAGACATCACCCATGAGGAAAAGCAATGCCTGCTGGCTGGAGCAAGTGGAACAGGTGACCCCAGTAGCCCACACTGCTCCTCAACTCTCCACAAGGTCACCTTCGACACAGATGGGCGGTGTGGGTTTGCCTGTAGACAGCACTGATTGAAAAGCCAAGGAGGGAAAAACCCAACATATTACAATAATACACCAGAGGAAGAACAGTCCTGCAAATGCAAACCAGGTTCATAAGCAGATACACTCATATTTCAGTGACAATTAAAACAACTGCAATCACTGTTTTGACTGCGCTACAGTCCCCTCGAGGAGCCCAGGCCCATTAAACCCATTTTTCTTTACCATTTAACTGTACGGTTAAATAGCATGGCATGTTATACACTCTAAATCTTAATGAGTGCAATAAAAACAGGTGTTCAGTAATCTTGTGCATTCCAAAGGGAATGAAAACAAATATTATTTTTTCTAATTTTATTCCAAGGAAATGTGCCACTTTGCTTTAGGGGACACAAAGAATTGTTTATGTGGAAAACGTGGGAGTTATATTAAGCCTATTACTACAAATACTAAAACCCTGAAAGGTATGAGTAGAGAAATTGTTTTTATATTCATCTTTAATTATACAAAATTTAGTCTAACTTCACTTCATGCTTAATGACACTCTATACAGCTTGAACTACACTCCAAATAAATGCAAATAAGACCAATCAAATCAATTTGGAAGAGAATGAAAGGGAAAAACAAAGTTATAAATTAAGGTGAAGAATACTTAAAAAAAAACTACATCTGGTCCTCATCATTTTTCTCTTATAAAGCATATATCTAGTTTCTTTTTTGTTGCAGTTCTTTTTTTTTTCTTCCTACAATTGAAATTCATGACTGCAAACCAAGAGGGAAGATCAAAGTCTATTTTGATGTCATTGTTTCTCCAGAAGACATGATATTTGAACCTAGGAAATTCATCCTTTCCAGGTATCGAGTCTAGGATTCTCATCTCCAGCAATCAGCTGAGCTTCGCCAGCAATGTGTTTACCAGAGGCTGTGGGGGGAGGTTAGAAAACAAACAAACAAAAAAAGTCTCTACTTTGATAACCGATGGGACTCATGTTCCTAGCTGAAATCATCACCCCGGTTAACATCAGCAACATCCTGGACACATTATGAACCATCACCAAAAACATGTAAAATGTTCTTATGTGAATTGTTGATTAGTTTCTGAAATTAAAAAGGCTATTCCCAACTCCATAAACTGTGTGCTAAAACAGGTTCTAAGCAAAGTCTATAATAGCGGTCTGTGCTTCAAACACCAGCCACATTTAACCATTCTGAACCTACTGTAGTTTATTTATTCTTTAAGATAAGTTATAATATAGTTCACTTATATTAAATAAAGTTCATTTACAAATGTCTTTCTTTGCTTTATGGAACACATTTTAAAATACATTCACTCATTTGTTTGCTGTTCTGTGCAATGTATTATTGGTGGTGGTGGTTTCTGTTGTTGTCGTCAATCCTATATTCAAAGATTGGACCGCTTTCTCATAAGAATACAAATTAAGTTTAGACAGAACACGAAAACCTTAAAGCAACATGAAGCTTTTTTCTTGCTTTCTACACAATCACTCATTCTGTGATTATGACATTATGCCTCAGTAGTATCTTCCCTCTCTAATTAGTTACTCTAGTATTGCTCGCTGTCAGTCTCAATTCATGCCATACACCATTTAATCTTCCTCTTGATATATATTCTGCTTCAACAACAGTCAAACTGCAAAGCATAACTCACAAAAATAATGCACATTCTTTTAAATGGGCTTCTGGGTGGGTGACCAGGACAGTTTTGGCTATACTCACGTTTCAACAGATTAAAACACAAATCTGTAACATTTGAGGGGGAAAAAAAGCCGTAAGCCATACAAAGAATGCTACAATAACAGCAAACATCTGTTTTGTAGATAAAATAAGATATTATTTTTGCCTTTGAATAATTAAGCTTTTCATTTTCATCTTTAACATTTCAAAACCGAAAGAGGGTCTAAGGCTACATAAGGTGATTGACCACTTCCACTATTTCCGTGCTGTTAGCATGCCAAGAAAGGGTAGCACCAGATGTTCATACAAGTAATCCTACTTGCTGTTTCCAGTAAGAGACCTGTGAATCAGGACTGACCCCCTGAAAGCTGCTTTATTGCAGTTTAGACTACTTCTCAAGTTATAAGGCAATACTGATCCATTCAGCCTTAGCCGCAGAACACCATGAGTGCCTGTACACAACAGGATATCACTGCACCAACTACAAAAAGAAATGTCATCATTTTATTTTGCTGCTCTTTGCTTCTTTTCGCTTTAAGAGATTAAAGAATCCCTAGAAGTTACCACTTAGTTCTCCAATTAAAACCTGAATAAACTGCAATTAACTAAAATGGCATAATATGTAAAAAGCTGAGCACACTGCATATGGTCACAAAATCAGTTGTGTTTAATTGAATTGAGAATTTATTAAATCAAGTTTCTTTTGGCTTTGATATTCAAGAACACACATCCAAAATTGTATTACCTTGGCAAACTCTACACATCGAGCTAATGCAATTAAAAGCTAAAAAAAAAAAGGACTTTAGCATAAGCGTTAGAGAACAAATATTTCTTCAAGATCATCAGAGACTGAAGTCACTTGTCCTACTTTGGTAAACCTTTTAACATGGGCAGGGAAAGGACAGGAAGAGTTGTATTAAGTAGAGATCCACAACTTTCTCTTGAATACAATCTTCTATTAATGGAAATCAACAATATGTGGGAATGAGTCTGGTCCGAGTCCCCAGTGGGGCCCAATTATAAAAATGAGCTCCTGTGAAGACAACCTAGGTGCTTGCCTTCCACTTGTGTTTTCAGTAATAGTTCTTCAATCTGGGAGATTGATCCCCTCTTGGATTGCATAACAGGATTGGAATGGTTAAAGCTTCAACACAAGTCCTTTAAAAACTAAAGAGTCTATCTGCAAGTAAACTGACTTATCAATTAGCAGGCCCTGTGGAATCCTCATTAGCTGGAGTTATTTCCAGTTAAGTCTGTCTAACTCCCCTGGTGTTAGGTAAACCTAAACGGCAATCTCTCTTACATTAATGCTCATGTGGGTGTAATGCTTAAGGTGCTGGGATTTTCAGTACAATGCCGATAAAATGTCAAATTTGTAACCTGCAATTTATACACTCTTTTATAATGTGTTCTAAATACTGATTTACAGTTTACAGTATCACCCTGTCCCTGCAAAACATGACATGTAGACTCAACATAACATGTAGCTTGAGGGTTACTCATACTGCCAGGCTAATTGGGCTGATTAAAAAAATAAGTATATATATGCAGACCTCAGAAAAATTATGAAGTCAGACAGATTTAGGTTTCGGCAAGTCTTGAGTATAGCAATCACAATGTTAGTAATTACCACTGTTCGTTTTAAATGTATGAGCATCACAGTGGAATACTGTAATACAAAAATATAGACATTTTCTTTTCTTTTTTTTTTATTTTCTGAAGCTAATAAAATCTGGTACTAAAAAAGGATATGATACAAAATCTGTGTAGGTTTACCACATTTAATTGAACATTAAATACAATGTGCCCACATAGCTTAGATGCAGCTTTCAGGAATTTCTGGTTTGAAAATAAGAAGTGATATTGATTTGCGAATACAATGACATCACTGGTGACTGTAATCCAGTGAAATGATTGATACCACAGAGACTCTTCACAGTGTGCATGCTCTCCTGATCACTGCCTTGGTCAGTGGCGATCAAGCCATGCCTGAGGACTGAGGGTAATTCGTTTTGTGTAAATATCATGAGGGTATCTTAGCCATATTGGTCAGACGGGTTGTCTACCTTGGACAACATATCAGCGCAGAAGACGATATTATGGAAGAGATCAAAAAAAGAGTGAAAATGGGATGTAGTGCATTTGGAAGAAACAGCACCCTGTTAAAAGGAAATCTACCCATTTGCCAGAAGAGAAAAGTATGTGGTCAATGCATACTACCAGTGCTCACTTATGGCTGTGAAACTTGGTCGCTCACTAACAAAAATATTACAGAAACTGTGGGTGACACAAAGAAGCATGGAAAGATGTATGCTTTAATGACAAGAAAAAAACAAAAAAGGAAATGAATGGATCTGAAAACAAACAAAAATATGTAACATCATTGAAAGGCTGAAAATGTTAAGAAGGCAATGGGCCGGACAGATCAAAGATGGACAAAGGAAACTATCTAATGGATACCAAGAGATAAGAAAAAAAGACGTAGAAATGGAAATGTCTTGGGGAGGCCTTCATCTAGCTGTGGATCAATATAGGCTGATGGTGATGATTGTGATGATATGTATTTGTTTTAAAAGGCCCGTTTATTCACTGTTTTTGTTGTTGTTTTGAAACAGTTCAATTTTCCAGTTTCTACCTTCCTGTGACCTGAACATAACCCAGGCCAGCCAAACCAGCTCACAACCTTAAATCCAAGTGATCAACAAAGAACTTGTGTGTTTCACATTTTTCAAAGTCATTACTTTCCTTTTTCATCCTTCCAAATGTGTGCAACAGTGGTATCTGTGAACACGTCAGGGTATTGTTTCACACATCCAGATAGGCTCAGCTTACATTGAAAGCATTCCAAGCACAGTGAACTCCACCTTTTCTGAAATGGCTTAAAAGCTCTAAGACTTCCAAATAAACAACCATAGAGTAAAGGGTTTAAGTACCTTCTTTAAAAGTAGTGCACATTCTAAAGCACTTTCAATTCATCTGAATTCAGCTAAAACCTCAAAGCCCTTTTTGGCCATTACAGATCAAAATCATGGATTGTGTTAATCTTTTCAATGACAAAACAAAAATATAATTATAATTATATATATATATATATATATATATATATATATATATATATATATATATATACACTCACCTAAAGGATTATTAGGAACACCTGTTCAATTTCTCATTAATGCAATTATCTAATCAACTAATCACATGGCAGTTGCTTCAATGCATTTAGGGGTGTGGTCCTGGTCAAGACAATCTCCTGAACTCCAAACTGAATGTCTGAATGGGAAAGAAAGGTGATTTAAGGAATTTTGAGCGTGGCATGGTTGTTGGTGCCAGACGGGCCGGTCTGAGTATTTCACAATCTGCTCAGTTACTGGGATTTTCATGCACAACCATTTCTAGGGTTTACAAAGAATGGTGTGAAAAGGGAAAAACATCCAGTATGCGGCAGTCCTGTGGGCGAAAATGCCTTGTTGATGCTAGAGGTCAGAGGAGAATGGGCCGACTGATTCAAGCTGATAGAAGAGCAACTTTGACTGAAATAAGCACTCGTTACAACCGAGGTATGCAGCAAAGCATTTGTGAAGCCACAACACGTACAACCTTGAGGCGGATGGGCTACAACAGCAGAAGACCCCACCGGGTACCACTCATCTCCACTACAAATAGGAAAAAGAGGCTACAATTTGCACAAGCTCACCAAAATTGGACAGTTGAAGACTGGAAAAATATTGCCTGGTCTGATGAGTCTCGATTTCTGTTGAGACATTCAGATGGTAGAGTCAGAATTTGGCGTAAACAGAATGAGAACATGGATCCATCATGCCTTGTTACCACTGTGCAGGCTGGTGGTGGTGGTGTAATGGTGTGGGGGATGTTTTCTTGGCACACTTTAGGCCCCTTAGTGCCAATTGGGCATCATTTAAATGCCACGGCCTACCTGAGCATTGTTTCTGACCATGTCCATCCCTTTATGACCACCATTTACCCATCCTCTGATGGCTACTTCCAGCAGGATAATGCACCATGTCACAAAGGTCGAATCATTTCAAATTGGTTTCTTGAACATGACAATGAGTTCACTGTACTAAACTGGCCGCCACAGTCACCAGATCTCAACCCAATAGAGCATCTTTGGGATGTGGTGGAACGGGAGCTTCGTGCCCTGGATGTGCATCCCACAAATCTCCATCAACTGCAAGATGCTATCCTATCAATATGGGCCAACATTTCTAAAGAATGCTTTCAGCACCTTGTTGAATCAATGCCACGTAGAATTAAGGCATTTCTGAAGGCGAAAGGGGGTCAAACACAGTATTAGTATGGTGTTCCTAATAAACCTTTAGGTGAGTGTATATATATATATAAATCCTAACAAAGGGCAATAAAACAAAATGCATCATGAATAAGTAAACACACGAATGGTATAATAATGAATACACAGTGTACACAACTGGTATCTGAAATACACTGGGGGTCTGAGCAAAAGCAGCAAGAAGTCAGCATCACCTCCATTGTGATGAGGATCAATTCACACGTCACCTGAGCATGTTTCAACATTGCCAGGAAACTGTAACTCACAGAAACACATCAGCATGCAACAGGCAAGCTTCTAGTTGGCTCAGCACCAGCCATACTATCTACAATACTGGGTACGTGTTAGACACATTTTGGAGTGGGCATCACAAAAACTATACCTAGAGAAATGCAGAATTCTTTCAAGAAATATGTTTGATACTGAAGTGTAGCAAGTGTATCACAATCCCAAATATACACATATATTATAAAGATACTTGCCAAAAGGGAAAAATCGCACATAAAGGAGTGTGAATGCATAGTTTGTAATTCTGAAGACATTGTCTGAAACAGAGCTTGTTGTACCTGAGTCTGTTATACATAAGCTTCATTACAGGCAAGCTAATAATGTTCTCTTCACGGTTTAATCTGAATAACAGAAATGAGCACACATGCAGTGAGTCAGCTACTGTGACAATGAAACCTAACATTTTTACAACTGTGAGCACAGGAACACAGGGCTCCACTGCCTTTTTATTTCCAACATCTCAGACAACAACTGCCAGGCAATAAAACTGCTATTAAAAACAGTGCGTCTCTCTACTCCACGAATGCCCTCAACACCATTTTCAAAAAGAATGACTTGACCCCTAAGAGGAAAAATAAATAAATGAGTGGACTGAAATGTATGGACCCTTTTAGAAAGGTTATGAAAAAAAACATAAACCTCATAAAAAATATTTTAAACAAAGACTAGAAACCTTCCTTTCATAGCCTGCAGAAGGTGATGGATAGTCAGCACTGAATACAAACTCCTCTACCCATCAACCGCACCACTGAACAGTATGATCAGCACCCTGGAGCAGAATTTGAATGACATTTGTCTTTTCTTGGTTATAAATAAGGAGTTGTCCATGTTGTGAATGTGATGTTGTCAAGGTGGACCATTATCTGATTTGATTAAGCTACAAATTTAGAACTAATTCACATTTTCACCAAGTGGTGAGAGAGGATATATGAGTTTCCAAGTGTATACCACTAATTAAATATATAGTATATGGAATTTAATTGTTCAAACAGAAATGAATATGTAAAGGAAAGTGCTCATTTCTTTACCATTATGAAGGCCTTCACTTAATGTTGGCATCTGGGACAAGAACAAAACTGCACCCAGCCTCTGTTTGCCCAGGTGTATTTTGGTTACTGTTGTTGTGAACTGTATCAGAATGGCTTTACTGCAGCTTGTTGTGTTATCTTACTGCTGATATCAAAGCAAAACTTTATCAACTTTCACATTTAGTTTAGTTAACATGAGTCTATATTTAACCTCTCACACCTCTACTTTCAAAATCACACAAGGTTTTTTGCTGGTGGATTGTACAGAAAACAAAAATACTATTTTACCACAAAGAAAATTATAAATGTTTCATGTTACATTATCAAAAGATAAGATCTAGACAATTTTGATTACCTCAGGACACAGGTATGCAGACTAGTCTAGTATAGTTGTATGGAGGTCAGTGAGTTACCAGTATTTTATTAAATATATTTCCCAATCATAACAATCTTTGGAATATATTTCATATCAAAGTTATTAAATAAAGGGGATACACCAAAGGCCTGAATTTATTAATTGTTTATTAAAATTACCATTATCCATTAAATACAAATTAACCAATTATCTGTTAATCATTGCATATGTGACTTAACTGTAATAAAGTAAACTCAAAGAAAAGACTTTGAACCCTTGAGTAAGGACAAGGCTGTAAGATAAAGGTTGGAAAGTCAGACAAAAAAACTCCAACAATACATACACAGGGTAAAGGACAAGTAAACCACACAATTATTGATGAAGGTAAAAATCTAAATCTATAAGCGGTGGCTTCTACATGTGCCTCAGGAGCCAGGAGTGGGAAGTGAAGCTGTGTTTCCTATTCCTCACTGTGACAGGTTGCTGAATGCCAGTCAGTTCTGGAACAATGATGCTGTGACGTTTATTCAGTCATTCTTAAGAGGCACTTTTGCATCTCAGTAGTTAAGTTTGGCAAATTGAGAGGACGGGACTTTATCTCAGGACACTTCCTCTTCCAAGCTTGTATCTGGGAATTCTTTGTCAGGGGAATGGAGAGCCAACCCCCACCTCAGTCTAACCCCGTTGAGAAAGAAACCGAGGCTCTTAGAACTACACTGTACACTCAGAGGCTATCAAGTATTGCAAACATCATACTGATTTAAAAGAATGAAAAAAACACTGTATATACGAGCATATTAAATCTTACACCCATTGCGTACTGCAATTACAAGTGTAGTGCTGATTCTGTTGCGGTTTCATATATATCACAAAATGCTTATTTTGGAATGCTGCAAAAATAGGTCTCCTAGTTTTTCACACCACAGGCTGATTAGTCCAATTTATTTCTCCACAATAAAACATGACACCATCTGGAAACTTTGGTGAGATTGGTTAACTGTTAAACACTGTATCAATGCATTATTAGCCATTACAACCAAGTTTCTTTGAACAGGATTTAGCTGATGCCTTTTACATTTCATAGTGCAGTAAATCTTTCCACTGCAGCAAAATCTTTAGAGAAAACAGAATTCAAGTATCTGCTCCAGAACACTGCAATGCATGTTCAAAGAATCATTGATATCAGCTGATAAGTGAAATATAAATGACATCCCAAGGCTTTCAAATCCTATTGATATGTATATGATATACAAATCACCCTTTCATATATATAAGAGCCCTCTATATAAAATACCAACCAAGAGAGCTCTTTCCAATAGAAATGTAATCGTTTCAATTATATTAAGAGAGCCCTAACATTATCTAATTACTCTCTTCACAGAGTTCTCCTCAAACGAAGGACTGATTCAACTGATGCCATCCGACTAATAAACAATCTAAAAGACTAATTAGCTATATGGCTAGAGGGCTTTTTTGGGCGGAAGCTTTTAAAGAGTTCAGCAATGTAGTGGCGGTGGCTGCTTATGCGGTGGAAATATGCATGTATAGAGCCAAGAAACATGCTTAGAATACATTTTCACTATACTGTTAACAGTGTCATTGGTGCAGCTAACAGCAGCCCCCCACCCCCATCTCCCCTGGGGGATACCAGGGCCCTCATCCTAATTAATGACAAAAGAACATCATGCCATTTTCTTGTGACCTTGGTGCCCTGGAATGTCACTTAACTATGGCAGCAATGGATTAAGTGTCACTGTGCAGGCCGGGAAAAACACACTAGCGGCTTGTCAACAGGGTCACAACCGACTGGAAAAATCCTCCCGTAAATCCTGGTAGCCTTTGACCTGAATTGCCATGGTGACCCATTGAATGTCTTTTCCACCCCCCATCTCCACCCCCCCATCTCCTTCCAGGGTTTCGTTTCATCTTACAAATGTCTGGTCAGTTAAGGTACTGTTGGCTCCATACTAATAAACTCATCCCTGAAACATTACTCCTACAGGGTACTACTACTACTACTACTACTATTACTACCATTAATAATAATAATAATAATAATAATAATAATAATAATAATAATAATAATAATAATGTGTTACATGTAAATAACAATGTGCTGTATTTGTTATATTTTTTCCATCTGGTCAAATTACTCTGTATAACAACTCTCAACTACTAAGCAAAAATTATGCTTCATGTACTCCTAAATGACATGAGAAGGTTAAAACATACAGTAAACAGCGTGGTTCACATTTGATTTAGTCTATACTGAAGACATGAAAAAGCTACCATCAACGAATGAGTTAGTAACACCAACACACTTGAAGCTTAGCAATAGCATTTCTCTGCGGGCAGCTTTAATCCTATTGCCACTCAGTTCCAACCACTGCAAAGACTGGAAAAGACCTTAAACCAATGGTGTAAAGTGCGTGTGTATCAGGTGGTCTGTATTATCCTCTTCCTAGGCTGAAATGCACTTCCTAATTAGAAAGACAACTGTAAGTAATACATGAACCAAGTTAGTCATCGAGCGGAGGTTTTTCCCAAGATCACCCCTCCCCAGGTTTCTTTGCTAAAGGCTGTCAACAAACAATTGTAAGATGACTCATGGTGAAAGCTTTTTTTTGTTGTTTAATGGGGGGGGGGGATCAGCTCTATAATAATAGCATCCATTTCATATCCGTTGTGATCCAGTCATTGCATTTGATAGACCTACTAAGCTCCTATTGAATTCGCATTGCTTACGCCTAACTTTGAGGTCCAGATCCCCACCACAGCCCTTTTGCATTGAGCATTATAATATGCGATTGTTGACAATACTGTAAATCATGCAGTTGAACCCATGTGTAAAAAAACTGGTATTTATTTCCAGTTACTCTGGATGTGGCCATGCAAAACACTGCTGATAGGACACTGTGTTATAAAGCCATAGGAGAGGTTATTTCTTCAGTCATTGGCTGATCTTATGGTCTATTTCAAAAGCGTATTTGTCGATAGAGGTGCTTCACACAGAAGCGGATTAGTTGGCATGCCATCAACAATTATGAGGGGAATAATAGTACAGCCATTTAGTAGACCAATCATTTATTGAATGAGCTCGGAGATAAATAAATAAATGGGGAAATGACACAAAATCAAACCAACAACTGAGCATTATAATCCCAACATGCACGCATACACACACTACAGTGAAATAATTCATCGACTGCTTAATTACATTTCCATGCTCCAAACCTGTGATAAAACAAGTTTCCCAGTAAGATGCGTGTGTGAGACAGTGTGTGTATCTATCTATCTATCTATCTATCTATCTATCTATCTAAAGGCATACAGGGATAGCTCTACTTACCAATTCTATACACACATAGTTCCTGTTTTGCAGCTTCCTGTTAAACGAGCTCCTTGTATTTTTGCGAAGAATGAAAATAATCCACCCATATGCCTTCAGACAAGAAGATACTCTTTCAAAGAAAAATCCCCAAATGTGTCTCTTGACTGAACGGACCTTGCCAAGACTTTCGGCAGGAGCATCCACAAGGAGATGCAACTGTCTGCTCTCAGAGCAGCGCTGCTCCAATCAGTAAAACAGGGATCCAATGAAACGGAGGCTGTCGTCCCAGAACAAGGCGCTAACGTGCCCGAGTGCAGCGCCTCTCAGCCCCGTGTCCCCGGCGGAGCCTCTGCGCTGCGCAGGCACACCTCCACCACACGGCAGCGGTGGCTGTGGGTAGGACTGCGGGGGGGGCTGGGAAACAAACCACTCCTGTCTTCAGTGGGGAAAAAACCCGAGCAAAAGACAGCTGGTGCGGGTGAGAAACATCGGTAGTGTCTAAACATGGTGCAGCGCTGCCTCCCCGCACAGACCCGCACCGCTGGACGGCCAGACTCCCTCACGGGTGTGCGCTCATCCCCGGCTCTCCGTGTCGGAGCCGGCGTTCACAGCAGCACATGGCTGCTAGGCAAACCCCCCCGCAAAAGACAGGCCGAGAAAACGGCATTTGGAAAGGAAACAAAAGACAGCTGACCGCATGTGAGTGCCTGAAACCGCCACTGTGGCCGGACTTTCATTATTACTGGCGCCTCTGAACTCATGAGTGCCAAACGCTCAGCCACATACCTGTTTTGTGTGTTAACGTTTTATTTCTGTAATGTATTACTATTTCTCAGCTTACTATTGGTGGGATTTGATTCAACACATAATTCAGTGTAATTATTCAATACAAGGACAAGCTACAGATGACCGAATAACAGGTAAAATGCCTGTTGCTTGCATAGGGTTTCAGGTGAAGATTTATTCTATATTTATTTGGTTCCATAGTACTTTATGCTTCTCACTACCACTGATTGGATATGAAGACAGTTTCCATGAACAGACTGTCAAGCAGGAAGGTTATGGTTAATAATTAACTGGGTTTTTAAAACCATACAGTAAAATGTACTGGTACATCTGTGAGTGACCATGCTGCACTGCTTACAACAAAGGGGGGAAATAAACACAAGCAATACAGCACATCTGCATTTTACATTCCATACAACAAGCAATGGTTATCCTGTCATATCATGTAATATTTTTTATATACAAGTATGTGGATTTATGAATTGCAAGTCTGATCGTGCAATATTGGAGCTACATCAGAACCCTTTCTAAATTTAGCAGATTTTCTGTCTTCATCAGGTGAATCTACTCTTATACACTGGCTTCCAACTCTTGTTCTTGTCTGATTTTGTTTGATGTAAAGAGATGGCTGTTTAGATTGTAGCATTCATCTTCTTTTGGACAGTTACACTGCATTCAACTGCTAGACAGGATCACTACTCACAATAATCTTCACGGTCTGAATTTCTGATGTTTGAATTGATCATTACTTTCCATCTGGTTAACATAAATGTATACATAAATAAATAAATACACTGCTCTTGCTATTCCCGTATCTTCTGAATGGCCCATATTAAACAATTATTTATTATGTGTGTTTATTGTTATAAAATTGTAGGGAATCTGGTTTGTGTGCAATCTGACCCTCAACAGCATTTTAAAACTAGGACAACTACCAAACTGCTCAGATAATTATTTGCCAGATGCATTATATTATTGTCATATTAGTGAAAACAACAAATACACAGACACCAGTGTTAATAAAATAACAGGGCTACATTGATGGAAAAAGACTGTATCTGGGCAGCTGCTTGTCTAGCTGGACTGACTCAAACAGATTTTCAAAGACCTGTCAGAATCTGTGTCATATGTACACACACGCGCGCACACACACACACACACACACACACACACACACACACACACAATATAGATATGTCTTGATTCGGGTCCTCCTGTGAATGTTGTTTATTCATTACACACATGGTTACATTTTGCGCATTTTGTAAATTATTCATCTAAACAAATCACCCCCACTTCACTTTTAACTACGTTTTTCTTTTCATGTTGCACTACTAATCAGCTGGAACAGCAGTGCCAACAGTGTTTGTTTCTGTTCAGTAGGGGGTGCTCTTTCCTCTGAGACAGCCAGGCAAAGAAATATACACATTTAATTAGATACATGTCAATAAGGTTGATTCAATATAAGTATTAAATGTAGCCTAAATAATACATGCTTTGTAAAGTTTCACAGTTAAAAGGCTTTTAAAAAGGGACTGTTTTAAATAGCTTTTCCCGCTTTTGTGCTAGATTAACGTTGGACAGTAGAGGAGAATTAGAATCCACATAATTTGGCTTCGGCACATCTGACTGTACTGTTTGAAATGTAGCTCATCCTTCTCCACAGGATGTAGACAAACATACAAAATGGAAATTTGCATTGATCATGCATGTCTTTTTTGAAAGGTGTGTTATTTTATTTTACTGTAAGCGGCACAAGCAACATCCTTCTGCATCCTTTAAAATGACAAGAATTAAGCAGAGGGAAGGGATAAGTGAAAGCACAATGGGGTTTTATTGTTCACAATCAGCCATGCAGTCATTGGAGATCACAAGCAGACGAGCAGGATGAACCACACAGGCTCCTGTCAATCATAACCTCTTTAGTTATTGTAACATTATACAGGATAATAATGCCAGTATTCAACAGCATTAATACCCAAAAGGAATAGATTAAAAGCAGCAGCATCATGACTACATTGCCAGTCTTCCATCCTCCAACTATTTCAAAACTTTACAATTCAGCAATGGCTAAAAATAATAATTACAAAGCTTCCCTTTTCATTTCAGTTTTACACAATTGCTCACTGTTTAAATACCAAGACAGAATTTCCTCTTTTCTCCAACCAGCTGCTATGTTCTGCTAAATCATCTTCTGAAAAGATGAGATTATAAAAGGGTTCTCCTCATAAAATACCCCCCAGGACTGTGTCTGTAAGATACACAGATTCTGAATGTGGAAAGCAGTTCTACTTAAATGTAGTTATGTATTACTCTGCATTATGGAGGAGTGGTCAGGGCTCTGCACTGTACACCAGAGGATTGTGGGTTCAATTCCAGGTGGGGGACACTGCTGTTGTACCCTTCAGCAAGATACCTGGATTACTCCACTAAAAACCCAGCTCTATAAATGGGTAATTATGTGTAGAAATAATGTGATATATTTCAACAATTGTAAATTGCAATGGATAAGGGCTAAACACAATGTAATAACTACAACTATACAGCAAAGACACCAATGGTCACAATCTCCAGTCACACTTCCACTTTTAAAGCAGCTTAGCTTGTTGACCACTAAATTAATGCAAATAACTGTATCTTCAGACTTCTGTGAAATCAGTGTCGAATCTCTTAAAAACACGGAACACTGAAGGGATGTTCTCATCATAAAGTCACACACTGTGACAAATTAATTAATTAAATTATTTTAATGAAGTATAGCAACGATTAACTGACAGCACTGATTATTGTCAGGAGGTTCAGTACAACTGGGCCTGGTGCCAGCAGCACAGAACATTTAAGCTTCTAATTTATATGACAAGATTTGAGCTTGTGAACTGACTGTAGGGAAGTCAAATACTAAGGTTTTCCAAAGACATGTGTGGATAAATTGTGTCCAAGCAGTGCATACAAAAACTGTAAACTGTTCAGCTTTCTCATTTGTATTTCATGAAATAGATATAGTCTGCATCATAGGAAGCAGTAGTGTTTGTAATGCAATACAATAACAATCTTACTATAAACTGTTCTGCTTTCTAATTTTTATTTCATGAAATAACATATATATATATATATATATATATATATATATATATATATATATATATATATATATATATATATATATATATATATATATTCTTTATCATAGGAAGCAGTAGTGTTTGTAATACAATGGAGACAAATAATCCCTTTATCCCAAACCCTGTGATTGATCTTTTTAATATGTTAATGTGACTTTTATGCTGGAACAAAACACAATATGTGAAGGCAAAAGTTAATTAATATAATTAACCCTACTACAACTGAGACCAACATTTACATTGTCTGGACTTGAAGGGAACAAGCTTTCTAACTGTGATGGGATTTCATGCCATCCATAAAAACTTGTTCTTCAGATGTTGTAGTCTTAAGTATTGCAGGTCAATACATGAAGATCAAAGAAATCTCAGATGGACTACAACAAAAAAAGAGTAAAGACCTTGGAAGGAGAACAATAACACAATCTGCAAATCACACCTGACCTGTATGTATTAAATAATTTAAATTCTTCTATCAAATGACACATGTGGTCTTTTTTTTAGTTTTTTATACCCTTATGTGTTATATGATCTCTTGAAAGTGCTGAATGAGTCCAAATACATTTTAAAATTATACATATAATTATATCTGGAGACTTGAGAGAAGATTTGGTCATGTGGACTGGTTAGTGGTTTTTGCCTGCCTAAGAACACACACAAAAATATATAATAATTCATGACATTAAAAAGAGGATTGCAATGTTTCGATTTAAAACTAATTTGATTTCTGTAAACGAATGCGTGTACTTAATCTGCAATTTCACTAATCTGTTTGTATAAGAAAATATTAAATCATCTCTTTTTGAGATGCATTCACTAATAAACAAAGCAGCCACTGAAGCAGTGATTTGGAAAAAGAAAATCTCACCGTAAGTTATTCTACTCTAACAATATTGATGACTGAAACACAAAATTCTTCCTCTGTCACAAGGTGGGTCAAAACTCCTTTTCTGGGCTGATTAATGTATTATTCTACGCCTTTCCTATTTGGCGTGCAATAAGCTGCAGATTGATTTTCCATTCATTCAAAATGTGGGGGATTAATGATAGAATTTCACAGCTGATTTGTAATTAAACCTGCTCAGTACAGTATTGATTTGCCATTGCAATTTTATGCTTTCAGTGATGCCACTTTTTGTTTTTGTTTATTGTATTTTTAATGTAGAAATACAAATATAATTAGTTATTTTCTTATTTATTGTTAAGATGTGGAGTCAAAGCTAAAATGCCTGCACCAGAGACACCTGTACTCAATTGCTTGGAGGCCTATTCTCTAGTTTGAAAATAAAACTGGGTGATTGTACAGGATGGCATTTTTATATTTGTATAAAGTATAATTACTTAAATAAAGCACCTGTGTTTGTTTCTTTCTTAGTTCCATAAACTGAAGCAGAAATTCAAATTCAAATTCAGAAAGCATGGTTAGGGATATCAATTTGCAGCATTTTATTAGGGTTCACCAGCTTCATTAAAATATCACAGATTGCTTCTGAAAACAAGTCTGCACAGACAGCAAACAATTAAACAGTGACAGTGGAAGACTTTGGAGGAGCAGCGGATCTCTGCTGATTTGTCTTCAGCCACTGTGGTGTTCAAGCTTCAATAATACTAATAATACCTTAGGAGATTAGGTGAGGTTTTAATTAAGAACAAAGATTAGCTTTGTGCTTCCCATTCTCGTTATCAGAGGCAGTGGGTGCAGGCCTGAGGTATTAGGTAAATAAGCTAAAGTGATTTTTTTGTTTTGCACTGAAAATGAACCTTTGCTGTACTATATAACCAATATCTATCTACAGCTCTACATGGGATGGCACACCAGTTTGATGGTGTATAATGCAATTGTCACATCACAGCCTGTTGCGGCAAAATGTTTCACCCTGATTATGCACAACCAGAATGCAACATAATAGACCCAGAGCACTTCTAGAAAGTTACAATTATGGCAATTATTGTGTTTGGGTTGTTCCAATGGTCAAATAGGAATTAATACCTAGCAAGAAAAACACATCTGTAACATGTCAGAAAAATGCTCTCATAATAAAATAATATAACAATGCATGACAAATGCAAACACTTTAAGAATTTACACACATTTTTCTTAAAATACCTTTGAATAACCATGAATATTAAATTTGTTTCAGTCTTCCACACTTTTGACATCCTTGCTCTAAGTGTGAAGTTTCTTTCTCTGTCAGTGATTCAGCAATCTGAGATCACCCATAGTGTCCTAGACCATTTTCTTCCAAATAAACCTCATTAAGAGTTATCTGTTTTGGTGGCTTCACACTTAGTAAGGTGTAAATTGATATCTCTTGAGGCAGCTGTTTCTAAATCAAAATTCCCAAAATATGTGAACTATGAAAAATGTTTTTGCTCCTAAAAAATGTTAATAGTCATAAGTGGGGTGTGAAAAGGCATACAATCTAAATGAACACCTTCTAATTACAAAATCTGGCATAGCTGTAAGTAATTTTAATGAAGTGTAAGAGCTGGTTTCAGTAGCGCTGATTCTCTTTGTGTTCATTCTCATTTCAATAGCATAGGAAGTGAGAGAACACATTTTTTATTTAAAATATATTTAAAAATCAGTTTTATTAGAACAAAAAGAAGACGGATACACTAGAAATAATATTCTACAAGTGGAAAGCTGAACACCATGTATGAGCTAGAATAAAACTGAAAGAGAAATTTAATTTAACAACTGGAATTGTATTTAAACACTGAACTACTGAATCAGTTGTTCCTAGACTATTATAGTAATACAGCAGGTATATATTATATCTTTATATATATATATATATTAATGCTCAGCCTCCAGAAAGTTTGGAGCAGGCTAATTGTGTTCCACTTGGTGTCTCGGATATTGGCAACCAACCTCCTCTTTATTGCAGTTCTTGCACTGTGAAGCTCCAAAGGGGAGAGGGGTTATTGTGGAAGGATATTTTCCTCACCACTAAGTTCTTTCCCAGACAAAGAGCTTGTTGAACGCTCTGAGAAAAACATGATGCTTCCCGTAATCCCAATGAACAAAGGACGCCAGTTTGTGAATTTACTGTCGGAGTCCAGCTTCATCTGGAAAATACTTCTTTTTCCAATTTTGTGACTCCCTTCATTTCCTTTAAAGACCCCAGTGATGACCTCCTACACTGTGGAGACTTGTACTCTGGAATTTCTTTTTACTGCAAATGGGAAACAAAGTCTACAATTTCTCAGTCCAGCCGATGACTCATTTGCACTCAATTTCTATTCTGTGGAAGACAGAGCTGACAACAGCCTACTCTTCTTCATGGAAGGGCAGTCTTCTGTGTCTTGACCTCTTGTCCCCATATATGCTACAATAGTTTTAAATAGGGAGAGTATAGAAAAGCCTGCCTTTAATTCAAGAATTTAACAGAAAACCCAGAAAGTGACTTTCTATCACTGTTTATGACTAGGAGATTCTGTAAGGTTAAAGCAGAAATGTACTAAAACAAACTTCAAACACAAGACATTTAACCAGTGTGTGGTTACTCTCTCATAAATTAATTAATTTGTTCATATTTTCTCTCATTTTATGTGTATTTGTGCATTTAAAACAGTATACAAGTGAACTAGAGTGAAAGACAAATAGATACAATTTAAACTTTTACTGTAAAAATACATTTTAATGATGTTATCCATGAAAACGAACGATTTGGAAATAAAACATTGTAGACAATACGACCTATATATGCAATTTCCTACATGAAACTGTTGTCCCTTGAGGTTTGCATTGAGTGTAATATGATTTTTGAAATGCCTTGTTTACTTGAATCTGTAAACCACAGCTAAAAGGGGTTCATGTTAGTACACAGCTATGCATTGTTTACAGTCAGAATCACTGCTCAGTCAGTTCGATGAGCCATGCAGGCTGTGCATCATTATTTACTGCTGTCTGGGTTTCAAACGTCTTTACATCACTTGGTTAATCAATTTGATGCATCTTCTTTTGCGTGACACATATTTGTATGCTATGTAGAATGCCTTTGTTGTGAAAATGCATTTAAAAATAGAAATATATCAAACAAAGTTAAACAGATATGTCAAGTCTTATTTTGTCTGAATTGGTATGTGAAAAATAGGATACTGAACTAGTGCAAAGCAGCAAAAGCAGACATTATTTTTTCCTCCCCTCAAATCTGGATTTATACAACTTAAGAGGACAGTTTCAGTTTGCCAGTTATCCAGACAAATACTGAATAATGGTATAAAACTGGTATAAAATGGTATAAAACTGAAAGTAATGGTGGAATATCAAGATTATGAAATATATTAGAGAACCACTCGTGTTATGCAGGAAGTATGCAGACTTTCATAAAATCATGCCAATTAGGTGCAGCACAACTAATAAAATAAAATATGCATATCTAAAATAAAATATAGGAAAAATATACACTGAATGCTATGTATAAATCTAGTGTTTATGTCAGTAAAGTAAAAGTCATCTTTCTAAAAATAAATAAGTTACCTTACTAAAATATTTACATGTAAAATACAAACCCACATACACAAAAAAAAAAACATACTGGCATGCAAGCAAAGTCCTAAAATTCAGCCTCACTCTGCAAGGTAATTTACATGAGATGCCAAAGCAATTATTATTCAATGCACACTATCATATACAAAGACATGTGTTCACCTTCTGACTCAGCAGAACAGCTTTATTAATTTTGGAACATTCCCTCGTATTTTATATTCAAGACAGGGATCTAATCTAACTCTTTCTTGTTGGAAGGTAAATATTTAAATACCTTATCCTTCACCTGTGAGTCGAAAATTCAACTCCACTATATCTTAGTTTGACCTGCAGAGTGGAACAGCATGACCACACAGTCACCATCGATCAAAACTCCCACGAACCTGAAACAAACCCTTGGTGGATATCGACAATATTCTCCTGGCTTTAATAATGAAAGCTAATTTGAAATCCGACAGCCCATAAAAACCTAACATAATCATCTAGGGATCCCTTTAACACTCTAGTTTTCCACACAAAAAAAGATTCCATAATAATGACGTAATGATGTATTAATAGATAATATGGAATATATATACCCACAGCTCCTTACACAAGGTACTCATTTTGTCAGGTAACTTTCTCCGTTCTCTAAATTTCTATCTCAGTTGTTGAATCTTAAAGCATCCTGGCTGCAAATTCGTATTAACTGCACCTCCAGCACTTGCTTTTTTAATAATTTTTTTACATTGCAGTGATGCAGTGTGGCCTTCAGATTGCATATCCTTCAGCCGGGAACTGAATCCCTTTATACCTTGCAGCATGCCAAAACAATCTGTCTTTTTAAAAACAGGTTGATGATTAATGCTTATATGTCAGCTTTTTATGTTCAGTCCTTTTAGTTCTGTGAGCTACCCTTAAATGTTTTTTCATGAAGGTTGCTCTATAATGTAATTAGTGTACTTTGGTAGGGTATATCAAACTGACATTTTACTGAGCTTTTTCAGGGACAGCTCTTTAATAATGAGGCTGATGCTTTACCATCTTTGACAGTGAAAGCACTCAATTATTCCATACAGGTAGCTTTCGTACGGCTAAACGAGTCAAATAGTGGGACACCGCAAACAGAAAGTCTAACGCCACAGCAGTTGGCCTGGTCTAGGCAGTTCAGTGTCATTTGTCAGAACAGTCAACACTTTGTTCCCTGTCAGAGTCCCTGTACTGAATAACAACAGAGCGGTTCAGGGGAGAGTTGAAATATATCCCAAATCTGGCACCAAGCCTCACTGTTGTCGCTGATTCGACATTCTTTTACCTCCAAATAAATCTAAAGTCACAATTCAGAAAGATAACAAAATACATAAAATAATCTGGGTCTTATTTGTGCTTGTCAAGATTCAGTTTTAATGCATATAACACAGGGGACTCAACTGTGGACCTAGAGGACTGCTGTGTCACCTGGTTTTCATTCCAGCTGAGCTCTTAATTATCCAATTAACCAGACAATTGCAAAATAATGTGCTTAGCCACACATTTTAAATTATGTTAAGCGTTAAACAACAATAAAGGGGTGTGAGTTTATACATGAAGGTGTCGGTTAAGTAACCGAAGTAGAACAAGACAGAAACTAGAAGAGACAGAGGTCCTTCTGAAAGTGCTGAGAGACAGACCTGTTGTGGGTTTATGAAGCTCAGATGGGAGTTTGCTCAAGACACTGATTGTCCGCAGTGAGTCTATAGTGTCCTTAGATTAAAAATGAGAAAGAATATATATATAAAAGATGGGAAGATTACAAAATAAAATGTGCAGGTATGATATGGAAAAGGGATGCTATAGATCGAGGGAAGTGGAAACATCTTGGGGAGACTTTCATCCAGCAGTGGATCGATATGCTCCATGTCTGAGCATCCAGAGTCTGAAGCTTGTACAACACCTTCAGTTAGACGTTGAAGCCAACCAATCAAATTACAAAGAAGCAGGAGCCTCTTTAAACCAATCATGCATTATAGCCTCCTTGGTTCCGCCCCCAACGACCTTGTTGAGTTTTGAAGTAGAGTACAGTACATACTGTAAAGCTGTCCACATTTTCATTTCCAGCACATCTCAGAATTCATCCCCCAGGATCTGTCTTACTGTCGATAAAATTGACTTTATATGTCCTACTTTTGTGTTCAACATCATGTTAGAGGGATATACATTTTCCACATGCCATGTTAAACCTTTTGATACACTTTCAACAGGGCATCGGCCCCCCATTTCTTTTATATGCGATCAAAGGTCTGTTCGTCTTAAGATGAACTCACAATAAAATTAGGTTTACCCTTTAAAAACATCACTAGAGAAGTGTTAGGTCCCCTCTGATTTCTGTCCCTCTTCCCCCCCAAAAGGACCTTTGTGCTTGGAGTGATATTTCCCTTCTGTAAAAACTATGATTCAACTTTTACAATCTCATACTGCTCTGAAATCTTAACAAACAGTACTATCGCCTATGAGTGTGAACTTCTCTTGTAATAAGAAAGCATGTTTTTATGAGTAAAGATATGCATAATTCATGTTCTGATAAAAAAAAAACTCATGACAATATCAAGACTGTGTTTCATTATTATAGCACAAACTCCTTCAGCAGCCCTTTTTTTATTTACATTTATTTCAAATTTTAATTTTTTGAAAGCGAAACCTGGAAAAAGTATTTTAGGTCTGGGGGAAGCAACCTAAATGAAGCATTCAGATAATGCAATTTTAATTCAGCAACACTGTACGACATCGGACAGGAACTGTGAATCTGCTGCCTAATCTCACAATAGAGATATTTTGGAGGAACACTAAATGAAGCAGCCAAACTGAAAGGCTTGTGGTTCAGAGAACTACCACCCCTCGCATAATTGCAAGAGGCCTGCTTACTCTTCTAAATCATGGATGTACCGAATGGCCAATTTATGACTTGATGCTATCCCTCTGAGTGGAATAATTAAATTTTTGTTATTTATTTTTTAACCTTGTTGAAATTCTGGGCACAGAAATATTGTATCAGAAGACTAGGTGAAATAGGAATACACTGATGTGTTTGGATATAATCTGACACTGTTCTGGTTCAATTCAGGTAATAATGCTTTTACTTAGTATGCATAGTAGCTGCCCAACTTGTTTATGAGATTTCGTGACAGTTTATTATTTATTTTAGAAAGGTTTCACGGCAGACAGTATAACAATGTTAAGTGAATCAGGACTCTATATAACTGTCACCTTATAGACTGGCTGCACCTGGTTTTCTGAAACAATATGATAAAGAAACTGAGAAACTGGGTCATAGTAATTTCACCAATTTAAATTATTAAGTTACAGACTTAATAATAATAATAATAATAATAATAATAATTTATTATTATTATTATTATTATTATTATTATTATTATTAATAATCCCCCCTCCCTGACGTTCAGTGGAAACAAGTCTGGCATTTGAGCTGTTCTGCCTCTGGGTCCACTGGTTAATGGAGTCAGGAGTCACCTTGTAATTCTGCCTGTGATTAAACTGCTCTGTGTACTTAAATATTCTGTGCTATCCATTTCAGCCACCTGTCTTAATAACAGCTATGTTACAAGACCATTTCTAATATATTAAGTAAACGAATTGCTCGCATTTCCCTGTACATTTAATCTCTTTTACTGGCTCCTGATTAATTTTGGAAACAAATGTGATGGTTTAAATATTTAATGGGCCCGTGCGATGTACTCTAGTGTGGAGAACAGAGACAGTTCACCAGCTGTGAAGCACTGCCTGTGATTGGGTTCCACCTTTTTTATTATGTCTTTGAAAATAATTAATTTCAACGTGATTGACAAAGTATTGCTAGTGATTTTAAAGTAAAGTGGTAAAGTAGAACATATCCCTCGTTTACTTCAAGTCTCCCACAGAGCAGTAATATCAACTAATATTTATACCCGCTGTATGTAGCATCTACTTTGCATTTCCAAATTATTAATTTATCATTCTTACAGCTTGAATGATGTTAAGACGATTAGATCACAGGTTATCCTTATCGGTTTGGTTTGCTTTTTCTTCTGGTCTCAATGAGGTCCATGTCAAGGGTGTTTTAAAAAAAGAAAAGAAGAGAAAAGAAAAAAGCCATTTTGTCACTACATAAACGTGACATGGGCACAAAATGAAGTGTGGCATGATCCCAATTCACAGCACCCTGGACACATAATTCACCCAGACATCAATATAGAAGCACTTGTATAATGGGCCATCAATTTTTATCCATAACCTTTCTTTCATGGGGAAGGTCTCATTCTGTCCTTCCACGTGTAATTCGCTACAGGGTGCTATATGCTTGACTTTCTTACAAGATGGACAACCCCAGTATAAAAGTGTATATGAAGTAAATATGCAAGCAGGATGTAGTTACCTTCACTGGCCATGAAGTACTGTAGTGACCAGAAAGAAGAGTTTAAGGGTAAATCATACTAGTGGGCACGTAAGTCCACATTTACAAGGCAAACCAAGTGTTTCTCATCAGATGGCACTGATGCACTGACATGTGAAAATGGTATTGTACCATTGTACATGTTTTCAGTTATACTTGTCAACTGGCAGAGGGCTTTTATTTTAATTTTATTTTGATGTAGTCTTTATTTACTTAAATTGTGAAAACAAATTAATGTAACACTGAATTATGCCTAATGTACTATAAACACTGGCAAGTAATGTATCCATCCACCTAGGCTGGATTAGTTTGAGTAACAAATAAAACGTATAGAATAATCATATTAATTTACTAGGGCCAACTGAGATCAGGATGTTTTCTGTTGAACCCGCTTTCTTCTCTTTATTGAATGTAAATGTATTGGTTTTGTTGCATCCCATAGCCAACGTCCATGTTTAATTTTAAAAGCTCCCCAATGATGAGAATATCTGAATTTCCCACCAAGACCCATCTCATCCTCTACCTTGAGTAGATCAGCTCCCTGGGGCATCTCCTCTTGGGTTGTCAGATGGTAATAATGAATACATTTGGACTTGTTCTTCTGTGTCTATAATCAAACCTTTTCTTATCAAGGTTCTTGGGTTGCAGCCCAAGTGAAGTAGAAAAAAGAAATGTACATAGGGCAAGAAAGAGAGTGAGAGAGGAAGAGAGAGAGTGGTGAATTTCATTTTACTCCCTTGACACAATTGCTTTAGATTAACTGCCACACTGTGAAAATTCATTAACAAATTGGAGTTGAAACTCCTGGAGTAAAAAGACTGGCTACATTAATGTGGGTTTAGAGGTTTATGCAGGCAGCAGCAACGGCTATCAAACCTTCTCTTCTTTGAAGTATGATTTAACATTTCAAAATGTATTTCTTGCAAAACAAAAATAAACTAAAAATCCCAAAAGGGAGCATTTTCCTTGTATTTATTGTCCCTAAAGCAGAAGGAAATGCAAAACCTCTCTTTACATGTCTCTTTTCACATCTCTCTCTCTCTCTCTCTCTCTCTCTCTCTCTCTCTCTCTCTCTCTCACTGCTTACAGATACGTGAATGTCAGCTTTTAAGTAAATTTTCACTTCAAGTGTGAAACAGAAACAGGGGCTAAAGAAAAAAAAGAATGAATTTAGAGCAAACAAAATGTGCTCTGTTCAGATAAGAAACAAGTGCTTTTCAAATGATCTTGTAAATCAAAAGGAGTGGTTTGCTAACAAGATAATATCTGGTGTTGCAATGCAGGAACCAGGACAGGTACTGGTGTCAAAGTTAAAGAATACATACTTCATTCACCAAGCATGGTATCAGCCATAACATTATGACCACCTGCCTAATATTGTGTAGGTCCCCCTTTTGCCACCAAAACAGCCCTGACCCGTCGAGGCATGGACTCCACTAGACCTCTGAAGGTGTGCTGTGGTATCTGGCACCAAGACGTTGGCAGCAGTCCTGTAAGCTGCGAGGTGGGGCCTCCATGGTTCGGACTTGATTGTCCAGCACATCCCACAGATGCTCGATTGGATTGAGATCTGGGGAATTTGGAGGCCAAGTCAACACCTTGAACTCGTGATTAATCAGACCAGGCCACCTTCTTCCATTGCTCCGTGGTCCAGTTCTGATGCACACGTGCCCATTGTAGGCGCTTTCGGCAGTGGACAGGGGTCAGCATGGGCACCCTGACTGGTCTGTGGCTACGCAGCCCCATACGCAACAAACTGCGATGCACTGTGTGCTCTGACACCTTTCTATCAGAACCAGCATTCACTTTTTCAGCAATTTGAGCTGCAGTATCTCGTCTGTTGGATCGGACCACATGGGCCAGCCTTCGCTCCCCACGTGCATCAATGAGCCTTGGCCGCCCATGACCCTGTCGCCGGTTCACCACTTTTCCTTCCTTGGACCACTTTTGATAGATACTGACCACTGCAGACCAGGAACACCCCACAAGAGCTGCAGTTTTGGAGATGCTCTGACCCAGTCGTCTAGCCATCACAATTTGGCCCTTGTCAAAGTTGCTCAGATCCTTACGCCCATTTTTCCTGCTTCAAACACATCAACTCTGAGGACAAAATGTTCACTTGTTGCCTAATACACTCACCTAAAGGATTATTAGGAACACCTGTTCAATTTCTCATTAATGCAATTATCTAACCAACCAATCACATGACAGTTGCTTCAATGCATTTAGGGGTGTGGTCCTGGTCAAGATAATCTCCTGAACTCCGAACTGAATGTCTGAATGGGAAAGAAAGGTGATTTAAGCAATTTTGAGCGTGGCATGGTTGTTGGTGCCAGACGGGCCGGTCTGAGTATTTCACAATCTGCTCAGTTACTGGGATTTTCACGCACAACCATTTCTAGGGTTTACAAAGAATGGTGTGAAAAGGGAAAAACATCCAGTATGCGGCAGTCCTGTGGGCGAAAATGCCTTGTTGATGCTAGAGGTCAGAGGAGAATGGGCCGACTGATTCAAGCTGATAGAAGAGCAACTTTGACTGAAATAACCACTCGTTACAACCGAGGTATGCAGCAAAGCATTTGTGAAGCCACAACACGTACAACCTTGAGGCAGATGGGCTACAACAGCAGAAGACCCCACCGGGTACCACTCATCTCCACTACAAATAGGAAAAAGAGGCTACAATTTGCACAAGCTCACCAAAATTGGACAGTTGAAGACTGGAAAAATGTTGCTTGGTCTGATGAGTCTCGATTTCTGTTGAGACATTCAGATGGTAGAGTCAGAATTTGGCGTAAACAGAATGAGAACATGGATCCATCATGCCTTGTTACCACTGTGCAGGCTGGTGGTGGTGGTGTAATGGTGTGGGGGATGTTTTCTTGGCACACTTTAGGCCCCTTAGTGCCAATTGGGCATGGTTTAAATGCCACGGCCTACCTGAGCATTGTTTCTGACCATGTCCATCCCTTTATGACCACCATGTACCCATCCTCTGATGGCTACTTGCAGCAGGATAATGCACCATGTCACAAAGGTCGAATCATTTCAAATTGGTTTCTTGAACATGACAATGAGTTCACTGTACTAAACTGGCCCCCACAGTCACCAGATCTCAAGCCAATAGAGCATCTTTGGGATGTGGTGGAACGGGAGCTTCGTGCCCTGGATGTGCATCCCACAAATCTCCATCAACTGCAAGATGCTATCCTATCAATATGGGCCAACATTTCTAAAGAATGCTTTCAGCACCTTGTTGAATCAATGCCACGTAGAATTAAGGCAGTTCTGAAGGCGAAAGGGGGTCAAACACAGTATTAGTATGGTGTTCCTAATAATCCTTTAGGTGAGTGTATATCCCACCCACTGACAGGTGCCATGATAACGAGATGATCAGTGTTATTCACTTCACCTGTCAGTGGTCATAATGTTATGGCTGATCGGTGTATAATAACCTAAATACTTGTCATGTTATATAACAAGCATATACTCATGCTTTTTTCAGCACCACTTTACCTGCGCTAAGCAAACTAACCTGTCTAGTTTAACACATATTACTGGGCTGGGCTTTGAAATGAAAACAACAATGTGCACGGATTGTAATGCATTTGTGTGGATTGTAGAAATAAGATTAACACATTCAGTGCTATATAATGGATTAATTACCCTCAAGGCACATTTCCAAAGCCTTGATTAATCTATTTCCCATATTAAACCCAACCCAATATTGTGTTATGTAAAGATCAAACCTCTCAATTCTTCTCATACGCTGAATAAATATACAAATGTGGTAGAATCATACTTTTTTTTCAACTAAAGGCTCATACTTCAGGATACAAGGACTGCAGGGCTTTGTAATCAGTCTAGTAATATTAGAATTAGAGGTTCAGATTTATGTGGGCATGGATTCCTATTTATCTCAATTCTATTTCACAAAGCCTTTACTCCAGTACATTATCTCGGGAACATGATCTTCAAAACCATCCAGCCTTAATCAAGGAATGAAAAAGCCACTATTTAAAACTTAATTTGCATTTGATTTTTTCAGATTAAAAATGAATGCATATTGAATTACATATCTAACAGAGTGGCATCCATCTGTCTTCTAAACACTTTTCCGCTTTCTCACATTAACCTACAAATGAATCTAATCAGACAACCGCACTGCATCAGTCGTTATCTTCACAGTGTCGTCAGTTTTGAAACAGAAAGACAGGATGATAGACAGTAATCTATATTCATAAGACATCTTCTTTTGTACAGCATTTAGGCTGTAGGTATTCATTAATTGATAAGCATTGAATATTGGGAAAAACTACTAATCAAAACCTGTCGAGTACCAGCTATTAACTTATATTGCAATATATTTTGATGTCATTATGTTTTATGTGAGTCTAAAAGTATAGCACAGACAGTATTTTAGAGGTAAACCATGAGGAACTGACACAGTGTTTGTGATGTAAATGATGGAGACTGAAAAAGTAAAATTGCTTTAATGAGCCTGGGACGAGACGACTGAGTCACACAGAACCTAGAGAAAGGTGTTCGGTGATTAATTTCCTTTCATGTAGTCTGGGAGTTTCTTTCAGTAGTTCACCTCAAGCTGACACTGTAGTATTGTGGCTTTTCTTCAGTATATGTTTGTCGGCTAGTCAAATAAACTAAATGCATTACTAGTACCCTTGTTTAGAAGTTATTTAGGCAGTAGGAGGAGACAAACAGCCCTCCCAGGTTGTTATTACTATTACTATTATTTTTAATATTTATTTACCTATTTCTCCAACTCTCACTGTGCTTAGACCACAGCTTTGATCTTCAGACGTAGTCTTTCAGGGAAGCAGTGGTTCACAGGAGTTCAACGGGATGAGCTCATCTTTAGAACAAGCACAGCATTGAGCTGACACTCCCGAAAAGCATCACACCAGCAACAGGGAAATTAACCGAGAAATCTCTGAATAAATAAATCAAGACCCGACATTACAGGTCTCACATCACTGAGTTGTCTATATTTTCTTCCTGGTAATGGGTAGGTGTTTCAAGTAATGTGTTGGAGCAAGCAGCTTGAGTAGGAAGCCCAAGGTACAGACATGAAAAACAGTTATTTAGAAGCGTGCACTTGTTGTTATTGTTAAAGGTATGATACAATGTTTCAAATGTTTACCGAACACTCATCTCCACTGTTGTAAATCTACAGAGGGAATGTAATATATTGATTAGCCAGCAGCCTCCTTTATCTACTCCGTGGTCCTTCCTGTGAACAGGAAGAAATAAGAACCCTAACTTAAATTGTTTTTATTTTTCAGGAACTGACTGAATTCCTCGTGTCCCCGCCAGCACTTCCACACAAGAGATATTGTTCCTTAACTCCACGAGAAGGCACAATCTGTAGAGTAATCATACGCTGAACCCTTCCGTCGCTGAACTCTCCGAGCTGCTATCAGAGGCAACGCTCCAAACTTCAAAGAATAATTACCTTGGAAGCACCGCAGTGAATCGCTCCAGGTTCTTTTGTTAAGGAGATTTGTCTGTATCAGTTAATTAGCCTGACAGGACCTGGGTTAATGGCTGCAGGATGGAAGAGCAGATAGAAAGGCATGGGCCCTGGCGATCTCAAATTACAGTATCAATAACTGTTGATGGGTATAATTAGTGCCACACAAGCAATGGGAATCGCAAAGTACAAATCTATCCCTATTGCTGTTTAATTGATTGTTATAAGTGATTTTATAATTTTTACAAATCAAAATGTGATAGGGTACAACTTTGTAACCTTAGGATACATGCTATTATACATCAGCTACTAACATGCTTACTTTTGCATACTATACTATAGTGATACACACTACTTCGTAACCCTAATTCTACTTCTACTTCTTCAAATACTATCAATATTACCCTTTATACAAAACCATAACAATAAACTGTATCATGCAAGAAGTACTCTCACATGCACACAAACTACCTTCAGAATTCAGATTTTAAATTATGTATTAACCATTCCATACATTAATATACACAATATATAAGAATGCAAATTACATGTAGTCTGCAATCTCTGCAATGGTTTTAAATGAATTTTAAACAGCAATAGGGGCACATATTTGCCAAGTCTTACCGGTATACTACTTTCGGAAGCTGCAAGCCATGTCTAAAACACACAGCACATGACTTTATGATCATCTCAATATAGAAATATTGTTAATGTATAGATTCTCTGGCATTATTGTACTGGCTTATAGAAACATCCTCCATCCTTGATCATACAAAGCTGTGCCATGTACCCGAAGCTCAGTCTCTTAGTCTTAGTCAGTACTTTCTACCGAGTTTCAATCTTAAGGACATCGCAGCAAGCTGGGAATGCTCACATTAATGATGAAAATAACTTCTGTGTGTACACCTTGATTTCGTAACATCCTGTTATTTCTCATGTAGTATTACACATGAGCTCCACAACTCAGTGGCCTGTCTTCACACACCTACTTTGTAGAGTCATACTTTGTAGACACCCCCCCGAAATGAGTTATATCTCATTCATGATAGCTAGTCAGAGGTAGAAACAAAATTTGGCCTGGAGATTATATTCATGACTCACCTTGCAGTGTCAGTGCCTTGTTAGTGAGGGTAGTAAATTTGTATCATGTAGGTGGAGGATTTGAGGTTGACGTGGCACAGATTTAGAATGGGATTTGTTGGAGTTGGTGTTAATTTCCAGTTAATCCAAATAGATAGCTGATGCCTCCAGGATCCCTGGCACTCTTGAAGTAGTTACTGTGATCAATAAAGCATTTGCACATTATCACCAAGCCTCAACACAGGATAAGCCGTGAAAAAACAGCAGTCGATTTTGTTTCTAGTTGCTGTTGGCCTTCACTTCAGGAACTGAATGCCGGACTGTCTCAGCCCTACCTTAGTGTGGGCACCTTGCAATCAAACACTAAGCTTTTAATGAGCTCTCATCATTCGGCAACTGTTTAAACAAAACCTTTAATAAGTTATTTGTTTCTAAGCTCTGTAAATATTTGCATTAGTTTCATGTCGCTGGGTGATATTATTGCTAAGCTGTCAGAAGAATTAAACAAAGACCATCACAGGGCCAAATAACTTGGGAAACATTTCCCCCAGGTTGTTGTAAAAATCAGTAGTCCACAGAAAGCACCCAACTCCTTGTTTTGCATACAAAATCCTGGTCAATAAGGTACAGTGATTCCTCATGAATTAATGTATGAATACCACAGGATAAACACATTAATATCTCATGCACTTCATCTGAGTTATTATGTTAATCACATGTATAACAGGGTTAGGGTAAGTGCGGGTTAATGTGCTCAACTCAGATGATGTTCATGAGGATCACAGTACCTTATTGTAAAGTGTTACCAATATCCCTTACACAATACCCTTGGATTCTGCGAAAAATCTGAAGAAGGGGGGGGGGGGTACAAAATTATTCAATTGCCAAAGTTAACCTAGGTTTTTTTACTGCTTGGCTTATTTAATTGTTACTTGAAGCAATCTGAATGCAAAGAACTGAAGTACAGATTAATTCAATTCACAATGAAAATGTGAAGCTGCTTTTATAATATTAATAAGCCATTCTTGTAGCTTTAACATTTCTATGATATGGTTTATGTATAGTTTTTAATTTTTTAATTACATTTCAAAAAAATCTCAAACCACAAAAAAGGACAATTACCGCATTCATTCAGGTAAACAATGATGTGGCTGTATGACCTAATTTTCTTCACAGGATTATATCACCTGGGAAACATTCCTGGCTGGTATAGTATTACACAAAACAAAAATAGCTTAGACCCCAACAAGACCGCATACAAGTTACAGTGTATCAGTGATAACTTTTATTTCTCTTTTAATCACTGTGTTACAGGCTGAGTTTCAAAACCAGTTGCCTACATAATAACTTACCAACTGACCAACCAAACAATCAACCAACTTATTAACTAACTAAATAGTAACTAAATCCTTCTATATCGTTGTATGTTGCATAAGGAAATGTTCCAAGACTATGGCTGGTCATTTGTTTTTGCACCCTCATAAACACTACTCAAATGTAGACTAATTATATAATATTTTGGGGTAATTATGCAAACTAATCTCCAAACTTAAGTAAGAGTAAGCATTTTAATTAGCTGTTTTTCTAGGATTTCAAGCAATCCAAATAAATGCAAATCCAAAGAGCATTTTTCATATTTTTCCTGTGTTCCACCTAGCCCTAAAAACCTGCTATACTGTATCTTAATCTCTCCACAGTGCATCAAATTATCATGATATAACCAAAATAAGGCCATTATGTAATCGATTACACTGCACTATGAGAGAAACCAAATTATATTGAATCACTCCTGTAAGAGACCCATTTCCACCTATTATCACCCTTGAACATTAGGAAGCACCGAAAGCATTCAATCACCCAAACTGTTCATCTCCACCACAATCAAATCCTTAAAGTGGCAGTAAATGAAAACTCATTACAATAGCACTGGCTGAGTGAGGAGAGATAATGATCTGTGACATTATTTCACAGCTGAATTCAGAACCCGACTGTCACCTCATGAGGGACTGATCCTATATACCAGCTTACAAAAAAATAAATTTAATTCTGATCTGTTGACATGGCACTGCCCTTTGATGACAGACCTCCTGCAGACAGAGATGGGACCCCCAGTGTGGCAGACATTTACACACACACACACACACACACACACTCCGCCATTTCATATTTAGTGGTAATGCATTTCATTTAATTGGAAAGTGGCTTGGACGTTTGTCTTCTTCTTAAACTAGTAGAACAGTGCCATAATCACAACAGTTGTTTTTGTTCTAAGCCCTTCTACAGCTAGGGTTCTGAAAGGGAAACAAATAAATAAAAGCCAACTCTGTGAACATGATTTGTTGGGCCACCTTAGACAGTCTTTAACTAATCTTCTTCTTTAATACAAAAAAGGGTTAACAGGCAAGAATTCCAATTAGATTCACCCAAGCTTGACAATACTCCCAGGGGATTGTACTCGTTGCTACAAAATGGACAAGGTCAATGAAGTCGACTTCCACAAAAGGCAGAATTCATAGGAACATACAGCTAGGTATTTCTAAAGCTTTACAAAGGCCAATAATGAAAAGAATCTCTACTTCTATGTACACATCTATTTATCTATATCTATCTAACTATGTAGTCAGGGCTGGATTATGACATACTAAGGTCCTAAATTGTGTCAAATTTTAGAGGATCCATTTTTTTTTTGTCCTAACACAATGGAACTGAGAATATAAGTATCAACATTTTACACTTTCATATGTACATAGAAGAAGGCGCAATGAAAAATGCATCTTGGAATAAGCCTTAACATGAACCATAACCACAAAACACAAACACTGAGCGGTCTACTACGCAAACAAAGCTGAAAACCACTCATATTTATTTGTTAGCAGATGTACTCATATACAATTGGGATTGTATATTAAAATACCCCTTGAAGTGAACTTGCTAGGGCCAAGTAGGGAGAGAAAGTACAAATATCTCAATTTACAGTTTTGTAGTTGAACAGTCTTTCAGTTGAATAGATTGGGCAGTTAAGTTCAATATCAAAATACATGAAATTGTTGCAGATCAATCAATTAAAGGGGGAGATTTCACCACTGAAGGTCAAAGACTACCTGGTTAAATATTTTCTCAAAAATAGATTAACTTAAATAGGTAACTTATGTATGAGTCAGTGCCATGGAATGTATTACATTATGTTTTACTTTCTATAATCAATCCCTGTATGTTTAAACAACATCTTTCTGACGGCCTTAACACAGACACCACTAGACTTGTCTGGATATGCCCACTGGAACAGTTCAGTCTTTTCTGCACATTTGTTTTCCCTTTTGACAAGGTTGTTAAAATTTGCAGGTAAGGTAAGATCCTGTGAAATATCTGAACAAAGACAGACATATCAATAACATCTATTAGAATTTAAAGGACCCCCTAAGTTCAAACATGTTTCTTTTATAATACCAATATGATTTGTGTGTGTGTGTGTGTAAATCTTTATTTTAATCTCAATCCCCAGTTCCCTGCCCCCCCCCGCCATCTCTTTCATTTCTGATGTGTAACCTACTTGAATCCTCATCTGTGACTAATAACTCATTCCATCTCAGAAGAGAAATGATGACAGGAGTAGTCAGTCACTGAGACCTAATGTAGTTTAAAGCCAATCTCCACTGACAAAGAACCAACTATCAAAGACCTTTTTTCTTTTTCTTTTTTTTACTGTTACCATTGCCTCAGAAATGTTGGTGCGGATAACAGTTAATGGCAAAACTCTTAAAAAATGTCCAACTTTTCATACCATTTTCCATCCCTGATCCTGCGATCCTTTACACCTCACATCACTCTGCCGTTGAAATGGTCTGGCTCTGCAGATGAGACATGACTTTTCTATGGCAATTTGCGATGTGCCCAGGTTGCAAAGGAACATTGAGGCAGTCACCTGTGTCTAATTGAGGCCGTCAGCTTAGACTGCTATTAAACACTAATAGCTTGTCAAGTAAATTCAAGGAAATGAAGAGCCTCTGAATCAATTACAGGCTGCGATTTTCCCTGGGCTTGGAGGAGTAAACAGCTGGCGACTCAGAAACCTGGAATAAAACCTTCTCTGACAGCCTTAAGTAACTGGACAAGAGACTGCACCATTTCCGGCAGTTTGACTCATTAGGGTCTTCTTTTCCAGATGTTTATGTTTGTTACATAAAACACTCACAGTAATATGATGGGGCCAATCTTTTAAACATACATAAAGACCTATGAAGATGAGTCTACAGTTAAAAGTCACTTTTGATACTGGGTAATGAGTCATATACAGTCATTGCCCTACAGGCAGCTAATATAACTTCCACAGCATAGGCAAATGACTAGATTGTATTACCCCATTTTATAAAATACAACATACATAAATGTAGGTTCTATAGCCTGGTATAAGTGATTCGAGTCCTTATAACAGTCACCCTGAAGCCAGTTACAGACATATGTTTGCAGATAAATCTCTGTAGAACAATCTGTCATTCCAAATGATCTATGTACCCATCTGTATTGATAAACAGTATAAACGGCAGACACAGAAACTTTCAGAGGTCTAACATTAGTCTAACGATAGCTTAGAGTTTTACAAAGAAGATGAATATCTAAAAAAAAGAAATGCAAAATCAAGAAAAATCTACAAAATAAGACAATATAACCTTTGGAAGATTGGCATCTCAGTAATTCCAAGGTACGTGGCACACATTCACAATTAACTCTTGTGATTTCAATTCTGAATATTCCAGAAAAACACATGCCTCACACCAAAACTGTAATCAACAAGTGTTAATTTTAAGATGACACTTTTATTTCCATGTGACTGATTTTAGTTTTTTGTTCATCTACCGGGAGTAGACTGAGAGGGAGAGAGAAGAACAAAATCACAGCACTCATCATTTTGTTTGCTCAGCTGGAGAACTGATTTATGTTCCTTGCTGGTGTATTGATTTACATTACTTGTGACACAACCACATACTGAGTTAAAGGCTATTTCAAAGCAATAACACTTGTAGGGAATCAAGAGAGGGGGGTGGGCAACAGATTAACACAAACACTTACTGTCCTCATGGGAAGAGCTTAGCTTTCTTCACAAAGCTTTATTGTATTTTGTTTAATGCAAGTCAAAAAATCTCTAATGATAGGCAGCATTAATTTGGGCATAAATCATTATTTATGTATACTTATATACTTATATATAAAGTTCTATCTTTGTCACAGTATATTATATACTTGCACGCATGTTTAGATACCATAGGTCTAGACCAAATCAAAACTCTGATCTAGCCATGAATAGCAAAGTACAGATCTGTATCCTTTTGTGGTTTAATTCATTGTTAGAAGCTTTTTTATATTATTTATAAATCAATATATGATAGGGTACAACTTCATAATTTGCAATTCTCGGGTGGGTCAAAGTTTTGATTTAGTCAAAGTATGATTATGTTTTCATGGTTGTGGATGATCTTATTGGTTTAAATCAGAGCTTGCAAGTTTTCAGCTACTGAAGTCACTACATTTTATTGCAATATATGATGCAATAAACTAGATTGAATACTATGGCAGCACTTTTTCAAGTTGCCTCACTATGTACTGTTTCATAAGCTAAATATGTTTGGAGAGTCGTTAACACATTTATTTTAAATTATAAGAAAACTTGAATTGAAAAATATTTATGAAGTCCATGTTAATTTAAGTAATTTGTGTACAACTATTTGATTGGAAACTTCTGATTTATTATGCGGTGTCCAGCACCCGTCAAGATTTAAGATATATATATATTTATTGTTTTCAACAGACCAGTAAAAAACTTTCGTAAGTATGTCTGGAATTGGTATTTGCTGAATGCTGAATATATTCTGTCCATTCCGATTTCCACATTCCGGCAAGACCAAGGTCTTGTCAAAACTGATTACTTCACATTTCGTACAAAGCTGTTCTAACCAATTATGTGATGTTTTTCTACAGTTGAAATACTTGGCATCAGAATAAAGAAAACATGACAGATAAGGACAACAACAGAATGTAATAGGTGCAGGTGAAGAACAAACTGCTGTGTTTCCATCTTTTAACACTGAGAAACATCATGAAGTTAACAATTTATAACATAAACCATAATGATTCCAGGTAATTAGACAGTCTGAACCAACAATTATACTATATTTAATTATTATTATTATTATTATTATTATTATTATTATTATCATGTTAGTTCATCTGTAATTGTACCCACTTGGATATATTGTATTATTGACACTGCAATTAAGCTTCTGATGTGCAAAAACATTTAATTAATTCATTAATTAACTCAATTATTTTTAGCATGACTTCACATGACATAGTAAGAATCTGAAAAAGAGATTCTTCTACATACACGCCTCATTTAATACATGTTATTAATGATTACACAAGCACATTTTGAATGCATTGAAACATTTTAACAACTTTCCCGATCAGTATCTAAAGGGAGTGAACTATGGCACAAAGGCATTTTTATGACTGGAGTATGCAAGAGAACTGAAAACAAACACACACAAATATGTTGAGAGTCATTTAACAGTGCCAGACAATGGCTGACTCGTAGTGGCTGGGCATAGTGCCAGCTCCTTGCCTCTAACCCTCATATATAGGTCAGGAATTTATTTCCCCCTTCAGCAGCCTGCCACCCATCCCTGAAGCAGGTGTGGTTATTTTAAGGTCATTACAAGTTTTCTTCTTAACTGGTACAGTCATCCGGTGTGTAAAGCAAACAACAGCTGTACACAGGACCCAGACCCAGTGATGCCAATGATGGCATCATTAGCCATCATTGGTACTTCTTTTTCTTTATCAGGGATGAGCTATGCAAGACTTTCTGGCACAGAGGGGGACAACACCTGTTCTGTAATTTTGCTCATTCAAAATCATGTGAAAGTTATTTACCAGCATACGTAATATCCAGGTGTGAAAAACAGACTGTGTGTCTGAGCTAGAATAAATAATGATCATGCTTTTTGTCTGTTAGTTGTACAGCACTGTGCATGTCCTACTGAAAGTCAATTTTCACCTCTGAGCTGGAAATCACTCCCAAGCATCAAATTCTGATTTTACATTTTATATCACAGAGAGTGACCCACTATACAGCTTATTCCTGTTTGTGAGAAAAAAAACACAGTTTCAGCATGTGAAGTATTTTGAAGTATTTTGTTTTCCATTGATACACATGCTGTTGGGAGACAGTTTGAAGCTGTAAGAAATGTTTAAAAAACCTCCCAAGTTGTATTCCTCAGTCTGGTATCACATGTCCGTGGGTGGAAAGTAACGGAGGTGTGATTTCTGAGCCCTGCCATTGTAATGTATACAGTCCACATGTTTCTCAGTGTCAGCGGCATAAAAGAGTATAATCTTCAGCTCTAATGTGATCAGGGCCTACACTCTTTAAATTGGCACTCATTAAGTCAAGGCTATATCCAACAAAAACCTTGCACATTCTCAGTATTCACATGCATGACATCGAATGTGGTTGGATTTCAATAGATGCGTTTAAATTATTCCCTTTCTCATTCTTTAATATTGAGTTCAGTGTAATATCCCCCCTGACATGAATGACATGAATGTGTAGGTGGATTAACGTGGGAAAAAAGAAGGTGTGGCTTGTAAGTCTTGCATAAGAAAATGCAAATCCACCGTGCTTTCATTATCTTTAAGAAGCCGTAACTTAAGTCCCTGCTGTTTCATGTCTTTGAGGCTTCATGTCAGCATCCACCGAGTCTATCGTGGCTTAGGTCAGCGGAGGTTCATTAAGATGTCATGCAGTGCTCTCACTGATTTGTAGTCGTTTCCACCAAGGACAAAAAAAAAAGTCTAAAAAAGGCAGTGGCAAGTGAAGGAAAGATCATAAGCTCCCATTTTATTTCAGGAATATAGATTTCTATATTGTGTAATTTCTACACAGTTACAGTACATCTCTCTTTGTTGGCTATGGGAAAGTGCTTTTGAAAACAAGTAAATATATGTATATATGTGTCACCAGAGCATATGTGCAGTTTCATGAAACTAATATTTAAAAAAAACAAACCTTTCATCAAACACAGAATTATGATGGGTTATCCATGAGGACTGCAGTATTTTGGACCTGTTCTTTAAGTCTTACAAATGTTAAAGATTAGCATAATCTACAATTTCTCCAGTCAAATAAAACCATACAAAGTTTCAGAAGATGAAACATTATTTGCGCATTAGAATCTAGATTAAAATCGACTTAAATTCAGATTCTGGAATATCAAAGAACACTTAGTGTATTACTCCTCGAGTGAGAGGAATCTCAGACTGATGGAAGCTGAAGAACGGGGCTGGGAAAGTAATGCACGGTTCAAAAGACAGAGTGCCACGCCAATCTGAAAGGGCATGTACAATAAAACGTTAATGTGAGGGTATCCAGGCCCTTGCTGTCACAATGAATGCCAGGGTAAACAGAGTAATCCCAGGATTTAATAGCAACCTTTGCCATTTGACACCCAAACCCCAATTTAGTTCAAGCAGTGGGAAATCTGAACTGAGATGCCCTGGAAGTGAGACCCTGACCCCAGCCAGACCTGTGCTCCCCTCAACCCTTCTCATCGGCTGGGATTTCAATATTTGTTCTGAAAGTGTCTGAATGTGCTGCCTCGCTTTCAATCATACAACAAAAGCAATACTATAAAACGATCACAGCTGCAATAAAGACACAGGTGTCCATTACAGAGCTCTCTTCCCAGTCTTGCTTCAGATCTCTTACACGCAACATGATTCCTTGCTTCTTCAGTGACAAAATTTGCTTCACAAAGTGAGGCCCAGCTTCTGGATAATGTGAATGTCTTGTTTTAGACAACTTTGCCGATCTTTTCCGAAATGTCACAGATTCCTGCATTTCATTAAAAAAACTGGGACTCTAACGTCTGAAAAATGAAAAAAATGGTTCAGTTCGACAGAAACCTACCTTTTACCAGTGACTTTAAAATTGTGAAAATGTATCATGTGAACAACTGTACACGCCATGTCATTCAATTCCACTGTAAATATAATTCTTCTATCTACTGGTGTGCCATTCTAAACAATGAAACATCTGAAGAGTTGGGTTACAGGTCATTATCTTGAAAAATATAGTCTTTCTAATCATGTAATCGACCACAAACAAAACACACTGATAGAGTGTGGCGAGAAACCATCCAAAATCCCCTCCTTTGACAGATGGGCCATTAGAGGAAGGAAGAGAGGAAGCTAGTAGGAAATGTCTGTGGTTAGTACTTAACAGAGGAATGTTTCGCCATTGCATCCCACACATCTGTTGTCTGACATTCACCAAATATCTATATCAGATTATCCAGGGCCTTTGCAGATCTGGTATTTTCCATATGTAGTTTTGTTACACTGATGGAGTCAAAAATATTAATTTGAATGGAATACATAACTGATGCATAACTTATCTCTTCTGTAGCCTTCTTCTTCTTCTTCTTCTTCTTCTTCTTCTTCTTCTTCTTCTTCTTCTTCTTCTTCTTATTATTATTATTATTATTATTTGAAATTAAAATTATGCTATTCAACATCTTCTATGCATCATATTAATTATTATTATTAATAATAACAATAATAATTTGACTAGGTTTACTACTACTACTACTACTACTTTAATCATAAACGGTGTTTTGTGCAGCTGAATCAGAAAAATGGTTGACACTAAGGTCAAAATGATAAGTATTTTTCACTTACTGTTTTTGAAGCTATTTTTTTCATACACATTGAACTTTTCTTTTTCATTGTCATATTAATTTTTTTTCCCCTTCATCAAATGATTTCTGTGATATAACGTGCCATAGCTAGTTGATGTCACTCCTGAAAGACAAACCACAATGCAGGGTAATGACTCGTAGGTCCAAGCTGAATGGCTTATCCACATAATCTCAGGGCCCATAGTATAGGTTTGGTGTGTAAATCGTGTCTGATTCTTATCTGGACTGCAGTTCTTCTACTCTGTTGCACTATTTTAATAATCATTAGAAAGGCAGAGTGACTGCGTTGACAAAAGCTATTTATTCTCCAATCAGCATTGAACAACCTTTCACTTCTCCAAGCAATCTTTGAAGCCTTGTGGACAGAAATGTTTTTCTAAGAATGTCTTGTAAACTTCAGTATAATATAATTCTATATTCCCCTCACCGGTTCCTGTTTAGATCTCTATCTATTCATTAACTGTTTTTTATACATTGGATGTACCATCACATTAGACATCACATATACAGCTACTGTAGCTGTTTAGGTAATCAAAATATAAGATACAGACTCATGCTATCGTTTTTGCTGTCTGTTTTGTGTAGCTAATGCATAATCAAGTTACTTGGCTGCTTGATATATACTTCATTATTCTGCACTCCAGTCTAGGAAAGCAGGGGAATAACTATACACATGGGTAGTAGAAACACTGAAATAGTCATAGTCAGTTATTTTGGTCCTTTTTTTTCTTGTTTCAGATAGTCTTTTTGGGGTTGTTCCATGCAGCTATTTTGTCTTCCCATATGAATCACATATTCCCAAAAAATGTCTTTTCATTTCTTTCAGTAGGGTACACCGTGTAACCGTGTAATGGGTTTTTCAGCATGGTTAGGCACTAATTTGCTTCCAAACTCTTCTAAGACCTGTGCACCTGTGCAACCCCAATATACTCATGTGGGTAATCCTTGACTGATCCCTGCAAAAGTATCCCAACATCATGGGAATCCCTCGTACATCTTTGTCAGGAACTGGAGCTGTAACTCCACATGCCTACAAATATAATCTTCCCCATACAAAATCTTCCCCATCTCATTCTGCTTTGCACTTGGGCATCTGTTTGTCTATGGATGCATTGTAAATAGCATTTTCATGTAGATGAGGGTAAGGCTTTTCTTTATTCTTTTAGAATTTATCGATAACCAATACTGTAGCAGTTGTATTCCATTATCAGGAATTCAGGTGGCATGGTTATAAAAAAGAGATGGGGGGCTTACAGCCAAGAGCTATCCTGTTAACATAGAAAAGGAGTCATATATCATCCAATCTGCCAAGCATTATAATTACTGTTTCTTAATCCCCTTGCTCAACCTGAACATACTTGGGATTTAATTCTCTGGTTTCATAATGTCCCCAAAATGGATATCCCAAGATCTCAAAAGGGCTTTTAATCACCAGACAACATTGTGTTAATAAAGCACAGTGAAGACTGAGTATCATTCGGTTTGATAGTTTGGACTAGATACTAGATTTATTCAAAAAGTCTGTACGGCTGCCTTACTGCATTTAACAAAACATATGATGTTTTCCATGAGTTTGATGATTGTTGTCAAGATACTAAAGCCATAAATTCACATTGTGGGGTTAAACATAAACTGACCAGTCTATCAATATGTCTTTGATGCTATTTCATCTTTTACAGTTTAACTGCATCCCACTGTTCTGTCAGTTAGGAATACTAAGATGCATGTCTTTTTCTACTTCTGTGAGGAGACTGTATCATAGGGGTTATGAGGGGATGATTTGGAGCAGTGCAAAAATCAATACCAAAGCAGGTCTACATTTTGCTTGTGAGAAATTTTATAAAGGCATCTTCAAGTTAATCATCAAATCATATCCTCAGCAATTCACATTTTTTGAACTGTTGGAGTGTTTTGTGGCTCATGAAACGTGTCATCTTCAGTGATACATTATGCGTCTAAAAGTGAAAGCATGGCCTCTGATCTAAAAAATAGAAGAGGGAGGAAAAATGTAGGAGTGTTACTTCAATGTATAGGCATTTTAATTTACTTTTGCAAAAGTCATAGACATGTAGCACACATATTTAAATGTTCCTTCAGGCATAAGTCAGGATAAAAAAAATCTTTCACAGGAACGAAAGCTCCTGGGTCCCACTTCTAATCAACAATGCTCTCTGACATATGGCGATAAAAGATTCAAAATGCAGATACATTTTTCCAGTTAATTATATAGAGAGGTGTGACTCATCCTTTACTACCAACGTTGTACACTGCTGTTTGACTAAAAATAGGAATTTTACTGCACAAACTTTACTGAATAAATATTGTTGAGGGGTGTACATGAAGGTGTAACATACATAATAAAAACTAACAAAAAAAATTATTATGGCTAATAATAAAATAATAAAAGTGGCAGTTCAGAGTTGGAAGACAATAGCCTGACATTTAAGAAAAAATAAATGAGAAATTAAATTAAACCTCAGCTAAGACATCAACTAAAATCAATCTCATTCAGTAAGGGCTTATTATTTTTATTATGTTGGTAGTACCATTAATCAGTGTTGACATGTTTACTAGCAAGTGAAATTGAAGCATAAAGACACCAGAACCTGAAAAAATATAGACTTTCCTTCTTAAGGTGTTTTTCAATGTCTCTCTGTGTTTCTGATATAATCATCACATTTATCTTATTTTAACTTATTTATTAGTTATTTAATTCAAAACTGAATATACATGACAATATATAAGGAAAGGCTGCAATTCTGGAAACATGAACCACCACAATCCGTTGTGGATATTGCATGTCCATTTCAGTTGAGCTGTTTGAGCACATTTACAGTACTTAAGAAATAACTACATTAGTAACAGTCTTGGTCTGTTTCTTAGTGGTCTTTAAAATCGAAATGGAAATGTCAAGAGTTTAGGATCGGTCCAAATGGTTTTATAAACACATGTATTTGCATTTGGAAAGTGTAATGACAGTGCAGAAGTGTAGATGCTTCTTTTTCTGTGTTAAAATGTCTTCAATTGCAAAATAACGCAGTATGCTCGCTACATTAGCTGAAATAGCAGACAGGTAACAACCATAATTACTATGTAGAGGAAACCACAGAGAGGAATAGTGAGGTTTGAGAAACTGCAGTGCATAACTCTCTCCCATGAAAAGGAAGGAAGAGGATTGTTGTGGAATGATTTAAGAGTAATTAGACTCTACTTGCTCTTAAATCACTCCACAGTTTATTAGTTTATTATTAGAGGAACCAATTTCTTTGTTAGAAAATACTTGTATTTTTTATTTTTGTATAAATAATCTAAATGCATTCATTTCATGTGTGCATCAGGATCAATTCCTTATCAAAAAGCCTGATCAGATTCATTTTGTGAGGATCAGTGTTTGTTCTGGCTGTTCTCCAGGGCAAAGCTGTCCAAACTTTTTACTGCAGTTGTGTGTTTTTCAAGGAGAGGCAAAGCTGCCACCATCTGGCACTCAAACGTCACAAATGTCAACAGACGAAGGGTTTAAATCAGCCCTTTCAGATTGATAAGAGCCATTTCTAATGAAAATATCTCCTTTGAAAACATTTTCCTTTAGAAACTCTATATGCACATGAAACGTTTTACACTGTTATGTTCAAAATTGCATGACTTTATTACGCCCCGACTATTGTCAGTTTTAGATTGAATTGAACATTATTATTATTTTTTTTTGTATTATTATTAATGTAGTTCTTTGTGTCAGTTAGAAAAAAACAACAACTGTTGTACATTAAATTCATGAATGAGCTACATTAAAGAGTCTATGGGTCGGATTAAATCAAAACTTTGACCCACTTGCTAATAGCAAACTTCCAACCTGTTCATCATAGCGGTTACATTTATGATTAGAAGAAAGTGTCATCTTACTAAAAATGCAGCCGCAACTGAGTACAGTTCTGTAGTTTTCTATTAGCGCGTGGGTCAAAGTTTTGATTTAATCCGGCCTCATGTTTAATATGTGAGGCAATTCCTTATTTCAAGAATTGCAAGGTGCAATAAACATACTTTGTAGCACGTCAAAATATACCACTAAACTCATTAGAAAAATTCATTAGAGCTGGTGGCATGTATCTTTAACTACAATATCAGCCTTGTAATTTATATTTTACATGTGGCTGAGCAGTTAAATGGAACTCACTAGATATAGATTTCTGCATGGTTTCACTGGTGACATTCACATTCTTAATCAAACATCTATCAATTAATACAGAAACTGTACTATTACACTTTCCTGTGTTTTGATATCTGGATTTTTCTTTTCTTTGACAAAATCCATTTGAAGAACTTTAGGCAGAGTCTCTTATCTGACAGCCTCTGCATGTTTCCATGGAGATGCTGAACTCATACTGAGAAACAGATTCTTCAAGAGTTTAAACCGCAGGGCCCAACTTGCACTTGGTTGCACCAGGTTTACTGTAATATATTTATATTAATCTAGAGGACCATTGATTTAATTAATTAGATGTTTTAGAATATGTTTTCCAAAGTGTGGTAATTAGATAATGAAGTAAGTATTGTTTGTATCTTCAGTTCATGCTAGTTAGCTAGTTTTTACCTGCCTTATACATTTCAGCCATACATACATTTAACCAGAAACCAAACCAAATTTAATTATTCTTGCATTAAGCAATTTTAGGGTTATTATAAATATATTTATTAGGTCAACAAGACATTACTTTGCACCTCAATATAAAGTTGTCAAAGATACTGGCTGAATACCAATGGGGTGTGATGGAGAAAGTGGGTTGAAATACACTGTGCCGAACAATTCTGATAATTATGGTTATGTATGCCTATCTGGCTATTTGTTTCTGTCAAATACAAAAGCCCTCTTGTTTCAAGATGGGTATAATAAACAACTATATCAAATGAATAAAACATTGTTAAAACTGTAAAGTTGGAAGATATTTAATTATCCCCTGCATAATGAAGTTAATTGCTCCATAATGATATACTTTAGGTATGCTGCAGGGATCCTACTGGTTTGATTGTCATGTCTACAATGTACAGTGCTGCGTATCTCTCTTCATATATTTAAATATGGCACTTATAATAATAGAAAGCTAAAGCACTATTGTCATACAGTTGTATTGAGAAGCTTGTATCCTCTCTGCAAATGATAGGGTGTGGAAACCCTTTATTATTTTTAAAATTCACACAGAGTGTGTAAAGTAACTGGATTGAGCACGAAGAAATGTATTGGTACTTGGTTACTTGAATGTAACTTTGTTAATTCACATTTGATTACTATAATATACATATTCCGAGTAATCGCAAAGGGTGAGCAAAGGTATTTGTTTGATTGCTGTTTCAGTTAACAAAATCTGAGACACATACCTTTACAATTCTATACTTTTCTGAAGCTGAGTTACAGCTGCAAATCAATTTTGTCATGACTTGAAGACATTTGCCCACAACAGTGTAAAGTCCACTTCAGTGCAATACAAACTAACATCCATCTTGCATTCTTGACCCAACTGCACACCATGCTGTCATAAAGAAATTGACTCATCTGCACATCTGACTCATCTACACAGGCACCAAAGGGCTGATAAACCTTAACTGTAAAATATTTCAGCTCATAATGACATGATTTACTGAACAGGAGCCACCAACCATATAATGGCAGCAAACAAGAATCTCCTTTTTGAAAAGCCTCCATTGTCATTTTTTTGCTTAGTAGCACCAGACTCCAATTGAACCTTGAAGAGGTACTGAAATTGCAGGTTGAATGATAACACACAATGTCAGCGCTCTTCTCACAAATGCCTTTTTAGTCATTTCAAATTGGAGCTACTACACTGATGCGTGTCTGTTACATAATTTCAGGAATGCTACAGCAGCAAAACTTAAAGGTAGTGCCTGTCAATGATATATTTATAAACTAATTCAATTTCCTATTCATTATTCATTAATGTGTTTGTTACAGCTTCATCTTGCTACCTAGTCGAGGATCTCTGGATTTGATTCTCACTGGGCTTTTTTAATAAACTATGAGGACAATAATGTATTAAAAACATGATATATCTGTTTTTTTTTTCTCTTCACACCTACAAAATAACAAAACAGAGGAAGATATCCTAAACAGATTGAAATTCTTTGCGTATATGTGTGTATATGTGTGTATGTTTCGGCATGTACATATATACAGAACCATGCTCAAACTTGCCTGAATTTCTCAGGTTGGAGAAAGTTGTTTGCAACATCAACAAAGACGGATTAGGTTGAAGATTGTGTGTAGCTGAAGATATTGGTGTTGGTCGGGGTTGGGGTCAATTTGTTATCAGTGAGTCAAAGTCAAAATTATTCATCTACACGATAAAGTCACTTATAGCTTCTTACAGTCACAATACAGACCTTCTCCTGAGAGTCCTGGCTGGTTGGGAAATACTTGAGGTGCAGGAGCCTCCAAGAGTGCCAAATGTGTCATTGAGAAAGCTTAAGTTAACCTTCCAGAAACCATGAGGATTTAAGTTGGATATTTATAGAAAAAGACAGCATCTGACCTCAGGCAGAGCTACTAACCTAGAACTGGCTCATTGATTTGATTTATGTTCCTTTTGGCAAATTCCCTCTTTTTTTTCCTTTTTTGTCGATGGTGCAAACAAGAGATTATTATACACATACGACACTGTGCATATTTCATTTTTTTTTTAAGAATGTGACATTTCTGTTTTAAGAGCTGTATGTATGTATATCATTAATCACATCAAGGTGTCCTTCACCTTGTTTAGCCAAACAGCTAATTTACATCAGGGCATACTAGCTTAGCAATAATCAATGAACTGACTCTTGGAATAACAAGAAGAGATAGAAAAACAAATATATGGACCCAAGAACAAATAAACATATTGGACATCACTGAATGACTGAAGATGTAAAAAATCCAGACATGTTGCAAGAAGAGCAGAGCAGAGGTGGACTAGAGAAACTAAGGAATGGATCACAAGAGGTGAAAAAAGACCAAGACGATGAGAGAAGATGGGAAGATGAGATATGGGGTTTCACTGCTGTAACATGGAAAAGAGATGCTGTATATCAAAACAACGTCATCCAGTACTGGGATCAACTAAGGCTGGTGATGATGATGATGATGATGAGATTGATCTTTTGCATGGAAAACCTATATTACACAATTAAAAAAACACTATGATGATCTTTAAAAAGCTATGGGCTTGGCTGTAGTACACACTGTCAGGTCCGGGAAAACTGCATTACAAACATTACGGTTATTACAGTGCTTGGCAAGATGCTATCATACAGGCTACAGTGGGGGGTAAAATAAAATATTACAAATCACATCTATAAGAAATATCAACTACTACAGCAGAGAAGAGGAAAAATATCTGCCTTGATGTGGTCTTTCCTCTTGTCACTGTTTTGCTGTGAGCTACACTATTGCCTCTTAGCACTTTTCTATTACATAACAGCTCTGAACCAGGGAGTAAGAGCACTCACAGAATCCCGCTCTTCCTCCTCCAGGCTACAGCAGAACATTTTCTGGATTGGTGTTGACAGACGGTTTTATTTTGGGAGTTTCTTGTGCTCTAGGGATCCTTTCTGGGGTAAATGTATGTATGTATTTATTTATTTATTTATTATTTATTTATTAATCTTAATAAGTATTAATAAAACCTACAATTCTATTTGACTGAATTTGCCAATCAGAAGTGAATAACAGAACAATAGAAGCAGATAGATTTGTTGTATGTTAGCCTGCAGGGGGTCATTTTGAATTATTGTCTGTTGGTATTATTCAATAGCACACTGTAGACATAATAGCTAAATCTGGGCTTTCAAATCTTATTGTGAAGAAGAAAATTACCATTGACTGGTACTGACAGGTGTACATAGATACTTCATCCAAGTAAACACAAATCATAAACATAGTCCCTAACAAATAAAACAATCAGAGTAAAAATACAAACCAAATACAAACCAAACCATAAGTCAACACTAAAAAACAACACTATAAAACACTTGAACTGTACAATGGTTGTTCTAGGATTACACATGATTCACTTCTTGCTGTCCACCATAAATTCACCTTTCAAATAACAGAGTGATCCATCTGCCCTTTTAAAGAATACCATTTTGTAGACTGAATTGTTTAGTTAATTTAGTCAAAAATAAGTTAGTTACACATTATCAGATAATTTATTCATATGTCAAGCCATACATGAGCTCAATTTGTCATACATACATCAAAGATGCTCCTGAAATGAGAAAGCATGAGCTCACCACAACAAAGAAAAGAGAAGCCAGTGCTTTGGTTCAGAATTAGTTACCGCATGGAAAGACGACTTTATTCAACACACCAGACAACACATAGCAAAAGTGCATTTTTAACACTATTCAAAAGCAATAGTCAAAACCGATATCTTGTCCAACATCTTTCCCTCTCACTTTCTCGTTTAGAGTGGAAGGTGATTGAGCAAAACATTATTGATTCAAGGAAAAATACATAATTAAAAAATATATAATAATCAACCTATATACTTCAATACAGGGGTGAAAAATGCTGATATGTGTAGAAGGCGTAATGGATGATGGGTGGTATTTTAAAAGCACGTATATGTTTGCTTGATTACCGGGGAAAGCACTTATTTCAGTCTGGCTTCTGTATGGAACACGTATTGATTCTAACGCCTGAAAGCTTCAATTAATTCTGTTTGGTTAATACCAAATGTTTCAGTAACGGTTCACATTCCTTTGGAAAAATTCCACCTCTTTTTAACTGCACCTGCCAGTATTAAACATTAAATAATGAATACTAAGGCAGCAATGGTCATAATTGCCTTAATGGATGTTGTACATTTATCCCTTTGAAAGTGATATGTTATTTTGGGTGCTCTTAATATTTTCTGTAGCATTCAATACTCATTCATCTTTCACTGAAAGTAAACAAAGTTTCCCAACACATTTAAATATATTGAATTGCGAACTTATTATGCAGATAAGGGGCTGTCAGTGGTAACTGCAAAACTACACATTCATATTATCTAATAATTAAATCATTTTCACCACCTATCAGCAATAATTTCCAATTATTACTCTTTGATTAAATATATATAGATCACTGTCCATTTAACTTTACAGGTTTGTGGACATTTCCAATTCCTACTGGCATTTAAAATAAGCTGTTTTACAAGAGATTTCTAAATGATGGAGAAAAATGCCCTTTATCTTATACTGTCCTTGTTTAGTCTTTAAATTAAAAAGTCAGTTAAGTAATACACACATTAGGTTGAAAAATATATACATAAATTCTAGAAAACATCCCCAACATCACAGCTACACTACCCATGCCTACAATCTAAAGGTATGCAACTGGCAGCCCTTAGATATAGACTGAAATGTACCACGACCAGAGGACACAGTGCTGTCATGACCTGTGAAAGTACACTTTACATATTGGGGTTTCTGAAAGACCACTGTGGGTTGATCCAATCGCTCATGGGTAGGATACAGGCATTATTGGGGACAGAGACAATGTGTGTCCATGGGCAAATTTGCTTAGAATATGGAAAGAATATGAACAAGAAGCCTTTGGGAACTTCCAGTTTATGAAATGCAAGACTCCCAAAGAGATTATTATTGTATGCTTTAGAAGCAAAAGAAGAAAGAAGTGTGTTTTTTAGAATGTGCACCAAAGCACAGTTGTAAATATTTAATATATGCTATATATATTTAGTGTATTTTCTTCACACAATTCACAGGCCTTCAAAAGCAGGGAAAGAAAACTAACCACCAAGGGGGCTTACATCATTGCATTCATTATGTCATTATGTCTCTCACCTCAATCACTTCATCTCCCTAACTGTGACTCTCATATGCATACAAACTGCTATTCTATTGCTACTATAAATACAAGTAAAATGCTTAAATGTGTACATTCTTAATAGTTTAAGAAGGAAATATATTTTAGTTTTTTTAGCACACACTGAAAGAGACACAAATATTGGCCAAAATAAAAGATCAAGATGTATATATGTATGTTTCAAATGTACATTTGTGAACAACACAACTTGGCAAACATGTGACAAACAATGACAAAATGGGCTCCTTGGTTGGACTGGCATTTTGAAAAGATTGTATTTTGGAACAGAAAATGAAAACATTTGGATACATTCCTTCACCCATCCTCAATCCCTGATAAATATGGCATGCATTCTCCATTTTCCATAAGATTTCTGGGATGCAATTTATTATGGTGTTCTAGTCACTAAAATGGAATATAGCTTTTGCTTTTGCTGTGTTGCAGTATTTCAGTGTCAAATTACTGCCAACTTCACAGCATTAAAAATATTCAACACATACTTTCCTTTACAGAAAAGGGGCTGCCCCCATTTAAAAAATGATTCATGAGTGTCTATCCTTTACACGATTTGCCCTTTGAAAAAAAAAAAAAAAAAGAAACCTTGACCTTGGGATGATCTATACATCCTGCTACAAATACATTCCAGTAATTTACTGAAATGCCTTTTCAACTCAACTCAAATACCTATTCATCTTGGAGGGACTGGGGCTCTGGATGCAATTTTAAGCAAAGGCACAACTGCAGAAGGGCTTTTCCCATGAGTGCTTAGTGTGCTGTTCTCAGAGCTCTGATGAAAAGTGCTCTCCGTTTTCATTGTCTAAAGTGACAAGATTTATTACGCCTTGCATTATATATCACCGCAACTCGACTAAGTACAGTAAACAAGATATGAAAAGTAATCATAGAGATAATACACCAGAGGGGGGAGGCTTTCTTCTCCTAGTTTAACCCTCCTGAGAGACCTCCAAATTGAAATGTAGCTCTCAAGGTTTAAGGCCTCCAGCCCACTAGTAGACATATAAAATAAATCTACAATCCTGCTGGTCACAACTATTAAATACAGTATATAAATAAAGTGTTATTTCGTATACTTCGAGAAATTGTTGCACTTTGATTACATCTATAAGTCACAATGTTAAGCAAGGAATGCTTAAGAATAGCAATTTCACAAGATAGCATGTTTGAAGCGATAGTTACACTGTGTTTTCCTATAAACGCTTTTCTACAATATTTGGCTGCATAATTAGATACTCAAGCTTGGATACTGTAGCACTGGAAGAACAAGCTTTTTCCTTTTTCTTTTCAGTAACTGAAAAATATATATATAATGTATACATCTTCATCAAAATGACATCAGCCTTTATCGATCCACTGCAGGATTAAGACTTCCCCAACATGGTTGCATGTGTTTTGATGTACAGCATCTCTTTTCTAGGTCACACCAGCAAATCTTATTTTATCTTCCCATCTTTTATGTGGTCTTCTTCTAGGTCTTTTTCATCTCTTGAAAAAAAACACAGTGGCACTAAAGCTGTCCATCTACTACAGCAGACTGGAATTGAAATGCAGCTCTTAGTGAAATATGTCTTTGTAACTGAACTGAGGGAGATCTTTAGATGGATCCAAAGGCTCTGGTCTGTGATTCTTGGTTTCAGAGACAAGGTCAGAGGCTTCTTAATGAATTGCAGTTTGGCAGAGCTACATATCTTAAACAAGCCTTCGTGCAGCAGTGTCACCGCTCGTCAATGTATCTCAACATGAAGTGCAATGTGTCCATATCTCATGGATTTGGATGTGACCACCTGCCGTCTTTTTTACAGAGGGCTGAAGAAGGCATCTGCAAAGGTCGCCCCCAGCTGAGTGGGATTACTGAAGTTACACTATGGGTGAAAGCCAAGTGCTTTAATTAGACACATTAATATTAGAGAAGGTAATGCGGTGTACACATCTACAGATTATATGAGCAGCCCCTCTGTAGTGTGCTACTCGTAGTACAAAGGATTTAGTTTGAGAAAACCATGAGCTAAGACTTTTGAGCCCTTCCATTTGCATAGTTTCAGACCTAAATGAATCTGTGGATGCTTCCACCTCAACACTCATAGTATAGAGAGCTTACTCATCAGTATGCTGGGTGGATCAGTGAATGACTGCAGCTGCAGAAGTATGGCTTAATGGAAATATGTGTTGGCAGAGACTTTTTTCACATTTTCTACCAGTAACTACCTTGTGTAACAGGGCTCATAGTGTATGAGTTGGTTACAGTGATTTCATCCCTGTCTGAGCATGGCAGAGAATTCAAACCTCCCACATCAGGGGACCAGTCTTTTGGCTGCACTCTTTCAGCTAGTGCATGTGACATTGAACCGACAATAACCTAAATGTAGCAGATGTTTTTCCAGTGCAAAATGCATCTAAATTCTTTATAAATAAGTCTTAATCCCACACACTGCTATTTCCATTCCTTAACGTCACATCCTATACAAACCATGCACAACATTTTAAACCATATTCTTCATAGAGTGCATTAAACACGTGAAAGGGGAAAGGGGAAAGGAAAAATAAACTGCAGTGCAAAATTAGCACATTATTAACAAGCAAGTGGATTCATTACAGAAACACATTATACAAAGTCAGGTGCCCTTGCATAACTGGTCAATAATCATCTTGCTCATCTGTGGTTTAGTTTAGTTCCACCCCCATATGCTGGCTTCCTACAAGATTTGGTCTCTCGGGGTGATTGATGATTCACCCAATGAGTGTTCTGGAGGAGAATCAATAAAGAGATTATTTCCACAGGAGAGCAGTTGCAGAGAAGAAAGGATGAGGACTGTTCAGGGCAACATCTGCTCTTTATAACAGTGAGGGCAGGATTCATCAAAGAAAGAGCTAGAATGAGAAATGCTGAGACAGATCATACAAATACAATGAACAGGTGGTGTTGAATTATCATCACGGAGAATATGTCCACCCTGTTTGAGAGTGTCTTAGGTTTGTTTAAGCCTATAAGCTAAGCAGATTGATTTCCTTATTTAGTATTTATTGTCATAAAAGGTCAAGTTTATTATCCTCCACACTTAGTTAGCAGACAGTTTTATGGGTAAGGTTTTCATTTGAAACCTGCTTTAGGAAGGCTTTCATTCAGATTGTTGTTATGCAAATGTGGTCATTATTTGACATGTATAAAGGTCAGACCCGTCCTAAACGCAAGTGTTTCAGGGTATCAAAATGAATGCTGGACCCTCTGATCGTTCGACATTTAATTAACTTAAAACAATGACAAGTCAAAAGCAAGGGATGTGACATGATGTTCCTAACAACTGCTAACAGAATATTCAAGGGATACCTAATATCCCAAAAGGATCTCTGAAAAGGAAGACAAATCTGAAAATAAAGCATGAGATAACATCTTCTAATGTTCTAAAAAATATATATCATGGTACTGGATGAAAGGAAAGCAGGATTGCAGCACAATTCAATGAAAAGGGTGGTCTATCTTAAATACCACCACACTGCAGCTGCTGGACAATATAAATTGATCTTTGCTTTTCATCATCATCTACTTGTTTAAGAAGCATAACAATCAATAAAGCAAATTAACTAACCTTGGACAATCAAGTCACCAGCTGTTATTTAAACTAATTACTATTTCCAGCACAAAAAAATGAACAAAAATAAGAAACTAATGCTCAGTTATAACTGGCACTGGAAATGTTGGCTTTTTGGACCTCAAAATTGAAAATAAGTAATTAGCGGGATTTTAGTGCTCTATGGTGCGCGGTTAGCAGAGGAAATCTTTAACTTATGAATATCAGTACAAATATAAAAAATATAATATCATATTGGCACAACTTAAATAAAGCAGTTTCAGAATTTGTGCATAACATTAATACAAGGAGGCCTACATTACAACTTTCAAGTACATAAGTGTTTAAAAGACTTACACTTGCACATGCAGCTGAGAAAATGAAAAAGAACTGACAAATAATTTACATAAAATACAGATAATATCACACTGCATTTAAAATGAAAATTAAGTTTGTGGTGTTGCTTTTTAAAGATTTAGTCATCTCGAGCTAAAAGCAGATATAATTGCATCAAACTTAACATTTGCTCCAATTCATGTAATGAGATGCATGGAAGAAGGTCAGGAGTCAAAGATTATAGGTCATAAACATGAATTGTAAGTAAATAACTTACTTATCCAATATATTTGAACTAAATTGATGTTGTCAAAACCTACATAGTATTTTAAACATTGTATAGTGAAACATACCATGCAGAACGAGTTTAATTCATATCTGAGACTTAATGGAATGATCACCAACTTTGGTTTTGATACTCAACTTGAATGAACATTCACTGGCTCAGCAAATGATGCACAGAAAGTTAATGTAATATCACTGCTTATCCCAGATTTCTTTCTAAGCTTTGAAGTTAAATGTAAAACCCTCATCCTATCCAAATAATACATTTTTCATTTGTTAACAATATCTCTGGACAGAACATGTGCTCTGCAATTAAAGTGCTATTTAAACTTGCTAAAGGGATGTAATGTTGCTTGTAGAATATTGGAAAATGTGAATTGGGTTCCTTCATTACAGGAATGCAGGCTTTAATTCAGAAATATAAATGTTTTATAAATGTCAGGTACTGATTCAAAGGCAAATGCGTTGGTGCGAAAAACATTGGAACCAAAGCTCTTATCCTCAGCTGCCTTAAAACGGTGTCACGGTTTCTGACCTGCTCACTACACACAGGTCAAAGTGGAACGATGAGAGATGTCCAGGAGGCTTTCTGGAGTTAATTCCATCAATAGAGACTTGCAGTGCATTTGCAAGAATGTCGAGACCGAGTTCTCACATTACAATAAATCTTTTTGGTTGTCTTAGGGTAATGGTCTTTCTAGTGGTGTGTCAGCATATTGTAATAGCATTAATGCATTAGCATGCACTTAAAAGAGCTGACCATGTGTATACAGCATCAACAAGTAAATGGAGCCAACATTTTTATTTTATTTTAATTCGCTCATGATTAATCTCCAACACAGCACAACACTCCTTATAAACATGATTTACGCAGAAGTGTTCAATTAATATTTCCATCAACCTCATGACTATGTATAGCTAGATCCTTAGATGTTTCCAGGTTTAGAAGGGCACAAATTGGGAGAGAAAAAAAACAAAACAAAAAACACATACTACAAATATATTTCAGAGGCTCTTAAAGGGGCAGCTCTTAATTTTTGTAGTTTGCATGTCCTACTCAGTGTGATCCTTTTTTTATCTGCTGCTGTTTGTGCTAAGAACTCTCGTTACTAAACATTCCCACAAAAGTAAAGGGCCTTAAAGAATAAAGCTAAAAAGAGAAACAGGATAACATGTTTTGTTCTCTGCTGGATTCCAGTAACAGATATTTCCATTGGAATACTGAAGATTAAATACGCCACTCCTTTATTGGCAGTTGGTTTTATGATAACGGTCATATGTGAAACCCAGCTGTAATTAAAAAGAAAATATTCAGTAGTCAGGGCTCTGCATGAGGGGAAAGGAGCAATTAAAACTCCCCATTTATTGTGTACATCTGGATGCCAGAGTCAAAGTGAACAGTAAATGTATGATGTGATAAGAAAATACCAGTCTAATAATGATGGAACATCCATTGCAGGATTTTTGATCACAACTCCAGAGATTAAATTATATTTGTAAGATTGGTCCCGGTACCACTGGCCTACATTCATATACAGATTAGATGGAGGATGTAAAATCCTATCCTTGTCTTACCATTGAAATCTCATGGTGTACCATACTGCAGTTGGGATTCCCAATAATGTTATCCTAACGCAAAACCATCTGGTATACTGTCAATTAAACCCAAGCACCATGAATACCTTCCAAATTCATTATAGTCAAAGCTGGCACTCACTTTTGCTCAGTATAGAGTAAACCATCTAGGCATCTGCAAACAAACACTTCTCAAATATTGTCTCACTTCCATGAGCTGTCTCTGCAGATAAGCATTCAAAGAAGATATTCATTTGTCTCCTTATTCCATTACCACACATCTATGACTTTGGTTATATATGTTTGCTCATGTTTTAGACCTAATATAGTATATCAATTAGAATCTACATAGGATTTACACACACGTCTGTTTCTTACTATAGTGTGGCTAGAAAAACAACTCCATTTGTTTACCGCCAATACATTTATTCCAGTGACATAATAGAAGATGCTAAGTCTCAGATTAGTGAACATAATCTTGAAGGCCTGTCCAAAGTGTACAAGATGCATCTCATTTTTAGGACAGAGGCTTGGTTATGATCGGCGAGTTGATGAAGAGATGTGTTTTATATTGTAGATTTGCATTATCCCTACTATAAGAGTGAAACTGGTATAACAATAACTTAAAAGTGATTAGATTTATAGCAGTCAAACTAATCTATGAAACTAAGGGTGTGTGAAGGAATAAATAACAGAAGGGCAAAGATTATGCACTGTGAATTCTAATTAAAAAGAGAACATTATAACCACTGAACGTAGAAAAAACAATTAACTCTGAGCTAATATCATATCGTTAATTGGAACTCTCCAGGACTTTATCTGATTGTGTATTAACATATATTACATCCTCCAAAAATGTGTTTATGAAGATGGGGACAGGTAATAATTGAAATAACATGTTATAAGAGCTCTAAACATTCTAATATCGATTTAAGTTCAAGTTAACTGATGTTGATTCCTCCTACTTTCTATATGGTATTTAACTTTTTCCCTACTTGGTATAATTAAGAAGACATAATAGCGTTGCATGATTTATTGCTTAATTAGTGTGACATTCTTGAAATCAGAAGGCAGAATACATAATTACCTTGCTAACTGAATTAAAACCCACAAAAGGAGTGTTTATCAACCTCTTCTGAACATGTGAGATTAATCAATTAATCTATAGTGGACATTTTGAACTAGTGTTTTCCAGTTTAAAGCAGATCTTCTAGGTATTAGAAATTAAACTAATCAATTGATTTTGAGCAAACACGTATCTTTGACACTGATGTGTCATCCACTTTCATAGCAATGTGTGTATTTCATAGCATAGTATGTGAGAGTAACCTACATACCTACCTACACATATGATACAAAGATACATTTGAATGCCATGTTCCTTTGGATAATTTTGTAACAATAGTCTCTATAAAACCTTTGGTATCTTAAATAAACCTTTGAGCTTCTGACCCTGAGCAGGATTAAATACAAAAATATTGGTGTTAACAGAAATAATAGCAGTATTAAAATAAATAATTCACAAGCTGCTAAATAAACAAAACAAATAAACTTTTACACTGCCCAACCTACCTAAAATACTTTCTAAACTAGTTTGAGCCAGTGCCGACTGTGAAAGGACCATATATGCAAGAACAATTGATTGAATGATTCTCATTGATCTTGAAACAAAAGGATATTTGACATTTTACTTTTTTTTTTATTAATAACACAGAGTAGTTGCTTGGTTTCCATGACAAGCAAAACTACCGACAATTTGAGCATGCGGCATCCCACTGTATAATCATGCTGTATCGCTCTATTATCTCTCTATACACAGAAGTGTGCAGGAAGGACAGATACTGTTATCAGTGCATTTTTTATGTTTGGATTATTTGATTATGCCTTGTAAAATGAAAGGCCCATCAAATGCAAACTGAATCATGTGTATACAGGTGAGCTTTGGTATTCAGACTGATGTTTGTTTAGTATGGTACATTCTTCAAAGAAAATGAATGTACAAAATACGTAATGGTAATGTGCATAATAACTCAGATTGAATCTACTTGTAATATTCAGTTACTCTTAAACTGACTCTATCTCTAGTGTCAGCCAAGTTCATTTTCAAGAAGAACACCTGTTGGCTTTATCTGTACACACCTTAATGGCTCCTGTACAGATTAGGGAATCAATGAAAGATCACAGCTGCTAAGCAAGGCACCAATACCAGTTGGCTTCACTGGAGATATGTCTCCTGGGTACTAATTTTTAACAGCTGCATTGCATCAAAGCCTCAATTAATTCTTCAATTAGAAGAATAGCAAATATTCACTTCTACTGAACTTGGTAAGCATTGAAGCCACAAAGCAGTCATGAAACTCAGATCAATTAATTGCATGAGTGATTAAGTGGAAATAAATACATAAATAAATAAAAATAAGGCCATGTTATGCATGGTTTACTTCACCCCAAATGCTCCTCATGACCTGATGTTGAAATCTAGGGAAATTATATCAAAATTATATATTTTGTTTTTTCATTTGATATATTTCAAGTTAAACATATCAACCAAATGTGAACAGGTCTGTCTGCTGTTGTTTCAATAATATGTTTCAGCTTTAGAACTCTAAAATGAGCTGGTGCATCTCCAGTAAGCATGATAGATATTTGGTGGGGATAATAGATCCAAGAAAGGGGACAAAACTGAGCCAGGAAATTACAGACCAATCAGTCTCACCTGCATTACTAAAAATGATTAGGCAGAAAATAGAGGAACATCTTAATGAAAACCAAATTATTGGTGATAGTCAACTTGGGTTTAGACGAGGCAGATCACGTTTTTTGTACATGCAACCACAGCTGTAGATCACATTAAAGCATATGATATGATATACTTAGATTTTCAGAAAGCAAATGATAAGGCTCCACACCAAAGACTGATCCTCAAATTGGAAGCTGTAAATAATCAGGGGAACAAAGTAGATGGATTATGAACTGGTTGATGTCTAGGAAACAGAGGGTGTCGATTAGAGCAGTTGCTTCTAACTGGAGTGAGGTTGTTAGTGGAGTTCCACAGGGATCAGTACTAGGGCCTTTGCTTTTTCTAATCTATATTAATGATCTGGACTCTGGGATAGTTAGCAAACTTGTCAAATTTGCAGATGATACTAAAATAGGTGGCTCAGGAGATATAATCTCAGCAGCACAGGTTATTCAAAGGGATTTGGATAATAATCAGTTGTGGGACAACACCTGGCAGATGAAATTCAATGTGGACAAGTGCAAGGTATTAATGCAGGTAACAAAAATGTCCACTATAATTACACTGTGTGAGGAATAGAACTGGAAGAAATCACGCATGAGAAAGACCTAGGAGTCTATGTGGACTCCTCACTTTCTCCATCCAAACAGTGTGGGGAAGCAATAAAAAAGGCAAAAACAATGCTAGGGTATATTGTCAAAAGTGTAGAATTGAGAACAAGGGCAGTGATGTTCAGACTGTACAATGCACTAGTTAGAGCTCATCTGGATACTGTGGACAGTTCTGGGTTCCACAATTCAAGAAAGATATCGCTGCTCTAGAGGCAGTTCAGAGGAGAGCAACCAGACTTATTCCAGGTCTGAAGGGAATGTCCTACTGAGAGACTGAGGAACTGAACCTTTTCACCCTGGAACAGAGGAGACTACGTGGGGACTTGATTCAAGTCTTCAAAATCATGAAGGGCATCGACCACATCAAACCAGAGGAGCTTTTCCAGATCAGCAAGGACACACGCACCCGGGGACACAAATGGAAATTGGGCTTCAAGCCATTCAAGACAGAAAACAGGAGACACTTCTTCACACAGAGAGGCGTCACAATCTGAACAAACTCCCCAGCGATGTGGTTGAAGCTGACAATTTGGGAACATTTAAAAATAGACTGGATAGGATCCATGGATCAGTTATTAATGGACACCAAACGAGCACAATGGGTTCAATGGCCTCCTCTCGTTTGTAAACTTTCTTATGTTCTCATGTTGTGTATTTGATTTCTGAGAATGAAAGTTCAAATGAAAAACCTCCCACATTCAGTTAACTTTATAGGTATCCTTTGTTTTGTACAATATTAAAAAAACAGATGCATTAATCATAGCAAGCTGCAGCTAACCATAAGACATCCGACAGTCTGGGGCTCTGTTTGTGCCAAGTGTGCATTTTAGTTAGCAGCAGTTAGAAATGGAAACATCAGTGCAACTTCTCCACAGTAAGCACAGGCTGGAAACTTACATGAAATGCAGTCTTTAAAGGAATACAGCCATATGTATAGCATTTCAAAGGACATTTGAATAGAACTCATTGACATTGCAACATTTCTGGTTGTGTTTTTTAGGAGTGGAAGGGTGGGTATGTGGCCAGATATGTACAATGACTGCCCCTTCTGCTATGAATATTCCTATCGTTACCTTCTCAGACACAGGCAGGCACATGCCCTCTATAAGAGATCCCCCTTGTTCACAAACAGCATTATGGATGTGCGGCATGGCTGAAAAATAAAAGACGCTATCAAGCCCAATGTCAGACATATTCCTTCATGTGCCATTACATCAGATCAGTCCAAAATCAAACTTCAAGAGCACATATTTCCTCAGAGACTCCATCTGTACTGCTGCCAATATTTACCTTTTTTACGTTTCCTGGCTCCACTTCAAAACAAAGCGGATCACAACCACAGATGGGTACATTGTTTTACCTGTCCGACTGACTCTGCAGAATACTTTAATGACTACCTTGGCATGCAAGATCCCGGTATGAACATACTGTGCTTTTGTACACGCTAAAGTAACTTATTTGCCGTCAAGTAAAATCTCTGAAAAAAAATGTGTTTGGGTTCTTTGTATGTGTCAATATCCCTTAATACAACCACACTGATGTCACTTTCTCCACAATACCTTCATCAAAACATGTTTCTTACACCAAACTGATATTTAATTTATTATGCTATTCTTCTAATGAGCTTTATTGTATGGGGTGAGATTAAATATACATATAATGGTCCACAAAACACAAATTATTAATTGAATTGGCTTCTCCATGCTCATCTTTGGCAATAACCTGATAATTTGAATAGCAAAAATTAGTAAATGTCAAACTTCAAGAATTGTAATGGTCTTTGATTTGTTGTTATTTGTTAGGCTTATTGTTACCACTGGCAATTTATCATTTGAAAAAATGTGGACATAAAAACTAGACACATGACCCATTTCTCAGGTTTTCCTACAAAACCAACTTCAAAGGGAAGTTTCAATTCAAGGGATTTCAATTCTTCTTAAACAAGAAGTACCTCGCTATATGCAATGTGTCTTTTTAGTGTCTGAAATTGTAATACTTTGTTGTGAACCTATCAGATTAGTACAATCTTCAGCAAAAAGGGATTTGAGAAAGTTCAGTTAGGAGGTCACTATTGATATAGAACAGACTAAATGCAACCTATTTTATTTGCATTCTTGCTGGATTTTCCTCGGCACATTCCAAGTCGCTCCGGAGCAGGAAATTGATGGGTAGTACTTAAACTTAAAGTAATAGGCTATTGAAAGCACACACGCACACACACACAAACAAAACAAAAATCCAGGAAACGGACAAAATACAAACCAATTAGTCCATTAAATTAGAATGAATAGTTTTAGACCAGTCATCATATTTCCCGGAGGTCACTTTCTCTCCCACTCCCCCCTGGCAATAAACTTGATAGAGCAGCTCTCTCACTTCCTGCAACTCTAGTGGTCATCTTCAATTTATTATGGAGGCTCTGAAGAGAAAGAAAATGCACTTTCATGGATAAGAGCATGCCGGAGGCCTTTTCAATGTATTTATTTATTTATTTGTTTATTTATTTTTAACAGGCCATTCCTCCACGCTGGATGTTAGTGCTGGCATGACTACCCCATTAACTGTCACTTTTAAGCCTCTCTGAGGGAATAGGCAAATAAATGGGGATTATTTATCTGAGCTCTCTATATTTCTTGAGCTATAGTGTCTGTCCTCAGTAACTTGGAGAGTGATGCAGCTCAAGGGGGCACTTTACACTTCTTAGTTAAGTTCATCCCTTATCTAGTGCAGGATTGATCACAGGAAAAAAACAGGTTGAGAGTTTTGCCATCTCATTATCCATTTAAGAAAGTTCCAGATGGTAAAGTTCTAGCTACCTTGTGTGAAGCTGCATTTTTGTCCAAAGAGTTAGCAGGATATTGCATATATTACTCTGAAGAAATTGGAGGCATTTGAAGTTGGTTAACTTCACAAAACAACCACCATGGGATTCAGTACTGCTTGATATTGTCTAGAGGGAGATGTGAACAAATGTTAGAACACAAAGAACCTGATCTACATTTTTCAGTTTTTAAGAGGATAACAGGATCCAATTCTTATGTCCTGTAAAGTAACCTAGGCAGTCTCACACATTGGCTAAGATGGAGATGAGGAACATCATTATAATTTAACATCCTCCTTCTTTGGCCATTCCTAAAGCTGTAATATTGCAGGTTCCAAATCTGGAAAGTGACACACTAAAAATCTTCAATAAAAAGATTATAAATTAGAACAATTGACAAACAAACTCAGATTATTATTCCTTGTTTAGTTAGTGAAGCTCTACAGGATATCCCCCCCAAGCACTGCTGAGCCAGACACAAAGTAGGAATCCCTTTGCAAGATTCGAATCTTTAGCCTTTGCTCTTTTGCTTTTTGTAAATCAAAGCAATTCATCATCTCTTCTGATTTGATCGAAAAATAAATGCTCCACATACTGCTCGCTGTCCGTATGTTTTTAAGCTCCAGTAGTTGTTAACCTGTATTTAACCACAAACTCCCATTATGATTAAAAATCTTTTACATTTACAAGGGAGACCAGGGGGGTGAAGCTTGCATTTTGCTTTTTGCATTTGTTGAAGTTTAGGAAGGAACTGCATCTTGGCAAATATGAGAGGAAATTAGAAATATAATTTTAAGAAACAGTGCTGAATTTCACTGGAGCAAAGCCAAGATATTCAGTTCACATTGACACAATGTATTTTACTGTGTAAGTAAATAAACAATTTTAAACAATTTTGATGAATACACATAAATAATGGTTAAGTCTATACTTTAACAGAGACAATGCTGAAATTAAAGCAATGGAAGTTAATTAGGTAGCCTAGCATTATTTAGAAACATTAGGTTAAAGTGTTAAAATAGTCAGGAAAAGACAAATATTTAAAAGGACTGGAAGGGGTTTAATTTCACAGCTATTACCCTTCATGTTTGTGCAATCTTAATTTAGATAAAATGTTGAAATTATATGCCAAACTCGGTTTAATTATGTTCTACATGGGTGACTAGAAAAATAAACATAAAAAGAAAAATCACACTGAAACTGAATAAATCATCTCCTAAATTGTATAACCCAAAGCATTTCCTCGGTTTCTTTCTATAATACAGAACACGCAGTTATAATATACGTCAAAAGGATGAATTTCAAAGCTGCTACTCTCATATGTTCACTAGTTAGATAGTCCTTGTTCTTTAAGGGAAAAGCAGAGCAAATTATTTTATATAGAGCCTGCAAAGTAAAATATACCCAATGTGCATTTACAATGTCTTATTTGCATAGTAATGTCCATTAATATTTGGCTCTCATACAACAGCCAATATGGCCCAATAAATTAATCCATTGTCTACGTACAGTAAAGGGCAGTTGGCAGAGAATTTATAGAAACCATGCATTGTACAATTGTTTACCCCGTCACACTACATTTATATGGACGTGCTATATGTATGTGTTCTGTGATAACTCAACTTGAAAAAAAAAATCTATTTCAGTGCAGAGATGGATTTTTACACAAAATAAATTAAAATATGAGACTGGCCTCCCGAGTGTAAAAGTGCAGACTGAGCCCTATGAGCTGAGGTTCGCACGTTTGATGCCAGCTCATGCCATTGGCCATTTCCCCTGTGACAGATGCACACATTTTCATACTGGTAAAGTCCTCTATATTCAACACCAGGATGAAAAAGGCTGCTGAAAAGTTATGTGCTACAGCTGTCCACAAACAAAGATGTTCTGTATCACCTGACTGTTGACAATGTAAAAAGTGTCATTATAATGGATAGCAATTATTAATCAATGCCCAATTCATCACCGGATCTCCAGGAATTAATTGAGAAACAGACAGGGATTAATTATGCTGATGTGCTCCTGCAAATGAAGGTCATGTATTGGCATTAGAACTTTGCTCATTATAAATTCGGTTTAAGGAGTACTCCACATCGCTCGACTGTTCTCTCTGTGAAGTCTGACTACCCTTCTTCTTTGATCTGTATTTCCCCCCTGCTGAATCTTTATACAAGATGCTGAATATAGCCAAAAGCCCAATGTCTGTGGCTGTAACCAAAGTGAACGTCTTGAAGTTCCTTGGTTTCTGCTATTACGATGAGCAAATTGCTGAGAGAAACACTTCAGTGTGTGGGGTTTTCTTTTACTGAGAAGATAAACAGGAAAACAAAAAAGAGCTCACCCTGAAAGTAGGCCATTGTTGCTGCATTAAAATAGTACCAATTCAGTCAAATACAGATAACAGAAAGGTTGCTACTGGGAAATACAGAATAACCATACCTTAGATTATAATACATCTGTTTAAGTTCAGCTTTGATTATCTAAATTAATGATATTCAAATCATAAAGAGATCATGGTTGTTATGGTTCTCATTTGGATAGCACACAAAAAGACAAATGAACTTTAAAACTAAAATAAGCTTTCTTTCCTGCTACACTTGAGGTAGAGGAACTTGGCCTGCCTACATACATCTTCAGATTTCTGCTTTTCTAAAATTATATCGCTGCTGCAGTTCCTAGGCAACGAGCAAGCCCTGCTGAAATGAAGTGAGAAGTCACAATTCAACACAATTCAACACTGGATTTGTAAACAAACAAACCTACACAGAAAAATAAATTGTGTTTTTAAATGTAAATGACCGCTGGTAATAGAAATGCTTCCCAGCTGATCAGGATCTCAATTTTAAGAAGCAGGGGGGTTGGGGTTAAGCATTCTGAGCCATAGATGTTCATCTTTACAAGCCCACAGGGAAATGGGTCACATGGTACCCTGGCATTTGACAAGAAGGGCAAGCCTGCACCATAAGAAATATGACAGCCCACGATGAAACACTCATTTGTGTTCCTTTTATTTTTTTAATGCCACGTTGCAAATAAGTAAGCAGTGGACATAATGTATTTTCTTTAGAGACTTGATTGCAATTTATTTTTAACTGCACTTAATCAATGTCCACTTCCACGTCAAATTAAAAGCTCTACTTGGAGAATTAATATATGTAGTAACAAAGAGGCTCCCTCATATGCTCATGTCACACACTTAAGCAGGGGTAAGTCAACTAGATGTGGTAACTGGATGCATGTATCGGTCACATAATCACACGCACACGCACACACGCACACCTAAATAGATAACATGGTTGTGGTTATAGTTACACATAAATTGCTAGCCTTTGATCCCAAAAAGATACTTGCTTCACTGACTTCTCACAAAAGTGTCGGTACTGAAGATTGCCGAGGCCCTGTCATATCATAGTTGTGCAATTCTCCTCAACATATACAGTACTATGCAAAAGTTTTAGGCAGTTGTAAAAAATGCTGTAAAGCAAGAATGCGATTATATTTATCAATGAACTAAATGCAAAGTGAGTGAACAGAAGAAAAATCTACATCAAAACCATATTTGGTGTGACCACCCTTTGCCTTCAAAACAGCATCAATTCTTCTAGGTACACTTGCACACAGTTTTTGAAGGAACTCGGCAGGTAAGTTGGCCCAAACATGTTGGAGAACTAACCACAGTTCTTCTGTGGATTTAGGCAGCCTCAGTTGCTTCTCTCTCTTCATGTAATCCCAGACAGACTCGATGATGTTGAGATCAGGGCTCTGTGGGGGCCATACCATCACTTCCAGGACTCCTTGTTCTTCTTTACACTGAAGATAGTTCTTAATGACTTTTGCTGTTTGTTTGGGGTCATTGTCATGCTGCAGAATAAATCTGGGGCCAACCAGATGCCTGATGGTATTGCATGATGGATAAGTATCTGCCTGTACTTCTCAGCATTGAGGAGACCATTAATTCTGCCCTTCGGCGAACAAACTGCCTTCTGCTACAGCCAGATATTTCAAATGTTGACTCATCAGTCCAGAGCACCTGCTGCCATTTTTCTGCATCCCAGTTCCTGTGTTTTCATGCATAGTTGAGTCGCTTGGCCTTGTTGCCATGTCGGAGGTATGGCTTTTTGGCCACAAGTCTTCCATGAAGGCCACTTCTAACCAAAATTCTCTGGACAGTAGATGGGTGTACCAGGGTCCCACTGTTTTCTGCCAATTCTGAGCTGATGGCACTGCTGGACATCTTCCGATTGTGAAGGGAAGTAAGCATGATGTGTCTTTCATCTGCTGCAGTAAGTTTCCTTGGCCGACCGCTGCGTCTGCGGTCCTCAACATTGCCCGTTTCTTTGTGCTTCTTCAAAAGAGCTTGGACAGCACATCTGGAAACCCCTGTCTGCCTTGAAATGTCTGCCTGGGAGAGACCTTGCTGATGCAGTATAACTACCTTGTATCTTGTTGCTGTGCTCAGTCTTGCCATGGTGTAGGACTTTTGACAGTAAACTGTCTTCAGCAGCCTCACCTTGTTAGCTGAGTCTGGCTGTTCCTCACCCAGTTTTATTTCTCCTGCACAGCTGTTTCTGTTTCAGTTAATGATTGTGTTTCAACCTACATATTGAATTGATGATCATTAGCACTTGTTTGGTCTAATTGTTTAATCAGACACCTGACTATATGCCTACAAAATCCCTGACTTTGTGCAAGTGTACCTAGAAGAATTGATGCTGTTTTGAAGGCAAAGGGTGGTCACACCAAATATGGATTTGATTTTGATTTTTCTTTTGTTCACTCACTTTGCATTTAGTTAATTGATAAATATAATCTATTAACATGTCTATTTTTCAAAGCATTCTTACTTTACAGCATTTTTTCACACGTGCCTAAAACTTTTGCACAGTACTGTACATCCAATTAGCAGATGTTGCGTAGCTCTGTCAGGCAGAAGGCGAGTTCAGCTTGGTCGGTCACCACCTGGCATCCCAGTGTGCCTTCTCAGTAGGGACCCTTGTGCTGGACCTAAATGATTCTACCACAACCAATCTATCCTTACAAATGCAAAGGAAGATCTGGGGTAAAATATGTATGGACCAGTTAAAAAAAACAGATTATTACATTAATGACACAGGACTGATTGTAATTTTTAACAAACTAAAATGTAATATGAATTCACAAATACTCGTATATGAAAACTGTAAAAAAAAACTTTAATGTAATTATGTGTGATCTGGCACCCAGGAAACCAACACACTGGCAAGAGGACAACTACACTAAATCAGCAAGGGAAAATGTTCAAAACTATGATTCACATAATTATTGTGGCTTTGGTTTACAGCTCCGAGTCTCGGCTTCACCTCCTGCAGAGGTACTCTGGTAAATGGGATTCCTGGGAAAGGGAGATGGGAAGAGGGGAGGGCACTGCACCCACTGAGTCTCATACAGAAATCTATTACTGGAAGGAAGCCACAAACTACACCAAGGAGGGCAGTGCAGTGTTAAAACTCTCCCTTTATATCAGCAGCCATCTGCTGACAACATCTGAACTGATACAATGTGAATTTATTTCATTGTAATGGACAGGGAAAAAAAAGCTCTCCTGCCCTTTTTAAAGAAGAAATTAAATGCCTTAACCTACAATATACTTTAGTTTGTTGTGGTAGTTTTTAACTCATGTGGAATGCAAAAAAAATAAAAAATAATATACACTCACACAGTGCCTATAGAAAGTCAACAGTGCTTCAGAGTTTCATGCACTTATATTAGGATATTTTCTAATGATCTACACACAACACTCCATGCTGTTCAGGGGGAAAAAGCAGATTTAAAAAAATATATAGGCCTACATTAAAAATACAAAACTGAAATATCATAATTGGATATGTCTCCACCCCCTAGTTAACCCTTGGTGCAGCACCTTTGGAAGCAGTTAGTCTGTTGGGATAGGTCTCTACAATTATTATTATTGTTAATTTCTTGGCAGACACCCTTATCCAGGGCGACTTACAAAATATAAGTGCAATACAAAGCGCAAAAAAACAGTGCAGTTCAAGGCATAAAATATTACAAATTCCAATTTATTAATTTTGCACACCTATGTATGACCATCCTTCTTTACAAAACTGTTCAAGCTCTGTCAAGTTCCTTGGGGAGTGTTGATGGACAGCAATCTTCAAGTCATGCTACAAATTTCTGATTGGATTTAGGTTGGGGCTCTGACTGTGCCACTCAAAGTAATTTACCTTAGGCACTCCAGTGTAGCTCTGGCTGTGTGCTTCGGGGTCATTGTCATGCTGAAAGATGAACTTCCATCCCAGTTTCAGCTTTCTTGCAGAGGGCAGCAGGGTTTCCTCAAGGATTTTTCTATTCCTTACCACATTCATTTATCCTTCTATTCTGACAAAAACAAAGTCATATAAATCATAAAAGTCTATATGATGCTGCCACCACCATGTTTTATATTAGAGATGGTGTTCTTTGGATTATGGGCTGTGATTTAGTTTTGTCAGAACACAAAACATTTTGGATGCATGGCTACAGAATCTCCTGAATATTTTTTTGCTTACTTCAAATAGATTTGTACAGTGCTTGGGATCTTGCTATCACATGCACACTTTGACCAGTTTTGGCTATAAAAGCCTGTAGCTCTTGCAAAGTTGACATTGGCCTCTTGGTAGCCTCTCTGATCAGTCTCCTTCTTGCTCTGTCAGCCAGTTTGGAGTGATGGCCTGATCTAGGCAGGGTCTTTGTGGTGCCATACACCTTCCATTTCTTAATAATCGTCTTGACTATGCTCCAAGATTACTCAAGGACTTTGATATTTTAATCTAATGAGATCATTTAGAATTGCCATTTACAAGGGGGTGGACACTTATCCAACCAAGCTATTTCAGTTATTATTTGTAATTATTTTTCTTTGTTTTTGTACATTTTTCACTTGGACATTAAACTATTATAATACATTTTAATTCCAAGTTATAAGCAGCAAAACGAAGGTTTTGAAAGGGGGGTGCACATTTTCTATAGGCACTGTCTATAATTTATGTAAGTTGTGAAACTATGAACCACAAAATGTAATACATAACATTCACTTTATATTTAGAAATATGTATAGCTAAAAAAGATACTTGAACACAATTAGGCCGGGTGAAAATGTTTTATGAAATATATGAGGTAAAACAACTTTAGCAGGTAGAATGATATTTCAGAAATAAATCAATAGGAGAAAAAAATATAAAAATATTCTTCAGTTATGTGCAGGAACCTAGTGCCTGACATTTGGACAATGCTTTTCTATTTTTTAATGGTCTCCTTTGCCTTTGTTTGATGGATAAAGAATATAATAATGGCTATGGGGCAGCTCTTAAGTAGCTGAAGATCAGACCAATTTTATTTGATCTCATTACCTAAGCAGTCTATTGGCTTAATTGTTTTCATGCATACAAAATATAAAAGGATCCAAGGGATAGCTCATTAGTAGCTGCTTATTTTAATGCTTCCTCAAATGTTATGGGACATTGAAGAAAGAAACCACAACCTTATATACAAAAAAGGACCAAATGTATGTTAAAAAGAAAAATATGATCAATAGCTAGCTATACATTGCAATTAAATTAATCTTGTAAAAACAATCTACATCAAGACAATGCCATTAAAGAAAATCCAACACAGTCAATATGCCAAATTGATTAATTATCTTGTCCATTTATTCAAGGATAAAAGCAACTAGTAGAGTGAAAATAGGCAATTTTCAAGGATGTGGGGCATGTGGACCTGGTGTCTGCCAAAGTGTGGTCCAAAGACCTTGGGTTCATTTCCAAGAGACATTTGTACATATGAAGGCCAAGCTCCCCATAGTCACCCACAGAACCAGATCATATTCATTAACCCCAATGCCAATATATCAGGCAACAGCTGTGCAGTTTTACTGGGACCTCCTAACAGCCACTGTGAAAACAATCACATATCAATCAGAAATCATGAGAATGATGTTCACATGTGAAAAGCCTCAAGTGTTTTGAAAAGTGTCAAGAGTACTGCCCATGGAACTTGACTGGAGCAGTGAAGCTTTGGTGTATTGCAAAGTGATTTGCAATATATGTGTTAAAATACAATCAAGCTCTCATGTCTTAATGACATTTTCACAGTGGCAATGGTAGAGCGAGACCACAGCTGTGGACTGTCATAACTGTGAAATGATAACTATACTGTTAAATAACAACTATGTGCCATTTCTGTTTGAATGACAAACTTTCCTTTCAGATTCTTATTTTATTTTCTGCACAATCAACTAAGAGATGCTGAAATAATTCTACAGGCAATCTAGTCCATTGATCTATATACCCAATTATGTGTGCTGACTGAATTGTGCACTGATTAAACAAATAACATTGTTCTTTTCAGATGCAAGACTCAAATTCCTAATTACTTGTTCTTGATCAGAACCCAGCAGTGCAGTGTGACTGTGCTTTTTGTCGAACATACACCCGGGACTGCAGCTGAAAGAAATGACGTTGAGCCTTTTTCCTTCAGCAGAGCTCACTCCTCAGGACAGGCCACATTGGGTATGAAACTGTGTACAGCACCGCCCTGGGCACACACAGCAGAGGCGTGTGGGGGTGTCTTTAGTGAAAAGGGGATTTTTATATCATTGCTTTGCATTAAGGTTATGCTGCCTAAGCAATATATTACAGAAACATGAAAATCGAAAAAGGAACAGTAACACAACAAAAACTGTGACTTGAACTCCCTTACCATTTCCAAAATACTTGTATCTGCTATTTTTAAGAAAGACCTTTTTCAGTTTTATAAATAGAAAAAATAAAACATCTTTGTGGATTCCCCGTTTTTAATGCAATATGTGTTTACATACAATTTGTTTTTTGTGTCTCAGAAATCAGAAAAGAAGGCAATTTCAGTGTTTCAGAGAGAACATCCCACTAAAGCTTGCTTCATTCATTATTCTGTGCAAATATACAGAATATGTATTATAAAAAACAGAACAAAATGTCTTTAGTTCCAAACTACTAAGCATGTGGTTGGTATAACAAGAATATACATTTTGAAGAAATTGAGATAAATGAACATCTCTGACTATAGCAGTAAAAGGTTTCCAGAGACAGAGAACTCAGATTTAATTTGAACACTGATACTTTGTAATGCTGAATGCTGATGTTACTTCAGCACAAATCTCTGGTGAAGTGAATAAAACAAACCCAACAAAATCAAATCAAATATAATTTCAGTTTCTACCATTATAACAATAGATAAATAATCAAGAAAAAGGCAAGCTTGAACATAGGTAATGCATTTTGAATCTGGAAAACATCTTTCCAAATCAATACCGTACACTGCATAAATATTTCAAAACACTGAACTCATACGGTCAATATTTAGCCATCAATATTCTCCTCCTTCTCATTAGCTATTCACTCTTAGTTTGTAAATCTAATGATTAGTTGGATACCTCAAATAATTCCATATACTGTATAATCATTCTATACATTGAAATTAAATTAGATTAAGGTGTATCGTCATCATTCTTCACATCAACATGGAAAATGCTAATAAATGCATCTGACCAATATACAGGAGTGTGATTGGATGTTCAATTAGACAACATGCAAATCCAGAAACAGTAAAACATGACATGCATCAGCTGGCAGGTATCTTGTAATAGTTTTTTCGATTTTCCAACTCATTTGATCAGTTTAACCATAAGCATATGCTAGCTTTCAGGCAGAATCTGGTCAATTGAACTGCCTTTTTGCAATAGGCAAACTTCCCTAATTAGCCACCACAGAGATGCACGTTCTGGCATATATAATAAAGATGGTTACAGGCACTTAATGAGCATTATTAATGATATGGCCCTGGTTCTGCAATACACTCAAAGTGGAGGTAAGAGGCTTTTAAAAAATAAAAAATAAAAACCTTTGTATGAATATGGTCTTGGGAAATATGAACATTTTCTTTATCTAGGTTCATTTTAATAAGACCAGTCAAATGTTCGATATAGAGAGTACTACCACAGAGAGAATAGTTACCATGGCTTCTAAGATGCCTGGGCTACTGCAAGACAATGACTGCACAGCTGAGACAATACATTTCACCTCATAAACGTTGGGTTCACCCTGCCACAATGCTCTGATGAAACGAAGCAGGAACGTGACCTGAATGTAAAGACTGAAGTTTATTTCTCTTCCCCTCGGAGTGTAAGGAGGGAGATTGGGATTGGGAAGTTCATACTCCATCTACTGTGTAGGTAAGCACTCCAAGAAGAGACACACAATGGATCCTACTGGACATCCAGGTAAAAAAGCTGTACAAAGCTGTAAAACAAGTCAGATGGCAAGATGGCAATTTTCAGTCTTTTTCACAGGTTTTATCAGCCTTTTTCTACACTAACGAAATGTACACACAGTGGCGGCAAATATATGAATATAAGCATAAGCAGGGTTGCACCAGAAAAAGGCAATGCCACGTCAGTTGAATACGGCAGACCTTGACATATCACCCACACAACATTTACAGCACCGTCAATGAACCTGGAAGACATTGTAGGTAGTTTATCCTTCCACTAATTTTCTAATTGCATGACGAATTTACTTCTCTACAATCCCCTGTCCACTACTATCGGTGCCATGACACCAACAAATTCTTCAAGCCAAATACACAATACACAACATTCAGCCCATCGTGTGCAGCAGTCACACCCTTGCTCACTCAACCACAAGAAGCCTCACAAATTAAATTAGCTCTGCAGTGTTACAGCTGCAAATTGCATTAACAGTACATTCTCATCCATTTATTTATTTTGCTCTGATGTCACCCCCCCACCCCTCCAATACACAAATCAAATTAAAGTGATCCTGCAGCTGCTCACTCTTCTCCTGGATAGGCTGATGTCACTCAGAGCACTTTAACTGACAAGGTAAAGAATGTCAGTTTGAGAGACTATTTCAGTGTTGCTATTAATGCAAATACAATATAGAGAGCAAACAAAAGCAACACATTAAACACCATTCAAACCTAGTATTACTTGCTTTCATTGATATTACCACGATGGGGATGCGGAAATCTCTCAACCATTTTTAAGTCATAAAATGAAAAACAAATGAAATCCAGATATTTTTCCCTCGTGTATATAAGGTTTCCAATTTCAATTTGATGTAGGTGTATAGAACACAAGGATGCAAAGATGACAGTTAAAAAAAAATCATACATAGTTTGTTCTTCATTTGTAAAATACACAATTTTATATATATACAATATACATTTCATTTTTGAAGCACTATTAAGAGGATCATTTCTTAGTATAACAAGGAGATGAATTATTGGATTTGAATGATAAATCCTCAGCCTACTTTCACATAAGAGGGGCATTCATTCTTGTTCGTTCTTTGTTAATAATGCCTTTTGTCTGTTTTTTATCTGCTGTTGATATTATAGGTAGATATGAACTACATGACTTAGGCTATTGTATTATCCATTGTGCATTTTTGCCTTCAGATCAGACATCTGAGCTTTCAAATGGGTTACCTCCAGTCATTTCACCTCTTCCAAAACATGCTAGATACTTGGTTTAATAGCACACCATCTTCAAAGATTTATTCCTCGCATTATGTGCTCAAGGCAGAAAGTATCTATTCAACAGATGAACACCTTTTTGTATGCAGTCTTGCTTGATGTGTCTCTGTTTACAGTGTAGGTTTGTCATGTAGCCAGCTCCCTGGATGTGCATTGTCTTTATAATAGACTTGTATGGGAACAAACAATATCCTTTTACATCAATTTAATATGCACAATGTTCTAGCCTAGGTCACCTGCATTTACTGTAAATTACACATTCAAATATGTATTTGTACTTCCTCAACTTTTCCATGCAGAAACGGTGTATAATTATCCAATCAAGGAAGATTCTGAAGAATCAAAGTTTGGGATTACTCTGATCAGGGAGATGTATCGTTGTGGAGACTACACATGAACAAACATGCTTCTTCCACTTTGACTTTGCTCGGAGAAAGACATGGAATGTCAAGAGACTTAAATGTTATCCTGACATTTTCTGGTTATGTTTACATTTGTCTTGCCCTCAGGAGCTCTCTTTTGGGCTTTTCGTGACTGTTATCTCCCAATCTCCCAATCATTTATCCTTATAGACATGTAAGCAGTCACAGTAAAGGTCAACTAGTGGAGGTTTAAGTTGTGAACACAGATTTTGCAAAAGACTTGGTGAATGTTTTCCAAGCCAACGACTCGTTATTCATGACAGTCAAGTCGATCTAACCTCACAACAGGATAGGGAAAATGCTTTTACACTTAGCAACAGAAACCATGGGCTAATTTCAGAATAGAGACGTCCTATACTTTCTGCAAAACGCAATCCCAGTACTGTTAATTTTCTGTGTTGTCTATACCTATTCCCTTAAGACCATTTTGTTTAAAAACTTCTGAATAAAAGGCATTTTTAAATAAACTTTACAAGAAGACATCCATAATAAATATGAACAGAAAAGTATTTAACATAGGTGGCTGAATTCAAGCAAATTAAGAGATTGACAAACCAGACTGCAGTCAACTGCTTCGGCAAAGCAAGAACAAACTGGATCCCTCTTTTTGCATTTTGCATTTTGCAGCATTAGCAAGAGATATTTTATTATTATTTACTTGTAAATGGAAATGATATATACAGAATAACGAATATGCATATATACAAAATGGACTACCATATTTAACTAAAGTGGATTCAATTCTGAATCCTTGAGCACCTGAAAATAGGGTTATACAAACAGATCGACAATATGCAAACAATTACAATACAGACCAGCACACTTTAAATAATCTGTCTGCCTATATGTTCTGCACTGTAATCTCCAGAAATGGAAGAGATACGTCACTAGAATGTGGATTTATTTTTTGTAGTGCCCTGGCTAAACACATACGTTGTCGTAACTACCTGTAGGATGAAATTCAACAATTCAGTCTGTAATGCAAAAATTACTGCACCAATCGAGTGGATGCCAGCAATGCCATGATGTATTGCTACATATATGCTCATAATTTTAAAAGGTGAGTACCAGATCCCTCCACTTCAGATCCTTGTCAGTTCCTGCACACAGTCCCCCGTGAATTGGCCACTTTCCTTTGTGACACAGGACTCTGGAGCAATCTTGCAATTACACCCAAATTACACCTGACAGTTGGATGGGGTGTTCATCGACGTGGCACTTATGTTTCTGCAATGATGCGTTTCTTGTGACCTGTGGCCTAAGGAGACACATCTCCCTCATAAATCACAGGAATATTTACTCACAAAGCCCCTGTGCTGTGTGGCAAGCAGGGAGCCTGGCTGTGAAGATATTCTCTAAGCAACCTTGTCATACTAACAGGACACAAACATGGCTTTATATAGTACACCAAAGAGTGCAATAGTATACTACTATAATAATTTGGGACAATTTAATCATTTCTGTATGATTCTGTAGAAATAATAATAATATAAAGGTTACAGTATGTTTTGGGTACAATTCAAAGTCACGCTTTCAGTGAAAGTAACTTCAGCAGAGGGGCTACCATGATTGGTTGCCCAGGTACCATGTTGCGACTTGTTACTTCTGCATGATTAACTAATTAGAAATAACAGAAGAGCAAATAATGTTTGGTCTGAAAATTAGTTATATGAAAGTGAAAACAATTTTTCATCTGTAAGCTGGCAGCCACGTCTCACACAACCACTCACATTCAGTAAAGAAGACCATTGATAATTGAATTCCTCACAAAAAAGCCTGATGAACTAAAAACCCAAAGGAATCCCATTTATTTTTCCTTTTTTTTCCTTCAGGCACTGTCAAACAAAAGGAAATAAAACACCGCTTATATACCGCTGTAATTAGATCCTGAGAAACTGTTACGGTATTTTTAATTGAACTCCATCTAACAAAACCAACTTACTATACATTTGTGTGCAAGTTACAATTCCTAAGACTTTCAGCCTTTAAAAGATACACTGTATATTCATAATGATCTCTATTGGGCTGCATTTAATTTACAATTGTATGTCAATCCTGAGCTCAGATTGGTTTAACCAAAAAGTATAATATTGAAATCAAATTGTTATTTTTTTTTCTGTTATTACAAATACTATATACAATCTCCCAGATTCAAAGACCAACCAAAAAATTTAACTAAACCGTTTATAGTTTCCAAAAGTTTATATTTCACCTTAATACATTTTTTGCTGATCTATGATCTAAACGTATTCATTATATTAATAGGTTTTATTTTTATATTTGTATTCGATTTCCAATTCAATTCACAATTAAATTGTTGGAAATATACAATTTTATTTTACATTTAAAAAAAGTTATCCACATAAACAATTGGCTTAATCACTTACTAATTGGACCCAAGGACTGGGGTTACCCATCCCTGGATATACACACACACACACACACACACACACACACACACACATGATGTTTGTGATTAAGGCAGCCATGAAAACATGTTTGCAGTTCTTAGCTTGGGAGCTAAATCTGCATGCATAAATAAAACATTATGGCTTGTATTAAAATGAAGGATTATTCTGTTTATGTTTGCCGTTTCCAAGATAAAAAGAGCAGAGAGACTTCTGTCATCTGAGGGAGTCAAGCAGCTCGGCTCGGTGGAGGTGAGTTGCATGTCACACACTAAAGTTGGTTTCGGTTCTAGTTTCTACCAACTTCTGACAGGAACTGCTGAAGTGCTAATATCAGTAACACAATGCTATGCACAAGATGAGGGGAATTAGTCTAATACACTGGAGCACTACTCCCACAACATATTACTGGCCATGCATAAAGATTGCGTGATTTGACGATAAGGACCACTTACAAAGACACAGACCATGCACAGAAGCAGCCCTTTCTTAATAAATCGGAGATTCTATTTATAGTCTGGAACAATAAGTCAGTTTGTATACAAACATAAACTGAAGAATGCACCATACACTTTGTTAGGGCCACCTCACGATTAAGAGCTTAACTGGCTTACTTTGCCAATGTTTTTTGTACCAAAGAAGAGAAATCACAATTCATCACAAAATATAAATGCAGTTACAGTACCGCTTGGTGAATTTTTTCAATGCACATTCAAATAAGCAGTTTGACATGCATTTCACACACACACACTTAAGCAAACATAATTATTAACTATGGAAATGAGGTCGTGTGTGCTTTCTGTAGCAAGGTACTAGCAGGGAAAAGCATTAGGCATGACATGTAAAATACAAACTAAACTAACCACCTAAATATATGTTAAATATATGCACACATCAGATAATTTAGGCAAAATACATACATAGCATCGTTTCTACCCTAATGATTGTGCAAAATGAAACAAAGGTAAGGGCTGTTCACAGATATTTATACCTTTATTCTGCCATTTTTAATGCAGAGGTTTTCCCAACATGCACAGTTAAATTCTTAATTAAATTTAGAAGCTCTGCTGGGAAATATGTCATTCTGCATGACATAGAAATGCATTAAGAGCTTACAAAGACAAATTAGCATTTTTGACAATCAAAAACAGTTCCCATGGAAACAGAATCTAATATGTCACTTGCTTTTTGACTCATATTTAAAATTGGGAAAGGAGTCAACCTTAAAACTGTAGTTTACTACACTGTAGACATCTACATAACAAGCAGGAATAAGTTGTATACATGTCTCACAAATTAACAGGACTGCATTACTGAAAATTATAAAAATACAATTAATTATTCTCGAGATCAAAATGGGAATTCTGGACAAATGTCACTTTTTTTTAACTACTTTTAAAACATAAATGTAGCCTAAGTCAATGCAGATTCCTTTTGAAGAAGGTATTCATTCACAGGCCTGAAACATTATTTTAATTATTGTGTACTACATACTATCAGTATTAGCCTAAGCACGAAACTTGTAAGGAGTGTTTTTGTAGTTTATAGAGAGCACATCCAAAGACACCCCCCGCTCCTCCATCGTGCACAGAAAGTGTTCCAGCAGTAAACAGTAGCTCATACTGCCTCCCAGCATTAGATCTGATTTCAAGCAGTTATCCATTCATTCATGATTAATATTGCAAAGAGACATCTAATCATAGTGCCACTGACAAAATGTACAGGGCATCAAATTCATTTTTTTAAACGGATAAAATTGTGTTCACAGCTACGTATCTGCTTGTGGAATCAAACGAAAATGATTGTGACAACGAAACCGTAGAACGTGCCGACACGGCAATTTGACATGTCTGGCTGGAGCAGGAGATGCAGCAGCATGACAAGTGTGAGAAGGCATTGTCACGGTAACAGAAAAGCAATTCAAGTAGAACAGCCTTGTAAGGAGACTGCACTTTTATTGCTTAGGACGGGAGTTCGAGGTCGAATGCACAGTTTCAGACCAGCTCATGACAAGGTCTCGTGTTGCCCCATTAGCACATTTTTCCTGTGGCAAACAGGGTCTGAGTGAGCAACACAGTATCACAGGCTTAGAGTAAAAATACTCTCCCCACTTTGAAGAAATGGACTCTTCCAATAGCCAAGGTTTGTGTATTATAGCAGAGCTTCTGAAACTTTTCAAGATGAATTCATACTGAGATAACATAAGATTCGCTGCAGCATGCCAGCCCCTTCCACACCGCCCATTATGTGTTCGCTCCTCATGTGTTATGCATGAAGTTTCACAGCAAGAGTAGAGTTATTCACTGGCAGCTGGCCGGTTTTTATTTACTGACATAATATCATACAATGGTTTCCTTATTTAGTTCTGCTGATGTAAAGGGGGATGAATTCAAAGACATGCATGTCCAAGCATTGTGAATCTGGTTAAAATGTTGATCTTGCAGATCTGCACATTCTACATTAAATATTACATGAAAAATGTAAACTAGTAGTAGTAATTCCTGGAAGAATCTCCCTTTAACAAGATGGGATCTCTCTCTGTCTGTTATTGAGAGATGTCTCGATTACCTCGGCCCTAAACCTGGCACATGTGGAAAATACATCCTGTGGTATCATAGAGAGGCTCACCTTCAAGGTTCAATATAATGGAACACCCCTGTGCGGTCACAAGTGCATCTTTTAATTAGTCCACAGCTCTTGCCATTTGTTGCTCGCCTCCAAACTGCAGACAGTGGGCTCCATTAGTAACCACACCCGACAACACAGACCATCTGCATCAGCTGCGCTCAGCCATTGCACTCCAGCGAGATCAAAGGCTGTCCTCCAGACCTGGCTGGGCTGATATGAATGCCTTCACTCCGGGTTTGATCAAACTCTTGCCCCCTATCTGCACTGAACAGACCCCGAAGTGAATCACATTTCCATAATCGAGTTTCTAAGACCAGACGCTTCCTTCTATAAGGCTTATAAGAATCCTTTACCATTAAATATCCTTATGAAATTGCATATAATAGTTTTTTTCATGCATCTCCCAAGGTTACCTACATATAGGGCCATATTCATACAGCATTTTCCACCACATTACTATTTCTGCCCTTATTTAGAAAATGGAAAAACAAACTCATGGTACAAAATGAAAAATAAATCTTGTAAACTGCCTATAGCGTCTCTTACATTTCCATCCAGAAAGACTAATGCAACACATTATAACTCCATTGCAACTTTTCCCTACTCTGAAGAAGAAAAAGTTGTACATTTTGTATGGTGGTAATTTGTTTTAGGGGTGCTGCATCACAAGGGCCTTGATCCAACACCTTTGCTCCCAGAATTTCATAAAGCACGGAACGACAATAGCCCCAGTCTTTATATGAAATGAATAGAATGTTTACATTTTAAAATTAAAATAATGAGAGGATCTCTTTCACAAGCCCTAACCTCAAACCAGTGTCTGGGTATAAAACCATCTCGACAGCTGGATCTGAGTGTTTGCACATTCCTGTGCAGTTGTCCAAGTGGCATGCAGCTCCAGCAGTGAAAGACAAAAACACGTTATAAAAATAAGGAGAGAAATGGAGTAGACAGACAAGACTTGCATTCTACATACATGCATTAATAGAAAAGAAGAAAGAACAAAAAATAGCCTACATTTGAATCTGACGTTATTAATAATCTATAAAAATAATAACCACATTGTTTTGTTGCTGCCGTTTGTTTAGTCTACTTAGGTTTTTAGGGTGTAGCATATTATTTACCAAGTGTTCTTGCCAGTTCAGTCTTTGGCTAGTCAGTGTTTGATCTAAAGCAGAAAGACTTTAAGTAAATAAATATCACTTCTCTGCCCTCTAATGTCATGATGCTGGATAAGCTCCTTGGTTTCCTGGGAAAACCAAATTATATTTTCCCCGATGTAATCATATCACCTCTATTGGAAGAGCAGCCTATTCTCACCTGCATAAGAAGGCAAGAGGAAAGAATACATAAAAGCATCAGCCACTGAAAGGTGTGATATTCACATACAGTATTCCTGTGATGGTATACAAACAAAACACTTTGTTCCATTTTCTAATAATCCCAAAACATGTATTTATAAAGTGACAAACAAACACTTTATCTGTCTTGTCTGTAAATTGCTCTTACAAACACATTCCTGATTTGTTGCGGGTTAACAAAAGAAAATAAAAAAACATGAAATGTCTCTTATTAATGATTGAGTTTCTCGGAGGAGGAAAAAAAAAGTCACTTCAAATAAAAGAATTCTTAAAATGTTCAATTTTTTAACAAAGGGGACTTGTGGCAGAAGATAAAGGGAGTTAATTGTCTTCCCCAGATTGTGGAGGTGGAAGAGTGTATTTACTGCCATGAAAAATATATTGCTATGATTGCATATCCACCCACAGTTATGGAGAATACCACAGCTGTCCTGTTGTGGAATGCTAAATTCCCAGAAGCCAGTGAACAAGATCAATTAGTAATGAACACGTTTGGTAACACTCTACCACTCTGCAAAACAATATAAATAATAGCATTTAGCATTTCGTTTTTACTTTTGTATTACAGATTTCACAAAATGTCCAATCAGTATTTTTTACTTTGATTTGCTGCTTTATTTAACCATACTTCATTGTAATTACATGTGGCATTATTATTAGACTGCATTTTCAGAAAAGCATTGGTTTTACATATTTTCCCCACTTTTCATTATCAGCATGGGGGGTGGGGGGGGATTATTGAAATCAAGGGTTCCACTCCATCTCTTCCCGTCACATTTTGGACCCATACACCAGTACTTGGGAGACATTTGTGATATTCAAGGGCCAGTTAATCTGCAAAGAGAAATCCCTAACAACCCTATAAAGGGATATCACGCAAGCTTTAAGAGTCCTCAGACATTATTATTGGTGGGATCTGTAGCCTTTAAAAACCTATTCGTTTCTCTGCATGCTTCTTAATGAGGCGAAACTTCCAGGGGATCATTGTTCCATGGTTCAAAGGTACAATTCTCTCTGCATCTTATCTCCCCCTTCCCTGAAAACCAACAGATTGGATTAGGGGTGTAATTAGGAAGTGGTCAGAGGACTGGAAAGCTCTTTTAAACCAGATGATTTGGATGCTAATCAGAAAATAAGCTAGATATCAGAAAGAAAGTAATCGGGCATCAAGAAAAAGCAGGGAGATTGACAGGTCCGGTACAGTGCAGACAGATGTGCGTTAACTGAATTCAATCCTTGAAGAAACCTAAATCCAACGCTTATCTCAATTGTCTTGCTTAATGCAGTCACAACTCTAAACACAGCCTGGCTCCTGCTGATTCCAGTAATGAACCCAGTCAACATGAGATAAAAAGGCCCTGATTACTCCATCTCCTAGCATATAGTGTACACTGCCTGGCCAGTTCACAAAGACTGGTACCTATTATCTGGTTGTTCCAGCCATTAGTAACCCGATTACCTCATTCAGGGTTATAAATCGAAATGAAGGGGTTGGCTGGCAGCAAGATCCTTATCATTTTCACATTGTATTTACACTTAGCTGGGCCCTGAAGGAGTGCAGATGTAGTGCGTGGACACGTGCTCCCTAAAACATACATACACACTGCGTACCATCATGTCAACCACATCCCAACCCATCGCCCAACCCTAATGTGCTCAAAACAAACCATTGTCTTAATATCATCTGCTTGCGTTTAATACACTACAGGTTGATGTCAATTCAGGTTGCATGAAACTCTGCACATGTTTCTCTCATGCCACAGATTCCCCATTGGCCATAAGCAACAGGTGATCTTCATTAATCTGCCCAAGCACAAACACCTGCCACTGCCCCTGTAGCAAGCAATCACACCAGACTGCCTGTGACAGCTCTCACCTGGTCACACTAGTATTTCAGTATTTTATTTTATGTTTTTTGGAAAGTTATTCAAATTGTATTATTGTTATTATTATATATTTTTCCTAGCAGATGCGCTTATCCAGGGCAACTTATGGTTGATAGAATATATTGCACTATTTTTATTTACAATTCCACTTTTTTTCACTGGAGTAATCTATGTACCATATCATGCTCAAGGGTACAGCAGCAGTGTCCCCCACCTGGGATTGAACCCACAACCCTCTGCTCAGGAGTCCAGAGATCCTGTACAACTCACTGTAAGAGAACAGAGGTCCTGAAACAAATTTAAATGGATTCTTCTTACTAAATGGAGGAGCATAAGATAACTGAATTAAATCTTGTTACAGCTTTTGGACATGCAAGTAAACTTTCAGTAAACAATGCCTACAATTTGATTTTGACTCACATTTTAACCTGTGAATCTCAGTGGTAGGATGTGGAATCATAGCACTAGTCTAGGATTACTCTACCCAACATATCCAAGTAGTCCATCACTCCTGCTAATCTGGGTCTGTGAAACCAGCCCTTCATCTTTCTGTCTGTTGAGGGAGACAGTCGTAAGGAACAACACTGTAATTAGGCAATTGTCAAGAAAGATGAATATGAATATAAAACAGGTGTAATTCTCTAAGCTCTAGAGTAATATTCATGTACAGAGTATATTTAGAAACTGAGGTATAAACAAGCTAAATATATATGACAAGACAGTTGTACACAATCATATTTTGGTAGTGTAACCAGGGCACCAGACTGACAGGATGTTGTCTTTACTTTAGTGCTATTGATTTCTTTTCTGTTCATAATTGTGGTGTCTAAAAATAAGCCCAGTTCTGGATGCTTTATTTAAAACACAAGGAGCCTCCGTTGCCATGGAGCACCGTCGTCTTGGTTACAAACAATCACGCACATACGTGTTCTTAACCTCTCCTCTACCACAAAACACAAACATCAGCTGAAGAAGTCTGTCAATAACTATGTTCTGTGTTCATCATTTCTCAAGTATGACAAGGCATAGCATTTGTTCATAATTTCCCCATAATATCACACACTAGTGGATTTAAGCGCGCAACACGCAGACCAGCACGTCGTCAGGGTTTGCAGATTGTGACAAAATGGAGCAGCATTTTATGCACTGCTTTGTAAAATATGACATCCTTAGAGAAAATCTCCTTTTCACAGAATTCTCTCCAGGTGAACTGATGCATCTGACAGCTTCAGCATAAAGAAGAGCGCCCCCTTGTGGCACAGTCTACAATGTTTAAAAAAAAATCAACAAAAACAAAAACAAATAAACCAAGTCTAGTTTTATGGTTGTGCAATATGTTCTCATTAAATTAGGAAACAGGATACTGCACTAATTGTCCTATTGTCTATTTTTGTGGGACATTATATCCATCAGTATTTTTGTCGAATGCCCTGTTTTTATTTTTAATCAATCTGACATGTTTCCATGAAGCACTATATAGCACACCTTACACATATACAGTTACAGCATTCATATTTAATACATTTCTAGACAACTAACTACTGGTGTATTATAGCTCTGAATTTAACAAGATCTATCATGGTGTTCTTAACAGAACATTCTTCAATCTAATAAAGGGAAGGACTTAGAGCATTAAAGAGGCACACAGGTTGTCAAACATGTTGACTTGGACAACACACCAGTCAGCAGCTCAGATGGCAGTGAATCAAGAAACAAAAACAACATACACAAACCAGATCGCTAGAGATATCATTCGAGTAGCCTTTAACATTCAAAAAAGTGGATTTCCTAGACATCTGAAAATTAAAATGATAAATATTACAGATTCATGGGCCCCTATAAAATAGTTTCAAATTGCTGGTCCTTAAAGCCATCATGCAAGAGCAGGCAACTCTAATTAAAAACAAATATGGAAATTATCGATTCATCCAACTTTACTTAAAATAGTTATTTTTGTATTGTTTTATTTTGAGTTATGGAAGTCTTCCAGCAGGTGGTGAATCTATCCAATACACAGTTTTACAATAAAGCCTCCTGATGTGAAAAGACAGTGACATCTGGTGGATATAAAGACTAATGTAGTATACCCAGTATTTGAAATTAGGAGACAAATTTGTGAATTTCCTTATGAAACGTTTTTACATTTTTGGTGAATATACACATCGAGAGATTACATTAAGAACCATTTAATTATCAGGGGATCAATATGCATCTCTCAGTGGGTACAGAAGACAATCCCCTCTAGGGCTGCAGAAAAGGAAAGGAAAGGAAACCTGGAAAGGATTCTCAAAAGAAAATGTATTTTGGCATCAGGTGTGCTTCCCGTTTGCCTCTCAACAATTTACACTTCAAACTAGTGTTGAAGGCTAATACTGATTTTCTCCACTGGCACGAGCAGTTCGTTCTCAGGTTTGGGCGAGTGTGATATGTCAAAATTCAGGGGATATTTTGGGATAATTCAGTATCCAGGGGATGGTGTATCTATTTAAAAAGTCCCAACATGTTGCAGATTAAGTGACTAGGCCCTGAACACTGACCGGCATGATTTGAGGTAGAAATAGACAAAGTTGGAAGGCTCAGCACGGATCAGTTCAACAATGTCATTGCCGTCTTAAAGTAAATTGCACTTGGAGAATACAAGGCTTATGTGATATTGATTCATCCTGAATGCCTCTGCTCTGATTCAGCTATTGTCACAACAAAATGAAATTCTACATTGTTACTCTGCAGTTGTATCTTTCCATCACTAGAAGGCACACTTAGCATGCTGTGTGAAGTAAGACTAATCTCGATTTACTAGCTTACTAGATTTATAATGATCTGCCTGCATGAAACAAATGTAGTTTTCACCATACTTCATAAAGCGTGGGATAACTTTGCCCTGCTTTTCTACTTCACTAGCTGGTACAGTGATACATCTGTGTCAGATTCATTCAGACATGAATGATATTGCTCTTAGTTGTGCTTACTGTGTAGGGTTGAACAAAACATGGGATGTTCTTCCTTAAATATTTAACTTAAGTAACACAAGTGATCGGCAACATGATTCGATCAGAGCCACAATCAGTTTCTTCTTCCTCGAATCCTGTGTCTGTGTGAGAGTGTGTGTGTTCATAATTCCCAGAAATGCATTTCAGATATTAAAATTTGAAAGCTACACTGTGGTGTAGACCAAGCCTTATAAGCAGCCATATTCAACTGCATTTAAATTCTAGAAAAAAATATGTATTGAATTCATTATATCTACTACATTCTGGCAAACATAAAAACACAAATGTGGCATTATGGGACCTTTTACATGTAAATGAAAAACCTACTTCTATGAATGAACACAGTAAGAATAGCTAAAGGATGAATTTTCATTTCCAGGAAAGCTCTTTTCATTCCCGTGTGGAATAGGTTGGATGTATTGACCAAAAGAGATTAAAAGCTTTTAGAAATAATTAGAAATTCCCACACTGCAAACATGCTGGTCAGCACCATGACACATTTGCTCAGCATAACACAAAGTAAAAGACACAGCCTAGCCTTTTGCTTCATAGTTTAGAATAATTAATTTTCTCAAGTGTTTTCCTGGCAAATTCAGATTAATTTGTAACTGCAAGGAATCCATTAAATATGAGGAAACAGATTCTGTGTTAACGTCCCAGACCAGTATTGGACTGCTATTAAGCAGAAGAAGTAAATGATAAAGACAGGTATCAGAACTTCCTATGACAGGGAGGCATCTTCCAGGTAAACGCAAAGTTTGAAGGTGTGGATTGTAATCAATTAGGATTGTAATTTTCATCTACAGGCCAAATGAAGAAAACTACTTGCATATCTAAGAAACAGAACACAATATACATTTTACTTTTGCTTTTGGTGAATTGTAACACATTGTATGATTGTCAGAGAGCTTCAGTAGACAATATGCGTAACCAGGCACACAGATTTGATGGCTGCAATAAAGTTCCATCACTTGTAGCAAATGAAATGAAAGCCTCTGCGGAATCAATATTTCTTTGTACCTCAGCCAGATCTGGGTCATAAATTGAACTGGCACCGAGACAGAGAGAAGGAGACTCCTGTTAGTGTAATGCACAGTAGTTCAAAAGTTTAACACATTGAGCGCCCACTTTATTACCTCAAAGCCCTCTGTATGGAAGAAGGATACATTGTCAATGGTTATCAGATGGGGGGAAGGGGAGGGAAAAAAAAGACGGTACATTAGGGAGATTGCATTCCCTGAAATACAGCTATACTCCGCTAATTATAGCAAAGGACATAGAAACAGATTTTTCTTGCACGCATGTCCTGTTGCAGTCCATCCCCCTCAGTGAAATGCTACTGTCCAGTTATTGATGAACAAGGGAAGGTAGAGGACAAGCAGCTATTAAGGATGTGGGCTGCTGTCCAAGGAATGGCTTTGCTCTGAGTTCAGAAGCATCGTGTCAGTGAGAAACTCTCTGGGAGAGTTGGATAGCAGCATCCTGCCTGTCCCCTCAGCTCTGTTAGGAACGAACGCAGGCAATGTGGATGGCTAACAATGGGGTATCACAGAGGTTAAACTTCAGGAATGTGAAAAAAGCTTTTGGACCTCTGCAGAGTCTCAGCTGGGCCAGACCATGGGACTTGCATGTTTCAAATCCTGGAAATATAAGAATGTCACCCATCAAGGTAAGCTCAAATATCCTTCAGCTTCGGTTATGACAACAAAATGGTTTCTGAATCTTTTGGGATTATAAAGTGATTCATTTAAAGTGATACTAATTTTAAATCAGACAGCAATCTCAAACCCACTTCCTTGCTCATGTATGGCTATGGTCAGATCAGTAAATGTCCTGCTAAGTGTTTGCTAGTGTGTGTTTCTTGTATCACCCAAGGAATAAAGTGATGAATTTACATTACAGTTAGCCCTTTGTGAGTAAAAGTGAAATAATTCAAATCATTTCAGACAAGGAGACATATGTAGAGAAAAGGTCTGCAATGATTTTTAAGCTGTGAAATTGTAGTTTCAAGTCAAATAAGAACTTGGAGGGGGGTGGGGGGGTGTTGAAGGCTTTGATTGAGTTAAGCCATACACCAAGTGAGTATAAAAACATTTGAAAAATTATAAAAACATACACTACATAATCACAATAAAAACAAGAAGTCTCTACTTTGACAGACTACAATCAAGTGCTCTTTTAGGCGTAGGAGGGGGGTATAGCAGGTGCTGTAGCTGAACTACCGTAAAGGCATAAGGAGGCCATACCTCTGATTAGTGTAGAGCTAATTGGCCTGTGATTTATTACCCGAGAGGCAGTAGAAGGTTGCACTTATGTTAATAAGGCTATGCCAATAACACTTGACTTGAGGAATGAGTTACGAGCAGCGGCGATAGATATAGTCAGAAATGACAAGAGGGTGCTAGATCAAAGCAGGATGACCGCAATGTTCTGGGAAATGAAACGAGCAGTAAGGCTTCTACATCTTTGCCTTACTAAGAAACACAACTAGCCCTGAAATGATTGTGCATGTGGACTGTACAACTGGTAGGTTACACAGGTCTTCTTCTATGTAGTATGAAGCACTGTACGTCTTCCTTTTATCAAGCCAGACAGTAGGAATGGACATCTTATCTCACCAGTTGTTTAATTATATACAGTACCAGTTTTTCTAGTTTTGTTTACAGTACAGATTAAACTGGGGGGGAGTGGGAAATAGGTTTTAGCTATTCAACTGTCCTGTTTTGTTAACCTTTTCTAAACAAATGAAGTTTTGAAGGTTTTCATTCCCTTACAATGTAGACTGAGGTTACATACGATTCCATTTAAAATTAAGGTTCCACTGATAATGAATTCCCGGACTTCTAAATAGACAAACATATGTCTGAGGTTTTGTATTCCACTCAACAAGTTTTGTTTCTGAAACCAAAAAGAAGAACCTGGCCCACCAAGGTGTATAATTCAGTTTTAGTTATGAGGGTTCTTTGTTTGCTTTCATATATCACCTTGAATAACACATTTACATTCAGATTATACAAAACACTATATATAAATCTCCTGATGCTGCTTTTATAGGAGGAGAAATATCCAAGTCCAGTAATTTAACAGATGGCTATTATCCAGTGAATGCTTTCACAGCAGAAACGACCTGCATAGCTTGTGAAAAATCTCTATTAGCTGGGAACAAATTAAAAAAGACATTTAAAAGGAATTATATTTCTAAAATGTTCTGAAGCCCGTCCTAATCTGTCTCCCACTATGATAGATGGTGTCGACTTGGCATTCTTTTTTTCTAAACTTGAAATGCATCGTATCTGAAGGCCAGACTGCACTGTGTGCATTCTGTGAGTAAAGGAGTGAAAGAGTCTTGACAGGCTTCAAGTTCTGGCAGACATAACATTATATCTGCTCTGTGTGTGAGGTTTAAGAGCACTGATGGCAATAGTCTGGAGCACCACCAGTTTATTCGCTTGTGACACACTGTAATTAGGATTATGATGACATCCCTTGTAGAGCACACTTTACAAGTAGGGAATAATGGATATTGAAAATATATATATATGTGTGTGTAATATACACTCACCTAAAGGATTATTAGGAACACCATACTAATACTGTGTTTGACCCCCTTTCACCTTCAGAACTGCCTTAATTCTACGTGGCATTGATTCAACAAGGTGCTGAAAAAATTCTTTAGAAATGTTGGCCCATATTGATAGGATAGCATCTTGCAGTTGATGGAGATTTGTGGGATGCACATCCAGGGCACGAAGCTCCCGTTCCACCACATCCCAAAGATGCTCTATTGGGTTGAGATCTGGTGACTGTGGGGGCCAGTTTAGTACAGTGAACTCATTGTCATGTTCAAGAAACCAACTTGAAATGATTTGACCTTTGTGACATGGTGCATTATCCTGCTGGAAGTAGCCATCAGAGGATGGGTACATGGTGGTCATAAAGGGATGGACATGGTCAGAAACAATGCTCGGGTAGGCCGTGGCATTTAAACTATGCCCAATTGGCACTAAGGGGCCTAAAGTGTGCCAAGAAAACATCCCCCACACCATTACACCACCACCACCAGCCTGCACAGTGGTAACAAGGCATGATGGATCCATGTTCTCATTCTGTTTACGCCAATTCTGACTCTACCATCTGAATGTCTCAACAGAAATCGAGACTCATCAGACCAGGCAACATTTTTCCAGTCTTCAACTGTCCAATTTTGGTGAGCTTGTGCAAATTGTAGCCTCTTTTTCCTATTTGTAGTGGAGATGAGTGGTACCCGGTGGGGTCTTCTGCTGTTGTAGCCCATCCGCCTCAAGGTTGTACGTGTTGTGGCTTCACAAATGCTTTGCTGCATACCTCGGTTGTAACGAGTGGTTATTTCAGTCAAAGTTGCTCTTCTATCAGCTTGAATCAGTCGGCCCATTCTCCTCTGACCTCTAGCATCAACAAGGCATTTTCGCCCACAGGACTGCCGCATACTAGATGTTTTTCCCTTTTCACACCATTCTTTGTAAACCCTAGAAATGGTTGTGCGTGAAAATCCCAGTAACTGAGCAGATTGTGAAATACTCAGACCGGCCCGTCTGGCACCAACATCCATGCCACGCTCAAAATTGCTTAAATCACCTTTCTTTCCCATTCAGACATTCAGTTTGGAGTTCAGGAGATTGTCTTGACCAGGACCACACCCCTAAATGCATTGAAGCAACTGCCATGTGATTGGTTGATTAGATAGTTGCATTAATGAGAAATTGAACAGGTGTTCCTAATAATCCTTTAGGTGAGTGTATATATGTATAAATGAAGCATTCTGGTATCAACGGGGTCTAAATTTACACTAGAGGACACAAGCAGAGATCGTTTACAAGCACACGTCACACTGCCTGAGCCTCTGAACATTAGCAGTTTATTTCAGCCACAATATTCTCAAGCAAGTCAGTCAATCTCACAGTGCCGGTCAATAGCAGTCAGGAGTGAGCCACTTGTTTCAATTTATTTGGCTGCACTCCAGAAGAAACCCATCTGTTCACTTCCTTGTGGGGCTGTGAAAGACATGGCGTGGTTTCATGTGCAGCAAGCTCATTTGGGCATTTGGGCAAGAAGCAGGGAGATGAAACGCAAGGTGTACACTGCCTTCACATGTCAGGGGTGCACACAAACAGACGACTGCAGTTCGAAACGTAAATCTGCATGGCTTTCCGAGCAAGATCATTCCGATTTCAATTTCCTATTTTCATATAGAAGGTTAGCAAAAAAAAAGATCAACTACAGAGTCCAATTCAAATACTGTAAGTATATGGTGTTGTATAAAAGGATGGCATGAGTATGTAATAAAATAAGAAACAAAATTAATTATAGCATAAAAGGTAATTGAGATTAGCTGAAACATATGCTTATTTTCTATTTATTTATTTAAAAATTTATCTTCCCCATCAGTTCACATTTGACCAAAGAAGTGCTCCTTTCCCAAGACCTTTTTTTCTTAATATCTTTTGGGAGCAATGATCAATAAACGGGCTAAACCAGGAACCAAATTGTCTATTTCTGTATTACATACAAGTTCTTGCATGGAATATTGTTTGCCCTCCAAACTCTCGCTTTGGGGTTTTAACTGTGTCATGTTAACAACAAGCAGACAGACGCTCCCTTGACATTACAGGGAACATATTGAATAGTGTCCTAGTAAATGGCTAGCAGTAGACAAATCAAAATATATTGATTAGACATTTTAGATCAGCTTTTTATTGCTCTAGACTGGTGAAAGTGATCTTCTATGCTACAATTAATTACTGGAAACTCTCAAGCAGAGACCAGAATTAGAGTGCTGTCTAAAGGCAGCTGTGGCTGATGATGCCCATTACCGGATTAATACCTTGAGATGAAAAATAGGCACAGTAAAAAAAATTATTAATTCATTTTTGGATTAACCAATTCCTATAAGATAAATCTTTCACTTTTGGTGGTCTTCCATCGACAAATCTAATTGTATGGCATCGAAATCAAGCAACATTTCAGTTTGTATCATGAGAGGTACCTTCTTTGAAAAGACCAGGAAGCCATAAAACCAATGCCATGGGTGCCGCAGAGTTTAAACATGGACCAACTAGAACACAGATGGTGAGAAATTGTGATACATTGGGACATTGTTAAGATTTTTGCCACGCAATACTTTGACTGCTCTTACAGAAAGTCTCACCCAGCTAGTGGAAAAACCAGACCAGGTTGTAAATTAACAACTTGTTGGTTCTAAGCATAATCAGGATAAGGTGCTCTTTGCAGATGGAAACACCACATACAAATGTCCATTTTAATGTGCACATTTTACTTTAGTTAATGTATAATTTGGAGATGTTAATTTTTGGTCCGTCAGATAACCGCATACAGCTCGGCTTATCATTGGTTTAACACACTGGGGTAGGTGCACCAGCGACCACTCCTACGAGCCGCAGGGGGTAACTGTTTCTTGTTCAAATATAATTAATTATTACTCTAGGTGGATGAAATAATGGATGATGTGTTTTCCAATAGTGAATCCAAACAGAATACTAGCTATGAAACTTTCTGAGAGCTGACAACGAGAGATGAGGTATAAATTATCAAATAAATAGAGAGGTTCATTATTTTTTAATCAGTTTGAACAAAGGACAGAAAACACTGCTAGATATACCTTTGTTCTAAAGAACAAAAGTCACATGTGCTATAGGTCACTGGCCTAGCCCGAGAGGAAAAACTCAAGACATTAACTTGAAATGTTGGTTTGAATGGATTGCACTTACTTGATAAGACTGGTGAAGAGTTGATTAACTAAGTTTGATGACCACAGCCATGCTGAAGTGCAGTGTCCAAAGGAATAAAGAACGCTAGCTTAGAAAAATTAGGTAGCAGCTCCTTAGGCGACAGTTCTTCCTGAGGTATGTTTTATTCAAGGTCCTCACTAAAGGCCTACAATGAGAAAACTTCGTATTTAAGAGGTCTTATCTTTACACAAAAATGTGTGCTATGTTGTAGTTCTGGCCTGGTATTTTAGCTAAACTTCCAGATTTAAACTGGAGCTTGTTTGGGCTAGTTTATATGATTTGAGTAAACTGCCATTATCTACATGTTTAGGCAATTCCCCCGACATGTTAAAAGATGCAGAAGCCTTTTTGTTATCAAGGGTCTTTTTCAAGGCTCACACTTCATGCGATGGACAATACTAGAAGGGTTGTGGAGCCAAACATACTGCTTTCTAATGAAAGTGAAATGCTGACCAGCCACCAAAATTACCCTTGTATAGAGTGCACCAAATTGACATCAATAGCAAATCAGTCAGGTCTGACTAGGTGTGAAGGTTCAATTAATATGATTGATGGGACAGTAAATCAAAGGCTATGGCAAATTCTGCAATATCAACATGGCAATAAAGACAATTTTGGCTTTATTCAGTTCCTCAACAGCATATTCTAGTTACATATTGATACGATCACGTACAGTGAGGGAAAAAAGTATTTGATTCCCTGCTGATCTTGTACGTTTGCCCACTGACAAAGAAATGATCAGTCTATAATTTTAATGGTAGGTGTATTTTAACAGTGAGAGACAGAATAACAACAAAAAAATCCAGAAAAATGCATTTCAAAAAAGTTATACATTGATCATTTCTTTGTCAGTGGGCAAACGTACAAAATCAGCAGGGGATCAAATACTTTTTTCCCTCACTGTATAGACCAGACACATTTTAGCACATAATGATTGTATAATGCTTTACTATTTTTAGTTTATGTTATATAAGCTATCAGTAGAAAATGCTGATGGTTTGAGCAATATTTTTTAATTCTAGTTAAACAGGGTCAACTTATTTTTACCTGGGAATGTGTACACAATCACCAATAGGCAGTGGGCTTGATTTCCGTTTTGCAATCACCCAGAAGTCGCCTGTCCCTCCAGTCTCGTTCTTTCCCAGGTACTCATAGCATTATTATCACTTTTCATTCTGGTACAGCACAGGCATACTTCCTATCAGTCATCACACTGTTAAAAGATCATATCTCAAGCAGCCTCCCACATGCAACCACAAGCTCCGTAGGCTGGCTGTGGACATTAGTGATTGATCTCCTAAACTCTTTGTTCACCAGAATGAAACTGTATCCTTAACTATATTTACAGTCTCCATTTTCCCATTTGTCACTGTCTTTCCTGGTCAGTGCTATACATATACTTTACATATAAACACACACACACACACACACATACCTTATGCAATTCTCCATTTCAGGTTTGATTGGTGTTTCCTATGATAAAAGAGCATTACAAATAATATAAACCATGGGTTTTTTTTGTTCTTAAGTTATTGATCACTAATTGCCGCTGATCTATTTTCTGTTTCCCCAGATGGGAACCGAGATGTTCTTGTTAGCCCTGGCTCCTACTTCTTCATGTCCAACAGCAATGGGCAAGGGGAGGAATGGCTGAAAACACTCAACAAGGTGGTCTGGCTGCCATTCACAGGTAAACTATAACAACTCCTACCTAGTGCTCAGAATTGAAGTCTTTCAGTCATGACATGATGCTCATCTGTGGCATACACTGCTAAACCATATCTGCTTCTCATCTCAAAGTCCAATCACAAGCAGGCTTCCTACACAATATTATTGGTCCAACAGCTCTCAAGCAATGGAGGGGCAATGGATTTTTAACTTCAGGCAGTGAAGTACTTGGACTCGGTTTTACCCTAAAAAGGACCAAGAGAGAAATATGAAGTATATTGAGGAAAAATAAATAAATAAATAAACCACATAAATTGTTTAAAATTAGGTCATATATGGACAATTTGATCTTTCTACATCCACAAGTGGATTTAGGGGGCTTTTTAAAATTGGGGGGGATAAAGTGAATACCATGTTTTACATTTAAAGGCTAGATACATAAATAATAATTGGAGGAGAAAAAAATGTTGCCTTTCCTTAGAAACTGGTGAATGAAAGGGAGAACAAAGTAAAGCATGAATTTATATTTGCTTGAGTCTTTCAAATAAAAGAAAGAACGCCTCATTTGTAATCTCCTTTTCCCCCCACACCCTTATACTGTACTTTGCGGCAGGCTTTCTCTTTAAAAACAAATGAGTGTTTAGACTTCTTGGAAAAGAGATAAGCGTGTGTGTGGTGTACACTGTGCCGACAAGTGGTCCAGACGGCTGCGTAAGTGTGAATGCTAGGAACCAGGTGTTTGTCAACTCATGATGTATAATCCTTACTATGGCTTACCAAGGTCCTCTTATCACACCAAGGTTTGAAATGCTTGGATAAAAAAGTCCATGCTATGAAAAGAAAAAAAGAAAATACCCAAGCTTCCATGAAAAAATTTAAACTGTCTTATTTCAACCTAAAAATCTGTTACTAACCAGGTTGAACCCAATATTCCCTTTTAAAACCATCCTAATTCAAAAATTCTCAAATGTGCCTCCAGAGCAAGATAGCTTTTCTTTTAAATCATCAAGCATGAGCCTTTTTTGACAATATTCACAATTCCGAAATAAATGCATAATTCTCTGAACACTAACCATCAAGCAACATTAAGCAAAATGTTCCCTTACAAAAGATAAAAGAACAGCTGGTGTTTGCAGACCGAAAGGTGGCAAGACCTCTCAGGTCTAGGACATGAAATGAAAATAAAACGGCTGTACAGACAGAAGTTTAGAAATGCAGTCGGAGACCGATGGAAAACGGTGCATGACGGGGTTTTAGAGGCAGAAAAGGACTGAGCGTGCTTTAGTTGCACAGGAGGAATGGTGCGCTCACACTGCGGTGTACAGTCCTAGGCACAATCCTGATATTTTCCTAGGATATAGCGAAATTTGAACAGTAGGTGAAAAGGTGACCTTGAAAACCTGTGACTGCTAACAACTGTAAAAGTCATGCATTGTTATTAACTGCCCCTCGGGCTACTGATAGGAGGGCTGGCCACATAATCACTGGAACATTAGGACACCTTAATGTAAACTAGATAAAGGTCTCAGATTGACTCCCTTACAGAAGGTCACTGTGGGCAACATCTTACATTTACACCAAAGCAACTAATTAAATACAAAGCTACACACGCATTTAACAGCCAGTTGATAAAAACATATGGTGTTCAAGTTCTGATTGTGAACATTTTTTTTTTGTGTTACCTTGCTTTTAAAGGTAAAGAAACAACAGGGTGTTTATAATTCTAACTTAAGGAAACAGCGTTAAATCCTGTAAATAACCCCAGTATTAGGATTGTGATTTGATCGTTGCATAAGATAGACCACCATATAAAGTAATACAAATTCCTTTACAGCTTAGAAGCAGTAGAGCATAATCCAGGCAACCACCTGCACACTAATTATGAAATATATTTACACTGGCAGAAAAATAATTGACTGACACGAGAAGATCAACATCAGACAGAATAATGAGCAAATACTCTGCTGAAGTCCATTAATGTCCAGCCCAATAATTAAATGTTTAAAATTCTGAGCAAATTATATCTAATATCATCTTAAAGATGGAACTTTGAACTTTTTTTATGACCATCTGAAGTTTATACTGGATTTGTTTTAGCTGAATTCTTCTTCGTGTTTCCTCTGGTTGCTTGCCTTTAGGAGGACACAAATAACTGTGCTAAAATATTTTAAAAATCAGATTTTATTCCTGCATTAATTCATTAAGACTTGGTGCCCGTTATTGTAAATTGTTACCAGAAAAAAAAGTAGGCTAAGAACAATGTTATTGCATTGAATTAGAGACTTGGATGAAGTACTTGGATTATTATTTTATTTTTTGTTAGGAGTTAGATAGCAGTTTATTGGCTGCCGCTGTCCTATATTTTTCCCAGCTGCTTTTCAGGTTGTTGATTTTTTTCAACACTAAATAGGATTTCATGTAGAACGTCCTTCCCAGAATGCACAGGGTTGAAGTGAGAGCGCCATTTGTGATGGGCTCTATAAAAGGAAATATCAGCTGGTCACTGACTGGAAAAAAGAGTAATGTAAATGGAAGTTGACATTGCTCTGTGTTGCAATTCTGCACACTTGTAACAGTAGTTGTGGAGATGGCTTACATAGTTCTGTACATAATGAGAGAAATTACCCCACTGCATGCATCATTATACCACTGAGAAACTATAAACACAATCCGGTCTTAAAATAACAAAACCGCATGCTTTCACAGCTATGCAAAAAAAAAAAATCTAGTTCTCTGTTGATCCCACCTGCACTTTGCTACATGAGAAAACAGCTGCACATCACTCTTCACTACGTGCCTGTCATCAGCCTCGGAGTTGTAACGCATACCGGGAATGTTTGGGATTCAGGCCGAAGAACCCCCATGTCCTTGTTGCCCTGTGTTAGCACTGATTGCACTAATGTAGAAATGTAGGTGCTGTCCAAATGGAAGAATACCCACCATTTTACTGTTGCTTATTGATTTTATACAATACCCAGGCTTTCTGCAACTTTGCATCATAACAGACTAGCCGCTGATTTGGTACTGGTCCACTTCTTTTCATGGTATTGAGCACTGGTTTCTGATGCTGTGGCTAACACTATACTGACATGACAGGTGTTACTTTACCTGTGCACTAACATATCTCTACTTTGCCATCGTAACTGTATGTATCTCTGAGACCTATGCTGGTCTTCGTCTGTGTTGGGAAACAAAACCTCATGAAAAAAAGAAAAATGCATATGAAACTTAATTGAAAACAACAACAAAAACTGACATGAAACATTTTCACTAATGTGACATTTCCACAAAATCTGGGAAAAACAGTTAATTTGTTTGTTTGTGGTCACACTTTCTTCCTTTTATATATAGGAGACCTCACAACATAAAGTCTTGTGAAGCTTTTTCCCTGCTTTTCTGCCCTTTTGGAACTAAAACTTTCAAGTGAAGTCAAGCAAATAAAAAAAACAAAAAAACAATGGAAAATAAAGAGAGATAAGAAAATTTACATTTTAAACTGTGAGACCGTGTTCACATCCAGCTAGTCACATATTTCTGGCAGCCTTATCTCAGGAAATGGAATATCACTGTAAGGCAAGAGTGAGAGGCAATGTGCCCATTAATTCAGGAGCTTGGAATCATGGGGGACAAAGCAGACCGCCAGTGGGCCACATAAGGGTTTGTAAAAAAAGTAACATTGCTCTCTTGTTAATGATTACTGGGAGAAAGCAGTTAGTCTGAGCTAGTTCAAACTTGGCTCAAGTCCATTGAGTAGCGTGTAGTGTTTTGAAGGGGCTGGAGGCGGGCGGGAGGGGAGAGCTGATAAGAGTGAAAGTCCTCCGGAATCCTGCAGCATACTTCCAATGTGACTCCTGGTGCTGATTAGGTTATGATGAGAGAAAAGATTTCACAGGGTTCAACCATGACAGCTCAGAGCAACATGAACACATTCTGGAGTTCAGGGAAGATCTGAGAGACGCAAGGTTGTTTAAATGTAAAGGTGGTTGGGATCTTGCCTTTCAGCGACTGCGGCAGGCTTTTTTTTTTTTTTTCAAAAGCTAATGAGCCATGAACATCAGACAAAAGAAAACTCTGCCCTCTAATTCAGCTTGTGAAGATTTTCCAGAGTGGATTTCCCACACTGACAGCAGTTCTGCCCCACAAATACTGCGTGTGACATCAACGGATGCTGTTCAAAACTTGTTCAGAATGCATTCCAGAAGAGGAGGACAGGAGAGCGGGCACACCTGGATTCACATCCAGTAACTTGCATCAGTACTGACCAGGACACATGTCAGAAGAGGCACAACAGCAAGCAGCAAGTAGCAAATATATAAAAGCAGCATCTCCTTCTTTGAACTCAATATTTACTTTGTGTTGGAAATGCACAATTGTAGCACGTGGATTAAAAACATTGTTTTGGAGTTCCCTTATCAGTAGTGACCAAGAGCTGAATACTACTAAGAGCCCGAGTGAAGATGTTCTTTTTCTATTCAACGTTTTTAATAAACCTCTTTTCTTAGATGCTGGATTTTTATAATTTTTTACCATCCAACAGAGGAGGAATGCAGGGCATAGATCAAGGCTGGATACACACCAAAAGTGTTCTGATCCAACCCAAAAGTGCTTTATGACCAGGCCTTATCTGACCTTTCCTTTTTTCATTATTATTCCCCTCATGCACTTAACTCTATGTGCAGACAAACTCATCTAATTCCATTATCTCAGGAAGCTGTTAACTTAAAGGCTAAAGTCAAAATGACAACCAGGTCTTCTTTTGGCACAGAGGGCACATGGAACTGTGCAAATGCAGCATCCGAATCCAATTAAAGTTTGCCTGATGCTTCTGGTATTTTCACTGTGGAAGCATACTCCTAATTTACTTAAATTGACTACTGCCTGTTTCCCATTAGCAATAATATCTCCTGAGTCCGTTTAGGTCCAGACTTGCTGGATGACTTTCATACTTATCCTAGGATTTCAAAGTGAAAAGGCAAGAAACTAGTCAGATAACACAGCTTTTTGAAATTAGGCTACATCACCTGTAATTGTACTGAGCTAATCTATTTTCTAACTGAATATAGATTTCTTGACTCATTAATATAGCTCTTTTTACTTGGATAATTAAGAGATATAAATAGTAATATAAGGAGATAACACTTCTTTTAAAAGCAAAGTTGCTATTACAAAAAATAAAAATATATAGTCAAATGTTTTTTGCGTTGTTCATTTTAGTACCACGAACTTTCAAACTGCTCTTCACTGTCTGTACTCGAGAAGAAAAAAGAATAATCCCCTGTCATTTCCAGTCAGTGGCAAGGATACAGTCAAACAATTTAATAAACACCACTGTACCTGAAAGAACAGACTGTTCTAGTCCGGAGACAGTTTACAAAACAGTGGAGAAAGGCATTAAATGTCTTTGTCAATAACTGGAAATGGCAAACTGCTCGTCTGTCCGGGACTGAACTGAAGTGCTCTACTGCTGGATTTACTGGACTCCTTAGAGAAGGGACAGACATGCCTGAAAACAAACAATCTGTTACCAGAACCAACAGCTCTCTTTCCCATTCTGCCTACAGGAAGATAAAGAGGTGTCTGAGCTTTAAAAGACGTAAGTACACAGACTGCTTGAGAAAATGTGTGTTAACACAAACTTTAAATATTAGTAAATATAACTGAATCCAGTGCTGTGACACAAATGCATTCTGCTTGTCATATTCCTTTACATTTCCTCGTGGTTTTCTTGATAATTGAAGTTCAACTCACTAGATTTATTCCTTTTCTTTTTAGAGGTTTAACAACACAAAGACAGATTTTGTTTGCTCAATACAACTAACATACTATCTGACATACACAATATAGACTGCTTGGATTCACTCTGTCTCTTACTAACTGTGTGATCAAGTCTAGACACTCAGGCACTCTAAACTAATTTAAACAAATTGCTTGTTTTGCCAGTTTTTGTTTGTACACTTTAATTACCAAAACCTCTCAAAAGGCAGAAAAACAACTCTGGAAATAATGTAGCTTTTTCATTTTATCCAGCTGGTCAAAGGAATCCGAATGTGTGAATCTTGAAATGCAGTGGCGGTAAAAATGTCCCTTTTTTATGAGTATTCCCTTATAAAAAGTCTGTCAAACCTGTCTTTCCATTGTAGTATGTAGTACTATGGAGTATCTGAAAATGTTGTCATAATGCAGGAAATCAGCTATAGGCTGGAAAGTGCTTGATCCTCCCAGAATTGTCCTGCTGTTTAAACTGGAATAGGGGCAGGCAAAATCAGAGCTTGAGTTTGTCTAAATGTTTGTCTCAGAGCAAAGACACCAGGCGCATACTTCCATGCAGAAGGAGATGAAGAAACCAAGGCTAACAGAAATGGTCTATCTCCCCCCCATGCCCCCTCAAACCCCCACCCTTTGCCACCAGGTGTGTTTGGGCAGCGCCTGGAGGACACAGTGCAGTATGAGCGGCGCTATGGAGACAGGAAGGCCCCCCTGATTGTGGAGCAATGCGTCAGCTTCATTCAGACCCACGGGCTGCTGGAGGTGGGGCTGTTCCGGCAACCAGGCCAGGCCACCCTCGTTAAAGAGCTGCAGGACGCCTTCGACGCCGGAGAGAAGCCCTCCTTCGACAGGTGGCGTGGCGTAATTAGTTATCAACCACAGCAGTGTGTTTAAACTCTTACACAATGTGAGGACAACTGAAATGAGCGTGACCAGGCAGTGTGGCTTTGTGTATTTCAGCGGGACAGATGTGCACACGGTGGCCTCTCTCCTCAAGCTGTACCTGCGGGAGCTGCCAGAGCCCGTGGTGCCGTTCTCCAAGTACGAAGACTTCCTTCTGTGCGCCAAACTGCTGTATGGAAACAGAGACGAGGTACTGCACCCCTCTCGGCTGCCCTGAAGCACATTGGGACCTCTCTAAAGATATGAAGCAGAGAAAAGATCTAGTTATAGTTCAGTGTATTATGTTGCTTATATGCACACCTGCACTGCTGCTTCAGAGACATCCCTGAATCATGTCCACTCAAGGAGGTCACAAAATCATCTAAGCATGCCAATTGAGAGTAGATCACACACACAAAAACACACAAAAAAGAAAATGATTATATATTTGTTGTCACTAGGTGGCGCTTAAACCCCACAATTATAAAAATTAAAACGTTATAGTCTCTACATTGGTAGGTTTGTATTTATCAGCCTTTCTAATCATTACCTTTTTCACAGGGTTTGTTGGATCTCAAGAAGCTCTTACAGGAGCTCCCCAACCCAAACTTTAACCTCTTGCATTACATATGCAGGTGAGTGTGAACTAGATTTGTCATGAAATGCATTTAAATTAGTGCCTCTTAATTCCAAGGTTTAAGATATTTTACGGTTCAGACACTGCAATGTGAAATTAGTTGTTTATTTTTATTTTGATAAATGCCATGAAACAAAAGAAGCTTTAATGACTGTTATATCTTTCAAATGGGATGCCAATATTTGCCAAATTCTCTAAAACATTCCAGGTTTTTAAATGAAGTTCAGTCCTATTCCAACATAAACAAAATGAGCACCCAAAACCTGGCTACAGTGTTTGGCCCAAACATCCTGCGCCCGAAGGCTGAAGACCCTGAGACCATTATTGGAGGTAACTGACAGCAATATAGCAAAATGGATAGAAATATAAGCTAGATAATCAACAAGTAAAGTGCAATAACCGTGTCCTAACCCACACTGATCCACATGGAGTCTTGTTCTGGGGAGTAGTGGGGCCCTGGTGTAATTTCATCTTTCTCAGGCTAACCTTAGCTGAGGCCTGTCGCTGCCTGCCTCAGATGAACCACTGAGCTTGCACATTTCTTTCCTAACTACTGTGCGCATGTGTGTGTGTGTGTGTGTGTGTGTGTGTGTGTGTGTGTGTGTGTGTTTTCCACAGGGACGGCCCTGGTACAGCAGCTGATGTCAGTACTGATCAGTGAGCACAGCAAACTATTCCTCAGAGAAGGGGAGGCTCGTGCCCAGGATTCCTTGCTTGAGACTCAAGGACAGCATGCAGACAAGGCAGACCCGGCTTCCCTTCACTCCTCCTACCTCGCTTCTGCCAGCGACACACCGTGCCTTCCCAGAGAACCACCGCTTGTTCCTGGAGGCTGTGTCCGCCAGCTCTCGTTGCCCCTCATTGCTGCCAGGAAAGGATTACCAAAGAATCTGACACAGGAGGACCGTTCTACCAGCTCTCAGTCACACATAACTACAGCAGGGCCCAGATGTCCCTCAGAGATGGAGACCCCAGTGTCTGAGGAGCCCTCCTCTGGGAGTTTAAGTGACCCAGTCTATGACAATTTCTGCCCAGGCTTGGCGTGTCAGGTGAGACTCGACTGTCACTCTGAAACAGCGACTAAAACGGGAGCGACTTCCCGTTCAGCAACCCCTCTCCCTGCTCCTAGGGCGACAGCAGCTCAGGATGGCTCTTTTCCAAATACTGTGAACCCACACAGCAGCTGGGGCGATGAAAGCCTCCGCACAGAGAGCTGGGCAGTGGGAGGACACCAAAGCAGTCCTGAGGAGGGACAGCAGAGCAAAACGTATGAGAGCACGCTGTCCGTGTACGACAATCTAGACAGCGAAGTGCTGCCAGCGAAGCCAGGAGACATGACCAGCGTGGACAGTGCCTCCTGGTCCTCCTGTGAGATTGTGCTGGAGGAGACGGCGGGGAGGTCCCAGTTCTCCTCCTACAGGACAGATCCCGAGGAGCCCCATGCATCTTCCTCGCTGCAGCTGGACTGCACTGTGTCCGAGAGGCACGGGAGTGGGAGCAGCGAGGTGTTCATGGCGCCTCAGGACACCGGCACGCCCCCCAGCTCTGCTGCCACACGCTACCTCCTTGCTGGACTGAAGCAGCAAATGGCCAAAGAGAAGGCAGAATATGAAGCCCAGATCAAAAGGTAAGCCTACCTTTCCGCCTCCCTCCTCGCTTGGCCAGCTCCCTGGTGCATTGTGTGTCTGGCAGTAGTTTCACTTTTTAATGCTGAGAGTTTGATTTCCTTGGGAAGCAGGCAGGAGGAAATGAACTTTCAATAGCTGCTCCCAATACCTATATAATACCTATATAAATATAAAATTGGTAGGTAAGGGTTCGACTCCCAGTCAACTAGGTCTTCTGTTGGGGTTGTGTTTCTATTGGGAAAGCAAAGATCCATGGATGGAGTCTTGGATCGGGTGTAGAAGAAACAAATATGTTGTGGTTCTATGTATTGTTAGGGTGGGTATGTTAAGCCACCATAACAATACCAAATTATAAGGCCTACCAATGCACTTAAGACAACGAAAGTCAATGAGTGGATGCAGCAGGGGTGCAGGGAAAAAGCACTGGGCTGTGATGACACACCTGTCCTTTTATTTAAAATGAGATTACTATGGTGAGTCTTTGAATACTGATGTATGAGTTACCTAAACCAAAGTAAACATACCTTTACGAAACCTCGAAAAATGTTCATCAAATCAAGTGGACATACTTTATTGACTTACCTTGTGTTTCTGCCATATCCCCGGAGATGTGTTTACTTTGCACAATCCACAAGAAGACATAAAACATTTCATGTTTTGTCCATAGTAAGTACTGACAAACATGTGTGGATACTTATTCATGGCTGCCTTGCTTAACAAAAAACAGTAGCTGGTCTTTTTTTCCCCCACACAATTCCATTGCGGTTTATTTAAATTTGTATTATTCATAATAATTAATATATACATGAATAATAACGCGTGGGAAGGGACATTATTAAAAACGTCAACTTTACACCGTAACAGCTGCGTACTTTTTGTGAAACGCCAGGTAAGCTAAATATCACTTAGCTTCGACATATAGTCTAAGCAATCACCTCAAAAACGTGGTTTACGAAAAACGCCTAATAATAATACTTAAAACATTTCTTCTTGGAGCTGTAGGTGATTGATAATCGACAATATCAAGCAAATCAATGCTACGGTGGAGGTTTCATTCTACAGGGATGTTTGTTTATAATGTCATTGTAAGTCTCTCCATTACAAAGTGAACGCACCTTCTGCTAACTAATCCAATGTAAATGTAGTCAGCCATCTTAACTGAAGTCAACGGGGAAGTAAACGGATTACTTTTAAATTGAGAACTGCCCGTGTTCATTGAAGACTAGCCATTTAAATGGTCTATGATCATAATATGGCTCAAGGTGAAAGGGAGGATCTAGATCATTTTGCAGTTTACATACACAGGCAGCATTCTGTTGAAATATTGACATTTTCTTTGCTCTACAGCTGTTGTGCAGGAACACAGTCACTGTCAGAACTACAGAAACAGTACACAGACAGAATGAAAGCAGAACAAACCTACATACCCATACCAAACCTCTCTAGTCACAAAGGCTTCTACAAACATTGGTGCGTAGGTGTAGTACACCACTGAATGGAAGGAGTCTAGCAGTTTTGATCTTTTCAGGGGTGATTCAGCAAGCCTTTAATTCATTTTACTAACATGACATGTTGACAGTCCTTGGCAGAACAGTTCAGATGACTACAATCCCTCGGTGCTTTATTTATAGCAGCGCTTTTCAAGAAGAGTCATTCAACTGGTGGGGGGGGGGGAGGCACTTTGAAGAAAATGGCTAAAATGTTAACTACATGCTATATATATTCAGAGAGACTATGAGAGGTGCTGAGAAGAACAAGAGAGAGTGTGGCTTGTGGTACCAGGTGCTGAGGGCAGGGTTGCTCAACTTGCGTCTGCTTTGTTGACTGATTTGCTTACAGTGTTGTCATGGAGCCGCTGCTCTGCGGTTAATGGTTTGTTATCCGTATGGTCGTCCCTTTTGTATTTCATGTAGTGTTAATGCCGAAGGTTCTTTAACTGTAATAAGCATTTGGCCTTTTTATTCATTTGTATCTATGGATGTGAGTGTGTGTGTGTCAGTACTTACATCTTACACATTTATATCCTTATCTTTATCACATTACACGTCTGACATAAGAACACAGAAGATTTTCACAAAAGTAATATATAAACATACATGGCTTTAACATGGAAAACACATCCCATCATGAACTCTCAAGGTTAGAGAGAGACTATAAATAAAATATAAACCTGTGTGCGTGGGAAGATCTAAAGCTTTGCAAAACCAGCTTTTCAAGCTTTAGATTCAATTGTTACATAAATATACCAAGTAACCTGTCTGGTACTTGTAATTCATGTTCTTATTGTTGGCACATGACTCTTTGCACTTGTATACACTGAATGTCATCACACAGTTTATTGTTTTGTGAGTCCCGAAAGTGCGTTTCATTGTTTGTTTCTCTGCCCGTGGTTGTGCCAGTCTGGAGCAGCGGAACGAGGAGCTGAAATGTGAGGTGAGCGGCCTGCGTGCCAACCTGGAGCAGCAGAGGCGCTGGTACAACGTGGTGGAGATCAAAATGAGGAACGCTGAGCGCGCCAGGGCGGACGCCGAGAGACGTAACGGCATGCTGCAGCGCGAGATGGAGGAGTTTTTCGACACATTTGGAGAGCTCACTAACGAGGTGAAGAAGACCAAGAGGATCGTTCAGAGCTTCTGATGCCGTCCAAACACTTCTGCTTTCAGGGATTCGGTTCGGCAACAGCCCTTTGACATCAGGAGGACGAGGGCCTAACCAGAGAGTGTAGTGCTAGAGATAGCTCAAATAAGATAAGGAGAAAGGTTTTCCTTCACTAACACAATCAGTTTTTTTTCGATTGTGGTAGTGTTTTACTGTTCTCCATTGTGCAACCGAGGATAAGGTCATGTGTTCTTGGGAAGGTTACGATGAATTGCAGAGAGATTAAATTTGAAGATCCACAAATAAAGTACATTTACTGAAGTGAATGTTTTGATGTGTTTTGAAGTATCCCCTTTTTTAAACCTTGTAGCCATCATTTTGAAAGCTTCCTTTTTAAACTTTCAAATTCATATTTTCATTTCAAAACCTGGCACTGGTAATATTCAGCAACTCTTTGACATGAGGGCAGCTGCTCTAGATGTAAAACACAAATGACACCCATAAAAAACTATAATTGCTGGAAATGTAGCATCTTCTCATCAGGAGGATCTTTGAAAGTCTGGCTGGCTTAAGTCTTGTCAAAGATGTACTGGAAAGAGCATTTCGGGAGACTCTATTCACTAGCACTTTCAAGATAAAGTTAATGTCATTACCAATAGCTATTTTGATCATTTACATCTTATATTTGATTGTCTTGCTTCACTGTATCACATTTGTTTTCTTCTTTAAAGAAAAATATTTTTAAATTGTATAGTCTACTGTACTGCACGTCCAAGTAGATAATCTCTTCTGAAACGCGTACCCTTGTGAGTGCGTTCTTACATCATCTTGTGTATGGGAATACTGTTAAAATAGTGTATGTCTGGTAAACCCAGGAAGTGTGTCAACCGGATCTCTTGGTTGTTTTCAGTTTTGAGTGACTGTAAAATGATCTGAAAAGGAGGGGGGAAAGCTAAGAGTGCTCACTCTGTTATTGACAGCAGTCATTGGAGTCTCCTGTGAATGAACAAGCACACCTCAGACCAGAATCATTGTCTTTCTGTCCGATACCTACCTTAAGTGCCAAACACTGATGAACTGAGAGTGGATTTCACAATGTGTATCAGTGTGTCCTGGAGGGGGGAGGCCAGACCCATTTCACTCGTCATCCAGGCCAGGAGTGCGGGGAAAGTCTCCATGTGCAGATCCCCAAAAGCCAATCACATTATCTGTCAATGGCCCATCACATACACTGTTTTGAAATTACTATTTCAATAAAATAATCAAGATAGCTTCTAGATCCATTCCTTTCTATTTACTTGTTGTACAACATTTTTCTTTGCTTTCAAATGCAATTATGTCCTGGATTCTTACATAATCGATACATCTGGGAAAGCTGGCCTATTTGAGGCAACACAGCATGAACAGCGGTGACACAGAGCAGACCAAGAACTCCCTGAGAGATCCACCAGAGTATTGAGGCACTGACAGCTACAGAACACAGGCACATTTTAAAAGCACCACAGACTTATACAGAATTATATAGTTTGTAGCATTGCTGAAGCATTTATTTCATAAAGAATTAGCTTAACTGGATTTATAAAAATGACACACCGCCAGCACAGACTATTACATTAGCAAAACTGATTACAAGATTTAGAAGTGAGTAATTTTTCGAGATTTACGATTATACTGTACTCACTATACTCTTTTGTAGTCATTTTTATATTACTTTAGTATAAATACTTGTTAATTTGGATTCATGTTGTTTTTGTCTGACTTTATGTGAATGAAAAGGCACAAATTCGCCCGTTTTCTCATTGGAAATAGTTAAATTTCAAAATATCACTGTCCTGGTCACAAAAGCAAAGTTTGTGGGGAATAATAGACATGTTCTATAATTTTGAGGCATAAGCAATTAGGAAATAACACTTACTACAAAGGAACAATAATTGTGTTACATAGTGTTATAGAAGTGACCTGTTGATATGTATGTAATAAATATTTAGAATAAATAATGCCAACAAAAACACTATCAGAATTACTATCACTACCATAACAGAATCATAACTGTTGAGAAGACACTTACTGGGTGAAACAAGGAAACATTCTGAGAGCGGTGTGATTAAAATCAAGATGTTTTTGGTTGTGGTCTGAAATACACTGATGGGGAAATTGGTTGCAGTTAGAGCTGCTTCTGTAGAGCTTATCTACCGCAGACAGCTCAATGAAAACCGTATCTGCACTGTATTTATCTTCATCGTTAGACCGGTCTGATGTTATCCAAAGGCACAGATTTCACTTTTAAACCTTGTCGTTTAACTGGTCAATTCCATTTTGCCTTTTAAGTCAGTTCCATATTGACTACATGTTGTACTTTATAAACCCACAGAAATCCCTGAAAGGTTTCCATTACTTCAATTAATGCTTAGTGGCCAACATAATGAAGTCCCTGAAATTACTTATACAGCAAAGTTCTTCATACTGATTGCCAGCTTTTTAAGTCATTTGTAAATGTATTCAAGCTACACATTTTCGTATGACTGGTTATTATATATATATCTTAGAATTACATAGTGATTTCCAAATTGGAATTCCAGGAAAATCTGACTTAACTTCTGAACATCCAGACACCCCCCCGAAACACAAACACTCACTCACATACACTGACAGACACACCACAGAATCCCTTATCCATATTATTTGTAAACGGTAACTAAAGCAAAAATCCCTTGAGAGATTTAAAAAACAGATGTTAAAATTGATAAGATACGGTCCATTTACTTTGGAAAATTCCTGCTGGCTCAAATAACTGTTTTCATGTCTGCAACAGTTAAATGCCGGCAGGGAAAGGGCAAAAAAAAATTATCAACAGGAAGAATAAAAATTTGGTGTGTGAGGGGAAGTTCATCACTTTACATAGAAAGAAAGGTAATGCTATGAAAGTACCTTGATGAAAAGTCTAGTTCATGATTTGACTTGCTTTGGTGGGGAAGGGGATTGATAGTAAAATGGTAACTAATTCAAAGCCAAAAATGTTGACTTCAAACAGCAAATCAAAATCTATTTTGAGTTATTCTCTCAAAATAATGCAAGAATTGCAAAAAGACAATGTGACATGCCTAACCAAGCAGAAAAAGATTGTAGAAAAATTGTAATTGGGCATTCACCAAATTCCCTGAGAGAAGAAATCTGTATGTTCGTCTCAAGACTTCAAATTTCACCCCACAGCATACAAACAGGATTCATGGGGTACTGTCAAACTGATTGGGGGGTTCTGGGTAGTTATTGAACCATAGAAGAGAGCTTTAGCCCTGGCAATCTCCATGCGGCACAACAACTAGCTGCATGGCTGTTTAAGGGTGCCAAAATAATAAAGGTAATTAACACCATATCACTCCATTGTAATACAAGGCATGTGGTTTTCCTTTAAATCAGTTGTACAAAATTCAGAAATCATCCCCTCCCCAGACGGCCATATGAATAACTGAGATGTTTGGCTCACATTGCACAGACAGGAGCGACGATGAGGCCCACAGGGAGCTCTTGCACTCGTGAAACCGTAAAAAGTGAATAACAGATTTGATGCTTTGCATTTCCAAACACATGGTTTCAGCAATAAAAACTGCATTACTTCAACATCACATATGATGAGGGACAGGGGATACAAAAAATGTTGTATAGTTAATTGTGTTCTTTAAAAATAAAACATTCCTTAAGAGAACTGCTGGAGGAGATTTAAAAAAAAAAAGTTGTTTTACTCTGAGTTATACAAGATCACATGCATTGGGTTACACGGATATATTATGTGACAATTGTATAGTTAATTAAGGCAAAACTGATAAACTAAAGTGTAATGGTAAGCATCAGTAACATGATCATTGAAATCCTATGCTGCAATCATCTGTTGCTTGTAAACATTTTAAATACATTCAGTTTCACCAGCCAGAACTACTAAGAGTTTTATGAATTTCAGAAATAACCACTCATTGTCTTTGTAATCGTTAAGAATAAAATGCAGAACCCAGAGATCACGGTTCCAACATTACAGCAGATGGTAAACGGTTTGGTTTTATTTTGCTGTAAACAATTCAGTAGCAAATATTTGCTCAGCGAGGGCAACAAAATATTAGCTCCCCACCAATCCTGAAAGACCACACTGAGGAAAATGAAAAGGCAATGTGGAATAGATTGTACATTACAGTCTTTTACAATGAACATTACACATTCTGCAGACAACACATACAGAGGCAAACAGAAAACAGACTCCCAATGTATGGACAATGGTAGAAAGAGAAAGGCAGTATGTAAGGAAAGGCATGGAGCTAGTTCAATCAGTTTGGAAACCGATTGCTAGCCAAAAGGCATCACAGATAATGTAACGGCATAGAGTCCCTAAACCACTCTCCACATAGCAAAGGGCAAAGTACCTAAGCCAGGTCAAAACACATCAATATTTCTGGAGAATGCTTGCTACCTCATGCCTTGAGTTTTCAAATTGTATATCCACTTCAATGATGGATGTAGCAGACAAAAAGAGATATGCTCCCAGTCTATTTCGGATCCCAAATCAACTCCAATATATATAATTAGCCTATATACGTAATATATTTAATAGTTTTTCCAAGACTTTACTAATGAGCCCATGAGTGACTTAAAACTCCTCTCCAAGAACATACCTTTCTAGATTTAAAGTCCGTGGAATGTGGTTTGGAAACCATGCAATAATAATCTGTAGTGAAAATTCAACAGACTCCTAAAACTACAGCACCAGCCTAATGGGTATACAGTAAGTTAGCCCTGTCCTTGATAAATCATTTTTTTCCTTAATACATTTGACCCTCTTGGCAGCTACAGTTTGATATGTTTTAGCATAAACCTTTGACAGTTCGATAGCATTATGCCATCTTGTGGAACCATGTACCTACAGTTGACTGAAGTGAGTTAAGGCAGGATGTACAGAAACGTTAGACTGCCACTTCATAGAAATCAAGATTAAGACACACTCCTGGTCTTAATTCATTTCAATCAAGTGTAATTTCAATTGCAAGTGTAATTAACAATATTTTGTACACCTAATAACTGTTTCAAATGATGGGTGTGAATACTTTCAACTGCAGCTAAATATGTGTACACGGTTACTCAATCCAATGTTCTCTTGCTACACACTTTCAAGGACTTGGGGTTAAATGATGTAACTCTTTGGTGAAAAGTTATAATTTAAAAATGATACAATACATGTCAGCTATGGTATGCAGGAGATTATCAAACAGTCTGTCTTTTTAAAAGAGTTTCTAATAAAGGTGTTTGGGTCGATCATGTGGTCTAACTGCAGCATAGTCACCTGTCCACATGCAGGGAGATCAATTGTTAGCCAGCTACAACAAACAGCCTAAGTTTACACAATGTGTAAAATGTGACAATTTCAGCATATAGAATAGTTTTTCATCCAATTATGAAATTGAGGTTTAATCATTTCCTGCTCTTTTAATGAGCGTCCCTAACCATAAAAAAAAGTGTCTTATTTGTGCCTATTAATCTACAGACCCTCTCTTCCTGCCTAAATTAATTTTAAAAATACATTAGACTTGGACCAGAAGACTATAGAAAACAGTGTAGGAAAAATACTTTAGCGTTATAATAATAATAAAAAAGTACAGCTGTTTCACTGCCAACAAAACTGATTAGCAATAATGTTCAGTTACTGTACCTTATGCAAGATAACAAGTGGAATTCTCCATGATCATTGAGAGGTAAGCAGAATTTATAGATTGACACAGGACTACAAGCTGGAGCTGCAACTTGCTATTCAAAACGTGAGTCCTAGGTTGAAATCACAACCCATACATAAAAAGTGGTATTTTAGTCACTGTAAGGCCACCAAATAATCGCCACTTGAGAAATACAAGAAAAAACCTTCGTCCCTGATACTCTGGAAAAGGGACAGGCCTGAGATTGTAAAGACAGAATATAAAGGAAGTCCAGGCTGTTAGTGCAGCATGCATCCTCTTAAAACAGACAGACGCATAATTCAAGAATTCGAATGAGACACAGCTCCAGCCTGCATTACAAATTGTAGTGTCAATCAAAAGGAAATCCTATTCAAATGAATGATAATCATATGGGTGATTTTCCCCCCTTTTTATATTAAGAAATGTTGTAACAGCACTGAAACAAAAAATTGTGCTGCTCTTTATGCTCAGAGACACATTTTTGCTGTTCCTCAATCCTTTCCAAATAGCTAGCTTCAATTGAAATCCCATCACCATATGGCATGTCACTTACAGGTCCTACTAAACGACTGGCCTCATTACATTTTATTTCAGTAATGACCAGTGATGAGCATTAAGATGAACAATACATTCAGATATGACAAATATGAGCATGGCTCAAAACAGAGTGAATAGAAAAACTTGATGTATCATGTCGCATGATTTAATGTCATTTGGATGTTTTTTTCATGATTAAAGAAACTACATTTGTTTTAGAGACCCTAATTAGATTTTTTATCAATGGCTTTGTGCAGTAAAGATTCAAATGCATTTGGGCTTTCTTTAGGAGGTTAAAGTGCACACATATTGCACAATGTACTCATTATACATTATTCCATGCAATGTAGTTCTTCTCCCTCAGTATAATTCCCCAAGGAATGATATAAAGAATCAACAATATGTACAAAGGTGCAATTAATCTGCAGTAACAAGAACCAGCGTCTTTTTTTGTTTTTGATTGTTTTAAGCTGGCATGAATTTGCAAATCCATTTTAGCTGTTAATATGATTCATGATTTGAACAAAACAAATCTCACAAAATTATCTATTGTTTGTGTATGTATAAAAATGAGTTTTAAATAAATGGATATGTATACTTTTGTGTACTTTATGTGTGCCTCTTCACACACTTGGAGCAACCGACACACAAACAAGTTTCTTGTCACAAGATATAAAAAAAAATACACAACCCAGCCTCACTGTACTTCTGATGAGATTGACCATCAAGTCAAGTGCTGGTTATGATGATACATCACCTTTCAGACTGTAATCCACTGTAATATTGATGCTATCTAACAGAAAAGGCAGGCATTAATAGAGAACAGGCATCTCATCTGTACAACATGCAGAGACGTATCTTGATAAAGAAGCTAGAACAGCAGATCCTACCCAATGGGAGGCTAGGTAAATACAATAAGGGCTAGAGTGAGGTTAAACAAAATAAAAGTTAAAAGCATCTCTGCTCTTTGACATGCCCACCCTGGGCTGAAGAAGATTTAGTTTCTATTTAAAAAATAAAAAATCTGTGCTTGTCTACTTGTCTATTTCAGAATCTATGCAATGAAGAATCAATTAAGTAAAAACTTTGGGACTTGTGAATGCAGATTCAAAATGTTTTTATTTTATTTTTTTAATTAAAACATACTGGGAGTTCCCAAAAAGGTTTGTCTGAATATGTTTCGTGGTGGGGTTTATTTTTGAACCAAATTATTTATCTCTAATTATATTAATTCGATTGTTATCCCTTGTAAGAAAGCTATGGTTTATTCTGAAATTCAGAAGTTGAAATATGTGAAATGAACAAGCTAAACTGACCAAAAAACTGACTGATAGTACATTGTATTATTTCTGAATAAAGCCTCCAAGTGTTAATCAACCAAAAAGGTTAGTAATCTGGAAGCATTGGAACAAACACTACATTTACTTAAATTTGCTGCTTAAAAAACAATAAAATGGACGTTTCCCACACTTTTCCATCACTTGCAGGAGGAAAAGCCACCAATTCAGTGGCAGGGACAGTCATAAAAATTAAAAAGGAGAAGTCACTGGCCAGAGGTGCTTTTGTGTTTGCATTGTGCGGACATACAGTAATTCACATAGTCCCCCAACTGATTGACTCCGCTGTTCTATCACACATCTTCTCATACAAGCCGAAAGAATGGTACGTACACGGTATGATTCAGCTCAGTTTCCCACAAAGTGAGCAAGCGCTTGCGGCCCAGTAGCACAACTGAGCTGCTTGCTGCATATCCCGCGATACGGGAGAGTCTGTGAGGGCCGGAGAGGGGATTCACTGACACTCCTCCAAGGTGCTGGTGAGAGCATCGATGCTGCTGCTGTCCGTGTCAGAGGCCAGCGTTTGCTCTGTGGACATGGAGGAGATGTCATTGATGGAGGACGATTGCGAGGCCGTGGTGCTGCTGTTCACTGCGGCATCTGGAGAAGACATGGCAGAACAGGGTGACGAAGGCAGGATATACTTTGAACAAGGCATGTACTCAACTCAGACGTTCTTCTAGGCCTAGGAGATCCTAGGCTCATGACTAACTGTAACCTTGCAAAAACTGTTTACAGACACCTACATTTCAACATATTAAAAAATAGACAACCCAACAGATGCATGAAGAACAAAAGGCTGATAAGCTTGGCAAAAGTGCTTTAAAGGAGTTGAAAGGTACACCAACAAAAACAAAAAAGTTTATTATGTCTGGTCTCATGCTGGACCTCACAGTTATGTCTCACCTGAAGACTCTTCTTTCATTACCCCATTCTTGTTCCTCTCCTCCCAGTCCATTACTTCCTTGTAGATTAGTTCTGGAATGCAGAAAGTGACATTTACCCCCCACACAAAACAAAATAATATAGTGAATTGACAAAGTAGAATATTCAAAAAGCACAAAATATATGTTGTACAAAACATCTATTCCAAAACTCTATAGATTTCTCTATCCATGACAAAATGACATGTTTTTCTAACATTTACTAATAAGGAAAAGCAGAAAAGGCTTTAATTAAATAGTATAAAACACTTCTGTGCACACATTCATTCATAGTTGAGATAATAAATAAGTCTAGCACACACAATCTTGGATGAAATTATTTACATTGAATTTGATGACAAAAAGAAACAATATATGTTTCTAGCGATTCAGTAAGAGTTAAGTGTAAGAATTGCCTGTGGGAGCCAATTTCTCGTTCAAAGCAGTCGTACCTTTCCATTGGTCTATGCTGTGCTCTCGCTCTTCCAGCTGCTTGTCAGAAATCTGTGGGGGAGGCTAAAAAATATCAAACAACAAAACAACAAAAATCTGGCATAAGCAGTTATTCTGCATATCTGAAGAGTTTATTAAATGTATGCAAAGTATATATATATATATATATATATATATATATATACACTCACCTAAAGGATTATTAGGAACACCTGTTCAATTTCTCATTAATGCAATTATCTAACCAACCAATCACATGGCAGTTGCTTCAATGCATTTAGGGGTGTGGTCCTGGTCAAGACAATCTCCTGAACTCCAAACTGAATGTCTGAATGGGAAAGAAAGGTGATTTAAGCAATTTTGAGCGTGGCATGGTTGTTGGTGCCAGACGGGCCGGTCTGAGTATTTCACAATCTGCTCAGTTACTGGGATTTTCACGCACAACCATTTCTAGGGTTTACAAAGAATGGTGTGAAAAGGGAAAAACATCCAGTATGCGGCAGTCCTGTGGGCGAAAATGCCTTGTTGATGCTAGAGGTCAGAGGAGAATGGGCCGACTGAATCAAGCTGATAGAAGAGCAACTTTGACTGAAATAACCACTTGTTACAACCGAGGTATGCAGCAAAGCATTTGTGAAGCCACAACACGTACAACCTTGAGGCGGATGGGCTACAACAGCAGAAGACCCCACCGGGTACCACTCATCTCCACTACAAATAGGAAAAAGAGGCTACAATTTGCACAAGCTCACCAAAATTGGACAGTTGAAGACTGGAAAAATGTTGCCTGGTCTGATGAGTCTCGATTTCTGTTGAGACATTCAGATGGTAGAGTCAGAATTTGGCGTAAACAGAATGAGAACATGGATCCATCATACCTTGTTACCACTGTGCAGGCTGGTGGTGGTGGTGTAATGGTGTGGGGGATGTTTTCTTGGCACACTTTAGGCCCCTTAGTGCCAATTGGGCATCGTTAAATGCCACGGCCTACCTGAGCATTGTTTCTGACCATGTCCATCCCTTTATGACCACCATGTACCCATCCTCTGATGGCTGCTTCCAGCAGGATAATGCACCATGTCACAAAGGTCGAATCATTTCAAATTGGTTTCTTGAACATGACAATGAGTTCACTGTACTAAACTGGCCCCACAGTCACCAGATCTCAACCCAATAGAGCATCTTTGGGATGTGGTGGAACGGGAGCTTCGTGCCCTGGATGTGCATCCCACAAATCTCCATCAACTACAAGATGCTATCCTATCAATATGGGCCAACATTTCTAAAGAATGCTTTCAGCACCTTGTTGAATCAATGCCACGTAGAATTAAGGCAGTTCTGAAGGCGAAAGGGGGTCAAACACAGTATTAGTATGGTGTTCCTAATAATCCTTTAGGTGAGTGTATATATACATACTATTTTCATTTTAAAACACAAAGCTTTATTTTACTGAGTGCATAATCAACCCAGACCATACATAAGATGCTTCTTGTGGATGACTGTACCTTTAAGGCAGCAGTTTTGTAATTATAACATTCTTGAATTCCCAAGCAAGAACATTCATAATTACCTACATTATATTAATGGAGATTCCCACCCATGTCCACAATGTTCATAACCATAACAACAGCATGCTACTGTGGAGGAGTGCACACAATATTTTGATGCTGCATGGATTTCAATACAATATAGACATATTGCACAGTAGATAAATGCACAGATTCCAGACTGGCTTATTGTCAGAGTCTTTGTATGTATTGCGGAGTATAACTTTGACATATTTAATATTTTTTAATTATTCGTTGCCTCTTTATTTCTCTTTCCACTTGTGAGCATCAGGGATATTGTATTTTCTTCCTTTCTCAGTAAATCCAAGCATGCTCTTCCTCACTGACTACATTTCAACTAAGTCACTGTAGCCGTGATATTTCTTCAGATTTGTATACCCATGATGAATTCATAGCAGCAATACAAAATACATATCTATAAGAAGAATATAACAATGCAACTGCAGAAGAAAAGAGACAGAATATCTTTAGAGACTTCAGGGTAACGATGAGCTTCAAACTGCCTGTACTCCTAAAAACATTTAAAAAACAAAACTTAATTATAATTATACTTGGCAAATGCCAGGTGTGTTGAATTCAGCCCATTTACAGTAAGCCTTGGCTCCCTTCATAAGATTGAAATGTTGTGGGCTAAGAGAAAAAGTGTACTTACAGCATCAGCTTCTGCAGGATCGTACCACACATGTATGTAGGGGTGGTTTAAGGCTTCTTGAACAGAAATCCTCCTTTCTGGGTCTATTACCAACATTTTGGATAACAGATCCCTAGCTTGGCTCGCTAAAACAAAACATTATGCTTAGCAAATGTAAAAAAGACAATCTTCATATTATCGAACAATCTCAAAATAAATCTGCATGTTGTTTCATAATCTTTTAGAGATAAAATTTTATAATTTCTTCCTATAATTTATTTAAATTTACATTTCTATTTAGAATTATATATAATGGAAAGAATAAAGGTCTTACAGATAACTTCATATGCTAACTTGTGTAATTGTTCATTAAAAGAATTTTTGATGGTTTTTTTTAGCTACATACTGTTGAATAACAACAGACCCATTAGGATAATGAAGAAGAGCCTTACTTTTCAGTTTGTCATGCTCAGAGTCTGAAGGAAAGGCCCAGTCTGGGAAGAGCTCCTGGAAGCTGACTCCAGGATACTGTGGTTTATTCATCACATAATTACGAACTGTTTCCATCAGTCTGTTCATGAACTCCAGGGAAGGAGTGCCCAGCACCTCGATCACTTTATTCCACTGGTCAATATCTGACAAGAGCTGGCTCAGGAAAATGACCACTGACAAAAGCACACAATCATGCTACTACAACACCACATGAAAGTCTCTCAAAGCGCTCTAGAATTGATATCTACTTGCCCCTGCCTAAAGTATAGCCTGGCGAGTGACTGAGTTCAGCAGTCGTGATGATGAAGCTCCCTGTCCTACCACACCTGATTCCTCACACCAGAACCACTGAACACTTCAGCTAATCTTAGAATTCCCTTTCACTGCAAGGACAGTCTGAAGATGTCAGTGAACTGAGTTGCTTATATAAAATCTACTATCTGCATTACAAAAAAACAAATACATTAGAAAACAGAATTTAGCATTAAGATTTAGTTTTTAACTTTTGCCTTTCTGTATTGATCTATTCCTTCAATTCATTTTCAAATGTTTTTTGTCTGATGGTGTGGAAGATGTGTTTTTGCAGCTTTAAAATTGCATTAAAAGACAGTAGTCCAAATGTAAATCATTTTAAAGTTTCTATGTCTTTAAATCCTAATGAATGAAACGTAAAATACGCTGGATAGATTAAGAAACGATTTCCTAAAACCTTTTGGACCTTGTTACAAAGCACAAATCTTGCTACCATATCACATATTACAAGGTAGAACCAAGTAAACTGAATTAATCAAAAGACACAAATTAATCACACATATTGAGTTCAGAATGCAGCATTTGTTTTCTCAAAAGCATAGATGTCATGCAGTCTTACAGCTTTGATGCACTATTTATGAAAGATGAAGAAAATGAAGGACACTTCAAAGAGAACTCGCTGTTTAGAATACATAATACATTTTTAAATGATTGGTTTAAGGAACAAAACAAAATTGACATAGAACATATACATGCATTGTTACTACTGTGGTACTTCCTGGTACAGGACGTAAAAAAAAAGATTTCTGTAGCTGTGCATGCAGATTCTGATATTAAAAATAAACAAGTACATTCTGATATTAAAAATAAACAGCAGACACTGGCCTCCTCCCTCAAATCACACAGAAGTAGATGGCAAATGACCAAATGAGAAATTATTTATACATTTAAAACAAACATCCTTTATAATTACAGATGCATGCTGAATTCTCAACTTGGACAGGATCAGCTCATACAAAGAGTCTGTGATTGGTTTAATACATTCCCTTCAAATGTAAAGATATTGATATCCTTCGACTTAAAGGTTAAAATGTTGCTTTGTGGTCAGTGCTGTGAAAACTCCCCATATCGAATTCACTTTAATTAAAAGATCTTACTTGGTATTCACACGGCAGATGAGTGAGGCTCCACACATGTTGTACTGGAGACAAACAAGACAGACTTATCGTGCTTCAGGTGAACATGGAGACAGGGTGACCAGGATGGGCTGAAGAATGACTGGGTAAGGATACGATCAGTGCCTTGAAATATCACATTGCCCTTAACCATTTCGCCCATGATGCAACCCACTGACCAGATGTCAACTGAAAACAAAGTAAATGTTGAAAACAGACATGCAGTTTAAAAATGCAAAGCAAACAGATACAATCCTACAATAAAAAAAAAAAAAAAAAAAATGAAATTTTCAGATTTCATAACAGACAAAAAATAAATATATATATTGTTCATAACTATGGTGGGAAATGTATTTTTTCTTGTTGGTTTTCAGAAAAGGAATGCTAGAGACAGACATCAGTACATGAGTTTCCATCTTTCAACTGTTTTATGACTTAAAGAATGACACTGAAATAAGAGCTAAAGTTTTATTTAAATTCTCTTTAATTTACCTGTTCATTTTAGATAAGTTTACAAACTGAATGCTACAAACTGCATTAAGATTTGAGAATAGTGAGAATGCAAACATCTTGAAATATTTGGATATCAGGTGATTCATGTAAAGCAAAATTTTACCCGACAAATCCTATGCAAAAAACTGATTAAAGACAATACCACAATGACAGAGAATGAGCACGGCATGAACAAGCTAGATGGTGCATGTAGTTGCAGAAAAACATTAATTTAATTCATTCTACTCTTTATCCTTTTAAGTCTAAACAATGGTTGATAAAATATTACAATAAAAGTTAAAGTTTTGGAAAAGGAGGATATTTCCTTCTTATCTACTTCAACCAGCCCCCTCAATTCACACCAACTAGTGGGTCTTCTCACTGGTATCCAACCAACAGCATGCCTGCCAGGCTGGTTCTTTTTATAATTTTGTACACTGATGTTGTTCAGGAAGTTCAGGGACTGGGGGTGGTCTGCGAGAATCCTCTATTTTCCTCAGCTCAGGACTCAGGATATAATGTTTATGGAGTAATTGGAAGGGTATCAGTATTCCTCCTCCAAAATAGCCAAAGTCTCAAAGTTCAACAAAATGTGCATTTAAATACTGCACTTAATGGTTAAAAGACTCCTCAAAGCTGGTTGAGAATAAATGCACATGGAAGCATCACACTGCTTTAAAGGGGAGGCTTGGCCAAGTCTCAAATCGCACCCTGATGTTCGTGTAGTGCCCTACATGCAGGGATGTCCCTGATCAAACCCATACATGGGTATATCACCATGTCACTACTTTTCAACCAGATTTCAGAAGACTCCTCGGAAGTTATTAATTTTAATTCAACACTTAGGATTTAAAATGGTAATCTAAGAAGACACAATAACAGTGAATCAGACAGAACACAATGGGATATGGAACGAGTAATCAATGCAATACAAAAATTAAAAAATGACTTGTATTACAAACAAGGAATGTCAGATTTTCAAATTGTACGGAACCAGGGTTTACCCTAGGCGCACTGTGCATTATTTGATGAAGAGAAAACACGTTGCCAAAGACATTACCATCTTACTTAGAATAAGCTTGTATTTTTAAGGATACAGTCCCTTCCCGGGAACAGGATTTTGTGGAGAATCATTTCAGCCATTATGCACCCCACAGACCACAAATCCACTATCAGGTGTAACGTTTGCATTTTAACAAGAAAAAGAAATCTACTTATCACACTGCAAGCTAATGCAATAATAATAATAATTTTAAGAAAAAGATCAATAGCATTGCTCATTTTTAATGTTAGTGTTATGTTGAGTTTGAGCGTTCTTACCGTTTTCCTTGTACTGCATTCCAAGGATAACTTCCGGAGCTCTGTAGTATCTGGTCACAACGTATGGAGTCATCATGAAGTTAGTACAGGCTGTTCTCGCCAGTCCAAAGTCGAGGATTTTCAAAGTGCAATCTGACTTGACTACTATGTTGCTTGGTTTCAGGTCCTACAAATGAAACACTCATGTGACTTAACATAAATAAAACACTGAAATCCATCAGCATATGTTAACATTGGAAGACTATTTTTAAGGATATGTCCATACAATACATTTTATTGTGACAATTTAATATAGCACATATTTTTCATAACTCCAGTGTGTTTTACCCACACTGCCTTTCACCAGGCTGGATAAATAAAACAAACTATGACATCATACAGCCTAAAATAAAAGGACTTCTCTTATTCACTGTCAGAATCTCAATTGCACACACAAATTAAATACTCAATTTTCCGTTGCTGTGGGGATGAATTATGAAACTGGCACTATTAAACAATTTAGGACAGTTATCGAAAGAGATTACTCCATTAGTCATTTCTTACAACCACTGAAATAATGTCAGTTGTATGAATGGGACTTTTAAACAATATATATGTGGCAATTCACAGAAAGAACATGCACTAATAGCAAACAATTTTGAGTAAGAACAATCAGTGCCTCATTTTAAAGATCTATACTTTCGCTACACTACTTACCCTGTGTATGATGCCAGCAGAATGAAGATGCCTAATGCCACACAGAATCTGGTATAGAAGATAGGACATCCTCTCATGGTCTAGGTCCATATGAATAACCTGGCACAAGCTTGCGTCCATCAGTTCCATAACTAAGTATCTGGGGACAGATTGAAGAAATTTACCTTTGGAAATAGACCAGTGGCCATAATCAAAAATGGTGCAGTAGCCGATCCAAAAACAATTTTAAAAAACAGTGTGACGGATATCAAAAGGAAATGTTGTGCCTCTGTGAACCTCACTATCAATTATAAAGGTAAACTTCAAATGCTTGTTGTGGATTCTTTGTAATAACATGGAACTAAACTGTCATATTGACAAAAGGGTGACTTACATTTCAAAAAGATTCGAAGAGACAAGCTACGCCTCAGAGCAGCATCCCATTATCAACCTGCTTTTAACCATGTATCAATTTAAACATCAAACGGATTAAGGAAAAGAAACCCAGTGGACTCCAAGTCCAAAACAAAACAGACTTGGAACAAATCAAAAGAATACTCACAAATCCTGAAATTCTTCAAGCGACTTCTGTGGTGTGAAAACATTTAGTAAACTAATAATCTGAGGGCAGAAAAACATTTAAAAAAAATCATCAGAAAGCTTCCTTGTTTCTTTTGTGCACCAGTGCAAAAACTAATTTAGAGTTAGTGTCACAGTAGTTATGAGATCTTTCAAAGGCTGTTTCCTTGTTTGTTGGATTAATTCACATGAGATATTGCATTTGAAATCAATGCACCATGCGCTACACAATTTGGCAAATTCTCCACACCTGAATACAGTGCAATGGGAGCATTGGATTGGTCAAAATACTAAGGCAGAAGAACATTTCTTTCAGGAAAGCCATTCGAATAAGGCGGTCGGCCCTCACATTTTTGTGGTTGACACACTTCAGTAGGACAAGTTCTCTATAGGCCCTCTTGGCGTGGGTCTGGTTCTGGAAGGGACGGCTCAGTTTCTTCACAGCAACATGTACACCCAAGACCGTGTCATGTGCAGAGCTGCAACAAATGAGAGAAGGGCAAAAAGCTTCAGCATGTATACTTGAGCAATTAAAGGAGAATGGGTGGGTGGAAGAGGCAGACTTAAGCCCCAGCCATGGCACTGATGATGCTGAGAAAGGTTTTGATAATTTGAAATGTCTAAATTCTCCAAAAATAAATGTAGAGATTAACTAACCATAACAGAGGGAATTTATTTAACTACTGTAGGCCCTGTAGCATATACAATACCAAAACTTTGTTAAAGTAAAAATCAGCTTGGGGTATTTGACAGCCTACAAACAAACTACAATGCATTTTATTTTCAGTTAGAATACTAAATACATTGTTCTTGGACAGCTGCACTTACCAGACTATCCCTTGGGCCCCAGAGCCAATTGCTCTCAATTGCTGATAGCGCTTCAGAACAGTGAAAGTTGAATCTCCAACCTGGACACTGTAGAACTGACTGTCACCTTCACTCATGATGTAGTGTTTGATCCAAAGGCCCTCAGTTTGAAACGAAACCTGTAATAATAATAATAATAATAATAATGATACCAGTACATTTTTGAAAATAAGTTATTGTAAAGTGTATGTTCAATTACAGATAAATCTCAGGGTCTTCTTGGAATTAGTCATAAGAAGTTAAACTAACTTGTAGCATCAAAACCATGTATAATTCAATTTTTCCATGGAGTCTAGACTTTAAACCCAGATTAGCTCTAATCACGGACTACCCAATTTTATTTTAGGTAGAGTAGTCCAAGACTAGAACTAATCAAGGCCTGTGAAACCAGACAAGTATTTTATAGACAACAATATACCCTCCTGACATGATGCTCTGCCATGGTTTATTTATAGATTTCCAATGCCAACAAAAATAACTTTGTAACAGGCTTATTGCAGATAAAAGCATGGGACTCTACTGGATAAACATGCTTGAGACATAAATCCATTTGAGCAGCATTAGCCATTGTAATCTTTATATATCCTTTTAATTTCCTCTCATTCAACTCCAATAAATGGTTCATTTATTTGGAAAATAATATGTGGAGGAAAAACTAGATAGACACAGAACATCTATAACACACAATATGTAATAACTCTGAAAAGATGGAGAACAAAATGAAAGGATGAGGCACATTTACATCTAAATCTGGAAGTCTGTATTATCCTATTGTGTTATGTGTTGTGTTAAATAATGTATTCATTGCATATTGTATTATTTTCATGTCTATATTTCCAAAATTCTGCGTCATGTTACCTACTGATTCAAAACAATTGTGTATATTATAATGTCTCTCCTTTGGACACCGTAATCACAGTTCAGATTTCAAATTCTGACTATAATTTAAGTGTTAGGCTAATTCATTGGCATATCTGTAGGAAACTAAGGTAGACAGATGAGGCTAAATAAGTTCAAATATTTTGAGACACACAATCTTTCTGCCATTAGGTCAGGAATGTATTATATTGAAATAGTATCTGTATTTATTCATTTCTTATTTTATTTTTCCTATGTGAATTTTCATCAGTTGTGTAGTTCACCTGTTTCTGGCTGAACGCAAATAAATGTGCTATGAAGAGCTTTCAGTGTAAAGAAAAACAAGAAAAGGAACAGCATTTATGGACAGCATGTGATGATATTTAGGAAGCTGTAAATATGGCTGCATAATAGTGTGTGATAAGCCATTGCCTTCTCCTGATGTGGCAGTCATGTACCTGCTGTTCCATTATCGGGGAATATGAAATTCACCAAGTCATATCATAAGACACAGTTACCTCATGACTGCTGGTATGTTTGGCATAGATAGTTTAATGTTTAATTCTGAATGTATTTAAACTGCCCCAATGCACTTTGAGGGTTGAGAACACGTTTAGTTCCTGAAGTCAGTAGATGGCAGTGTGTGCCACAGAACACCATCCCCCACATTTAGATTTGGATACTTGGCTTCCGTCTGGATTGAGAAGAAAGCCGTGATCGGTTTGATGGTGTGATGGTGTGAATAGTACTGTTTGATAATCACTCCAGTTGTCACAGAACAGGACAGCTTTTCCTGGACCCCTGGTAGGTGTACTGATAACTTCCCTATCAATGCTCACTCCATGTATTTATTGCATCAGAAGGGATTCATAAAACATAATTAAAATTCAACTGGATTTGGACCCTCTTTCCACTTTCTGCTCTTCTAACTGACGTAAAAAGCATTCAAAAAGTCGCTTTTTCAACACTGTATGAAAGGCCACTTTATTTACAGTATTTAATTTATTTTAGTGCTTGGAGCTTTATAATATAGGCCCAATACTGAAATCACAGCATCTGTTTGCAGTTTTCTAAAATGAAAACTGAGCCACCCCAGAGTCCACTGGGTAATAAAACCAGGCCGCGCTGCAGACTTGGGAGTTGTCTCGTGCTCACAGGAAGCACACATCTTTCTAGCCACAGGACTAATATGTCTCAGATGGGCGGGTGTGAGTGATGGCCCACTCTTCTGGGCCGCTTCTCACTCCCTTATTCACTGGCACTGCTCACGCCGAGGGCTGCCTAGGCCTCCAAGACTCACTGAGAAGCAGTTAAAAACTCGCCCACTGTACAGTTTTAGGCACTAGTGACCTGCAAATCTTCACACATTTCTCTCAGTCATTAGTAATTTTATGGATATTGTTTATTTGTTTCAATCCCCTTGTCCCAATACCTATAAGCATCTTTACAATGCGCTGGTTATGAAATGTGTTGGTTGCCGAAGCAATCCCTCAGCACCATAACCAAAACATTAAAGCAGGGCTGTGGAGCATGGAGTGGAGCAGAGGAAAATGTAGCCTACTTATTAAAATAAAGTCATGCCAAAAGCCTCAAATGAGATAGTAAATTTGGGATTATAAATTTAGAATAAAATAATTTAATTCTTATCAACTAAATGATGCCATTATTCTTTCGGTGGGGTGTATGAACCGTCATGGTGCCACTATCTCCCAGACTGGACTCAACGATCTCACAGTCTCACAGACACCAAATTTCTGAACAAAGAAAATCTTGCGAAAACGTGATTTCATGTATTGTAACACTGTTGCTTCTCAACGATCTTAGCGGTCTAGTTTTTACTTCGGGAAGTTTAAAGATTACCAACAGGAGAGAAGAATTGAAAGAGAGATATTTTAAATACGAAGACTTATTCTCAAGTGAAGAAGATTACAACAACATTAGTTATAAGGAAGGACCGTTTCTAAGCTTTTTGCTACGGCACAATCCGGAATTTTAAATGTAAAGTTTATTTTTAAAAATATTACTGTATTTTATGTTTGATTTTAGATTGACTGAATGCCTCCATCAGTCTTTCCGTTTTCACTCTTCATGGTGTTCTAGCATTTGATGGTAGTGCATTTTTTACTTGAAACTTCATTCTGAATATATATATATTTTTTTGCAGATCAGCGATATCCATGTTTCAAATAAGTATTATACAATTGACAATTTAATTTGAGTTGGAGTTTGGAGTGGAGCACTTAAAAATGTTGCTGCTCCAATCCCTGCGTTAAAGATTACTGTTATTTACCAAATCTATCTGAACAATGTAATGGAAAGCTCTTAGAACTTTCAGACTCACATTCCTAAAGAGAACAGATTTCTGTTTTTTAAAATAGGGACAAGACTGTAGACCTACACTGGCTGGAATGGGCTACAAGACCATCACCAAGCAGCTTGGTGAGAAGGTGACAACAGTTGGTGCGATTATTCGCAAATGGAAGAAACACAAAATAACTGTCAGTCTCCCTCGGTCTGGGGCTCCATGCAAGATCTCACCTCGTGGAGTTTCAATGATCATGAGAACGGTGAGGAATCAGCCCAGAACTACACGGGAGGATCTTGTTAATGATCTCAAGGCAGCTGGGACCATAGTCACCAAAAAAACAATTGGTAACACACTACGCCGTGAAGGACTGAAATCCTGCAGCGCCCGCAAGGTCCCCCTGCTCAAGAAAGCACATGTACAGGCCCGTCTGAAGTTTGCCAACATCTGAATGATTCAGAGGAGAACTGGGTGAAAGTGTTGTGGTCAGATGAGACCAAAATTGAGCTCTTTGGCATCAACTCAACTCACCGTGTTTGGAGGAGGAGGAATGACCCCAAGAACACCATCCCCACCGTCAAACATGGAGGTGGAAACATTATGCTTTGGGGGTGTTTTTCTGCTAAGGGGACAGGACAACTGCACCGCATCAAAGGGACGATGGACGGGGCCATGTACCGTCAAATCTTGGGTGAGAACCTCCTTCCCTCAGCCAGGGCATTGAAAATGGGTCGTGGATGGGTATTCCAGCATGACAATGACCCAAAACACACAGCCAAGGCAACAAAGGAGTGTCTCAATAAGAAGCACATTATGGTCCTGGAGTGGCCTAGCCAGTCTCCAGACCTTAATCCCATAGAAAATCTGTGGAGGGAGCTGAAGGTTCGACTTGCCAAATGTCAGCATCGAAACCTTAATGACTTGGAGAGGATCAAAGAGGAGTGGGACAAAATCCCTCCTGAGATGTGTGCAAACCTGGTGGCCAACTACAAGAAACGTCTGACCTCTGTGATTGCCAACAAGGGTTTTGTCACCAAGTACTAAGTCGAAGGGGTCAAATACTTATTTCCCTCATTAACATGCAAATCAATGTATAACTTTTTTGAAATGCGTTTTTCTGGATTTTTTTGTTGTTATTCTGTCTCTCACTGTTAAAATACACCTACCATTAAAATGATAGACTGATCATTTCTTTGTCAGTGGGCAAACGTACAAAATCAGCAGGGGATCAAATACTTTTTTCCCTCACTGTAGATGTGTCTGTTGTAACCCTGTTTGCTGCAGACATTTGTTATTCCTGAGCACCCGTTCCAGCCTAGAAGAGCTAAAAACAAGACTGGCATCCTAAGAGATCAGGTGTCAGGTTCTTTAATAATAAAGGCTTGCCTCAGGCATTAGGGCTACGTCCCCAGTCTTCAGTCTGTCTTCCCTATAAAGATTGTTGAATTATGAAGTGCAAATTCCACACAGAGAAAAAGTACACTAGGGATCATATACATAACACACACACACAAAAGTATACACCCCTTTTCAAACTATTGTTATATATTTTTTAACTATATATTTATCTACACATCTTACCCTGCAACTTCCAAATTAAAATATATCCCAGAAACTTGTAGAAAATGTATTTAAATAAAAACTGAAATAGCTTGAATGGATAAGTGTCCACCCCCCTTGTAACAGCAATCCTAAATTAGATCAGGTTTAAACACATCACCTTTTAAATCTCACAAGTTAAGTGGCCTCCACCTGTGTTAAATTGAAGGCTCCCTCTGTAGTGCATTTCAAAGTAAAGACTTAACCAAGAGCACCAAGGAGCTTTCAAAAAACCTAAAAAGTTCAAAATTCGAAGTTGTTGAAAGGCACAAATTTGGGGATGGGTTTATAACAAAATATCGAAGGCCTTGAATATCCCTTGGAGCATGGACAAGATGATTAATAAGAAGTGGGAGGTGTGTGGCACCAACAAAGACCCTGCCTAGATTAGGTGGTCCCTCCAATATGGTGTGCAGATAAGTGGAACAAATCCTACTTTTAATGCATAAAACACAGACGGACATACATACTGTACATATACACACTTCTACAATTTACTGTGGAAAGAATGTTATTCTTTACCTTGGGGAGACTGGATAGAGAAATATTACATTTCCCGTGATTAAATACGGACAGGAAACTTGAGACATTCAGTTAACTCATGCTGAATTTCACCCAAATTTCAATATTAGCGCATAGATTAATACAAATATGTGTTACATTTGGTGTTTTCATAATTGATCATTTCCACATTCTTTTATGCTGGAGGGGAACAAGTAGACAGTTGGTTGAACAAAAAAATTGAAGCAACAAAAAACTAAAAAAGACACCAAATGTATCTCAAATAAGAACATGGTGAATAGGTAATTCTTTTATTCTCAAAATCCCATCTTGAAATCAGCTAGATAATCAACAAGAAAAGGTGCACATAATGTTTTAATTGGCTGTGATTCCTATGATTAAGACTAGGGCTAGACTAAATCAAATTGTTGACATTGCAAATTGAAAGTTACAAAGTTGCATATTACCACAGTTTGATTTAGTGCCTCAAGTACTCAGACCCTCACACAGTTTTCACATTTTGTTGCTTTAAAGCTTGCAGTCATGACACTTTGAGGTGAGAATTTATGTGTGTAATATACACAACTGAATCCAAACATTCAAAGCTAAAGCAAAAAAAGATTGAATACGATATAAAATTGGAAAAGTCATGATATATATACATTGCATAAGTATTCAGACACTTTGGTGTGGCAAACCTAAATGAATTCAGGTGCACAAAATGACCTTAACATTTAACACGACTCTCTGTAATAAATGTCAGAATAAAAACACTTGTCTCTGTGACGTTCCTTGGTCAGGCCGTGGATTTCAAACAAAGACTAAAACATGAAGAGCATGGTGCTTTTAAAGCAAGTCAGGGATACAATTATTGAAAAGCACAGGTCTAGGGAAGGGTACAGAAAAACATCAAAATCTCTGTTTATCCCTGTGACCACAGTGTGCTCAATCATCAAGAAATGGAAGTTGCATTGTATCACCCCAGACACTGCCTAGATCAGGCCATCCCACTGGGAAGGGATGTCACTGTGGATTCTCTTTAGGTTTTGCTGATATTTACTGTAACTTATCTTACCCTAAAAAGTCTTCAGTGTGAGCATTTAAGTTTTGACTAAGTTATTAAGTTTAAAAAAATGTGTATGCATCATTTTGAAATTTCACACAATTGGACACCATAGGAAGGATGTGAATTGCTTTACAAGGCACTATATAAATAGTAGGATGTGGCTGCTAACAATAAATGAAACCTTGGCAGGATACAGAATTGTACTTCGATATTCATGGGTAGGTCTACATTTTTATTTGGTCTAGCCCTAAGAGTTAATAGACGACAGCACTTAGCAGTACAGGCTACAATATTGAATCTTAAGCTTCATCAAAGAAAGAAGGTAAACAATAAGAAAAAAAAAACATTTCCATTTGCATAGGAAAGACTTGTTTATGCTGAAAATAAACAGGTACAACATGTTTTTTCAACAAAATATTCCAAAACCAAACATCTTTATTTTTTAAGCATTTTTGATTGTTTGTTGGTTTCATTTTTTTTAGTATTGAGTATTAGGCTATTTGATTATTCCATCGGTAATAATAGACAAAAAAACCCCACAATGCTCACTCTAGAGATTGCACAGTGCTTTACTTCCCGATGTTTTATACTGTGGGGTAATGCTGATAAAATGTCAATCCTTTTCATTCGGATTTGAAAAATGCTTTTGCACATATCCTGTATATATAATCTGGTGAAGATATAAACATCAAATTGCGAGGGTTAACAGTAAGCAGAAAGTAGAAAGACAACTCATTTGGTAAAAAAATGTTTAGCAACCTCTTCTGCACGAAAGAGTGAGTGAGAAACACAAGTGTACATGAAATTGATGTGAGCACTTTAATTGATACTGGGAGAACAGCCTCAAGCCTTGTTGCTTCATCGACCCTGCAACAGTTCTATATTATTTTTATTTTTGCATAATAAAAGTCTTTCAAAAAAAAGTTTTATGCGCGCCAACCTGGGGCTGCTATGTCAACACCAATTAGACTCTTGGGATGTCACTGACAAGTTTCTGCTCTTAGCCAACTGTTCGGGGGGAAAAGGCTCTATTAAAACACAGCTCACAAGTGCCATTCTAATGACCAATCACTGAATCTCTGGGCCCAAGGTACAACATGTTTTATTAGCATGACAACATTTACAGCAGTTTAGTACCCCTGATGAGTTTCAAAACGTGAAAAGTAAGAGACAGCGATAAAAAGATCTTGTTGCAAGAGGATTGTAGCTGTTTTCATTATGGACCACACATTCACACTAACAGACAGTAGTCAGCAGCACAGTGTCAAGTCTTTCAGTTTGGCACTACAATGCAGTACCACAATTCAGAATAAAGATTTTGGTATGTGGCTGATTGATAGTTATAGACCCGACCTATATTAAACAAACATTTCAATGTCATTATGATACAAATGACAAAAAGAAGATTCCAAATTCCAAAATATTGTGCAGTATTTATTTTTTTATTAGAGACTGTTGTGAAGATATAACTTTAAGACAATTTCTATTTATTGTTTTTAGTACTTTACCAACATTTTGCACTACAATGAATTCTGTTAATGAAATCGACTGGGCTAGGGTTAGAGTCTGTTGTAAACACACTTCCGTGAAGGTTAGGGTTGTGTGTCTATTGTGTAGCTTTCTATGGGCCTAGCTTCAAATTTAATGCTGAGCAGGGTTGGGGTTCAGGTTATTGTTAAAGCTTAAAATTGAGTAGATTATCGATTGATGTAGTACAAGTAACCTATGTACAGTGTCAGCTCTCTGTCTAACTCATTTAGACATTGCTATACCAATCCTACCTTTTGCTACACAAATTAGATTTTGAGTTGCAGTATTGCTGCACAGATTTTCATTTTCATCCCTACCTTATATGAGTGCAAATCAGAGGGACCTTTGGTTTTCCACATATTCAAAATGCTGCACAATTGTCACAACTTATAACTGCCGCAATTGCCTCAGCTGACTACCTACAGCTGTCACAATCTTTAATATTGTTATACAAGACAAAGCTCACTGAGATGCACCATGTGATTTTCAAAAGTTTCCTGAGGGACAGAAAAAGCAGATGGCAGTCTAAAACCCTATTAGACATTACACAGCATATAGTAACAAGATTTATCTCACATCGTAATACAAAATTACAGCCCACCATATTCTCAGTCATGCACTTTGTTACATGTCTTTAAAGCACATAATAATTATAACCACTTACTCCCTGCAGTACTGTGCACTACTGCATAAACACAATACTTCATAGTATGCAATCAAATATTACGCCCCATTACTCTCTCTTTTAGGTGTATATATGGCTAATTGTTTACAAAAATCATGTAGTTCTTGTGTAGCTTACAATGTATTACATAAAACTTAATTAACTATTAAATAGATTGTTTTTCTCTCTAGTTTTACTTACACTGTAGTCATGCAGCAATAATGCATTTAAACAAATAGCAGAAGGAACAGAACTCATCCCGACACTTAAAGTGGGATAGTACATGATACCAGAATAACACCTGCACCCAAAATGTGCATTTACAGTATCTTGAAGTGTATCACAAAATATTTTACCTGGATTCAAGTAATAAAACAAAAATTCTTCCACAGAGGTAAGATTTCCACTATAAAAAGAACATCAAGTTCAGCATATTCTACGGCAGTGTATTTCTGCTGGAATAGCAAGGACATGATTACCATTACAAATTTTTCCTGTATCATAGGAATTCCACCAGATTAATTTTTACGAGAGCTTCTACACAACCCTATGACAGCAGTCCTTCAGAACAGTGCACAGACAATGTCCCTAGTAGGTCACAGGAATCTTGTCCAAGAAAAATATATTTTTTTAAAGCCTTATCATAAATGCTTAGCATATACATAGTCTACATAGATAGAGACAGATAGATGTAGAGATGCACAAATAAATAACATGGGGAATGAAACCTAAACGTTCATACAAATGGGAAGCATAAAACTGTAGATCCCATGTAATTATTATGTATTATCCAATTTAGTTAATGAAGGCATTCTGAGCTACACAATGTAGTATTAACTTAGCCCCAGAGTAATGGTGAATATGTAATTTAGTAGGGCAAAAAATGCAGTGATGGCAACTGATACCTCGAAAAAACCTGTAAATCCTTTTAATATCACATACCTTCATTTACACTACATGGGGGGGGGGGGGGGGGGTCACTAAAGCGAATTTATTATTTTCCAAGACCTGGAGAAATACAAGCCTCTGTTCCCATCACTGTGCTCTAGGAAAACATATTGAAACATAAACACACACACACTAATAATGGTCAGTCTCTAGCCTATCTCTGTGGTTAATGGCTGCAGAGACGCACAATGATGTGGCTGCTGTTTAATGAGCCAAGGCATAACACATTTGAATCAAAATGCAAAAACAATCAGTGGCGTTTAAAACTGAAGCAGCGAGATGACCAAAGGTAGGGCAAACATTAAGCAGTGAATAAGCTAAATAAAAAATGGTAAATGTTTAATGTCAGTTTATTAAGCTGTGGTCAGCAGACAAACACTACGTTTTAAGACTCCTTACTTTCTTGCTTCAGAGAGCAGCAGAGCTGACCAAACCAAACAAAGATGGAAAAGAAGAACAAAAAGAAAACCTAATTTACCAAGTGGAAAATAACAGAAACGTGATTGTACAGCCACCTAATGCGGTGAAGATAGCCTTTAGATGAACAGAACAGAATATAGGCTAGAAGTACCAGCCAGTGTGGATCATTAGTTCAAAGTGCACTAATCTCTCCATTTGATTTCTCCCTGAAGGAAAAATACTGACAAATCTGTTGCATGATGACTTAAAAGAATATGGAAAAAGATGTCTGTCAATCAAATAGAATCTGACATGATACAGAGCTCAGTTGAGAGCAAGCCAGGCCTCTCTCTCACTATAATGAATAAATGACTGCTCAATCTTTAAATGTAATACACTTTGAGATAAGTTATCGTCTGAATACCTTGAGGGTCATACTACACCACTTCAAACTCAGAATCAGGATCAAAAGAGATACAGTACAAGCTATAGCACAGCAAATGGGTCTGAACCATTTCCATTTTTATCAGCACAAACCCCTGCTCTTTTGATATCAATAGTCAGATTAATCCTAATATAATTTGTTAGAAAATCAAGCATCACAAGGTTGTGTAATATCTTAATTTAACTTTTTCATTGCTGGCTATATCTCCCTCAAAATATAGCAATTGTGCATTCAACTGAAACATTTATTTAAATATCCATCTCAGGCTTGAGGGGTTCTGAGAAAACTGGCAAGCACATATTATTAGTGTGAAGAAAACAGTCAGGTTTCACCTCTATTAATCACATGTATGCACATTTATTGGAAAATGTCTTCTAATCATTTTGAAGAGGTGCAATATAGTTTAATTAGGACAGTAGTACTTTAACAACATTTTTATTTTACAATTATAAATTAATCAGACTATACTTAATGCATACAGTAGCAGGACTCTCCCCCCCCCATGAACAATGTTATTTGTTTAGCTTACTAATTTTTAATAGCACAACAAATAGGGAAACACTAACAGTGTCAAAGAGCAGACCGAATGACTGGGAAAGCTCATCTGTCATTCTCACACAAAGGCGCATATCTGTACTATGTACACTGGATTTCAGGACTATATTAATGGTGCAATTCCTTATATTAATGTATAAATAGTTATTACTTCATAAATAGTTAAATAACTTAACCTTCAGGCTTCTTCATAAATAGATCCTCAATGTTTCATTTCTCTGTAATTGATTCAGAGAATTTGAAGACCCCATTGAAAAATTAACATTAGTATTAACAGAATACATTTCATTTTGTACAGTAGGTGCCGACACACAAGTCAGGCATCACCACTTCACTGAACCAGGGACTTGATTAAATAAATGGGGTGCACATAAATAACATGCAGCAAGATAAATGTGTAATAGTTTGCTTATATTATTTAAAGACAAATTACAAGCGTATGCGTGCAACAACCTTTAAGAGACACTAACATAAAATCAGAAGCATGTCTTTATCAAAATGATAATCTGACTAAAGTAAAATACAGATCAACAGGCTAAAGCACACTAAAAATGTCCATGCAACCTACCTACAGCAACACTGCGGTTCCTAGGAATTAAATAGGAGAACTGGTCAAATAAAACTAATTTCTGACAGTCCAAAAAGGTGCACAAGTCACGTTCGAGTCTGCATGTCTGCCCGGATCTGCGCTGCCCCACCAATGGGATCGGTGGGATACTGCAGATCTGCGCAGAACTGCGGAAAGCTGCGCTACAAGAACGCGACCACCCGCAAACAAATGGGCGTGCCTCAAGAAGACACGGCCAGGTACTGCTTAGTTGTCGAATTGCCAATAAATCAGGAATAAGTGCTCAATCGACTGGTTTGTCGCATGTCAAGTATTTAAATAAAAAAGCCACACTCTGGTATTGTGCCAGGTAGACTAGAGGACTGACTTGCACAGGTCCTGGCTGCAAATATTGCACGACCATTGCTGTTAGTGGAGTGAATGATCCTTTCCGGGCGGGAGACAAATGCATCTACTAAGCAGCTCTTGCAAGTTATTTAGCTAAATGACAATCCTCGTTCTCGTTCCTGCAATTCAAATGGTGAAAACTAACGTCCATTTTCAGGTCTCGTTAACAAACTAGCCACCAGTATGAGTCACACACGTCTAGTTCATCGCATCATGACACCCCCCCATTGCAACTGCTGCAGTGTGGATACCAACGAGGCCAGATCTGTGATGTTTGGTTAAAGCTGTGGGCGGTTTCTTTATATTTGTCGTCTTCATGTGCTGAATTAATGCACAGGGGGGGACAAATTAGGGCCAGGTCTCCCTCTTGCACTTCTGGTTGGGATTACAGCAGAAACAGCAGGCAGGCAGGCAGGCAGGCGGGCTCAATTTAATTACACCTACCTTCTCCCTTCACTTTTCCCAGATCACTCCCATGCACAGCGGACCCCGGAAGAGTGCCTATCCGGTTCAACATTCACGAAGAAGACCGGTATCCACAATGGGGGAATGTGCAAAGGCAGCAGGTTGATGTCAAGAGAGAAAGTACGCTGGCTTTCTGCTTAGTTGGATGCCAAATTCCTAACTCCTGTCAATGGCATGATTGGGGGCGGGGGCGACACGGCACAACAATTCGACGGCAGGCAGGAAACGTCATACGTCAGCACGCTGTGCGAGCGCGCGCGCGCATCGTCCCCTATAGGGCGCGTTGCTGTAGCGCAGATGTGCGCAGCTGTGCGAGGCTCCACCAATGGCATCGCTGGGATTGTGCAGATCTGCGGAAATATGCGTAACAAAAACGAGACCTCAGAACTTCTTCCGCAGAATAGTGGCGGCGGGGGCAATTACGTGTAAGTTTTTATTTTAATTTAATTTTTTTAATTTCATATAATAACTAACTTTGAAAACCCACCAGTTTTATTTCACATTTTAATTAGTGAATTAATTTCGATTCAAAATAACGCTTCCTATTTTCGAAAACGAGTACCGGTATACGTGACATCACTGCCCTCGCCCACTTCCTGTGTGTGTGTGTGTGTGTGTGTGTGTGTGTGTGTGTGTGTGTGTGTGTGTGTGTGTGTGTGTGTGTGTGTGTGTGTGTGTGTGTGTGTGTGTGTGTGTGTGTGTGTGAGAGAGAGAGAGAGAGAGAGAGAGAGATATCCATCTTCCATGCATGGCACCTGCTCTGAGCCTGCCATCATTGTCTGAAGCTCTGCTGCTGCTCTTGTCTTGATGTAGTCCACCTTGCTGCTCTTTATATAAGTGGACTTGAAGCGAGGGTCGAGGAAGGATGCCATGTCCATGCCCAAGGCCATGGAACAGGCATTGGCTACTCTCTTTCCAACAGCAACTGCACAGTCAGTCTGGGGATCTTTGACATTTCTTTCTGTGAAAAATAAAAGTAAATACGAATGATCACATTTACCATGTGAAGAAGTGTTGTCAGTTTAAAAAAGCCGTTCTTTCAGTCCCCATGACTCCAGCCCTAGGGCAAGCAACTCTCCCGAATGGTCTGGGAAATAAGCCGTCTGCAAACATCTACTCTTCAGCTCCCAGTCATTGGTTTTGAAATGTACAGTCAGGGCAATGTAAGGCTCTGATGTGCTGGCAAAATGTGCCATGTTTTGGATCTCCCTCTCCCAATTTTTCACGGCATTCGTTGTACTTCTTAGGCAGTGCTGTTTCACTGAAGTATTTTCAGGTAGGCAATACAAACGTTTTGACCATGTTTTTAAATCCCTCCTTTTCCACACTGAACGGAGACCATGTCCTTGGCAATGTGCACAGTTATTGATTCCATAAGTTCCTTCCATCGCTTGCTTTCCTTGTCATATGGGCATCCGCTGGAAAATGATGCGGCCAGTGTACTTTGGTTCAAACTTTTAGGCCTTGCACCGGAGGATGCAGCAGGTGTGTTTCTTTACACAGTCACCGTATTCAACAACATGACACGTTTTCAGGTCATTGAAAAGGTTACTTGTGTTTCCTCCTCTTGCAGCGATAACCCGCTTCCACATCTTGCAAATTACGTTTCGCTGTTCTGTGTCAGTTGTCTTGAAACCAAACCACACTATTGATGATGTTGCACCTTTCTTCGGGACAAATTCACTGGGGTCACTTTGCTGGGAAGTTTCACTCAAACTACTCTCCTCTATCTCTTCATTCATTGTGCATTTCTCATGTTTGTTTGTTTCTGTCAACATGCAATACACATGGCACAAACCCCACTGAGGGGGAACTGCAGGAACTGCGCCATCTCTGATGTCAAGGTGCGTGACTTCTGGGAGGGCTTTGAGGTCCTCGCCATTGAGTGGTGTAGGGGGGTGGTGTTTGCTTTTATTGTTGTGTGTTAATGGCGGTGTGCATGCTTGGTGTATTTGTGTTAACTTCGGTGTGTGTGAGTGTGTCGACTGTGTGTGTGGAGAGTGACTGTGTGCGTGTATTTGTATGTATTTCTGTGTGTATGTTTACTGCAGTGTGTTGTGTATTAAGTGCTTTGTGTGTGCTGTGTTGGCAGAGCGTCTGCAGGAGGATGATGGGCAACCCATGGTGCTGAAGCTGAAGGACTGGCCTTCTGGCCAGTTTTTAAAATAAATCTATTATAATGCCCCTTATCTAATTAACATTAGCGACACCCAATATAATTAGAAAGTACAATAAATGTTAAAATAATACGAACTAAAATATACATTTGTTGTATCTGTCATGTGTTCTACCCCGAATCCCCCATTGCTAATTCACCTCCTGATACTGTGCTAGTGTGGTAGAACCCAGGTGCGGAGAAGCACAGCGTAGTCAAAAAGGCGAGGCTCGACGGCCAACAAACACAACCCACGGGAGCAGAGAAAGAAGAGTGGTCGAGGGGGCAGGCAGGAGGTCATGCAATCGGACAAACATATCAGAAGGGGCAATCCAAGAAGTCGAAGCAGGTAAGCAAAAAGTCAAATGGATATAGCAGGCAAAGTATTAGGAATGCTTAGAAGTAACACTAGGAAGTAATCAAGACTTAACAATAAGTGTTTGCAGCCGAGGGCTTTAAATAAGAGAAACAGTGGGGGCTGAAAACTGTGGGAGGTGGTGCTGGGCCAATGGAAGGAGAGGGAAAGGATAGCAGTGGATGGAGGAGCTGAGCGAATGACAGTAGTGTGTTGATCAGGAGCGTGCACCTAGTGTTGAGCAATGTTCGGTTAAAATTCAGGGGACGAGGACCTCTGATGGCGAACAGTGGAAGTGTGGAGGCAGGATGACACAGCTAGCCTATTTCATACAATAGAAAAAACATGAACTGTCAGCAGTAGGCCAACACTAGATATGTGCCCGAATGTGCATCAGTTTTCTCCCTCCCTACCTCAACTGGTGGTGTGTTTTCACCAGAAGACATAGTTTAGCTGTAGAGACCAAACACTGTCCTATTACTAACATTTAATTTCGTAAACCCATTAACAACACGGTCCTGTTAGGACAAAAATGCCTGGTCACAATTGCCAGTGTCAGTGTCCTCTCTCTGCATCTGCCAGCACACAAAAGTGGCCTCACTCAGCCTCACACGACCGCCTCCTCGAGCAGCCACGGACAATTCAGGAAGTTAGTTCTGTCAAACATGAAGTGATCGTGGCTGAAGCCCAGGCACATATGGCTGAGACAGAGGCTACAATCCTGATGGCCCGAGCTCGACATGAGTCGGGTGGAAACACATAAGACTGCTTTGACCTTTGGAATATTTCTGGCCAAATTTCCTCTGTTTGATCTGTCCTAGTTCTTCTTTTCTCACTAATAACGTGTTTCTACATCCGCAGGTCTCTTAATAAACAGGATAAACTTTTACCTGGTTTCTGACGTGGCTAGAATGGCCACTTGGCCAAAAAGTCTCCCTGGATAAGGGCCTCTGCCAAGAAAAAAATAAATAATAATAATAATAACTGGATCCGATTGATATAGTATTGACTCTTAGTGAAGCACTGCCCTCTGCTGGAAACTCTTGTATCCTTCCATGTGTTTTGGTGTCTTTGTGTGTGATTTATTTCCAAAGAAGGACTTGCTTACAGGACAACTGCCATTCCAATAAGAAACCAAGAAGAGTGTAGTCTGAGAGTAGAACGCTTCTCATGGAATTTGTACATAGAAAGCACATAAATGCAAGCTATTAATCAATAATTACGTTCCTAAACTAATCATCTGTACAATAGATATAGCAAACAAAGTAATTCCCAAAATTAGACTAAGACAGAGAATAACATGACAAGAACCCAGAGGTCCCAGTAAATCATATTCAACCAACTAGGTGGCTTGTTATAATATATACATAATGTCCCTTGATAAAAATCTTATGCTTTTTACTTTATATCCAATTTTTCAGTCCATAGTATAGCAATTCCACATTCAGTAGGTGGACAGATAAACTCAACAAATAAATGCTCAGCACATGATGGCACTGTCTCCTTATCAAGAGCGCCTTCGAAACATGTATTCCAGCTGTTTCTGTGAAGGTGAAAAAAGTGAAATGTTGAAATGTTCAGCAGATGTGGCTTTCTCAAAAGCATGGCTACTTAACTGATCGAAACGTTACCTAAAGCATAATAATCAATAACAGTATTTCAAATCCTCTCTCAAATTGAGACTGTATTCACTTAAATATATATTCAGTTCCATATTGTGAAAGGAAATGCTCCTGTTTCATTATTATTATTATTTTTTAAAATGTACATATAATTACTCCTGGAAAACCCAGAAATGTCTGTAATCCAACAATTGTACTGAGATTGAACATGTGAGTCAGGATTAATTGTGGCACCTATTTTAGATTGAGTTTTAGTTTTTAATCACATTTTAGTGATTTCATCTGTCACTAGTTTTAACTAGTATTAGTTGACAAAAACTAATTTTAGTCACATTTTAGTCAATGTATTATTATTTTTTACTTAATTATCACCATTATGCATTATGTCTGATGTCAGATGTTTACATACATAGTAACAGACACACACATACTAACATGCCGTAATTAAATGATACGAATGAGAGTGTTTGCTGTGCCATCATCCTCCTTTGTCCACTAGACCTGTGTTTGGGACCAATTAAACTCGGAACAAATCTAGCGTTTGAATGAACTTGTCCAGCTAAAACTATAACCATCCAATTGCTTTCGGTCTAGTAATGAAAAAGGATCAGATAGTACTCTGAGCCAAATATAAAGACTGAATTGACCGTGGGCAAACTTTCCATCATGCAAAATGCTGTATATAAATAATAAATAACTGGGTCATTCACTAATTGTTTTTCATTTTGAGTTTTGCTCCTGTTCTCATGTTTAGTGTGAAGCAGGGAAGATACCATGTTGTGTGTTTCAAACAGAGCACATGTGATGACATAAAACTTTTTGTTTGTTTGTTGGACAGTAGGCCTATATTGTACAAAAAATGAAAAGTGTTGCAAGAAAAGCATACAAACACACGGATGTTGCAATGTACCATAAATGAACTCCTGAGGAATTAACACAACAATTAATGCAGTTTGGCTATTAGTAAATCCTTTTCTCTGTACCAAAGCATTGATTTCGAATGAGAGACAGAAAAAAGGAATTAATCCCCACTCTCTTGTGTTAGACCCTTGTGCCTAACAATAGTACCGATGGTGAAATTAAATGTAACATTGCAGACTGACATGTGTGCCACTGTATTCAAATATATTAAACAAAGAACAACAACGAAAAGACTAAAACTAAATTCAAGGTAACGTTTTAAAAGGCCGCCTTTCAGTTTCAAGTAGCTTGCAGAGGGGTCCTTGAGGGGTCAAATTTCAGAACTATGAACTTTACACTCACAAAAGTAACACAAGATACTGAGGTCTGTTTAATGTTGAGGTCAAAAATGTTGTCTTTATGCAGTTGGTACTGCTAGCAGACTAGATACAAGTCTGTGCTGTTTAGACTCCATCACTGTCTCTCTCCCTTCTGAACTACACTGAAATCTTGCACAATCGGAGAGCACATCAGCCCATCCCAGCAGGTACGAATGAACAGGTTATTTCGCCTCAGTGGTTAACCTCAGGTCAATCTGCTATGACAGAGAAACAGTGCCAATTGGTCCTGCCCAGATTCCCCCAGAAAATTTACTATTTCTACTTATTCTTGTTGTTTTATTTATTAGACTATTTCCCAACAATATAAAGCACTTTGAGTTTGAGTCTGTTTTTCTTAAGATAAGTGTCCTTATGGCACAAGTACAGTAACCATTACAATTATTTAAACATATTATTTTTACTTCATGTATGATAAGCATTTTATCATTGAATGAGTATTATATTCAAAGCATGATTGGCCCTAAAAATCCTCAAATCTCCCTCTGAAATGTCACAAGAAACAAGCATTTGAAGGCTGTTTTAGGGGGGAAACCAAGAGAAAAGACTTATTGGTACATTCAGATCTGCCTCCTGTTGTCCTGCGATATCCCTGATGGTAATTATAAATGTGGACACTATGCACAATGTAACTTTACCTACAAATGTTCCTCATTTTGCCATCCTGTATCTGGTAAAAATATTGCAATTAAAGGCATTAACACTTGTAATATGCAAAATGTAGATTATTAAATCAAGCATACATTGTTAAAACAAAAAGGAGTCTTATTACTATGATCAGTGAACCCCAGTGGCACTACATTTTATACAGGGAAAACATCCTATTGCATCCTTAAAATATAGAAGGATTTATGCCATAAGACATCAAGAAGAGGGGGGGGGGGGACATTAATCGAGTGCTGTTATGCCAAGAGACATTTTGGATTTACTATTTAAATATGATAATCTCCCAAAGGACTTAATGAAGAATTTGATTTAAAACCTTTTTTGTGAGGGAAAATATTTGTAAACGTGTGTATATAATCATTTTTATTAGGAAAAGGATTAATCTTTAAAAAGAAAATAACCCTTGCTGATGTGTAAGTGTAACAGCTTTTTGTTTGATATGAGATTGCTTGTATCTTATGTGTATTTTTTCATGTGTGATTTCTTGTGCCATGACATAATTATTTAAACCTGCGAATTGTGATATTTATCAAATTAAAAAGATTATAAATGAGATGATGTTAGCAGGTATTTTGATGGAATTGTGGCAAGATGATGTGTATTAACTCTCATTAATGAGATTGAATAATTCGTGTTTTTAATCACCTGTGTGTATCTGACAAATTAACTATAAGTATTAAGTATTTAACCAGATGGTTTGCAAATGTGTTTCATATCCTGATGAAGATCTCTGGTAGATCAAAACGTTGCTAAAAAACCTGTGAAACATGGGCTAAATAAATACTTTTTATTTTTTGGAGCTGTAGTAAGTGTGCGGGTATTTCTTTCTTTTTGCACAATGCATTTACAAAAATGTGCATGCATATCACACATGGCCAAGTGAGAAACTGTTTCATTTGGACATGGCAGTTGAGCTCAGAGACGTTGGGAAGTAACTAACGAATCGCTTTTTAAATTGAATTGAATTAAATTAAATTCAAACAACATACAGTTAAGACTTCGGTTGAAACCGTTAAACGTATCGATTTTAAAATAGAGCTCCCTGATTGGCTGCCAGTTCCAACGGTCTTGCTTCACGGTTATAAATAGGGCCCGTCTTCTCCACTTCTTTCACTGCTGGACACTTTCTGCTTCGAAGACTGAGGACAGTTCTGAAGACATTTCTACGTACACACGGTAGGATATGCTTTTTATTTAATTTATTTCTAGCTTTGTTTGTTCAGTAAAACCTTTGATTGAAGCATTGCATGGTCCTTAGGGAGCTATCTGTCACAACGCAGAGCCCTGCTCAACTCGCCGCTGATTTATATTGCAAATTATTTACGGATTGTTTTCTTCCTCTCGTTTTTTTTCAGTAGGCCTATTTGAAGAGTTTGCAAATATTTGTACTGAAATCAAAATGCCGATTGATTGGTTGATTTGGAAAGATATAAACAGTGTATCATTGTTTTTTAACTTTCTTTATAATGACATGTCAGTGTATAGCCTATTTATATCGAGGGTGACCAACCGTCCAGGTTTTTCCGAGGCATATCCTCTTTTTCGGTCCTTAATCTCCGTCCGGACGGATTTTTGATCTAAAAATGTCCGGGATTTGTCTGGGACCGAATAAAATTAAGCCCGGAAAGTCATGCTGACCTCCCGGCTAAATTAGGCTCCGTCTGTTTCCATTGGAGCTGCTGTGCCGATGCTGGCGGAGCGGCACTGACTAACCGCAACCTCCGCAGAGCAGCGAGACCCGCCCGCAGCACCGCCACCGCCAGTCCGGCGCTCTGGGCCGTGTACAGGCGGCCTCACCCAGTGCGCGGGTGTTTGAGCTGTTTTATATTTCATCCCATGCCTTGTGTTTGAGGGTGCGGGGAAGTAATAATAATAATAATAATAAAATATATCATTGTATTTGAATAACTGGCATAGATTTTCAGTTACTGTGAACTGGGATTGTCGCTGTTTCAGAGAATTGTCCGCCATGCTTTTCCCCCCTACAAGTGTCTTACAATTGCCATGATTGACTAACTAAGACCAGTCTAAGGAAATGTATGCAACGGGTTTAACTGTGTCTATCGTTAATGCGACTTATTAATTGGACCAAGACAAAGATTTAGTCTATATGTATGCAACCAGACCGCGGTGTGCGTGTTTAACCCGTCCGCTCCAGCAGCGATGGAGTCCGGCCATATAATCGTGGTCGATGGCCGGTATGGTGGTGATGTGCGCCTATTTGAAGCGTTTGTGAACAACTGTTGATCGTTAATGAATGGCTGACGTCTGTAAAGACTTCGACAACGAACCGGGAAGGTGTTATTTCGTTGGGGTGTTAGGTTGAGACGACAGTTAAGAGCTTTGAAATTACGAAACTTCAAATTTTGAAAATTCAACTGTCACTGGAGTAACTGGCAGTTTTGGAATCTACGCTGTATTCTTTATTTGATAGAGCGATTTCAGTTGCGTCATCAAGTTCACACCGTACCGGAAGCGCGGCCATATTGGGGAAGGATAAAATCTATTACTTAGTCCATCTTTAAACAACCCTCCCCCACCGGCAGGGGTAGAGTCCTGGCGTATATTAACGATGTTTTTGACTTATCATATCATGTAATTATTCACACAAGCACTCGATCAAATGAAGAGATGCAGACAGCAATGGAAATGATCAGACAGGCTGATGAAGGAAATAGTCAGAATGCAGCGCAGCCCTTTAAAATGTGTTGGTGTACTGGGCCTGCGGGCTCCAGACCCCCGGCTGAATTTTCTTCCTCAGATTTTTGGACTTTCATTTCACACCTCTGTTAATATTGTTGTTGTTATTATTCTTATGTACGTGTTTTCCTGCAATGTCCCTCAAATGGGATCATGCTGTTCTTAAATTGGACTCATGGCAGATGGTCACCTTATTTATATGTATCTATCTATCTACCTGTGCGTTTCATTTCAGTTTAAGAAGTTCCAACACCACCCCGCAATGGCGGCAGTAATGATCGATTGCGAGCCGGACCACATCGCGACAGAGCACACACATGCTGTGTCTCCCAAATCACGCAAAGTACAGTACTGGGAGAGGTTCATTTTCATTACATCCCTTATGTCTGTGTGGCTAACAGTCTTAAAGGTAATACCCCCCCCCCACACACACACACACAGACACTCACACAACTAAAGGATTACGAAAGTATAATTATGAAATTAAGTAATTTACATGTATTAAACAACACCCCCACCCCCAACGCCCACAACTTAATTAATTCTAACCTCGTTGTTTCCTCCTCAGGTTTTTTTTTTCACAGATTACCCCTATCTGACAGCGCTTGTGTACATCTTGGATGCTGTCTTCATCTTGAACATCGCCTCTCATTTTTACATTGACTTTGAGTCTGAATGGCGCACTGTCACCAGTCAGGTACGAGTCCAGTACCTCAAAGGCTGGTTCCTGCTTGATGTGCTGTGCGTCCTTCCCCTCGAGTTGGTGATGTTTCAGTATGGATATTCCTTCTATTTTTACCTAAACCGTGCTCTGAAGATCGTTGGGTTGTTTCACTATATGGGTAAGTAAGTATCTCTCTCTCGCTCTCTCTCCTTTTTACGTATCTAGAAATAATAACAGAAATAAATGAAGCTAATTGTGTAGTATTGGTCCCTGTCTCTTCTAGCATCCCTGGAGAAACATCTGGATGTCAATAAGGTGTACCTGGCGGCCTTCAGATACACCTGGGTTCTACTCCTGTGTATCCAGTTTGCAGCGTGCGGCTGGTAAGGCATTCATTCGCCCTGCCTGCCCATGGATTGTGCCTCATAATGTTCTACCAGCGGTGCGTTTGAACCTTTTGCTTGTTGGAGCCGCTGCATCTTTTCACTTTTGTTCCCAAAATTAATGTTGCACCTTTGAATGCTTAGAGACACTATTGGGACACTCTGGGAGGTCTGTAAATCTAACGAATTGGGAATTTCAATCATTTCATCAGTTTTAAACATGTGTTGAGATTGTCTTTGTGAAACGTGTCTGTCTTCCTTTTGCTGAAAGGTATGCATTGGTATGCAGGGCTGTGAAAGAAGCCGCAGAACACAACTGCACCAAACTGCAATCCTGGCTTACTTTACTAGGTTATTGCATTTTCTTCCTAGTCATGTTATTTCACACATTTATACACATTGACACATTTAACACATTGATAAAAAACTAGAGCATCTATAAAGGGTGATATTTGAGTAATATTATAATTATTTGTTCCACAGATAATCCTGTCACCTCACCTCACCAGTTATATGTTACCTCTCTTTACTGGTCGACAGTCACCTTATCTACAGTTGGGTGAGTAAATGATGCTGTCACTTGCTTTATTTTGAAATCTCTACTGTTTGTATTGATAGCTAGCAGAGAAACACACACAGGCATTCATTCCCCCTGCCGCGGCACCGCGGCTCAGTGCGGACGACAGCGGATTATTTTCACAGAGAGTACTCTCGCCATAAGTAAAACTACTCCGGAGATAAAGTTGTGCCTTGCTGAAAATACAATTGTAAACCGTGCTGATCATCAAGAAATGTGAAAAATCATTTGATTTGAAACCAATGCTTTCTGTACTTTTAGATAAATGTTTCTGTCGGTAAAAAAGTTATTTTTTCTTCCACAGTACTGTACTGTACTGAAGAAACTGCAAATGAAATGAGCCTTGTTTAATATGGAGTGTTTGATTCTTTTGCACAGTTACGGTGATATCTATCCAACCGACCTGGAAGAAATGTTTTACACAACCTTTTGGATGGTAGTTGGATTGGTAGCCATTACTGGGCACATTGTAACTGGCATGAGCTCAATTTGTGCCAACCTTGATGCTCGCAGAGGGCGTTTTTACCATCGTCTTCAGACTATCAAGACATACATGGTAAATTTCAACTCTGTGCACCTGTAATGAAGACATTGATGTTTTTGTTTTAGTAATTGTGTATTTATTCAAACTGTCAGCCTGTATCAGCAAAAGCTACAATGAAAGGATAGCGACTCTTTTACATACCAGATTTGCTCTTTGTACATTCTATTAGCATGTTAATGGAACAGAGAGACATTTTTTTTTTGCAAAATTACAATAGTGGTTTGGTTAACATTGATGTGCATTGTCAAATTTATATTGACCTCATCCTGCTTTTTGATATTTTGTTTGTTGTCAGCATTTTCCTTGACTTTATTTTGTATTTTTTAGAGAGAGACAGGCTTGCCTCTAGACATGCAAACCTGGGTTTATGATTTTTATATTTATCTATGGAGACATCAAAAGGGCAGCGTATCCAACAAATTAGTGGAAGACCTCCCCTTTAATCTGCACTCAGAAATCTCCTCAGAGTGTCACCAGGCAATTCTGAGACAAGTAAGGCTCAGTGTTTTTTTCTCAGGACACTAACTTACATTTCTTTCTGTTGTCCCTACTTTTCCTGTAGAACCGGTTGAATAACAGTTAAGGACTAAAACCCTCCAATTGTTCATGGTCTGAGTAGTAATGTCAAGCTGACCCTTTCTCTCCAGGCCGCTCTGTTCCAGGACACTGGCGAAGCCTTCCAGAGGGTGCTGTCAGTCAAACTTAAAACCATCACCTACAGCCCTGGGCAAATCCTTGCCAAGGCAGGGGACATTGTTCAATCCATGCACTTCATTCAGCATGGGCGTGTACAGGTAGGTACTCAGAGCCAAGCTACTTATACAGACTATAGGTACACGTATTTACATATTAAGTAGTTTCAGTGGAGTTTTACTGGAATTATTTTGAAAGTCTATTGCCTTGATTTAATATACCGAACTACATTCTTGTTATAGTGTTCACATTTTGAACTACACGTTTTAAAATGCAGATTTTACAAGGTATTAAAGTTAACTTTACAATGTTAAATCTTTTTTCCCCAGGCAATCAGAGATGGACCTAATAACAAAGTGGCTACTTTGTTTCCTGGAGCATTAATCGGAGAGGTATGGGCTCCTATGCTGGTCTGAGGTGATGCTCAGTTCTGAAACAGTCTCTAGTTTACAGACAAACTGTCCAGTCACATTTCCAGTGATGCCTGTGCATTGAATTATCTTCTGTTGGACACCTTTAAAATATGTTCTTAATTGTTTTATTCAGGAAGAGAAGAAGAAATCTGAAGAAACCAAATATTTGGATTTTTGTGTGAACAATTAATACTAAGGAATGTATTTTAGGAATAACAACCTTTGTCTTTCTTCAAGGTTTATCTAACGGGTGAAATTCCACGAAATGTCACAATTGTTGCTGAGACCGTGTGTGAGGCCTGTGTGCTGGAGCTCAAAGACCTTGGCATGGAGTTTGCACATTTTCCACAAGGTATGTGTCATTTAATGTAGGGAATGCTTATTTAGTTTGTCCTTTGTATGAATCTTTATATATACACACACATGCTTAGAGTGGTCAAAATGGAAATTCAGAAGTACTGGTATGGGGGTGGGGGGAATAAATGTTGTTGTCCTGCAGCCCAGGCTAACCATTTCACCTCTGAGAAATAAAATGAAAAACGTTATTCTATTTTAACTTCGCATAAGTTTAAAACAATGTGGAAATGCCTGTTATATATGAGTTCATATTGATGTACATTGCTGTTTCCTTCCTATCTTGTGCCGTCTGTTTTTCCAAGATAATGCTGCATAACTAAAAAAATATATAATTCGAGAGGCATTGGTTTTCACAGATCATGCGACGCTCAGACGCACAGCAGAGCAGCTCCTTCAAAGCATGTCCCGTCCAATCATGAGCGCAGATGATATCGGGGTAGCCACCAATCCCCAGAGCGTGATCATGGACAGGGATCTGTCCGGTCATCCAATAGTAAGATGTATATCATGCAAAATAGGTATTTTTTGTTCCAGGCAAGTGAGGGGCAGATTTTCTCTGCCACAGTGCCTGCCTCGGTGCAGACGCCCCACTCAGGCTGGGCTCTAACAAGGTGAGCGAATTGCTGGCCTTCGCATACAGACACTTTGTCCTAAGGAAAATACAGTAGAATCATATTTATGATTATGTCTTTGAAATGCTTTTGCAGCCTAGCCAAATTTTTTGTAAATTTGTGATTCCCTTTGTCCCAAAGAGCGGAACAGAAGTCGTCCAGTCAGGGCTGTGCGCTCATGGCTCAGTCCTGTGTTCACACTGCCAGAAATGACAATGACAGACTCAGCCTTCTGATGTGTTTTTGTATCTTTTCAGCCCTTTTGGAAGAAGACGATAAGCCCAGACTGCAAGTTTGTCCAAACATGGGAAATAGTTACCTTTTTGTGCTTGGCCATTTTTGTATTTATACAGTTGTGGATGGTGTTTTTTACACACTATGATGGGACAGCAGGTTTGTACTGTGTTTTAAAGATATTTGTACTTTGAAATGTTTATGTATGAATTGTTTTTTTGGTACCAAATAAAATAATATCCCTCTAAAACTCCACTCCAGGGTTTCAAAGTGAAGGTCGGGCAGAATTTTTCCTGGCAGTGAGCTGGATTGCTGATGTTGTAGCTGTTCTGGACATCGTCTTCCGCTGTTGTACGCAGGTCCATTCTAATGATGGTGAGAGACAAGCCTGGGTATTTACCACAGGGGTGTTGTGTCACTGTATTCTCTGCTTGCTGTGAAACATGGATATGAATAAGTATATTTTAGATGTATTATTGGAATTATTGGAATCATATTGGCTTAAAACACACCTTTGTTTTTTGCATGTGATTACAGGCTACTTATTAGAGTTTAAAAGTATCTTCAATCACTATGTGCACTCCTGGGATCTGGTTTTCGATGTGCTGACCTTCTTCCCTTTTGATGTGTTCTCCTTCTTCACGGCTCAGAAGCAGTGGGCTGTGTTCAGACTGAACCGCCTGCTATGGATTCGGAAGGTGAAGTTCATAGAATAGGTGGTTGTGTATTGGAAACACATTTTGTATGGCCAGAACCCATTGGCACCTCACACACTCACTATTGCATTGCACACGGATGCTGATTCAGTTAATCTGTGGCAGAGAAATCACAGGGCGGGCATGACGGGCACAGAGACACTGCTTTACTCATCATCTCATTTGAAGCTGCACACTGTTACCTTGGTTTCTGTTTATTTGTTCTTCTCATTGCTTCAGCTGTTTTCATTTTTCGCAAAAAATGAAAAAAACCCAGAGAAGAATTGGATAGAGTACAGGACAGCGAAGTGTGCATTTCTTCTGTTACTTGCTGTGCACTTTTGCGCCGGACTTTTCTACCTGCAAGGCTGCTATTATACAAGGTAAGGACCGATTCCTGTCTGTACATACCCTCATGAATTGGCTATATGCACAGTGTTTGTTAGTGTTTGTTACTTGGCCACCCTAGAGCGTGTGCAGTACTTCAGCAAATGTGCTTTGAAGACCACAGATCCACAGAGGTTGGGCTGTCCTTTTTTGCAGGTGCGATGAAGACACCTGGGCGTGGGATAATGGACTTGGAGCATGCCAGTCCCACTTCTACCACTACGTCGTCACATTCTACTGGGCCATAACTACGATGACAACCACAGGTGAGGGGCAGGGCATCACCAGCTGTATTTGTGTCGGCCATCATTCTACCCTGTGAGGTTTTGTGAGCTGCACAGATCACGCTTGTGTCCACAATCATAGCCTTAGAATAAGAGAAGATTTAATTCCTGTCTGTGTTTGTTACTGTGTTTTGAAATGTACGTTGTTTTTAGGGTTCGGTGATATTACGGCCAGCACTCTTTCAGAGCAGATAGTGACCATCTTTGTGTGCATCATCGGGCTCTTTGTTTTCAACTACCTCAATAGCCTAATTTCTGCCACACTGGCAAGTACAAATTCGGCCAGGTGAGTCCATTTCTGTTATGTATAATTCTCAGTAAGCACTGTGAACTCATCACTGTCCTCTGCGTCCATCTACATTTCTACAGCACTGCTGGCTGTGTACTCTGTCCATCGGTGCATAATATAGTAATGTTGATTTACAGCGGATTGATACATGAGAGTTAGAAACTTAAAATGTTTTGTAGGTTTACCTTTCAGGACAATCTCCGAGCCGTGACCCAATTCATGAAAAGCCACAAGCTCAGCCAGTCTCTGCAGGACAGGGTGATAGATTACATGAGCCTTCTTTGGGAGAAATACCAGTAAGTTAATCAGTTGCTGAGGAAAGCTCTGGGCCTTGCAGGTCAGCTGGACACTTAGTGAGGGAGATTCAGAGTAGCCTGTATAGACTATCTAGTGAGCAGTCTGTGTGTGTCTGCGGACTTGAGTGTCTGCACTTGTCATGTAGGGGGCAGGCGTTCCCAGGCAGCCCTTTCCTGATGCATGACCTGCCCAGTGAGCTGCAGGAAGTCATCCTCATGGAGGAGCGAGGCAAGCTTCTGTCCAAGGTGTGAGTCTGGTCAACAGCTTGACCTGTGCAATACTGCCAGGTAAAGCCCCTAAAAGTTTGTGGTGTGTTTGACATGGCTTTATTAATGATTGAATTGTACACTTACAATGCATTGTGTGACAGATACTACACTGTATTGCCAAACTAATCCATATAGATACTTCATGTTTATATAAAGAGCAGGGTTCATATTGGGGTGATAAACCTCATACTTGTGCGTTTTAAGGAAATATTTCTGGGGAAGAAAGATGGTGTTGTTCTTTTTTTCCACAGTACCGTTATTTTAAGGAAGCTGGAGATTCATTAATTAGGGATATTGCCACAGTATCCACAATGTACTTCTATCCCAGAGGAGAGATCATACAGTACAAAGACTGCATCACTCGCGAGCTCTTCTTCATCAAGGAGGGAACTTGTCAGGTAGGAAGAGTTTTTTGGAAGGTACTTTGTTTCAAACGGCAAGCTCCATAGCTGCTACAGTCGATGTTCATTCACTAATTCTGTTCTTTTTTCAATTCTGTAGATCTTAAACGACAATTTCTCTGACATTATGGGATTTCTATGCGCAGGAACATATTTTGGAGAGGTGAGATTTGAACTTCACTCCATGAGTTGAGGCGCTGTATAGCTGACAGTCCTAGTAGTGTAAGCAGTGTAGCTGTGGGCACTCGCACAGCTGCCCACTCAACATTTGGTCTTGCAGCAGGACTTGAAACTGATCTGTCGTTTGTGTGTTCTGTCTGTGTGTGTTTGTGTCTGTCATGCCTTTTTTCTTTCAGGGCGGGTTCTTATATGGGAAACCAGCACAAAGGATTGTGCGTGCCCAAACAATGTGCCAAGTTATTGTCATTGACTTTGACAGACTGAAACCAATTCTTGACAATCATCCAGTCATTAAAAGGTAAAAGTGTGAAATAAGGTGGAATATCATAAGCGATGTGTACAGTTTTTCTCGTTTGAGGGGTGCTAGAATGCTTTTATTTGTTTGCTTTGTTAAGCAATTAAAAATAAAGTCGTGACCATGCTGTAAAGCACTAATGGTTAACCACTGTTTCATGACAGGTGAGTCATCACTGAATGTGTGAAAAGGAAAGACAATTGTCTGTATCGATCAGGCAATCATTTGTGCTGTTTTAGTTATTTAAAACGTTGGTAAATAGCCCGTTTATGATTTTGTTTTTTCTTCAGCCAATTCGAAAGACTGCAGGCAGAGTGTCTTCAGTCCTCTGAATGTGTATGGTTGAGAAAGGAACCACAGATAATTAAAACTGTAAACCTGTCGTGTGTTGGCCGCCAATTCCACGAGAAGTCCAAATGCTGTAAGTCTCTGCCCTCAGCTTTTAGAGTGCATCGTTATTGCTTTAATGTGTTATTAAAGGATACATAAATTCATGAAATAAGTATGGTATAATCTTTTGCATCAGACGTAGAGGACTTTGGCATCTTCGAAATGTATGCGGGCAATGAAGAGGAGCATGTGGAGGCTCTCAGGCAGACCAGTCAGACTCAACCAGAGTAAGCCAAGACACAATATTCAGACATATTCTGTCAGTGCGTAGGTGTACTTGTGTGTGCTACTGATACGCCACTAGAAACATTCTAACTAGCTCTGTCCAAACAATCTGTGTGAAAGAGTCCACTGATTAATACTGGATTATTTGTTGCACTTCTTTAATGTGTGTTACAGGCCACTGAGTGGGAGATTTGCACTGTTCTTCTTTCATACCCTGCCAAGAGCTTTCCTCATGCGGTGAGTTGCACTCCTCCCCAGGGAGAACGCAGGGTTTGACTTGGAAAGACGAAACCAAATTCCCACCCATGGGTCTCTGTGAAGAAGATGGGTGGGGATATGAGAGTGTAACCTGCACTGGTGCTGTAACACTGCACATTTAGTTGTATCATTGAGTTTGGAGTGGTATGTGTGTGTAACCTTTAGTTATATTGAGGATTGTTTTCTGTTCATGCCTGCAGACATTTTTTCAGAAGCACAGCTGGACCTCTTCATTGTGTTCAGTTAAATTGAATATCCCCTCACTAACTCTATCCACTGTCTGCTTACAGGCGTGCTATAATCCCCAACGGCTCACGTCTTTTCTGGTGGGAGTGTTTCCGTCTCCTCCTGGCGTTAACGATCTGCGCTGTGTCTTCCCTCCTGTGGTCATTCCTGCACTTTCAGCAAGACCTTTGGAAAGCCTTAGTCTTCCTGCTGATCGTCTGCTGGATTGACATGTACATTCGGCTACATGTGGCGTTTTCTCGGGGCTCCAGGGTGGTTGTGGATACCGTGGAAACAGCCAAGCAATACCTGAAGACCGGCTTCCTGATGGACTTCGTGAGCTGCTTTCCGTGGGAAGTGTTTGGCTTGATGGCAGTATCTACATATGATGACAATAACACATTCTTCAACAATACAAGAGCACTGCACATCATTGCCTTCTTCAGTTTACCCCACATGCTGCAGCTGTATCGAGTCAACTGCACGTTTAAGCACTGGCAGGCCGGAGTCGCAACAGAAAAGACGGCAGTGAGTTTATTGAAGTTTTGTTTGTACGCCATGCTTTTTCTCCACTTCTGCACCTGCGTTGTGTTTGCAGCAGTTTGCCCTCCTGGGACAGACTTCAGCAGTAAGAGTGGAGACAAGTACTTCCTGCCAAAGATCCAACACAACTGCACTGCAGACTCCTGGGTGATGCACTTGGACAATTTATATGGCCTCGATTTTGGTATGTATTGAATAAATCATTGACGTATGTTTTCTCTCTACCCCAAAACCAGTTTTCCAGTTTGAAATGCGTGACTCTGCAGTCCAGAGAAGAGCTCTTTAACACAGGCTGCTGAAACAGTGTGGTGGAAGTTTTTAGTTTTCTACTTGGAAGGCAAGAGGAAGTCATGCAAATTGATTTGAAACCATGTTTTAAGAAATATGGTAACATTTGACATTATGTGCAGTTTTGGGGTGTTGGTTCCTAAGTAATTATGTACAGCACTGTGCACTTGTTTGTGCTGTGTAATTATGCACACTGATGGTTAATGATTTAACATAGTTTAAAGCTGTTGGTATATTGTGAGTAAATACACTGTAACAGCTCAGTTCTTACACACACGTCACCCACTTAATGTAAAGTGTTACCAATGATAGGAACGTAACCGAAGAAATTAAACGGGTTCTATCTGAATAATTGATTACAACCCATACAAAAAAGTTCCATTGTTTTCATTCAGGTTAATTAGATGTATAATGTGCCATTTCAAATCACTGCCATGACACAATTATAGAATATATGCCAACATGATGATATTTTTTCCCACCAGACACTGTGAGTTTCCCATACCTGTACACAATCTCTCTGTACTTCATCACAGCAACCGTGACTACTGTTGGCTATGGGGACATCTCTGCGTGCCTGCTCTCCACGGTAAGACAAAGCCCTCCATTCAACCACTGTACCCAAGACACAGTTGCAGACTTATGGCTAAACAAAAATACTATTTCTGAAAGTTTAAGGCAGTGGTGTCACTTGTGGCCCCAAATAAGTTTGTATGATTTGATGAATGGAGTCGTGTGGCAACAATTAAGGGGCAATGACAACATTTTCATCTTATTGTGACTGCAGACATGCTAGAAATGAAATGTATTTCTATTTAGGTCAAACCCAGTGTATGGTGCGAATGTGCTGGTGTAGATATCCCAGCTCACTGGGTTGATAATGCCATCACTGGTATTCGGACACTTTAGACCATCTGGAAAGTCAGGGGTTTCTGTTGGCACCTCTGGCTAGTATCACTGTTTTTATAATCTACTGCAAAATGTTAGGAAATGAAGCCAATAGTATTTTAAAGTATATTTTCTCCAGTGTTTGAAGAAAGTACCGGTATTTTATAAACTACTTAAGATGAATGTACTCACAGAAGAACTTTAATTGTAATGACAGGGTAATGACAAAGCTCTGACCAAAACATTAAATGCTCATTTGCTTGATTCCAGAAAATCATTGTGTCTGCGATAATGGTGTCAGGACCCCTGTTCTGCGGCTGGGTCGGGGGGTCCATGACCTCCATACTGGCCAATGCTGATGCTCCCAGAGTTGCCTTTATGGAGAGGAAGGATGGAATCAAACACTTTCTGGAGGTACAGCCTGTGCCCACTGTATACAATCCCATTATTGCTAAGGGGATCCAATGGGCATGTCCTGCTAGTCCTCTTCAGTGGTGGCTGGAAACTGAGCAGGGTTTAAGTGTGACTGTGAGAGGAAAGATGCTTCCTGTTGTTCCTGTGAGCTGGAGTAAGTGCCCAGCACACTCTGAACATAACACACTGTCCCTGTTTCAGAGAAATGGTCTGACCGGAGACTTCTATGAGAACATTATCCAGTTTCTTGAGTCCAAGTGGAGGCGCATGCATGGAATTGATCAAGACTCACTGTTCCGCTACCTGCCGTCTTCGCTGCGTGGGGATATTTCCACCTTCATGTATGCAGACCTGATCGCAAAGGTAACATGTTCATCAGCTCGTAAACATATCACTCAGCACTGCGCTCCTCTCGTGAGTTCCAGCACGTCCCTAATGACACGGGCATGAGAGCAGGGTTGGGTCTGCACCATCATTACCCCTATGAGCCATTCAACACGGGATTGCCTTCCGATGTAAACATGTGGGGAAAAGTAATGGCACTATACAAGCTGTAGGCCTGCAAGGTGCGAAGTTGTGATCAATAGCAATATATTGATGTTATTTCAGGCTTTTGGAATCCAGTTCAGATTCCAGAGGAGGGTGAGACATGAGGCTATCGAGTTGTCCGATCAAATGCTCCGGCTGTCAGGGAAACTTGACGTGAGTATGTTCCTCATTTTAACAGTGAGATCAGATGATGTAAGTGTTGTCCACACGGGTCAGTCAGGCAGGGAGTGAACAGAAGCAAAGGGAGTCTATCGAAACGCACCTGTGATTAAACAACCCAGCTCTTATCCTGCTGCATGACTGTGTGAGTGGCTGTGCAAAATGTTACATCTCCCTGTTGAGAACAAAAGCTAAGGAAGACAGGGAGAAGAGCGAGCAGCCGAGCAGGGAAGCGACCCTCTGTGCTCTCCTTCAGCAGGGCTGGGGCACTGCTCTCTAACCGTGAGCTGTCTGCTGTTCTTTAGATTGTGCTTTACCCTCTGCCATGAATCACACAGGGGCCAATCTTCCACAAAATGCTGCGAGCAGAGAGCCTGGAGAAGCTCGAGTACGATGGCGGCATCACTCGCATGCTCTCCAGACAGGTCCGGCACCGCTTCTTCAGAATGGGCAACATCGTGTATAAGAGGGGTGACTGTGAATCGGAGGTAGGAAGCATCGCTGGTGCAGTGACCCGTGGCTGTGTTGCTAACAATAGGGACAGTCCATAGGGGCTACAATAAGAAGCAGCACTTTAACTATGCTTGATTAAAGACTGCATTCACAGCAGGGATAGAGGTTTGACATGCTCAGTTAAATTGTGTTTGTAAAGCAGTAAAGGTGCACGATTGACTTGTTGATGAATCTTTATATTCCGTTTCAGATGTTTTTCATTCAGAAAGGAGAGGTGGAGGTTTTGGCTGGTAATGGAGGGACTGTTTTGTTCACGCTGAAAGTGGGACAGTACTTTGGAGAGGACAGCTTCCTTCACTCAGAGCCCCGTGCAGCAACGATCAGGTCTGCCTGGCCTCTTCACTGTCATAGTCATTGCTGAGGGCCACTCACTCCTGTGCTCATTCACTGTGTTTCTATAGGCAGGATGTCTCCACCGCGCTGAATTGCACGGGGTTGATTTTGTGGGTAAAAAAAAGCAGTAATGTGGCCCTTCAGTGCACAGTGATGGCATTTTTCTGTGCTCTGGCGATCCCATTCTTGTACATGCATTACTTGGAGTAAAAGCTGGGGTACGTCACTGATTGAGTATCAGTGCTGCTGCTTTTCTCAAGTTTGATTGATTGTTGTCGTGTCCTGAACACCTTTATAGAGGAGACGTTAAAAAAAAGAAAGAAGACTATTGTTTAATCATATTTTTATATGTTTGCATTACAGAGCTGCTTCAAATTGCGATCTGTGTGTCTTGACAAAGAAGAGCTTTGAGGAAACTTTTCAATATTACCCAGACATCTACCAGGAGTTCAAGCAGGTTGTAGAGGAAGTAGGAAAGGAAATCCAAAAGACTAAACTAGAGGAAATTGCCGCCAGGTCCCAGCTGCCCTTCAGCAACCAAGACCAAACCTCATCATGCCACCAGAGACCAGGCCGTAAGCGATTGATTTCAGACTGCACAGCTGAAGCATGTGCTTTATGTCTTCATTGGCATTTATTATTCATGTCTTTGTTCTGTACGCATATTCTGCACTACGGTAAATGAGACACTCACTCTTCACACTGCAGCTGTGAGGGACGGATGGGTAGCTTTCCTTTGCTGACTGAGGGGCTTGTGTTGTCTTTAAAGGAGCTCTGCCCAGTCAGGAGGGCATCTCACAGCCCAGAGTCACTCCTCACCCCTGCAGGGTGGCACCAGTGTTGCATCTTCCATACCTTGCATTCCCAGTTTACTTACTGATTGATTTGTGTGTTTATTGATGTATTTATGGGTGGACTGATGGTTGTATCATTGTATACACATTAGGTCCCAGTCTGTTGAACAGGTAAAAACATCAGAGAACCGTTAACCATTAGTGTTCACACTGAGCACACGTCTTTTTTGCCCCTTGCCTCTTGTTTCTTTTGCTTCTTTGTAACTAATTTGTTTCTTGCTTTAGTTCTTGAATTGTATGAGCAGTATGCCAGGGCTGAGGCACTGGAGTCCAGCCTGCCACTCTGGGTTCGCCTGGGCCATCGTCTGGGCAGCGCACTCCTAACATGCTGCAGAAACACGTGGCGCTTCATACAGATGATCCGCAGCAAGACCATTGATCCGAAGAACCCCGTCTTGCGCTGGTATCAGTATTTCTCTGCTGTGGTGACTGTCGTGCACTTCTGGTGTGTCACATATATGGTGAGTGAGCACACTGTATTCAACATGTATTGCAGTTACTCCGATAAACACGTATTAAATGTAATATCAGATGCTTGAACTGTATCTAAATGCATTGTTTTAATTATACGTTATTTCTGTAGGCCACAGTTAGAAATACATTTTCTAAATAGTTGAAATAGTATAATTACAAAATGTTTGGCAACATCTGGCCTCAAACATAAACTGTAAAACAAAATCAAAGACTTAACCTTTCAGTGTGGAGCCGCTCGTCGGCCTCGATATGAATATATATCAGTTTGGAGATGCAATGCAAGGTGACAGATGTGTGGTTTCTGTTGCAGCCGGCTGTTTACAATGCTGATGTGAATCTCTATCTGTTCGCCAGTGTCGTTGAGTACATCCAGTTCGTGGAGGTAAATCTGTTTCGTAGATTTAGTTTGTTGTGTGTTGTCAGGTATCTGCTGTATAACTGCTGAGTGTTTGGAGAATGCTTGAGGGTCTCTGATGTTGTCATGGGGGCCGGAGGTGTATGGACACTCACAGAGTGCACCTTTCTCAGTTTTCTGTTTCTTTATTTCAGGTTTTAGTCATCATGAATATCTGCTACTATGATGAAGATGGAAATTACGTCTCAAATCGTAAATCTGTGGCGAGACACTTCTTATGGAGGAAACTGGGCTTTTTCTTTTATTTTGTGAGCTCGTTCCCCTATGGTGCCACCGTGTTTCACTTGGCCACCCAAATGCCTGCTGCGAATTACCTGGCTATCTTTGTGTGGGTCCGTGCTGCTCAGCTGGTCCGGATTTTCTCTGTTTTAGTATTTCTAAGACAGGAAGAAAAGGCCATAACTTCAAGGTTAGTAAGCTACAGCTCCATTGTTGTCCGGGGTCTTTGTGATGCAATTTTTCCAGTTTTGGTTTCATCCATCAGGCATTCCTGTATATTTTAATGTGGTGTTTTAAATACAGTGAAGTGTTGGGTTTTGCGTGGTTTGGCCTGTTACACGTCTCACACACGCAGTGCTTTCACTGTCAGCAGTTCAATATGCAGCGCTGATCAGTGAGCTCGTCCTAGTCTTGATGAATGCAGATCCAGTGTAGTTCTGCTTGTGTAAACCCTGATGCTTTCCCAGGTACTGACAGTGTTTCTTGTTCACAGCCTCCTGGCAATCCGCCTGCTGAAATATCTTGTGCACTTCCTCCTGCTCAATCACTGCTGCGCTCTCGTGTTTGTGGCGCTGAGCTGCCCAAGCATGTGCATCCCAGGGTCATGGTACCAACAAGTAGGCAAGTATTCTTTGAACTGGAACAGAATAAAGCACTATTTTATATCTGCAGATGTGTGGACAGTACAGCTGAAACAAACTGTAGAATATTACATACAAAGTGGTAGTGCTTCCTTTTATTTATTATTCATAGTCAGTGATTTGAAATATACTATACTAATATGTAATTATGTACTAAAAAGTAAATTTTGTAACTTGTTTTTGCAGATGTTAAGAAATTCACAGACCTGTACTTGTATTCAGTTTACTGGACTTTAACAACCTACACAAGTACAGGCTTCGGTGATATTGTGGCCATGACAAAGAGTGAGCTCTGGTTCGCAATTGTTTTCTGCATTTTGGCCAAGGTACACATTGTGTACAACCTGGGAATGATCTTCTCGACGCTGGCCAACAAGCATGTTCTGCAGGTGGCCAACAAAGAGAAGCTGCAGGTATTCATGATAGAAGAGATTTGAATTATCCAATGTTGAAAGCGATGAGTGTTGAGTGTTGAGCTTAAGGGAAGTCATAGTGCTTGACTGTGACCGGTGAGGAGAGCGCAGTGAAAGGATGGCTGCTTCAACACAAGTATCGAGACTTGAGCAGATCGCCAGCCCTTAGACTAGCAGATAACCGCTGCCTTGTGTTTATCATTTCAGGACATAAAAAGCGTCTTGAGGGATAATAACATCTCCCCCAAGTTACGAGACAAAATTATACACTATTTCAAACACAAGTGGATCTGCACTAGAGGCAGGAACTCAGAGACGATCTTTAGGGACATTCCCCGATATATGAGGGCAGACATATTCGACCGGTAAGGACAGGGCCTGAGATCCCACACACGTGACACACGTGAATCCTCACAGACCGGGACCAGAGTAAATGTTAATTTCCCAATGTTTCAGGACCGGTTTAGAAGCTCTTCAGCAGCATGACGTCTTGGCCAAGATGTCAACACCCTTCCTGGAACACCTCTCCACCACAATGCGGCTGCTGAACTTCACTCCAGGTGAGTGACACTCCTTGGGGTCAGAGGTCAAGCACAGCCTGCATTGGTTCTTCAGACACTGATACGAGCCCAGATGTTGCTCTTGCGCTATAGGAACTGTAAGCTGTGCGAATGCCAGTTTAAAAACTGGGCTCTACACGGCAATAGTGCGGCAACATTGTGTTCTTGTGCCGGGGGAGCTTGGCACGTCACTGCTGCCACAGCTCACACGTGTGCCACACCCACACCGCCTGTGTTCAAGCCTGTGTTTTGTTTTCTCTCTTTGTGCTTGAAGGGGAATACCTGGCGAGGAGAGGAGACATTGCCACGCAGATGTTTGTGGTGGTGAATGGGACGGTAAAGGTGGTCAGGAACGGACAGGTGGAGTTTCTGTCAACGGGCGCAACCTACGGGGGCAACGAGCTGGTCCTACAGATGAAATACAGAGAGTCGTGGATATCTGATCTATATGTGGAAGTCCTCGCTCTCCTGGAAGACGACTTTTTTGCAGTGGCCTCCCTCTACCGGTATGACATGGACTCCCTCAACATGCAGTCCATTGTCCCGCAGGCAGACAGTCAGCTGTAAGAGGTGTGTACAGAACTGCTCTGAACTAAGTACTGATGGCAGCAAGAATTAACAAGTACTCAAACGCAGCCCCAGATCTCAATTGCTTAGTGAATATGACAGTAACAGTTTATGAGAGTAAAGACCCTCTGAAGCCGACCCTGTTTCCATGTTGACCGTCTCCCCTCCTCCCTCAACAGGCAGACATCCTGTGGTGGGAAGGCAGACGGGCCTGCGAGCGGACAGATAAACCAACAGTGTGACCTTGGACTGGCAATTTGACAACGGATATGGATTGTGGACTGGATTTGTTTGCTGTGTGTTTTGTACGTGTTTGTTTAGTTGTGTGTTTAGACAGGGTGTGTGTGTGTGTAGTGTTTGCCTGGGAGGCTGTGAGCAGGGCTCAGAAGTCCACCTGCAGGCCTAAGATGGTGGATGCGCTGCTACTGTGATGGCTGGATGAGCACAAGCCGCCCTACAACAGCCTGGGCCTGAGTTTTTCCAGGTGGATCCAAGTTTTTTTTTTTTCTGTTTCCTATATTTTATTTGTATTTGCAAATATAATCTTAACATCTAGGAAATATGCTTTTCATTTTAATTGTCTTGTAGTTGCTTTGTCTCCTGAAAATAATTGAATTTATTTATTTAAAAAAAAAAATATATATATATATATATATTAACTTATTTATTATATGAACATTGAATGTTAACAAAGACCCTAATAAAAGTATTGTTCTATACTATCCACTGTGCTTGTTTGTCTTAAAAAACATGGTGAAGTTCTTTATTCTTTATATGTGGGGATATCAAATACTTCACTATCACGCTTACAGCTAGTGCAAAATGCAGTGGCTAGACTCCTGACGTACGCACCAAAAGTACACAAGTATTTCTCCAGTCTTAGCCTCGTTGCATTGGCTTCCAGTTCAATTTAAGATTCTCTTAATGGTTTTTAAGGGTTTACATGGACTTGCACCAGATTATATTTTAGATTTCTTACATTAATATCAAACCGTTAGATTTTTAAGATCTTCACAGAGTTTGCTTTTAAGTGTCCCTAAATCTCGTTTGAAAACTAAAGGGGATCCTGCCTTCTCTGTTGCAGCCCCTCGCCTTTGGAATAGTCTGTCGATTCATATTAGATTAAGTGATAGTATTGAGTCTTTTAAATCTCAGTTGAAGACTCATTTTTATTCTATTGCTTATAACTGTTCTTAGATTTACTCTTATTGTCTTGACTTTTATTGTACATGTTTTAAATTGTGATTGTATTTTAAATTTTGTTACTGTAAAGCACTTTGGTCAACATGTGTTGTTTTAAGTTTGCTATACAAATAAATGTAATTGATTGACTGATTGATTGAAGTTGGGTCTGGTGTACCGTTGTAAACACAGTGACAGCCATGAGTGTGAAGAGACTGTGATCCTGCCGCTCGGCTGACTGTCCTGGGGAGGAGGACGTCTGTGTACTGCGTCTCGCAGGGCATTCTGCTATGTGTGGTGAAGGTCAGGCAGTGTGTGTCATACAGTGTCCATGTGTTTGCATGTGCTGCTCACAGAGCGGCTGGATCCTACATTATTATGGTGATTATCTGTCAGCATGTGAGATCACGTAGAATCTTGTTCTCTGAATTATTATTCCATTCGGTCAATCACTCCTCCCACAGCTTTTGTGCTGGAAATACGACATACCGTTTTTTTTAAAAGTTTTTATTAATTGGTTGGGGGGGGGGGGGGTAGATTTAAGATAAAAAGAGGAGAACTGCAGAACTATCATCCTTCAGGTTTTATACTTGACCATGCAGTTCAATCAAATGTCTGCAGATGGCAGTATTGCCATACTACGAGTAGTAGTGTTTTTTTAAATCTTTTTTCAGGGTGCTGCTTCAAAGGCGAATAAAAAATTAAGAAAAAATAAGTATTTGACAATTTTCCTTGTCATATTAAAACACTCTGTCTTGTCCCTGTATTAACCCTGGTTGTTCTGACCATAATAATATGTCCAGCCATTTATTAGAGCTGAAGGTTCATGATTTCAATGCCAAAATGTTCCAGCTTTGACATCACATGGAATGTTAAGGAATCCCCCAAAGGATTTGGATTCGTGTATGCCCTTGCCCGAATGTTATTCCCCACAGAGAAGAGCTATATTCTGTCTTAAAATGAAACAAAGAGGCTTTAGACAAAGGGTCTCTGTGTAACTCTGGCACTTGGCATGCCTTTGGTTAATTTAACAGGAATATTTTTGCATGGATCACCATAGTGAGAACATGTTCTTTATCTGTTTGTAATGACCTTTTATTTCTGCTTGGGCTGTTCAGAGACAACTCTGTTTGTGAGCCTCTGACTCACTTTAAATAACAAATTGTTGCAAAAAAAATAATTTTACAATGGGAACTGTATGGTCCACCATCTATATAATAAATACATTCTCAGTCTGTGAAAAAACACAGAGACTGAATGTTTTAAATGTTGCACCTGACATCTCTGTCTCTGTGAAGTACAGGCAAATAAAATTGATTTCAACTTGAAAATAAATATCTCAAATGCAACGTAGGGAAAGTCCATACATGTTTTATACGCCCCTTTATGTACCCCTTGGGAACCCAGTGAAATATAGCACATATAGAGAGGCCTGGTAAATAGGGATAATATATTTTTCGTCAAGCCAGTTTAATGTTTGTGACAAATACCTCACACTGAGTGCTTAAAGGCAAACCAGATCTTCACCTGAGATTAAAAATCAATTTTTCAAGACCTAGACTGTCCAAGCTGAAGACCTTTGAGAAGTGTTCAGGTGGTCCAATAACTAATAAGTTCAATTGGGTATTTACGAGCTCTGGTGGAAAGATACCCAGAGTAGCTTGCTGTCCTGGAGGATTACAGTGCATCACTGGATCAGCCTATTCTCAACAGAACTCACACACTGCAAGGATCAGCAGATAGATCCCCAACCGAGGTTCCCCCAGGAGCATATCCGCTGCATTAACTTGAATTTATATTTCCTCTTTCTTTAGAGATGAAGCAGCTGCACTGGATTACACAAATTTTAAGGTATGACTACAAAATGTGGCATTTAGACAGACTTCTTAATCTATTCTGAAGTCTAGCCATCATACTGCCAAACAATCCTTATGTTTCATTACAAAATAGCATTAAAGAATTATAAAGCAGAGGTCATTGATTTAACATTGGGAATTGTGCCGTATTATATAACTTTAACATTTGAACATGCCTGCAGCAAAAATGACGTTTTAACTTAATTCTTAAAGTATTTTCTTTTCAAGATTTCTGTTTGGTTTGTTTACTAGATAGACTTCTCGAATAAGACGTAAAGACAAACAGAAATTGGAAAAGGAGAAATGGCTTTGCTGACACAAAGTGGCCAAATTAGTCATGATCTAAGGCGGAAACACAAGACACTTTGGTTAATTATACTACGGAATATGTGCAGCTGCTGTTGACATGTTTGCAGGCAGCTGCCCTTCTTGTCAGTGATTTGAAGAAGTGTGCTTGTGGCCTTCTGCTTTTGAGCACAATGCACTTTCGCATATCGTTGCTCCCTGGTGAAAGCTGTAGCCCATTGCCGTTGTGCAAAGATCAGCCTTAGGCCATCTGATTTAGTACTGCAATCAATTTAACTACATTGCACACCACACTCCTCAACTTGTTATCGACATTGACATGGTAGTGACTGAGAGTCCTGGTTCAGTGGCCTACGATATCCGATGCACTGATTGAGTATTAATAATTGAATTGTGAAGTCCACTTCTAAGGGGTTTATGTTTAAAATGGCCACTGTAGCATATACCTATATATTTGGAGAGTCATGTATAATGATATTTTGCAAAAGCCCACAATTTTGCAATATAAACTTGGCCTAAGAGGAAGCTCCTAACGACTTCAAACTAAATCACCTAATTATTTATTTTTCACAATCCGATGACTGGCAAGGAATTTGGGGGGCCATCAAACTTCCTGTTCCACTAGTTGCCCGATTACAAAAACAGTTGCATTGACACCGCAAGGGAATATGACAAGAACAAGCAGTCTAATGTTAAAGCACCTACCAAATGTATGTCTTTCCAAAACATGCTTTGCAAGATGTTAATCTGCAGGCATGACTGTGTATATATAGGGACACTACACCGCAATTTCAGAACTTTCAAACTTTTTCATGTTTTTTTCCCCAAGACCGTACCTCTGATAGCATGAGCAGAGCATGACAGGAAACAGTAGAGCTAAAACAAGAGATGAGAAGCTCAACCACAATGCCATGAAGGCTTAAGTGTGAGTGCGCTCACATAAATTTGTAGAAGTGAGCAGTCCGAAATTGAACATCTCTTTTTTCAGGTTCAATTGGCACATTGACTGGAGAACTAAATATATAATGAAAGGTTACATGATCAAGTTCATAACATCTGACAGGTACCTTTTGGTTTCTTTCCATTAAAAAACAGAGTTGCAATTGAGGTGTGTGAGAAACCTCTAGAAATAATCTGATTTTATTACACCACCCATCTCAGGTTGTTTATATTTTCCTGTGACATGATTGAAATTAAGTTTAATAATTAACATATGCATGCCAATAATTATTTCTCAAATACATTTTGCACACCCCCAAGTGTTTAATTCACACCTTTTACATAGGGGCAGAGGATGTGTGTAAATTCAATGTTTTCATGGCTCAAGACCACAAGGCTGACTTATCTCATGCTGACTGGCAGATTCATTTGAAATGGTTTTAAGGAACAATGACTGGCTTGAAAAAACCTGAATACCTGTTTATCGTACCAGCAGTGCTGGCATTTCAGGTATTTAAATGATTTAGATGAAGATACTTGTGATATACTTTGCACTGGCTGAAGGACTCACCAGCCATTTACATCGAAAACTGATTCTAAACATCTGATTGAATCTTGTGCTCTGCTCCATTAGTAGAATCAAGGAGTTTAACATTTAAAAATGAATGATTAAATACAAAAGATAAGATTTTAGGGCCAAGAGATATTCTTGTCACTTTGGCATCGAGAAAGGATGGTCACTGCGAATGCAATGTCTAGATATCTATGGTATGTTTGTAGGAAGGTACTTCTAGCTAAACTGATAAGTAAGACTTTGACTATGACATTCAATGTTTGTCTTCACTGAGGCAGAGCTACGTAACAAGAGAATCTCCATTCAAACAGGAACATGACAAGCTCAGTCATACTTTACAGATGCAAACTAAAAGGTAGTAATTTTGGTGAAGAAAATCTAAAGGATCGCAGATGCTTACTTAGGTTGTGTTGTAAGACCCATCCGCAATATAGATTCAATTTAAAATGGTTCTTCTGTATTGTCTGTTGTTGTTGTTGCTTTTATCTTTACATTATTATTATTATTATTATTATTATTATTATTATTATTATTATTATTATTATTATTTATTGATGTATGTATTTATTGGTAGGATTATTTATAGGATACAAGAGCAAAACAAAAGTGCAATAATACACTACAACATTACCAATCAGAAGTGATGCAGAAGTGCATAGGTAAAATATAAAATTAATATAAAACTCTAAGTTCTAAGAGCTAACAAGTGCAGACAAGATGTGCTGAAGTCACAGATAAGAGCTAAAGGGAAGGGTGCATAGAGGAAATCACATAAACAACAGGAGTGCTAGCACTGGGAGAGTAGTGACACAGTTACATGCAAACTAAGAAATGAAAGAAAACTAAGTAAGACTCTTAGCTATTAACTGCAATGCCACTTAAGTTACTGCAGCCCGTATTATATGAAAAGCAGAAGTGAATGACAATAAATCGAAGATCGACGCGGAGTGGACACGGTCTCTTTAAAAGGCAGACCCGCCTCGGATTCAGAATCCCCGCCCTTCAGTGGCGCGTCATCGCTCTCGTCCAACCAAACTTCTTCGCCGCCCGCTTGAACGCTAACGGATAGGGGCGGGACTCCAGACACAGTCCGGATCGCAGCGTCGCGATTGGCTGCGCCGCCGCTCAATCAGCAGATTACAGGTGTCAGGGTAGGTTGGCGCGGACGCTGATGGGCTGCAGTTACAGATTCCGCAGCTGCCGCGGGGCGCTTTTATTTTTTTTTGTAAGTATGACATTGCCAGTGCAAACACACAGGCTATTCCTGGACTGGAGGAGCCTTGGCAGTGATCATGGTTACAGTACTTAATTTTAAGAACAACAGCAGTAATAGTAATAATACAAAACCATGTCATAGAGTTGCATTACTTTCATTGATTTCTGCTTTTGGTGGGATCTGGTTTTAAACAACTACATGGACACTGGTTAGCCACCTTTGCGGTTTGCTCCTTTTGCAGGCTTTTTTAGATCTGTTTTGCGCTGCTGTTGTTTTTTTCTTCTTCTGGCCACTGGGATTTTTGCTCCTGCAATCCAACATTATTTCGCACTCGTCCTATTGCCTGTGCTGCTGCTGGGGAGGAAACATGGGGCTGCCAGCGCTGGAGTTCAGTGACTGTTACATAGACAGCCCGCAATTCCGGGAGAGGTTGAAATCTCACGAACTGGAACTGGATAAGACCAATAAGTTCATCAAGGAGCTGATCAAAGATGGAAAGGCGCTCATTCAAGCACTGAAAAGTAAGATCTAGAAATGACTTGTTCTTGTATTGATGCTGTGCGAAAATGGGGGGTGATCAATCATTGCCACATATCGACTGCCAGCTACGATGGCTGTGAAGTGCATGTGTACACCACCGGACATGCACTCTTGGGTATTTTGCATGCATAATGAGACTATTTGCATTTGACTTATTTTGATACAAGTTATTCGAGTTACCATTGCCGTCCTTACTGTATCAATTAACTGTAAGCTCAAAGTAAAGAAAAAGTGAAAGCATGGCCAATCTGCACCCACTTAGCTCAGCATCTACCGGCTGATTTGTTGAACTTGAGACCATATGAAGACGCTGATTCATGTCTGCTCGGTTCGCCCAAAGTTGTCCTCTACGTCATTATTCAGTAATAGACGTCACAATCTCAACGTTGTACGTGAACACAACAGACGACGCAACTGAGACGTGCTGTATCATGCTTGCAGCCACAAACTGTACCCAAAACCCCCCAAACCAAAACAACAAAATGTCTTCTTCTCACTTTATTGTTGGTCATTAGGTGCATCTTTATTTATATTTGGTCAAACTTTGGAAGTTAAAATGCCATGAATGTTGTTTTGCCCCCCATGGCTAGACACACTTGATGGATAGGGGCATTTCAAGTCATGAGACAATCCTTTTGACTTCTTCATAAGGTGATACTGTAGACTTGGGGGTTTAAAACTCCCTGTAATTGACTGCAGGTACTGTAAGTCTGTTGGACGTGCAGTACTGTGTCTCGGTGGTCATATCGCATCCATCTGATGGCATTTTTACAATTTGTGGTGCATTTGACCGTCATCCTCAAGGTCAGATTTCACCCCAAGCTAGGTCTGACCCTAACCCTAGCAGAATCAGGCAGGCGTTGGCACACGGTGGGCTTTCCTGGTGAGCAAATTGTCATTGCAGCATTACAGTACAATCCCACCTGCTTTCATCTGAGTTGATCATTTCTCTCTGGAGAGAAGGTAGGGATTTTACTGTACGAGTGCTTTTTTCTTCTGGAATGGTAGCCTACCCTAGCGGGAGTAATCGTAGCTTTGTAGGGAATCCTGTAATTGATCTCAGTGTTGTCCTTTTGTCTTTTAAGCAATTTTACAAGACCTACAATGGGTTGAACCTGTTATAAAGTAGAAAAGAAAATGAGGTCATCTTGGTTTAGGATGTCATTAAACACAAGGAAATGACTTTGTGTGTCAACTCTAAACCAAATCAGTAACTGTCTTTAAGTTACAATGTCTTCTGAACTGTCACATTTTTGTTGTCTTTACAAACGATGTTGTAAACCAAATTGTTTAGTCATTCTGAAACTAAAAACGTTAAATAGTGATGCTCAATGTTTTCAAGCTACTGCTCATTAACCAAGGTGTTGAAATACGTTGATCTTCAGCTTTCACAAATGTGTCTGAAATGTCAGCAGTGCACTTGGATTGGACACTTGCTAGACACATTTGCAGCCGGGATTTTCCTCCGCCTTCTGAGGAAACAAGTTTTTATTTTAAACCTCTGCACAGTTCCTGTCATCAGGATGGTTATTTACTAAGCTCTGTGGAACTTACAATTAGAATGCGAGAAGAAATGCCAAACCTTTAAAGCCAAATTTTAAATGACAATAAATAGCCAATACGTTTTATGGTTTACTGTTTTACAGCCTGTGTAATGACAGTCATTTTAATATCATAATTTGTGTTCCATGTGCATAATTATTCCTGCAGAACCAAACAGGATATGTAGTATGAAGTGTGATATGTTGTACAAAATATCACTATGTTCTTTAAATAAATTGTGTGATGCCGGAAGATGTCCTTATAGTGCACATGTTGTGCTTGTTTTTGCTTTATCCCTGCCACACACAGTGACCTAAGCAATTTGCTCACTTCATTCTGATTTGCAGGGAAAGCAGTGCTCGTCATGCAGTCATGTGTGTAGTTATAGGACAAGTGGGTATGAGCTGATAAGTCTTGTTAAACTGTTCAATATACTGTTCAGATACTGGGTTCCTTCACCGATTGGAGAAGATAAATGACAGCGCCCAAATTAAAGCATTTGCTGGGAATTCTCATAGTTTCTCTTGGCTTGTGTTTTTGAATGTGTGTTTCCCCCTTCCTGCAGTGCTGCAGTGTGCTTTCCTCCTCGCTGTGGAGATCCAGTTACCCAAGGCACTGTGCACAAGAGTTGGGGTCAATACCTTTTGTTCAGTTCCAATTCCACTTTGATTCAGTCTAGACCAGTGGTTCCCAAACCTGTCTTGGAGGACCACCTACCCTGCTGGTTTTTGTTCCAACCAAGCTCTCAATTACTTAATTGAATGCTTAAATGAACTCATAATTTCCTAAATCAGAGCCTTTTAATTGTTATTAATAGTAGGGGGTTGAAGTTGAGTATACAATTGTATAAGGAAATTATGATCTTATTAACGAACCAACATTTTTATCGGTTAGGCCTACACAATTTAAAGAGTCAAATGGTCTAGACAAATGTACTTCTAATTCAGTAAGTGGGATATTATTATAAATTCACGTTTCGGATTTGACCTGGAATTGACCCTAACTCATTGGTGCGTTACTTTCACTTTTAGTTTGTGAACATTTTAGCTGTTAGTTTCGATCATCTAACAGATGAACAGTTAATCTTCACTGTATTGTTGGTGGTTGTCTTTTAAGTACTAGGTGTGTGTAGTAGTACATGCCAAGTTGCTACTTTTGAGTAAGTAGGCACTCTTTAATTCATTGTTTTAATTGTGTTTTTGGCCATTTTACAGTTTTATTTTTCTTTCTAATATGGTTGATGTTAACTCCATCCAATAGGCTACTTAAAAATGAACAATTGGTTGAACACATGACAAATTACCCCTGCTGACCATGACCTTAAGTCAGAGAAGGGCAAATTATTTAGATTTGTTTTTTTTGTAGCTTTTTTCAATGTTAATTGATTTTATTACAACCTAATTTGTATACCATGATTGTGTTTATTCATTTTTTTCCACTAATGAAAATCATCAATCAAAGTATTACTCTTGTATCTTCAACGTAATTGTTCTTCACAGACCCTACATCTTGTGTACATGAAACACACCAAATTAAACACTAGCTTTCACAGGATCGTGTGAGCAGAAATGCTTAAACCAGTAATTAGGGTCTGTGTGTGTTTGGGTTTGTTTGTAATTATACTGTAGTAAGCTGCAATTAGAACACTTTTTTTTTAAATAAAATCTGAATGGGCTGGGCTCATTAAAATGCCTTATTTTTAGCTTTAATAGGCTTCTATGGATGGGCCTAAGAGCAAATGATTAAGAGACATTATGTTCTCCCTCATCCTCTTATTTACACAACTTTAGAAATTAAAATGCAAGGTACATGACGATACAAGATATGCTATGAAGGTATGACAAATGCCTTGTCTACGCTCCATAAATGTCTGAGAATTCAATGAGATCTGTAGAATATTATATATGTTGGACAGAAGTTTGGCAGAAAACCGGACTCAGTGTAAATATCTCTTAGTTTTTCTTGTATTTCATGAGGCTTTTGTAAATGTACTGAAACAACAGCAAGCAAACAAGTTTCACCCCCCCACCCCCAGTTGTGGTAAGATACTTGATGTCTCAAATACCCCCTTTTTAATCTAAATGAAATCTGTGCTCCTTTTCAGTCATTTGTCATCTCTGGTGCTGTAACTGAACTGTAACTGTAACACTCCTTTTGTTTGGTAGGTTTTAATTGTGGGGGATTTTCTCTAGAGAAAGTACCTGCAGACCTCTATCTCACGTTCTGAATCTTCTGTTAACCAGCGGATGACTCCCACACAAAACAACCTTGAAACTCAATTGATCACATTTATTAGTCGTCTTTCCTCCCTTGGTAATATTTTGACACTGGTGAAGAGAGTTTGTGCTGAAGCAGTTTTACCAGTCATAACATGACCATTTTCAAAGCTTTGGGCTTGTAATCCAGTTTTTCCTGTTTAATGAACTGAAGCAAAATATTCAAAAATCAACTAGTTAGTCATTTAAATATTCTACTCATTGCTGGTTTAGTGCCCTCTCAGGTGTAAACTTGACCCGCTGTACAGCGTTTTCACATCAACTTATGTCCTCTGTTAGAATAGAAGGCCTAGCAAGACACTGTGACGACTAATGTTTTAAGTTGCAATGGTTTGTACCGCATGTACAGTGCTGTGTAATATTAAAATATCTGTAGCCACATAGGCTAAGATATTTCTATTATACTTGACCTTGGGCAAGTACTGTACTTTATTCTGTACTTTATCTTTCCGTGTCTGCATCAAACATTTCACTCCAATAGAGAGTTGTGACCTAGGCTGTTAGTTTAAACGCCATCCGTTCTATATATTATTAGGGTATGTTATTAGCTTCTACTACTATAACTAGTTCTGTGACAGTACTTCAAAGGAAGAAATAAATAATGTTCTACATTAGGTTGCTGGGCTGTTCACACTTCTTTTACAGATACATTTGTACTGTTTTCTTAAACTCCCTATTTGGTTGTGTAGCCTAATTTAATTCATGAAGATTTTATTTTATGAACAAAAGCTTGGTCTGAAAACGTGTTGCGAAACTTCAAAACTATATTTTAAAGGGCTACCATTTGTGGATCCAGCAATTTACAAATTGAGATGAGTCACCATGTTCATGTCTTTCTTCATTTTCTTGTAACAACGTATATTTTTGCACAGTATCACTTAAGTGGAATTTGTTTTGCATATGTCTTGGGAAAGTTCATCATTCATGAATAGGCCTTTTTTTGTGCTCTTTTCGTATTGTATCACTGCACATAGATTGCGTTTGTGGAATGGTGTGATGCTCAGTGGGCTTCATCGCTGGGTCAGCAGTGTACTGGGGAGGGTGTGCTGCTTGGCCCTGGCTACTTCCCCTTTTAGGCCAGGATATTCCACACAGTAAAGTGATTAATCCATTCTGAAGATGGGAGCTGGAGGCACTGGCAGTTTCCTGCAATTTGGAAGTGATTGATTTTTCCAATAAACCAGAAATGTTAAATTTTTCAACCCCTTTTTTATTTGCACTTCTGCCATGCACACTGGAATATAGCATTCATGTCATGAAGCAGAGGGTAAAGGAGTGGGTTCTGGGACTCGGAGTAGTCAAGAATATGGAGAAGGAGCTTTACGAGCACCTTTTGATTCCCCATAAAGTATTGTAGTTTCAGACTAAACAAAACAAAAGAAACATCCAATAGTGTGTTTCCCTGAAGCACAAGGGTCAGTGAAAGGCAATGTTGTTAATGCGGGTGGAGAATGGATGCTGTGAGCTTCTGAATAAAGCCAGCTCAAGGCAGTGTACTGCACTAGGCTAGAGCTTCAGGGTGTCTGCTGTCTCTGGACGTTACACTGAGCTATTGAGAAGGTTATCACCGAAGAACAGGGGATTTCTTTCATACAGCTGTAGGCATCACCGGAGAAACACAAAGGGAAATTAGGCCAACACCCCTACAGAAGAGCTCACCTTCCGGGAGCCAGAAATGTAATATCTTTTGAACTCCTTGTGTGAGATGATGGACTGGTAATGGAAACACCAGGGTCCATGTTCCCAGCATGGTCCTCAGGATTGTGGCGCTATGGTGTGTGACACCGGGTGACCTAGCAGCAGTAACCCATACAATTATCATGTAGGATGCTTAGAGGCTCGATGGTTTGTGACACTACAGAGTTGCATAGGCTTGAATTCATTATGTCGTTTGAAGGGAATTTGGAATGCAAGAACAAGGGTAGAATGACATAGGCCCTTCATCCTGTTCTTATGATTTTACAGCAATTGTTTATTTTTCTTAAGATCTCTATACTCAATGCATATGGTTAAGAAATATCTATACTGGACAGGCAGAGCCCTGATTATGTGGTTTTGCTTTGTAGTAAGTTTGCACTGAACGTCTGCAAAATGTATTGACATTCATTAGTTATGATCCTTTACAGATGCATTAAAACTGCATTTCATCCGGATGGAAAGGGTTTCTTTTACCCTGTCCCTATAAACTCTGATGGCGTCCTGAGCTCATACGGGCTGAGTCCTGCCTGTGTGCAGGTATCTGTAGCGTGGGGGTGGGATCCAATGTCGTGTACTCGTCTGCTGATCTATCTACTGACGACACCGCAAACAAAGCTCCTCACATGGAAAATTAAAGTGAACTGTGGTTTGATTTGGAACATTTTGAAAAATAAATAAATCAACTCAGCCTTTCAATTCTGAAGAATACAGTGCAGGATCAATAGAGAGTCCCATGTGGAAGAGCATGGGTTAAAGGACAATGAAAAGCGGAAATGACCGAAAAACAGTCTTGCCTGTTTGTGTCTTTTCAATGTTATTCACAACATCTGGCAAAAATATGCACGGCTTCATTAAAATTTCATCACTTGGCTCCCTTGTAGCATGATAAACAGAGTTGGAAAAGGAAGTGGGGTTCATTTACACAATGTTAGCTTTTTATTTTTAGTCTTTGGCTTTTGAACTTGGTAGTCACAAAGCAGTAGCCATGTGAGATGTTCCCTAAAACTGTTTTGCTCAACCAGATACATATTGTTCATCCACGTTACATTTTATTATCAGGCTCATTTTCACACCATTTTTAACCGTTAACATGTGAAGGCTACTGCACATTATATTAGAACAAGAAGGATCTAACTAATTTTTGTACATTTTTCTCTACAGTTTTAAAAAGTCTTTATTTGGGCATGTATGTATGTAAGTGCTTTTACAGGGATGGCACAGCATAATATTTGTTTTACAGTTTAGTGTATTTCTATGCCCATTAATGTATCTTCAGCTCAGCATTATGAGGAAGGAGCAGTTTTAGCTGAAGATCCAGCTTGAGTGAAATATTAATGTTTGTATCCATAAACCCACACCTTTTTTTGGTTACATTTCCTGGCAGCATTGCCTTCAAGTGCGTGTGTGTGTGTGTGTGTGTGTTGTTGCTTTGTTGCGTCTGCACACATGAGCGAATGTACAAAATCACCTGTTTCTAGAACACTGGGGTCTGCTCTCGATTCTGGGCGTCTTCCAGACATTAGATCGGGCAGCCAGTTCATGACATGATTCCAGCACTAGCTAATCAATTCCAAAAATGTTTTTTCTCTCTGCAAACGTGGCAGATTCCTTTCTGAAGGAGGTTTTCAAGGGAATCCTGCTACAGAATGCATCGAGGGGCACACTGTCCTTCTCCAGAGAAGTCAACGTTCGTAATTTGCTGCTTTGTCCTGTGGGCAATTACCCGATTGCATTCTGTAGCAGATAAAAGAAAAAAAAGGTGCTAATCAAGCTTCTGAAGGATATTCTGCCCACTTTTTTTTAAGATTTAGGATTTACTGTAGAGGAGCGTAATGTAAAAAATAAAACTGTTCCATTAGCAGGATGCTATTTTTAACCACAAAGCCTATCATTAATATTTGATAGCATACAGTGAACCAAAGCAGAACCGCTCTCCTTTTGCTTTTTCAGTTGATTGTTACTGTAGTTGACAGATTAGGTACTGTCATTTTTTTTAAAAAGCTATTCAATCTGACAGCTGCAATCAGTTGACAATGGTAAAGGAGAAAGGTTAGGTTCTTCATAAACATAGTATACTGTGCAACTCTGTATTTTGTTAAGGTGTGTCATTCACCCTTTCAGTTGCAGGTGTTATGAAATCGGGCAGGTTGACATATGCCTTGGATATGTGTTTATGGATCGCTCATTTGTCTAAGTAGGCTATCTATCTTTTTTTATTTTTTTATTGGATAACTGCAGCCAGCAGCACACAGTGATTTGCCACTGTTTTTAGACGGAGCAGTTTGAGTGGCTTTTTGATGTCTCCCACATGGTGACTGTTGATGCTGTACTTGAACTTTGTTATGCATTGATCTGAATGCTTTCCACAGCCCGTTCTCTTGTTTTGTTCAGAACTGTCTCTTTCTTGTGCAACCAAACGGATCAGTAAATACAGCGTGGCATGACTGTGTCACACTTGTTTAATTATCATTTTTTTGGTTGGAAAGCACGTGTGTCAGATTTCAAATGTAGTCAGACTGGTACAGCATGTGGAAAGAAAAAAAAAAACAAAAAACCTACTAAATACTAACATGGAAATGCTCTTACTTAATGTCCTGGTGTCAAACTGCAGTTTAAGGTGTTTAAGACAGTGTTTCTCTTCTTCATGACAAAAGATGAGAAGGACCACGAAGATCAAAGAAAGCGCTGCGCAGACCTATTGAGTAGACTAAGTTTAGTATATATAGTTTAGAACATATTCAGCATTTATCTATTATTTTAAAATAGCTTGCAGAGATATGACCGTACAATACTGCAGAAGAAGACTTTCAGTTTGCTACTGAGTCAGACAGCTGTTTTTATATTAGGAGCTCAGACCCCTTATTGTTATAGTATAGTGGTTATTAATAATAATATTATTATTATTATTATTATTATTTCTAATCAGACACCATTTCCTAAGTGAACACTGGTCCGTGACCACATGATCTCCGTGATCTCAAATCCACATTAGAAAATCCATCAAAAGATTTAGAAAATAAGTGTTCCGTTTTGATATTGTATTGATATTCTTTATTGGTAATTACATGTTTTATATGCAATTAAATGTATGTCGGCTGTATAGTTCATAGTGTTGTGGTGGTCTGAGATACTTTAATACCGCGAGTAGCCGAGATGCAGTGGGAAGGGGTTTGGGAATTGGTGCTCTATTGCATGTTTTCTAACCTGATGATTTACTTTATAAGTCCCTTGTATAATTGTGTAGTGTCTGTTGGTTTAAAATTTTAATACAAGATGGAGAAGGATGGCACATGTGCTGTTTAGTGCTACAGTCCTACCATCGACAAACAGTGGACATGAATGAATGAATTAATTCATTCATTCATTTGAGATCTTAACGCACCTATACTTCTCTCAGTAGTGAAGTGGCTTCAATATGTGTTTGTCCACCAGTGGAAAAGTGGGCTGGGAGAATGACTGTATGAGATGGATAAACAGATGCCTTCGAAATTTTGCACATGCACCTGGAGCAGAAACACTTACTAGGAGCCACTATTGAATGCTCAATTAAACGTTATGGCGGAAATAAGAGGATACAGTCTGGTCGAACAGACGACTTTGTTAATGTCGAGTTTTTCTGCTTTATCCTTTGATCACCAGCCGTACAAAAGCACGTAAGGAATGAACTTGACAATTGGATCGTTCAATAGAGCAAAACTGCACCTGCATTAAAGTCTCTTATTGTGCTTTAAGTGGATTCAAATATATATTCAATTCCAGAGTGCATTTGTTGAGAAATCCCTTTGAGTTGGAACACACTAGATGCCTCTGTTGCAGGAATATTTCCACATTATCTTTTTAGGTGATTGTCATTTTTAACATGACCTCTTCTGTGGAAGCTTCAGCTTTGGGGTTTGAGAATCAAGGAACTAGATTTTGTTTAAACTGAAATTAAATTGCTGTGTTTGATGTAGGCCTACGTGACTGTGTACATGAAAGCTCTTTATAAATAAAAATGGGATCTGATTCTTAATTTCAAAATGTATTTCAAGAAGTGAGGCAGTTTCACATTTGTGTTTAAATGAAAAAAACATAAAAAACTAGAGGTGCTTCCCTTTCTGCAAGAAAAAACAGACCCATTCCCATATGTGACCATGTCTTAGGCATTTGTAATTCTGTCTTTCTTTCATCTGCAAATCCAAGATGATAGGTTTGCTTCATTCTCATCATATTTAAAAAAATTCTAAGGAACTCAGTCTTTAGAGTTAATGGATCTACATCTGTGTATAACTTAATCTCTGGTGCTTGTAAAAGACTAGGTGACATGACAGGGTGACAGTCTGCATGTGCTTTTTATTTAGCTGATGTTTTTAGTGGAGTGGAGTAAGTTCAATCACGACACTATTCGTTTTCCCCGATTTGTTAGAAACTCAGCTCTCCTCCATCACTGTTTCCAGTTCACATTATTAATTGATCTCAGTCCAGCTTACTCACCGGTCATCACAAAGCTTTTTATTCATGTACAGAGAGAAAAGAGAAAAGAAAAAGTAATTGACCCTTGAACAGGAGCAGACTGACTTGCGGGAGTCTTCTGTTTCCAGGGATGAATGCAGGGCATTGTTGACCAGGCTGTTCTCCAGCCACGCCTCGGAGAGATGAGTTTGATGCAGGCCCCAGTGCTGGCCAGTCTCGATCTGCTTTTGCTTGTTGAGTGAACTTGGACAAAAGCACAGTGTTTGACTGTTCCTGTTGGTGCAATGCAGCGAGGATTGTGAAGCGGGTTGTCATGCCAGACACCTTCCGGTTCCTGACCGGCACAGCGCGTCCTTCCCTTCCCTTTCAACGTGCTGCCCTACCTGTGATGCAAGTTAGATCTCTCACTGATGCTTTAAATCCTTTCGTTTATATCTTTGTAGGTCTGTGGTCATTAAGGGCAACAAGGTTTTTGTTTTTGAATTCAAGCTTATCATTATTTGAGATGAGCGGTAGGATTGGCTCCTGCATTGCGATCTGCAGTGCAGCACTTTCTGCACTGTTTCTGCACTGAACATGCAGGCGGCTGCTCTAGCGGCAAGGTGACATCATCATCTTACGCCTGAGAATGCTTCGCTACAGGGAGCCGGCTATATTGCTGCTCAGTGAGAGGTTACGGTAGTCTTGTCTTTCATGGGTCTAAGTGGAGCTTTCTTTTGGTAGCATATTTGGTACTGTAGCAACTGTGAGCCAGGCACTCTTGCTTGTTGTGGACTTGAGTTTCCTTTTGCTAACAATTTGAAGTGCATGCTGTGTTATTCTGTATTGCACACTAGATGCCAAGCGGTTATGCCATGCAATGGTTTAATTTTAAAGAAAAACAAGGGTTTCTGAAAACTCCAATGGATAGGTTGTATACATATAATATTATTACAGTGTACCCTGGAATGGAAAATGTAGTAAGTTTAGCATACTGGAAGCAGAGGATTTTTTACTGCATTGTCTGTAGTTACATTACAGAGTTGACTGGCGGTGCCACGACCGTGGTGCAAAAATGATTGTGCAGAAGCCTCTCATTTGTAAACTTGGGATCACACCTGCCTTCCCAATTGATTTCAGTATGTTTCCTGATTGACTAAAACAGATGATGTTATCTCAAACTGTGTAGACCCTTTAAGTGTTGTAGAACCTGAACTATTGAGTTTCTGTGATGCCTTATATGCAAACTGACTTGTAATAACTACAGGAATAATACCAAGAAGTGGTAAATTACCTTAAAACTAGCCGAGGGAAAAACACATCAAGTATTAAACATCCTGCACTGTGCCTGGCACAGCCGAACTCTTTCCTTTTAACCTCTGAGCGGTAATTCGGCACATTAATCCTACTTCTTAAGGAAAGCATTTCAGATTTCACAAGCCCAGTGTTTGAATCAAGAGGCCTCGTGAGACAGCAACTCTGTCCTGTGTTGCTAACGTCAGATTGTACTCTTTCTCTCTTCAGGCTAATAATTTAACAGGGCCTGCAGTGCTAGTCACTTTAGAAATGAAACCAGCCATAATCTATTGGTTGACTCCTGTAATTCACAAAGGACATTGTTCCAGGCCACTGTGGTCCTCAATGTACTTGGGAAGGATCGCAGTGTTCATTTATGGACGGCTTTCATTAAAAAATAAACCAAAACATGGGCATGTAGAGACTTTCTGCACAAATGATCAGTACATTCGTCTCACAAACATAGATTATTACTGACATGTGTAGTTAATGTCCCTTAATGCTTGTGTATTGGAAATTCATAAATTTTAAAGTTAAAGAAAGATTCCCTGTGCATATGTACCAGAAAATTGGCAAAACATATTTTTAGTTTATTTAAATTACTTATTAATGGCCTGACTGAGTCTGCCTTCGTCTACCAACAGTTGAAGACAAGTGAACAACTGCAATAATGTTTATTTCATACATGGTGATTTAAAAAGTTTGAGATCTAAAAAACAACAGTTGACAGAAACAAAACCAGACGGGTCAATACAGACAGGCTCATCTGTTTAGTTTTTTCTATGTATGGCATACATGCCAGTTTTTCTTCCAGACGTGGTATTGATGAAACGGGTATACATTATCCATACGACAACTATTGAACCCTGTTCTTGAAGTGACAATAATAAATAATACATTTATACATTATTGCTAATAAATTAACTTTATTATTATTAAAATAATGACTACTTCTTCAACACATGACATTTACACAGAAAGACTATGCAGACAGTGAGACAGATCCATCTGTTGTTTTTCTTGCTTGTATAGATTTTGTGCTCTGGACACCCTTCACTTGTTAAAAAAATCAATCATGTCTTCATTAACACATTCACTGACAATTTCTTTGGGATGAAATCAAAATGTAGATGTAACTCAATGTAGCACAAATAATAAATCCTATGTTACTTGTATTTTTGATCACTGAGAACACGTCTCCAGAATACAAATACAAGTATTTATTTCATAAAATATAAAACCCCTTTTTCACTTCATATCATCTTCCCATCCTTTTGATGATAGAGTGGTGAGGGAGAGTATAGTTGCATTATTTTAACGTTGTTTTAGTGTGCTTCCCACATTGTATAAAGTTAAAGCAATGTTAGCCGCCGGTTGTTTACACTTTGGCTGAAGTTCGTCCGATAATGCGTGCAAAGCATCATGGTTCATAGGTATATTGTGGACAGCAGAGAAAAATCAAGCTTAGTGTCTGTTTTAAATTAAAAAAATGCTGTGTTTTGTGTTTTATAATGGTAATTGAAAATAGGCCTCCAGCTATGTACCCTGCACTACATACAGCTTGACATATTCTGCAATTATATACATGTCTATTGGCTACTGTAGATATATTAAACCTTGCCTTTCTGTCCTAGTTTGAGGGGACAAGCTTGTAAGCTGGAGTGACACAAATTAGCCTCATGGTGGATCACACATGCCAGATGGTGTGGTTCTCATATCGGGCCGTGTCTACATTTGTAATTGGTCTCTTCTTATAACAGTTACTGAAGCTTGGCCAGCTTTGTGTTTGATTCTGGTGAAGTCTGTCCAAGTATTGATTTACTTCCCCCTTCAGTATAGTCTTGTTTTCCTGTCCGTTACTGGCACAAAATGTGTCGGTTAAAGCATTGCCCAATTCCGTCACAGAAGCCTGAGCTACCTCTGTACAGCAATGGGTTTCTTCTAGAAACATCACCATGTGCATAACTATGACTGCTGTTATGTCAGGAGTGCAAATGTGTAGCCACAAAACCGGGATGCTTCATTCGGAGTCATCTCAACCAGATTCTGAATCCTGAAAGAATAGGGCAGTAAGAAAGTTTAAACCTATTTGTTAATAATGCATTCATTCATTTAATTAATTAACTGATTGATGGATGCTTTTCAAAGGGTTTTTAGGAAGGCATACCGGTAAAAGGAAAGGAATCCTTAAGTTCTTGCCATAAAAAGAAATGTATCTTATTTATTTATTTGCCCTCTTACTCCCAACTTTCCAAAAAATGGTTGCGAAAACCAATTGAGTTATCGTTCAGCAACATTACCATGCAATGAAAACCCCCACTTCCCTTCCTCTGCCCTGGGGTGTTCTCTTCATTCTGCACAATGATGGGGATGCAGTCACCTGCTTAATCCAAATGAACAAGCAACAATTTGAGACCTTTATTCCTAAGCAGTAGCCCCAGGATATGCACTGTTGGTCTTTTCTTTAAGACACTCATAGGCCTGGAAGCTGTATTAAACACGCCCAAGTTTTATGACGGCACAGCATAACAGTGCGTAGATAAACCCAACTTGCTTGCAGGGCATTCATTTGAGCTTTGTGCCATACTTGTGCCAGCATCTTGCCTGCATTAAACAATATACCTGGGGCGATTCTACTTTCTCTTTGAATTCTAAAATCGTGCCGTGCTTTTTAATTCCCCCCCTTTTCATCTGCATGAAAAATAGAATAAATCTGTTACAGCAGCCGTCCTGCTCTCTTTCCCTGTCTCCTTGCAAATCACGCATTGCTGACATGCAATCTTTTTGATCACTAAAGACCCCAATGGATAAAACCAGTAGGAAAAACAAAACAAAAATGTTACTATTAATATGAAAATAATCCAATACTGTGGGCAATGGGTAGCCTATATTTTGGATGTTGGATAAATGTGTAGACCACAGAACCGATGTCTCAGGTTTTCTGGGGAGACCCATGAGGACCCAGGCAGGAAATTGCTGGCCTTGGTCTACAGCTGAACTTTCCCAGGGTGCCCTTTCTTTAGCCTTTCAGCTGTGCCCCAGAGGACTGTTTAAGGACTCTGGGGCACAGTATGGTGTTTCGTTTCGTGATTGTTTTGTGATTCTTCCGTTAAAATTCAGGGTATTTTTTCCTTTTCCTTTTTCTTGGTGTGGTAAAGTAGGCCTTTTGAGCACGCTTTAGAAAGTGAACTTCTACAGGGTGTTATTCAAAAGACTTTTGGGATGGACTTAATTTGCTCACCACTCTTCCTGAATGTGTTGCCGTATTGTGTTTAAAGAGCGTGTCTGCAGCCCATAATGACTGCTGGCTTCTGCTTTCATGAGGCGTGGAGTCTTTGTGTAACGTGACCCTTCATGTGATTATTATTCAGCTCTATCACTTTCCATACGTTTTCTTTTTCCTTTGTTTGCAGTTAATATTTAATACACTATTGTCAATGATAATCTTTGCTACACCTTTTTAACCACCTTCGAAGCAGCAACAAGCACCCCCACCCCCAGTGCTGATATTTGGCATTACATCAGGTACAGTATCAGAACTGAAGACTTCCAGGAGTCTAGATCAAGCACATTTTAATGATTTAAAAATGTTGCACAGCATTTGCCGGGAAGCAGACTGAAATAAGTGGCTTGCTTTGTGTGTCAGACGCAGACTTGATTTGTATCGCACGATAGGAGGCCCCAACTTTATAATGATGAGCAAATGCCAGTGTTGCAAGGTGCTTTTACCAGCTCATCTACACTTTCTGCAGGGAGTGTATCACTTCACACTTCAAAGCCACTGCATTATACACTGTCCTCTAGCGCATTCTAAATAGATGAGCCATTTTTATTTTTAGTCAGTTATAATGGGTGGCCACCACTTACACATATAGTATGCTGCTGCATAAACGATAACCTCATTGTCTGACTCATTATTGTCTTGCTATGGTTCGTTTCCTGTTAATTAGTTACCATATTACTCTGCAACTACTTCCTCTAACTCCAATTTTGCAAAATGCTTCTGCTACTTTTATTCCATTTAAGTTAGTGATTAAAAGCTAAAAACCTGAAAAAACTGTAGTTTTATCAACTGCAAAAAGGTTTTTTTATTTTTTATAAATACTTGGAGAAATTGCCCAAAAAGCTCTCTTACTTAACCCTCTTTGTCTGCTGCCTTCTTATAGATGGTTTACTCTACTGTTTAAATGAGTACTGTGCCCATAATTGGATTGAAATTGTAGTTAAACATGTACCGTGTTACCTCTAAAAAACGTATAACGTTACAGTGTGCTCCTATTAGATTACTTTCCAGGTCATTAACGGTTCTTTACAACCTGTCAAGCAAATGGAGGGCATGTGCTGTTCTCGTGATGTCATAACCTACATTGTGCTCATTTTACTTTGCCATTGTGTTAAATGCAAGATTGGGCTCTTGATTAGCAGTGGGGTCGCATTAACTAAGACTTTACTTTACTGTGAAGACAGAACTATGAAAATGTTCACAACTGAAAGTGGAGAGCGCTAGAATAGGAACGAATCCCAATATGGTGGCAGTACAACGAATGATTATTTGCAACGATATGGGGAAATGAGTATTGCTAGAAAGTAACAACATGTCATGCATCCATATAGTAACTTATTTCAGTCCTGTAGAAGCAACAAGTACATTTCAGGAATGAATTGGCAATAAAAGTTAATGGTTAATCCTGCTGGTGTTTTCAGGTGGGAGCCAATTGGAGAGAGAACCCAACAGGCACCTAACACACATTGATTCATTAACTCTAGCAATCTGATTCTCGATAGCAGGATCAGGTTGGGGCACGCTGCTGGGGATTTTTTGTAATTATTTCTGGATTTCCCAGGGAGATGCTTACCTTGGCATGGCGCACAGTCTTTCAGGACTGGTGAGGCTGCTTCTCCCCCCACCCCCCACCCCCCATCCCCCACACAAACACCCTCTTCAGCTTGCCAGAGCATCTAATGTTAATAATCATGAATGCTTAATAATGAGATTACTCCACTGACCTAGAATCCCCCTGTGTTCCTGCATGCTGAGTAAAGTATCAACACCTCCTCCTAATTTCTATTTCATGGTCTACACCAGAGCACCCTGCTGGCACTATTTCCAAGTGTTCTTTGACAGATCAGGAAGCAGAGGCGCTGCTCCTTGCGGTAGATATTAAAGAGGGGTTTAAAAATGAATCCTCTAGGCCACTCCAATTCGGTTGTCAATGTTTTTATTGTGAAAGATCCATGTCATTAAAATGCCTAGGGATATGGGTATACTCTTGTTTTTATTGTGCTGATTTACAGCTTCTAACTCTTCTTTTGACCAGTGCACAAAACCACTGGAAAGAGCATCTCTTTGTTGTCACATAGTTTTCACTGTTGGTCCAAGAAGCTCCTGTTTTAGTCTTCGTTTGAGCTGCGTTTGGGCTGTGAAGTGTTTGGGACAATTAATTTTAAGTGTGCAGGAGAGAATGCGTCCCGAATGCGGTGGACTTCCCTTAGAGCGGGTCATGAGTTCATATCCTGCACGTCCTTCCCCGGCTCCTGCTCAATCGCCGGGAAAGGGGAAGAGTTTCTGGATGTACATGAACGTCATTGTACGTGAAGCCTTAGTTTAAACCAGGCAATCTATTTATCAAAACCTATCCATTTATTTTTATTCACACTGACATCATTGTTGTAGACCTCTGTTTATAAGTAGTAGGCCATATTTAACGCACACACTTTAATATTCATCAGCTGCTTTTTTCACCTCCAGTTAGTCTTCAAGCCTTCATTTAGGCACTGATGAATTGGGTTGCCTAGACTGTCTATCTACACAGGTTGTTTAGTAAGTTGCTGTAAAATTGTTTTACAATCTACGGATTCAGAAATATTTAAATGGACATAGTTATTGGTCCAAAAATATCCAGTGTGTCTTACGAATATTTCCTTTGACGTGCATTGGCCGTGTAGCTGCAGAATTAGCCATGGTGCAGGGTCCGTGTCCTGTCAGAATATTAAAGGCCAAAACCAGAGCTGACATAATGGGGTCAGAGAAATACTAATGTGATGAAGCCGTCTTAAATTAATGTGGAGTTTCCATGATAGATGTATTAGTTGAATGAACAACACATTCCAACTGGACCAAATGTTGGAATAATGAACTTTGGTCAGATCTCTAGCAATCAGCAATTAAACATTTTGACATCAGAATTTGAGGTTTCCCCGGAACGTCTTCTAATGCTTTGGTTTTGTTTTTCCCGGCACGGTTTGCCATGAAAGGGTTTGGTGCAGCTTATATTACCTGAATTCCAGTACGGCAAGACTCCGCTGTAAACATATGAACTCGCTCTTATGAAGGACTTGCGCAGTAATCAATCTGACTTTCGTGTACTCGCAATAAAATGTGATATTTTACCTCGGTACATGATGTCTTCATCCCCCAAATGGAAACTCTAGCATAATTTGTTTCCACTAGGTGCGTAATACCTGTTTTCTGAGCTTTCTCACACAAGACTTGATTGAAGATCTGAGTAAGCAGCTTTAGACATTAATCTCCCAGGGGGATTACTATGATTCAAAAAAGGCTTAGGCCAAAAGAGCTTTATCTCTCGCTTCCAGTTCCTGCGATTGATTTCTTTGTATGTTACATGGTGGTGTGTTCTACATCTACATAGAGCAGCCATTCACTTTAATTGCACTTTACGATTCCTCTACCAAGGCAGTTAAAGACTATTTTTAGTTCTTTTTGGGTGCTGCCCTGTTCTTGCCAGAATCGGTTTTGTATTTCTTTGGTGTGTATGTATATATATATATATATATATATATATATAATTTTATATAAAGCTTTCCGTACTTGTGCCATCAGAGATGTTTTTTTTGGTTTTACTCTTTGTGTTTGCCATCCATTTAAAAGCCATTTCACAGGCTTTCTGGGGTGACTCTGGTTTCCAGTCCCTGGGAAGATGTCAGCACTTATTAGCCTCTGGCAAAGACGACAATGTTCTGTGCCAAGGGAGCATCATATACATTGGCAATCCGAAGTATCAGTGAATGGTTGAACACATGAATAGGCACTGCCTGTGAGGACTGTTGTCGAGCATGGTCATTTTTTAATTTAATATAAATGCAGGGGGTTGCCATTTTAATGCGAGCTTACCGTATCAAATTACACTTGGCCTTCCTTGCTGAAGACTGTCATCTTATACCCATAGTTATCCCTAAGATGTACAGACAAGTTAGCAGCTTAAATCTAGTTGAATCTGATAAAGCAGTACAGTCAGTTTATGTCTTCTGTACACTTTTTGATATTGTTCAGATCATTGTAATTACTATACAAGGCACTGTTTTGTTGTGACGTACTATGGTAATGTTTTTAAATTACAGGTTAACAAATTGAGTATTTGTAAGCTTCTAATCAGCATGAAGTTAGTTTAATAATACACATATTTTTTAATACTTTTTCTTTCCTTTTCTTTCTTTTTTTCTATTTCTTCTTTCTTTCTTAATGGCACCTGTCCTAGAAATACCCTCCTTGCTCTACAGGAAACCGAAAGCAGGGGTGTGCGTGTCTGTCTTTCATCATGCCAAGCTCAAGATAGTTTATATTGGTTTGTAAGAAGATGCCATGGACCGCTTAGGCATGCCACAGAATGTGTATTTTAATTTGTCTTTGCATGTGAAGTGCCGGATTTCAGAAGGGCATCTTTCAGTACACTGCAGAAGCTCTGTTGTTTTGTAGGTCTGCCAAGAGAATAAATGCCTCCCTGTTTTTAAATGGAAACAAAAAAAACTTAACATCCTGCAAGGCACAAAACACATTTACTATTTTTAAACATGTCTGACTTAAACCAAATGGCCATATACTGGATTTACTGATGTGAAAACTGCATTTCATTTAATTTTACAATAAACTGAAATAGTCTACAGGGGGTGTCTGTCTTGTGTCTTCAGACGTTTCTTATATAATCTGAATGCCACTTGTAAAAAAAATTGTGTTGTGTTTCATAGCTTGAACTATTGAACCACAGCTTCTTAAACTTTTTAAGAGTTGAATGTATTCTACTTTATAGTTTTCAGATGATTCTATAGTACTTTGATCTCCATGGTGTTGTGAATCTTTTTATTTTCCTTTTTAGTACCCCGCCTCCCTCCATTCCCGTTTGTCTATCTGCTTTAAATTGTGTTAACGGTTGCAATCCATTTGATTTTTTTATTTATTTTAATGCCCCTCATAGGACCCTGTGCATAACAGCTTAATAGCTCTGCATTATACTTCATCACTTCTGTGCTCCCATCACAAGGTGGATGTTGCATCAGTGGTTCGTTTCCATGTTTCACTGGACAGCTGGTACTGTACTTGCTTATGCTTGCAGGTGGCTTGGCAAGGTGTCAAGTAAGGGCCATTAAGACCTTTCTTATGTTCTGGGCCAGGAGCATTGCATCCCTACAGGAAAAAGCTTGAGAGATTTCACTTGGACGAGCCCCGCAGCCTTCGATGTGGGTGCAAAGAAAAACAACAACTTTGATCTGGTCTTTTACCAGGTTATGGCCACTTCCTTTTAAAGGCTTGTGTTGTTGTCATTGCTTCAGTAGGCTTTGGGCAACCTCCACTTTGTACTGGAAGAGAAAGGGAATACATGTGGAAGGTGACAACATACTTCCTGAGAATAAATATCTGTACAGCAACTATAGCACATAAGCAATGTAATACACTTGACTAAGTATGTATGAAGTAGACTGGTTTACATGAAATGAATGAAAGAAAATGGTTGTTTGATCTCTTTGGTAAGAGCGCTGGTTCCCATTGCATCAGGTTCCAGTTATGATGGTGGCTCAGGTTAGGGGTCTGTTGATTTTTCCACTTTGCTGATTGAAATCATCAGAGCCACGTTGGAGTCAGCACAGTCAGCGTAAAATAATGAAAATACATAAATCTGCTGTTTTTGTCTTTTTGTCCTCCGGCCTTAAAATGATGGAAGAGCAAAATAACATCCAAATATTTACATTAGTGTGGATCCTCTGTAGTTTTTTTTTTTCCATTACAGTTGTGCGTGTTTATATACAATTTTACATAAAGTTTTTTGTTGTTGTTGTTTTTTCAAAGAGATCAAATAAAACGTGGAGCAGAATTTTCCGTTACAACAATCATGCTTTTGTTTTTGCTCTTTGGGTTCAAGTTTGGTGGGTAGATATTGTTGAATAAATAAACCAACATAGGTAAAGTGCCGTTTTTATAGCATATATCACTTGCCTTAATTCAGTTGAATATATGTAGACATCCCTCAACCTCTTTGGGTATTTTGATGAAACTATGCAAAATATTTAGGTATTTTAAAAATTATAACAATAGTCGTCTCTCGAAGATGATGATGATAAACTAATTTTTGAGTAGCAGTATGAGGAGAAGAAAAATGTGGCTATATATTTTGCAATTTCATCATCATTCTGTGAAATCCTTCGATGGATGCTATGTATCCCCTCCAGTCTTTTAATAGATTTCATACTTTCTACGCAAACCTCTATATGTTTCTGTAGCTGTCAGCAGGCGCGTTGCTGCCAGGAGCTCTGTGAAGGAATTCAGCCAGCTTTAAACCCTGCACATCAACATGGCAGGCGCTTTGTGCTTGTTGCTAGGACACCAGAGCCATGTCCCTGTGCATTGTGTGGCAGAGATCGGACCGTCAGTGCCAGAGAAACTGCTGGTGTTCACAGTCCACACACTCGCTCTCACTGCGTCTCCCAGCCCAGTTTTAACTGCTTATGGTCACTCTAGCTCTCTAGAATGTAGGCCTATATCTTTATCTATACATGAATATCTTTGTTATCCAGTAACAATTCGTAGTGCCCTTAGTATGTAATGTTCTTTTGGTTTCAGTCGGGTCCGTCGAGGTCTGATTTGTCCTGCCACAGAAAGTTAAATTTTTAATCCGTTCTTTAAAAAAAAAAAAAAAAAAAAAAAAAATCATTATTGTTGTTGGTTGTTACACTGTTGAAGTACCGTACTTCGTGTGTGGTGCTGTTTTCATGTCTCTGCAGACTAATGTGCCACAAAGACTGTGGTGGGGCCTGTTTTTCTCCCTTTGATGAGGTTGCTCCCTGGCTTTCTCAGTTCCTTTTGTTTCTGTGGGAAGGAGGAAAATAAAAAGGTACAGTGTTGTACTGGCAATGTAAAACAAGAGCAGTTCAGCACATTCCCCCTCCCCATTCAGAGGGCATCGCCCTGTTTGAAGCTGGGTGTCCCCCTGCTGACACGTGCCCCTTGTTATGAAAGCCAGCTGTTTGGAGAAACAATGGTCTTGTTTCTAGTTTGGTTGGCGTGTCTGTTTTGTTTTAACAGTATATTAAGAGCTAGCTTTTGTGTGTGTGTGTATGTCTGCGCACGCCCATGTGCATGTGTGTCAACCACTGCTCTCTGGACTGAGCTCCTAAGGGAAGTCGATTGCAGAAATATGAAGCTCTGGCCCATTGCACCTGTCCTTTTCAAGGAGGCCACACCTCTTTAACAGAGTTTGGTAAGGCGTGCATTCAGAAAATGACCCAGCGTTCATAGCTAAAACAGGCTGAACAAAAGAACTGTAGTCTATTCAGGTATCGAGCACCTGTAGGTCTTAATAAAAACACAATCCTTTGGCAATTTTTTAGTAGAAATACAGGATGTGAAAACCCCTTTTCATGCATTACTTCCTTAGTGTAGTATAAATAACTATTTGTGAAGTTTCATGGTGATAACTAGTACCTGGAAAATACCTGCTACAACAGAGTAAAGATTGAAATGCTGATACAACATCACTACAGAGCTCCTGCTCCTGCATCCTGCATAGAGAGAGAACTGTGCAGAATGTAACTCCACATAGGTGCTTCTGGCTTACTGTACTATCGTGATGTGCAACACCAGTCATTGCATAGAGGTAAAACCCAGAAGACGGGTGTTTGTGCAATTGCAAATAACCCACTGGTATGGAAAACCAGGAAGATAATGAGGAGACCTGTGCAGTTTCATTTCCCAGCATTTAAGACATGCTGTGCCTTGGTGGAGGGGGGAAGGGGGGAAGGGGGAAAACTGTGATGGCAGTTTAGCATGAAGGATACATTTCTGTGTCCCTGTCAGAAGTAGGTCATTGCGTTCTCTCCATGAAGGGAAGGGGACAGGTTTTCTGGCCAGTGGCTATTGAGGAGATATGGCCAGGTTTTGTATTTTGTCCTCGAGTGCAACATGACCTGTTATGTCCCAGTATTAAAAGGAACAAAACAAAAAACAATCTATTGTAAGACTTTTAATTGAAAAAGTCTCTTGGCTGCACGACATGGGTTGAGATGATGATGAGCTCTATTTGGCTTGGCATACTTGTGGAAGGATTTTAATTGCAGACTGCTGTACTGTAGGAGTAGGCCAGAGAATTGTCTTTCCATCTTGCATAACACAGTCTACTGCTGCCACCAAGGTTGAAGGTCATTTGGAAACTAATTGCTAATTTTCTGCTGTGTTATTTTCTGACCAATTGGCAATGCATACAATATTAACTATTATTGTACCCCCAACCAACCAATGTCTCTTTCTCTTTGTCTCTGATCTGCTTTTAAGTTAAAATTCCGTTTTAAAATTGATCCAAAATGATCGTGTACATTGTTGGTTTCTGTTCGGTTGTAGGTCGCCATTGGCATCGTTAATTCCATTCTTTAAATGTTTTGTGGTAACCAAGATTTATTTATAAACAGACTTGGTATAAGCAAAAGAACATTTTCCTTTGAGGAAAAAAAAATCCTTGTTTTTTTCTCCCACCCCCAACAGAGCAAAAATGAGTGAGGATAGTTTTTTTCTTTTAGTGATTTTTACTGCATTATTGCTTGTGGCATTGTTCATTTTTTTGAAGGCATGGTTTGTGGAGTTGTAGGACAGCTATTGCCTTGACAAAAACACCATCATAATGTCCTGTCTGAACTGGGCTGGTTTCTGTGTGTGGAGGTGTGGAAGTCATCTGTCCTCTAGAGAAAGATGCATGTTTACCTGCTGATACCTGCTTACTGGGGTGTGTAGGGATTACATACAGTAATCAAATACTGCGAAGTGAAACGATCTCATTTCTATTGTCCCCTCTCAGCGTCCTGCCAACACCTGACTGCCTGCCTGTTTCTTGATGATAAACATGATATTTCATGACTCTTCTGGTTAGAGGACCGCAAAGCTGTGGAGAACATCTCTCCATTGCCGTTGTAATTTCCTGTTTTAATCTTTTGCTTTATTTCCATGGCAATTTGGCATTTATGTAGAGCTCGATGCCCATTTGATTTACAGATACAATGGCCCTTTAATAAAACGCATATTAAAGTGGATGCACAGCTCAAGTATGCTTTTCATTAAAATTCCATATAGGAAAACCATACAGACAGATCGGAGGAATTTGGCACTGTAGGCTGCCTTAGAAAGGCAGGCTGCAGTTTGTTGACTACTGCTGCGCAAGTGAAATTTTTCTAATTGGCCTCCGTGGAATTGGCTGTTGTTTCGGGGCAATTAAACACCGCTGTAATTCCATTTCATTTGTTCTGAAGTTAACAAACACAAAAACTCACTTGAAGAGCTAAGAAAAAAAAACTAAAAAACTTGTGACTGGAAAGAGGGGTGGCCTGCTGTCCAATTGCTGAGGTTTAGCAGATTGTGTTAGTAATGACTTTTCAGCAGGGTTTTAAAAAGTGGAGATGTGGAAGCTAATGTAACCTTTCTTGGAAATAATTCACTCTGAGGTGACTGTTTGGTCAGGGGAATAGCATCAGAATCTAGCTTCTTCTGTCAATATTGCAAATGTGGGTCTTGGAAAAGGGAAAATCCACTAATTTCATAGGTTAAGAAATGGAAAAGATGAAATTCTGGGATGCAGTGTTTCCATCACCGACCCAATTTTGGGGAGCTGTTCAGAATTTAATCTTCAGCCTGCGTCCAGCTGCCTGGCCATTATGTATGGAACAGTAAATAGCTGGTCTATCAGCATAATAAGCACTTTGCTAAAAGCGATTTTAAATATATGAAAGAGCCCACTTTTGACCTGCTGTTTATTGAGCTAATACTCTTGTGAGGATTTTGTCTTCACTATTCTAATCCACTGTGTTTTTAAATTGCTGTATTGTTATCTCCAGAACATCTATGAAACACGCCCCCCCATCCCTTTATTTACTGCTCCATATCCCAGGCTATCTGGTCACATTGATTGCAGGGTATGTCTTAAGTATGTCTGCAGTAATGGTAAGAGCTGAGGTTTTCAATATTTCAGTTTTTCACTGTATTCAATTGAAAAGTTGAAAGGAACCTCCCACCCTCCCACCCACCCAATCCTCGAGATTCTACTTGCATCGAAGCGACTAGTAGAAGAAAATGTTATGCAATCGAGGCGAGTGGGGGCTGCCCCTGTAGCTCCCGGAGACAAAGGCATATACATTGAGCCTTCACGATATATTCCCCAATTGTAGACTATGGAACAACTACTGCAAATCCCCACTAGTGCCATAAAAATGCTGCTTTATCCTATGCATTCCCGGCCCCCCAGAAGCTGGCATTCACTTGCTTCAGCCTTACTTCTCACAGCTTCCAGGTGCTGCACACGGCATGCTTTAGCCCATGGGCTCCATGCTTCCAGAAGCCGCTATTCACTTGCTTTATCCTTATTCTCTCTGTTCTGTTTACAGCGCTGCATTTGTGGCCTTTCATTTGATCCCATTGAGACAAATGGATAGGCTACATTTTAAACATGATGTCTTGAAGGAGCCTTTATTTATACATGTGTTTATTTATGTATGTATGCATGTGTTTATTTATGTATGTATGCATGTATGTATATGTAGTGTATTTAAGACGATGTACTAGAATGATGACAGGTTCATGTAGCCTGTATGGAAGCTAGGCGCCGCCTCCAGAAGCCGCAATACACCTGCTTCAGCCTTATTTCTCTCGGCTCAGGGGCCGCAAACTGCATGTTTTAACCCTCCGGCTCGGTGCCTGAAGAAGCCCATATTGCTTTAGCCTTACTGGTCTCAGTTTCGTCTCTTACAGCCTCCATTTCTGGCATTTTATTTGATCCTATCGAGGGGAAAAATTCATAGTCTACATTTTAAACATGTGTTTTGAAGGTGCCTTTACGTAGCCAATATGTGTATATATTTATGTTAATAACCAAGACCACACAATAACAGGGCTGTGCAGAGACTCAAACAAGTGGGGGATTAGACTATAGTGCAGGGCTATGGATGAATTGTCGGGCGAATTGCAGTGGCTAATAATGCTCTTTGCTCTTCTACATGGTAGAAGTGTAACCGGCCAAGCCAATACAATGAGAAGCTTTTGCATCTGCTTTATTTGGTCCCTGTATCAGGCGGCACAAGAAAGAGAAGCTGAATGTTGCAAAGGCCGTGCTAATTTCTTGGTGGCTTCTTGGTTTCCAATCTTAAAATAAGCCTACAACAGGAAAGCAGCTGTTACCCACATTTATCGTTGATAGTTGACAAAGCGCCAGAGTTTTCGTCCTGATATTGTGTGTAGATTCAATTTCCTAAACCTCCTTTAGGTGAAACCAACAGTGCACAATGTTTTATTATCTATTTGTTGGGACAAAACCAAACATTGTGAGGTAGATAATAGTGCATCTAAAGTGCACCCACCTATACCAAGCGCAAACACTGCCAATACACACACAGTTGCACCTGGGTCAGATACCAGAGGAAGCTGTTTTGATTTTCACACTGCTGGAAAATCCTGCAGTGGTTTCCTGAAACAGTCCTGAATGTACAGTGTTTGCATATTGCTATCATACTTGAACATGAAAACTATATCTGTATGGCCCATTGAAACTGTCATTGTTATGAAACTCCCTAATCTCCCCATATCCTGAGTCATATATTCTTGAAACTGAACGTTTTTCTCCGCAACGGTTTTGAAAAGCCCCGTACTTAATCTATGGGAACATGTATTTTCTGTTTCTGAACAGTACATTCATGCTGCAGCTTCTAGCACTTTCCTATTGGAAGGGGTTTATGCATTTGTGCTCCACCACGTTGCAGTTCTATTGTATAGTGGTGAGTTTCAGGAAGCAGAAGACAGTCTCTGGAAAGAATGGCACGGGATTTTGATAACGAGGAGGGGGAGAGGTGGGAGGTCATTTATTTTTAGCGGTTGTCTCTGTTCTCCTTCCTTCAACCTTGTGGGATAAATGGAAGTTCAATAGAGAACAATTCCTGGCTTCAGGAGGCTTCCTTTAAATACTTTGTATTTTTACACAGGCACACTTCTACAGTATCAAACAGCATGTCAATATATCTTCTGTTTATCGTATGCATTCGCAAAGATGAAGGCCAGTTTGTGGATGCTGTAGCAAGCCAAAAGAAAGGAAGAAAAAGCAACAGAAAAGAAGTGGGGGAATAAAATAACACGAGATTTACAAAGAGAGACTGCTTTGAAGTATTCTGTGAGCGGAGTACCTGGGAAGAAAATGTTCCTCTGGGTTGCAAGTACCGTCTGTCTTTTGTACAGCAAACATATTCAGCTGGTGCTTATTGGGATCTATCAGAGGGACGTGTTGTGTAGCGTGTTTCAGTGTTAAAACGAATGCAGGAAGTTACAGGTGAAGAGAGGTGACCTACAAGTGGTCTTTTGCTGGATCTATGGAACTCTTGGTGTGCAGGATGGAAAATAAAGGGTCAAGAGTTCTCGTGAATTGTGCCGTACCAGATTCGTAAGGGGGCAACAAGAAAACAGGATGCAGTTTCTATGCTACAAACTCGGGTTTCTGGGGAGAATGTTTGCTTAGTATTTACCAGAACCATGCAACACAGTGTTTTTTAAAACGTCTCTAAGGTAAAGTAGCTTAGCGGCCTGTAAAACCCGATGACTTTCTGGCTCTGAGATTCCAGACAACCCGACACAGACCCCGAGTGCAGTGCCTGGCCACCATCGGCTTCATCTGGACGTGTGCTCAACGAGAAGGCTCTTTAACATTTTCCTGAAAGTCTTTCGAGTTGTTATCGAAGGACTGTTGTCTCATCCTCATTCTGGCCTCTCATGGCCCCGTTTTCCATTTTAAACCATAAATTTGTTCTTGTAGTTATTTCAATACTTCAATATACAAAGCACAGTATGCAGGATAACCAATAGGATGTACAGAAAAGGCTACAGATGTGTTTATAGCTGGAGAGTATCCTGCCGTGTAGAAACTCTAGGGGCTCCTCTGCGGAGATGCAGCAACATCCTGTGCTTGATTGCTAAAGGCTCTTCTGTTACTGAAAGTCTATATATGCCTCAAGTGTTCTATACTTACCAATTATCTAGGGATCATATACACACACTGTAAATACGACGAGCCCATCAATATGATATGACAGGTTTCTGTTCTTAATTCATGTTAAACTATCCTTAGAAGATGACTTTTATATTTAAAAAAACTGTGGGTAACAGAATTAATTTGGTTTCCTTGTACTCTTCAGCTGGGGAGATACTAAACACTAAATACAAATCGGGAGAATAATGTGTATAGGATTTCAACAGCTACTTTGATGATGATGATAATGATCAGGTTTTGCTTTCATCACTGCCTTCTGTGTGTCCGTCATGCTGAAATAGCTGGCAGGCTGAGGGTGGGATCATATTTGTGCAGGTTATTCAGCTGTTTTATTAATAATCATGAAAGATTCGGAAAATCTCCTTAATCTTTTTTTAATGTATTTTTCCTTTCATGCTCTGAATATTTCTGCCAAATTGTGATTTCTATCTGGATTGTCCCTAATGATATTAATCAGGTTACCATTAAAAATTATTTTACAGGAAGTTGGTTCATTTGCAATTAACTCCCCATTCATCCACAAATTAAAATATTCTTTCATAATCTTAGACGAGCTTTTTCATTGTTCTTTTATGCAGTATGTACAAGTGTAGAGTGTGTGAGACATGCGTTGAAAAATATGTCTTCAGGTTTCCATTTGGTCATTGTTAACATCGGATTTTGTTTTCCATTTAACATTTGTCTGAAGATGATTAATTTTTTTGTGCTGCTTATGTTTTTCATTAACTTTTTTTCAATAATTTTGAATAAGGCAATGTATGTATGACATTGGATTAAAGACTGTACCAAAAAAAATAGTTTACTTTTGAATCTGTACAAATCCGTCATAAGCTTGATAAATTGTATAAAGCTGCTTATGAAATGACATTTTATAATTTTTGCCATTTTTTGCCAAATACACGCTTTTAGGATGGATTTATAATTTCATTAATGGCAACATTCAAGGAGTTGAGTCTATCCCAGTGAACATCTTCAGGTTGTATTAACACAAGCAGTCTTGGGACACACTGTGGTCATATAAGAATGAAAACGTGCTCCATAGAAGTGACCAACCAGTATTTATTCATTTTAAAACCATCCAAATGAGGCAAATCATTATTTTCAGAAGGTATATAAAGTCATTTGAAAACCTAGTGTGAATCTAACCAGGTTTTCAACTCTCTCTTACAGATCTGTCTTCAGCAAAGAGGAAATTTGCAGAATCTCTTAATGAATTCAAGTTTCAGTGTATAGGAGACGCTGAGACGGATGATGAAATATGCATTGGTAAGCAATTTTCTCTTGTGTTTTTGTTGTCAAATAATTTACATGCTTGAACCTGGTGCGATCTGTGGTCTGAATATATCTGGAAGTGAAAGTCATTAATTTAATAAACACTTGAACAGCAGTGAACAGTGGAATGCGAAAGTTCTCTTCCAGCTTAATTTCAACGACTGTCCTTATTTTTTGCTCTGTCCCTCTCAGCTCGCTCACTGCAGGAGTTCGCAGGCGTGCTGAAGAACCTGGAGGATGAGAGGGCGCGGATGGTGAGTTGAAATATCGAGTGTCGCCGGCCTTCTCCTGGTACACGGTTATCTTTTGCTTGGATGTGAACACAGGCAGACTGAGCGAATCTAATAACGCAGCCTCTACTGTGAACGGGCACAGGGTCTATAGGGAAACTGACACGCACAAGCCAATAAATGCCAGTAAGATGAGCCCAATCCTGTAGTTCCCTGGTGGACGCCACGGTGAGGTAATGCCTGTGCCATTCTTCTGGCGTGACAGAGAGGGTTACCTATTGCAGTCTCCATTGGGTTCTGTGCTCATCAGTATCTGTGTAATGCTGATTGATTGTCCTATTAATATGGAGGTCAATTAGACCGTAGTAATATGCATGGAATGTAGGAGTTATTGTATTTGAACATGCATGTATTAAAGATAAGTAAAATAATTATTATAATAATTTAAATAGTAATTCAATACATTTAGTTCGCCACAAACCCCATATGTGCTCTTTTCTGACTGCGTCTCATTCAACAGATTGAAAACGCAGGTGATGTCCTGATCACACCCCTGGAGCGCTTCCGCAAGGAACAGATCGGTGCTGCAAAGGTAACAGGGGCAGGAGAGTGGTGGGTGGGAATCGGCAGGATTGGGGCAGGAAAGACTGTTAAACAGGAGGACAAACTTGTGTCATAAAGCAGGAAGGGAGTTCCTCTAAGCAGCTCATGAGTTGAACTGCGTTATGCTGCCACCACCTGACTGCTAAGGGGAACATAAGAGCGTTATTTCAGGGCCCTTGCACTGTTCGTTGTGAAAGGGTCTAAACGGTAATTATGCCGTTTGTGTTAAGTTTGGCAGTGTTGATTCTGTAACTGAAGCACATGATCGGTAAACCGGTCACATGGGGGCTACCAGCATTTCATAGTAGATGGATTTTAGTCTCATTTTTGTTGGGGTTTGGGAGTTGGATTTCTTAACCTTTTGGCATTTGTAGTAGTTCAAGAGAATGACTGCTTGAATCTTACGCATTGTAAACAACTTCTGTAAATGTGATAAAAACCAGAACAGTTTGGGTTATATATATATATTTTTTAATAATACAACATTCAAAAGTGCTGTCTAGAAAACCCCTGGTTGGTTTCCAAATTGTTTAGTCTGGCACAAACAATCACATTAAATAACATTTTTACTCCTGGTCAAGGCTTAGTTATATTAAACAGGAAAAACACCATACATTTACAAAAGTTACAGCGGGGTTAGAAATACAGGAAGTAGTTTTCCGTTGAATGTTTTGAAAGTGTGTAACAGATTTATCAAAGCTGGCATGATTGGAAATTCATGACATTTCTTGTTTAGTAGCATTCTTTTGTTGAACCTGTTGTTTTTCTATGTGGGCATGTTTGTCTTATGCGGGATTATATTGTTTAGTAACGTAATGCCTAGAAACCTGCACAGAGTTGTCCTGTCAGTATGTTTAGACATTTTTCAAAGTTACAGTTCTCTGGCCCTTGTAGTCCAAATAAGACATTTCAAAATAACAATTTATATACGGCTGTTTTTAAGATTAAGGTTATGGTCAAAGCAACAGTTAAAGTAGTTGCGAATATTTATATCTGTACAGATTCATCTGTCTGTGAAAAGCTGGCTGGTTAGGGAAAGTTTGATTTCAAATGGAAAGCAGATGCGTTTGGAAAGAAAGGGGTGTCAAGGAAGCCTGTCCATCAGAGATAACTTACACTAGACTGAACTCCTTTTCCCCCACATGACTCTGTTGTAATGCGCTGACCTAACTGTACTGCAGTCCAGAACCACGTGTGCTTGTGATGTAGCAGTACTCCATTGCGGAGGGACACACCACGGCAATAAATGATCCATTCAGACCTTTTCATGATTTAGTTGGAACTTGTCCTTCTGTCTCTAGATGATAATGCGGCTGCTCCCCATATGCACAGTTAACACTGCAGTATTGTGCAGTTTGCCCACCGCAGAAATGAACATAACTCATTAAACAATCAATCCTATGTATGTAATGTGGCCTCCGACATATTTCTCCTCAACAAATTGCCGTCTGACCCTCAGTGACTTACTCTCGTGTTTCCTATCTTCGTTCTCCGTTGCAGGAAGCCAAAAAGAAGTACGACAAAGAGACTGAAAAATACTGTAGCGTCTTGGAGAAGCACTTAAGTCTGTCCTCTAAGAAGAAAGAATCTCACCTCCATGATGTAAGAACAGCTACTTTAAGAAGGATCATCTTGGAATTCTCTGAAAACATTTTTAATTATTATTTTTTCTCTTCCCCATTCCTGCCTAAGGAAACTCCTGGATTTAAAATATGCATATATCGGGAGAATTGATTTAAATTCGGCAGAGTTCTTTACATGTCTGATCCCACTGTTCCTGCCTTGTCCCTGTGTTTCAAAAACATGTTTGTGAATTTGTGCACAATTAGTCTACAGTCTGGAGTTATACAGAATGCAACGACTATTCTTAATAATTACTGCATATACAATTGTGCTTTAAAGACCATCATTCTCTAGCAGATTGCTTAGGTTGACAATTGTCATGTCCAAGAATTTGCCAAACTGTTTCAGGAGCAAGGGCGATATTAAATTCCCAGTGTGCTCAGTGTGTGTTGACTGTGATCTCTGGTGGTCTCCGTCCTGCAGGCTGACGCACAGGTGGACCACGTGCGGCAGCATTTCTATGAAGCATCCCTGGAGTACGTCTTCAAAGTGCAGGAGGTCCAGGAGAGGAAGATGTTTGAGTTTGTAGAGCCTGTAGGTATCTCCTAACCTTTACAATTCGAAACGGTAGATATCTCACACTTTTGAGGTCACTACGAGTTGTTCCCTCTCATTATTTCCTACCTGTTTTCTCAAACCACATTGCACTATAACATGCCCTCCTATAGTGTGTAACAGTACCTTCTGCGCTTCTACTGCAGTTGTGAATGTTGTCTCTGATAAAGGCATCAGCCCCATAAATCATTATAACTGTTTTTCTTTTAACTCCAGTTGCTAGCTTTCCTTCAAGGGTTGTTCACATACTACCACCATGGATATGAACTGGCCAAAGACTTCAACCATTTCAAGACGGATCTTACCATCAGCATCCAAAATGTGAGAGATTTTCCTTCACAAAAAAATAAATAAAAAAATCTATACTGCAGCAGGTGTAGCAAAAACTTTCCATGATTGTGCTTGCTTAGTTTTCTTCTGCTGCAAAGCAACCACGATTGGTCAATATATTCTCACATCAGAAAATGTTTAATAGTCTTATGAAATAAATCTGTCTGATATTTTGAACGCTTTTTAATGTGCGTATGGAGAGTTAATTAAAAACATAAGTTTTATGTTGGATTGCTTCAGTCTGGGTCAAAGGTGAGCAGTAGAAAGCTCTTGACCTTTTGTACGAATTCATTCATATATTTTTCATCAGACAAGGAATCGGTTTGAGAGCACGCGGTCTGAGGTGGAATGTCTGATGGGGAAGATGAAGGAAAACCCCCACGAGCACAAGAGTGTCAGCCCCAACACCATGGAGGGCTATCTCTTTGTCCAGGAGAAGCGTGAGTGACCTGCCCCTGTAGCATTTTACAGTGTAGTGTAGTTCAGTGCAATTTTGTTTGTGCTTTGAAACTTGCTTTATCCGATTGGCACAACTGTAACCTTTTTGATCTTATTCCACAAACCTGCCCAATATCTCGGCCCTTTGTTTCCGACTGGACCCTAGTGAAATATATGCTGCAGTGCAGTCAGTCTCATTTCTGCTACCCTTAAGAGCGTCTACAACCCAGACAAGAAACTTAACTGCTGTATCTGGCAGTAATCTGTACGATGGGATCCACGTCAGAAAGCTATGTAGGGTCTGAACCCAAACTGTCTTCTCTGCAGGCTCCTTTGTGTCTGCCTGGGTGAAGCACTATTGCACTTACCACCGTGAGCCCAAACTCATGACCATGGTCCTCTTCGACCAGAAATCTGGAGGGAAAGTGGTGAGTACTGCAGACCCTGTCCGGTGTGTTAAAAGTGGCTGTAGGCTGCAACGTGAAAGCTGTTCTTTCACACAGGATACCGATCACTCATACAGAGTGCACACAGCTTTTTTTACTGGTCTGCTTTAAAAAGCTTTGGACAACAAAGAAATTACTTCATTGTTTAACGGGTTTCATTTTCTTATTTCTTATTTCAGGGGGAAGAGGAGTCCTTCACCCTAAAGTCCTGCACGCGGAGAAAGACCGACTCCATAGAGAAGAGGTTCTGCTTCGACGTGGAGGCCGTGGACCGGTGAGTGGGATGACGGTGGCCATTTTGCGTCACAAGGTGGCAGTCTTGAGCTTGCATAGCGCGCAGAGCTAATGGCTTTCAGAGCAGCGCAGAGCCACAGTGATCCAGCGCTGAAGGCAGACACGAACCCGGACACTGCAAATGGCATCCACTTGTCTCCTCAATGTAATATTCATTACAGATGGAGATGGAAAACCTTAAAATAGCATGTTACATTTGAATGTCTGTGTAAAAGTATGAGAGAAATCAAGCGAAAGAACTCCAGTTAATGTGGCTAAACCGCAGCCTGGCAGAAACTTCAAAGGCTATTTTTGTTTTCCTGCCTTCGCTTGTGTGTTGTGCTTGAAGCTGTTGTCAGTGATTTTATTAGGAAATTAATGGTGTTGCTTGTGCAGGATACTGTGAATCTGCGGATAATAAAACATAAAAATAAAAAAGCTGAGACCATCTGAGCCTCTCCGCAGGTGCTGTCTTTTGTCGTGTCTGAGAGCCCAAGTCAGACCTTTTTAATATATCGATTGTGTTACACTGTCTGTGTTGCAGGGCGGGGGTGATCACAATGCAGGCCCTGTCAGAGGAGGACCGCCGCCTGTGGATGGAGGCGATGGATGGCAGAGAGCCGGTATGACCTCTGTGAAGCCCCACCCCCTCAAAATCCCCTCAACGTGGCCCTCTGTGACCCTGTAGGGTCGAATTTACGCAACCCCCCCTTCCCAAACAGACACTGACTGCCCACTGGGTTTTATTCCCCACTGCCCCACATTGATCTGTGAATCGATTACGTTTTTTTTTTTTCCAACCTGTACACTAAATCAGAGAGGGGGGAATGGCTCAACGTTGCAAAATCACGGTGGTTCACAAAGCAAAACAGACTTATTTGCAGGAAAAGGTTATCAACATGTTTTGCCCACTGCCTTAATCAAGGTTACTTAAACAGAGTATCATCTCTAAGGTTTAAGAGACTAATTTGTATCACTTCAGTGAATTTAAAGGACCACATTCCTTATTGCCAAATAATTATTTATGTACACGCCCAGCCAGATGGTTTTAATTCATTAATATCCTATTCGTGAATTAAAGGGACATTTACAGTGCACTTTGTTTTTTACTTTTGCAGGTGTACAACTTGAACAAAGACAGTCAGAGTGAAGGCAGTAAGTACACTGTAACTTCACTGCTTAATTTCCTCTCCTTTTACCTTTGCAATTGGTCTTGGTATAGATTAATCAATTCCATTTTTGGGGGGGTGGTGGGGGTAGATGCACAAGATTGAAGATCTTTTAAACCCTTTTAACCTACTGCTCAAATGATTTAATTTTCCTTTAACAAACTGTTGCGATTGGGTGTCAATACGGAAGCTTTTTTTTCCCCCAGTGCAGTGTGCCAGTTTTTTTGTGTTATTATTGTTTTGAACTGCACAGTAGAAGTGGTAAAAGTGGAATTTCATCTCTTTCCGCCGTGGGAATTAAATTCAAATAAGCCAGACATTTTCTGCTGCCAGTTCCGAGTTACAAATATATAACTCTTCCAGGAAACCCAGCTGCTTTCTTGTCTTTTCTGCAGCAGTTGTATTTGAAACTTCTGATTGGTGTTGAGGGTTTGCTTTGACCTGCAGATTATTTGAAAACTTCTAAAACCAAAGTTGAACAAACTTTCGTTTTAAATCCAGTATTTAAACTTCATTTGCGGCTTCAACTATTTATAAAAAGTCAGTGCTGTTGTCTCTGTGGGAAAGTATTTTGCCTAAGTCATTCACATTTCTTTTAAGTCGCATCATACGCAGTGATTTTGGAAAGCTCATTAAAATGGAATGCAGTGTTGGAGTTTGTTTCTTGATATGTTTTAGTTGATTAAATGCATGTCTCCTTTATTTTTGTTTCTCTTTCAGCTGCTCAGTTGGATAGCATTGGTTTTAATATAATGAAGAAATTCATCCATGCAGTGGAGACTAGAGGTGATGGAGGCGTTGATTTGGTTAATTGATGGATTTATTTTGTGATGTGAGGCTGAGAAGTCCTTTTTATCGAAATGTGCGCTCCTGCTTATGTCTGTATTTCCTATACTCAACAGGAATCAACGAACAAGGCCTCTACAGGATTGTGGGAGTCAATTCCAGAGTTCAGAAGCTAATTAGCCTTTCAATGGGTAACTAAAGATTATTCCAACTAAGAATTTGTGTTAATTTTGGGTGAGATGATTACACAGCAGTAATATCTGTAGTCTGTAGTCGGGAACAGAGAACAGTGTGTGGACTTCAGGTATTCAAAATCATGAAATTTATTCACCATCTATTCTGTTTCTTTGTGAGAGTCATCCTGTAGAATGGAAACCATTTGAAATTGATATTTGTTGCCTAAAGTAGCTATATGAAGTTCACATCACAAGCTATAGATGGCAAAATCTTGTGAACAAGCGGATTCATTATATTTCAGTATTTCAGACGCACAAAGTCTCAAGATGGGATTATGGTCTGGTTTTCCCTCATATACTGTACAATATGCTAGTCAGGAAAAACGTAATTCCTTCTAGGCAGAGATACTGAGCGAGTCTGGAGGATAGTGAAGGGAAGCACGCAGAATGTGTTTGTGATCATTTACAGGAGATACATTTGGGCATGTCTAGTATGCCTGTCCACTCAGCCCTCACTAAGACTGGGCAGTGCACTAAGACGGGGGAAGCGCAATTAAAAGCACACTAGTATCCCACAGAGGGCATCCTGTGAGGGAGCCACAAAGAGACTGGACAGGGACACTTGGAAACATAAAGGAGAATGACAGGCTTTATGCATTCCTTAATTAGCATGAAATATGGAGCCATCATTCTTTTGAGTTCTCACTAATCGTAAGCTGAAACACAGCGCTGACATTGGCTTGCATATCATACTAAAAGAGAATGGCTGACATGCAGATAACCCACAGATGATTTTCGTTTCAAGATATTTAAAAAACAAAACAAAAAAATAGATTGGAGATGTTTGGTACAAGCTTGTGTGGATTGTGTTAGAATTTTGTCAATGAATTGCTTGTGTTACTGAGCAGCTTGCTCTGTGAGAGTCGATGACTGATGGTCCTCAATAACAATTTTTAGTGTCTTTGTTGCACTGGGGCTCCCTCTGAGATCAGACCTCTGCGAGGCGACATCTTCCCCTGTGGGGAGGGGCAGCAAGGGCCACATTTCCCTGTCAAAGTTCCAGCAGCTCCCGGCCCTGCAAAAGCTATAAATGCCACATTTCCCTTTAAGCCCTGTGTCCTCATACCAGCCATAGCTGACGAGATTCTCGTAGAAGCAGCGACTCTGTGTGTTTACTGATCCCAGTCAGCATTTGTGATTTTATATCTTTTATATATATATTTTTTGTAATGTGTTGAACAATTAATAGAAATTGGTGGATTGGCAGTCCAATGTGTACACATCCCAACTGAACTTGGTTCAGTGACCTGGAATCTTGGCGGCTTTCTCAGAGTGGTTAATTAAGAAAATCTGAGGCTATATCATTGATAAACAAGCATATTTATTGGAGAACACATCCGCAGTAGGGGAGAGTTTTGGCCAATAAAAAAGAGAATAAGAAAAGAATAACTTGTTTATTTTCTTTTTTCTTCCCAACCAAAAAACAACCAAGCAACAGGAAAAAGGCAGCAAACTCGGTTCTTCCTTTGGTTCGCCAGCCAGATCCGACCTGTTTCACCCTGGCTGTCTTGTCACTCATTTTTCCCGATGCCCCGAGCCCGAGGGCAGACTGCCAGCAGTGTGGCGGCTCCCCCGAGCCCCCGACTGAAGCCTTGCTCAAAACATGAACATTGAGCCCTTTTCATGATGAGAGGAGCAGGAAAGTATAGCACATGGGATTAGGAAGAATGATCACTGGGCTTGAGGTAGCATTTGAGCAGCGCTGAGGTCTTATTTATCAGATTTTAGTAGAAATCTCCGGTCCTCTCCCTGCGCTGCTTCTCTTCGTCAGCAGCCCGTGGCATCTATAATCCCTCTGGCCATGGTTATCCATACCATCATCCCAGAGACGGCGGCCGGCCCCCCACATCTGCACTGGGGGAGTGCAGGACTGTTTTTATAGGCTAAAGCAGATGTCTCTCTTATCCAAATAAATAAGGGCAACAGACATTTGGAAGCACTTTTTTTTTTTTTTTTTTTACCGAAACAAAAAACAAGAACATGATGTTCATCCATTATCTCTCATCCTGTGTTAACTGTTTTAACCGAATGTTAAATCTTTTGAAAAGATGGTTATCTCTCTTCCCACACAACGTTGCCACAACATTGTTAGCAACGCAATATAACGTAATTTACAACGTTGTGTTAGCAGGGTTGTTGTTTGTTGTTTATTGTAACTGATGTCACTTTTCTATTTTCATTAACTTCCCACTGCATGCCTTCGAAGCTCAGCTACATCCAAAGCTGCTGAACATTGTCTCAAGCAATGCTCTTTCTAGAAAGATGTGGAACAATGTGGGAGTTTTTTTTCTTCTATTCTTCAATACATATTCGCATGTTTCATTAATATGCATTATTTATCTAACAGCGGTAAAAAAACCACAAACTGTTAACATTGTGCATCAGCGTTTTCTGAACACTCGCATCTTATAGCCATTAATGTACAAAGGTCCTTCTTCCTGTTTTCGTCAGATCCAAAAACATCTGCAGAAGTTGACCTAGACAGCTCCTCGGAGTGGGAGATTAAAACCATCACCAGCGCTCTGAAGCACTATCTGAGGTACGAGTTGTTGCACGAGTGATTTTCTGTTGAGCTTTGCAAGGTCTGCATCAACAGAACCCAGCCAAACCACAATGCTGTTTGCCAGTGATGGTGGAAAATGGCAGATGCTCCACTTACCCACGGTGCACTGCAGCCGGCACAGAGCAGCCTGAACGCACAGTGGGCAGCACAGCACTGAAACATCACTTATACAAGTTTACCCAGTTATATTTACCTAGGACTTTTGCACTTTTAACATGCACACATAAATGCATGTATAAATCCCAGTGCAAATGTACAAGGGTAAACCTGCGTAAGGGATTGACTGCAGAGATCTCAAACTCCCAAATGCTATAGGCAAGGACAGGAATATACACATTGTGTTTGTTCTGGCCACAAATTAGATTGTGTGTAGTGGCATGTCTCTACAATATTCAAAGCAATGTTTTTCTTTTTCTTTCAGAATGCTGCCAGCTCCACTCATGACCTACCAGTATCAAAGAAGCTTTATCAAAGCAGCCAGTGAGTTGTTTTTTTCTCTCCCACAGTTTATAGATTTGTTTTATGTCCCTCGTATATATTATATTTCTGCTGACGTTAACTACTTTTAAAGCCTCAAAACAAACAGGCATAATGTTACCTGTACTGCGTCTGTGAAGTAGGGATTTGTATGGAAAGCAGGTGTGAAATGTGGCTGGTAATCAAGGAAATGCCTGAACAATGTTGCCTGGAGGGCTTGTATCGGTTAAAAAAAAAAAAAACCACGGGGACTAAAAACGTATCCCATTATTCCTGCCCTCGCTGGCTCTTTTAACATAATGTTTTCTGCCCACTAGATGGTGCTGTTTTCTCTTTGGGATAGAGTGAGTAGGAGTGCGATTTTAATAACTGGAAACAGGATAGTGCTGCTACATTAATCGGTAAAAGGTGCTGCATTATTGTCGCTTGTAGTGAACGCTGCTCAGCATAGCAATTTAGGCACCACGTTAACCACTCTTACAAAGGAAGGATAATGACGCATTTGAGAATTTTCTGGGCAGGGGTTGGTAATTCTATTCGCAACTATCCAACACTTTGAGTTCAGTCTGTCGCCCTATATGGCATTCAGTAATCAAAGGGCTGGCATCCCTTTTATATTAAGTCAATCCCTGCCATGCACCTTATCGACCTCTCCTTTCGAATTTATGGCCTCAATATATCCGGAGTTCTCTCGGACCACTGAGCGCCTGATTCACGGCTCTCCCTGCAGACAACCTGTCAGGCACATTTGGACAGGTTTTGTGTGTTCAAGCAAAAAAAGCAGAGTTTACTTCAAAGAAGTTTTAATTTTTAAGGCACAGGGCAACAACCTGTCAAATTGCATCACTGCAGTATTTTTAGGACAGGAATACTCTTATATGCCCGATTCCTTCAATGGTACTGTCTTTTCTTTTACCAGTGTTAATAATTGATGCATATACATTTTTTGCACTTTATTTGATTATTATTGTTTGATTTTATTTTAGAACTGGACAATCCAGAGGCTCGGATCTCAGAGATTCACAATGTTATTCACCGACTCCCAGAGAAGAACCGGCAGATGCTGGAGCTCCTAACGAAGCACTTGGCCAAGTATGTGTCATACAGGGGGACGGGGACACACCTCCTTTCACTCCATTACAAAACGTGCGCTACTTTTTCCTGAGAGGATTTACAATGTAATGCACTTAACAATGTTAATAGTTTTAATGTACCAGTAAAAGCTTTAATGGTTGTGGTGTTTTCTGGGTCTTAACATTTCCCATTCCCCCCACCATCATATATACATGATTGTTTGGGTTTGTCATCCTTGTGAGAGGTATCACTAATCTAAGCATACCTTGGGGTTTGGACTGTTTTAGTGGTTCTTAAAAATGTAGATGTATTCATTGACAGAGGTAGAGAAGAGAACGGAACAAAAACAAGGCAACCAATGAGAGGATAACAAAATCAAGTATTTAAAACGTATGCATCTAAAAATCTGATGTCTGCTAAGTACTGTGAGTGCAATACATGCTGGCCACATTTTGTTGCAGGTGCAAAAAAAAAAAGTATGAACATTTTGCATCTGTAACATTTTTATGAGCACTTCCTGTCTCTCTTAATGTCATCAAATAACAAGTTCTGGGCCGCGTCCAATGAAAGCCTTCCCCAGCTTCTGCCTGAGCGGAGCAGTAGCCGCAGAGTTGCATCTGGCTGTGAAGTGCTGTCACGGTGCTGTGCAGCCCAGGGTTTGTCTGAAGCTCACCCTTGCCTTACCAGCAGCTTAAACTTGCCCTGTACTTACAGGTCCCTGAAATCTCTCTGCACCACAACAAAGTCTGCCTTTCCCCTCCAGAAACATTTGGCTAGGAAACCACCTCATCCCAGAGAGCTAAAGCATGCAATTAGAACAGTATTATGACATGGTTAGTGCGGGGTGATGGAGCGGAAATTCAGCCAGAACACACCCTGATATCTGGTTCTGATTACGCTGAATGAGAACTGGACAAAATAAGTTTCTGCATGTTTCCTTCAGATGCTGTCTTTTGAGGCAGGGCTCTACGCTTACTTTTTTCCTTAGGAGCACTGTGCCCCTAAATTGAAAAAAATAGGTCATATATGGGCACCCCTGCCCCCCCACTGCACTTCCCTGTGTAAATACACGCACACACAGCAGCACTGTTGCAAACTCAAAACGAAAGTCAAAAGTTTTCCATTTGTTTTTCCGTTTATGATATATATTTATATTTTGAATTCAATATGTATGGCACTAGTTTGATCATATCGTATAATGCGCCACGGCTGCGCAACGCACTTCCAGAGACTCTGAGGCGCGCCCTACACGTTTAAAGAAAAGTCTTAAAAATCACTTTTTGGGAAAAAGTTTTTAAGGATCTCTGTTAGTTACAAGTTTTAAAATAATATTTTCTGACTTTTTATTGCTTGCTCTCCTTTATTGGCTAACCGAGCTGCTTGTTTTCTTGCTTATTGTGCTGTTTCTGTGTGTACTGCACTGCTGTATTGCATGTGTACTGTGTCTAAATGACTGTTGCTTGAGTGTAGTGGCCGTGTATAATAAATAAAATGTTAATAATGTAGTTGAGGAGGTAAAGAAACAGACATAGCTTGCGAGACGCACACGAGTTTAAGTAATGGGAAAGGCTGCGTACTTTGTGCAGTTTAAACAGATCCAGTGTGCCATCCTTGACGGAAAGCTTTTCGGATCCAGAGGCAGCAGCCTGCAGCAGCCGAGCGTCTCCATCCTGCCATCGCGGCTCAGTGTGTCTCTCCAGCGCTCTGCAGCATTGTCGTGCTCGCCATGTGAGCTCAGCTTTGCAGCAAACTGTCTTCAGTGTAAATTCAATGTAATGTGCTCCTATACTTTCCACGGGTGTAGCTGCTGTCTCTGCCATGTCTCAAGATTATTATTTTTTTTTTTTAGTCTCTGCACCCCAAGTAGACCCAACTAATCGATGATTAATTACATTTTAAGATTTTAGTAGATTGTAATCAACATTATCACTAAGTTGTTGCAGCTCCCTGTCGCTGAGTACTATTGTATCTGTAAGTGTGTTTTAATGACGAGGCGCTAACGCCAGCTAGTAGTGATTGGATATCGTGCCTAATGACCCGCTGCAACACTGGGGCATAAATGTCATTCACAGGAAGTTTTTGTTGCCTTCTCGGTTAATTGCGTCAATCCACAAACTACATTTCCCACATTTTCTACCGTAATAACGATTAGTGTAAAATAGTTATTATCATAATCATGTCAATGTAGTATTTCCTTATAGAGTTTCGCACTGTGCACCCAAATTGTATTTCACACTCGAACAACATTTTTCTTACTCGCAAATGCAAGTAAAACGCTCGCACTGTAGAGCCCTGTGAGGTTACCTAGTAGAGGTCTGCAAAGGGGAGCGGGGTGCAAGTCTTCCTTGGAGACTTGACACTACATACAAAAATAATTCATTCAGGGGTGGTGCAGTCCGCCGCCAAAAGGCATTGGCCTATACAGCTGATAGAATCAGGTTATTACATTTGCAGTTCAGGGACGATCCTTTCTGTCTCCAGGTTATAAATAAAGTCAATTACTGAGAGTTGGGCTGCTGGAGTGAAATGAATTAGAAGTAATGTGATTCTTACAAGAGTGATGTAATGCTTCATGAGTTCATTTCAGGAGAAAGGGCTCAGATGCTCATCAAATTTGCAGGATCTTGGTTTTTGGTGTCGGGACTGATTGCTCAGAAGGTGCCGTGGAGGCAATACCAATTTTTAAAATGGAAGTGATATGAATTGTAATGGTTGGTGACAGACTGGAAGATGGTTAGATCAGTTGTGTAGCTTTTTACAGCACAAGCTTCAGGAGAGTGCCATCTAGTCGACTTTCTGTAGCATTGTCATTGGTCGGACAACCTTATATTGTTTTTAACACTGTATAATTACTAATTGTCTTCAGTTTGTTTGCCATTGTGGTCATTTTGTGCTTGAGCTCTCTCTCCCCTGATGTTCCCGACTCCTCAGCGTGGCCGACCACCACCAGCAGAACCTGATGACTGTGGCCAACCTGGGTGTGGTGTTCGGGCCCACACTGCTGCGGTCCCAGGAGGAGACGGTGGCGGCCATCATGGACATCAAGTTCCAGAACATTGTCATCGAGATCCTGATCGAGAATCACGAGCGGGTGAGCCCGATGGGAAAATATAAATCGAAAAATGTGAATGAAAATTGCATGTTTTACTCTGGCTGTGCCCTGAGCTGGGCGATGGCTGGGAAGTTAGACCCGGTTGCGCAGCTCCACCACTGAGGAGCTTTCAGGACAAGCTGCTTACGGCAGTTCCTATGGCAACAGGTCTCTGTTCAGACCCAGCATGCACGCCTCCGCCGATACTGACTGGTGCAAACAAGGATATTCAGTCAAGCCACTCGCCTTACAGTATGAGTCAGAGCTCAGGCTACTTTTAATAAGAACAGCGGAAACTCTCAGTCAGTTTTAATATGGAGAAAATGGGAGGATCTTATCTGGTACTGAAATGCCCAAAACTTTGATTTGACTACTTGCCACCTACACAGAGATGCCTCTTTTGTTTAGCGTCATCTACAGTTATCTACTAAATCAATTACTGCTGTTTAAGGTAGAGGGATTTTGCTGCCTGAAATTGAATCTGCATTAATCCCCTCATTCTACGGGGAATTTTATCAATCCTAGGCATTTAATTCACTACTTGCTACACTCGTTGCTGTGTGAGCTCGTGCATTGAGTCTGGGTCTTTAGTGGGACACATTTTTGTAGGATGTGGGCTCTATGCCAGTTCCGCTTTAGAATTGATAAAGTAATCATAAGGGAAAAATGGAAGAAGCTCTGAGGCCTATTGTCCTGTGGCTCATACATCTGTTATTTGTTTTCCTTACTTCCACAGTTCTCCTTAGTTTAAATATCAATGTAATTACTGGCTAATATGATTTTAAAACCACTTCTAACCATAATACATAAACCAATACAAATAACAATACCAGGAGAAATGTAAAGTTCAGGCCGAACGGTTCAGTAACTGATCTTAAATACACCTCTACCCCGATATAATGCTATCCGATATAATGTGAATTTGTATATAACGTGGTAAAGAAAAAATGGTTTTGAAAGTTGAAACACAAAGCAGAGCACATTTACTGCATTTTTAAACTTTCACTCTGATCTTCATTGCATAAAAACAACAATAAGTAGGCATCTTGAAGACCAGAAAATTGTATTTACCATTTTATTAAGGTCTCTAAAACTTTTTTCAACAATCTACATATAATAGTTGGTGACTAAGTGAGAAAGTGACCCATGCTCCTGTTTGCTAAAATATACCAAAACCTTTTTTTACTGTATTGTAACGTGCACTGAATAAGACATGTCTTCTCAAAGCAAATGGGGAGTTATTTACAGCCCGATGCCAAAACAAGTCCGATATACCATGATTTTACCCGTAACGCCGTAAGGTTGTTTTGTTGAGGACCGTGTTCTGTCGGGGTAGAGGTGTTTATACTAACTCAGCATATTATCAGGATTAAACAAGCACAAAGTCTAAAATAAATACATTGAGGATAATGCCCAAAGTGGTCACTTTTTGTCTTTAAATGCAATAGAAACTCATTGCTTTCAGCTCCCTTGCTTTTAACATACTGACAGCCCAGAATAATCAATACAGCAGATGACGCTTCTCCACCCTTCTCCTCAGTGTTTGTGATTGATCTGTTCTAGTGGCTGGAGCTGGGCCTAATAGGGAAGCCAATACTGAAACGCAGTGCTGATGGGCTACGGTCCCTGTACGTTTGCAACGGAAAAAAACAACAACTTATGTTCTCTTGAGGATTTTAATTCAGGAAGTTCACAAGTTCTTTATCTGGTATTTTAAAAAGCAATCAAATATTTGATTAATCACTCCACTTAACCACCATACCTAGGAGCAATCCCTTGTATGTGATGTGCGATTTTCCAGAGTGTGTGGACACACTGTGATTTTTCTTCTCCGTATTGCTAGCGCGTTTGTCTTTTCCGTTCTCAGATCTTCAGCGGCGTGCCCAGCGGCGGCTCGGCCCAGGTGAACTCCCAGCAGCCCCTGCCTCGGCGTCGGAGCGCGGAGTGTAAGCCCCCCTCGTGCAGCGAGAGACCCCTGACGCTCTTCCACACGCCGCCGCCAGTGGAGAAAGGTAAGGTGCTCAGCCCGGCCTGCAGCGCAGCTCTCTCTTGACACTGAAACAGATCTAGACATGAGCACTGGATTAGCCAATCACACGCACAGAAACGTTCACCTAAACCCCCCATCTGGCCTTCTTGTCGTCTTGTTGCCACAGAGAAGAGGGACAGTGTGTTTAATTCCAGCGCAGAGTCCATCGTGACCAACGCTTCGGTCAACTCCAACTCCAACAGCAACGCCAAGCCCAGTCTCAACAACCTCAACTGTAGCGACACGGACCTGGACACGGTGATAGGGAAACAGAGCCGGCCCAACTCTCTGTGAGTCCCTTATCATTTCAGCTAATTGTGACCTTTAATTATTACCAATCTTCCTTGTGTTATATCCACAATGCCTGTTGGAGATCCAAGAAGACTTCCAGTAATTTATGTATTGTTTGTGCTACCCAATTACTTGAGGAGCCTTTTTAGGTTCAATCGATTAAACCTTAGCCATGGCATGATCTGGATCAGTAATGAATTGTGAAACCTTGACATTATACTTGCTTGTGATGCAATTAGTTCCTTTCCATTAGAGACTGGGAGAGATGTAATTGAGAAAAGTAACACAAGGAAGCTTAGCTTGACCAAGTGTGCATTATCATTTTAGTCATTTCTACAGAAAAGTGCTCGGCAGGGTCTGATAGCTGGAATAAATAAGGAAGAATAACGATAGCTTTGCTTATGGCTTAAGTCTGTATCTCCCAGCAGCAAATCTTCTGTTCAGAAAATCTACAAAAAAGCATATAGCTTTTATCTAATACTTCAGATACATCCCTCATTTTTGGTAGGGGGGAACAACTGACAGCTTGTTCAAGGGCTGTGATTTCCAGCTCATTTACCCTCATAAATATCTACTTAAAACAGTGGAGTACTACTAATTGAGTCCTTTTTTAGAATAATAATAGAACTTCTAAAACATCCTGTTCTTAATTGTTGTCGGCAAGAGCTCTCGCATATTTGGTGGCACAAGCAGGCAGGTAAATGGAACATTATATTGGAAAACATATTGGTGTCTTTCTGAGAACCCTGAGAATAATTGATTTTCAGTATCTTGCCTGAATAGCTTTTTGGAAAAAAATGTTTACAGCCTCAGGCCTGAAGCGCAATTATTTTGGATTAAGACTTGGCACACAGACAAGCATTCGGACTGCCTCTATGGTCGTTTAGTGCCTGCTAGTTTTCTTGTTTTAAATTTTCCTAGGTTTTTAATTTCTTACACTAGGGGTCTTAAATTTCCCATATATTTATAAAACTGGGATGACTTATTCCTTGGGAAAAAAAAACAAACGAGTAATAAAGAACAGAATGAGTCAGGACTCTTCTGTTTTCTTGGAAATCTATTAAAATATTTCCCTTCCTACAGTCAGACATGAATCAGTCAGAGAGATGAATCATTATCAGAACATGTCAAGACATGTTTCCTGACTTAAAAAAACCAAAACGAAACCCCAACAAAAAAAACATCAATCTCCCGCCTTCACTGCCTTTGATATTTTTTCATTTAATTCCACAAAGAGAACTTTGCAAATACCAAACAGTGATAAAGTCAAAAGGTTGTGCCCTCACAGGCAGTGCACGTGTCAGATATCTGCAATCTGTGATTGGTACAGAAGCTCATCCTTTAGACACTTAATCAGAATGTCACTGACCATTAACGATCAATGGGCAGATATATAGTGTCCTTCTTGCAGTCAGAGATGGAGAAGCAGGAAATGAAACTGAGCTGACCTACCGACTTATGCCATGATCTAAATCAAAATCCACAGAACTGTAATAAGGTCATAGGAATCCTAAATTACATTAATTTTTACTCCTAGAGAAAAACTGAAAAGCAAACACAGAGCCCAATTAAATACAAATACAAAATACAAACCCATTAAGTTTGTACAAGCCATATTGGTCCTCTTCCCAGACATGCCTTGTATTTTGGAAATAATACTCTAGCCTCCATGCTTTGGTTTAGGAAATGGCAATTGCATTGGGTTTCACTGAGGAGCTCATAACAGCCAGCTTTTTCTTGGTCTTTTACCAAGTGGTGGTCAAACATTACAGGTATAATAAGGTAAGCTTTATTTAATCTAGCTGTAAAACAAGGTCACACATTTAATAACACTCTCGGGGCATAACGCCAAAAGGTACTGAAAGGTAAGGCTGAGTATAATTTAATGATGCTGTGAGAGATTGATGGCAAGTGGTCGACCTGAGTGTAATTTAATTAGTTGTTGTGAACGGCTGCAGAAGGAAGCTCGGGTTTCTGAGGGCCAGAGTAAATATCGGCTCAGCGGCTGAGGGTCAGTGAACAGGGTATTCTAGTTAAAGCCAGACACAGACCTGGCCACTGGCAAATACATATTATTACTGAATATTTATTTTTTTGTTGGAGAAGCCGATTCAGCACAGGGTGCCACGCTTGTAAGTGAATGCTGCAGAGTTTTCTTCCAAAACAGATGCACTAAAATAGATGGAAAAGATTCCTTTAAAACCTGTAACTCAAAAACTCCTGCAAGGGCTGAATCCATTGACTGGGAAGATGGGCCATGTCTGAAGAGTAGTCAGTCATTAAAAGCACATGGTCCCACTTGCTCATGCGTGAATGCCCTAAGTTGGAGAAGAACTTTGATTTGATGCAGACGGCCTATTTATAGCTGTGAACAGCGGCGCTGCGTGATTCTGGGGTCACGGACACTTGACACCCTGTGTTAACGAAGTGTTGTTTTCGCTTCACTGCTTGTGAAAGCCCAGCTCCGGGGTGACAAGATGTAGTAAAGCCCTTGACAGAGGTACCTCCTGCTGGAGCCGACTTCCCGAGAGAGAGAACGAGCTGCAGAAGTCTCCCATAACAAAAAGATAAATGCATAGTGTCGCATTTTAAACATTTCCATTCCAGAACATGGGAGTTGTGTTGTTTTTTGTTTTCCCTGCATAACTGTTGTTGTGGGAATCTTCAGGTCAGTCGGTGTGTAATGGCTGATGGGGATCTCAGTGTGGTCCTAATGCCTACTTCCATCCTTTACCTTGAATATCCTCTTCCCAGCATCCTCCCTGAAATGCTCTGGAGAGTAGAAGTGGAGAGCTCTTCTGCTCTGCAGTTGAGTTTGATGTAAATCCAGTTCGGCAGTGTGTATTCAGTGATCTGAAATTACATTTACTCTTTCACACTGCATGGTTCACTTCCTACCAGCTGTGCCGTAGCTTTAATGGGCTCTGTGTTTAAAATCCTGCACTTTATCTGGTACTTTTGTACACAATGAATAACCAGTTTGGTTCTCATTTCACTTATGGACAGTTATTATGTTGATTAGTGACAATGTTCGTCACAGTCAATCCACGGTGTCACTGATTTGTGCCTGGATTAGAGTTGGGTTTCCCTCGGTTCGTAGACAAAGGAATCTTCTGATTTACTCTCTCCGCCTCTACTGTTTTTGTGTATTGTGGGTTGCCGTGTTTGGTTGTGCCCTCTGGCTGCACTGTTGTAGGGCGGGGGAATCTGCCAGTGCTCATGGAATTGATGCGGAGAGCCAGCATGAGTCAGACCCACTGGCTTTCGATGGGACCTTTTAACCCCAGTGTCCTTTTATAATCCGGGCCCGAGATCAAATGCACTCCTTCACAGCCTACATGACTCAAAATGTACAGTTTTGTGAAATTGTGGGTCGGTGCTCCAACACAGGGTGGAAGTTGCTTCTAACCATTTGTACGTTGACTGATTAATTGATAATGCTGAATGTTAAATGTATATTGATTTATAACATTTCAGGCCTGGGCCAATACTTTAACATGACTGCTGCTTATCTGAGTAGAAATCGGAAGGAGGGCAGTACATGTTGAAATACTGATGCCAGATGAGGCTTGGTCCTAAGACTTTTACACATTGATGCAGTTTCCAAGTCATCATGCCTGCTGGTGCTAAGTAATGCTGGCGTCCCCCGGTATAGCATGGGGATGATCCATACTGTAAGAGAATGAATTGCAAAAATAGTCAAAGTCCTGATATCTGATGGCTGCTGTAAAGCTCTACAAACAGGCCATGTCTGTTTCCCCGCCTGACAGATGGAAAATGTTTGATAGTCAGCACAAGTAGGGTACTCTAATAAAGCAACTCATTTTGTGATGCGCAAGATAGGCAGTGGCAGATGGGCGTTTTATGATTGCGTGAAGATCAATAAAGAATATCATAATGACTGAGTAGGCCAGGGTGACGGTGTACATGAATATGTTTGAAGTGGAGCAGCTGTTTAATTTTTCCACTGGTGAGATGCAGAGTAGGAAGATAGGAGTCAAACCTGTGGAAATGGGTCACTGATGTTGCAGCCTGATGCCTGTCACATGTTGAACCTGCCTTTTTAAATGCATGCATTGAGGTCCTGATGCTCTGTTCTGTAGTGGCACAGGAGGGGATCGGAGTGAAGATGTCCCGAGTTGAGTATGGACAGACTTCTGTCCACCACACTTGTATGATCTCTACCTCTCTCCTCCTCAGTGCATTGTGTTAATGTTTTCTCCCGCCTTCTGTTTTCAGGTTGAACCCAAAGAACAGATCAAGTGTCCCAACAAGGTATGGGCGTTTTATGCAGTTCTCATTTTGCTTTCGTGATTCAATTTCAGTCTTTCTTGATGAGTGGTTCTTTCCCCGGTGAAGCACACGGTAAAATGAAATTGTCAGCCGCCCTCGAGTTCATTCATGCAGGGTTTTATTTTTAATTTGTTTAATTATATATAAACGCCTCGCTATTCATGGGTCTGATTAAAGATAGGTGAGAAAGTAATAGCCTGGTCTATTTGCCAGATGGCAGTAGTGGTTTGTTGGGAAGTGAATAAAGTTAGCACTGTTACAAAAAAAAAAAAAAAATACATGCCTTCATTTCCCACAAATGACAGAGGCCCAGACCCCTGAAACGCACGGCTGCCCAGGGCCGGAAAGGTTGTGTGCTGGTGTGAGCCCATAGGAGTCAAATCTGAGCCACTGAGTCATGAGTGAGTGCTTGGGGAAGTCCGGAGTATTGAAGGAGGTGGAGCAGGATGTTCCTGCCATCCTGAGATCGCTCCTGAGACCAGAGCCCCTGAGCCTGGGTTGGGATTGGGGCGGCATTTCACTCTCACTCTACCCATGTCTCCTAGTTCAGCTCCAGTTACACTGCAGTTTACTGACACAGTGTCGTGGGGTTGATTCTACTTCCTGGCCAAAGCTAACTCTTGGAAGCAAGGTATCAGAATGTGCCATGTCATGCAAGCAAGTTTGAAGCGGTCTGTTTTGCATGCGAGGCTAAGAACTGTTACAAATTTAATTTAATTAGACAGTGCTGGTGTAAAGTCTCCTCGGGCTGTACCCATTTGTGCATTTACCTTATTAGCATTACAGAAGAAGCATGATTAATTTGGCTCCCGAGTCCATTGTGCATTAATTGTGTGTCATGTCATTCGGTGACCATTTCACTGGGGCATTGGTCTAGTCGGTCCTCATTGGAAGCAACACTTCAATCTGTCTGAGCTTTCCTTATGGGCTGTTTCATGCAAGTACCTAAGCTAAAATCTACCATGCGTACATTAGCCATCATAGATGAGGGTATTCTCCTGCAGACTTTATGCCAGACCTATAAGTAATGGTTGATAACAAAATAAGCCCAGCACTAAATTGCAGGTCTTCTTTCCTTGGGATCTTAAGGTTTTATTCTTAATCTCAAACTCTGGACTATAAATTTCTAGTCATCGCAAATAGTGTTTTATAAATATTGTTAGTATTTTTCCACGGGAAGGAAGGAATGAATGACTGAAAAAATTAATACAGGAGTAAAGGAATGAATAAAAACATACCGACTAAATCAATTAATATCTTGAAACACGGTCAATACTTTTTAGGGAAAATGGATCAACTAATTTCCCTTAAGCCAACTTTGAACTTTGCGTCTGAAACTGAAATTTGCCATTTTGTATCAACATCAATTAGTGTTAAAAGGCGTTGTGTTGAGTAAGACAATGAAAATCGATGCAAAACCCAGTCTGTCAATGTGACTTAAGTAGGTAAAGGCAGTATCAAGCAAGTTTTAGAAAGGGGAAGCTCCATGACTGTAGAGAACTTCACAAACACACATGCACACACATGAACCACTCACTCTTTTTTGTTTGGAAGATTGAATTGCATACTGTAGTTCAATAGTTCTGTCGGGAAAGGTATAGGTTCTTTTAATGCTAATTTGGCTTAACACCCACAAGTATGTGGGTTAAAAGGCATTTGTTCTTGGGTCTTGTTTGTGTTTGGGAAGATTGTTTGCCTTTTCCTGTGATTTGTATTCTTTTATTATGTGTTTGTCTCTTGTTAAGCATGTGCATGGCTTGGCTTGAAAGTCACTTGGTCACTTTTGCTGCTCAGCAGGGGAGTGGAGGGAGTCACAGGAGTCTGCCATGAATTTCTGAGAGAGAAAATGGGGAAATTCAAATTATCTGGAGGAGTGGCAGTCATGCCTTGGCAACACTTCCCCTGCCACACTATCAACCCAGATGAAACCCCAGTGTGTTCTCAGATTGTGTAATTTGCGTAGTATTTCAAAACAGATGGTCAGCTATTAAATGAGATTTGGTCTGTTGCACATTCTGACTCAGACCAGCCCTGATATGCATCCCAAAACACGGCTGAAGCTGTTGTAAATATCCCTGTTGAGTTTATAGTGTAATATTAACTGGACCCTTAAAGAAACAACAATGTCCTCCCTTCACCCCCAAAGTTTTAAGCCAAAATGTCCAAGTGAAAGTTGAGAATGAGTGACACTTGTGTATGGCAGTGTGCTGTGAGCCGGTCACTCAGCGTTGTGTTTGTGTCTCTCAGCCCCGCCTCTCCCAGCCCCACGTCGCCACGCTCCCCCTCCTGGCCGATGTTTTCAGCACCGTCCAGCCCCCTGCCGGCATCCTCCACTTCCAGCGACTCCTCCCCGGCCAGGTGTGTCCCTCCGCCACACTCCTCACTACCCACAATGCCCTGCTGGACTTGTCACCTGTGCTGCACATCACCTTGATCTGACCGCACCTCTCAGTGTTGCACATTGCACAGGGTTCTGAAAACAAGGGAGAAGATTTAGACTCTTCCAAACACCTTTTAAATGCTTTTTTACAGATGTGCTTCTGTGTGGTGGCTCTATAAATAAGTGTTGCTGCTGGCTATGTCTGCTGTATAGGCTTGGGGGCTTAAATAGTTATTTGTTTAAAAGGAAAACTATTCCACAGCCTGTTTGCTGACTTCTCTATGGCTTGAATATCTATCAAAATAAGAAATAATATGCTTGTGAATTTGCTTGCATGTATGCTTTGTTATTAGAAAATATGTAGGAAAATGAAACTAATTACATTTACAGCAGGGTAGCTTAGGCCATTGGATTTTAACTATGAATACTTAGTTTATTGCAGAAGATTTGGAGAACTAAACCCATGCCTCACGCTGGCACTGGAAATGAGTTAAAACTAAATTTGAATTAAGTCAGATTTGTTTCCATCGTAAGCATTAAAGGTCAGAACTGCTTCTCTCTGGGTTCACTTTTCTGGCTGAAGACTCGGTGCAGCTGGGCTGCTAAAGGTTGCATAACGCACCTCCACTGGGACACTCCAGTCCGAACAGTGCGGAGACTGTCAGGACTGAGGTTGTGATGGAAATCAAAAGAGACCGTTTTCTTCCTCTGACTGAAAGCTGTCTGTTGTTGTACATGCTACTTTGATAATCCCAGTTCCGAAAGGCCAACCGACCATAATGATTCTGCAAATGGGAGCTCAAGGACGCATAGTGTTATTATTATGTACATCGATTGGTTTCAAAACTACGTCATAAGACTGATTTCTTTTACTTACCAGCGCCAGGATTAATACTGGAACAAGATGAGACAGAGATGATCTTGTGGTGTTCCAAGTGTGAAATAACTGACACAGAACAATGTAGTCAATAAAGCATACTCTGTCACTCAAACAGACATTTTAAAAGATAAAGAGAACAGCTATATTGTACTGAGTAGGTTTAGCAAGGAGCACTTCTGAAATCCTGCTGCTGTATCTCGAAGCTCCAAACATTTTTATGTCAGGAAATGCATGATAATAAACATGCCAGAATCATTCGGAAGGTTTGCTCATAGCTTTCAAAAGTATAAAAAGAGACGTCTACATACTACAAATGAATCGTTGCTGCATCTAATTTTAATCTGGTGGTTTCAGTGGCTCCTTTTCAAACACAGATTTTGAAGTGTTTACGCACTAATCCTTCATCCTCTGTGAAGAACAAGCCACAAGTAATGTAAAGCATTTGTGCAAGTTATAGATTGTATAGATAGTTTTAAAAGGCACAAGTATGAAGAAAGCTATTCTATTTTAATATAGATAAACTAGGCTCTTTTACACTGCCACTTCTGATCTGGATCAAATTATGCACCGATTTGATCATTATCAGTGGTGTTGCGTTTACACTGCCATTTGATCAGGATCAGCTTTAAGTTGGCACAGGGGTCCTTGCATGCACACTAGCACGCAAGTCCAAACTTCATTATATGCATATATTAAATTAGTCCTTTAGAACACGGCTACATCAAAATGCCATGGGTGCCACGGGCACCGACAGTGTTTCGTGCACACCAGCGGGGGCGGGGGGGTTGCTAGTAGCGTTTCCTTCACTCTGGCGGGGGCAGGGGGGAGTTGGGGGGGGTCATCCGCGCCATTTTTGGCGGGGGCCACTGGATACCGCAAATCACCATGTATTTTTGGCGTATAAAAATTTAACGTTTAGTGTTCATTTTAACTTTAATTTATAATACGGGACTGATACACTTCTGCCTCCTGCCTTTAAAACAAACACTGCCACAATAGCATGTAAGTCCAAACTTAATGATTTTATATATATATTTATATATATATATATATATATATATATATATATATATATATATATATATATATATATATATTTTAAATAAAATTTTATATATATATATACACTCACCTAAAGGATTATTAGGAACACCTGTTCAATTTCTCATTAATGCAATTATCTAACCAACCAATCACATGGCAGTTGCTTCAATGCATTTAGGGGTGTGGTCCTGGTCAAGACAATCTCCTGAACTCCAAACTGAATGTCTGAATGGGAAAGAAAGGTGATTTAAGCAATTTTGAGCGTGGCATGGTTGTTGGTGCCAGACGGGCCGGTCTGAGTATTTCACAATCTGCTCAGTTACTGGGATTTTCACGCACAACCATTTCTAGGGTTTACAAAGAATGGTGTGAAAAGGGAAAAACATCTAGTATGCGGCAGTCCTGTGGGCGAAAATGCCTTGTTGATGCTAGAGGTCAGAGGAGAATGGGCCGACTGATTCAAGCTGATAGAAGAGCAACTTTGACTGAAATAACCACTCGTTACAACCGAGGTATGCAGCAAAGCATTTGTGAAGCCACAACACGTACAACCTTGAGGCGGATGGGCTACAACAGCAGAAGACCCCACCGGGTACCACTCATCTCCACTACAAATAGGAAAAAGAGGCTACAATTTGCACAAGCTCACCAAAATTGGACAGTTGAAGACTGGAAAAATGTTGCCTGGTCTGATGAGTCTCGATTTCTGTTGAGACATTCAGATGGTAGAGTCAGAATTTGGCGTAAACAGAATGAGAACATGGATCCATCATGCCTTGTTACCACTGTGCAGGCTGATGGTGGTGGTGTAATGGTGTGGGGGATGTTTTCTTGGCACACTTTAGGCCCCTTAGTGCCAATTGGGCATCGTTTAAATGCCACGGCCTACCTGAGCATTGTTTCTGACCATGTCCATCCCTTTATGACCACCATGTACCCATCCTCTGATGGCTACTTCCAGCAGGATAATGCACCATGTCACAAAGGTCGAATCATTTCAAATTGGTTTCTTGAACATGACAATGAGTTCACTGTACTAAACTGGCCCCCACAGTCACCAGATCTCAACCCAATAGAGCATCTTTGGGATGTGGTGGAACGGGAGCTTCGTGCCCTGGATGTGCATCCCACAAATCTCCATCAACTGCAAGATGCTATCCTATCAATATGGGCCAACATTTCTAAAGAATGCTTTCAGCACCTTGTTGAATCAATGCCACGTAGAATTAAGGCAGTTCTGAAGGCGAAAGGGGGTCAAACACAGTATTAGTATGGTGTTCCTAATAATCCTTTAGGTGAGTGTATATATATATATACACATATATATACACATATATATATATATATATATATATATATATATATATATATATATATATACATATATACACACACAGTGCATCCGGAAAGTATTCACAGCGCTTCACTTTTTCCATATTTTGTTACATTACATCCTTATTCCAAAATTGATTAAATTAATTATTTTCCTCAAAATTCTACAAACAATACTCCATAATGACAACGTGAAAGAAGTTTGTTTGAAATCTTTGCAAATTTATTAAAAATAAAAAACAAAATAAGCACATGTACATAAGTATTCACAGCCTTTGCCATGACACTCAAAATTGAGCTCAGGTGCATCCTGTTTCCACTGATCATCCTTGAGATGTTTCTACAACTTGACTGGAGTCCACCTGTGGTAAATTCAGTTGATTGGACATGATTTGGAAAGGCACACACCTGTCTATATAAGGTCCCACAGTTAACAATGCATGTCAGAGCATAAACCAAGCCATGAAGTCCAAGGAATTGTCTGTAGACCTCTGAGACAGGATTGTATCGAGGCACAGATCTGGGGAAGGGTACAGAAACATTTCTGCAGCATTGAAGGTCCCAATGAGCACAGTGGCCTCCATCTGTAAATGGAAGAAGTTTGGAACCACCAGGACTCTTCCTAGAGCTGGCCACCCGGCGTGTCTCTGTGGAGAGAGGAGAACCTTCCAGAAGAACAACCATCTCTGCAGCACTCCACCAATCGGGCCTGTATGGTAGAGTGGCCAGACGGAAGCCACTCCTCAGTAAAAGGCACATGACAGCCTGCCTGGAGTTTGCCAAAAGGCACCTGAAGGACTCTCAGACCATGAGAAACAAAGATTGAACTCTTTGGCCTGAATGGCAAGCGTCATGTCTGGAGGAAACCAGGCACCGCTCATCACCTGGCCAATACCATCCCTACAGTGAAGCATGGTGGTGGCAGCATCATGCTGTGGGGATGTTTTTCAGCGGCAGGAACTGGGAGACTAGTCAGGATCGAGGGAAAGATGAATGCAGCAATGTACAGAGACATCCTTGATGAATACCTGCTCCAGAGCGCTCTGGACCTCAGACTGGGGCGAAGGTTCATCTTCCAACAGGACAACGACCCTAAGCACACAGCCAAGATAACAAAGGAGTGGCTACAGGACAACTCTGTGAATGTCCTTGAGTGGCCCAGCCAGAGCCCAGACTTGAACCCGATTGAACATCTCTGGAGAGATCTGAAAATGGCTGTGCACCGACGCTCCCCATCCAACCTGATGGAGAAACTGCCCAAAAATAGGTGTGCCAAGCTTTAGCATCATACTCAAAAAGACTTGAGGCTGTAATTGGTGCCAAAGGTGCTTCAGCAAAGTATTGAGCAAAGGCTGTGAATACTTATGTACATGTGCTTTTTTATTTTTTTATTTGAAATCTTTGCAAATTTATTAAAAACAAACTTCTTTCACGTTGTCATTATGGAGTATTGTTTGTAGAATTTTGAGGAAAATAATGAATTTAATCCATTTTGGAATCAGGCTGTAACATAACAAAATGTGGAAAAAGTGAAGCGCTGTGAATACTTTCCGGATTCACTGTATATATTAAATGAGTCATTCAGAACACATACACATACACCGATCAGCCATAACATTATGACCACTGACAGGTGAAGTGAATAACACTGATAATCTCGTTATCATGGCACCTGTCAGTGGGTGGGATATATTAGGCAGCAAGTGAACATTTTGTCCTCAAAGTTGATGTGTTAGAAGCAGGAAAAATGGGCAAGCGTAAGGATCTGAGCGACTTTGACAAGGGCCAAATTGTGTTGGCTAGACGACTGGGTCAGAGCATCTCCAAAACTGCTGCTCTTGTGTGGTGTTCCCTGTCTGCAGTGGTCAATACCTAGGAAGGAAGGAAAAGCAGTGAACCGGTGACAGGGTCATGGGCAGCCAAGGCTCACTGATGCACGTGGGGAGTGAAGGCTGGCCCATGTTGTCCGATCCAACAGACGAGCTACTGTAGCTCAAATTGCTGAAAAAGTGAATGCTGGTTCAGATAGAAAGGTGTCAGAACACACAGTGCATCGCAGTTTGTTGCGTATGGGGCTGCGTAGCCGCAGACCAGTCAGGGTGCCCATGCTGAGCCCTGTCCACTGCCGAAAGCGCCTACAATGGACACGTGAGCATCAGAACTGGACCACGGAGCAATGGAAGAAGGTGGCCTGGTCTGATGAATCACAAGTTCAAGGTGTTGACTTGGCCTCCAAATTCCCCAGATCTCAATCCAATCGAGCATCTGTGGGATGTGCTGGAAAAACAAGTCCGATCCATGGAGGCCCCACCTCGCAACTTACAGGACTTAAAGGATCTGCTGCTGACGTCTTGGTGCCAGATACCACAGCACACCTTCAGAGGTCTAGTGGAGTCCATGCCTCGACGGGTCAGGGCTGTTTTGGCAGCAAAAGGGGGACCTACACAATATTAGGCAGGTGGTCATAATGTTATGGCTGACTATACTAAATAAATAAACTACTTTTACTAGCTTTACAACAGTTCCCCCACCCCCACCCCAATACTAACAGGTTCAGTACTAAAAATGAATATATGTATGGCAGTTTCTGTGAAAAATGTTTTAAATACCAACCATACCCACCACAAAACCAGACCTCTTATCCAAGAGGATTGGAAAGAAATGGACACTTTAAATAGAAGTTAAATAAAACAGATGGATGGGGAGAGAAGTTTGTGTGCTTTTAAACTGCATAACTATATTTGGCAGTTTGTGCAAAGCAATTTCACAGATTGGGTGTGAGCTTGGCTTTTTAACATTTGCTTTCCCTTTCTGAGAGGAATGTTAATTCCAGAGTTGTGGAAAGCTATTGACGTTGGTAGGTTGAAAGCCTTTTGACCCAATTAACCAAAAGCGTGAAAGTGATTTCATTCGTCATGTACACTTGACGAGCTCTGTGCTCCCACTCCTGTGTCTTGACGTGCCGTGTCTTTGCAGTCCGACCCTGCGGAAGGCCCGGGCCCTGTACGCCTGCAAGGCGGAGCACGACTCGGAGCTCTCCTTCACAGCTGGCACCATCTTTGAAAACGGTGAGTTTCGGCTGTTGTGGCATCCGGTCACAGGAAGTGCAAGGAGCATGGAGGAATGGTGAAAACGGCTTCCTTTGCAGCTTTCTCACGCAGCATTCAGTAGGCGTTGTGGCATGGAAGCTAGGTTTCATAACATACAGTAGATGAGTTTCAGTTCCTTGTTTTGAGTCAATCTTGCCTACATTAGTTTTCGACGTGGGGGTTTCATCGTTAGACTCTGTGCCCTTTTGGCATGTTCCTGTCATTTTTATTGCTCCTTACTCTTTAGCTATCCTACCATAAGATTGCATTGGATTATAAATATACTCTAGAAGATATTTTTAGCCCTCAGACCATTGGATAGATGCCCATATTGCACGGCTGGCCTTACAGATTTAGAGCAGGGTGCCTATACTGTCTGCTCATTATGACGGAATATAAGGGTTACTGAAGGTGCATTTGACTGCAGCACGGTGTAGCTACATTCTGCCTAACGCCCAGAACAGATGGCACAGGTTTGGTAAACAGCCAGACCCTGGTAAATCGCTGTGCTTAGAGGACACTTGACGGATCACTCTATTGGGCTCAAAGTTCTCACTATGATCACTATTTTTACACTGTTGCAACTCAGGTTCCATTGACTGTGTAAATAGAAATTTGTTGACGGGATGAAGTGTCGAGTTACATGGGGTGTATCGGACGTATACATGTTGCTTCTAATCCAGGAGTCTCTGCCTGTTTGTGTTCCCTGAGATCACAAAAGTTGTTGGTTACTTTTTCCAGATTTTTTTTTTTCCCCTCTTGGCCCTAGTGTAAAATATGAGAAGCAATCATTTACCTTTAGTTCCACATGCAAGGTGTCTTTTGCACTCTGCAGTGTCTGAAGGTTTCTCTCTTCACATTGCCACAGTTCATCCATCACGAGAGCCAGGCTGGCTGGAAGGCACGCTAGATGGGAAGACTGGTTTAATACCTGAGAACTACGTGGAGTTTGTATAGCCCAAGCCTCTGTACTCTGATGTTGACGGAGCAGCGAAGGAAGACGATGAGGACCCTGGGGGGCTGCAGTCAGAGAGACCGCCCACAGGAAGACCGTGTGCTGGTTGGTCTGTGTCAGCGGGTGTGTACATATACGTGTGTGCTGTCTTCAGAACATCTCGTGCTTTAAGGGGCCCGGCTTCTTCTCTAATGGGTATTGTGACTGCGCTTTCAGCAGAAGAGGGACTTCAGGAGACATTTGTTCGATGAAAAATTCAGTGGCCTTAAATTTCCAGAGAGGAGTGTGATGGCTTTGTCCCAGGGCTACCTTATCCCCTCTCCCCCATCTCCAGTCCAGTCTGTTTTAAGTGCAGTTCCAGAATCGGCCGGCCATATTATCAAGTACAAATTAAATGAACAACTTTGATGTAATGATTTTTTTTTCCCTGAATGGTGCCAACGTGCACGCCTGTGTAAATAACGACATGCCCCCGTGCCCACAACACGTGGAGATGTGACTTCACTGTACCGGACTCTGAGCTGGATATCTGAAGGCATTTCTTATTAGAAACATCTCCCAGCATTGTTAAATTTGGGATAAGGGAAACAATTCACAGTTAACTTTAATGGAAGCTTTTTTGGGTTTTTTTCCAACCAATATCTCTTTTCAGAATAAGATGTATTAATGTTGGGGGGGGGGCACTGTTTTTGTAGCTTTGCTTTTTAATTTTTAATTTCCAAACTCATGCTAACATGGGGATGGTAAAAACAAAGGGTGGGGTTTGATGCGAAGGGGGGCTCTTGACATGGTGGCATTAGCCCCTCCCTTTATTTATAAAATCATTATTAATATTTTTGCAGGGTGCGATCCTGACTGAAATTGCTTTATTTTTTGGGGTGTGTTTGAAATTAACATTTGTACATAAGTGATATTTGAGAAGGTATAATTTTTTAAGCCAAAAATTTATATTTCATGTTTTTAGTGGACTAACTTAATGTTTTAGCTGTTTATTTTTGCTTGCTCATTTTCTCTTTTCGTCTTTTTATTGTCTGTGATCCTGCCTTAATATTGGTTAATGAGATCTAAACAAATTAAATCCTAAAATGAATAACGAACTTACTTGTACAGCTTTGCTCCATTAAAAAATTACCACCAGCTGCCCTGTATCGCCTACTCTTACAACTCGTCCTGAAACAAACCTGTGGGAAAGAAGAACGCTTTATCACTTCATCTTCAGAATGCAAACTGCTCTGCAAGACATTTAGACCGCGATGATGTACTGTGACTCGGCACTGCCAGTTAGCAGGCTTCTGTAAATCCAATTCAGTTACTATAATTGAAACAACTTGTTTTAAAAGGGGACATGATTTGAATATTAAAAATAAATACATCTGGGGGGGAAACTAAGAGAAATCCCTATAGCTGCAAACTGTATATGCCTTAGATATACAAACATCATATAGTTAGGTGCTTTAAGTATTGAAAGTGACATTTACCCATTTACCAATATCATTATCTCTGCAGCTCTCAGGCACTCTGCAGACATCAGTTGTGTAAATGCCTGAGATTTTAGGCTAGTTCTTTTTTTTAAGAAAACAACTGTGAGCACTCAACCTGCATGTATAGGAATTATTATGGCATAGGTTATTAGGAAGCTGGTGGCTTTCTATTCTCTCACATTATATAGTGACAGGAATAAAATGAAGGCAGTATGAGCCGACACTCACACGTGCAGGTAAAAGATCACGTATGAAAGCTTTTGCTGGTTGAGATGCCCGTTTGGAATCGCTTTGTAACAACGATCCACCTGCGTTAGATTTGTCAAAGCAACAGCTGCAGCCATCAAAGGCTCGGGCCGTGGAGCAGCACTTCCCTGCCGATTTAATTGTTAACTTCAGCGTTAGAGCAGCTTCAAAATTCCATCTAAGTGCTGATTAAAGCAAAAGAAAGTCAGTACCTTGCAGTCCTCAGCACCAGGTATACAAAATGCTAATTAGTGCAGAATCAATGCTGAAGTTATGCAACAACTGAAGTTAATGAAAAATGTTGATTATAGTGATATTCCATTAATGCACACATCTGTCACCAGAGGATGCCTGTATTTACCCTTGTTGTGTGTGGACTTTTAAGCTTACAGTGACAAATTACATTCAGAACAATTTTCGATTAACAACATTTTACCAATAATTGGCTATGGTAAGCAGGGGGTAATGTAAACATACATACGAACCCATTGTTCCAGAGCCGCCCTTGATTGGCATGTTTTCCAATCCAACCCCCTACCACGATAGTACAGCCAAGAGGGAGTCAAGGGTTTGCTTTGGTCCGAAATGCATGTATACACCTAAATCGAGAGAAACCTAAAACATGAGAGTGTGTGTGTACATGCATATAGAACATGTATTCTGTAAAGTGCATATGTACATTTAGAAGGGGAGGCCATTTCCACCAACACACTTACCTGTGTTGCATGTATTGCTTGGAGAGCAATTAAAGGGATACTGTGCTTTGCTGAACTCTTTCCCAGCGATGTATAAATTAACCTATACAATAATTGGAATTGAATTAAATTGCTGTTTGGCGTTTCGCCACTTCCCTACCTAATCGTTTCGGATTTTAAAGGGATTTCTGAAGGCAATTTCTTTAGTCTTGTGTAAATATTGCACATTGCACCATGTAATGGATTTTATTTTGGGGGGGGAGGGGTTGCCATACATTTATTGCATAATAGAATAAAATATTTTTACCCACGTTTTCTGTGAGTTCTGTGATGTTCTTTTTTTCTGTCTTTAATGCACAGCACTCAAAAGAGTCATTACCTCTGAGAAAAGGACAACAGCACACTTGATGAAGTTCCCAATGGGTAATTCTGAAAGACTGAGCTGCACGAAGCAGCATATTAGATTTACGACATGGTGTTAAACTGACACTTTCTCAAAGATGGCAACTACTGTGTACTAGGAAAAAAATCATAATCTGAATGCAGACAGATTTTAAATTAAAAACCTGCATGAACAACTTTTGACCATTTACAGATGTGTTTTCAAAGTAAGGTAACCGAGGTCACAGTGGACGCTCCCCAAGGTAAAATGAACACAAACACACAACATACAGCCCCTGTAATGGAAAAGCACATTTTATTATATGAATGATTGCTCTGCTTTACCTGCGTTATTATAAGTGACTTACAATTATTGAACTAACCATTTTCTTTATTGTTTACAATGGTGTCTTATCATCATACCTACCAGAGTACAAGTGTAATAAAGTTTGAAAAGTACCACGCACACACACAAAAAGGACTTTGCAGCCCGACATTTAATCAAATAGGTGAAAGATCAACATTTACTACAGATGTATAATACAGAAGTCATAGAAAACTATTTTTTAAATGTTTTTGTTTACATTGGATTAACATGTACATAATTGAAATACAAACAAAACAGACTTGAATGAAAGCCATATACCAGTGAAATATGATCTGCCCTTAATTATTTCTTTAAAAGATAGTATTTGCATGTATCTTATACAAAATAGACTTTTTCAACCAGTATTACGGTAGTGCAATTTCATAGGCTCGAGCTGATAAGATTACTTTCACACACAGGTCTCCTCTCTCTGAAGTGACTGGCTAATTTCACAGTAATATACAAGAGACCAAAGCCCTAAACCATTACAAAATATATATTTTTATTTTGTTACTTTACTTGAGTGCTATTGTACATCTCCTGTAACTGCCTAAATATTTCTGCTTTGGTCACTGAAGTGTTGAACTATACAAAATATACACTCCAGTTACACTTTCTGTTATTTATGTAAAACATATGGCATATATATATTTTTTTGTTTTATAAATCTTTCCCATCAAGATATAGAATTTACATTTATTTACAATTCAAATGAAATCATATGAACAACTAATATTTCTAACACTTAGAAATCACATTTAGATACGGTTGTTTAAAAAATAAAACAAAAACAAACCAACATCACATTATCGTCCTTAGCCATTTTAACTGATTAAAATAAAATTGAAGATTAAAATGTTTAATAAAACCCAAGAGGATATTAACTGGATTAGTCTGTATTAATATTTGTATAGATAAAATATATGCTTAGCTGTATAGCATTTACAAGGAGAATTTACATTTGTCTGATATATTTCCTGAATTTTCAACATAATAGCAGAATCTCAATTTTCTTTATCAATTCAAATGAAATGAAAGGCAATCATTAAAACTGGTCTAAAACACTGAAATCATTTTATTTTTAGATGACTTGTATTTAAATGCAACGATCTTCATAAAAATACGGATTCTCATCACATACGGACATCATTATTATTGCCAAAAGAGGGGCCCAATCAAACGATTTGACAATACCCTGATACTGTATGTGAAAGTAACCTGGAAGGATAAAACAATCAAAATAAACAAACTGCAGTGGAGCAGGGGTAAAGCGAAGGAAAGCATACAAGGAATAGTCTTGACGAATTACGTTAATGAAGATTGCAAATGAGCAAATGAGACTTAAAATCCATTAATCGTGAATCTCTTTTTGCCACATCAGAGAAAGACTGAACATTTCAACGTCAGGTCGACAGCACAGCTCTGACATTGATCAAGATCGTCGGCTTGCCACTCACACACAGCTCTTTGTCACACACAAGACATTTCTTCAACTGCCTCGTGGCTCCTGGAACTGGTTTCAGCACAGAGATCAGGGACTGTAATGCCATAATAATCGGCATCTCCACATTACATTATTATTATTACTGTTACAAATCTGTAAAATCTCCATTGACTCCAGTTAATTACACACTTTTTTTTTTTCCTTGACTATATCCAGAGAACCCGTGTAAAATAAGGCTGTGAGGTGATCTGTAACAACAAGGGGTAATTTGCCACAACAGTGACAGACTACTAGACAGTATGCTGGCCGGGTTTGTGCAGAATTACACTAGAAATTAATTAATTATGTAATAATAATTAGAACTTGAAGGGTTAATGGGCTAAAAAAAATAGTTTCCTGCTAAATCTATTGTCGCTATTCTCTTCCAGAAAACTGTAAAGCTTTAATTTAGTGCAGTGCATTTTTTTTTTAAAACAAATAAGACTTACAATTCCCAGATTACAATTACTAGACCTTGCTTATAAATGCTTATTTTTGTCTGAATTAAATTAGATATCTACTTTAGTTTGCCTATTTTTTAAATGTTTTGCCATGTGAATAGTTTTTTTTTTTAACATCTCGTTTAACCTAGTTAGCATAATAATGAATTGAATCAATCAATCATTCATTCATCATTAAAGTCTTAAAAGCTGCATTGTTTCCTCTGAACTGAGATCAAAAGACAATTAACACTATGAATTTAATTTAAAATATTTTCCTTTTTGCAGGAAAACATGCTGGTGACAAAATTAAAAAAAGTTATGAAAATATTGAAATATATATATGTGTGTATGTGTGTGTGTGTATATATATATATATATATATATATATATATATATATATATATATATATACATATACACACACAGACACATACACACGTATATAAAATATAGGCATATAAAAATTGGCTTTTTTTTTTTCCTGTTTTTTTCAGCTGGTGCAAATTAAGCCAATTTTTCAGAGATCAATAAAACTAATTCCTTTTAGAAACACCTTCTGAATCAACATGATCACAGTTATCTCTGGGACAGGGAACAACCAGAATATATACACACACACACAAGCATAGTGTAAAATACAAATAATAATGATCATAGTAAAAGCACTGTTTGGCACTCAAGGAAAGATAAAGGGATAAAAGGGACCAGCTACTATATCCTCCAATTGCCGCGATGGATATCAGAGTCACAGAGAAACCACTTGTCTCGTGTGTCATAGTCTTAGTTTATGATTACGATTTGAATAAGAGTAAGTGAAGGATCAATTTCAATCAACAAAGGCTTGCAATATACAAGGCGCAAAGACATTCACGCACACTCACACACACGGTGTCCCCAACAGTAGAGCACACACATCTACTTCTGCTCCACAAACTTTGAAAAAAGGATGATGGATGAAAAGCTGATGGTGTGAAAATGAGTGACCGAACCCCTGCTGACTGTATTAGTGACCCAATGTCAATGATCTGAGACCCGCAAAGAACACAGTTACACCTCTCTGTATGGGAGTTACTTCACACTGTAAAATGGGCTGTTCTCTCTCAAATGTGCTGAGCTTTCAATGGCAGCTTTTGGCATTAATAAAGATAACCACAATCATTCCCCGTCAAACTCATTTAAACATCATTGTTTCTCTATGTGCACATGCCATTTATCTCAAGGCACTCCTCAACAGGGACCAAACAAACCCCGAAAACCTTTGGTTTTCCTATGTCGAGCTGCCTTTCATCAAACCGATCCTCAGAGACACAGACAACTGAACTTGGGCCAGGAGCACAGCCCTGCATTTCCATTACTTAACACAGCTGTGACGGGCTGGGAAAAATGGACGGCATTGAATTGAATTTTATTTGTCTCCTGGGTTTTAAATTCCACTCAATGATACTTATCTTACCTCTAATATGGCTAAAATAATGATAATGTATATAATAATGTTCTATTACACATTTGTGAGGTTTGATTTTTTTCCTATTAATAATAATACTTTGCTCTGAATACTGTGAACCTATTGTATTTAAAGCAAACCTGAAGTGCTGAAGTTGCATTTTTAAAATGGCAAATTTAACCTACATTGAAAAATGTACTGTGTGAGCTTTATAAGGGTCACTTATTTTAGTTCACACGCCAGAGGATCTTTGAGCTGCCCAATTGAGAGAGAATAAAAAGGATATGACCAAGTGCAAGTAATATAAAAATACATACAGATAAGACTAGGTTTAATCATTATGTATGCAAGATACTTGCCTTGGACTGTTACAAAAAATGGCTAAAATCAGACAGCAAAAAAAGCTAAAAAAGGCACATCTTTTTCCCTTTTCTGATATACATTTGTAAACATTTAGCAGTTTGCATGCATAAAATCAGTTTCTAACTGTATAAAATATTATTTAAAAAACAAAACAAAAAAAAGTATAAGATTTATTTTTTCCTGGCCAATTTAAGCAGTTTATAAGCAAAAAACTAAATCCAAACAACTAAACTTCTATACTTTTTTCAATACCTCCTAATCTCCATCCTTCACCCTCTCTTGGCCCTCTATAAACCCTACGTAGTGCATACTGTCTCAACAATCAGTTTTATAATGGGATTATTCCGATTTCCCAAATACCTGAAAATCTGAGGGAAATGAGCTTGTATAATTTAAGGCATTTCTTCATGCTGTAAGGCAGTCACTTTTGATGAAAGAGAAGTGGCTTCATGCTACCGGTTTTGAATTTTGGTAACTGGTTGCTGATAATTTCTGCCAGCATCTCTGGAAACTCCACGCTCAATGATTTGTTCAGAAAGGTGTAGAAGCAGAAATTTATAAGTCCACCCACCAACTGTAGAAAAGGACAAAAAAAAAAAAAGTTTAGCTTCTGAATTAAAAAAAAAAAGTTTTTTCTGACCAATCTCAAATCACAATCCAACGATTTAAATGCTGGAGTCATATTCATATTACATAATCATAATCATGTTTTATCATTTATAATTGGCTAATAAGGTTGGATTACAAATATACACTTTGCTTTCAAGTTAGAAATGGTTTGTGGTGAGGATACATATAGAAAAAGAAAAGGCCTTCATCATTAAAATTATACCACAGTGTATAAACTCACCTCATGCATGGAGTCCAAGAGCTTTGTCAGCTGGTAAAACCTCTGCCAGTTTTGGCTGGAGTTCTCTTCTCGTTTGACGATCGCCTTTCCCAACTCCTTAATGTATGACATCCGAATCTCATCGAAGACACTCTGACTCTTCAGCCCTTCCTTGGGGACTGCAAAGGCATGCATTCAATATCGTGAAAATCAAGATGCTAGAGCAAACCACAAATACAATAAAATTGTATTTAATTTTAAAATAGCTAAATAAATTATGCTAGGGGCTCAAATATGACTGACTTCACATATTATGGAATGAGTGGTAATTACTTTTTTTTTTTTTTCACACATCTTAATTTCAGACTGAATCTGATCTCTGTGCTTTCAGTGTTGTGCTTCAGTGTTTCAAGTATGTGCAAGAACCCAGTAAAAACATTCCAAAAAACACTTATGCATAACATAAGGTATTTTAAATTATTTTAATTCTAAATCATTCTTCCTTATAGAGTAACAGCTAATAGATATAAAACCAACAAAAACATACCAGTACTCAGCAGCAGTAGGACTTTCATGCAGAGATACTCATCGTAGGAAACCTGCAGCCGCACAAACTCATTGGAAATCTTCAGCATTTGTTCGCACTGTTCATTCATATATGGTAATTTCATTCTCTCTCTGCATAGAAGTAAATACAGACATCAAATAATTGGATGAAGGTTATCAAATCAATACGGGTTTTCAGAACAACTGCACAACTTTCATTCATCGAACAGCCAAAATAGTCTGCGGCTTATATATCCACTGTACACCAGCTCGGTGTGACTGGATGAAGAAGAATATAGAACTCAGTGTAAATAAAGATCAGACTTACTCATTAATCACCAGGTCTGGTGCAAAGCACAGCATGCTGCCATTGGACTGCTGGAAGGACCTCCAGCCCAGCCCAAAGGACATGAGGACCATCCAGGAGCACTGCAGCAGAGTCATTTGGTCATCAAGATGCAGGTTTCTAAACCCTAGACAAGGCATGAGACAAAGGGAGGGATGGAGGGAAGTCTCACATATTATTAAAACAAACCATGTGCATGAAAACACCCCATATAGGCTCATACGTTGTGTGATGTGGGTCTCTGCATTCAAAAAGTGTCTCATGCATTTTGGGCAATAAGAGACCCACATCACATGACACAAACTATTAAGAAAATCACCTGAGATTAGCTGCACAAATAACATCACAGTGCAAATAACTTATTTGCTTTAAAATACAATTCAGCCCCACTTCGTTCAGGATTAACTAACTGACCTGTCTGTGTTTTTAAACACTCAAATTTATGTGCACAGAATGACATGTATACACAAGATAAGAGCATTTTGAATGACTGGGAATGCTGTTCTGTGATTGGCTAGTGATTTGATAATTCAATGTCATAATTTAATGTCAAGTTACCTGAAACACACACATTATATATATATATATATATATATATATATATATATATATATATATATAAATAAATTCAAATACAATACATAAATACATAAATAAATTGCTGATGTCAATCAAGTATGTGCATTTTGCCAGTAAACCATTTTTAACACATTATTTTGTATTTGGATCTTGAAGGAGATAATAAAGGCTTTATTTTCATCCTTGTACAGTCAAGGGGTACATATTAAGTGAATCCAGGAATGACTAAGACATCCAATGACAAATATAACGCACTCTGAAGTTCGCTTGGTAATACGAAAACTGTTAAGGACAATATGCCATGCAACCCAAAGGAGAAGATGTTTCTTACTAATGTATCTCAAATGCTGCATCAGTTTAAATTGCCTTTCCACTGTTATAGAGTAAATGTCAAGATGACAACATTGCGAACTGAAAGCACAATTAAATAATGTGAAAAAATATATTTTCTCTCTCAATAAATCATTGTTTCTGTGGCTGCTCTCTTTTAATTATATAACACACAAAACCATTACTACACTGCATGGTAAATTCATTCCATGAATTAGAAATTGAATTGCATATGCCTTGTGTTGCCTTACATTAATCCTTTTAGCATCTGCCTCGTTAGGCACACCTGAGTGACTCAAGCAAGCCTATAGAGACTGACATCACACACACAGCATACTGCAAACATCCAGAGACGGAATGCAATCAGATTTAGCTCCATCCTCTTGTTAAAAATTCTTAATGAAGTGCAAAAAAAAAAAAAAAGGAAATAATTATATTTATCTTCCCTAGAAAAACACAATTATCCTTCAGTGGTAGAACGCTATGGATGATTGCCATGTTTAAAAAAAAAAAAATATATATATATAAGCATATTGGTTTTTGTAGATAACTTTCTTCTTTTGAGTGCTTTTAGCAATTGGATGTTTTTATTGTTTTATTACTAATACTTAGTTATCCTAGATTGTATTTTATTTATTTACTTACCACTGTTTGTGTATCCCTGAGCTATTTTATTGCAGTTCTTAAAAAACAAAAGTCCTGTATTTTCATTCTGTACATAAAGCACTTTGAGCTCGACTGAAATACTTATTATCATTAAAAACAATGAAAGCAGCCAACCAGATGGACTTCACCTTTGATATTATGAGACTAGAAGTCTGCAATCACTCATTTTTGGTTTACATGCTACAAACTGAAATGTTTACTTGACACATGGAAGCATGATCTCACCTGGGAGTGCCTTTGCCCATTTCACAGAAGAGATGACTTGTCTTCCTCCGAGCCTGTTGAGTGTGGTCATGAGCCGTGTGGAGTTGTCTGGGACGGTGCTGTCGTATCCCGAGTAGATTATTTCTGGCTCGATGGCTTTCAGGAGGGACAGCATGGTGGGCACTAGCTGTGGCATCGACTTGGGAATCAGGGCTCGCGCTCGCTCGTCGGGCAGGGCGACTGGTGACTCAATGACTGGCTGAACTCCCTTTAATCTGTTCAGCTTCTTGGTTTTTCTCGCTGAAAATGTCAAGCACAAAGCAAGCAAGATAAATAGATAAATAGAATAGGAAGAAAGAAAATAAAATCTGTTACACTTGGTAATCCTGCAACCATTTGTATAAAATACCCACAATTCCATTCTCCAAAATGAAACCTTCCAGACAGTAGCTCATCGAGTACGAAGAAAACATTCAAACTGTTGATGAAAAATCCCTGCTCCTGGATATATTGTAAAATGAACTGAATAAAACCATAGTTTAAACCGTTGCAGGTGATTTATTCGGAAATGTACTAAAAATGAATAAATGCATGAATGAAAGCCAGACGAATTCTACAAATGTCGTTTTCTATGCTTTTCCGTGCAAAAATACAATACACTGCACAACAATCTTCTCCTGTTTAAATTTCACACAGGCTGGATAAGTCAGATTATCTAATTTTAAATGAATACTTATTCAGCAACAACAGGTTCAAACTTGGGTTAGAAATACTGAGCCTATCTCCACAGAGAGGGAATATTTCGAACGCACAACAGACAGAACTTTGATGACTCATCTGCAGTGATACTGCAGGGAGGATGTAGGCGGTTCATCCTTAAAAGCCCTCGTTTTCATAACACATTTCTCCCAATTCAGATTTACTTACTTTTTTGTTCCCAAAACGATCAGAATGTAAATACCTCTTTATACCATTTCACAACTCTTCCCATTGACCTGGGTATGTAACAGTACAAACTGGACAATGTTGGAGGATATTGGAAGCACAGGGGTTAAATCTCCTTAGTTTATCTTAATGTTCTAACATCCAATGACTAGTTGGGCTATAAAGCAGTGTAATCCTGGCCTGAATACAAGAATATAAAATAATATACTACTACTAATGGCAATAATCTGCCCCACCCCCAATAATGATTTCCCCTTTTCCATCGCTTCAGAGAAAGATGCTGCTGGCAGGTCAGGTTTTCCTGCTGCTTATTTTGTTTCCTTGCATTCCCATTCATAAACAGGAAAACATCAGCCTGGCACTCGAAAATCTCAAAAAATAAAATAAAACAAAGATGACTCTTGATTTTGACATTGTCTTTTTAGTTGTTGTGTTAGGTCTTGCTGGGGTTCAGATGTGACCATCAAATATGATCCTGCCCTTTACTTTTTCTTTAATTTCCTCTATAAGGTTTCTATGGCAACTAAGAGCTTTTCTGGCAGAACTCAGGATGTAGTTCTCTCTGGTGCTTTGCTGACATATAAATTATGTATTTGCAGAGATCAAAATATAAAAACAATTTCGTAATTTTTATTTTTTTTAAATACTGGCAATACAGGAAAAAAAGGAAAATGTTTCAGCAAAACAAAAAATATTGAAGAACACCAGGATTGTTCCAGCGTTCTTGCAATAAAATCAGTGTTATAGTAGATTTACTTCCAACTAATACGGAAGGGGGTTTCAGCTACAGGTACTTTTGGAAAAGAACATTGTAATATGTTTCAGCAGAGGATCCTGGTCTTCTTATGGCCAGTCCAAATGAAAACCAAGTTATTCACCAGTCACATTTTGTTTGACAAACAATCCTTCCTTCTTTTAATGCAAACCCAACATGACGCACTGTGTTTGAAATTGAATTTGCAATTGGCAGGTGCACTAAAGTTTTGATTTGTTCCAGGCCTCAGTTAATATCTTACACACCTCACACGGTTTTCAATTTAGACAGCACTTGAATGTCAAAATAATGATTTAATTAGATAAATAAACTCTAAATAATCCCTATTTTTACCTGTGGAGTGTGTCCATTTCTAATTAGCTTTTTCTTTGTAAGTAAAGATGTGATATATAAAAAAAAAATCTACCTTCCAGATTCATTCCTGCTTGCAGACATTTGCGAAAGCGGCATGCTGGGCAGTTCTTCCTGCGGATCTTGTCTATGATGCAGTCATTTCTCCCTGCACATAAATAGTTGTGTTGCCCTGGAATAAGGAAAGTAATTACAGGTTAGCAAACATTAGCAGGAGAGGATTATCCACCATCCCCTCATCACTACTGCGCTTCATTAAACAGGCCTACTCAAGGTTTCCCTGAGATTAGTGCTAAAGACCTCATACCTCTGACCTGCGGGAGTACCCTGGTTAAAACCCCATGATTTGGCAGTATGAAATAGCTGATGCAGCAGCTTTCATTCAGAAATGATCACATTTCACACAGAAAAAAATCTGCCACAGAAAATGGACGCTCATTTAAAATAAGAACGTCCTCAGGGACCACCACTCCAGTAATCTCTCTGCACTACACAGGGAATAAAGGGAATAGAAAACACTGCAGCAGAAAGACAATCTACCTACACCTGGTAAAATGAGCTGCCTGAAAACTGAGATGCAGTTTTACTCACATCTTGATGTGACATGACAGCAAAAACTATCTTCCCAACACTGGTGGGAGGACCTTAAGTGGCTCTGTAATCTATATCCTGTTAACAATGACACAAATTCAACATCAGCAGCAATAATAATAGCAGTTAAGCTCAATTTTTTTCCATTCCATTTTTGCTATTCTTAAAAGATGGCAAACAACACTGGGGTGCAATGAGTGATGAAAATCTGTTGTCCAAATGATTTATAATCAATTACCTACAAAAGGTAATTTTTTTCCACATAGGGGTTTTCACATGGTACATTGTTACAAGAAAGACTTCTACCCCAGTCAGATTTTCGAACTACACAGCGGTACACAGAAAGGGAAGGGGTCGATCTGTAATGAGATGCAATGTTGTGGGCTCATGTAACACGCTGTGGTGTCTCTGCAGCAGTCTTTTCCAGGCAAGACACTAAAGGCGGTAAGCACACTGGTTTGACATCAAATCAATAAATCACACACCTCTCCTCTCACCCACAACCACATCTTGTTAACATTTTCTTCTATCAATTCAAGGTATCATTAGGTTACATTTTCGTCGGCTACACGTAACACATAATTGATTTCACCTTATCGCTCAATACAAACAGCCCTGAGGAAAGTAAGGTCAGAGGTAAACTGATTAAAAACGTTTTTCTATTTCATTCATTTACAAGCAAAATGGATGCTTTATGAGCAATGGGCAGTTTCTTTTCTCTTTTCTTGTTTTCCCCCTGCTAATGAAATGAGCCCTTAATGTTTTCCCTTGCAGCACATTTATTGCTGCACCTTGATATAATATACCAGGAAGAAATGGGCAAAACATTAACTGCCCCTGTAGGACTGCCTATTGCATTGCAACAACAGACAATATTCCAAGAGGTGTCACATGTTACTTCAATGCTCTGCTTGCTGTGGGAAAACTACACTTCAACCATGGGGTCCCCAGTACTAACCAGTGGATCAAAGACTTGTTGATGTGCAGTACTATGGGTCTTTTAACTAAGTACCCTTGTGCTGACATCTAACCCACTATGGGCCTGACCTCTTGTTTCTGGTCGGTAATTTAAAGCAGACTAATCTTTTATTCCTTAGGCTGAAGTACGTGACAAAGAGAGGCTAATATGGTCTCTCAGCTTTCCTTCCACAGTCAGTCAGGGCTATCGATACCTAGGGTTTCCATAGTCTAACTTCCTAAAGAAATGTATTAATCATAGACATCATGGCTTGTGTAGAAAGTGCATGGAGAGTTTAGCAATAAATTAAACGGTAGGCAGACAAAAGGCAGACAAGGGATGCAATAGCACAGCCTGATGCATTTTCATTTCTTAAAAACCTATAGCTGCTACAAGTGCTGTTATTAATTCATTTCGATGAAGGTTAAAGTTGATGGACAAATATTAACCATTCACCTCATTCATAAGCCATAGCTTTATATAATTTCATTGAATTATTGAGCACATCCCAGATCGCAGTGCCGTGCTAATAACCAAAAGGGGAAGTTATTGAGAGATTTCTCCCTGAATTTGCACATTTACACCATTAGCTCTTAGCAGTTTTAAGTGTTCCTGTTATTCATCTCAATGTAGAGTAACATTACCTAGATAAGAGAAGGTTTCTTTAAAAGCTTAATTGTTTGGCATCAACAGCTCTTATGTATATGAATAAATATAAATATATTATGTTTTATTATATTTCTCAGCAGACAGCAGCTTACCCTCCCTTATCCATAGCGGCTTACATGGTTACAATATATGACATTTTTTTACTTAAAAACACATGATTGATATAGTTGGGTTTTTACTGGAGCAATCTATGTACAATACCTTGCTCAAGGGAACAACAGCAGTGTCCCCCACCTGGGATTGAACCCACAACTCTCTACTTTACAGTTCAGAGCCCTGACCACTCCTCCACACTGCTGCCCAAAATAAATATGAGTGATACTCTATAAATATCAACTGTTTATTTGTTAACTACAAAAACAAGGCCACTGGTCTGCCTTTATTCTTATTGTCTATATTACTATTTTTTTTACAGTAATGTGTGAATGATTATTTGTATTCTTATGTTGCAACCACTGTAATGTGTATACTTTGTGTTAGTGCATAAGAAATAAAAACAACACCTTCATTTTTTTTTAATCCTGGTTTCAACACATAATATAAAGTAAACACCTCTTCAACTTAAAAATAGAACTCAAATGTGAATAAAGGAAATGATGTAACTTTATAATAATGTAACTGTAATCCGACATCACATGCATTTAAGAGAAGCAGGGCCTGAAAATCAAGGGTATTAAAATCTCTCATATTTAATTAATTTGGAAAGAATAATTTAAGTTAAGCTCAATTATCTCCTTTGTATCGTGTGAAATATTCAGTTTAAAAAAGGTAAGCGAAGCTCCACTGAAGACAGACCCCCCAACCAAACAACACTGAGTCACGTGTATTTTCCTTACTTCAAAAACAAAAAACATGTTGAAAAACAGACAAAAGTTGACAATTTGTCATGTAAGTGCTGCAACCGCATAAAAACATTAATTATGTATATAATAATACATCATTTTAAGATAAAAAACTAGTTTCTAACCAACTCATTTGGTTGTGATTCTCCATGGTTTGTTTTTTTGTGCATGTTTAAATCGTGTGCTTCTGTTTTATGATGGTTTGGCCAGAGTACAGCTGTCAAAATGATGAAACTAAGGTATCTGTGCAGTATGACCATCCTACTATATTGAGACTAGAAAGACTACACATTTACCAGTGTCTGAGGCAATGTGACAGTCAACATAAATCTTGCTCCTTATTTGTCTACTTTTAGAAACCTCCCCTTGTGCACATCTACTATGAAAATAGCCACTTCACTTAATATTTGTAGCTCAAGTCTCCTTCTGTAGTTGTATCATTAACAGAAAGACTGGCAAGCAAACCGTAAAGTTCTTGATATATTTAACGTTACTTCTAAACTGAATTATTGTCATTTACATAACCAATAAAGATTATATCAAAATATTAATATGTACAGATCTTACATTTGTTACGCTAACAAAAAAGACTATTGTTGAGTTTAGATCTCCCAAGATATAAGAAGCTAAATCTTGAATGTCTTGTTTTAATACTTGATATCATTCTTGAGACTAGAATATATATTAATCAAATCAGTAGTTAGGGAACAAAACTTCTGTAGTCTCTTTTATAAGAGCTTCTTTCATGTAAAGTACACTAAAAGCATAACATTCAAAGAGGAATTTAATTTAATTTAACAGAACGTATGATTTAGTTAATAATCACAAAGTCATGCATCTCAAAGCACAGAGACAGCTGTGCATCTTTCCTTTGTTTCTCTCAGATTTGCAAAATAAAATAATTTAGCTGAGTGGGGAAAAAAAAACATATACTGACATGGATTAAGCAGCAGTATTAAGTTAAAATATTTTATTTACCATCAGTGTTTTGTCGAGCTCTCCATCCTTCATCAAAGCGAGAACAACCGCAGAATGGGGAAGAAAAACACAAAAATAACAGATATAACTTCTTAATGCTAAAAGCGGTCTCATTTTCAAATGCACTGATAACATTTTTGTTCATGTATTTATGTCAACCTCAAGAGTATCCAGCACGGCAGAGAATAAAATGTCAAACTGATTTAGACTTGATTCAACCAAACAATTACAAATGACTTAATGCCTTGAGAACCATATCTGTTATTTTTGTATACAAATCCATATAGAAAGGGTTATCTCCTCCCTAAATATTTTTTCATCCAGTTCCAGAATTTCTAACCCATATGTGCTATGGCTTGGTACTCAATCTGCTCTTCTAGGCTTCTTCTAGGGTTAAATTAGAGAATCTAATGACTGTGGTATTGTCAAATAATGAATCAAGTTAATGAATTGTGAACACTAACAATACACCTGTACAATTGCCTACTTATTATTTAATTTGATTGAATTTCTCTATACAGATATAACTCCCTTGATGTGTACTCTGGCTTATATACTATTTTAAAAGTTTACAAAAATGTCATGCATACTATAATTATTCTTTTACGAGTGAAATAGCAATTAAAAGAAATAAAAAAATACTTGTGCTGTCGGGTAAAACAGACTTCTGGATTTAATTTGAAAAAGATTACTTTATGCCAGATTTTTTAAATGAAAAAAATGCTCTGCTTGGAAAACTGGGCTCCACATTAAGGAAGGTTTTACTCATTATGAGAAGTAAAGAAGACGAAGTCCACAAATCAGAACCCAATCCATTTAACCCAATATATTGAATGTTTGACAAAATAATTAATAATTAAAAACTAATGCATAAGAGAAATATATAATTTAAAAAAAAGCATTGTGGGTATTATTTTCAATTGTTGTGTGTATAGCCTAATCAGACCAACTTTCTGTTTGAAAATTTCTTCTACCCTTTTATCATAACTGACCATATTTTAGCTTGAAAAGATAATTCACCAGCATTCTTTCTGTACTAGTAACTGTGACAAATTAAAACTCAGCACCCTTCAAGTAATTAAAACATTAATGTATTGAAAAACAAAATATCTTCATAATTTTTGCTTTAGTTGTGGGTAAACATATTTATACCCACCCTCACCCCCAAAAAGAAAGATCAAATGTATTTGAAATTAAGCTGAATTTGAGATCTCCATACGTCTTCAACACTGCACTTCACAGTATATCACTTCAGGTTCTGCCTGGTTTGCAAACTAACTTCCAGATATGGAGTAATCTAACAGATTATTAATAAATACCCACAATATTAATAATAATAACACCAAAATCCTGAACAATTTTGACTTCTGTTTGGAGGTATTAATAATGTATTGACTGAACATCTTGTGGTTCCCAGTATATTTCAGAAACAACGAGGGTTTGATCAAGAGCAGGTAAAGCACGCCCCTATTATTTTACAATGTTCTTTTCCCATGGGGAGAGGTGCCACGGGACGCGGTATCATTAGGGAAGTTCGTGTGCGCGAGTCAGTAATGACACCTTGACTTCTACAAGCGCAAATTAAAATATCTCTGCAGTTGTAGCCTTTGTCATAAAAAGGGTCCAATGGCTATTGTTAAAACAAGCTGTGCTACACAATTTAGATTTTGTAAAGGATTTGTCCTATAAATGCAGGCCTGGTACAATGGCTATGAAAAAAGCATTCTTTACAAAGCTATTTAGAGAAACAAATGAACAAACTATCATATTAATGTGCTTGGTAAAGGGTAGCTCCACTAGAATGCTCTAGCAGGAAGTGCCATGGGATGTCTATCTCAGGGATTGATTTTCCCCGTTTGTGTTTTTGACAACAAAATCTAAAGGGTTAGCAGACTCTTGGCCCAGATGGCAGAGTTCACGCTTCCAATTTCCAGAATATATACATGTATTGCCATTGCTCAGGAAAGCCATCCTCCACAGAGGTGACCAGAGACTTGGCTTAGCCAACTGCTGTTCTTGCCAAACTACTGATGACATGCACACACCTCTTTTTTTTCTTGTATATTTACTTCCTTCTTTAAAGCATGGTAAGCCAAACCATTTAAAATGTGTTTTTAATTAAATGTAATTAAATTGAATGGTGCACCGACCTTAACAATACAATAATTAACTGTTATCCAGGAAGAAGAGGACAACACAAGAAATAAAAACAAAACCAGAAGTCTACATTCAAGGGAAAGTCCCAGTCTAACTCATTGGACAGAGCTGCTGGTTTCGAAGACAGTAATACTTTAGCTTGTGCTTGTATATAGAAACATAGCCTACAAGTTGCTGTTTTACCACTGCACAATCAATCAATTATTGCTTTATTACACATAACCACTTGACTTCTGAGAACATTTTTATTCAGCTCTAATTTAATTATTATCCAAAAGGCATTTAAGACCATCAGTTATATTTTTTCTTTACATTAGGCATTTTGTTAAGAAAGATATTCATTATTAATGGTCGGCATGGTAACTTATCAGAACAATTTTAAGACTCGAGGACTTTAACAGCAAACTATAAGCATGATCCATTAAAAAAAAACAAAAAACAGAACAGCTTAAATTGTTCTAATTGCCTGCTACTGCATTTCCACTGCAAATCACTTTAAAGATTCATTTCCTGTGGCACATACCCTTCTGGCCTTCATTTGCAATGTTGACAATTTACAGCTTTTGTTAACATATCAAATAAAAACATAACCCTTATGAAACAGCTTGTATTATTTGTTAATGAAATATTACAAATGCAGTTTGTGAAACAACATAGGGATCAAGCCTTAGGAGTTATGCTACGTTCTTAGAATGAGTATGAAAACAGTAGAGCGGACGAACCTAGAGTACTAGAGTAGATCAGAAGGTAATGCAGGTGCTTTCAAAACAAGCATAGACATCTCACCTTCGACTGCTCTCTTGAAGAAGACTTTACAGCTGCCGCAGGTCAGGACGCCATAGTGACATCCTGAAGCTTCATCTGAGCAGACCAGACAGATCTTGTGGGCCGGACCACTGGGCTTGGTGGGGGCTGGTGAAGAAGTACTTGCATCAGGCCGGGTTGCTTGACTATATGACAAAAACAAAATACAAAACGGAGTTTACCAATCAGTTGCAAGCTCAACAGCTTCTTATCTGTATTCACACTATTTATTCATTCAAGATCTCTTAAAGATCATTTAAGAACTTGTTGAACACCAATTCAGCCTCAAGAAATCTGGCAGGGAATGGGATTCACAGGGATGTGTAAATGAAAATCACGGAGTAGCATTGTTGGAAATAAAGGTATGAAGACTTGCAACTTCCACTGCATCAGCTCTTGATCTGTACCTCCCAGAAACAAATTACAAAACAGACATCAATATGTCACCGATAAGATATTGTCAGTGCCAATGAGGTGCAAAATCATGCGCTTGTCTTATTTTCCCACGCTTTGCACAATGGTATTCTCACACTCAAGTTAACCACAGTGAGCAAAAGTCTTTCCTTTCCTGTGAAGACTTTCATCCTGAGCAAGTGAATAAAAATAAAATCTTGACTTTGCTCAATTGATACATTTTCACAATGCTTTAAAAACATAGCTCAGCAGCTTTTCAGAGCTCTCAGTCAGCCTGCATTTGCTTGTTAGCTTATTGCACCCTTATGTATTAAACTAAATAGGCAGCTTATTTCCTTCCATTTACGAGTAAACTTTGCAAGGTAATATTATGGAAAGTCCCCACCATATCAAGCCCTAAGCCAACCCCCAGCAGAATACAGCATTTACCACTAAATCACCAACACTAAAAAGTGCTCAATATGCATGCACTAAATGCAAGCTGATCTGAGAAATGCCATTTATTTTTAGATTTTTGAAGCATTAATACACCTCATCATGTTTTGAGAGAGAAAACCATTTCAGTTCACTTCAAGTATCTGCCAGTTCACTACTGGACACATATACAATGATAAACTACTACTACTAATAATAATAAAAACTTGTACTGCATAGATTACACACACACAAAAGTTTGACTGTCCGATTACATAAACATTAATATTTGTCAGGAAATGATTAAACAGTTCTGTTGCTTGACATCTCCACATTATCTCAGGTTTTATGAGAACAGCGACTACATTAATTCAGAATTTAGGATTTTACTTATGTATAATACAAATTCTGCAGTATGCTTAGTTCTAACCAAACACTTGCCAATAATCTCTGCTCTCATGAAGTTGACAGTTATATCCAAATCCATGAGAAGAACAGAAGCATATTCCAAATGATGACTGCACAGGCCAGTACCCTCCTGCACACACTTACACAATCCAACCACAAGGTGGAGCTTGATTTAGGAGCATTTTTCCCATTCCAAACTTCCACTCCCTCAGAGCCTGAACTCTTTCTGGTTAAAGGCTTTAACTACCGTCTGGCTATACACAGAAAAACCTATAAAGGAGGTCAAGGCACAAACAACAAAACAAAAACTAGGGACAATACACCACAGATTATCCTAGTGTTGGCAACACATGGAGACTGAATTATCCTTTCACTGAAATTAAGCTACCTATTTCAATTAAATGCAATATAAGGGCTTTGATTACGTGAAAGCTGTTAATTCAGCATCTGAAATTGATGATCAATTTGGTTATTAAACAAAAGCATGGACTCCTTTCCTTATGCAAGAGGCAACTAACATACCTTCTGTGAAAAGTACTACCAAGCTATCTGCCTCTTCTTGTGCAGTTTCAGCAGTCCTGGCATCACAGGGAGGACTCAGAGTAGCTGCTCTGGGCAGCACAGCGAGAGGACAGCCCTGACTGACTGGGGCCCACTCAACCCTGGCAGCGCTCTCAGACAGCAGCCACCTTGTAATGAATCCTGGTCACCGTCCAAATGGACACAGCCCAGACTGGACTACAGGGTTTTACCTCACTCACAACAGAGGCTTTTTCCAGTTCAGCCCGAGTGGCCAACTTCCCGACACGAAATAGCACATAATTTTGACTTTTGATCAAATTATTATAGTTTGATTTTAATGACCCAAATATAAAGCCCCATTCACACTGAAATGCCAGCAACGTTTTCCTGCTTTTTCCCCGTTGCCCCCTATTCACACTGGGTTTGAATGCTGGAAAATTGCCGGCAAGGATGCATTCACACAGAAAACAGAGATTGCCGGCAAGAGCGCTGTGGCCCTGGTACTGAGACGCTACGGAAGCCTGTGGATCCGGAGAGCACACCTGGACCGGCAGTCTAGATGTGTTTGTACAAGTGCAATCATTTCCCCGTTTAAAGATATGGCAGTAGCAGTATTTAGGAGATGTCACACTACTGTGTTATTGTATATTTTATATAGGCAAAACAATCACCATTCGGCAGGGCAATGCTGATTATAATATTCACAAATATAGCAGCCTATTGTGTTCTGTATAACTGCATACAGCTGGATGTGTCACTATTCAGACTGTTGTCATATGATTATGAAAATGAATTGCGTTGCTGGTCAGATCTGCGTACATCGTGCACAACGTGAATGCACCCATGTATTATTTGGTTGTATGAGAAGTAGTCAAATGTGTTAAACTACATGTAGTATTGCCATCTTTATTACTTATTTATTGGTTCTTATACAAATAAGAATACAAAGTGCAAAACTACAGTAGAGTTCAAAGCATAATGCAATTTACAAATTCAAATTTACACACATGTATAGGACATATACAGTAAAAAATACAATGTAGTCATATGTATTTGTTATTGTACGCGTTATGCTGCCATTTCGTATATGCACTAATCATGTCAAATGTAACTATCCGGTGTTTTATTAATACAAAACTAACCGAGCTCACTTTATTATTGCAGTATGATCGGAGTCCTGAGAAAACGCAGAAGTGAATCATGAAAACGAACCCGAGTTATGAACTGAGCATGTTTGTACACAGGGCAAGTGAACAGGGAGCACACTGATACATTGTTTCAATGCAAACGAAATGAACACAGTGTGAGGGGGTAACATGTCTGCCTGTATAGAGATTATTAGAGATATTTTGAATTATTTATGGGTACATAACTTCTCGTCTGACAATAGTTAGCATTACATATGCCAACCTGTCGGTTCATCAATAACACTCAGAATTGCTGTGACTATATTATTTTCAACCTCCGCCATTTCTAACAACCTGGTCCGTTTCTTGTTACGGTCACAAGTTCTTCTTCAAAGGTGACTTAACCTTGTCGTGTTGTGGTCGCAAAAATGTTAGCTAACGCACTGTGTCGACACGCAAGGCCTTGACGCTGAATTTGCTGGCAATCGTTTTCCTGCTCCATTCACACAGACGCGTTGCTGGCAAATTGCTGGCAATTAGACTAGGACGGAGCCTTGCCGGAAAATTGATGGCAACGATTTGCCCGCAATGACCCATTCACACAGACCTTGCAGGCAACAAAATGTTTCAGTGTGAATGGGGTTTAAGGTGTCTGCCTAAGGTGTCACAGTAGTCTTAAGAAAGACACTAGTGAGTCTGTAGTAAAAGAAACCCCTGTTAAAGATATCTCTGCGACAGGTTTCTCCGGTCTGAGCTAGGGATGGACAACATACTATTATCAGATTCATACCAGTATTGTTTTTAACGAGAATCAAAATATCACGGGGAAATAATTATATAAAAGCACTTATATTTTTGTAGTATGCAATTTAAACAAGTCACATCCAACTTGTTCATCAGAAACGTGTAGCAATGGCGGCTATGAGTAAAAGTGGGATATATATTTTGAGACCTATTCCTAGCCCTACTAGTAAAAGTGCTACAACACAATGTGACAGCATAAAAGGAATTCTGCGCTACAGAATTATGCCATAAAGGTAACACCTAGACCACAAAGGCTAGCATTTTACACACCCAACCAGAGGAAACAAGCTTTTTAATCAAAAAGCTGTGTCCACGGTTTCATACATTGCTAAACCTCAAAAGTCATTACAATTGGATTTCAATGATTTTCAGCATTGCAATGGAAATGTAATTGTAATTAGTATGTAATGTAACATGTAAATAAGGCATGTACAGTAGTTTGTTCCTGGAAAGAAAAGTATAATCCTCATGACAATCAGAATAAAACAAAAATGCCTTTAATTATTATTATTTTTTTTTTTTAATTCAATACATCATAGCAATGTGCAGATGCTGTAATGCGCCATCTGTTTGATCACATGCTCTCATGACAGAAAGGAGCTTTGCTTTCTCTTCACCTACTGTTACACTGGATACACCCATGACTCTCTCCGAAACCAAATGTGTGTCATTTCCAGGTCTTAAAAAGAAACTGAGCTGAAAGGCATATTTATACAGAATTTCAAGCCTGGTTTTAGCCCTAAAGCCAGAGTCATGATGAAATGGGATTGGCACCTTAGCTAAACCTTGCCTGGATATTCATTGGATGATGCCACATAGTATGTAACTTCAAAGCATCAGATTTCAGCAGTCTGGATTGGAAAAGGCCAAGGTTTGAACACCAGGAGATCAGGAGGTTAGGGTCAAAGTGCACTTACTGGCAGAGCTGTGCTAAAGCACTTATGACAACAATAATTGCCTTTCATCAGAAAATGTACAGCAATACAGAACGAAAAGAAAGAGTTGTTTACCACTCCTGGTTAAATGCAACACACATTTTATTTTTAAATTATGCTTTAATGAAGAATTCATATTAGTATTTTTTTATTTGACTTCCAATGTTAGCCAATATATCTGGAAATATTTCTGCAATTTATAACAATTTATTAAGCTGTGGCAACAACACTCAACTCTCAATGTAAAAGGAATCATTTTTGCCAAATTCCTTAAATGCACTCATTTCACTTTCTGCACTTCTAACGTGAGGGGACTGGGTGCAGCACTACAGTGGATTTAGAGGCATCAATTAAAGTGGACGGGAAGGAAAAGTTAGAGACCACAACTGTGGTGCCTGCCACCTGTTTGTAACAGATATGGTCTCTCTGTCAGGAAAATGAGTGGTGCAAGCTTATACTAAATTTCCTATTGCCTGCCAAAATGGTTATATTAATAATGTTATATTAACCACACATCTGAAGTGAAAAATTGTTTTCCTCGCTTATAAATCACATTTCAATTTAAGCAATGGTACCAGGCAGGCCTGGGAGTTTTGTTGACCCAACACAAACACAGAACACTGTGCCACTGTGACCTAATATTCCTATTCAAGAGTTTAGTTATTAAAAATAAATAAAATGTATCAAAAAACTTTTAAACCAGATCTATAATTTTATCCAGATGCTCTGCTCATACTTTCTATTCTTCTCATTTCAGCAATTATATAATATTCACGTCACTGTAATAGCTATGCTTCCGTACTCTTTTGCTGTGCCAAATGTTCCTGACTACACATAAAGTTTAAAGAGGGTCAGGCTTATCATGTGATCTTCAGATTAGAATACCCAAAGATACAGGGAAGCACGCACACACAAACACACACACACAAGAATTTGTTGCATCTTTCTGCCAAAGTCAAAGGAAGCATTGGTCAGAAAATGAATCTCAAAGCTTTCCTTGTTGTCCGACTCATGTGATGTAGCTAAGCTATCTTCAACAGTTTCACAATGAATGACTTCCTTCTTTGGTCTTTTTATTAGATTCTCTAGGCTGTGTTATACAGTTAGAATAGAAAATATTCCCCAAAAAGCTTAAAGTATGAAACCAGATACAAATGAAAGCACACATTACTCCCAAACCCTGTAGCACTTAGATGTCTTTAATTGCACATAGACAAGCTTAGGTTAAATAAATACATAAATAATCAATTAAACAAAGTTTTACATTATTATACCATGACAAATTGACCTTAATTCAGGGAAATAATCACTATTTTAATCAACTGGAAAACCCAGACTTCAAATTGTCTCAATATATAGGCTACATACATGACAGAGGGAGAGAGAGGATATATTCAAGCATGTTTCCTATTACTATGAGGTTTTGGGGTATTTTTAAGAAACAGGAAAACTACAAAACACCACTTAATAATCTAAATTGGTAATATCTATGTTACATAAATGTATAATCTCCACAACCCAAACATAAATTGCTGACACTTAATGATAAACAACAACAACAACAACAAAACAGACAACTTGGAGCACACTCACAAAAGGAGAAAGGGTGCTTCTGGAGAGTTCTAGTTCCCGTGGCAGGGTAGGTGGCAGTCCCACGCTGTTATATTTTCTAAGGAAAGGTGAACTCAGTGCTTAAAGAAATTGCACTTGGGCTGCAAGTAGTTTTCCAATTTCTTTTGTCTCTTTGAGGAAATTGCTTCAGATCACTTAAAATCATACTTAAACCAGCTTGATATCAATGAATGAGGTTTAAGCTTCAGATGCTTGTTTAGTCAGCTCATTAAAAAAGATTTAGATAATAGCCAATGCATTGAATCAGAAAACATCAGTTGGAATAATTATCCTCTAAATTCACAGCCTGCTCGTCCATTACGGTTTTCTTATTGCACAGTATCTACACAATATACCAAATCAATACAGTAGCATTCAAAAGTGAAAGGAAAAATAAAGAAAGATAGGATAGAGTGATATACACTACAACGCTACACCTACTTCTAGATAGGTTCTTCCTTCAAATGAATCTGAAGTACCAAAAGATTTATTAAAGACAATTGGGAAAAGGTGATATTCAACAGATGGCTTAGAAATCTGAGGTCTAACGCATAGCTTAGCTGAACCAACAACTGATCGTGAACGTCACTGCTCGAGTGGCGAGGGTCAATCCAATTTTAGTATTAGACTGAGACAAGAGAGTATAAATCCTGGGACCCCTTTCAACGAAATGGTTCCTGCTCCCATTTTAGAGAATTGAGAAGGACAAATATCTGAAGTGAGCAAGTGACGCGGTGTCTGGAGTGAGTCCAGTTTCAGTGGTTTCAAGGACAGAGTGAGTATTTTTCTGGATTGTCGGGGCTGCCACAGCCGCACACAACTCTCTCCTCTCTCCTATCTCCTGCCTTCACTGAGGGAGTCTGTTTCACTGCATTAGGTCCATCACACTGCACACAAACAGTATCACTTTTGATAGTAGGTTTTTAAAATATTTAGTTAATTAATTAATTTATTTTTACATTTTAAATTAAGTCTTTTAGTTATTTTACTTTCCCAGAGTCCGTTTGAAGGTATCTTATATTCAAACAATACACAAGTCAACACCGCGACTGGAAAAGAGGACGAGTATGGGGGTCTCTGCAGCCCCCAATGTGGGATGGCACTAATAGCTAGTCTTAGGTATACCAACACAGCAGACTTCCTGTTAACTTGTCAGAAGTAGGCAGATACATGCATCACAGCTGAAAGCTAAATTTCCTTTAATGCCGCAACTGATCTATGTCATGGACAAAACATAGCTACCAAAAAGAACTAGCAAACGAATGAGACATTTCAGAGAGAATACATTAAATCACTGTAAACAGGAATCACAAGGTGAGGAGCAGTCACAGTTTAGTCAGACTGCAGATGCAGGGCAAGCTGTTGAAGACTTAAGGAGCACATGGGAGACTAGGGATGCCTAGATCTCCAAGACCTAGTACTGCCTGAACAATTGAACACACTCCACCTCTCTCAAGGAGACCCATAGAAATAATGGTTGAAATTGTGTTAGTGGTTATTTGTTTTCGATACCCTTTGATGTCCAGCAAAACATGATTTTACAGTATAAAATGTAAAAATAAATAAAAATAAAAACAAGTGGGTCTTGCATGCAACAATAAAAGGTAGTTTTAATGTGTTATATGACTTACAGAGATGGTTTGCTTGTTGAGTGCCTTTATGGCTTACAGAAATACTGAATCATCAAGGCCTGCTTCATCTAAATTCTAAATCTGTAGACGAGCGTGAAATAAAAAATATAAATCCTGTCAGAGGAATCACATGACATTCCTTCAACAAGTAATTAAATATGGAGGGAGGGGGGTATCAAGTATTGTATGCCAAAAATGACAAGCACATATATATACACTCACCTAAAGGATTATTAGGAACACGTGTTCAATTTCTCATTAATGCAATTATCTAACCAACCAATCACATGGCAGTTGCTTCAATGCATTTAGGGGTGTGGTCCTGGTCAAGACAATCTCCTGAACTCCAAACTGAATGTCTGAATGGGAAAGAAAGGTGATTTAAGCAATTTTGAGCGTGGCATGGTTGTTGGTGCCAGACGGGCCGGTCTGAGTATTTCACAATCTGCTCAGTTACTGGGATTTTCACGCACAACCATTTCTAGGGTTTACAAAGAATGGTGTGAAAAGGGAAAAACATCCAGTATGCGGCAGTCCTGTGGGCGAAAATGCCTTGTTGATGCTAGAGGTCAGAGGAGAATGGGCCGACTGATTCAAGCTGATAGAAGAGCAACTTTGACTGAAATAACCACTCGTTACAACCGAGGTATGCAGCAAAGCATTTGTGAAGCCACAACATGTACAACCTTGAGGCGGATGGGCTACAACAGCAGAAGACCCCACCGGGTACCACTCATCTCCACTACAAATAGGAAAAAGAGGCTACAATTTGCACAAGCTCACCAAAATTGGACAGTTGAAGACTGGAAAAATGTTGCCTGGTCTGATGAGTCTCGATTTCTGTTGAGACATTCAGATGGTAGAGTCAGAATTTGGCGTAAACAGAATGAGAACATGGATCCATCATGCCTTGTTACCACTGTGCAGGCTGGTGGTGGTGGTGTAATGTTTTGGGGGATGTTTTCTTGGCACACTTTAGGCCCCTTAGTGCCAATTGGGCATCGTTTAAATGCCACGGCCTACCCGAGCATTGTTTCTGACCATGTCCATCCCTTTATGACCACCATGTACCCATCCTCTGATGGCTACTTCCAGCAGGATAATGCACCATGTCACAAAGGTCGAATCATTTCAAATTGGTTTCTTGAACATGACAATGAGTTCACTGTACTAAACTGGCCCCACAGTCACCAGATCTCAACCCAATAGAGCATCTTTGGGATGTGGTGGAACGGGAGCTTCGTGCCCTGGATGTGCATCCCACAAATCTCCATCAACTGCAAGATGCTATCCTATCAATATGGGCCAACATTTCTAAAGAATGCTTTCAGCACCTTGTTGAATCAATGCCACGTAGAATTAAGGCAGTTCTGAAGGCTTAAGGGGGTCAAACACAGTATTAGTATGGTGTTCCTAATAATCCTTTAGGTGAGTGTATATATACATATGAACAGCATTTTCAGCCTCATTTAACAAATCATATGTTTTTAAATAAATTAAGCAAAACAAACTATTTAATAAAACAGATGGACCAAATGGGACTTGATTCGCGGACATTTGGAAGCACCCCTAGTAAGAAACTAAAGCTTTTATACTGGATGAAACAGTGTATACAGCTCTGGACAAAATTAAGAGACCACTGCAAAATGATCAGTTTCTCTGGTTTTAATATTTATAGGCATGTGTTTGGGTAAAATTAACAGTTGTGTTTTATTCTGTAAGCTACTGACAAAATTTCTACTAAATTCCAAATAAAAATATGAATGGAATGGAATGGCTGCCATACATGTAGAGATGCTGATTTAAGAAAAACTTGCAGTGGTCTCAATTTTTTCCAGAGCTGTATATGTATATAAAAAACCAACAACCACCAAAAAAAGAAATCTGTTTCTAATCTGTTTCAAGAAGCTTTCAGTCCCAATATAAACATTAAAAAGCAGGCGATGGTAGGAAAGAAAACTGGAATAGTTGCAAAATCAATGCGATGAACACTTCATGATGCTTCATAGAAATTCCCATGAGCATCTTCATCTTCGTAAATTTTCTCTTAAGTAAACTTCCACAAGTAGCCAATACCCTAAGCTCTGCTTAAAATTGATTTCAGACCTCAAGTTTGAAGAAAGATCGAATGTGGTTCTCCTTGGGGACTATGAATGTAATTCTAGTTCAATGCTGTAGCAACGCAGTCTTGATATGAAGAACCTTCTCTCAGGATTTACTTGTAAGAGAATGGACACTAAAAAAAACAGCATTAAAAACTCAGTGTAGGAGCAAGGCAAATGGATAATTTGTATTATAAACATGGTCCGTGCTACATAAAGTAATGTAAATCCATGCAGACAAAGGAATGTAAATCTCTTACCTTGTTAAATTTGAAAAGGCTTTGCTGGCAAACAAGTTAATATGGGTTAGAATACATGTTATGGCCTAAAATACATATTACATTTTCCTTTTTAAACCTTTGCCCTTACTCTTTCATACATGCTAACTATGTGTATTTTATTGCAAGGATTAGCATCAGCTTAATGTTCCTTAGAGTACTGACTACACCAAGCTGTTAAAGTGCATGCTAAATAGCCTGGCTTTGAAAGCTCCACTGTGGCTAAGACACAATAACTAGTCACTACAATAATGAATACAAAGTCCTTATCCAATTATTCCTTTGATGGATACTTTGTATATATCAATTTATACATGTATAGATATATATGTAATATGTGCAGAGCCTATAGAAAGTCTACACCCCCTTTTACCTTTTTTCACATTGTTGTGCATCAGAGTTTCAAGCAAATAAATTAGGATTTTATTTCTATTTATCTGCATGCCAAACAAGTTTTTATTGTGAAAAAAAACCTATTATATATTATTGAGTAATATATATTATACCCTATACCCTATACCCTATACCCTTTTATACCCTAATCTGTGCCTTTCAACAACTTTGTCCTGGAGTTCTTTTGATATTTCTTTGGTGCTCATGGTTGAGTCTTTGCTTTGAAATACACTACCCAGTAGAGGGAACATTAATTTATCCTGAAATGTGAATCACCATACCTTAACACAGGTGGAGGCCATTCAACGTGGTATATGATTTTGAAGGCAACTGGTTGCACCTGAGCTAATGTAGGATTTCTATTACAAGGGGGTAGAGACTTATCCAACAAAGCAATTTCAGTTCTACAACTTTCTAGGATACGTTTCTCTTGGAAGTTATGGGGTAAAATGAGTAAATAAATAAATACAAATATGCATTATAATTCCAGCCAATAAGATAAGAAAATGTGAAAAAATTGAAAGGGGGTGTAGACTTTCTATGTGCATTGTATATGTATTCCTAATGTAAAACGGACTTTAGTTTGTCTTTTCAAAAAGCTTCATATGTTCCAAATGGAAGTGGTTAGGGAATGCTTCTGTGATTCTGTTTCTTGCAAGAAGAACAAAGACATATTGATAGGCATATCACACAAATAGTCTGAAGCTTTTGGGCATGTGTCACAATGTATTTATAGACAGAAGGGTTATGTCCTGTGTAGAAAAATAAAGATTGAGGTTTATGAATAAATGATTAATGGCTTGACTCTTGACGCTTGATACTAATTAAACCAATCTTGTAATCCATTCAGCCATTATCTCTGCCAAATTTCTATACAATCCTATATATAACACTTTCCTTACACATTCACATTTTGCTGACTTGGAGGCACTGATTAGCCTATTATTTAAAATAAAAAATACATATTGCACTTCACAAGTTTAAAAACCCTTTGGAAATAATGAGAGTAACAAGTGTGGCACATTAATTTGCATGCCTTAACTGACATTTAAACAAAATCTATTACAAGAGTGCAGTAAAAGGGAATACAAAAACGTACACGCATTGTTTTGGAAAAGACCAACATTGTGGGATTGCAAAAGCTGGACAAAAACACAAACAGGTTATACATTTTCTGGATACAATTCACCATTCATCACACTGTGTTGGAATGATGACTCAGCTGAAAGAAAATGCATTTCCGGAGGGTGAATCTTCAAGACTGTCCTAGTACTCATCATTTAAAAATGTGTGGTGAAATTTCCCCAGACCAAATTTCCCCTGGGAATGGTACATTTCTAAATAACATTATATTATTATGTATAAAACAAGCATACATTGCAGTACCAGTATGTTCGTTTAAAGTGGATAATTTAAAGAACTACTATATTTTTCATTAATCTAGAGCTCGTTCTCAAAATTAATTGTGGTTTTATTTTGTGTGTTGCGTTTTTCTGTGACCATTTTCACCAAGACAAATTCCTAGTGCGTTTTTATGTACCATGGCAATAAAGTGAGTAATCTAATCTAATATTAACTTCATTTGAATAATACTACTGTATTCATACCCAATAACCTATTTTCATAAAATGCTTTTCTTTCATCTGATGGGTTATGAGAAATCAATTTAAATTTAAACACTCCTGGTTTGCCACAGATACCTATTTTGCACCAAGTACAGTTAATTTGTTTAAATAAAGTTGGGTGCAATGTCTCAATAGTCATTAACTACAGGGAATAAATCCAATAATTTCACTGACAGCAATAATTTAAGTATACACATTCATCTGAGTGATATTAAACAGGACTCTTTGCACTCTTTAACCAATGGTGACCAATCATTCTCTTCCAATCTGAGAAAGACAATGGAGCTGGCTTCCAGATTTGATCTCTGTTCTGGAGAACATTGGTTTGCTCCTGTGAAGATCTAATTTCCACCTGTCACCTTGTCAATGATAATAAAGAATGATACAGGCTCTCAGGGCATCAAGTTTAATTTCCTTGCTTTCTCTTATGCGATTACTGTTCATTTGGCACATCAATGCTGAACCACCATTGATAAAAACTACCATTTGTTGTATCTGGCTGCAGAAACCTTAGGCCAAAGGGTTCTACAGAAGTCTAAATTTAGCTCAGTTCCAAGATTTTTACCTGCAGTATTTGAAGGTATTTATATATTAGGATATTGCATATCGTGCACCTATATATCCACTATAATATCCATTATTATACAAAGAATAATAATAAATAATGAAGTGTGTTTAATGCCAATAGACTTGGACTTTTCATAATAACTGTATGCCCGTCCCAAACCTACTGCAACAGATACATAAACAACGACTTTTTCTCTTTTGTTAAATCAATTAGCCACATGTCATAGAACATTTTTAAGCATTAACAGCATTTATCGTGCACTCCATTTCTCAAAGGGAATAAGAGCATTACGTTCATAAACTTAATTAGGTCAGCATCAGCAGACAGATTTGTCAGTAAATTAACAGGTCCTCAGCTGTATGCCCATCTTCCTGAGATACTGTTTCAAGAGTGTTTAAACACAAGCAGGTAATGTATTTCTGTGCTCTCTTGCTGAGAGACCACTGAATGTCTGCTTTCCTTAGCAACAATTACATGCCTGAACGGAAAAGGCTGTATTTAGAAATTCTTGGAATACTGCCATGGATTAATTAAGGTTATAAAATGGGGAGTGGTGGGGTACACACACACTACTATATTCTACTTCCTTTTTCCCCCCAAGCTCTGTCTGGGTCACATGGGTTACACAGCACATGGAGTGTGTCCACACAGCATTGCTTTCTGACATGAAGCTTTACTCATGGACCTCATGGTCATTTTAGTAGATCAATAGGTAATGAAAGAATGGATCCAAAAGACTTAGAAGATGACCACATAAAATATGTAAAAATGTAGGCGTGACATGGAAAAGGGAAGCTATAGATTGAGCATGTGGAAAAATCTAGGGGAGGCCTCTGATATAGGATTGATATAGGTTGTAGATGATGATGATGATACACATATACACAAGCATACATGCAGAGAGAGAAAAAGAAATGGATAAATGGATAAATGCAGAAAAGCAACATCACTAACATTGACAAGATTCAGCCATTTAAGCACCTCTGTGGTTAAGCCACGTTCAGCAATGCATGTGGTGTTGGAGATTAATACTTAAATAAGCAAAAACAAATTCAAACTCATGCGAGAAAGATTGTCTAACACTGCTATGAAGCAACAGGACATTATTGTTAATTGTAATTTCATTAAAGTCTGCAGATTAAATGTGTGTATCTGCGGTACTTGCCATGGTGTCACTCAGCGTAGCTCCCCTATTTGTATTGGGTTTCCACATAACTGTAATTTGATGATCTAAGGTTAACAGATGAACATCTTTCTATACAATTCAATTCAAATACAATTGGTATGACAAAAATCAAACCAAAATATAATGTAAATCTGTTATCTGGAGTGTATGTTTAATGAGTGGCAGAATAGGATGTTGTTCAGTTTCTCTAGTTAATATCCATGAACAGCACTGGTAGGGGGGTGGGCACTCTGTGGAGATTCTATCCTATGACTAATTCAGTTCTCAGAAATGTCAAGACCTTGCCAGAAAGCATCCACTCAAGTTCTACAAGGATCATCATTAAAAACAAATAAAAATGATTAAGTCTTTCATAATTGCAAGAATAAATTTAAATGGCTGCATCCCCACTTTCCAGTGATCAAAATACTGATAAAAGTACTACTAATGAAAAATCGCAGCTTCGATAGGTGAATACAAGGTCCAGAGATAGATTCCCTCTCCTACAGCACTATACCGATGTCTATCAGCTTGCTAGTTTACAGTGTGTGGGCTTTAAGAGGCTCTTTTCCATTTCTCTTAGCAATTTCTCAGACCCTATAGGAGTAAATGAAAAGATGAGAAAACAGTGGGGTTGCCATTAAAAGTTTTTGTCTTTCGGTAAAAAGCGGTTAGTGTGTGTCATTTTTGATTGAGAAGAAATGCATTTTGTGAACTCCATTTCCTTTAAGGAAACAAGGTTTGGGGGGGATAAGAGGTTTCCCCATTAGCTCGGCCTTTGGTAAGTAAGGATGTGTATTGTTTACATAGCATTGATGAGCAGAAGTCCTGCTGACCGAATCCTATTTTCCCAGCGGAAATCTCTTTGTGGTCTTGAGTGTATTCCAAATAGACTATTTTTGTGCAAAACCCTATTCTGTCCTTAAATACTGTAATCTGACCTGACCAGATCATTATCCAGTGTAGAAAAAACAGGTCAAGGCTAAAAATGATTTAATATTGTATATGGTATGCTAGAACTCATACACAAATGCATACACTAAATTTGATTTATGTTCATTTATTTTTGCTGACTACCAAGTCTACTCTGCTACAGGAAGTTAGTCTCTGCCCTGAGTGCACAGTATTTCGACGATCAAGCCAGTTTGAGACCTCACAAGAAGTCAACGTCCTCGTACTGTGGCGATAGCACTTTACTAATACACTGACCGACTTCAATTATGAAGATTCTCGATTTTCTTACTATCAAGACTTTAATAACACAAAAGTGGAGCAACCAAGACATTTAAAATGCATTTCTATAATTGTCTATAAAAAACAGCGTTATTATGTGCTCACTTGTATGTAGGTCAGCGTAACTATTTTAAACCATTACAAAGGGAGTACACGGCATGTTGTCAACTCAAAGAAGCTTCAAAGCACTAGGTTTAACATTTGGGCCACAGGCAGTGGAAGGACAGATGTTTTACTCCTCTATAACAACATTTCTTGTTTGTAATAAACTTTACTGTTCCACACATTCAGCAATATTAATAGTGAAGTACAAAGGTATGCCAGAAATCTGTGTGTGCAATATATAGAAGAATGCATACTGAATAGAAGTATAAAAGGGAGATGGCGACCAGATGAAGAATTGTTAGGCTCGGCTCATTCTCAGCACTGAAAGATCACAACCGGAGGAGGACGTGTGTGAGTATATTGGTCACGTCTTCATGATTCAAGTGTCTTGATGGACAATCATTGGTTAATAACACAGAATTATTAATAGCTAAAAAATTATACAATCTAGATAGGATTTGATATAAGGGTTTGGAGAGGATGCTTGAACACGTGCACATTTATGAATGCTGAGTGTCATGAATTTCCAGTACCAAAAGCACTAAGGTGTTTTGTTACTGTTGCAATATAAACCTTTGGAAAGCCTACAGTATCCAACATGATGAATAGGTAAAACGCAGAAGTTATCCCTGCCTTGTACCTTATAATGGGGTCAAGCTGTCCCTTTGTCACAACATGGGCAAGTTTTATGTACTGTTCACTCATAGTAATATTGCAAAATGGAATTTCACAAATAGGAATCGAACACAAAAAACATTTAGTGAGCAAGGCTCCTCCGCACACAGCGAGTCAATAGCTCCCCTTTTAGTGTGTCCATGGTCTGCTTTTATTAATTACAAAGATGCTGTTCAGGAAGCACTTGCTGTGATGCAATATCGTGTTGGCAGTGGTGTCCTGTTAGCAGGATTGCAGTAACGCATTTCAACCTCTCAGACTGCCAATCGTCAGGAGCTCAGTGAGCACAAAAAAAAAAAAAAAAAAACACTTCAGTTCTATCATAGTTTCCACTCTGTGGTGGCATGTTCTGTACCATGACGAGACCATGACAGCAGAGAGGGAGAGCATTAATACTGTACTGCGCAACCAAGCAACTTTTACAGAACATTAAATGCACTTAAACTTGGATTCAAGATTAAATAAATAAATAAATAAATGTCTTATTTATACAAGACAAAGTCAAAGTTTCACACTGCGGGGCTACAGTGCATTACACTACAGTCATTATTAGTAAGCACTCATTCCTCCAAGTAAGACACACACCACATTAATCCTCAATCGATACTGCCCTCATAAAATTGTGCAAGGTAAAACTTGCAAGTGTTTTCCATTGCTGGTGAGTCAAGAAAGTACCCAGTGTTACATGAGCACATGAGTGAAGTTTCAAAATACATGTAAGCAATGAGACAATGTTCTATGGAGGCTGTAATAATGATCTGGGGGAAGCAAGTAAATAACCATTCAAAATACAGGTATAGTATTTGCCATTAGAACCTCACACTGTAAATCACAGAGATTAAAGAGGTAGAGTTCTCATTTCATAACAAAGCATTCTTTGTTTTGCTCATCAATTTTCCATCTACACAGAGTAACCAAGTAATAAAGTAAAGAGTGAAAGTTGACTTGTGAAAGCATTTACCAGTGTGTACAGGGGCAGGATGGTTCTGAGAATTGAACTACTTCACTTCAGGTGACATGACTAATTTTGATACAAATCATGGTAAATCTCTGAAATAGGATGAGGTGATAAAAAAAAAGCTAACCGTTATACAATCGACAGGATTTGTGAATGATGTAAAAATGGGATGTTGCTTTAAGGTCTTTATATAGCTCAAAAGCCTTTTTTAAAACAGTCTAAAGATAATTTCAGTGTATTATAAGATTAGGAGCAACGCAGAATATCTGGCCTTCAGGATTCAGAACTACTACTTGCAAAATACACTGTACTGTACATTGTGCTGTACTGCTCCAAATGTATTCATACATTACCTGCTTCAGAAGTGGGGGGGTTAAGTTGTCTGGACTTTATGCAGATGAACACCATGAAGAAGGAGTCTGTGGACTCTAACTCCTATCACACGACAACGTTTTTAATATAATTGAATGGATTTTATATAACTAATTTAGTAACGCGTGATATATACTAGCCTTGAACTAGTTACATGCTAATTTGTGTGTGTAAATACCTAAAAAAAAAAAAAGTTTTCCATTTCGACTTGATTTTTTTTTTTTTACTGCTTTCACCACATTAAAGCTAAGAGTTTTAAAAGGAAGCCATATGACCCGGTGCATCACAAAACATGCAGTGCAAAAGCGAGCAGCTCTCCATGGCAACCAATACGGAACAACTCCTGCACAGAAATCAATGCGTCTTGCTGTAAGAGAGAGTGCAGAGAACTGACCATGCAATACGGAGCAGTTTCTCATTTGATTTAAAAATCATAAAGAAAAGGTAACGAAAAGCTCCAATGTATTCATCCACTGAGTGATCAGGCCAGTAAGATGAATAGATGAATGAGTTTTATTTCCCACTAACCGGCACTTTTCCTAGAACACAGAGCAGCTCAAGATTTCTCTTTCTTTTTTTAGAAATAGAGTAAATCCTCTTCTGGTTTGATGATAATCAGATACAAAATTACAAGAATACAGTAAAGTATAATCGATTGTTAATACTCAATGGTTTAGTGTCCATTTCGTTATGCAAATGTCCCTATTACAATCCTACACAGTCTACAATGTATGTAATAAAGCAGTAAATGACAGCTCATAATATGCATTTATTATAGATTTATATTGATGTTCAAACTAATTTCAGAAAGTGCTGACCCTTGGTTCAGTCAATGAAATTGGTTCCAACTTACAAATTAATTAGGGAGCATACAAAATGTAGATTATCACTGCATATGAATTAGGGCATAGAGTATATAATTAAATACACTAAACAAAATGAGTAATCAAGTTCTAAGTAATGGCTTCTCTAGTGGATAGACCTTGCAGAACAGTCATGTATAGGGCTAAGCTTTGCTCACTTCCCATGTCAGATGTCTCGACAGGACTCAAACAGTATGCTGCCAGGACTAACAGGTTTCTGCACTGGCCGTGAAGAATGGTTATGGAGAAACTGAGCAATGAAACTGAAAGTGACATCAATCATGTAAGAAAAGAGTGCAAAGCAGGACTAAAAGTAAAACTAAGGGTTATATAGGAGTAGTTCCATACAGAAAAATGCATACATTAGAGCTACAGAGATTAGGGTTTCAGTTTGAAAATATTGAAAGCTGAGCCAAGTATTACATAATTTACTGTAAAAGACAAGAAAAGCCACTTTGCTCCCACGTGATTTAATTGCAAAGTGGGCATAAGATGGAGGTGGGGCCATTCCCCAGGTGGCTACAGTCTGGCTGTGAGAAAGCCTGGGCTGGCAGTGTGTGTGTGGAGGGGGCTGCCAGGCTTGTGAAGCAGAAAAAGAGAAGAGAAGTCTTTTGCACATATCTGTTGTAGAGATCTACAGACTGCATAGGAGGAGTGTGACTCAGTTATGTAAATAGACAGAAACACTGCCTTGCTGTCTCCATTTTTGTGTTTTAATTTTATTTCAGTATTAGAAGTAAAATCTCTTCTAGTTTGAGCCAGTGATATACATTTTAACATTGATTTTGATTGATTTAACTTAATTTTAACATCAAGTCACTATTGTTTTTTTTTATTGTAGCAGTACACAACAACAGAATAGCTCATCATATAAAGGGAAGGAATTCTTTAACCTTGAGGGTGAAGCGAACCTGAAACTTGTATCCAGCTGGCACTCTGCCATTTACAGTAAATTGCCTACTGCTCGTCGACCAATGATATTCCTGGGAAGGAAGGCATGCCATTGTGCCTGCCAGGAGACAGACTGAGCATTTGTGCTTCAATAAAAGTCAGAGAGAGAGTGTGTGTGTTGGCTGGGAGTGGTTACCAGCTATCTTGCAGGAGTCAGCTATTCACGGATACAATTCTAAAGCAAAAGTTCTGTGCTTTGGCTTTTAATGTGAAGTGGTGGGATAAATTCATGAGTTACTGCTGTTTGTACAGTACTGTACTTGGCTGAAGTTGGTCCCCAGGAATCCTAACCATGACTGCCAGAAAAACAGTTAAAGGACTAACAGAATTCAGACTGAAAAACAGATCTTCCTTTGATTGTATTTCATCCCTTTTGCTCTTAACACTGAAGCATAACGTTCTGTTTAAGCAATTATGGTAATTAAAAAACGTATTTCAAAATAAGGCAAAAACTTCATGTTACTCCCATCTACCAAGTTTAGGAAAACATTCAAGAGAGAAAAAACAACTTTGTAATGAATTTAAATTTTCAAATCTGATCCAACTGTTTATTGATGGATTGATTTTCTTATTTACTAAGTAGGCACATTACATATATGTTCCTGTAAATTTACATTTCTTTAGGTATTGACTGATGATGAAAGATACAGAAAAGCAAGAGATAAAATAATTAACATTAAATTGAAATGTAAGTACTTAGAATAATGAATGAATGAGGCTTTTACATTGTATAACTATACAGATGGTATATATTAAAAAGTATTCCATTTAAATTGTCTACCATTCACTGACTATGTTTAGGTGGTGTTCTGTAAATGGATTTGCCTGAAGGTAATGAAACCAATGACATACCAAATATAACACCACATTTCACAAACATCAATGCAACACAATTAGTCAAGCAGAATCAACAGCCATCTGGTTTTCAATCTGCATGCTTACAGGCATACCTGAAATCATGGGAACTCCCATACACGTACTGCTCTCAAAATTAAATGCAGAAAGAATTGTTTATGGATACAAACACTTTTTTTTGATGCCAGTATGTTATTTCTACCTTTCTTTTTACATATTTCAGTCTTGAGCATAAAAAAAAAAAACTTTCGAAAAAAATAAAAATTGCAGAATGGAACCGGCATGGGGTATCTTGGGCAGATTTGTTTACATTGCGTTACAAAATGTAGGATGCACCATCTGCATAACTAATCGGGACATTGATAGTCGCTGCCGGAGGGAAGCAGGCACAGGGCCAAGGGTCACAGGCAAACAGAGCTCTGCCTCACTAGGGGAGAGGCCTGGCTTGTCAGCTGAACCCACTTCCAGCTTCATTCTCCAAGTGGCACTTCAATTCATTATCAATAATTACCAGTGGAAGTGCTCTGAAGTGTTGTAGGACAGAATTGGGCCAGAACATTTTTGCACCAAAGTGTTACTAGAACCACAAACTGTAATGTAGCCCTAGAGTAGACTGAGCAGTTGACAAGAATAAACACTTTAATAAAATACAGATTTCTATATATGATTACAATATTTTTATTTTTAGCATAGCATCTATTAGTTAAAGGGACATCTGAATTACTATGTTATTATCTGGGTACGGTACTTTGAAGTATACATTATACTACTCAGTCTATCCGGGACTATATAAAATCAAAATTCATGCTGGCAGATAAAACTAGACTATAATGAAAACAGAGGATGTAATCTTGGTGTCCTCTCATTTGTAAATTTTATGTTCTTCTTAAATCAAATGTTTTTATTTGCTCATTTTAGCTGCACATAATAAAACAAGAAAATGCAACTTTGTTGAAAAACACTCAGTGAATTACATGCACAGAAGTACAATTATTTTAAAGTTGAATTATGAATCAGCTTTTTTTTTTTTTGTTCGAAATCCACAGGGCATGGTTATAAAAACAAGAAACAACTAGTTCATCACACACAGTAATAGTGAATCACAAATAATTGTTTGTTCGGGGGAAGCGGAGTTTGAGGAAACAATACTCCCGGGGTTCTAGCGACGTGCCAGTTTGCTTTACTCACAGTCTCCCTGTGTTAGCCAGGCATCAGTTTTCAATTTGTGAAGGCAATATGGTTTTTGAATAGCACCGTCATATGTTTAAATGGAACTTTGAATGCATTTTATGAATGTTTTGTTACTCCATTCCATTAAATAAAATTGGTAGAGTGTGTACAAAGCAAGCATTGCCTTTTAGTTATTATTAAAATGACCCAGGCTTTTGTACCATGGATTAATTTAAATTCAGAGCAGTAACATTTAATCTACTCTCTTGGGATTGTTCATTATGGAAATATACAGTGTAGTGCAGTGTATTAGCTACATTTGTGTAGTGCAAGCCAAGGCTGAATTTGTAAATCATTCACAATAGAAAAAATTGTATTTCTTTGATTTATTTTAGAGGAGGACTGTTGGGAATATTGTCAAATACATGCAGGTCTGTAATAGATGAGCCAAATTAACATATCATGTGATGTAATAAAAGTTACCAATATTGAAACGTTTTACAATATTGTAACAAAAAAAATATATTTAAAAAAAAAATACAATATTCCTGACAAATAGTACAAATTTAAAACAAAACAAAACCAATATTTTCCTAAGGCCAGTAATGCTTCATTCGAAAATACCAAAGTTCAAATCTGTTTTACTGGGCACATGAACCTCCATACAGCGTTCAAGTCAAGATCGGAAACTCTTCAGATATACAACTGGGGTATAAATTAAGCACTTGGGCAAATGTGTCACCTTCACATCTCTTGGTGACCCTCTGCTGTTATTTCCCCAGCTTTAAAACCAGGGGATTTGTCCAGCATTAGAATAGCATCACAGGAGATCTGTTTTCAGATTTGGCGCACTATGGTTAGCTGCGTTGGCTGCAAGTTGTGAGGCTTAGACTCAAAACACTTCGCAGGAGTCTGGGCGCTGCTCCAAAGAAGGAACTAAACATAAAAAAACGTAGAGAAAATAAAAATACATGTAACAGTCTCCCTAGGAGGCGGAGTTAATTACAGGCATGAAAGCAATGCCTGGGGAGAAATCAAGTGATGCAACCAGAATAAGCTTGATTCATGTAATGATAATAAAAAAATATGCAATATTAATTAAACCTCGATATATATTGTCCATTTTCATTTAACTGAAAATAAAGACATACAAAAAGTGTGGTTTTCATTATTACCCCCAGTCAGCCTCCTCCCCCACCCCCTTCCAAAAAAAACCCCATTTGAATGAAGCAGCCTCTTCTCAGGCATTTGCTTTGCTTTGCCCAGACTTGCCTTTCCAATTCTGCAAAATTCATCTTGCTGGTTTGTTTAGTTTTATCCTACTTATTTGTTTTAACTTTTTATCAGATATCTCTCCTGCAAGTTCTATCAGCAGCATCACCTGTCCCTCCCAATTTGTCCATTTCTGTCATTTTATCCTCTTCTCACTACCTAATAGTGTGGATTTGCAAATTATTGTATTTAATTTTGCCACCTGCTCAACCTTCTAGTTCTGTGTTATACTTTTCCAATGGAAATATAACAAACAAAATCAATCTTGCAGACTAGCATTCTATTTTTGGCTGCCACCTACATTACTAAAAAAAATAAAAATAAAAACCATCTCCTTTACACAAAGTATGTTCTTAAATTAGCAAGATTTATTCAACAATTTAAAGTCTTCAACTATTAACACTAGTAACAAGAAAAATAAAAGCCAGATTTACCACAGACAACAAATACAATTACAGTGGCTTGTTCTCCAGTGTTCACTGTCAACAGCAAAAAGTATGCGTTTTATTTCATGATATTGGTATTAGTTCCAAGTGTATATGGAGGTAGGGAGGTTCAAAAGCTAGACTTACAAGTGAGCAAGGCTCCGTTATGAGATACGACACAGATTTACAACATACAATTAAACACTAGGGAATCTGACTAAGACTATGGCAATTATCTGTAAATAGGGGGAAGTCCCAACATTAAGCTTTGCCTTTTCCCACTCATTAACTGAATCCCCCCCCCCAAAAAAAAAAATACAAAGAAAGGAGAATTGCTGAATCATTGTTTAAACTGCGGTTAAGAAAAACAAGGAAAGATAATATACCGCAGAGCAGGGTCTTTTTGACAAAATGGTGCCAGTGCACACAGAAAATAATGATCATGAAGTAAGAGTGAAGGGCTGGGATCTTCTGCATAAGTCAGTTGGGACAACTGCAGCTAAAGGCCAAGAAGAGAAAGGGGGAGATTAAAGCTAATGTACAGACCAACTTCTTCCTGGTGAAATCACAAAAAATGGAAATAAAGGTCTGGTTCTGTTAATGTTCAGTAGATCTAAACTAATGGAATATACAAATCAAATGAATGACTGAAAACATTGTGGGCGGCTGTATGATTTATAGATAAGTTTGTTGGTCTCTGTGAAACTTGTCTAGACAGTTTCATAACACTTTTCCCATATTCTAATATGTTAATTTTACATGTTTGTGGTAAAAATAAATCACTGAATTAAAAAACAAAAATATAAAGTGCATGCATCTTCATATCAGTTTAAAAAGTAATAACTGAGCACATAGAAAGATAATATATATGTTGCATGAAAAAACAGCACCTGCTGTATATTCACTTGCTGTCTGTTTTCTTATTCTTCTAGCACAGCAGTTAAAAAATACATTACTAATGTAATATTGGAGACAGACTAGTGTAACCTAAATAACATATGCACTAATGTATATCTATTCATGCATGCGAAGAGTATAGTCTGAATAAAGGCAATTAAAGTATTCTCAAACCACATGAATGCTTAATTTGTATTTTATGATAATCAATTAATTTCCTGCAATAAAACAGAACCACAAGAGACCTTGGTTGCATCCAAAAGTTTTACTAAAATGCACTAAAAGTATTTACAGTACTAAGGTATTTCATCAAACAAAAACAAAATCGATGTGGTTTGTCAGAATGGAAATAAAAAATATATATACCAGAGTATACCTTCCTCAATGCATTACTAAACTCTGAACAGGAAAACCAGAAGAACTGCACAGACAATTAATGTACACAAACATCAGATAGACAAACAGACAAGTTTAGATTATAAAAAGTCTGTAATCAAATTATGAAAATGTAACTGCAGTTTTATTACATTTCCTAGGTGGGTAGGGGTGAAACACTAACATTTGACTCTTCCAGGTCAATCTGTAGCTCTTCTATAACAGGGTTAAGAACACAGGCTGCTGTCCTCAACTATCACTAGAGAAGCTGCAAAGGTCTCTTGGCGTCAAATGAAGATAATCTGAATGAAAGTTTATTTCACTTCCGGCAAAACAGAGGTTGTGAAATGGGACACAGGGTTTAAAGGCTTCCTTCCCCCAGTCTGTATAAGGAAGTTAAAAAAAAAAAAATATATATATATATATGTTGGTGTGACTGGCAGTAGAATGTCATCTCTTTCATTGCTGATATTTAACATCAAGTGAAGCCTGACTTTAAAACTTTTTAGTTTCTGTATTTATTTTTGATATCACACTCCAACATTTTAAATAATGGATGAAGCTGGGGCACACAAGTCTGCAAGTCTATCATGTATGCTTCTCAATCGCCAGTTACAAGTTGAGTAAGGCCTCCCTACCTTGACCGATTTGAAATCTTGGAATGAATGAAATTAAAGTAAATGGGTTTGGTTTAGCACTTCTCACTGTAAAAAGTTAAATTCATCACCGAGTCAAACCAGTTTTGCAGCCCATGATAAAAATAGAAGACTTGTGGGGGTGTGGCCACACAAATCAGCCTCGGCATAAACCTCCAGATGAAATCAGCCAACTGAAACTCAAACATTCAAACTGTGCTGTTTGAAATGGAAAGAGTCCCTTGCACAGAACGGCTAATCTCAGGAGGTCAATATAGACATGCAATGAAAAAGTTTTGGGATTAAGGAAAGTTGTTAGTGTACTCTAATATGACTAGAAGTGAAAAATAAGCATGGAGAAAATTGAAGATGACATAAAAGGGTGAGTCAGCCTTGTGATTTAACACTAGCGTGAGAATGCACCGACTCTGCAGGGAAGGCCAGCTTTGGTGCCCTAATGCCACCTCAGTCAACCTAAATATGAGTTCAAAACAAACTAACAGAAGGCTTCTAAATGTCACACACACAGAGGTGCTTTTACACACTCAGACATTACCAGGCCCACTCCCACTTACTGACGCGCACACGCACACACTTTGCTTAAGAAGACAAAGACACCTCACAAAACAGAACTAATTAGTATGGTAATCTCTGACATACTCTGTTTTATAATGGTTACTGTATTCAGATCAGTGGAGTGTCTCATTGGCCCTCCAGACTGTTTAATTATAATTAACTACGATTAATTTCAATTCTGTTTACCAATGCACCCATCTAATAGACATGATCAGAATAGCAGGGATCAATTCTAATTCATATTGGCAATAACAGTGGTTTATAGAATTTGAGTACAGTTTCTTTAGGTAGTAGAAAATACATTCTTAATGTGTCTAAATACTGTAAATGTTTGTGTAAAGGCTCAATGTATCAATGTGCACTGGTGCTGATTTGAGCTTTTCCCTTTTCAAATTGTGACTCCCTGCAAATTACAATTATAGGAACTGTTATAGGAATTACTTATTACACTTTTAGTTTAAAAGAAGCATCTGCATGCTCCTCCTTTAAATATAAATCAGCCACCTTACTTTCCAATAGCAGAGATGACAACTGAATTGAGCTCTGGAGATGCTGTGAATGCTAATCAAGACTATTGCTTTTACACTTGGTCATGAGCTTGAATGTGGACTTCGAATCGTTATTCTGCCGGAAAGTTCACTTGCAACCAAACCTTCTTGCCTTAAATATAAACAAACATAATCTTGTATATATTTGGATCCATCCACCCCTCAGTTCTAATTCAGATTCCCAAGAGCCTCAATGGAAAACATCCTTTAAAAGAGGGTGACTGTATTCTCCATGTAAGCTTTGCATTTCCTGCACTACATATACTGCTAGTTAGTTACCCAGAAGTTTCTATTCACTTCCAGGTGCTTCTTTAGACTACAGGATGTTACATTTATATACAATAGAAATTTCAAATTCTAAATTTCTAATAAATTAATAAATTGTGTATTTGGAAAAATACATATTTTTTTTTATTGTCAGATAAGCTTCTGATAATTATATAGTGATAGCAATAGGTTGCATTTCATTCTCATTTTTGGTTAGAAGAAAACACTGAATATAGGCTACACCTGCATCGTCTATACGAAGTTAAAATAATTATACTTTATCAAAGATATACATTTCTACAACAAAATGTAGGTCAGAAATTTCCCAGTATTTTACACAGGTTAACCATAGGAGATCATTAACCAAGATAATATGGAACATTCAACTGTGAATTCAGTATTTAGACAATGCTGAATGACAGCCACAACACTGACAGACAACCACAACAGCACTTCACTTTTTTCACTCACATTTAAATATCGAAACTAAATTGTGATGGTTGAAGTTTTTTCAGTTGCATTGTTCGCTCTGCTTAATTTAAATGACGTGTATGTATTTTTTTTTTTAAAAGGGAAGTTTAATTTGCTTCAGCGTGAAAACATGAATTTTGTATTGTATAAGAAGCGTGCAGTGATTACTGACAGTCAGTTTACACTTTAAGGGTTTAAATCAATCCAAAACTGAACAACATTTGCATATGTGCACTGCATTCACTATCTACAAAAAGCTTAGAAAGTACCATTTAAAAAACAAATGCATGTCCCACCTGTTTATTTACTTTTTAAATTTGTAGTTTTCACTAGCATTACAAGAGCTATCAACTGTACCCATCTCAAATATCCTGCAGCAAAAGCTTGCTAATTTGCTTTCTTTGGTTTATTGGGTTTTGCAGCATAGTGTGAAACATATTGTCCATTAGACTTAGATTCTCTGTGAACAATCAGCTGAAAGGTTTTTCTTTGGCATGAACAAAGCAAGAGAGGCTTTTTCCCGTTGGTACATGAACTCTGGAAGGACGTTAATGAAGTGTGTTGTCACGGCAATTAAAGATGTAGAAGACTTTTATTTTTTTCCTTTTTCCTCCATTAAACCTTTGCAGTGAACAGCCTTTAAAATGTAGCCTAAATGCTTCAGAAGCATCGTAAATACTGAAAATCAACAAATAAGTATAGAAATGACAATATTCTACAAATCAAAAATATTAAAAGCACTTCAGCATTTGTTGAAGGATAGAAAGCGTCCGTGTTCCGCATCAGTAGGTCGACTTAGGATAAATTGGATAGTTACACAAAAACAATTTGCTGCCATTAGTCCAAAATTAAAATGGCCTTCCATATCACATATTTGCTACAGCATTATTACAAAGTCTTACACTACAATTATTTATCTCAATAGAGGTAATAAGCAAAGAGGTTTCGATTCAGTACACTTCAAAACTGCATTGGTCCTTGTTTATAAAGATGTTTTGCTTAATACAAATCTAGGTGACATTTACATCGCTGGTTAAAACTGCATTTCACGATGACAAATAACGGCCCAAAATATACTGTTAGATATAGTGAATGCACCAAGATCAAATAAGGCAGCTGTCAAATGTACTGTATTTAATTGTGTCTGCTATGACAGCACACAACCTACTATTGGAAAAGCAAATTCATTTTTTCACTCTGTATGCCACTAAAGTAAACCCAAATCCACTTTGTTCAAAATGGATTTTTAATTAATCAATTATTAATATAAACTGCATTATTAGAGGCTGCCTTTTAACAGGACAGTTCTTTACTAGGTTCATGTTACTGTACGCTGGCTTTCCATGCTGTAGCCTGCTCTGTGCCTTGTCAATGAAAGCACCTCAAACTTCATGCTTTACAAACATAAAATATATGCCTAAAAGCTCATTTATTTTGATTTAATTACACAGATTTGTTTTTGAATACATTTTCATAAATCAACCTACAGCTTAAAAAAGGAGCATAGTAGCAACCACACAGCACTTTATGATTTAAATTTGGATTAGCAGACCAAAGCAAACCTTGACATAAGATAAGAAAATACATTCCTGTGTGTTGCCATTCTTTCATACTTCAGAAGGGATTCAGAAACTTCAGGGGATCTATTTAAGCTTACTAGAAAAATGGGCTGAGCAGAGAACAGACTTAAAAGACCACCTGCAGACAATGTAAGTGAAAACCTGTGCAAATACACACTACACACAAACTCTCTATCTACAGTACAATACTCTGGTTGGTACAGAGAAAGTGGAAACTGGCAATCGGTATTACTTTGGGAACACAGGATTCCTACCATTTGGTTAACTTAACTGCAGCTTTACCTGGGTTTAAAATCCCAAAACACACAAAAAAAGTCTCAGTAGTGGATTAAAGCACAAATTACAGAACAAATGATCCTGTATTTGATGACAGATTGCCATTGGGTAGCAGGCAAAACTGGCAATGACTAGATACCAGGTCTAAGATTTTGATGATAGATCACAAGCATGCTCATGTAAACATGCTCTACATTTACAATACACTTAAATGAAAACAATACAAACTGATAATTCCAGGTAAATTAATCACCCTGTGATGACAGAGATTCAAAGCAAATGCAATCTGATGCCTTACAGAAGACCTACGGTATCTACAAATGTAAGTATATTGGCCTCTTCCAAATTAAGTGTACAAAACAGTTTTAAAAAGCTCATCAGGCAATAAGAGGGACTCTACACTTGAACTTATAAATAAAAATAAATATCCATGAACAGCAGATCTAACCCTTAACAGTCGGTGTAACCTGTAACCCAATCAAATGCAACCTTAGCTGCAGTCAGTGCATTCCTTCCGGCATTTCAGATGTGGTGCCACTAGATCAACCATATCGCAACTCAAAGGAGAGAGAAACAGCAGATCATGCTGTCTAGAGCTACAGACAGACAGACAGACTAACATTAATATACTCATTTTACTCAGATTCAAACTGTACGACACTTGGGAAATACCTTGGACACTTGCACTTGAACACTGCTGGGATTTAGGCCACAGCAGGAAATTCCATTCTGCGGATTGTTAAATTAAAAACAAGTTGAAACAAAGCAAAGAATTCAGACGTTGGAAGAGAAATAAATAGGCCTGTATCACAAGCAGCAAACAACTATAACCCACATTATATCCATTTTAAATTTGTAGAAATTATATCCACATTAGGTAGATAAGCTTTCTACACAGTGTGGCAAAAACAATTATTAAATTTAACCTATAAAAGAGAGTAGAAGTACTTGACTTTTATTAACCTAAATATATTTCAAAAAGCTTTAATAAAAGGTCCACTGTTTAGACGACACAATAAAAACAAAACAGTAGGCTTGTTATCACAAATGTTCTCAAAGAAGTTCAGATACATTTCACCTACACCTGAAAAAAATAAAATTAAGAAAAATAATGAAGTTTTAAGTTAAAATAAGTTATGCTAAGCACTTACATTATAAACATTAGTGTTGTTTAAATATTGATTTCATTGATCCAGTTTGAAAATTATCACCAGAAACCTGATTAATAATCCCACCAGTATTCCAGCACACTGCAGATTTATGGAGACAGACCCCATCACACAGGAAAAATATCAGTACCAGGAACCTTTGACGCAAGTTACCATATGCTATTAAACTTCATGTGGGATCACGTCTTAAATATTGGTGTTGTCCGATTACAGAAAATTACTTTGAGAACAACCACACTAACTACATTATAAGATTTACTGAGCTGGGGACTATTTGTATTGACATTCTGGTGTCTCTTGTCCTTTCCTGAGGCACTGGCAATGTTAATGTGTTGGATGAAATATTGTTGTGATAAGAAAAAAAAGCAGATATTGAAAAGGAACACTTTTAACATTCCTCACACCAAATTCCCAAGTCTCACAGAATGTCTTTGCATTAGTGTGGTCATCTTTATTTATCACAATGTGATATTCTGAATAATGCAAATTAACTTCTGCATTCGGACCACCTTCATTTTTTTATAGAACATGGATTTTCTTGAGGATAAAGGTACAGTAGGTCACAACCATTTTTAGAATTGCTCTAACGGCTTATAAAGGAGCTAAACGTGGTTGCATAGCACAAAATGAGATCTAGAAAATGGATGTACATTTACAGTTCTGTTCAATGGAAACTTTACATCAGTGTACAAAACCAGACTTGTATAGTGCCGCACAGTAGATCAAATTAAGTATGAAAACGTTACCATGGGATATTAATAATCAAGTTGCATTCCTCGTTTTACAATTACATCATGGCTGTAGAATTAGAGAAATAAACAAACGTACTAAAAATTACGTCATACCACCTTTACAGCACATAGTGGCAATGTAGCAGAAACTGTGTGAGAGGATGGAAATGACCGTTTACAGCAGCATGGTAGCAGAGGCGATGGATGGTATTTAGGGCTGATTTCATTTCAATATCCCTACAATGCGAGTAATTGGCATGTTAATTCAGCATTGCACCTTTGCTGAGGTTAATACTCATGCCTAATTCCCCTGAGCAGAAAATAGGCAATGCTGATCATCTGGTGAGAGAGAGTGTGTGTGAGTCTAGGCTACTTATATTAAGAACATACAGAACACATTCATAAATGTCTCCAGTGACTTTGCTTTTGACAAGGTTTTGAAAATGTAACTGGAAAAAAAATATGAACGTTTTTTCTAAGCAAAGGAAACCTGCAAAAAGAAAATCAGGGATTAAGAAGAAAATAAATCAAGTATTGAAAAGTCTGGATATGAGTTTGAACTAGTAGTCTCTTTTGAAAATGTGCAGTTTTAGATTTCTATGGTTTCTTGCAAAAAACATAATTAGTGCATTCAACACATCTGTTAATAAATAAGGAAACATTTTTTTAGGGCTTCTTCAAATGTACTTGATTGTTAGAAAAGCAAGGGGAGCGAGAACTATTAACCTCTAAATCGTTTCATAGAGATTTGCATCATCAGGTCTATACTGCAAGTTAATCTGAATATTTAAAAATCTTAATTTAAATCATTAACACCACACCCAAAATGCTGTTTTTCATAAGCATCAAACTTAAGAAACGTATTACAATACCACGATCAGTGATAACAAACTAAGAGAGGTTGTGGAGAGCCAAGTACTTGTACTGATGGTAGATAATATTATTTATTTCTTAGCAGACACCCTTATCCAGGGCAACTTACAAAATATAAGCACAACACAAAGTGATATATATGCATCTATACATGTCTCTCTCTATATATGAGAGACTTTGGATGATTTTAATCATAAACCGTAAACTTTGAACATGAAAAATCAGTTTGGATAAATCAAATTCCTAATGTTCACTCATTTTGAGAATCATAACCCAGTCAAACTATGCAACACTTCTTACAAAATGAAAAACAGACTACAGTAACAGCAAAAGACATTCATTTAACAGTTGAAATACCATTCCTCCAAAAATCATATAGAATGTAAGCAACTGTTAGGTTCAATCAATTTTTTTGTTCCATTGTGACAGTTAACAGTTGTGTTCTATAACATGTCTAGTTCACAGCTGTCTAAATGTATGTTATAATTGAAGTTACAGTTATAGTATAGTTAATTATATAAATCAAACAGGAAGAAATGCATATAAATGCAAATGACTTACTGTTATCAAAGGCAAATTAGATAATTGCACTATATACAAATTTGTGATACAAGATTAAATACAACATTTATTTCAAATACTCTTCTATGCAGCAATCATTCATTGGTTAGAGAACACAAACATTAGTAGAAATAATATGATTAGTTAATTTGGTTTATACAATAGCAACATAAGGAAATACATCTGGTTTTTAAGAACATATCAAGAAAATGTCAAACACATCTTTCATTGAACTTGAAGAATTACACTAAGGCACAGTGACTAATTAACAAGTGCATTGTTCTACTATATATATATATATATATATATACACATATATACATATATACATACATATATACATATATACATTATATATATATATATATATATATATATATATATATATATATACACACACACACACACACACACACACACGTGTGCAAGACTGTTGCCCACACTGCAGTGATTAGAGAGAATTTAGACATTAATACACTTCGATAGGGCACCAAAGGCAATAGCCAGAATGCACATTAACTTTGAATGCTGCATTCTGTCAGTGGTGTCTTTCCATGAGAAGAAAGTAGGCTGGTACTGGGCATACTGACCTACTTTTTCATGCATTACCTGAAGGGAACATTTCTGAGATTAAGTTATTCAGATGAGGTGGTGTGTTTTCCTGCAGAATGTTATTATAAATTATATTCATACAAATATATTAATATTTTAGTAGTTAGTTTAGTAGCCTATATACTGAACTTTGCAATGTACACCGTGTAATTGTGCAAGGTCATGTATGCAGCAGGAAATGCTGTTGATCATCTTGCTGACTCCAATTTGACCGATGTTTCCTCTACAGTATTTAAAATATGTGCACTGCATGCAAAAATATATTACAAAAACCTTACTGTAAACCACAATGCTTCACTTTTAGAAGACAATATATTCCTCAAAATGGCATAAAATCTAAATTTAAAGAAAACCACAAATAAAGAAATAGAGCACTGCTAAATAAATGTTTACAATTTAACTAACGACTTACCCTGCACTCTCAATCATTAGGAAACATTTCAGAATTTAATTAGGCTAATCTGTGGTGTAGCCTATATAACGGCTATGACCCCAGGTTGAAGGCATCTTATTCCCTAATGTTCGTGGGACAAGCGTCTCTCACTTCTGCTTCACTTGGAAGAGAGCAGCAAGCCAGGACCATGTGATCTAGCTCCAATGCTGGATTGCTACACACTGAGGCAAAGAACCAAACTTGGTCTGTTAGGATTTGTACACGTGGCCTTCCAGTTATAAAACTATCCTCCCAGCACTAATTTATATTGACAAATAAAGATTACAGCCCACAGTGGCCATTTTGTTTGGGGATCTTCACACTCTGGCTTCAAAGGTCATGCATGTACATAAATTGTAAACAAATAAAATTAAAAGCCCTTTCCTGTACTTTGCCTTATTCTAATATTACCACTTTTTCTTTAGTGCAATGGAAAATTGTTTTGGATGAGACAATGATTCACATATACGGCTTTGTCATTATCTGTTGATTCACTGGATGGTGAAAATATCAAGGATATACCAGCCTGTATCACGATGCACTCTATACCATGTGAAACTGGAACATTACATAGTTTGCAACACAGGATCATATGGTATAAGTTTGATTCCATTTCTTGATTGATTTAAATTATTTCTAAATTCCAACCACATGACAAATGAGTGTAGGTTCAGCTGTTAAAACTGCTGTTTTAAAAACATTTTAAATATATTTATGGGGATACTTCTGCCTAAAAAAGGAAATCTGGTAGAGCTCAAATTGTTTCTTAGTACATCACTGCACATTTCTTAACTATGTGGATATATTTTATTGACATAAACATTCCTAAAAATTCTTACACAAAATGTCTTTTTGGAAAGATTTTTTTCATTCAGAAATGCAATTTAAGCTGGCAATGATAAGCTATATTTCAAATTTGTAACAATAGGACTAAATCCTTAAAAGTAATATCAATAGAGCATACATTATTTGTCAAATTACTTATCATAGGATTATTAAAACTAAAAATAAAAAAATAAAAAACTCAAAACAAAGTTAAGTATACTTAAAACGCACATACAAATTGCCGGTTTTCCTGATAAACATCATATTTCAAAATACAATTTTTCAATCGAATATGTATTGCCAAGAAAACAGATTGAAGGTCAAGCATTATTTTTAAAAGTGTGCAACACATTTATAAAGTAAAATGAGGATTGTCTGTTTTTTGTTTTGATTTTTAAGAAAATCCTATCGCTACCTCAAAATACAAAGTGTATTTTTTAAACTCTTTCAAAACTTCTGTGTTTGAAGTATGATATTTCAGAAGCAATATGACTGGTAAAGAATGTAACTGACTACAGAATTAAAGTTGTGCATTCTGTATCAGCAGGTCATGCAAGACTATGTATAAATGTGTGTACAAACCACAGAATACAAATCAAAATAAATGGAACCACTACAATATATTTGTTTAAAGGATTGTCCTTTACATGCATTTAGATCCTAATGAATCCTGCCAAGTCAAGGAATATTTGCATAAATCCTTTAAAACAAAACAATACTCATATGCAGGTGGGGGTCTCATCGGCTTGGACCAAAATAGTTTGGTGCACATCACCAAAGAAATACAGGCCGAGTGGTGAAAGCTTTTCCAACTACGCACTGAGCAAATATCAAACATAGCAGGACATAAATTTCATCACTCAAAGTATTGAGAAATCTGGTTTTGTTTGCACTCGTCATCTTACCTGATAAAGTTTGCAGGGAAACCTGGCGAGCTGGTAAATGTTTCAGTACCCATCTGCATCCCAGTGGCATCGCCATATCCTTGGACCCTGTTCCAGGACTCAGCCACTGTAGCAAGTGGTGGGTATAGATTAAAAACAGGCTTCTGATCCTGTTGCTGCAAACTGACTGAAGGCGAGGCATTCACTCCATAGTGGTAGGTCTGTCCACCTGAGGTGCTGACACCACAAATAGAAATAGGCGAGTTCAGGGGACTGGGTAAGTCTGGCACAGAGCCACTCATTTGACAGTAGCTTCTCTTCTCACTTTCTTGCTTTATCACCCCAGGAGTGCACAACTGGATGTAACTCTCCTCCATTTTAACGGAGGGAGCCGAGGCTCTTGGATCTAGCATCTGCTGATCTGTGCCATTTATGTTTGTGCAGTTACTGCTATTTACAGTTGGCTTGGTCTCTTTAGCTGCATTGACATCCACTAAGAAGGCCTCGTCTGTGGCCAAGGAGGAAAGTAACGCAGCTTCATCCCCATCATAGAACTCATTGAAGTTCCAGGGGCTGCCATTCATGTCTCCTTTTGGAGACTCTGGCAAGTCCAACTCTTGTAAGATATCAAGGGTGTTTTGGTCATCGCTGAAGAGCCTCTGGTTCACGTCAGAGTCTTTCCCATCCAGCCCAAAGGAATCCTGCTCTAATTCAAGCCCACTGTTATCCATGGATGAAAAAGCCTCAGCTTTTAATGAAAATGGGCCAGATCCAGATACTAAAGACTCTACAGCAGTTGATGACTTGCTTAAGTTTGCGATGCTCTCTTCCAAGAGAGAAAAGTTAGTTTCCCCCAAGGTAAAAGCACCGGAGGTTTGCTGCTGCTGCTGCTGCTGCTGCTGCTGCTGCTGCTGCTGCTGCTGGTTTCTCAAGTCATTTCCCATTACTTTTGAATCTGAATCCTCCATGTAAAGTCCCATGGAGGCAGAGACAGCTGTGGTAATCTCTTGCTGGGATGCATTGTTGCTTATTCCATTAGAAACGTCTCCAGCAACTGGCTGCATCCTGGGGTTAGGCTGAGACATTGGTGAGGTGGTGGAAGCGGACATCGAACTTACTCCACCCACAAAAGCTTCCTCTCCTCCTCTGTCGCTATAATCCACAAATTTCAGACTCTCATCTCTGTTATTGCTCCGTTTCAGTCCTCCTCGATCCATTTCTTGTTCCTGGTGTTACAGAAACAAACAAATAAAATAAATAAGCATTACTCCTGTTGGAATGCCAAGTAGTTTTTGTGTGCAGCAGTTCACTGCAAAACACTACATCCGTCTGCCTTCAAAATATATATGTGGACCTCCACAGATAACTGTAGTTAACTATGATGTAAATACACAGGGTATTAACAAAATTAAGTGTAAACAGTATTTAAATAGTATCTGATGATTATATACAACAGGGACTTATGGAAGAACAAATCGAACAACACATTTTATTCTTGAAAGCTGTTTTGTGTAGCAGTCCCGATCACTGAAATATTTCACAAAACCAAATGGACACACATGGGATTAAAACATTTCATCTTTCATCTTAACAGAATTAGTTGGACACTGAACTTCCTCAAACTAAAATATTAGAATTAAAAACTTGAAATGAATGTTCTTAATTATCTGGATATGTAGCCTACAATGTAACTACTAACTAACCATTAAAGAATCAAGCATGTTGGGCTTAAATGTCTTGTAGGCCAGAGTTTCCCTCCTACATGGACAAACCCCTTGTTTTCAAGTGGCACAATATGAATGCACTGCTTAACTTAATAACACACTGAGCTCGAAAACATATTTTATAACATTTCAAAGATCTATAACCTAGACTGGAGGTCAGTGTAACTCAAAATTGATACAAAATGCAACACAAATTATGGCATTAGTATTAACAGCCTGTGGTATCATCAGAAACCTAATTCTAAATCCATATTAAAGAAAATAAAAAACACATATTCGAAATGGTATCATCATAAATATGTATTTCTGCAAACATTAACGCCCCCCCCCCCAAAAAAAAAAAAGTCCAATTCAGTTTCTGAACAGTGTTTACATTTGCAAACGAAGTTAAGCAATTGCACTGATACAATTCAAACGTTAGTTACATATTTACTCATGATTTGCACATAAAAACGACCTTATTTTAAACGCGGCTACGATGAACGCAGTGCAGGCAGCTTGTTTATAATAAAGCAGCGACAAATATAAACCTCATTATTTTTCGTTACTCAATCACAACACACACAAATAAATACCTAACCACGACCCTCAGCACTGACATTAAATACACAGAACACGTTCAACTTCACACAACAACATCATGCATGCGTCACCTTCACACGAAAAAGTTGCATGTTGCGGGCAGAGTAAATAATATCCAGTAATAAAAACCTGCAGATACATTTTAAGTTCAGAAAGAAGTTTTGGTTTCCCCCGACATGTACACCAACGGCGTTTCAACCCGCTGTGTTCAGAGCCCTAGCCCGGCCGCAGAAGCGAACTTTCACCTTTGAAGGGTTACATACATGCACCATACGACACAGAAAAGCAATCATACTTACGCCTACCCTTCACACGGCTGTGCATGTGTGAATCTGGCTGCTCCTAATAAACTGACATGGCTCATGACAGCGCTGGACTCCGGCTGCAGCGGAAAATAACGTCTTCGAAGCCCAGCATAGATCTGCGGTCTGCGAATTTGTTTTGTGTCTCTTGTCACCTTCTCAACACACCGACTCTCGACGGCAGAAGTCAATCGTAAAAAAAAAAAAACTATTTGAAAGCGAAAAAACAACCCTGGTTAATCCGCCATAAATACACAAAATGGAGCTCCCTATGCTAGTGCTGCCGTATACCCCACACAAACCACAGTGGTGCAACCTGTTGGCTATTAGTTGCTACTGCATTTGACTTCCTTATTTGCATGGCCATCCAAAGTAAAGAAAACAATGTAATCACCATTTACATTTCCTCATTATGTTAGAAGAAACTACAGTATCTTGAATAATACCATTCGTTTGCATACCGCCGTAGCCTCTTTACTACTATAGGCTGGTGCCAATCAAACATGTCACTTTCTAACAACATAGTCATAGGATGCGAGCTCTGTAACACAGCATCATTTGTTCGTCTTTTTAACCACAATAAATGGCAATGCACTCCAATTTCCAAACGCACACCAACCTGTTTTTAATCCGTGGTGATGCAAACTGAGCCCATAGTAAGCTGGGAGTAGCAGGATTTCATGAAGTTAAGCGATCATCAGAGGAGGTCTTTGTCCCTCATCCGCAAAACGCATTGGTAGCAAAAATCCAATAACTGCTGGTTAGTGGGGTGTGTTCTCATGCATATTTGGTGTGGGGAGAGCTATATGCAACTGTGTATAGTTTTTATTGATGAATGCAATCGGCAGTTACATAAGCTGTAGCTCACTTTTGCCCCCACGGTGAAAATGCATGCTTTCCGAGAGCGTCCCCTATTCGCTTGTGTCTTTACGCCATAAGTTACGCTGTCAGAAAGCACAACTCTGCTCCGAGTTGTCAATCAGCGCAATAAGACACTGCCTGCTCGTTTTCTATATGGCTTCGCTGTTACGTAAAATAGGGTTATGTGAGCGGCGCATCCCCCCGTGTCCCTCACAGAGGATCCTCAGTTCAAATGTAGACAAACTTGCAGCAGAGAGGAGGGTGTGCGCGGTGTATCCACTCCAGATACGGGTGCTCGGCTCCACCAGCGTAAAGCAGCGTGGCAGTGCAACTTCCCTGACAAGACAACACAACTTTGCAGTGGTGGTGGTGTGTGTGTGTAGGGGGTGGGGGGGGGGATCGACAGCATTTCAACACGACAGTGACGTATGGCTTACAAAATCCTCCGAGGAGAGAAAGCAAGCATGCTGCTGCTGCTGCTGGGAAAGTTTGCAGGCGTGCGGCGCAGTACAGCAGCGCGGGAGTGACGCAGTACGGCCGGCAGCAGGACGACGCAGGGCACGTCCGCGGTCGCCGCTGGAGAGGAGCAGGACCCGCTGAAATGGCCAGATAAATCCACAGAGAAGGCGTTTTTGTCCTCACACGGGAGATTTCCAGACCCCTTTCCCTCTCTCGGCCTCTGCTGTCCTATGAGCTCGCACAAGCCGACGCCATGAGGACAGAAACAGTCCGGATAAATGTGCAGCCGAGAGACTTTGAACTGCTGCTGGTGTTGGACCCTTGCCAGTGCGCCAGGTTTGGACATGCGCAGTAGGGTCTCGCCCAGTTTGTATTTATTGCACTTTTTGGTTGGGGGGGTAAACTTCATAGCGTGCATAGCTAATGGGAATCAAATAAGTGCAATTTATTATTTTGTCTGTTTGTGTCAGATCTTTTAAGAAAACGCATCGTCCCGCCTCAACACAACGAAACTGTCTGAAGTGTACCCAGAATTGTAACCGCATTAAAAGTCAATGTTAAACAGTGTACCACGTATCAAATTTGAAATCTGTCGCAACTGTGGACAATCTGAAATGAATGGAAACGATTTACCACAAGCCATATGCTATTTGTCTTTGTTGGGGGGGAAAAAAACTTTTTTAGTAATGCTAACAGGGTCTATTTGATTATTTTGTAAGCTGATTAATGCATTATGGCAACAAGGGGTCCTCAACATGAACAACGTGTGAAAGTTCAGACAAAACTCACAGAATAAATACATATAAAAACAATAAAACAGCACCTATGTGTTCAGAGCAATTGTTAGGATACAATTATTACCCATGAAGACCAGTCGTTATTTAAATGTAGGTAAACTGAACTGAAGTAGAATGAATTTATCCAGGTATTTTTGCACTTCAAATATAAAATTGGTTCAATGTTGTGCTGTAATATCCATGTACAACAAAATATACAATAACACAATTATATTAACAAATTACCTTTCTGATTGTAATTATAACTTACTGAATACCAACTTTTTGTAAACTTATTCTACTAAATTGTCTTTGATGTTTAACTTTCAACATTAGATACACAAATGTTAAATAAAGTTCACCAGGATCAGATAGTTTCCCTTTACAATGAATACATGCAGAAGCAGCATGTGTTCTGGGATTTTTTAGTTTCTGCTATGCAGTAATACAATAACATCGAGGCCTTCCAGTTACCCAATTGCATTATGACTTGTATCAGTAAACTTCTTAGTATTCATTTTTCAGCCTTATTCGACATCTCTATGATGTGCTGAATCTGGAATAAGTAATAGTGACCCCCCATTTAAATATATACATCAAAAGCAAAGCTGCATTTGATCCTGAAACAAAAGGCTGGTTTTGATTTTGAATTGCAATCAGCTTTAGAAAAATATGCACAGATAATGACTACTACAACAAGAGCACACAAGTTTGTCGTTTTTGAAGAGGGTGGAGTGTGGGGGGGGATTTCAGAGGAGTTAAAAGAGTAAAAGCCACTCTGAAGAGTTCCTTTAAATTGGTATGGATGAGAAGATTTCAGACCAGCATTCTTGTATTATTTATAGAAGATGGCTGAAATACACCATGGTTGGCACAGCAGCTACTTCAAGCCCCACAGAATAGAGAGCTCTCGGAGACTCAGCCTAATTTGAGAAGACAGTGCAGGTACCACTGAGCTGCAAATGATGGGAGTTTGCCTACAGGCTTGAGGAGGACTGTTTTGCATCTCATAACAAAGCAAGTTTAAGATGATCAGAATAATTGCTTGTGCACTCTTCAGTGGGGTTATAAACATTGGTAACCCACATATAGGTTTAACGACATATTCCCCAAGCATTGCCAAAGCTTGAATCAAGCAAGGTTTAATAAGTCAATGGGCAGCCACGCAGTATTGCAGCTCTGAGATATGTTTTATAAAGAATATTTTAAGAAATAGCGTAAGCTAGGAGCAACTATGTGGAAAATACAAAATGTCAGTAACTAGTTCACAAAAGAAAGCAGGGTTGGGGGGAACCTTGCTGCTTTGTTGTGTCTCTGTTGTTGCCTTAATTGCCATGTGTGTGCATTGCTATTGTTGCATTCTGTTACGGAGAATTATTTCAGTGGAAATTTCACCCATCAATGTGTTGAGCTGAAAATTGCCAAAAAAAATCCTTTCAGAATTAAAAAAAATGGCAAGAGAAGCTTACAGATCTGATTCAGGAAAATATATATTTATTATTCATAATATTATTAATATTAAACTGCTGCTTTTGAGATTATTTAATTGAAAAGATCCAGATGAGGGTTCTCAGAAGGTATGAGATACACATTGTATTTTTAGAATACACATACAAAAATTCACTATTCACTCTACAATTATTTCTTTCTTTCTTACATTAATATTAATTATTTTACAGAATGTAACAATTTTGTCTTTAAGCAGATGTTTACATGAGATTGTGATAAACTGTCCATAAATTATGCAAAGTTGTTCAGTCCAATAGGGCTAGCAGAAAGGCATCAATGTGTAGTTTTTGATCAAAACATCCAACTTTGAACTTTGTGTGTGACATAGTTGGTGGCACAGTGATAAGAAAAAGGAGAAAAGAAAACTAAAAAGCCACCATTTTACTTTTGAAATGATTGAGTGATTGAAATGAATTATTGTACCTCAGTACTTAACAAGTTGGTTGTATTTTCTATTTATTTTTTATCAGACAATGTTTGCTACACCGTAAATTAATTATATGAGTATCCTCCATAAATATGAAATAGCTTTATGTTTCAAGGGCTGAATTAATAAATACCCAGGCACTGTGCTGCATGTGAATAGGCTGCTAGGTTTTTCATTTTATAATGTGCCATTTGCACAGACTGCATATCACATGGTTAGCATGTAAATGTATTAATTGTGTCATAAAATAGTTGACATTCACACTGAATTGTGTGTTTTCTTAGTTTAAAAAATCCTTGTAATTTATCCTGTACACACATCTTGAATCATGTCAAAATCTTTATATAAAAGTTTTTATTATTATTATTTAGTTAGTTAGTTATTTTTATGACTGCTTAATGAAGCAGCTATTCATATTAAAATAATAATAATAATAATAATAATAAGCTGGGAATGGGAACTGAATGAACAGAGTATTGGAAGTGTGGAGACTGAAATGCTGTGGGACTCCCTGAGGGAAAAATGGGCATCTTTTTCATCAGCTTTCATCTGAAGGCTCACAGTTCTATGTTATTAATCTATTTGCAAAATGTACCTGGCTGCCCCCATCCTGATTAACTTTGACTTGGTCTTTTAAAACAACAGAGGATAAACTTCCACAGTAGAAATGTGTATAAACAGGTGCTATAATTACTCATATATAGGCATATTTACAGGGTTTTGAGAGAAGATCGTGTATTTGCTTCAATATCCCTACTCGGCAGATGACATCCCATGCGGCCAATGTAGTGAAATCAGAATCTGTTTCATTAAAAACAGTGGGCGTACAGACTCACAGACTTATTGTTTTAACATTCTGCATGCACTGGAGCAGTGGCAGTCAGTATTTGTTGTTCCAACATATGCTTTGAATTACCCTTTTCACTGTAAAAAGCAAACAAACAAACAAACAAGAAAATGCCTTTCTAGAAAAGCTGGTAATGTTGAAGAGTGGTGATCTGGATTAAAGCCAGCAGTGAATATTGTCCATTACATTCATTAGATAGTCCCAAGCACAAAGCTTTAAGTGCACTTCGTAACAACAACCTTTTTCTGCTGATTTCTAAACACAGCGAGGCGGTCTAGTCTGGTTCTCTCGTATCAATTTAATGGCGTAGATAATTGGCCCAGGGAAATTAGCAATCCTGAAAATATAGAAGCACACATGTTGTTAATCATTGAGTAAACAATTAGTAAAGAAATATGATTTTGTCAAAATGAACGTAATCTACAGAGAAATAAGTACAACAATATACCAACACCAGCAACAATAGCAATAAAGATGAGTTGAAACGTGTGCTGTGGTGAGGACACATGAAGTGCTGGCAACACTTTCCACTACGAGTTAGTTCCCGCTTTTCTATTCAGTCCTCCCATTGGTGCTTTGACTATTTTCTGTTAACCCTGCATTAGATAGATTTATATAGGATGGAGGGCATTGAGTTACAGGGCCCTTAATCTGTGGAATGATCTGTTATCCAATGTTAGAGACACCCCTTCAGTCCAGGCTGAAGACTTAATTAAGTGTAGCAAGCACTTTCTGATCTTCATATGCCACGGTTACACTACCTGTAATGGAGGCAACCATTAGGCCCAGACCTTCAGCCGTGGACCCCCAGAGATTGAATACCTCCTATAACAGTCTGTCATCCTGTAGTTCTTGTTTTTCTCTCCTCTGTGCCTAATGGTTTACATTTTGCAAGGATAACACAAATTTGTATTGATTTAAATGTGTAAATAAAGATTGACTGGTTGATTGATTGACCTGTTGCTTTGTCTCTCTCTTACATAACATATGTCCAGGTGTCAATCAGACCATTTAAAAATACATCACTATAAGGTATATATCAGTTATATGAATTGCGTATCCAAACATCTTTATGCTGGAAATTGACCACAGCGCGGCTAAATCAGGTCCCGGAGACACGCATTACGTGACACAGTTACTTGAACATATCGCATGCTGTGCTTTGCTCCATATAATAGGAGGAAATGATTAAATAAATTGTAAAAGGCCATCCCCGTTAATCAGCACTAATGTTTCCAAATGATACAAATATTGATAATGCATAAAAGAGAAAAATCATGCCCTGGGATTGTGTTGTTAAATTAATGTGGAAAAAAACGTTGTCTTCACATTTAAAAGTCTCTCGTGGGGAGGTTATGATAATGCAGCCATGTGGTCCAATGCAAATGCAGTCATTAGGAAACAGCAAGCATGTCAAGGGCATGTGGATATCTAGTTAAGTATGAATGCAGCTGGAGAGAGCCAAGAGCAGCTGGATCCCTCATGGGTTTTCTGTTTTTAAAAGAAAATCTTTTTGTTCCTTATGCCTACATTTGGTTATGTGAAAGATAATGTGAGAAAGGGACACAGGATGTAGAAGTCTTTGAGTATATCGGCACAACACGAATCACGCTTCCTAAACAATGGTTGATTCCAGGTAAACCCATGGTGCCACAAATACTGTATTTAGTAATATTCAGAATTGGGGCCTACAGGCTCTTTTCTAACATATTCCTTGTTCATGTTGTAGCTAGTGTCCTCCGTTATTTTGTACCTGCAATACAACAGAAGCAAAAAAGCCAGAGTTAAGAATGTCATTTTTAACTTTGAATTATTTATGTCTAACATATGAGTGGAGATTTGGAAGAAAAGGGTAGCAGTGATCGCAGCATGACACCTGCTGAAGTCTGCATGTGCTTTGGGATGTGTGCAGAGCCAGGCCTTATCAAGCTTCATAAATGCCATCTTATTTAAAGGAGAGAGGAGGCTACTTTTTGCCAATATTTACTCACCTGTCCTATCTCTCGTCTTTGCAGCTCTCTTCTGCTCTCCCAGGACAGCTCCCTACTTGCATGGATGGAGAACTGGGCCAAATCCAATCAAATATGCACAAGTAACCATTTCCTTTTTTCATGCCCCAACACAGGCAAATACTGAAATCATAACACTCAGTTATTAAAATAAGGGATTATGGAATATTACCATTGGAATGCCATCGACTAATATATCAAATGCAGAATAATACAGCAGATCCTGCAAACTTCTGATTGAATTTAGATGCCTTTATACATTATTAATACTAAACGAAATAGCAAAAGAACACATAAGTTAGTCCGGTATCAGCATTGTTTTGCCTAATATATTATTCTTACTTTATATTGATCATAAATCTACAGGCAGCAAATTATGCCCTCCATTAAAAGTCATGGGATGAATAATCATTTAAAGGAACTGCGCTGATCCAAATGATTGATATGGACATTTTCTCTGTAGTACTGATTGATACTGATAAATTATTATTTAGCATCTACTTCTGGGGATTCTGGATACTTTTTATTCATTTTAAGACTGCCCTTAGTGTGAATACTGTAGATAAAAATACACACTAAGTAATTCTTATTACTAACTGAATTTATTACTGAGGAAATGCATTCTTGCATGCTGGAATGAAAATGTTTTTGCAGCCTATGAGCCATCATTTACTATTTTACATAAGTGAATAATGTTGACATTTCACAACTGATCACTCAGAGTACAGTAAACGTGATGTAAAGACAAGGTGACCGGAAATGTTTAAACCTTTTTATTTTGTTTTGACAGTTTAACCTTGTAAGGAATTGTGAATAAAAGCACATTTATGGCTGACACCGGCAGCTTCGTGAGCCATGACCTTCATTCCGTCCTTTTCTCTTTTTTAACTGCATAACCTTGGACGTAGGCATTTTATATAACCTTGACATTATTAAATGAGATATTAGTCACTGTTCTTACTGAATATATTTTATTGTTCCTACAAAAGCCCCCTACTCCTCCAGCTCTGATTGTTATGCGTCTTAAAGGGTAAATAAGGCAGGTTGTTATTAATCCTTGGATGCTATAGAAATACCGCTGAGGCCCCAAAATTAATAATTAATGTCTTTGGATAAAATATTTGACCCATTGTCCAACATAGAGTTTCCATAAGGTGTGTGAATGAAAGTTATTTATATGAAATATTTAACTGTTGAGATTCTGTTAAGCTAGAAAACACAAATTAGTAAGCAGCAGTGAGAACCACTTCTTTATAGACTAATGTTATCAAGGAAACAAACTGTAGACAAATGTCTTCAAGTTTCGAAGAAAAACTAATCCTACAGATTTTCAGTAGTTGTTTTAAATACAATTAGGGTTGGTGCAGTCTCAGTCAAATCATCCAATGTAATGATAATATAAAATTAGATTTAGTGTTAAGAATAAACTACCAATGATAAGATGATTAATATTGCAGAAGGAGGTGACATTGTACATAGTATACCAAAAATACACTTGTTGAATGCTAAGGGAGCAATGGGGAAATGAAAATAATATGTTAATACAATACTTATATTGAGTTACAGCTACAGATGTTAATGTGAAATGTAAATGAAATTAAGTCTTCAGTCCTTGAGGTATAACTAACATGATTCAATTAATTTGACTTCTATCTAGACCTAGATGTACTTACTGACCTATTTTCAGAAAACTGGAATTTGCTTTAATCTTCCATGGTTTCACTCAGTGATGCAGAGGGTGTTTTACTGTTATAATCCTGCTAAATATCTTCCTGAAAGGGAGCAGTATGTTGGTCTCTCTCCTGCGGACACTCCATCAACTAGTGGTTGTATTTCAGATTTTTTGTGTACATTTTGTCAAAACAGAACACTTAATTAAGACTTACCTATACCACAATAATCTGTATGATGTTCTTCTCACCTCAAGGCATCTTTTATACATAGACATGCTTGCTTTGTTTATTTACCTAATAGATTCCAATATTCCAATAACGAGGACAGTTCACATTATAGAATGTATTTGTGTAATATTTTAATGAGAGTTTGCCAATAAGAATACAAGTGACACCTACGTTCCTTTGGGGACAGAAAGTCATTAACTCTAATACATGTATAATCAGGGGTCCCTGTGTTTACCAAGAGTGTTTCAGCAAAAATAATGATGAACAGTTTTAAATGCAGCCACTAACACTGATTTAAAATGATATATATCTTGACTAAGGAATTTAAGGTACCAAGATTGTTGACATACAATCTTTAAATCTTTTCAGATAAGACTGACTAATATTGTATTTCTGTGAGACAGGAAAAATTATACAAATACTGATTTGTATATTGACAGGATATTTTTGGATTATCCTCTTGTCTAAAAATCAATGTATTGTAATATTAAAATCAGACCTACAAATAAATAAATAAATAAACAAAACATTATAGAAGTATATTTTAAACGTGTTAGACGGCAGCACATAAAAACATCTTAATATTAAGCCTTAATGCTATTGTACTAGCTGACTCTTACAACAATATAAAAGAAGATGTCTCTTTATTGTTAGGCACAATTTCCTGGTAAAGACAATGTCCTGCTTATCTTTCAAAGTTCAAAGTCCAATAAACATGTGTCACTAGATTTGCTTTAATTGCTTCAGTTGGTAACATGAAATAAAAGTCATCCAATCGTCTCGCATTATAAATAAGGTCTTTCGCAAATGGTTCTTTTTGACCATAAACAATTTCATGATTTCTAAAAGGACGGTAAGTGTGTTAATACCACTACATTACCCTGACACATTTTGCAAGGAGTCTGGTTGGTTTATTAGCAATTATTTGGTATGTGCACTGCGAAATCCAAATAACTGTCTCAGCATTATTGTTCAAAGGCAGGAGTAAACCATTTTTGTTTCACTTTACAAATAGGTGACATAAATAGAGATAGCAAAAGTCTACAAGATGATTTTCTTTCTGATTGCTCTGAAAGCAGACAAATGTTAATCCCAGAATGTTAAATTATATTAGGCCCTGAATGAGCTTTACTTCTTTTCTGAAACCAGACAGCTCTCTTGTAAGGAAAAAGTTATGTAGCCTTTCTCCAGGCTGTGTCTATTCTGCACTATGACATACTAATGCACCCCCTACTAATAGGTGTAACTGAAACCAAATGTAATAAGTATTTCATAACTTGGCACATACTTACTGTCATTTGACTTCTGGGCAATAAAAACCTACCCCATTTTAGGCCCTACCAACAGACTGAACCCCAACTATAGCCATATAAACCTTGAGTTAACTCAGCAGAATTAGCATATCAGATACCAAAGATTATTGCAGATTTTAGGCCTAACACTAACTCAGACCAAGATGTAGCCAATTTTAACACCAAAACGGACTCAAAACGACTCTCTCTCAACAACCTAGACTCAACTGTAATACTATTCCAACCTTCATTTGTACAAAACACTCACCTGTGTGAGTAATGTATATCTTGAGTGAATCAGAGCTGCAAGAGGATATTGTGTAGCTTCTCTGAAGGATTCCCAAGGCTGTAATTGCTACAGAATCACAATTGCACAATTGAGTGCAAGATGCGTTGACCCAGAAGGATATGTTTTTTTCACTCTGTAGAAACAGATTGTGTCACTCCTTTGAGAAACTTTGAAATTATTAAGATTTCTTCAAGAATGATTATACTATTAGTTATACTGAATTCTGTTCTGACAGTTTTAGTTCAGTTGCAATGCAAATTGCATACACACACACACATATGCGTGTGTGTATGTATATACAGTATATGTAGGTGTGTTCTCAAGTGCATGGAATGACTAAAGTATGTTTATAGTATTATTAATAATCTTCTTTGTGTTTCAAGTTAAATGCTTGAAAGCTCTATCAAGAAGTTAAATAAACAAATGGTTTAGCACCTCTTTATTGAAAGAGAAAACCTGTCTGCAAATTACATCTGCCCTGAAGAGCAGTTAGGTGTACGGTAAAATCCTGCAGGCCCAGTACTACTGGTTAGTTAATGAGATTACAGCTTATAAAGGGATACCTTGGATACCTTGGATATGTAAATTACATTCCTTTAACCAACGGCATTTAACCAATGTATATTTAACTTTTACATTTTTTTTTATAGATCCTTAAAATTTGAAAACCTCTAAGCACTCTTTGTAATTATTTATATTTATGTTTTTAGTTAAATGTTATATACAAGACATTAAATTAAAATGACTTTTAGTTTGCAGTAAGATTTGTGATCAATTGATTCTAATAAACTGATCAATCCTTTGAACCAATATTTAAATCTATATCTATCCATCTATCTATCTATATAGTGCAACACAACTATATAGTAGAACACAGAAACAAAAAAAACAATGCACGACTTTCTGAAAACAGACACAATACATCTCCAAGAGCTATGAATCAATAACAAAGTTGTTAGTGTCTGCATATTTAAATTAGGTAAACTGCTCAATGGACTCACCTGACTCCATCTGTTTCAATGCTCTTGAATCTCATTAATCAGCCCAGTGCTGACTGGCTCAAAATTACTGGCTCTGCAGAGAAGTGGACTCTCAAGTGAAGTGTTTATTTAAAATTGAACATTTTGAAAAATCTGTATGATTGAATGTGTGTTGTAAACCCCTGTAGCTCAAATAATAGAAACACAGATTAAATAAAATCCACAAGACATGATTTCTGATGGAAGAATCAGGATGCTAAACAGGTCAAAACAAAACACCACATTTTGAATTAAAATGTTACTCACTGTTGTGCTTTAGATTGCATCACAATGTGAAGCTGTGCATAATTCAAAGCTCCATATGTCTCAGTTACGAGACTAGAAATATAATCCTAATCCAGATGGGAGTCTAAAAGATTACTGGGAAAAATAACCCTTACCCTAATTTTACACTGACCCTAACGCAACACAAACTATACATGTAGTCTGAACGGTAACAAACACCAGTAAGATAGTCAGAGAGGTAAATTTGACATTTTAAACACCTATAGTGTGTTTAGTGAAGCTGACAAAAATGTAATGAATGTTTACATGTTTGGTACACACACTTTGATTGCTCCCAGAAGTGTGCCGGGGATTCATTTCTGAACCCTGGAGACCCTGTGACCATCCTGGAAGGGTTCAGTGTGTTTGAGCAACAGCAGCAAGATGCAGAAGGTTTTAATATTTTGAGTTTGGAAACTAATATCTCTTACAAGTGAGAGAGTGAGGAAAGACCCCCACTGAGGGAAAAAGGGAAGGGTACTTACAGGCAAAGGTTTCACACTAATATAAGGAACAAACTGTCACTGCTCTAACTTTGTCCAAACCTGTTCCAACAATCTGATAAGACTTGGTAGCAGTACGGTTGGTATAACTTAACTGAAACCACAAATTTACATGGATGCACCACTTAATCACTGGCTGATTTGCATTGGTTTCCACACAGCTTTCCTACACGACTTCAGCTGGCCGGTCTGTACAGTAGGAGTAGTGGAAGACTTAATGCAACGGCATCATTATCCAGTTAGTGAAACCTGCTGCCCTTCTTCTGGCTTTCGGCGGGGTGGGGGTGGGGTGCATGTGCAGTTGCATACCATACAGATAACACAGAACCTCTCATAATCTGTGTCATGTAACACCAGTATATGTTTTCAGTTGTTGTGCTTTTACCGGTTAAAAGCACTTCGCTGCCCTGGGCAAGAGAGTCGGGTGTGGAGTCTAACAAACAGTGGGTGGCCACAAGACCCAAAGCCAGAAACCACACAGAACAGAATGTGTCAGATAAGTAATTTCTCTTACGTAAGCATATACAATTAGTATGGCAAATTAGATTGCAAGCAATGTACGTATGTATGTATGTTTTGTTTTTTGGTGAATTTCAATGTTCAATGACTTTCGTCTATGATTAAAATAACTCTGAGGGGAAATTTGTAGAGCCCTCTTATCCAATCTCTCTTCATTCATAACCATGAGAACTGAATAAACACAGAGGGACAAAACCAGCATTAAATCTTAACAATAATGGCCAGTTGTATAAAGATTAAGCAAGCTGATAACTTTAGTGGACAACAATGCCTTTTATGCCAGAATAATGAATTATAAATATGACAGCTACTGAACAACTCATGGGCAACACATACATATCAGTCAGTGCTTGTATAATAATGCTTCCTTCACATTTACAAAGACATGTGTATTGCATGTGACATGCAACATTGTGTATTTCATATTTTATATTATATGTGTTTATAATGAGTCACCTCAGGCAAGAATTAATAAAATACAAATAGAAACCAACAATAAAGCATTAATATGATAATTTAGAAGCAAACTAGAAATATATCTGCCTGAAATATTTGTTTTAAAGGATACATTCTCTGACATACGTTTCTAATAGTAATAATTTCTGGGTAATGCTACTTGTTTGGATATAGTTAGTAAAGCCTTCTGAAAAACATCTGATCAGAATATTCTTATCTGATTCTTCTGTAAAGAATTAATAAACCAGCAACTAGCTGCTGATACAGAAACGGCAACATATTTCCTATAGCTGTAGATGTCTGCTTGCATGCCTTCCATAGTGCAAGGAAATGACAAATGAAATAGTTCAATGATCTCGTGCTGCAGCTCCAACATGTACTGATGTGATTTGGTGCCTCACTGACATGAATATAAGTATTCACTGCTCTGCCAGAAGTGCAAAGAAAAAAATATATACCACCCAAAAAGATGAGAAGTGATTGTGTACCTCAGTTGCCCCTGTTCAGAGCCTTGGCTTATACCTCTCTGCCTCTGCTTTTCCAATAAATACAAGCACAACCTCTTATGTCCATCCTCCTCCAACACTGTATTATGCTGCAGCTCAGACTGCTGAAAGATATTTTTTATTATACTTTTAGCTCATGTGAGTAATCTTCTTAAGGCAATAAAACCTATGGAAAACATAAGTAACGGATACGTAATTAACATTCCTCAAACAAGCAGACACACGGTTGTTATCTCTGCACCACAGCATGTTTGAAGTGCTCAGCTATTAATATTGAAATCAGGGTTAAAAGTATTTACATGCAATGCTCTTCCAGTGTGCCAAAACTGGAACTGCTGCAGTGCACACTACAGCATTTCTCAGCAAACAGATATAAATACCTCTGTGACCTTTAACTTCAGAGATTCAGCATGCTATGAATAAACAGATAACCTGGTAGTTAGTGATCTGATCCAGATGTTGGGTGGCCAGTATTGTAAGCCATTTCAAAGGGCTAAGGACAATTGAAAGAACGGCTTCAGGCGGGATGACATCACAAACCAGAAATAACTTTTCAGTAGTAGAGGAGGGCAGATTTATTACATCTGGGCCAGAGAGTAGATTACACTAATTTGCATGTTGTACCACATGGAAAAAAATTAAATACAACACACTGTTAAAATTGGAACTTGGCCTTATTTACCTAAAACAGTGGTTCTCAATCCTGTCCTGGAGTACACCTACCCTGCTGGATTTTGTTCCCACCGAGCTCTAATTTACTTAATTGAACCCTTAAATTAACAAATATTTTCCAAAATCAGAGTCTTTTAATTATTTTGAACAGTAGGGGTTTTAAGTTGAGTATAAAATGGTATAAGGAAATGATCTTATTAAGGAACCAACTTTTTATCAGTTACACAATTTAAAGAGTCAATTGTAAATTACTTCAATTAAGGAGTTCAATTGAGAGCTCAGTTGGAACAAAAACCAGCTGGGTAGGTGCTACTCCAGGACCAGGATTGAGAACCACTGACCTAAAAGATCACCTGGTAGTCATAAACTACAGGCAGTATTTCGTCCTGTTGACCAGTTTTTGTGTTATCCCACTCCCTACTCCTTTCCATGCAAAACAACATGACCTATACTATAGGCTCATGCAGAAATCATTACAGAATGTCCATCCTTTCCATCTCACTTCCTGTAGTCTGAGAGTGTGAGCAGGGCCACAGGAAATGCCTGCGTCTGGCCAGTCTGTGGACTTTAAACCACAGGCCTGAGAATTCAAGGGATTTAAACCTAAGAATTTCACTCTCCTACTCACAGGATTACTGCCCCTTGAAAATAGCGTTTTGTAAGTGTCCCGCAGAAGTGGTCACACATCTTGTATGATTTAGACTACGGCTCAGCCTATTAACTGCTAAGCACTGGCAGTTTTGTTTACAGCTCATCAGTGTTATAGCTAATACAAATCCTTGAAAAAAGCAAAGGTCATGAATATTCACTTTATCCATCCATCTGCTCCGCTGTGAAACAATATCCTCAGTGACAGCTATTAGAATCAAAGCCACAAGCAAACAGAGGAAGTGTTAAGTTCGGCCTTTAAAGCTGTACACTGGTTTAGGCAGATGTTTGAACACCTTCTTATCATGAAGCACAAGGTAGCATCTGCCTCCTTTGACAAACAAACAAACAAACAGATATGTTGTGGTTTCTTCGTTGAAACAAGCAGTACCATATTTTGGGTCTCTTGAGTTCGACAGTGTAATGGCACAGGTCTATTTGAGGAGACCTGAACAACCCCATACATCAGGATTAAGATGTACTGATCGGTAGTAATTATCAGAAAACAAGGCCAGCAAAATTACAAGAGGAGGAACTGAGAGAAAGATGAAGGGGAGGGGCAAACAGTTTTTCATTTTTGAATCTCAAGGGACAGAAGAAAGCTGGTGACAATAAAAGCACACCTTTTCACTTCAAGTCATTTCAGCCACTCTTCAGAAAGTTAAAACCCAGAGACATGTTCCTGCTAGTTAAATAAAATTGGATTAGCATGCCATGTTAAAGTCATCTAATTTAATATTCACAAGGCTGAGAAGACAATTGTACTACAGGGCCCATTTGTTTAATTGACTATAATATTAAAATAAGGACCCAGTTGTGAGGATATTGGTTCAATTAAAAATAATGAGGAGGAAAAAAAACTGGCTTGGAGAGTGTATGCCAGCTATCCTTTCTGTGATGTTAGATTTAAAATAATGCATATTTTCTACCCTTCAAAACTAAATATGATCTCTCTCCCTACTCCAGTCATAATATCTAAAATGTTTTGTGTTTATATTTTGATAATGGAGCTGTGGGTGAATCAAATGTATCAATTCAATTTGGGCATTTCTTATGTAGGTAGTAGGGAAGAGGTATAAGTAATAAGTCATTATTTTTAAGTGATATTCTGTATTCAATTCTTCTATTACTCATGTGGATAACTGAAAATGTTTCAACAGTTGAGAAAGCTAAATGTGTTTATTATTGTGATATGTCCTAAAGTAAAAGCAAGCAAACGCACATAAAAGTAAAATAATACATTCAAATTGTGCAGATCACATTCACAATTAAAATGGTAAAAAACAGTATTTCAAAGAATCCGTATCATTCAAGAAAATTTTAACTGTTACAATTGGATTTTAAGTAGTTGAAATCCATTTTCTCTTATGGAAACTCAGCATATTACAGGTGGTAAGCTGATTGTTTTAGAATGACTGTTAGGCCACAGCAAAGATCCAGGAGGGACCAAACGGGAGACATTTTATCGCCGGACCGTAAATCCTCATCCGAATGAAGAAACTCCCACCCAGTTCATCCTCTGACTGAATCACTGGATAACTGGTCACGACAAGTGGGGACATTTTTTTAAATCATGCTAAAATGTTTTAATGAATCACAGTTTAATTATGATAACTTGTTGCTGCCAATAAGGGCATAAGACACAAGAAGATAAACAAATAAACAAGCATAAAGAAGGGAAAACAAACCGCCCTTTTGTGAACCCAGCGAACCAGGTTGCTCATTGCCGAGCGCTGAACAATGACTGTCCTCATTTGAATCTGGTCCCATGGTAACAGTTTATTTAATGGCACATACTGAAACGCAAATTGTATTTGTTTTGTGGTTTCATATCTTTTTTTCTAGATCTATTAAAAATGTTTCTTTGTTAGCCAATCGCACTGTGTAAATATTGCTTTTTTATTTAAGTGACCATTTTTAAACGCAATCCTTAAACTACCAGTCTCACACACATTAAATTAAGAAAAAGCAGAAACAAAAATTAAACTGTAGAAGTAGAAGTTACATTTTCTGTATAAGTATTCCATATGTTCTCTTATCTTAGAGAGTGCAGCAAATGCACAGGGCAGTTCACGAGGTCAGTCACGATCAGGGCCATAAGCATCGTGCATCCTGTTAGTTACTACATTCAATGAGTCAAATACATGCCCCGTTTAATATTTAACTTCATATCTTGTTGTATATCTTTTTTTTTTTTTTTTGGTCAATTTGTTTTAAACTCCAAATGACATAAAACATTCTAACTTTCATCAACTTTAAGCATCAGAGTTATTCACGTCATGTTGCAGAGGTCAGATCGCTGACAGTTCCAGGATAAAGTGATTGAATTCCAGTAATCTTCTGGGGAATGTGGATATATGATGATATATTTACCCATAACTGTCTTACTGATGTTAAGCTTTTATTTCAGATCCGTACAGCACTTGGAAGTGGTGCCTGGCTAGTTACCAAACATTAACTCACCACTCTTGAATCTCTGTTTCAAACCAAGACATTATATTCCATAAATACATTTAAAAAAAAAAATCAAGTCTATAGCTTCAATTATATATATATATATATATATATATATATATATATAGATATAGTGAGCTGGCAGTTAATTCTGCCAAAGCCCACTTCACACATTCTGCTCTTTTGCCAGCTGGTGAACGATAGAATAACCATTAACAACCACAGCCAGGCCTGCTTCTGGATTCCTGTCTTAAATGTGATATGTCTGGCGTTCAGTCTGTTCTAGAAGCACAGAATTAAAAAGGCAAAAACACTTAACTGTCCACTATAAGAACTGTAACCAAAGACAGAGAAGCTGTGCAGAAAGCTCTTTACAAAGATGGCTCCCTTTCAGTAAATCCTGAAAAAATAATATGTGTGCCTCTATGGGTATCAGGTATTATGCTATTTTTTTAGTTTTTCAGATTTTTGTAATATTTGCTGGTAAAACAAATATTTTTAAAAATACACACAAATACACACATAGATATTGACTGTACTTACAGCTATTTTCCAAAGGCTGCAAAATAAGAAATATTTTCCTTAACAATTGTATTGTTCTGAATGGATGCTCACCTGGGGCATCCAATTTTGTTTCAACACTGTATGCACAATCCAATTTTATATAACACAGGGACTACAAACTGTAATACTAATATTGTAATACTTAAATACTAAAATGGGAATTCATATTTCAGCATTGTTTGTCTATTTCTTCCTGGATTTGAATATGACATGTACCATCACATTTTGCATAATCAGTTTACAATTAAATAGATTGATGTTTATGTACGTACATCCCAGGTTAGGAGGTACACATCAAATATATGTGTAATACAATTAATGGTATACACAAACATGAAATACACTGAAATAAATGGAAAGGAATATGTCATTTTGATTAGTGATTGAAGCTCGTAATAAGATCATTCAACCTCTAAAGACTTAATCTGGAAATCATAAGCTACAGTAAGTAGTAGCTAGTAGAATAAAAGCTGGTTACTAACTAACTGTAGTGAGCAATACTTAGATCATATTTTTGTTATAGAATAAAATCAACAAGAAAATGTATACAAAAATCAACAACAACAACAAAAATAGTGCACACTGCATAGCCTAAATGGTTTGTTTTCTAAGTGAAGTCTATTACACAGGGACTAAAAAGCAACTGTAACCTAGGGGTGAATATATTTGTATGAATAATAAAGAGGCATGACAGAATAATGATCACACAATATGAAGCATTAGTCATATAATCAATCTTTATCTATGCAAGTAACCTCAAACAAGAACATTACACAGTTATTCCATTAAAGCTAATTGCAAGATGGTCTGTTACCTTTTGTGGACTAATTTGTCCAGATATTACAAACACACAGAAACAGAGGAAAGAGAAATAGTCTTTCCCTTAGATTTAGAAGTCTCGATAAACATACAAAGTTATTCTATTTGTGCATTTGTGCTTGGGCTGACACACATTTCAATGCAGTTTTGCACAGACAAACACTAAATAGACCTACAGGTAAAATAAGAAGCAGCTCATGCAGTAATAAGCTTGTCACCGCTCATTAAAGCAGTGCTTTAGTCATGTAACAAGTCATGACTTATTGAATTAATTAAAATCCAGATTTTTTCACTCTACAAACATTTGCACATATCGAATACTTTCCCTACTTCTATCCATCTTTATCCTTATTCATTTCATTTTAACAAATCAAAAAATATTCTCAGTGCAGCTTTATATAGAGGTGGAAACCTAATTATCCAACTAATTAAAGAGATAGCCCCCCAAAAGTAATGCTCATTGCAAACATGTAATGATTTGAAAACTGATCTGCGGTATCAAACCAAAAAACACAGATAAGACCTCATGTAGTGGTTACAGCCTTGATCTGTTCAGACATGAACATTGTATCTGGTTCTGTCAGCATTTTCTGTAAACATTTTTGAAAAGCACACACAATGACTACACAAAACAAATCAAAGCTTTGCAAGGACAGTTTCTTTCAGCTCTAAAATTGAAGCATTGTTAATTGCATTTGTTTAAAGATCATTAATCTTAAAAGTGTATATACATGTACACACACACATATATATAACAAAAAAAGAACAACTTTGCAGATAACCTTTGCATGCAATTTGAATGCACTGATTTTCCTGATTAAAGAAGCATGAATGACATATAGAAGATGACACCTAAGTCAGCAGAAATCATGAAACCAAGTATCATGCAGAGTATACGCTTTAAATGTCAAGATGGTAAACTGATTAGTTACCACTTTTGCTTCACAGGCTGTTACACAAGCTGGACAGCCAATACAGGCATACTGCTGCTGAGAAAAGCTCCATTCATGGATCCTTCAGCTTGACAAAGTAACAATTGGGACTCACTTGAATGTACAGAGGCCACTTCCGAAGAACAAACACAGAACCAAAGGGAGATTTAGAAAAACTCTATGTAAATGCTGTAAATACACAACTAACCAAACACTGCCTGATAAAGTTGTTTCACTTAAAAGAAATCAGAAAAATGGCAGCAATATAAAACATTCTGTGAGGAGAGAGAATAAAACCAGAGACTCCAGCTAATTTGTTATGGTTGTTTATTTGTTGTAGCAATTTGATATCATTATTAGAGAAAATTAGGTAAGGCTGGTTTAATTAGGAATAGCAATGGCTTCTGAAGGGTGTTCATATTCATTTCCCATGGACACAGCTGTTCCAGCGAGGCATTCAAATCAACAATTTTCTCTCATTTGGAACTGAATCATACAGACTGTTCAACATAATCTTCAGCAGTTAATTTAAAAACCTTTCCAAATATTAACACAGACAAAAAGTGAGGTGAGGGCGTACATTTAATTTAGATTATTAAAAAACAATCTTTATGTTTTTCTTAACCTTTTTAAGGAATGCATGTGTATTACACCCTAGTAGTGACCTGAGACTATATTGTCCTTATTATCCCTTTCATTCATTCTCAGACTCACTCTATATACTACTCCCAGATGCACTCTATATATTGCTACAACCCACAAAAAGATCTGACCAAATTTAACTGGAAATATGTGTGGAAATTGGACAGGGGGCAAATACTTTCTCACAGTACTGTGCTCAGATAAACTGGTCACAGTGATTTTTTCCTTCTGAATGGGACATCTAGCAATGACCTGGAATGGGTGTTGGGATAAGTTGCTTTCCTCGCTTTTAAGGAATAGTGAGCTCATCTATCAGGAAAAGGGAACCACAGTGATGCTATGAGGAAAACTATTTCAAGCACTTGAAGCTTGTCAAGTTTATTTATAGTGATTACAAGCCTTTCAATGTAATTTTAATGTATGTATTTGATATCTACATTAATTACTGTTTGCATAAATTGCTTTTATACATATTTCCATGACTACACATTACACATTATTATTATTATTATTATTATTATTATTATTATTATTATTATTATTATTATTATTATTATTATTATTATTGATAAGACTATAATACAGGATGCAAAATACAATCTAAAACAAGTACAGGCTACATTATAACATTTAAATATATCCCAGTGATGTGAGAATTATATTGGAAACACTCTTTTCTAATGCAAAATAGAGAGTATTACAGCCAAATGGGAAAACTCTTAATGTCAACTTGTTATGCTTCCAGAGCACAGAGAAACTGTATATCTGGCCTAAAATGTATTGCTGTTATTGCATCCGCTGAGCACATTTCAAGACTGGTGCTCTGTGTGGGTGGAAAGGTTAAAAATGTGTATATTTCCCTGGTACAAGTCAGCCTGCAAACACTGAAAAACCAATGTCTTAAAACAAGCTGTTAAGTGCATACGAAAGGTCAGATTAACTGGCATCCCCAACCAGAGCAGAATTCAAATATCTGTTTGTTGCAAATGTGCAGCTAGGTTTGCCCGTGGAGTTTTGGTCTGGTGGTAAACTACTTGCAGGATTTGCATATTTTCAAATACATGAACAAAACATCACAACTGTTGTATTGTCTAATTATAGGACTCTATATTTGTAGAGCAAATATATACACTCACCTAAAGGATTATTAGGAACACGTGTTCAATTTCTCATTAATGCAATTATCTAACCAACCAATCACATGGCAGTTGCTTCAATGCATTTAGGGGTGTGGTCCTGGTCAAGACAATCTCCTGAACTCCAAACTGAATGTCTGAATGGGAAAGAAAGGTGATTTAAGCAATTTTGAGCGTGGCATGGTTGTTGGTGCCAGACGGGCCGGTCTGAGTATTTCACAATCTGCTCAGTTACTGGGATTTTCACGCACAACCATTTCTAGGGTTTACAAAGAATGGTGTGAAAAGGGAAAAACATCCAGTATGCGGCAGTCCTGTGGGCGAAAATGCCTTGTTGATGCTAGAAGTCAGAGGAGAATGGGCCGACTGATTCAAGCTGATAGAAGAGCAACTTTGACTGAAATAACCACTCGTTACAACCGAGGTATGCAGCAAAGCATCTGTGAAGCCACAACACGTACAACCTTGAGGCGGATGGGCTACAACAGCAGAAGACCCCACCGGGTACCACTCATCTCCACTACAAATAGGAAAAAGAGGCTACAATTTGCACAAGCTCACCAAAATTGGACAGTTGAAGACTGGAAAAATGTTGCCTGGTCTGATGAGTCTCGATTTCTGTTGAGACATTCAGATGGTAGAGTCAGAATTTGGCGTAAACAGAATGAGAACATGGATCCATCATGCCTTGTTACCACTGTGCAGGCTGGTGGTGGTGGTGTAATGGTGTGGGGGATGTTTTCTTGGCACACTTTAGGCCCCTTAGTGCCAATTGGGCATCGTTTAAATGCCACGGCCTACCCGAGCATTGTTTCTGACCATGTCAATCCCTTTATGACCACCATGTACCCATCCTCTGATGGCTACTTCCAGCAGGATAATGCACCATGTCACAAAGGTCGAATCATTTCAAATTGGTTTCTTGAACATGACAATGAGTTCACTGTACTAAACTGGCCCCCACAGTCACCAGATCTCAACCCAATAGAGCATCTTTGGGATGTGGTGGAACGGGAGCTTCGTGCCCTGGATGTGCATCCCACAAATCTCCATCAACTGCAAGATGCTATCCTATCAATATGGGCCAACATTTCTAAAGAATGCTTTCAGCACCTTGTTGAATCAATGCCACGTAGAATTAAGGCAGTTCTGAAGGCGAAAGGGGGTCAAACACAATATTAGTATGGTGTTCCTAATAATCCTTTAGGCCCATATTGATAGGATAGCATCTTGCAGTTGATGGAGATTTGTGGGATGCACATCCAGGGCACGAAGCTCCCGTTCCACCACATCCCAAAGATGCTCTATTGGGTTGAGATCTGGTGACTGTGGGGGCCAGTTTAGTACAGTGAACTCATTGTCATGTTCAAGAAACCAATTTGAAATGATTCGACCTTTGTGACATGGTGCATTATCCTGCTGGAAGTAGCCATCAGAGGATGGGTACATGGTGGTCATAAAGGGATGGACATGGTCAGAAACAATGCTCAGGTAGGCCGTGGCATTTAAACCATGCCCAATTGGCACTAAGGGGCCTAAAGTGTGCCAAGAAAACATCCCCCACACCATTACACCACCACCACCAGCCTGCACAGTGGTAACAAGGCATGATGGATCCATGTTCTCATTCTGTTTACGCCAAATTCTGACTCTACCATCTGAATGTCTTAACAGAAATTGAGACTCATCAGACCAGGCAACATTTTTCCAGTCTTCAACTGTCCAATTTTGGTGAGCTTGTGCAAATTGTAGCCTCTTTTTCCTATTTGTAGTGGAGATGAGTGGTACCCGGTGGGGTCTTCTGCTGTTGTAGCCCATCCGCCTCAAGGTTGTACGTGTTGTCGCTTCACAAATGCTTTGCTGCATACCTCGGTTGTAACGAGTGGTTATTTCAGTCAAAGTTGCTCTTCTATCAGCTTGAATCAGTCGGCCCATTCTCCTCTGACCTCTAGCATCAACAAGTCATTTTCGCCCACAGGACTGCCGCATACTGGATGTTTTTCCCTTTTCACACCATTCTTTGTAAACCCTAGAAATGGTTGTGCGTGAAAATCCCAGTAACTGAGCAGATTGTGAAATACTCAGACCGGCCCGTCTGGCACCAACAACCATGCCACGCTCAAAATTGCTTAAATCACCTTTCTTTCCCATTCAGACATTCAGTTTGGAGTTCAGGAGATTGTCTTGACCAGGACCACACCCCTAAATGCATTGAAGCAACTGCCATGTGATTGGTTGGTTAGATAATTGCATTAATGAGAAATTGAACACGTGTTCCTAATAATCCTTTAGGTGAGTGTATATATTTATATAAAAGCAGACATTGAATAATGTCCATATATAGGTCTGCAGAACAGCTTTTGTAATGTGTGATAATCTCATTTGACATCATGCAGCCAGGCTGCACACACTAATTTACTGTAGAAAGGAACCAAGCAACAGCAGAGGTAAATAAGAACACAGCTATGAAAGCCCTGACACACAGAGCGGATGCTGTAATGAGTACTGGGGAAGTAGGCTACACTGTGGTTATAGCCATGTTTAGTGGCTAGGAATTAATTCACCCAAGAGAAAATTACAATAAAATAAAAGGGATAACAAATATTAGTGCTTCTTTGTTATCAAGCTTTCAGATTTGCCCATACTCGTATACAAGGTTGGTGCTACAAAACTACTGTATTAGTTTGGAAGATGCTAATTAGTTTGTCTTTCCTGTGAGCTCTTGGATGGTAAGAATTGATAGCAATCTTCTCGAAATTAAAAAAACAGCTAGAGCAGGAACTATCTGCATTAAAAAAAATAAAAATACATAGACATAATAGACGACGCCACTTGCATTGGTGTATTCTCTGGATTTTAGAAAAAACATACATTATTAAAAAAAAACTGGACATTTTGGACAGCAAAAAAAAAAAGACTCATAAAATATAGATTAGGTAGACATTTGAAAATTAAAACTCAGAAGATACACAAAGAGCTCAAATATTGACTTGCTGTGACCTTTGCCTCTAATTATTGTACATGGGCACATTAATCCATCATATCAAATAAACGTGTATATATCACTCAATGCACTGATACCACTTTCGTGCTGGAAAAATGCTAATTTTGTAATTTCTTGTGTGTATTGCACTGAGCAATTTACTTTAGCTCCCTGCACTCTGTCCTTCAAATGAGACGTAAGAAGGACGGCTTTTTGTCAGGGACTGCATAGCAACAACTGCTGATTTCACCTCCTAGTCACTGGAAGGCATGTAGCTGTCCTATCCTTCCGTATTATTCTGCTGAGCTGCTATACAGAACTATGGTCATACCATGGCATGGCAATTCATTCATATCAGAATTCCATTAAGACAAACTATGCAAAATCTTTAAGGTGACATTTTTTGGATTAACTTTAAAATTGAGAATACTACCTAAAGGGGGAGGGGCCTATGTCGTTACCAATGGACCTCGGTGAACACATCTTGTATAAAGCTGCTTATTGGCCACTGTATGTGTCACTCAAGCAGCCCTCTTCTGCTTGTATAAAAACCTTCACGCACAGCGGAATAGCCACTCTTTGCCAGAAGTCAAGAGTCTCCCGCACGACCTTGCAGCCTTTGGGTAGTATTCTCTTTTTCAGATTTGTAGCCTATCAGTATTTGGTTCTATATCTATACCCAATAGTAAGTCTATCTCTGCGATGATTTGTTTCTACTTATGAAGGTGCACCATATTACGGGTATTAGATAACTATTTAGCTTTTAATTCAAAGCCTGGTCATTACTCCACAGTTAAAAGCAGCCTGAAAGCTGATAGTTTCAGAGGTCTCTGGGCTCTTTGATTAATGTTATCAGCATTAAGATAATCTCTCTGATTTTGGAAGACATATCTTGTTTTCCAATTACTGCAAGAAAGGTTTTCTGAAACTAACAAGTATGTTGAGTGTGCAAAAATTCTGCTGAAATATAGGAAAACAGACTTGTAAAGTAAAAGACTAGAAAATTCAAATTGTAAAACAAAGCAATGGAGCAAAACTTCTTCAGATAACAATCGCACACTGCAATATTTCTTATATACATATATACATTGAATTTCCATCAATTAAGGTAGAGCAGGTCTTGACATAAGAGACAGTTTATCGTTTGCTTGTACAATTCACTGTCTGCATTATTAAGGTTAAACTTAATTATAGGGATAAAGCTAGAGTTACTGTTAAAGGTAAAGATTAGGCTAGAGTTACTATTAAATCTAATCTTAGGGTTAGAATAATCCCTTTCCTGAAACTTAAAACTAAACTAACAACTAACCCCTAGCCATACATTTATAATTGGACGTATGGTTAACCTAAACCATAAACTTAAATGAAGGTTAGATTTAGGGTTAACCCTAACCCTAAAATTATGGTTGTTATTGACAGTCAGTTTTTTCTTTCACTCTTTTCTCCAGGTGAAAGAACACCAAAAGTTTCCAGGTGTTTCTTTAAAAATGGAAGATCTCACACCTGTATGCTTACAGAAAAAAAGATTAATTATTCTGAGATGCTACATAGAAACAAGGAGACAAGTCATTAAATATTGTAAGCTGCAAGGATATCTTATTACACTCTGTTACTATCTGTTTCTCACACACATGACTGGGGATCTTAATCCACTGCTTCATACAAACCCAGAGTATGGCAGATTATTTCCATGTGCCAGAGTAACACAGTTAAAGACTCTGCATTTAACACTTTTATAACTTTTCCAACCACAATTAACAATGATGCTTTTAAACACATAGTAGCTTCCTATAAACTGAGTGAAAAGTGAATTATGGCAATAACGTTAAAGAGATTTGGAAAATTAGAAAATGAGAGAATGAATTTTCTTCAACATAAAACATCTTCAATTTTTTACTATGTACTATGCACAGGGAAGCTTGCGTGCCTAATTTAAAGTATTGCCATTTTAGTAGAATATGCTTTACTTTATGCAAATATGTATGTTTATATGTGTGCATGTGTGTGTGTATCTATGTATGTACTATATATATATCTTAATTACAAGTGAAACATTCCATAAATAATGAGAAAGCCTTCCACATTAAACAATAATGATTGTTTTTATTTACAACAATGGTGCATGGGACCCACACAGCTGTCCATTCGTGTGGAACAGATATTTGCTTTCAGTGAACTGCGTGATGTGTGTGTCTATTTTTTGCAGTGGCGCAGGAGAACTCAATGACCAATTCATTTACACTGCAGCTTAGTCATGTCTGCCTCACATTAAATCTGGTGGCTGAAATGGCTCCAATCACTTTAGAGGAAGCATAATGACCAAAACCAATAGTCAGGAAAGACCCAAGGGCACTAACAAACAGAACAGGTGCAGTGACTCATCAAACACAGCACAACCATGCTCCACGCGGTACGACATTGCAGAACTGGTTTTAATTCATTATGGGGCTTTTAAAAAACAGTATGGTGGCACAGCGGCATCATTCAGGCTTCTTTTCAAGGACGTAAGGTGTGCAGTTTGTTGAGAAACTAGATCAAGACTGACAATGGACGGATCTGGTTGGGTATTTGGAAATGAATCATGAAACCTTGCTCGTGCTTGCACCAGGCACGTGCTGTTAAACAGATCATTAAACGGATCTACAGTGAGGGAAAAAAGTATTTGATCCCCTGCTGATTTTGTACGTTTGCCCACTGACAAAGAAATGATCAGTCTATCATTTTAATGGTAGGTGTATTTTAACAGTGAGAGACAGAATAACAACAACAAAATCTAGAAAAACGCATTTCAAAAAAGTTATACATTGATTTGCATGTTAATGAGGGAAATAAGTATTTGACCCCTTCGACTTAGTACTTGGTGGCAAAACCCTTGTTGGCAATCACAGAGGTCAGACGTTTCTTGTAGTTGGCCACCAGGTTTGCACACATCTCAGGAGGGATTTTGTCCCACTCCTCTTTGCAGATCCTCTCCAAGTCATTAAGGTTTCGAGGCTGACGTTTGGCAACTCGAACCTTCAGCTCCCTCCACAGATTATCTATGGGATTAAGATCTGGAGACTGGCTAGGCCACTCCAGGACCTTAATGTGCTTCTTCTTGAGCCACTCCTTTGTTGCCTTGGCTGTGTGTTTTGGGTTATTGTCATGCTGGAATACCCATCCACGACCCATTTTCAATGCCCTGGCTGAGGGAAGGAGGTTCTCACCCAAGATTTGACGGTACATGGCCCCGTCCATCATCCCTTTGATGCGGTGCAGTTGTCCTGTCCCCTTAGCAGAAAAACACCCCCAAAGCATAATGTTTCCACCTCCATGTTTGACGGTGGGGATGGTGTTCTTGGGGTCATTCCTCCTCCTCCAAACACAGCGAGTTGAGTTGATGACAAAGAGCTCAATTTTGGTCTCATCTGACCACAACACTTTCACCCAGTTCTCCTCTGAATCATTCAGATGTTCATTGGCAAACTTCAGACGGGCCTGTACATGTGCTTTCTTGAGCAGGGGGACCTTGCGGGCACTGCAGGATTTCAGTCCTTCATGGCGTAGTGTGTTACCAATTGTTTTCTTGGTGACTATGGTCTCAGCTGCCTTGAGATCATTAACAAGATCCTCCCGTGTAGTTCTGGGCTGATTCCTCACCGTTCTCATGATCATTGAAACTCCACGAGGTGAGATCTTGCATGGAGCCCCAGACCGAGGGAGACTGACAGTTATTTTGTGTTTCTTCCATTTGCGAATAATCGCACCAACTGTTGTCACCTTCTCACCAAGCTGCTTGGCGATGGTCTGGTAGCCCATTCCAGCCTTGTGTTGGTCTACAATCTTGTCCCTGACATCCTTGGACAGCTCTTTGGTCTTGGCCATGGTGGAGAGTTTGGAATCTGATTGATTGATTGCTTCTGTGGACAGGTGTCTTTTATACAGGTAACGAGCTGAGATTAGGAGCAGTCCCTTTAAGAGAGTGCTCCTAATCTCAGCTCGTTACCTGTATAAAAGACACCTGGGAGCCAGAAATCCTGCTGATTGATAGGGGATCAAATACTTATTTCCCTCATTAACATGCAAATCAATTTATAACTTTTTTGAAATGCGTTTTTCTGGATTTTGTTGTTGTTATTCTGTCTCTCACTGTTAAAATACACCTACCATTAAAATTATAGACTGATCATTTCTTTGTCAGTGGGCAAACGTACAAAATCAGCAAGCCGATCCATTTCAAACAAACAGGGCAGAATAACTAGAACTCTGTGAAGGTTAGACAACCCCATGGCCATTAAAGAGGAAGGGATGGGCTAAATTAAAACATGCATATTCCAAACCAAAGACTTGATGGGGGCTTTCCATTAGGTGGGAGCTAGAAGCCTCCTGGTGCAAGTAGTTTGTTGAAATTAGAGAAAATATAAGAGCACTATTTCCTGGTACTACTAACCCTTTCTTTTTAACAGACTGGAGGATAATACTCTTGGCTCTAGGCCAGTTTCTAGGATATTGGCTTACAGTTCCTTAGCAACAACAAAATCCAAGTGTACGGGGGAAATGGCTCCTGCATGAGCGAAACTAACTTGTATTTAAGGCTCTGTACAAAATATGTGTTCATTTTTACTGGTGTGCAATGCTTTCCTATTTGTTGATGTCTCAAAAGTAGTTCTAAGTACACTGTCAAAAAAACAACCAAAAAAACTGTCAACAATATTGAACTTGAGATAAACACAAAAAAGAAAAGTGTTTGAAGGACGGGGGATGCAGGACAAGAAGTCTCTCTGTGCTTTTCCATTTTAAATGACAAGAACAACACTGTAGGTTCATAAGAATCATCTCCTACAATGAAATATTTCTTAATGGACTAATATAAAAGGGCAAACTTAAGGAAGGCTTATTTCATTCATGCTGCTGCTCTCAGTGAAGTCTGCAGTCTTTTTATTCATTAATGTAAAAATGAAGTATCTGAAGAACATTGCTAATGGCTGCACAAAAAGGTATGTGCTGTTACAGAAAACCATGTTCAAAACAGTGGCAGAAATCAAATGAAAATGGCAGAGCACTGATGGAAAGTACCAAAATAACTGCGATCAGAGCCTAGCTATTCAAACATTAAAAAAATATCTATCCATGTGCCCCATTTCCCTCAGTTACAATTGATTTAATGGAAAATGCCTGGTGGGCCATTCAGCAGAGCGTTTTTCCTCTTTACATATAAAATGTTTTTACAAAATGCTGTCAGGGAATGGAATACAGGACATTCTGTTGATGGATTCTGACAGAGAGAGAAAAAGATCTGTGACACATGCACCCCTACATACAGATTCCTGTAATTCGGTGCTGCAGAAGGAGGAAAATGTATGAATTATCTCTTGTTTTAGTGTCTGTGAAGACATTGAAACACTGCTGCAGAGATGCTGACATATCCTTATGAAGAGAGACATATTGCATGAATGGAATGCTAGTCTGCTAGAAAAACTGGCTTGTAGTCATGGCTCTGTACTTACTCTTTGCCATACCAGTGCACAAACACTCTGACATGACTTCTCCATGATACACAGGTGAAAGAGCTGACAGGAAGTATACTACGGGAAAGTTACAGCCTAAAGCTATGCCACGACTCCAACCAGGAATCCCAATGAGGAATGTTAGGTCCTGTGATGAATTTAGCAGATGGCATCTGAGCTTGCCAAAATAAACTGTATAGGATTATGGCATTTCAGTGGCAAAGCCAAAACAACTATTAAAAACATCACACTTCAATTCAGCACAATCAAGCTGATTGCAAGAGGATTACGAAGCCGTTCAGAGAAACGATAACAACAGTTGTCACTCTAAGAGATGGCACTTGCAGAATGCTCTTCTGAAATGCGAAAGAGAAACTCTGTCCCTGCAGATGTGCTGTTTCCTGTCCATGCCTGTAGTTTTAGCTGCCTGGGAAGGAGTGGGGAACAATGATAAAGAAAAGTTTATGGTTATTGAAGCTGAATATATAGTTTGTCAAAAGTGCCATATATCCTCCACTGCTTTAAGAGACTATAAAGAACAAATCAGTGATGTTCTGAAACACAAACCAATGCACATGTGAATAGCATAAAATTCAGCAAGGGTACAATAACCCATTAAACAAGTGAAAAATTAAATGTGCCACTTAATCGACAAGCTGTTGGAATCTTAGACAACTTCAGGAGTTGCCAGACTGATAGCCAATACGGCAAATGAGACAGAAAAAAAACTCAGTCTGTAATCTCCAATGACTCCCACTGGGTAACTTGTTATGGCTTCGTTAAGTACTTAATATCAAGGGCCCGGCCGCATTTAATAAAACAATTATGCTATATGCAAATAATATGTTGGCTGCACATGCTGTACAATACTACTCAAAAAGCCACAGCACAATTAACTTCCATCTCAAACAGATTCAAGCCAATTTAAAATCAACAAAGAATTACAAGATGCCGCTGCTCAACCTATGAATATGCATCATAAATATATAAATAAATGCAGCAGGACATTATGATCTAAGCTGCTTTATATGGTAAATTAAAATACATCTGTATAGCCATAAAATACATCTGTATAACTTCTCAAACAGTGAGTTTATTCTGTAGGCATAGTGTTAAACCATTGGCATGATTTACATTGTGGGGAAAGTGCTGGAAGAGACACCAATTACTGTGTGCATTGAAAATGTTTTTCACTGCAGATCTAACTCCTAACTAAGGAAAGAAACATGTGAAATATGATATATGAAGTAAACGTACACAACCCAGTCAGTCAGGAGACTGAAAGTTTTTGTTTATACGGGGCTTTGCAGGTGAGAGAGATTTGTGTGTCTGAGGCTTGAAGAGGTTGAGAAACAATTGCACGCTTATTTTGGGGGAGAATCAAATGCAACACTCCTACAAGGATGTGCTTTGTAACAGAGTGAAAATTGGACATGTATAAATTAAAATTCCCTCACGTGCTTGCGACCATTCAGAGCCACCTGATTCAAAGTCAGTAGTAAATAAACAACGTGTTGATGTGGTATCTGCTCTAGTTCACATCCACAGTGGCATGTCCTCAATCCGAAACTGGTTGAGCTGGTTTAGTGATATGCATATGAGTTCCTTGCATTTTGTGTTGACATGAGTCAGGTAATGAATAAGACAATTAGCCTAATGAAGCACGGAAACAGCAGGAATTGTACCCAATACTGAAGCCTCAGATGGGTTAATGAATATTTATGCTTGATCAGCTTTCACATATCTAATATTTAGCACCTTTGAATACCAATCATGGCATTTAAAACAGACCGTTGCTCCCAAGGCACAAACACATTTTCATTATTATTATTATTGTTAATGTCATTATGGGATACGTTTTTCTTACAGACACAACATCTGCCATTCTAAATATTCAAAGCTTTTCCAGGCTTTTTTTCCCCTTTCCGAAAACAGTAAAACACAATTATGTAACCAGCATCTCTAAATCAAGCCATCACATTGGACACTCACTGCCATTACTCTCCCTTCTCTTCAGCTTTTTTAAAATATACTAGACTTTCCTAAAGGCCTTGGAGATGCAGTACAGGGCTGAGACAGTGTTAAAGAGTCCCCATGATCTGAAACAGACTTCAGTGAAATAATAAAAATGCAAGAAATACAAGAGACCAAAACATTGCCATTACAATTACACTTGTTTATATGTGATATCTAAAAGAACATATTATCTTCCTTTACATGATACAGTTTCCCCACATGAAAACAAATGATTAAGACAAAACAATCAATCATAGTTTGTCACTTTGTTGAAACTACATGTCTGCTTCCATCTGCTTGTGTGCTAAGAACTTTTTTAGACAGCCATTTCATGATTATAAACCAACATATACAGTTTTATTATATCCAACAACATGAGACTGCACAAACAAAGAGAGATTAATTTGGTGACTTGGATTTGCTGGATTGTGGGGGTGGATAGAATAATGGATTCTTTTCCTCTTGTCTTGTTCACAAATGACAGGAAATGGAATAAAATCGTTTTGTCTTCAGGGCTCCTTTTCAAGAGTCTGAGTAAGTGTTCTGAAATTGAGTTTTGCATTTCCTTTGAGAAACAATCCTGCTGTTAGGGACCATGGAGGGAGACACTGTTCAAAGCAGAAGGGCCAATCAGCATTCACACTGTCCGTGTCCAGCAGCCCTTACGACGGATATATATCAAATAGAGTAGTAATATGTTTACAGCTGCTAAACCCTACATGACTTATTGTGCAACTTGTTTCTTTCATACTAACAGTATTGTAAGCATAGTCTGTTTAAGCTGCTGTTTTTTAATTAGTTTTACTATTCAAAATAATAAAGATCTCAATCCTTGAAATGCTGGTGAAGTACATAAATAAAGAGAAGTATGCAAAATGTCAGCTGCTGCCTGTGCCCAGAAATCCACTTTAGAATTAGGAGGGAATATCTTTGTTTTTTTTAACTCATGCAATCATATGGGAGCGCGCCCACAGATCCTGTGCAGACGTATTTCAGTATCTAGCTTGATAAAAAGATGGACCAACACATTTTAAATAGGTCCCTGGCTGTTCATCAAACCAGAGCATAATTCATAACAATTAGTCCATTGTAGCATTCCAGCAAAATCCCAGTATTATGTAACACACATTTACCCTGAATCACACACACATACCTTAGTCTGGCTATTTTTAAGCCATCTGATATTCATTATATTACTCAACACTGACACCTTGTGTCCTTTCTATTTTCATTTACAGTTTTTGGTGGACAAAATGAAAGCAGCTCCTACTCTATGTCCTTCATGTGGTCAGAACATGTTCTAATTCGTAAAGCTTCATGTATTGTGCATAAATGACACTGTATACTTAAGAAAGAAATCAGAATATATACTTTCCACTGTTTAAATATTTACCATAGATAATATAATTTGACCAGGCAAATTATTTTTGGTGTATTCAAACAAGTTACTTTATTATAGGTCTCTTCTTCTTTTAATAATTTACTCTTCCCCAACAAATAACCAACACACACACACACACACACACACAAACAATGCCTTGAAAAAGTATTCAGAATTTTCTTATATTACTGAATTATAAATGGTACATTGAAATGTTGTTCTGTTTGATATTTTATTTAAAAACACTGCAACTCAATAAATGATGTAAGGTGACACTGTTTTTATGTTGGGAAATATTTGTAAGAAAAATAAAAAACTGAAATATGTGGTCAGGGGTCTGAATACTTTTGCAAGGCATCTACTTTTATGAGATGTTTTTCACTTCATCTGAAGGATGACCAAAATCTTCAATCTTTTCAATATATAGATCTGCTCAGCACCATAAAGTCTGAGCTAACGGGTTTGCTTTTAGGCTCTCTGTAGTAAGGAGTGGATACTAAATGTTAAGTGAATCCAGATCGCTACCGTTCCTCATTTTGAATAAAATCGAATAAAATGCAAAGGCCATGTTCTGTTAGATTGCTTTGATATTAACATACCATTTTTAAAGTACCTGACATTAAGAACTGTCATAAACGACACAACCGCAGAAATCATGCTTCTATTTTAACTGCTTACAATCAGCATTATTTATTTATTAAAAAAGCATTTCAGATATTTCTTTATACTTCCATATTGATTATGCATAGCCTTTGAACTTTACAGACAGACAAGAATGATTTCATCTTTTGGCATTATAAAAAGCTACTTAAGCATTTAGGATTAACCACTGTATTAGCATTCATTATGTACAGACCCTGCCTGAACTTGACAGTGATATCATAGTATATACAATTAGTAATGATATTTAGATCAGAAGAACCCTTAACACAAAAATCTGTCCCTGCTAGAATTATCAGTCAAGATCTGCATCTTCCTTCACCACTTTGTTAAATGACATTTTACTCTCTAAAGGCCACTTTCTCTTATCTCTCCTGCAGAGACACAGGCGCATATTTTTTTACTGAAACAAAGTAAGTAATCTGACTTTCATTATAAGAACAGCAACAGCAATGGTGGAACCTATATACTGTGCTATAGCATTTTTGTGCTGAGCCAGATCAATTGTATTGGTGCTGAAATTACTTTTTATTCTATGGGAAAAAATGTAATAAAGTTTCTAAAACAACTTCTTAAGGAGTGTGCGGAGAAAGAAAATGGCCTCGTTGAAAAGAGATCCATTAGAGACAAGTTTCTGCATGTGTTTTTTTTCCATTGCCACAACTCATCCGCTCTGTCGTTCAGATATTTTGTAAAACAGTTAAGATATACATACAGCTGTATCCTTTCTTCAGATAAAATGGCTTCCACAAATTAATACTTGAATTGATTTCATTATTCGTTTTGGCTTCAAAAAGAAAACTAAGATCACAACAATAACATGACACCCCACTGTTTATTTGCAAGTTTCATATGACAATAGAGAACAAGATTTCAAGACTTAAAATGTACAAAACAAATTATACAGTATATAAATACTCAAGTGTTTGTTCCTCTCCAATATTGGAAATTTTCATTTAATAATAAAAAAAAGATAAAAGATATTTAGCTCTAACAGGTTTTATACAAAATAGAAACAACCCACAAGTTCAGGCCGTGTATTTTTAAATTGGCCGATCAGATCTGAATGAACCCTTCAGACTGATTATCGTAAACTCAGCATTAAAGATGGTGCCAACCAAATCTTGTTTCAATGGAATAACAGTAAACAAGGCATTACCAATTGAAGTTAATATAATTCACTAAGTAATGGAATAGACTATGAAAAGGAAAACAAACGAACAAAAAAAGACACTAAACTTCCAAATACAAGATTTACTTATTTACTATAATACTTTTATGATAGTGGGTGTCTTTTCTAAAAATAAACTTCTTTTTGGTGGTATTCATCATTCACCAGAGCGCAGTGATTACCATGTTCAGATGATGGGTGAGAGTGACTTGAGGGAGGGAAGGGGCCTGGCACAACAACGCACAGGTCTCAGTTTGACTGCAGAGGGAGGTGGCAGATTGTTGGTACTAGATATTTCATCTAAACACCATGCCACAACAAGCTCCAGCTGTGTGTGAACAGTAACAGCATTCCCTTGTTCTTCTTGGTTAAATTCAACAACGCACCTCTGCTTCTCTCAAACAAGTGCTCTCATTGGCTTTAGGAAGGCCCAGACCGACAGCATGCAGCTTGCCTGCCACTTACAAGAGTACACAAGTGATTCAAACTTCTGACACTATACAGGCATGACACTTGAAGGGCCAGGCTTAAACAAGATGATGACAAAATAGTGAGGGCAAAAAAACAGTTTTGGAAGCAACTGCTGTAGTAACAGATTGGTCATTGATTAGAAATGTACAGTACAGTGAAATGGAAGGTGTATTTATGCCTACGTGTGCGTCTATGTATGTGTGTGTGTGTGAGTGTGTGTGTGTAATGCTGAAGCATGACAAACGCCGTTCAAAACGCTCTTGAAAAGCTTTTAATATGAGCTTGAAATTAACTGCATAAAATCTGAGATAAACATCCCAGTGCAATGTAGGTCCTGTAGCATTTCTTACCAGACTAATTATCACAAATATAAACATACACATTTTTATTCAACACAGACCATGTACTGCCTAGATGGAGCCACACCTGAGTAATAAACATGCCAAGGAAAGGAATGCATTACATTACTGAGCTTTGGCGATATCATTTTGGGAGGGTGGGGTGGGGTGGCTCAGTGTCAGATCCATAAACCAGTCCAGAACAAAATCTTACCACTAAGAGATGTATAGTGTCCACACTGTACAAATGCCCACCATCACCAACGTGTGAGCAAATAATCCCATCAGTTTTACAGAAACATTAAGCAGGAGTATTTGATGCCAGGGACATGAATATGTACAGTAGGTTAAAGAAAATAAGGATTTATTTACTTTTATGACATAAAATCATATTAGGATAAATTTTCTCATATGGTAACAGTACCTATGAAAACAAAATGCTAAAGGCCACATTATTTTTCCAGGAAATATGGAATAGCAACACTGCACACTCACATATGCACAGTATTACTCCAGAAAACTAAGCAGGCTGCCACTGTGTCAGAATCCTGAAGTCCTATAGAAAAGTGAAAAGTAGCCAGATATGCATATTTTCGTATTTCTGTTGATCCCTCTGGTGGTAAGGTGTGGAATGTGCAAAAATGTATGCCAGGATTTATGATGGGTGCACATTGTCTATTTTTTTTTCTTTTTTTCTTCTTTTGTCCATCAAATGAAAAAAACATAGTTCAGAAGACAGAAATCAAAGCAAAAACTCCATACAAGAGCGCACAGGGATATGCCACTAAGAGCTGCTGTCCGTCCATGGCTAAAGCAGAGATGAAAATTTTGGAGGCGGAAAGACTGCACCAGCCAATGATGAAAGCCGTGATAATAATGCCCATCAATCCTCTGCAACACAAGAAGTTCGGTCCGATTAGTGACTTCTGAACAATTCAAAAACAAATGTTTGCTTGTCCACAAAATACCCCCGAGTTAATTTATGAGGAGAACAAGACAACAAAATAAAATGTTACAGATTTAGCATAACAATGTTATTTATACTTCCGAGGGGTAACAAAACAATGCATTGGAGAATGTGACATGGGGCGGGTCCTTAAATTAAGAGCTTATTCAAGACAAATCCTCCTTCTAACTTCAGCAAATTAACCACAGTTGACTATAAAGATACCACCATCAGAGTCCTTCAACTGTACATTGATTTTACTAATCTTTTGTTGGGAAATGTGCTCATGAATACCACACAATAGAAAAAGATCTAACAGCAGGCAAACACATTCAAGTTGATGGGATACATATGTGCTCCAGATTAAATTAACTCAGAGAGCTGAAAATATTCACTTCGTTGATACTCAAATATGAGTCTAGAAAGACACTAATGACTGTTTCTTGACAATTTACCCAACCATATACTTACTGCAGTGAGAACAGCACGCCGAAGCTAGATAAAATAATCATGGGCAACAGACAGTAGCCCAGGACGCTCGCCACACAGCCGAACGAGACACCCGTCATACTCATCAAGTTCAGCAGACAGTACATTCCCAGACAGCCGATCGCGCTGATCCCATATACATATCCAAACTGTATTTTCCCAGCCTAAAAAAAGAGCACAATCATTTACGTATATAGCAATTTTTAAAAGAGGCATCACAGTTTATGGATAGGTGCCAAGAAGGATGAGAAATCTACGAGTCATATTAGGGTGAGACTAGGTTATAAGAATGTCTAAATAAATCACAAATTAATTATTGAATTTCACAAATGCTGAAGAATAAACAGGAGCAAGTGTTATGAAATTGTGGACAGGCTGCTTAACACAACGTTAATAAATACAGACCTTCAGATGTTTTTTTTTTAACAAGGAGCAGTGAACCACAGTAAAATATCAGCACCATCTGAAACTGGTTGGAGTTATAGTGGTAACACTCATTGCCAATAGTTTTGCACTCTGAGCCCGAAAATACTTTCATCTTAAATCATATTGATTGCATCGCACAAGAGAGCCAAAATGAATCGGTTATGTTTTATAAAACAATAGAACATCTTCACTTCCAATTCATTCAAATACAGATCAATACAGACAGAAGTCTATAATTAAACAGTAGTAAAACTTGGAGGGATAAGCCCCTTTCCCATTAAGAGCAATATGGCCATTATTTCAGAGACTAATTACTTTTTTCTACTGGTTTCTGGGGAAAAAAATTGAAAAATTTGATTAACGGGTAATACTTAAGAGTACAACATCAGTGTGGGGGCAGTGAGAGGACTGGAGCAATTTGATGTTGTAAACCTAGCTAATCTTAAATCATATTAACTTATCTGTTTTGCACTCGGAAGGGTTTTCAGTCACAGCCTTACACGCACAAAGCTCAGAAACAAAACCTTTAACCAAATCGATTGGAAGTTTGCTTGTTTTTTCACTGGTTTGTTTTAGAAACAAAGTGATTTCCCTCAATTAGATGTGTATGCTCTGAGAAAAAGAGGGATTTCAAGGTTGAAGATAAATCCTACCAGCAATAAAGTGGCTCCAAATGCCAGACAGAAGACCATGGGACCAGCCAGGTCTGTTTCATTCATGATGCTGCCGTCTGCTGCTTTGAGAGGGTGCAGCACTGTCAGGGTTTTCTGCCAGATGTGGTCAAAGTTGATTCCCAATTCTGTATAGGGACACAAAAGGGAAATTACTATCGAACACCAAACACTAATAAAAACAACCGTAATCTCTTAACATTAAATGTGAGCCCTACATAATCGTTAAATTCATTTAATGATGTAGAAAATAAATATGTTGAGTACTGACACCATTACATAACTGATTTGGATGAAACTGCACTAGATGGTACACAACACGTCACCCGAGCTGAGGTTTAGGCCACAATCAAATATAAACCTATACATATTAAGAAAACACCATAAAAATCCTACAGTGCAGAAATTGTATTAGATTTGCACCTCTCCCACTTTCACACCCACAGTGCCTGCCTATGAGGGAGAAGATGTCAGCAGCGAAACACTGTAAATGAAGGGTTTGGCTTTCATTCCACCTACCCTCTAGTAAAGGGGGCTCATCTTCAAAACTGCTGCCGTACATAGACTGTGAAGAGGCTGGCGTGAAGGTCGGGGCTGGCTGGTAGATCTGACCCGTGTACGCCTGCTGTGGCGGCATCATTCCTGGAGCTGCGTAGCCAGCTTGCTGAGAATAGTCATAGTTTTCATAGGGCCTGAGGAAGTAGCACAATTAGATTCAAACTTGGTTTTATTACTTATTTAAAAATGAATGAGGCATTTCAGGAGTCGACAGCATGACTTAGAAGAAGACTGGTGCCAAGGAAGAGTTTTAATCTCATTTTAGATTTCCGCAAGACCCCAGAACAGTTCAGTACAAGTATATGTATTAGTTAGAGTACACAACCTGCTAAATACAGTACTAATAACTGAACCGAGTACTGAACAAGACCTAAAAGGCCACATACTTGTTGTATGGGTCGCCCGAATTAGTATAATCGTACGTATGCTGTGCTTGGTCATCGATGCTGTAGCTGGTCTGGTAGAAGTCTGTGTTGAAGTTGTCAAAGCCTGACATTTCCAACAGCCTGCGAAGCAAAGATGGACAATTTTCAGAAATTGGTCAAGACTATATGAAACATTGTCATACAGATACCCTCTCTTCACAGTGCTGATTATGGACATATATAAGTTATATCTGGTGCAAAAGGCTTCCAAGAAATAGTAAAACATGCAACATAATTCAAAGTATGATCTAAACATGAAGTGTACAATAATCTACAGAAGAAAACATAATAAGTATTTTTGCTTACCCTTAGTTTATTGTACAATAGTGTGCAAATAAACGCCTTTCCCTCAGTCCCAGGTCGTTCCACACAGAAGAGCTGATTTCAGAAATGTATCTGCTGCAATTAAATGGTTGAGAGATAAAACAACAACAATAAAACAGTAACAAAGACATACACCCCTAAATAATCAGCAGAGAAATTCAGCATCTAAAAACTTAAACCTGTCAACGTGACATTTTACACCCGAGTAGCTGCTTTAGATCTTATTATTTATGTATTATTATTATTTAAGACGTTGGCTAAAACTGATCTCAATTCGTGAAATCAACACAAAATATACAATTCCAGGTTATGTTTGTCATCGCCAGAAACCTTGCACTACTTTTTCAACCCAAACTAGATGATAAAGTGTTACAATATCCCCCTACACACTATTACATGCCTATCCATGTCCTGAGACTCCGCTATGCAAAAGATACAATTCCTCTTTTCTCCTCAAGCCATTTGGAAACACTTTCAGTCTCACATCGGACACTAATATAATGCAAAACAAACCACAGTTCATAATACAACATTTTGATTACAGTCTTGTTTCATGTCACTGATAAAAATAAAAAAAATCACTTAGGTGGTAAAAACTACAATGTACTATTGCTGTAGTGTAAGCACAATACCACTCGGGTAAATAAATACATTTGAGGTAGGATGTCATGTTCTTACTATATGAGCACCACAGATAATACTAATAAGATATAGATATATAATGTTTCAAAGTATTATCTCACCTTTCTGTCGTTTCTATTTCAATATAGACTTCCAGCTCTGCTGCTACGTGTCAAGAGGAACATAAAGGAACCTCTTCCGGGTCACTCTGACGTGTTGCTGGGTGGGCGGGACTTCTCGGTGTTCTAGAATCGGATCAGGGTCTTCTGGTTCACAGACATCGCCCCCTAAAGGCGGAGGAGTATATCGAATTTAAAGCATCTGTAGATTTATTCAAAATATGTATTGCCAGGCTTGTATAAAACCTCTTTTCACAGCACATAATGGCAATAATTGGAAGTTCATGTACGTACTAATTAAGACACACACATACAGTGCCTTGCAAAAAGTATTTAGACCCTCTGACAGTTTTCACATTGTGCTACTTTAAAGCTTGCAGTCATGATACTTTGAAGTGGGAATTCATATATGTTGTATACACAACCGCCTCCACACGTTCTGATACAAAAATCAAGTAAACGGAGAATTAATATGAAATAAAAAGTTGAGAATTCATGATTTAATACGTATACAAACATTTTAGCGTGGCAAACCCAAATTCATTCAGGTGCACAGAACGGCCTGATGAAGCCACACAAATGAATGGCCTTTGTCTGTGTGCAATAATATTGGTTCTCATGATTTCAGAATACAAAAACCTGTCTCTGTGAGGTTCCTTGGTCAGCCCTATGGAATCCTATGGAGAATCTGTGGAATGGCTTGAAACTGCTGTCCTGAAGCGATCCCCAAGCATCTTTTTTTTAACGTATATATCCAAAAGAACTGAAAAAATACATGAAAGATTGTTACCAATGCATATATATATATTTTTTTTCTATTCCTGATAGGATATCTACACCCTTACAATAACTAAATTAATATGTTTTGTATTATTTATGTGGGATGATTAATCATTTACGTCATATTAACAGTCAATCTGCTTTATGTTAAACAGCAAGCAATACAAAATAAGTAGCCTAAAACATGAAAAGTGATACAAATGTGTTATCAGAATTTTCTTGTTAATTTTATTGATATGGTATTCAATTTTTCAAGGCTAATGCCTGTTTAAATGTTAATGTCTTTCCCTTTGGCCTCAAACTATTGTATGTATTCAATAGTGTCTAGGATAGCAAAGGACAACTATATATTCCTCTGACTATACCCAGTTTGGGTGTGAATATTGAGCAAGGTGCACTGCTGAGTGTCTGAGGAAAGGGTTCTCCTTGATCATCCATAAAACACCTCATCGTTAACACAAGCGGTCACTGCCTGAGCTGGGCTGCATCCTTGGGGTGAGACGGAGAATAAATTAGGGGCACGAGGAGTACATAAGACTATGGTTTGTGAGAAGCCATGCATTTCTCTCCTGTGGAGAAACTATGCCACCCACTGCCACTGCAAGGAGAGCTAGCTAGTCTTATTGTTATATTAGGGAGAATCATAAATAAACGTGAGCTGTTTGACTGCAAACTGGTGTGGGTTTTGCAGACCCCTCCAAATGCAAAGCTCTCCTTAAATGTGAATTGCGTTTCATAACAATTCCTATTCAATATGGTGACCCCTTTCTGGCTCATGAAATTGGATCCTCCCCCTTGTTTTATTCTTAAAAAATATGAATAAATACATAAAAAAAAAACTTGCAATGCAATGTTTTTGCAATGGTTAAGAGCTCTAAGGTAACTATTTATTCCCAATCAATTAAAATGGATACAGCAGCTGCTTGAAGAACACTTGTGCCAAGAAGACAATGGTGTACAGATGTTTAGAGATCTGGGGTATTGCAAAATAATGTATTTTTTTCATTTATTTGTCATTTTGTGATTGTTCACTTGTTTTGTGATTGTCTACTCTCACGATGTTGGATTTATTTTTCATATATTGCATTGCACTTGCATTGCTTATAAAGGGAAAGAACAATTGCATTACTTATTTCATTGTTATTGTTGTATTGAGATGATAAAGTGGCATGTCATGTTTAGGTATCATCCAGAACTTGTTCAATTAAAAATGTTATTTCCCATTGGTGTACAAATGATTATGATCATCTATTGCTTAGAGGTGAAGGAATGGAGTGAGTGCCAATCAATGTTATAGATTTGCCTTCACAGAGTTCTCTCTACTAGCTTTAGCGGAGACAGGAAAGTTTGTGCCCCTGCAAATACTACAATGGGCCTGATACCATGCATATCATTAGAATCTCAAGATGCTAATCTTTGCTTGTCTTCAGCAAAAACCATCACATTTTCTACAACCAATTTCACAAATGGAGAGCCTTAGATGTTAGGCCGTCTGATGTGTCTTGCTAAAAATACACTCCTGGTGGGATTCAGATCTCATTAGTTAGGAAAACCGAACACACCCACGGAGGCTATCTGTTTTCTGATGTTCTTTTGAAAGCTGAGCTAACAAAGACAAACGTCTCAGGGAACCCAGGCAAGGAACAATTTCGACTTTTTAGCAGATACAAAAGATCAATTGTCTAACTAAAAAGGAGGTGCCGATCAACAGGGGAGAGGACCGTAGTTCACTATAGATTCTCCTTTGATGAAAAAAGTGTCAAAAGGCAAAATTATAAGCTTTGGTAAATCAGTCTGCAATTTTATACTGAAGAAAACATACATTTCATGTTGGATATCTTGTAGTTAAGTATGTTTTTTAAAGTTTCCCCTTAATGTTACACAATGACACAAAATAAGGACAGAAGAAAGTATTAAAAAATTATAATAATTCCAAACAGAGAAAATGTATTCCAAAATTTATACCAGAACAGTTTAGAACAAACAAACAAACAATCAAAGCAAAAACAAAAAAGAGAAGTATCAACATCAAATAACATAACAATTATGATAATGTTTTGAAAATACAAAAATGCTGAATTTGGTTGATCGTAAATTTCTAAAGAAAAGCACTGGTAATAGAAATTCAAATTGATTTTAGTTATGCATAACATTTCAAGCTGTTTAAATCACCTGAGACACATTATGAAGCTGAGACTACTGCAATTGTTTTGTTTGTTTGTTTGTTTGTTTGTTTGTTTGTTTTCACAGATAAAATGTAAATCAATCAGGTATAACACAATTGAATCATATTAAATGCTTCCTTGACCACAAAATGATTTTATGTCTGAGAATGTTTAAACTTCAGATGGATGCATTTCCTTTCCCTGTGTTGAGAGAGAACACTGAAATCTGTCAGAGCAACAGAAAATCTGGGTCATTGAATTGTTATGCAAAGATAATTGCTCTCTCCTCAAGTGTTTCATTTCATCCCATGTTACCGCGGTACTAGATGAGTGGATTATACAGAGCATTTAATTGATCTTTTCCTCAGTAAACTAAAAGCATTTTACTTGGACCATTTTGTGTGAAAAAAGCTGTTGGTCTTAATCATTAGAAAATGCCTTTCTACCTGTTCTGCTCAGCATTGTGCATGTATGTGTCTAAATGTTTGTGGTAACATCATGAGGGAAGAAATCAACACAGAGAAAAGGAAACAGTTATGTGCACATTAGCCTTGTACAGAATCCCAGTAGCACAGGAGCTAACAGGTATTCTTAAAAATGCAATATGTTGAACTTTATATTCAGACTGCTTCCCAGATTAAATCCTATTACTTACTCATACTGCTTTAAATCTATTTTTCTTTCATACATTAACTCAGATCTATTATAACGAAACAGCATGCCAATAAATAAGTAATGTTTTATTTTCCTTTTTTCTCTCTCTCTCTCCAGAACTATACTTAGCAAAGCCAGATTTGGGAGAAAGCCAGTTACTAAAATGTATTCAGGAGCCAGAAGTATATTTCTCCTCAGACAGTTGTGGAGAGTTTGAGGCCACCCTGTGGAACCTGTCAAACAGCTCCGATTTAGTCATGCCATTAGAAACCAGCTAGACTAAAGGTGACCTCGGCTTTGAGAGGAAGTAATTAAAGACTTATGAAGACAATCTTGCCATAGGCATGTGTCATTCTGGTGGAACTATTGCCAGCAGCTACAGAATTCCTCGGTGGCCAGGATTAGAGCACATAATTATAAAGCCCCTGTATAGATGGCATCATGAGACAAAAAAAGGCATTTTGATTCAACAAAGAAACTTCAGTTCATCACAGCAAATCATTTTAAATTTCAAATTGCAAGCATTTTTTTTCACAATAGGAGAACATGCATAATTAAAATGTTTTTTTTTTCTTCTTCTTGGGCAGCAATAATAAAAGCTTTTTCTCTGTGAGCTTTGCCTGTCAATTGTGTTTATGGTAGGTCCATGTGAAGATATTCAGTGTATGTACATGTCAATGGACTTTAACAATTTCAGTGGCCATTTAAAATAATTATATTTGTTTTGGTTCCTGTCACCTAAGTGGGAATGACACCCTCTGTGTCACTGGAATAAATCACGGTTCTCGAATCTCCCAAAGCCTTACAGTGAGGGAAAAAAGTATTTGATTTTGTATGTTTGCCCACTGACAAAGAAATGATCAGTCTATAATTTTAATGGTAGGTGTATTTTAACAGTGAGAGACAGAATAACAACAAGCAAATCCAGAAAAACGCATTTCAAAAAAGTTATAACTTGATTTGCATTTTAATGAGGGAAATAAGTATTTGATCCCCTATCAATCAGCAGGATTTCTGGCTCCCAGGTGTCTTTTATACAGGTAACGAGCTGAGATTAGGAGCACTCTCTTAAAGGGAGTGCTCCTAATCTCAGCTCGTTACCTGTATAAAAGACACCTGTCCACAGAAGCAATCAATCAATCAGATTCCAAACTCTCCACCATGGCCAAGACCAAAGAGCTGTCCAAGGATGTCAGGGACAAGATTGTAGACCTACACTGGCTGGAATGGGCTACGAGACCATCGCCAAGCAGCTTGGTGAGAAGGTGACAACAGTTGGTGCGATTATTCGCAAATGGAAGAAACATGGGTGAAAGTGTTGTGGTCAGATGAGACCAAAATTGAGCTCTTTGTCATCAACTCAACTCGCTGTGTTTGGAGGAGGAGGAATGACCCCAAGAACAGCATCCCAACCGTCAAACATGGAGGTGGAAACATTATGCTTTGGGGGTGTTTTTCTGCTAAGGGGACAGGACAACTGCACCGCATCAAAGGGACGATGGACGGGGCCATGTACCGTCAAATCTTGGGTGAGAACCTCCTTCCCTCAGCCAGGGCATTGAAAATGGGTCGTGGATGGGTTTCCAGCATGACAATGACCCAAAACACATAGCCAAGGCAACAAAGGAGTGGCTCAAGAAGAAGCACATTAAGGTCCTGGAGTGGCCTAGCCAGTCTCCAGACCTTAATCCCATAGAAAATCTGTGGAGGGAGCTGAAGGTTCGAGTTGCCAAACGTCGGCCTCGAAACCTTAATGACTTGGAGAGGATCTGCAAAGAGGAGTGGGACAAAATCCCTCCTGAGATGTGTGCAAACCTGGTGGCCAACTACAAGAAACGTCTGACCTCTGTGATTGCCAACAAGGGTTTTGCCACCAAGTACTAAGTCGAAGGGGTCAAATACTTATTTCCCTCATTAACATGCAAATCAATTTATAACTTTTTTGAAATGCGTTTTTCTGGATTTTTTTGTTGTTATTCTGTCTCTCACTGTTAAAATACACCTACCATTAAAATGATAGACTGATCATTTCTTTGTCAGTGGGCAAACGTACTAAATCAGCAGGGGATCAAATACTTTTTTCCCCTCACTGTATATGAGATCATTCCAAAAACATAACAGTGAAGAAAATACATTAAAATGTGTCAAATGTTACAATTACTTGGGTACACATCTCATACATAGATCACAGGTGAACTCCTAGAAAATGCAGAGAGAAATCTTAAATCCCGGTGAAATGGTTTGTGATATTCAATAGTGAGCTAGAAAAAGAAAAGCTCTTTTAGCTGATAGCTACAAATCTCCAGCGTTAGAATTCTACAAGCACTCTCCCCTGGCAGGAGCGATACTGGTGCTTAGCAACACCTTTTCAGCACAATAAGCCAAATTAATGGGGCGACCGTAGCTGTTGCCATATAGAAATCAGTATTCCAAACACTTCCATAAATCCATCCCAGAGAAAGCATCAGAATTCCGACATAGGAATACGGGGAGATTACAATAGTAAATATTACTCTTCTTCTTCCAAACTAAATGGGAAATCTCGAATGACATGCACAACTCTTTCAGGATACAGCTGCGAAGGTGAATAAGGGAGAGTCTTGACCAGACATCTCCAATCTCCCCCAAGCAGGTACAATGCAAATGCAATTGCGGAACATATCCAGTATGCTACATATCATCAGAGCTATAGACGACACATGTGTTGGCAGGAAGGCATCCTGTGATAATGAGAGACTGCAGGCAGTATCAGCTCAATCAGGGAGGCGGACACACATGATGCCAAGTTCACGATGTTGACTTGACTTCTGCTTTTCACATAATTCCTCAAAGAGCACACCTTCAATTAAAACAGAAGCCTGCTATGGACAGAAGACATTTGGATTATGTAAAATACTGTAAATTGGCAATCTGTAGACAACATGTAGAAGTGAATGCATTTAAATGGAAGCAAAAGCTCCATCCATTTCCAGCTAACCTTACACATGCAGCAGTGTAATTTACCTGTTCTCTTGTAGAAGGCAATTAATGTTAATGTATATAAACTGGAGAGTGAATATCATCAGGGTCAAAGTAATGCCACTGCACTGGTCATGAATCCATTCTCACTGATAGACTGCCCTTAAGGTTTCTTCCATTAAAATAACATTGGCTGTTGTTTTCAATTTGTGACAGAATTTCATCTCTAATGGAAATGTAAGAGGTACTTATGTTATTCTTGAAGATTAAAAGTAGCATAACCTTTCTAACCTATGCAATTAAAGGTCAAATCATAACTGGCTAATAATATGAATTAAAAAACACACAGACACACACAAAGTCATTATAAAAAGGATTATATATAAAATACATTTAATTTATCGACCAACAATCACACCACTATGGCACATATTACAATGTGTTTAATAGAAAAAAACAAAAACAAAAAACAGTTTTTTTTTTAACTTGTACTGTTAGCCTTTTTGTTTTCACTTTAAAACCATCACAAAAATTCACCCCTTCATTCACACTCTTATGTTGTACAGTTGTGTCCTTTCTACTGATAACGTCTTAGTTTTTTCCTACTGTCAACAGTCACAGTTGTACACAACCTTAATATAATACCTGCATGAGCCTTCGAACACGATTTCTGAAATTGGCCAGGTACTTAGTTCCAGCGATCTGTTGGCATTTGGACAACTACTCAGATGTCTTAACCAGTCTGGCAGTGCCACACAGTTTTGTTCCGAGAAAGCCTGCCAATTTGTAAATGTGTGCTGTGTTTTGCGTTAAACTGCAGTGTCTCCTGGGAAAGTGGCAGACCTACTTTAGAATGATGGCTTAAGAAAACAGCAGTTACCCAGTTATTGTATGGCAGCACAGGGGCAGCATGTGGAAACAGTACATGTATTTAAGTTTTTTAAGTGCGGCTGAATTTCTTTTGCTGAACATGACTTCAGAATTCGTGTTTAGTATTTTCAAATGCAAATGATACACTATAAGTATGTTTCACTAAATTGTATTTAAAGAAGAAAGCAATAGCAATAGCAAGAGATATTTAGACAAAGAACTGTATTATACTAGTATGTTTTTATATATCCCAGATTTGGTTGATTTAATTACCTCTAAGTATGGGGCAATTGCTTTCTGTTGTAACTCTGATAAGGCTGCAATAAGAGTTTATTGGAAAGTTTTAAAACTATTTCCTTATAACATATAATCATGGGCAAACACTGCCACTAACGTGTGATAATCCTGAAACACCTATTACTAAGATGTATGAAAGGAGTTGGAAGCTGCTGAACCCAAGTACTTCTGGAGAGGATTCTGAAACACTCTGTCTGCTTCTACGAGACACATACCTCTTCTCAGCTATAACTCAAGTGTGTAAAGCATTTTCGCATACACAGCCTCAAGCTCAATACTCTTACTGTGAGCTGGAAGTGTTATATTGTGTTTTGATACTTGTAAGGTCAGCTATGTGCTGCTGTGATAGCTTCATTATGTTTCCCTATACATTTAAATAATTTCTGTGTTCTTTGCACTGCTTCCCATTGTCTTCCCTTTGGCATCTCTAATGCATCTTAAACAACTTTTGATGATTTAAAGGACATTTCAGCGTTCTTTGTCTTGTACCTTCTTGTATGATCTTCACAGTCCGTAAAATTACGTTTCTGTATATCTGTATATCTGTATGGAAAGCATCTGTGATTTATCTGATTAGAATGAAACAGAAAAATCACAAACACATAATTACAAACAAACCAATGATTTAAGGGAATGCAATAGTTCCCCTTTAAGACACAGTGGAAATCTACATAACACAACGTTCACTGTTAAGTTGTGCATTTGTGGGCCAGCGGTTATCTTAAATCCATTGTGGCCTGGTAAATCACAATTCTATTAAAACGTTTTTAGATATACATTTGTAATGAGCTTCTTGGGAACTGGTGTTGATGTGCCTGTTGCTAACTTCTAGTTTTACAGAAAGAATCCATCTGCTTGAGAATCAGAAAATCCCAGCTCAATCCACACATATTGTCTTCAACACAGAGCTTTGGACACTGATGTGCCATTCTAGCAGTTTCTCACAAATTGTCAGGATTACCAATGGGAAAATATAGTGATATGCTGCAGTGTATATTGCGTATTGTTTCTTGAAGTATGTGGCCTACAGTTAAGATGGAGAGTCTGAAATAGCTCATGTTTTACACTTCAGCCATTCAACATCGTCAACATCATCATCATGAATCATCAGCTCTTGAATAAATAAAGATGCCCTAGATTCTCTAAAAATGTTCTGTCATTATTGTTCTAAACTGACGCTGCAGTCTTGCAAACAGAACAAATATTAGCTTTTTCCCCCCTTTTGAAATAATTTTAATCATTACATACAACAAAATGGAATCTCCTGTGATGCACATACCTACAGAAGTACATATTAGAAAGGGCAACTGAAATGCCGACAGTCAATCAGCCAGCCAGCCAGCAAGCTAGACGTAAAGCAGATGAATATTTAAATGCCAAGGTTGCAGGGGATGACTGAAAGAGCACGGAACATTATCAAGCACTTTTAGCTTCACTTCCATTAGTGCCCACATGCTTCTGCTTTACTTAACTTCCGCCAAAGGGTGGCAGATATTTCTGAACAATGCTGGACTCTGGCACTCATTCTGTTGCTAGCAGTTGAAGAATAATACAGTCTAAAACCATAAGAAGAAGACAAAACATCAGACCAGCTACCAGCCTCAAATAATATCTGCTCAGTTTAAGGGAAAGCAAGCCTTCAACCAATAATCTCCAGCAGTGGCACATCCTCTGGGAATGTAGGTAGGAAGATACATGACCCAACCCTGTGGTGGTAAAGGATTTGAGGAAAAGAGCAGTAATATCAGGTTTAAAGCCATCAGAGGTTACAAATGCATAACCAAAAAAAGATTAAATCACCAAGCAGCTCCTAGAGCACAATGCTATGTTTTTTTCTACACCAGAGGCAGAGTTTAGTGAGAATTATAAATAACAGGATAGTGTTGATCAATACAAAAAAAAAAAAAATGAAACAAACTCACCAGAAGGAGTAAGCAGACCTCATTAACCTAAGACTGGTAGATACATATGGAGCTGAGTTAATTCCTCCTCATTGGGTAGACCTTGTGTAGCCTGAAGACTTAGCAGTGTGTCACTGGCTTTTCATACATTCTCTACCTTTGAGTTTTTAATAAGCTGTAGGTGTTTTTTCTTGTCTTCACAAGTAATCCAGCATGTGCAATGAAGATGGTTAAATACCAAGTGTTTTAGGACATATTTGTAGTGGCCTATGTAAGTTATCACTGTTTGTGTTCTTATGATCTTAGTATTTTGCTCTTAATACTGTGGCATGTGGTGTTTTATAGCCATTTGAAGCCATGATACGTATACTTGTAATTCAAATCCTGAAACAACAGTCAAGGAAAAGATATCCCAAAACTATCAGAGCAAAAGCCCTCATAAATATTACGCAATGAGGATCAGAGAGGTAATGACTATAGACTGAACTCTGGAAGAAAGAGTCAATATGTTACATAAAAGAGCAAGCAGGAAGATCTCAAGTTCTGCACACTGTCAGCATCACTGCGAATAATCTTTATTGTTCTACTTAATCACAACATTATATTTCCCTGAAATTCATGTTCAGCTTTACAAACGTGTATACTCTTGCAGGATTAGCTGATGGGTGGGGAAAAATGGTAGGTTTGCCATGCAGCTTTAAAAAAGCATAACATGTGCAAACATGCCATGCATTTATTTATGATTACAGCAGTGGCCTAGTTACAAATGACTGCACAGAGATTCCTGCACATTCTGTTCTCATCTGAATATGAACCAAGCAAAAAAAATCAGACCATCAGATGGAGAAATGTTATATTTTAACATTTTTTGTAGTTGGGGAGAGCGTTTTGTATATGTAAGTGACATGGCGGAAACATTTTGCTTTATCATCGTCTAATACTGAGAGCTATTTTTGCTTGATGAATGAGGATAGATTAACCATAAAATAAAATGTTTTTCTTTTCTGGTTCATGAAAGCCTGATGTACTTTTACAGTGGGGCTGCAGAAGGGGTGGAGTCAATAAACCACCAATTTGTGGTCTAAAGAGATACTCAATATTCCATTAGAGCACTATGGCACCCTTGATGCTAGGCAGTCACGTGACACATATACAGTAATTCTTTATTATAACTATTGTAATTTCCTGCTCTATGGCATTAATTGCATTCTTCATTCCAGCGAATCAACAACAACAAAATCATGCTTAGAATGTAATTACTATAGCCCAGCCTTGCACTATCTATCTATTTATATATGTATCTATCTATCCATCTACAGATTAAATAATGAAGGTTATTATAAAAATCTCTCTATCTATCTACCTCAGCTTTTAATTGTCAGATTTACATAAAGTAGCCCATTTTAGAGACTGTTTAGCACAGATAAGTCATTTAAATCCTATGAAGTCACTCTTTTGCCAATTGTTGGAGTTGGAGTTTGCCTACTAGTATATTGCAGCTGCTGAGCATATTTTCAAGATGAAACACTCAAAATACTATCAAGTATTATGATGGATGATGTCTGTAATAGGAGGATGTCCTTCTTGCCTAGAGCTTTTGATTGACCCCTCCAGCACACAAATCCATTAACCAGTAAGTCATTGGCTGTCATACCAAATAGTCAATTAACTTGCTCACATAGGTTGTAAATATAGTAAGCAGGCTGTTTGCACTCCACTACTGTATAACTTTCTACCACATCACACACCAGCTCTCAGTGGAGTCATACTCATTAACCCAACCTGTACAAACTGTGTAACCCACACATGTCAACTTAAGACTTCCGAATGAAGGAGAAGCGCAGCATGTTAAAATTATCTAAAATAGAAAAATAAACTACTGTGATAATCTGTCTAATGCAATGCTATAATCAAATCATACAGATAAGCATTTCAATGACAATTTTCTAGTTCTGATATATTGAAAAGTAGTGAGGGTCAGGCTTAGGTATTGATAGATAGTATAGATAGACAGTAAAAACCACAACACCAATAGAACTCCATTAGTGATCAAAACTGTTTAGTCCAAAGCTGTTCAGTGACAATATTTACATTGATTTCTATTTTTTTCCAAGTGTATATGAACTCTTCATAAAGACATGTTGACCAGGATTAACAACACAAATCATACTGGAACCTTTAACACAAAGTGGGGTTCTAAGTATTTGTTCTATCCTCCTTAATGTCCAAAAATCTTAGCCTAGTGGTAAGATAATAGGTATTTAAAATTAAAATCACAACATCATGTCGTCACCTGCAAATTGATTACAGTCCTGTTCCTGCTCTCAAGAAGGTTTTAAAATGCCCCAATGTATTACAGTTAAATGTGAGAAAGTCTGTTTTATGAGAAATCAGCTCAGTAAGAAATCATTTTTAATTACACCTCAATTTTAAATCTGCATCTGAGTCTATAATTACTACAATGCTTTTGAAGCCTCGAATAAAACGCTTCACCTGACATACATGCATGGGTGTAAATGCATCTACTGTGTACAAATATGAGGCAAGAAATATTCCAGACGACTCTCAGAAGTTTACATAACGATCAAAAGTGTGTCAGATGCAAATGAAGATGCTTGCACCTTTTGCGCCAGCCTTCCCTGTATATTAATATATTTTACTGGGAGAATCTGCTCAATATCGGTGTATTATTGATGGCAGATCACTTCAGATCATTTCATATCAGCTCCAAGAAAAATCTAACCTTATGTAATGAAACCCGTAAACCCACAGCACTCAGAAAACGTGTGTCTTTTAGTTTTCCTTCCTAATATGCCTTTAATTGAGACTTTAATTGAACTAATGATTGTCTTATTTCAACCTTGCCAGTTGCTTTGCAGCTCTTAAACCCTGGAAAACGTTCAGGTAAGCAGGTGATAATGGGACTGAGATGGGAACCAATAGACAGAGCGGTCCTCTTGGGTTCACCTCAACCTATATTTTAAGTTTATATAACAGATATAAACATAATGCTTTGTAGTTTTAATTTGTTGGTTAAATACTTTAATGCAAAACTAACCATGTAGATTTGTTTTAATGTAAAACCAGGTATTTGGCTGCACCACGTTAGATTCTGCCTCATCTCTAACGGGTAAAACGGTGAGACAGTGATTTGAATTGCAGCTATTATTAGCTTAAGGGGGCCACATAAAAGTATTATAAATGACTGTACTCAGCGACTTTAAAAATAACTGGCAGGTGGACAAATGATTCTTCTTTTCTTACACAGAAACCCTTCTTCTCTCGGCGAGGAAGGGAGATACGGAAATTGATTTCTAGATAATTGATTAATTGGACGAGAACTGGACGATAGTAATTAAACATTTCTGGGCAGCAGTTAACTATGAATTTATTATTTGCAATAAATAATTACTCTTATTAAAAAAGGAAAAACAGGCAGGACTTTTAACAGTTAAGTTAGTATTAATATTCTTTGTGTGACCCTTCACCTCCTTAACCACTTCTAAACTCCCATCAGATCAGGCAGAAATGAACTCTTCTTTTCTGACGTGACTTCAACTCGTATAGTGCTATGCATTGAAATACTGGACGAATTGTTCATAATAGCAAATGTGGCTGTACATCTGCTGGCTTGACACGCTTCAGGGAACTTTCTTGGTAAGGGTTTCAGTTGTACTTTGGTGTAAAACCTGAAAATACCGTAACAGTCTGTACAGAAGAAAACTCTTTAAAAGAGTGATGGGATTATATATACGCATATATTAGATTTATAATTTGAACACCCACGCTTTCTGGATAGTTTCCTTCTCACAAAACACGTGATTTAATGTTCAGCGTGTTTATTTTAATTGCAGTATATTGCATGGTATGGGATAATCTTTTGCAGTAAGTGAGCCTTTTGTTGATATTATTATTGATTTTTTATACAGGTAGAGTGGGTTTGAAAGTCATAGGTAAAAAAAAAAAAAACATACAACATATATACCACTAAGACTTTACTAAATCTCTTAATACGTTTCAAATAACATCCTCTGTTAATGCACACCATGAAGCAAAGTGTAGCATTCACTCATAAAGCATTTATTTATTGGTTACTTGAAAGCCTAATCCTTTTTTGCTTAAAAATAATCATAAAAAAACAAATGTGTTTAAAAGAAGGAAATGCCATTAAAAGCAGATCGCTGTCCTTGGTGCTGAAATGCCGGATAACCGGGTGGAGCAAACAGTAGTGTGTCGTTTTTACTTGCCTTCTGTAGAGGATGTACATCATTGTTCTGATCTTAAATCTTAAAGTTTGCTATAGCAAGTATCTCAATATGTGCAATAATGTTGAACCATAGCACCCTTAAATCGAGATTAAAGTTGAGCTGTAACACCTTAAACTGGGAAGTGTAGGCTATATATAGAAAACAAACTGCCGAAAGAGACATCAATTCATGCCTTTATTTTAAATGATGCATGATTATGGTTAGAGCTTCTCATATTATGGACACGAATAAACATAACTGCAATTTTTAGGATTCAAATTAAAACCTGGTGCAGCTGATGTATACAACTTTTCAGTTGCCTTTCTACTCCCTTGGTGGTTGCGTTGTTTCTATTTTTTCCTCTTGTTGTTGTTGTTGTTTTTTCTAATAGGCTCACATTTGAAAGCCAGAGAGGAAGAGGCAGTGCAATACCAGATGCCATTTTCCTTTAAGATGATGTAAGAGTTTATTCCCCAGGATGGTTTCTCCCTGCACTGCTGAAGCACCATCAGCTGAGTCGTTTTGACTCGGTACCACCCCGCTCCGGAGGCAGCAGCGCCTCTGCTCACACTCTCTCCTCGCTGAGTTGCGCTCCTACCCGCAAACCCAGCAACTGGCCAAACGGATTGCCACGGACAGGTCAACTTTATTCAGTTTCGGGCAATTCAAAAGGTGTAATTCCGTGTGAAACTGCGTCACATGAATGATATTGCTCTGAAGTTATCTGTGACACCTCAAGATCAGCGACATCACTCCAAGAAACCAAAGAAGTTGGGAATACCAATGGTGCTCCGTCTTACCCATCCTGAGGACTGATGAAGTTGAGACGAACTTAGACAAGAACACCGGGATTTAAAATAAGAAGAAATAAATGAGGAAATATGTGAAACCAAACGTTGCATTGACTGAGGTGAGGATTTATGCATATAGCTAAAGCTGGCGTTGGAAACGTAACAACATATAACCTATATATACATATATGTCCATATACAAACACTAGGCTTGTAAGTTATTATATGTCAGCTTAATTTCTTGCTGTGGAGGCACACTATGAAATTAGCTCTCCTCCCCTGTCTTATCCTAACTCGACTGCTCCTGGGGGAGAACAGAAAAACAGCTGATGCCTGTTTTTAAACAATGCATACAATTGTACTGATTTACAGCATTTTTTACACGTCTGAACACCTCTTCAATTCACTGTACAGTTTTTAAACCTCCACTCTTTGATGCTTCTTTTTTTATTTCCACTGGTACTATTACTTTAATCACATACCCAGGATTACTTCGGGGAAGTAAGTGAATGTGTCGCTTTTTTAAAATTGTAACAAGGACTGTTTTGCATCTGGTGCTTTATCAGCTTTGACAATTTTTTATGCACTGGCTTGTTAATCAAAACTACTGGTATTATACTTAAAAAAAGAGAAAAATCCCGATTATTTTCTGCGTAGACACCGGCTCGAAAATTTTTGTGTGCATGACTGAGACAATGGCCTTGAGTGGGAACTGTAGGACTTACCCGCAGACCAAAGATCCAGGGTCTGTCCAGAATTCATTCCCGGAGGTTGTGGAGCTAAATGTGGGTGGGCAAGTGTATTTCACCCGCCACACAACCTTAATCAGCATCCCCAATTCCCTACTGGGAAAAATATTCTCCGCCAAGAAGGACCCTTCTAACGACTTGGCACGGGACACCAAAGGCCGGTACTTTCTCGACAGGGATGGGTTTCTCTTTCGGTATGTCTTAGACTATCTCAGAGACAAGCAGGTCGTCCTACCTGACCACTTCCCCGAGAAAGGCAGGCTAAAGAGGGAAGCGGAATACTTCCAACTGCCAGAGCTGGTGAAGATCTTAACCCCCGATGACCTGAAGCAGAGCCCAGATGACCTTTTCCACAGTGATTTCGAAGAGGCTTCCCAAGGCAGCGATCAGCGGATATGCCCGCCATCATCACTGGTGCCAGCCGATCGGAAATATGGTTTCATTACAGTGGGGTACAGGGGGTCCTGCACCATGGGCAGAGAGAGCCAAACTGATGCCAAGTTCAGAAGGGTGCCGAGGATCTTGATCTGTGGGAGGATTGCCTTAGCGAAAGAGGTCTTTGGGGACACTTTAAACGAGAGCAGGGACCCCGACCGACCCCCAGAGAGATACACGTCCAGGTTTTATCTGAAGTTCAAGCACCTGGAGAGAGCTTTTGACATGCTGTCCGAGTGTGGATTCCAGATGGTCGCCTGTAACTCGTCGGTGACGGCTTCCTTTGTCAATCAATACACAGAGGACAAGATCTGGTCCAGTTACACAGAATATGTCTTCTACCGTAAGTCAACGGATTTTTTTCCCCCCTACTACTTGCACATGCAGATTTGCGTGTGCGCCAATTCATTTATTATACATGGGTTAATAATGATGTAATCCACAAACACCCGTTTGCTTCTCAGGAGCATGTAAAACCTGTGTACATCACAATGGTATTCAAGCTATTCTTGTTAAGGAAGGTACAGTCATTTTTATATTCTCCAGAATGATTTAAAGCCATTCAGTCTTTTTTTATTAATTTATTTTCTTTTAACGGAGCTACCACTAGGCGGCACACTTGACCGGAGGTTTAGTCTATAACTATAAAAGAGTTAGTAACATATTTGGGGCGGTCTGATTTGTGTGTATGTATGTATGTACGTATGTGTGTATATGTGTGTGTGTGTGTGTGTGGGGGGGGGGTATGTATATATGTATATTTGTATAAATTCATTTATTCATTCGTTCTATAGTAGGTGACACATACTTTGATATGTATTTACTGTGATACATGCTTTTAACTGTCATTACATGTTCCATATTCTTACTGTAAGAAAAACCTAATTCTAGTTTGGCAGTACCATGTACCAAGTAGGTACCATGATTGAGATAAAATGATGGAAGCACATTTTAAGATTAGTAATGATGATAGTTGTTCAAGTATTAATAAAACAAGTATCTGTGTAACTTCATGAGTTTATAATGATAGAGCCTGCATCCAAATTAATTGTTTTACGTCTTTTAAAACAAAATGATATAAACTGTGTGAGGAATTCAACTAAGAATATAAAATACTGCAACTGTTTTCGGGTGAAGGTTTTGATATTTACACCATTGTGTGGCTCTCTTTTGACCTCTGCATCTGCTGACATTTAACAAAGGTATAAGAAAAACTGAATTTCCTGGAACCCTAAGCCCATATCAATGTTGTGTGACTGTAGAAACCGGACAGTAGAAAGACTCTGATACTGTGGGTATTGTGTTTTGCAGGAATTTCTCTAGATGGTTTAGCTTTTGTAAATAGCTTTTGAATGATCTTACAACAACAGCAACAAAAAATATTCAATTTTCTTGCCTGCTTACACTGGAAAGTGAAAAGTGATTATGTAGTACTTCTCGCTAAAGAGTCTTGAGGTTTGCAATTGGAGTGGTTGCTCCAGAAATTTTTCATCCCCTTTTAGCGGCAGCAGGCAGAATTATGGTTCTTTGAATAATAGCTCTCATAATATTTTATTATGCAACAAAACTCTAAACATTTTGAGATTGGTCTGTGTATTTTTTTTAAACATTTTTCATTAGCTTTTCTCTTCTGTCCAATGTAAATAAAAGGCAGCTTGCAGAATAATATACAAACTCAGTTTTGAGGGGGACAAAAAGTAAAGATAACATAATTTTAGTTGCAACTGACTACATGACAGTAAAGTGGCTTGTACAGAATTTGTCATTTAATGAAAATGGTCTCATTTATGTGGTTGAATAGGGCAGAAATGAAGTGGCAATATACATTTTCTCTCAAGTCTTATCTAGACTTCTCCTGGTGGGTTTAATCTCTCTTTAGAAGTGACAGAATGGTCTTCATTGTAAACCAGTTGTCCAATGGCTTTTGTTTAATTTTCAGACTCTATTGAAATAATGCAGTGCATTATGTGTATTGTTATGATTTCAGATGCAATTTAATATCATACAATACATTTATAAAGCATTTCTTGTTACAGTTGAGGCATTTTTACAATACGTAAAACATTTTACTCAACAAATGCAGGCCAGAGCACACCCACCTTCGCACCTATGTGCAGTAGCTCAACACAGCACACAGGCCACAGATACAGCTCAAAATGGAAGGTGGTCAGGGTTGCAGAAAATAGACTTTAATCTGATATGAGGCAGAGAGAACATAGATAGGCCAGGTTTTATTAATTTGTACTTGAACTTTCAAGGCCCTTGGGTTACCACTTGTGTTCTTAATAAAAGTACAATTGCCTCCTGTGCAGGATCTCTGTATGATATGTCTTTGGTATGATGGCTTCTATTACAGCCCAATTTCACTACCATCCTTTTTTGAGTTTTGTTTAGTTCAGTGTGAATGATGCCACATACTGGTCTACCATTTTCATCAGTAGCCAAACTTTTGTGCCTCCTTGTACGTATTACTGTTACTGATGGTGCTGAATCTTCAAAATCTATTCACAATCCACAAATAGCTAGACATGCCTATGGGAAGAAGGCAAGTATAAAGATTAAAGAGAAGGTTGAAAGGTTTTACTTGTTTACATGTATATTTGTAATCTTGTGGTTTTATGTGTAGCAAATGCAAATATTTTCAAATTTGTGTTTGTTTGATTTTACAACATGAACAGAATAATAACTTGTTCATTCTTCTGCCATATTTGGGAATGTACCCTTTAAACTATCACATTTTTTAAAATAACAACAGTCTTCAGGTACAGTATATTAAAGACAATTCTATGTCTACAGTTCATAATCCCTCAAAACATAATTTTTCATAAGTTTCTCAATTCTGAATCACTTTCCTGAATATGTTATTCTGAGCACATTTTTAATTATGTGACTGAAACTAAAATATTGAATATAGATGCACAGCCACATTCCAATATTGAGTTACAAAATGTTATTTTCTTTAAAAAGGAAGCCCCAGAGTTTATGTGTGAACTATATTCAGTACAGTTTGAATCCATAGAAATGTAAAAAGATTTCTGCACATATTTACACATGTTTTAACATATCTTATAATAACTAACATTGGTAACATGGCTTCTGGAGATGTGAAATGTTTTATTAACAGAGTTTTGTCTTTCAACACTTTTGATGATTCTTTTGTTCTTATTTGGAGCCCTACATGCAATAATAATTAGACTCAATAAATGTTTATATGCAAAATTATTTTCCTCTTTATTTTGTTTTTTTTAAACTCTCTCCTACACATTTTATTGCTCCAGTTAGTACTTTGCCTAGACTGATGACAAAGTTTGGCTAAAAAGTGTTCCTCATCATTAGATCCTCATTTCACTCTTTGGTGTCACACATGATAGAGATATAGCACCATATGGCCAATTAAAAAACACTTTGTTGGTAATTCCAAATAAGTCCCCTTGGAAAACCTAAAGAAAATACAGTTGGTGGGTCAATATTTTTTTTTAGAGGACTGGGGACAGAGCTGGCATATGGTTTATTAATGACTTGGTTGCCATGTCATTTTTTAAATTAGCTGTACTTTCTGGCCTTGCTAACACTACTTTAGAGATGGTCCATTTGTGCAAAGGCTTCTCATTTTAGTGGATTTGATATCATTTAAACGTTGTGTTCCATTTTGCAATGCATGGTTTGCACTTGGAAAACGGAACAAACTATTTGCAGCCAGCAGTTACGTTTGACAGGCCCAGTACAATGGGAGAAGACTTTGTATACACCTAAACAACATGAGATTGGAACAGGGAGTGAGGGAAGATATGATAGCCTGTGGTGAGAAGAAAGAAAGTGAATGATGTTTGGTAGAAGAGGTTTTGAACATGTCATCTCTGATTATTTGTAATAATGTAACTAATGTATGCATATATATATATATATATATATATATATATATATATATATATATATATATATATATATATATGCATATATACTATAAATATTCTGTATTTTGAATGTCAAAAGAACACATGCAGATTGTCTGTCAGGATTTTGTGATGACAGGTCTTCTGCTGAACAAAATCACTAGGATGAATGCAACATTAGGCTACAATGGAATCATATTGTTGCATTCCATTTCAATGGTAAACAGGGCAGAAATGTACTGTGCCAGAAGTATGAAGAACATTTCACTCACATTTAAAAATATGCTAAATGTAAATTATGCACTGGTACATGTAGGAGGATTAGCTGGCATTTAGATGTGCCCTTTCTTGGCATACATGAAAACACTGATGTAGCCACAGATACTGAGCCCCAGCTTATGCATACAGTGTATATATTTGATATGTTACTCCTATTTTCTTGCAGAAGCTAAAGTTGTCCTGAAGCCTTGCTTGGTTTCTCCACTCTTGCCTTTTGGAGTCATCCTGTATTCATTCAGTCTTTAAATCACAAAATAAATACACAAATCAACAGATGAAATCTACATGTTTTGGCATTTTGCCTGTTACCTTGTGGTGTATGTAGCACTATATTTTGAGGTGTTAAAATACATTTCAGACACACACAGTGTCTTTCTGTTAGTACAGTATAACAAATTATTTTGACTTGCAGTGAACACACCTCAAGATTCAATTAGTATTGCACATATAAACAAATACACAAATTAAAATGGCAACTGAAAAAGTTTCCAGGCCTTTAAAAGGCAGCTCATAGTTTCTGCCAATAGATTTGTATTTAATCCAATCAGGTTTCCTGAGCTTTTGGGCAAACCATTAAGCCAGTGAACAAAATGACAGGTTCTTGTTCACTTTCTGTTTGGCTGATCCACGTACCACCAGCCTATCTTTACCCCTGGTGTCGTGTACCATTTGCCTTTTACAGGCTTCAGTGCATCCTCACTGCTGCTGTGTGGAGCACATTCCCCTGTGGGCACACTTACTTACCAATTTGTTGCATAGCTATAATGATTGATAATTAATCATTCAGTGTGACAGTCAGAGGACTCAGTCCAGTGTACAAATAAGATGCTGTAAATCATGCCATCATCACTTGCCAAACCTCTTTTTTTCCTCAATAAGGCGATTTCTTGAATCCTCTTGAATCCTTGGCTCTGTGGTTTAGAACAAACGCTGGGGCCTCAGGGTGGCAAATGGATGCTTATGGTATGGTTTATGTTGTAATTATAGATTTTATTTTGTTTTAATAGAGAATAATTGGCTACTTACATAAGACTGTACTTTACAGCCTGATTTACATAGTGTGGAAGGCTTACATTTATGAACGTGTTGTTAATGTATGAAAAAGTGTTAATGGCATGTGTAGCCCTGCTAAACGGTCGGTCCAAGTCCTAATTAAAAGTGACAGCAAACTGTGTTTACGTGAACTGCATAAGGGTAATACATAAGATGCTGCCAGGCCATGACTCATTCAAAAACATGGACAGGCCTTTAGTTAAAGATAAACTGGTGGAAATGGTATTGACAGCAAAAGAGCACGCCTCTGTATACTGTGGGTGCAAGAAGCATAGCATCAATTCACAAAAGTCTACAGATAATAATAATACTATTAATCATCATCATCATCATCATCATCACCATCATCATCATCAGCTGGAAGCATTTCAATTATTCAGTAAACTACATTTCTAGATATATGAATTGCAAATCCCTCTTTTGTTACCTAATAATCATTGATTGGATTGAGATGTGACAGCTCTAACAGCTTGTATTCAATGGCTGCAGCTGGTACAGTCTGGCGGGATTACCACACACGATCCCACAAGTATCACTTTGTATTGAAGGAAAAAAAAAGAGAGATAATCAAAAAAACAATAAACTGAAACAAGAAAGACAAGACAAGATAGAAACCTTCTACAAATAATTCTGAGATATGAGTACTTTCTCATGCGTGCCACTTGATGTGCTACCCAGGATGTTGTCAGAGCTGGATTTTTGTAACAATTGGGAATTGAAAGTGAAGACCAGTCACGGTGGGCGGTCTCATCTTCCTGGCTTGCAGGCCCCTAGTCTCTCTCAATCAATAAATCTGATTACAAGTCATAATTTCAGTAATTCATCAGCACTGGCCTTTCGTTTTGAAAAGTGCAAGTCTATCGAGGCACTTAAGTCCTAGTAAGAGTGCACTGCAGCAGAGCAGATAATAGCTAACAAATAAGGTAGAAATAAAACATTGAATACGTTCAAAGCTACAGAAGCAGAAAGTCAGACATGCATTGTGTACTGCAACCTCAAATTCACTGCTGTAGAGTAGGCTGAAACAGAAAATGCATGATTAAAGACTACAAAAAAACACAACAAAAAACATAACTGCTCTCTGATCCCAGTATTATATTTATTTTTTATTTTTCACAAGGAGATCAATGTTCTATTGAACACTAGCTGATGTGAATGCCAAAATGTCTTATAATTATGAAAGCCATCCAATACTTCTAAATATCACCTATTCTCTATCCACTAGAGAATTCAAAATGATTATCAATAAGAGATTATTAGAATTAATCTGACACCCTGATACAATTAGTGAACCTATTTGATTCATTCTGCAGCTAATCTCTGAGCTGTAAAGGATCTTTTCACAAGCCCACCCACACAAAAATGAATGTGGCTGGTAAATAGTTTCATACCAAGGATATCAATGTGCAGTGTGTTGCCAGATATACTACCAACATAAGTGAATATAACATGGAGATACTAAAAAAAAGATTATTTGCAATTAGTTTAGACAGGAAAGAAAATATTAAATATTTCTGTGTTGGGTGGGCACGATTAGAACACTATTTTATTTGAGATCCAAACACAATTTGTATTTTTTCTTATTTTTTCTTACTTTTTCTTAACAATATACATTTGTTGTTGGCAAATATGAAATATGAAACCCGTTTGCAGTGAATTTAAAATAATTGTTATGGTAAGGCTTTTCACATATATCCATGATGTATTGTGTATTTAACACTGCTCATATGCTAAACTACATTATTCTCTTATCTGAAAAAGAGAATACTACCCAAAGTGGGAGGGACTTCAGTAATTACCATGGGACCTTGGTGAACGCATGTTGTATAACAAAGCTGTTATATTATTGTTTCTTCCTTATTTTAAAAAGAAAATGCTGTATGTAGACTTCTACACAAGAAAAAATGAGCTCTTCCCATTGTCATTTACAAGAATCTGTGCGATGGACCCAGGCAAAATGAAGTGTGCCCAAATAGAGATTATATTCCCTGCATAGTTTCATAAGTTTATTTAAATGTGCAATTTTCATTATGCCTCTGAAATGAATGATTTGTGTTCCTAATGGAGTTTCAACAACGCCAGAAAAAATGACAGAGGGGGGAAAAAAAGACATTGAATATTTGTGGCCAGAGTTCTGCAATCTCTCTTGTCAACATAATGGAGGTTGTGATAAGGCTGCCTCAAGCCTCCTGCTAATGTGTGTCTGCCTTCTCACAGATGAATTGCAATGGCTAGAATGGGGTGCCAAACAACAATACGAACACAAAGCAAAAATAACAGGAAATAATCATTATAATTTAGAATTAAACCATAAAAACTAAGATCCAATACCTTTTACCGTAGGCCATAGTTGTTATTACAGTGATACATTGTGAAAATGAATTTTTTTCTATCTTTTTAAAGGAAAACTTTGATATTAACATTTAATTTACTTCATTATTTAAGCCGCAGAGCATGTTGATGAAGGCTGTACATACTACTCTACTACAGTACATCCCAAGCTGAGGTGAGGACAGTAATGAAAGTCAAGGTCACCTCCCACATGAGAGAGCCATCATTCATAACTTTAGATAAACTGTAATTGTTACTGGCACTTCCAGTCCAGATCTGAGATTTGTCCATGTTCTCAGATTATCTCCATGAATATCTAATTTCTTCACATAACATATCATGGTTATAGTGTAATGAAAAGAAGCTAGTTTGCATACACACACACACACACACACACACACACACACACACACACACACACACACACACACACACTGATGTTGGTGCTGCTATCATTATGAGGACTCTCCATAGACATATTGACTTTTATACTGTACAAACTATAGATTCTATTCCCTAACCCTAACCCTAACCCTAAACCTAACCCCCATAAAAAACTTTCTGCATTTTTACATTTTCAAAAAAAACATAATTTAGTATGTTTTTAAGCATTTTGAATTATGGGGACATTGTCAATGTCCTCATAAACCACCGTGTTTGCATAATAACCTTGTAATTACCAGTTTGTAACCTAAAAGTCCTCATAAACTACATAAACCAACCCACACATATTATAACTTGTATGCAGTTTAAATTAAAGCCTTGATCTATACAGCTTTTCAATGGATGGACACGAGAAGCCTGAAGCAAATAAAAAGCCAGTACTTCTAGTATTTGTAACTGTTATATTGACAGCTAGGTCACAGGGTTGAACTGACCTGGCCTGTACTGAAAGCACTGAACAGAAAATATATATGAAATACACTGAAAATAACTAGATGCAGTCCATAAAGTGCCTTTTTTATTACAGTGGAGAGGTTAGGAATAGAAACAACTCATGTTTCATAAGTGTGCTACAAGTTTTTAACTCCTGACAGAAGTCTGTTCTGTCCCACAGCCAAGACACGAGGGCAGAAGGTTTGCATGCACAAGAGCAGTTCAGCGTCAGATGTGAAAGGCTCTCTCTGCTTATCAGTGGAGCAAAAAGCAAGTGGATAAATAGCAAAATCCATCAACCTTAGATTTAATCTGTGACAATTAATATTTGTACAGTGTTCCTTTGTTATGCATTACTACTTTTTAATCTTTCGGCATCTTGCTCTGTTAACTTTGAGCTATTATCTTCCTATTTTCCATGCTAATCAACTTTAGAAACTGGATGGCAAATTGATTCTTAACAACGAGTAAAATAGCTCTTTGAAACTGTGAAACCTGGTCACTAAATGCAACAATATTACAGAAACTGTGGACGACACAAAGAAGCATGGAAAGATTGCATTGAGAACCCGATTTGGCTACTGACTCGGACTGAATGAGGTCTACGATCTTCTGACCTAGGACCCAGACTACCACCTCACAATAACATCTGGTGCCCAAACATGCCTTCTTCTTTTTTTAGTGGCCCAGAGGATAGACAGAATCAACTCTCCCTTGCATTAGTCAGCACCCTACTCCGGGACTAGATTTTCTTTTGTACAGCCTTTTGTTAAGACCATTTGCTTTGGTTTCATTGCAGCGGCACTGGTTCAAATCTTGGTGAACCACCGGGATCCAACATAAAAATGGCGGTGCTACCACACAAACACATACGAAGATAATGATCAATCTGATCTGGGGTACATGAAATAAAATATCATGCAAAGCTTTCTCATCATAAAGAGCAGAGAACATTTGATTTTACTCTAGGTCAGAATAACTAACAGCACCAGGGCCGTTTATTTCCTCACAATGCAGGACACGTACACAGTAGCTGCTGTTATTTATGCAGGTAATGCTGGTTGTTCGAACCGCAAGACCTGCTTTATTTCTCAGCACTCTTTAAATAGCTGTAGCATAGAATAGTTAAGGATGTTTAAAGATGTATGCTTGCTAGAATTTTAGATTAAAGACATTGGGTTACTTGATGTCACTTGGAGCGTGAAAAATGGCTTGCAGCTAACGCTGTCTTGCGCAAATAATGAAAAGTACGTACCAACAGACTTAGTGACCCAAGACATATATGTATCTATGTATGAGTGAACATCAAAGCTGCCAGAAATGTGCATGCCTCTGTCAGGGCTGAACTGCAGTAGAAAATAATCCACTGCACTCGGAAATGGTGAGGAAAGAGTTGTAGCGTTGAAAAAGAATAGCCCTCTAAATACAGACTTTTGTGTAGGTGTTAAGGAATTTACTCATGCTGCTGCCATGCATGCAATCATAAATCAGATCAACATTTTTGGCACCAACAAGCTCTATATAAGGCCTAGACTCTGACTATATCTACAACAGTAAATATATCTCCCATTCAATGTTCGACCCGTTTGGCAGCTGTGCTGAGATTTTGATCTGGAAACCTTGATGGTCTCCTTATGGGTACAACCTAAACATGAGTCAGAAGAACCGAGGAGGAATGAATGTCCTGAAACCAAAGCATGGCAGACTCAAGCAGTGTGTTTGCCAAGTTATTAAACCCCGAAGCACATTGTATCTCGAGACTCTGCATATCCTGCCGGCTGCAGAGGTCATCGCAAAACTATGAGGTAAACATACCGATTCAATTCTGCCTCATCTTGCTCCCAAACTCTGATTGACCGCTTAGCAGGATATTGAATTTAATTCTGTCTTGCACACTTCTCCCATGGTAGCCACTGAATTTCCTTCATAATCCAACTTTAAGTCAAGGATGACATCAAATTAATAACCAAATTAGAGACATAATTAGCTGAGGAGACATTGCATAATCCCATTGCATCATTTGTTAACCAAAATGTTAACTCCAGTTAACATTTCGAAAAGAGAAAAAGAAAATAAACTTTTTGTTGACTCAAATTAGATTGAATTATAGTAATGCACTTTGTCTTCTGTCTATGGGCTCCATTGAATTATTTCCCTCTGCATTTCCAAAGCCTCCTAGTTGATTTTAGTATTTTTGGTGCCAGTTCTGCTTCATAGTTGAGGACGACATACAGGTGCAACTATTGCTGCTTGATTGCCTCTTTTACTGACTCTACAGGGATTTATTTCTAGGGCCATTAAGCTGGACACTTGTTCAAAACAGGTGATGTGAAGTAGAAATATGAAAAAAGAAAGTATCTGAGGAATTCACTTTTCAGTGGTATGTGGGAATTTCTTTAGAAGTCAGTGCTTCTAAATGACAGGCTTGAGGAATAGGGCAGGTCTGTGATAACCTCAGTGTGGGATCTTTTCAAAGAAAATAAGAAGAGAGAATGTTCCACTGAGAGATTTCTACAGTTTTTCTTTCAAGTGTGCTGCCACAGGTTTTACGCTTTAACTCATTAGAAATAAGAATAGATAGAACTCTTCAGCATAGTTCTCCTTCCGTGCTTCCCTGCTTCTTCTCAAGTGATTTGTCAAACTTTCGGAAGGTTTTCAAATCAATTCATGACATCAAAATAGCCGAGAGACTCAGACCTGTCTAGCTTTGGTCAATTTTTCAATAGTCTCAACCGATTTCCTGCCTCCCTTGTGACCAGAAGAGGTAAAGATACAGCTTGTCACAATCAATCAGAAGATGAGAACAGCACTCAGCGTGTCCATGGCACAACTGGTACATGTTTAAGAAATAAAGGGTTTGTCTTGAATAACGGAAAAGCAGTTCTTTGTAGATACATGTCACCTTCATTTAAATCTGAAGTATATTGAATGAGAAGACTAAACTAACTCAACCTGCATTCAGTCCTTTATATTGATTGTCCACCTGGCATTGTATGTATATAATATTTAACAGATAATTTGTTTTAAAGAAAATAAGAGAAAGGACTTTATGGTTGAGTATTTGCTTGAAATTCACTATGTAACTAAGGTGAGAGAGTTTTTATCCTGAAATCATGAGAACCAATATTATTGCACAGTGTTCAACTAACTTTTTAAGGTCATGTTGTGCACCTGAATTAATTTAGGTTTGCGACACCAAAGGGTTTGAATACTTATGCAATCATGACTTTTCCGTTTTTATTTCATATGAATTCTCCATTTACTTGCTTTTTTTTTGCTAACTTGCTAGTTTTTGCTTTGAATGTGTGCAGTAGGTTGTGTATATAACATTCATGGCTACTTCAAAGTGTCATGACTGCAAACTATAAAGCAACAAAATGTGAAAACTGTGAGAGGGTCTGATTTATTTTGCAAGGCACTGTATGTACACACACACATACAGTATATAGGTATGTATGTATGTATATGCAGATTCAATGATTGCTTTTGCTGACAGATTTTGCAATGATAATAAAAATTATGAGGATGAGCCTTAGATTGCTCATTTACTCTCATTAAGAATATTCCAGCAATGTTTTTTCATCTAATGATCTCACTTCAGCACTGCCGTCCATTGTGTCATCTCCATGTGTTTCAGTGGGGGCAATGTTCTGTCTCCCTGTAGGTAAAATGCATCTGAAAGCCCCTCCCCCGTCCCGCACTCTCATCGCTATTTTGCCATAGTATTCTGATTGACATCTCTTCAGTCCACGAGCACACAGCTGTACTGATTGCCGAGTTAATCTACCACAAACTGATTTCTGTTTGAAGTGTGCCATTTTTATGAAGCTGTTTCACTTTAGGGCTGCTCTCCACAACTAATAAGAGGAAATTGTCATTATATATTTTAATCACTTTGTTTAGTTTTTTGCCTAGATTTCCTTGAAGATTTTTGTCTTTTCTTTTTTAAAACATTTGCACTGATTAAAAAAATATCCTAACACAGGTTATACTACTTGCCATTTTGTAATGCAATTTATATATTTGTTATTGATTAAAAAAGTGCTAATGCACAATAGATAAATGGATTATGTGCAGTGTGCAATCAAGCTATGTTTTGTGTTCTGTAAGCCTTTTCTAAACCCTTGGGAAATAAATGCATTATTAAATAAGTCAACATACTCTTTTGCACAGAGGCTGTACTTTACAGAGGAAAATATTGATCAAATGTTGTGCAGAATGTAGCTCAAGATGTCATGTTTTCCAAATCTTGCAAGACATGGATTTGTAGTTGTTGATTAAGATGTAAAGTGAAAAGGCTGTTGTTCTTAAACAACCATGAGAGATTTTTTTTTTAATCTTAATTCAAATAAGATAGGAAATGACAACATGACAGGAGAGTTTTTATAGTAGGATTTCGTGAAGTTACTGCTCATTACGGTGTAGACCAGTGTAGAATATAATATAATATATACGCACACTTTGTATGTTGTGGTCATTTAAGTCAAGATAAAACAAATACAATTAAAAATGTGTTTAAACTATACAAAAGTTTTAGAACACTACATTTTTCAATTTTTTGTTGAAAGTTACGCAGTTTAATGTCTCAATGTACTCTGAAATTAAAGCATAGAACTTTTCTGGTTCTGAGTGACAGCAAGCCCCCTGTGGCCCCCCTAATTAGTACTGTGGACAAAACACTATCAACACCCCCCCCCACCAAAATCTCGGACAAATAATCGTCCCCAGCCATGGCCCCAGCCATGCCCCCCCAGTTGAAAGGGTCTAGAACCGCCACTGCATAGAGCAAATAAACAATTGGAGTTAAAAAATAAATCATGGAATCGTTTTGTTTAACAAAATGTAACCCCTTAAAATGACAAACCCCTCGTGTACCCTTAAAAGGGCACCAAATCTGTGTGCTTCTCTTTAATCCCATGTGTACTCTTCACTGTTGTGATGTTTGCTGACTCTCAAGCTTTCTAACGATGTGAAGCATTCTTTGAAGTGAAAAATATGTTTTTTATACCACCCCCCCGTCCACATTCTGAAATGGGGGGGGGGGGATACTTGGTCTGAGTAGGAAGACAAAATCTCAGAAAATATTGACAATTATGACATATTCTGGAACCAGACAGTCTACTGATCAAAACAAGACCATCTATGTTTTGGGGGAAGCAACACACACCCATAGAGAGCTCAAAATGTCAAGATGGAAAACTAATACATAATGATTTTACATAATTGGATCTGAATTTGTCTGTGTTTGATAGAATAATATATACTGGATTAATTGTTAGGTTGTTCTGAACAAAACAAGCCTATTTGCAAAGAAACCGAGTGATCTGTGACCATATGAATGAGACAGCCCCCCCCCCCCGGTAGCAGACTGCGTGTTTCCCCCCCGGGCTCTGAATGATGGTAGGGGACATGGAAACTGTAAATCGGATGTGTTTGAGAATGAAACGTGCTGATAGCCAAGAGAATAAGCTTTCAAACGATGTGTGCATTGTAGGAATACAGTGTAACTTCTATGCTTAGGAGCTGCACGAAACACTGCCAAATAATGATGCTTAAGAGGGTGTAGTAACACAGTATAGAACTCTGAAATGTACATTATATTTCAGTTTTTGGTAACATAATCTTTTTTTTTTTAACCTCTGGCAGTTTACCGCTTACCTTTATGCCATTTCAGGTTATTCACTGGACTTGAACATCTTAAAACTGGAAAAACGGGAGTGTTCTACAACTTTTGACCGGTAGCGTATACTCGTGTAAATTCAAAGAAGATTAATTAATGGTGGTAATTAGTCCACATAAAACAAATAAAAACATCTGTAGATCCGTCTAATGACATGTGCATCCTCAATCTGTTTATCTCTTTATCATGTTCAGTCATTAAAAGCTGTATTTGTAAAACAGCTTAGGCCCCAATAGCTTCAATTTACTTTATGTTTCCATTTCATAGCAGGGCTTTTTCATTCTCATTTAAGAGATTTAAATTCTCTGTATGTTGTAATTAAGTTTCATTCATTTTTCATTCTACATTCAAATTGCCTTCCTGGCTCTGAAGTCTTTATAGGTGTAGACCAGCTATGAATCTGCAGCTCCTGGTAGCACTAATGAGCACAGCTACACTCCCCAGAACATAAACTTAATATATATTTATGTATCATGTGGCACACAAACACGCAAACACACACACAAACATACATCCACATACTTAATGTAACATACAGATTGATAGATAGATAGAGTGATACAGTGACAAAACTGCTGTTGATGTCTGACCTAACTTGGTTTAAATGCTTTACTTGAACTAGAACTTAATAATGTTGATGATGTTGTTTTTTTTTAAATGTGGGTGATTATCGTCATAAGCAGTTAGATAAAATTACCAATAGGTTACCATTTTATCCCAATAAGAAAAGAAAAGGTGTACATGTAAATTTATGCAGATGTTTTGATAAATATATTAACATTAGGATACAGGCTTGAAGCTGTAACTCATAATCTTCACAAGCAAGAAATCCCCTGAAGCAAACATGACATAAATCAGTCTGACTTGAAATCATATGCAGAATGTGGAGCTCGCTTCATTCTCCCGTGGAATACGGTAATGCAGTGAAAATATTTAAAATAATTAAAATATTGAAATATCTGTGCTATAGATATCAGTGTAACTCATAAACCAATGGCTTTATCTACTTGCTGCAATGTACTGGTGTGTTAATAACAGGAGAGAGAAAAGCTTTATGTATATTACAAGGGCGACTGTACAATCATCACAAGGAGCTGAATTATATTTTAAGAACATCTTTGCAGAGCTGATATTTTTTTAGCTGGTTTCTGGACGTGAATATAAAAAGAAATCAGATTTTAGTGCAACAGAATACATCCGAGAATAATGACAAAAAAAAATTACATTGTTTGAAGTCCAAAAATAAGTCTGTCAAGATGATTAGCATAACTTTTATTTTCACCTTTACAAACTGAGCTGTGCTTACTGATTTTTGTATTACTCCCCCTCCCACCAAGCTGAATATGTGCAAGCAATTAAAACAGAAACCATGTGATTTAATGTGAACTCTGTGCTGCATGTCAGTGCTGTAGATGACTGTACCAGCAACAGCTTTACAAACTACACATTCTCTCCCCATAATATATAGTAAAAGCCTATTGTTTTGGATGCATCTAATTTTAGATTATGATGCCACTGCATTTTCCTGTGCTCTTTGTCTGAAACTGGAGGCTCATGGAATCAATTTAGCAAAAAAATGCTGATTGATACATTATGAAATAAAACATGCACGTGACCTCAGTGATACAAATTCAACTGACCATGCTCTCATGGTATGCAATAATATAATGTAAACCCGATTATCATAGGGATGGGTTTACACATACATTGTTAACCTCGGTGTGATCTGTACATAACTAAATGAAATCAGTTTCCGTCTGCTAAATACTGCTCCGAGGCCAAGAACAGACAGTACATGTATAATTTAAGTAAATGTTTGTTTGTTTTTTAAGCCTATGATGATTAGACAGAGAGCAGACCAATGATATATGAGATTAAAATGTGAAATTCTATGCAGTTCAACTGATCATGACATCTTTTGGCTTTAAATCTGCCTTTACTGAAAATGTGTAAATACTGCATGTTGTTCCTAAGGAATGTGGAAGCTGTGATGTTAGGAGAGATTTGCATATTCAATGTTCCCAAGCTTTTGTATCGCTTCATCCTGATTTGATAGCAAATGGAAACTTCAAAGATGTCTTGCGTGAGCCCTCATTAGTCGAGACATTTAAATGTTACCCTTCTGATCAAGTGTTTCATTATGCCTGTTTAGGAAAGTGCATAGCCCCACTTAGAAACAGATCTGTAATATATCTGTGGAAAATGATAAGAGATGCCATGGTGTGAACTTTGATTCATAAGCCTTGTAATTCAATTCAATATTCCCCAGGAAAAGAGGATGTTATTGATTGACTTGGAAGGTGATAAGGGTCTTTTGAGACCCATAAAGGAATTGGGTGTCTGGAAACTGTTACTTAACTTTAACAGAGCACGTTCAATGAAAATATGTTATACTCCATTAATCTATATTTATTTCTGTATAAACTGATTCTGAACTAGAATGTGATGTATCTCTTTTCAAAAGTGAATATATATTTGATATTATTGTAAGTGAATTGGGGCTCATTGAATTCAGTGCCATAACCCCTCTGTGAAATCAGTAGAGTGTACAAACCGCACCTACATATAAAGGACTGATTTCTGCTGTTTTAAAATTATTACATACAATAATGGTTTTAATTCAGAGAGTGTCTTTATTTAACACTTCTTAAGTCGTTTATGAATTAATTAGTTCCTATGTTTTGAGACTATATTTCAAATCCAAAAACGTAGGAGAAAGAATAGATGCCGGATCCCAATCACACAAAGTTTGTCATGTGAAAGGAAACATTACAGAGGTACATAATCCCGGGATATAGTTTACATTAATCCTGGATAATATCTTGAGAAGAAAGCTTGTAATATTTAAATTGGTACAAGAGGTGGAAAATGGTGTACTGGGGATCGAAGATAAAAAGGCATCGAAGTAATTTCAAATGAGACCAAAGTTATCCAGAGATATTGAATTAACCTTGTGGTCTGCTACTTCAATATTTGTATTTATTTTATTTTTTTTTAATTTCTTATCCAGTGCAGTGTGACATGGAAGGAATGAACTAACAAGGCAGGAATATCTAGCCACAAACCACAGAGCCCAGTAAGAGCCACTGAAACTTCTAACAGATTCATTAGTATGGAACCAACTTCACCTGTAGTGGTCTTAAAGTATTGTGGTGTCAACTTGTGGAAAGGAGGCATTTTGGAAATGATTGATGACTAAGTTTATGTTTTCTTAGCTCGATATTTTCTCTCAAATCTTTACAGTAAAGCATGTAACTTTATATCAGCAGTCCATGGCAGGTGAACAAGAAAAGAGTTATTGACTTATTGTTTAAGTGCCGCTGGCTTCCCTTTTCAAGAAAAGCCCATTTAAAGGAAATTCAGTAATTATTGTAAACAGTACAGATCACAAGGGACAGAATAAATCCCTTCCTCAAGCGTAACCCTCAGCATGTCCTAACCTTACATGTCTTTCAAGTGCACCCCATGAAAGAACATATAACACCTCCAGAAAATGCAATAAAATGCTTTCATGCTTTAAACAAATTTCTCCAAAATGAACTTAGATTTGGTGAAGCTCAAAGCGAAGGGTCTGTGTGGATGTGTTTGTGTTTTTCAGGTGTGGAGATTTATTTTAAGCTGGATCTCAAAATCAAGATCACTGCTCTCTAAGAAGTTCAGTATGAAAACTATTTTTCCAACTAAATTAAATTGGAAATTGTGTGGCTGGAATCATGTAAGAGTTATTGGTGCTATGTGGTCTGTCAACAGTTCATATTCAGCCAGGTCTACATTTGCACTGAGAACAAATACTCTTATGATGTCTTTTGATGGTGGGCATCTGAAATGTTAGAGATCTTTACAAATGTCATTTTAAGATCTGAACTGTTGGCTTTGACAAGGTAAAGGGGTTACACATTTTTTATTGAAAAACTGACTACATTTTCTATATCAATGGTAATGTCTTTATGACATTTACTTCAAATATAATTAATAGGTTTTATATTGTATGTTATAGTTATTTCAGAGTGGTAGATTGATTTTTTTGAAGAAAAGTATGCCTGTCTAAAAAAATAAAATAAAATCAATGATCCCCTATAACATACATTTCCTCCTGGGTCAAAATTTAAACAAAAAAAAAAAAACATAGAAGGCACCTGAGAATTAAACATTTTGGTAAAAGTATCCATGTATATAAAAGTAATACATTCTTAAATAATCATAAATAAAAAAACTAGCATAAACCAAGACACTAATATATTGTGTTAACCTCCTTTGACATTATTGAGCAAAATTTCTGAGGGCTTAAAATATGTATAACTTTTGAATTAGACTACAAACAAATTTATAAAAAATATCTATCTAAATATCTATATATATACATATATATATATATATATATATATATATATATATATATATATATATATATATATATAACCCTGTACATTTCATAACATGGTGTGTCAAACAGGATGTCACAGAAATGTAATAAACACCATAGTAATGCAACAGTAATTTAATAAACCACCATTAAGAACTCTTGAGTAAAACACGTCTCGGGTTTAATTCATCTTGGCAATTTAATTAATCTTCGGAAACCCTGCGAAACATTGCTGTGCTCATTTAAAATTATCGGTAAAGATTGTTTCCTAAGAGACCATAATACACCAATTGATTTCATATACCATAGAGAAAATGAGCTTATAGCAAAGGAGCCTGAGCTGTAATATTAATAAGTAGTTTCAAAAGGATGCCTACTCTTAGATTGCTTGTTCGTGTCTATTTGCATTGGGGAGATGATTGACATTCAATTTTCTTATTGTGCTAAGTCTGTCAGTTCAGCTTAAACCTCACCTCCTGACAAACCTAAAGCTGCTTTGTGGATCTGAAGTCAAACGTTATACAACATATACCACATAAACACACAAAAGTGTGCCCTGTTATATAGCTTAAATGTTTGTATGGTATGGATACTCATCACACTCATTTGTTTGTTTATTTATTCATGTATGTCTTTCTTAGCAGACGCCCTTCCCCAGGGCAACTTACAGTTTTCACAGGAAGTTAAGATGTTAACGGGACACATCCTGGCTAGCCTTACATGATTAAATAATTTAATTCATGCTATATTTAAATTCCAATAGTATTGCAGGAACACCTTGAAATATTAACCGTAAGAGACATTTGACTGAGGTCCTCCTTGTCACTTCACCACTTATTGCCAGAATTTATGAAGCATTTGGGTTCATTTCCCACCATATATTATAAACCAGCAACCACAGCAGAATACCAAGTTATAGACTAGAGTCAAGGATAATAAATATTCTACAGCCAAGGTTGTGTGTGTGTGTGGTTGTGTTTCATGTAGTTGCAAAGTAAAATCAAATCAAAACTTTGACCCACCACCCAATGTACACATTTCAAACCAAGCCCCCTTCCATTTGCAGGGGCTTGTCTTAAATAGGAAATAAAATACTGTCAAATTCTGGGGTTTATATTTGTATTAGTTGGGTGTGTCTCATAACTGATTTAATTCAAATACTCAAAGATTAAGATATTGTTTGAAATGATATACTGTATTCCTTTATTATATTTTTTTCTTTCTTTTAGTAAAACATGGGGCAGGTTATTATAAAACAAAGAGTGTGTGATTTCTTGAAAATGTAGCAGGTTCTAATCCTGTGCATCGGAGAGAAATGAACTGCTGGGGTGTCTGCCTGCAGCGATGGCTGAAAACAGCTCGTTTGGCCTCAGTGTGATTGTTCTGAATATTGCTTTTGCAAAAAAATTAAATAAATAACAAAATATTCTTTGCTATTAATATATTTGTTGAGTGCTAGACTTATATTGGTTGTCTGCAGAGATACCTGAGGTCTGGCACGCCACACACACACACAAGTGGAAGTGTTTCTCTCTGCTGCACACTAATATGCAGATAGCTCAAAGCAACGGTTCACTTACACAGTTGAATTTTCATGAGCGTTCACAGTGCAGCAATCAAGCAAGCAGTTATCCGTCTGTCCCCCAACCTGGCCCAGTGCTGAAGTCAATGTGGTTTGTCACTTGGTAATGTCAACTAGGAGGGTCTTCTCGAGGGCTCTAAATTGCTCATGTAAATCGGGACGTGTTAGTGAGGCCGTGGATATTTGTGTTTGCTTGGAGCTGCAGAACTGGCTGGTTCAAAGCGCACGTTCACATTTTCCCCAATTTGCTCTGGTTGACAGCCATGACTAGCGGGTGTGTCTGTCAGCCCAAAGGCTCTTCTGCATAATGAAGTGTAAGACCGCAGGTACCATCATTGCATCAATATTATCGACTGTATCTGCTCTTCTGAATAGTAATAAGAAAAGTCTTCTGCATTAGCCAGGCATTGCCACCCCAGCTGTGTTCCTTGGTGTCTTCATTTTTCTCCTGTACTGTAGACAGGACATGAGGACTGAGCCAAGGGCGCTGGTTACATGACAAAAAGAAAACTGTCTTGTTCTGTGCACAGTTGCTCTCAATATAATTAAATAAACCCAGCTATGGCTTACAATTCAACAACAACATAAAACGGGACTATTATCAGCATACCAGGAGGTTAGTTTAGTAAAGGCTGCATTTTTAACTAGCTTTTCTTTCTTCTTTTTTTTGTTGCTGTCTCCCACACATTATTAGCGTAATTTGTAATTGCTCTTTTAACAGCTACTGAGCTCATCACTTTTGATGCCTTTGGATATGCATGAAATTACAACTGAAAATATATTGCTGTTGGCATGAATGCAGAAAAGTCTTATTTTTCCCACTAGAAAATAGTCCCTTTTACTATTCTTTACTACTCCAACTACCCGCCGCTGGGTAGCCAGATACTGTGTCGTCTGCAGTGCTGTTCTCGTATAACTTGTTTACGTTTGCAGTCATCTTTTAAATTAATGGGTGGGATAATGAAAGAAGAGCTGCTCTCCTGACTTTATGGCTTTCTGAGCATTAAAGAACTCTGCATTACAGAAAGCAGTTTTACCCAACTCTCCCACGGGATGTACAACAAATGCAACAATCAATACATAGTCCGACAGCCTCTGCCTATTTAAAATTGGTTTGTTTGCACACATTGGTATCACTAAGCACTCCAACGCCCCATAGAAATTGATAAAGAAAATGGTAATGATTTCCATATGGTGACAATAATAGATGGACTATCAAAGCTGTATTTCTGCAGACCAAATGTGTTCTTTTATGAAGTCAGTGGTGTATGTTTGGTGAGAATTCAGAAATAGACCAAGTTTATTTTTCAATTTCAATTCAAGAGATGAACAGGGGTCCCATGATTTTCTCCACATAGTTCTGGATATCACAATATTTTAAAATGTAATCTTCATTCAAGTGAAAGGATGTATTGGTATGATACCTGCTTTTTAGCCATAACAATAGCCAGACCCAATTAAAGCCAACCACACACTTTTTAAGTTATTCCCAAAACACAACACATCTATTTAACTCAGTTGAAACAGAATCCTACCACTAAAGGAACCCTTAGAATTGTGTGCTCCATTCAAATCAAATGAACTTCAACCATATGCCTTGACTTAAACATATAGCTTACATTATGCACAGCTAACAAAATGATGTCAAAGAAAATGCTGGATTTCCTTGCAGCCATCAGTTGCATTGCTTCCGTTGTCACTCTTCAGCAGATGCATTGCACTGAAACTCAAAACTAAAAGCTCTTGCTGCTCATTTACAGAGAAAACCTTAAAAGTTTTATGATACTATTATTGGAGATGGAGTTGGCGTGCATGAGCCATCCCCAGAAGACTGCAGCATTCATCCGAAAGGGATGTTTGGAGTCTGAACTGCATCCCCTCTCCACGGAAGACCCTTCTCCGCTTACCGCACGTGAACAACAAAAGTGGATGGTGATTGAATTTCTGGGGGGGCAGAGTGCTTTCTAGACACTGCTCTCCACCATTCACAGATTCACAAATTAGAACATCATCGACTGACTTACTCCGATCTCCCCATTTGCAAAGTTGACAGAGCCTTTTCTTTTATTTCCTTGTGTTTATCAGAGGCAGCAGGTTAGCCAGTTCAGATGTTGATGAGACGGATCTATTCCACACCCACACACAGTCATACATTTTTATATGTATACACAGTGTAAAACACTATTTCCGAATTCTGTTCCCACTATTGCAAATATATATGTACTTCAGATATGTACTTCATTGCTCTTCCGATGTCCCTCAGTCCGACAGCTCCTACTGCCATCCTAGACCTCCCAAAAGCACACCCTGTGGAAGATGGTGGTTTTTGTGGTTATGCTCAAACGCCCCCTGTGTCGAGATCACAATCTGAGCAGAGGCATGTCCAGAATATGAACGTAGTTAGAAGAAAAGACGGTGGGCTCAAGAGACTCGGTTATTTCCCATCAGCAATATCTAGCCTTTGCTAGCTTGTTCTGTTTGCCAGGTCTATTCTGAATCTGTCCAAATGCAGTGTTTTCTTGTTGTTTGGCAGCTTCCCTGCAGGATCAACAATTCTGAGTGTCGGTGGCAACTACTTCTTTAGCTCTGACAAGTTAAGGTTGCACAGCAGTTGAATGCTTGCCGGCTACATCACACAACTGACATTCGCTCTCTGGTTTTGCAGCAGTCAGTTTCAAAGCCAGACTACAGAGGGAATGGAAAAGAGTGTACAATTTGCCTCAGGCCCTGGTCACACGAGGAAACAAAAAAATTGTCAACCACAGCTTTCTTAATCCCAGTTTATACGTCAGATTTTCTTAATGCATTTAAATCAGTAGGTTTTTGAGCAGACATCACAAGAATGCCATTAACATTTGTTGGAATGTCTGAACTGTGCAGCTGCGACTTCCTCAATATGATCGGCAAGATTGGTGATTGAGTTAGAGCCAGTGCTTATTGTAAGGGCGTTACGGGGCATTGATTTCTATTTGAATTGGGTGTGTTTGTGTTTGTGCTCCTAAGTATATGTGCTCCTGTTCACTCTTCATAGCATATGTGTGCAACAAAAAGGCTTTGGCATGCCTGCAGTCTGTGCTTCGATTGTGTAGTATTCACTCCAACTATGTAGTGTTTCCTTCTGTCACTCAGAATCGTTGGTGATACAGTGATAATGCTTTTCTGGAGTTCTTCCAAGACAAGGTCATATTAGATCACCGGTTTTATCAGCTGGTTTTAGATCACCTTTATCAAGAGCTCCTGCTGTCATTATAGGTCTGCCTTTTTCCAATGATTTCTGTGATGGAGGAGGAAGAAATTGGTTCTCAAAATGAATTCTACCTCATGTTCTCTTGATCCTGCTACTTCTGCTGTCATTTGTACAGCACTAGGCTTCTTGCAATGGATTATTTCACTCATTCCCTTTTATTGCTAATATTACCCATAGTTCTAACTATAGCGGAGTTGTGCCTTCTGCAGCCCACCGATAATGAGACCGGTTCTAAGGAAGCCTTCTGCGACTCCTGGACTGGTATCAAATTATGAGCCTGTTTCCACCCTACTGTGGAGTGTGTGGTGATTTCTGAAATATGTGAGTTTTTACTTCTTACTGATCTAGGCCTATATGAACCATACAAATCTGACTTTCAGCAGAGGTAGGTCTGATTATTCTAGTGGTTGTCTTTTCTTGCTTTACTTGATGTCATTGAAGTATTTGACATGATTGTTTATGATACCCTGTTCTATTTTATTGCACAGCTGCTGTTGTGTGGTGTTCCTCAGGGGTCAGAATCAGGGCATTTCCTATTAGTGTTTTTAGGTTATCAGTTAATATATAGCTTTCATAATTAGTCTCCTTGCATGGTTTATATTTCATTTTATTTTGAAGAGAGTTAGTTTATTTTTTTGTTGTTGCAGTATTTTGGGTGCCATTACTATTGGTGCAGAGCACTTTGGAATATGCTGTTACAGAATGTCTTATATAATTTCTAAATATTTACTCCACTTCTTTTAAATCAACCCCTGGAATTGAGTTCCCAGGAGCAAACTTGCAAATGAAAAATGAAAACAGAACAATAGCAACACTCTAATTCTAATCAGAAGCCTCCAACAATAGCAAAACATATACTTCAATTTCCATAATCACGCTAACATGATATTCTTATTTTATTTATTCTGTTTATCCTGCTTTCACTATCTATCTATACAAATGGTAGTGTTTCAAATAGGTTTTAACAAAATTCTGACCTCATTATACCGTTGACTGCATCAAAATCATACAGTCTGTTTTGTGCCGTTGTAATTACAACCAGATATAAAAGTAAATTAAGATGCCGACTTCCAAAAACAATACCTTCTTTTTTGACCTCTCTGACATTCAAGAGAGAAGTAACTCAACCATCATAATTCTAATTTTCTAATCCAACAGAGCAGCAGAAAGTAATTTTAACCTGCCAGCTGCATAGAACTATATGATTATTTTCTTCCTCTAACATAGTTAAACTAACCAACAAACTGTCAGAGATATCTGCTGCATCATCAAACCAGAAGAGTTTCCGGGAGTGGTGCTCTGGAGCCCTGAAGAGGAGATTTCGGTTTTAAGCCTTTTATTGTTGCCAACAGGGCTTCAATAGAAAATAGTTGGTCAGGGTAAAAAAAAACGCTATACTGACCCGCAAAAAAAATCTGTGACCATTTTGTTTTAAAGAATAGTGTTTTCAATAACATATTGGTATGAAATAAAACATTTACATCAAACCTCAGGACTGGCAGCATTTGATTGGAACCATGAGGAGGTAAAGATAAAGATCGCCAGGCTAGAGAAAAAACAGGGGCTATGACATAGATCTGTTTGGTCACACTATTAAGACATGTTTCATATGCAAAGGTCAACATTGCTGTTTCCTCAACCTTGGTAGGCAATTTGCATCTCTACTGGAGGTTTTCTAAGGCAATGTCTTTGTTTAGTACTTGTCAGAAAATAAAAACTCCTTGTCGTGTGCTGCAGTCTTTCGATTCATCCGACACGACTGGGGGTTTGGCTGATGAAAAGCGCTGGCTGTGGGCTTTTCTCTTTAAACAAGACCAAACGCCATTAGCATATATGATGAAAGGAGCCTCAAAAGGCCTACTCTACAGTCCCTGCTGATGTTCAGCATATTAGGAAGGCAAGACATTTTTCCACATGAAAATATTTGCCAGGGAGCCCAGTCCCTCGTTTTCCATTGAAAGAGTTCTGTACGGACATCGATCAGTTCAGCGAGAGTCTGACAACAGTGCAGTCCTATTTTTTTGAGCACTTTAACACATAACAATAAAAATAAAAATATATATAATTCCAGATCATCAGCCATAATTAGTATGTGTATAGATCTAGGACTACAGCCAAAATAATTGCATTAACAAATACTAATGACTTTAATGGAGCAAATTACCTCAATAGCAAGGCCCCGTTTGTGGCTTTGTATCACATGCGAGTGACTGCTGCCGGCTGCTCCAGCGAAGGGGGGGGTAATGGCTTCTCCTTGCTCTCATCTCTATCCTATCTACACTGAGGAGAGAGGTGATGAGGGGGTGTGGTGGCAGCTTATCTCATTTCTGGCTCCATCACTTAGCAGCTGGGATAATAGATAAAATCACCCAGTGTGTTTATAACTGGTTATTGATAGAACTTCCTCTAGGCTGTCAGCTTTTGTTCAATCTTTTCCCTTTTTACTTCCCCTTTTTTTTCTTTTTTGATTGACAAGCTTATCTTTTCAGGAATGGTGAGTTGGCCACTATCTCTTGCTTTATAACCACATAGTTTGCTTTTCCTGTTTGTGAAAACCTTATATATGTTAATATCCTATTGACATTTAATATATATTGCTTGGATTCTCCCAGCATAAAATGTTGTCATTGTGGGAGTTTGTCATATTAGCATACCAGATCCCTCACAAAGGCATTATATGAGTCAGAAGCGTTTAACAATCATTTCATATGCAATTAAGATCAGAATGTGCATTTCATTTTCTGGGGTTGCAAATGCTGTATTACGCCTTTTTAGGGTGTGATAATGGTGGTCAACAAATCTGATTTGTTGTGGCAGAGGTTTAGGAGAGATTAAAGCAAATGTGTGATGCATGTCTTTGTTAATGGAATTTGATGTGGGGTTGATATAGATGTATTAATAACAATTTACATAGTCACAAAATTACATATGTGATGTGGTTGTACAGATTTATTAGTTGTGTTTAAAAGGAATATAAACTGCTGTGGCCTCCTGTACCATTGAAAAGGTTATTATGCTGTAAGTCATTAATTCATTTATATTCTGTGCATCGGTCACAAAATATGCGTTTTGCATTGCTGCTCCTTCAATGACATGAGCTTTTGATGTTAATGAAATCACTTTCCTTTTCAAAGTCTTGTGTATAAAATGTGCGTAGGACCTATACATGATGCTTCATTAACTAATAAGAGGTCAGAGCTATAGTGCAGATCTCAGTGAAGACATGCTCTCTTGTGCAGCTGACAAGTGGTTTTCTTATTCTTGGTGCCACAGACAAAAACAAATCTACACCTCAGAGAGAAGGTGAAGTCAGTGATGCGACAGGCCAGCATCCCACTGGGAGTGCAATTGTAAAACAGGATTACACTAGTTATGAGGCAGCGCACGGAACACAGAATAAAAGTCCACACTATACATTTGAATCTGATCTCTCAGTGATACTGAGGGCATGACTTTTAAGCTAAAGCAAGGAAAAGCACAGAGATGTGCTCTTACTCATCTTGAGTGAGCCACTATTACACATCGCTTTTTTGTTATTTTCATTGGTTTAAAAATGTCAGTAACTAGTCTTCAATCCTTGTCAAATGAGGCCGCCCTACTTGAAAAGGGGAATATAGCCTAAAGCACAGATTCCCAACCCTGGTCCTGCCGGGACTATACTGTCTACTGCTTATCGCTCCATTTTAGCAATCCATCACTTGGACTAAACCCTTTAATTTAATAATCTGTTTAATAAGACCTTAATTAAAACTAATTTTAACTCTTAATATGACAATTCAGCATTAAAACACTGCATTTGCCCTGTACTAGGGGCTGGGTCTCACAAATCTCATTCGGGTGGTCCAGGTGTCTGGTATATAACCATTGTCCATAAGTAATTAACAGTGCTTATTTTGCATATGTTTGATGCACTGTCATTATTACATAATTCACTGATATCCTGTTAAGAGTTGTTTAGACAGATTCAGTAGGGCAACAGTTATAATCAAGACAGATAATCGGACAGATAGACTATAGTTTGCTGAAGGTCTTGGTAACAACATGCCCACTGCAGTATTTCTGAACCCGAGGACTGAGGGAAGAAAACAAGCCACAGAAAAGTGCTAATTAAGCATATAGTTTAATTAAGAGCTCAATAATTTGAATCAATTAAGAGGTTGTAATAAAAGCCAGAAACCCCATGGGTCCTCAGGATCAGGGCTGAGAATCACTGACCAAAGGGTCAATACTGAGTGTAGATTCGAGATGAGGATTAGAGATAGGGGTAGGGAGCTGGCTGGCAGCAGAAGAAATAAAACCTTTTGGAATGCCACTGGAACATTAACTACAAATGCAACAAGCAGAAGACTTCCAGTAATTACTCTGTGCTCCTGTTGTACATTTGATTAATTTGTCTGGCACTGAGGTCTTCATCTCCCCACTCTAATTTCATATTCAAAAAGCTGGTAACAGGCAAATGTCGTCTTTGACAAACGGGGCATGGCAGTCTTGACTTCAAACAAGCTTTTGATCAGTTATGTAAATAGGAATTGAATGACTGTATGGTATGCTAATTTTGCAAATTGTTTAAACTATACATTTCCAGAGGGGCTGTTAATGTAACCTGAGACATTTTATGTATTTATTTATTTATTTTGAATGGCACACTTTGGAAATGATGTAGCCGGTCAATAAAGACACGCTGTTTTTCATTAGCAGTTTCCCAATCCAACCTGATGATTTCTAGTGACCAATATTGGGGCTTCAAGGCTTTCTAATGAATGCCAGATTGGCTTTCACCATGTAGGTAGGGGTACAAATGTTTGGTGCACCTGGCCTAATACCATTCTCCAGTATTCCATGGAAAAGACCCATCCATATAGTTCCATAAATTATCTGTATCAGAAAATCTATATGCATATTAGACCAATCATATGAACCTTTCTGGAAGCCTAAGACATTTGATCTTGAAGCCTGCTGATAACAACTGCATGGTTTGCCAACAGTATTTTTGTCAGTAACTGACTATGTACGCCAGCATGCAGAGCTGTCAGAAGTGTAAGATTGCCAGCAGAGATTCCATGTTAGACCTCTAGCAGTTTAGATTAGTTTCTTTCTGTTCTTTTTATCATAGTAATGAATACCGTGAAATTGGAAGATTGTACAAATGGTGGATTCTTGGCAAGTAAAAACTAGTTACCCTAAATATACTGTACATAAACACTGGCCAAAAAAACATTATTACATAAACAAAACACAATATATAAATAAAACTTCAAAAACACATAATTCAGAGTTTTAGCATAAATGACCTTGACAGCGACTAGGCAGTACGGATACAGGAATGAGAAATCCATTTTTGACTAGTACTACATAAATTATTCATTGCAGCAGCAGTGTTATCATCCACAGAAGGCAGTGCAGTCTATTAAATTATTAAATATTTGCTAAGTTAAGAGAAGGAACCTGCAAGTCCCCTTCTTCAATGATGTTAAGGGAAACTCATGTGAGCAACATAGTATTCATCTTTTTTTGCCCCAGATAACTAGTTTGTTTTGTGTGTTGTCTCCAAGGGCGTAGGATTCTTTCAGAACTGGGGAGGACGCTGTCAATACTGGCAGGGATGTGTCCCTTACACCTATGGAGCCGGGCATACATTATTGGGGGGCACAATTTAACGTTCTCTCAACACTAGAGGGCGTGCGTCCCACCCATCCGCCCTAAACCTATGCCTATGGTTGTCTCCATATTATATCCAGTACTTTAAAAAAACTTTAAAAGGAAAAAGGTGGGAAGAATATGTATTACACACGAACCAAAAAACAAATAGTTATTACCACCTGTATAATAAGAGCAAAATATATTCCTAACATCTCTAAAAATGGAAAAACAATATTTTGCAGCTATTCAAAAAGTGAAAACATATACATGTATCACTATTTAGAGTATATATATTTACATTCATAGCAGAGTATGTAAGCAGCTAGATATTATGTTTTTGCCATGTAATATTTCATTTTCTTCTGCTCCGTGTCAGATGTGAACTGAGTAATTTCAATGGCATAGATTGTAAAGGAAGGATAAGCCAAAGCTTGTCATACAAGTGTCCTTTTTCAGTTATAAAGAAATCCGATTTTGCCGATTTAGACAGCTGATTTTATATATATATATATATATATATATATATATATATATATATATATACACTCACCTAAAGGATTATTAGGAACACCTGTTCAATTTCTCATTAATGCAATTATCTAACCAACCAATCACATGGCAGTTGCTTCAATGCATTTAGGGGTGTGGTCCTGGTCAAGACAATCTCCTGAACTCCAAACTGAATGTCTGAATGGGAAAGAAAGGTGATTTAAGCAATTGTGAGCGTGGCATGGTTGTTGGTGCCAGACGGGCCGGTCTGAGTATTTCACAATCTGCTCAGTTACTGGGATTTTCACGCACAACCATTTCTAGGGTTTACAAAGAATGGTGTGAAAAGGGAAAAACATCCAGTATGCGGCAGTCCTGTGGGCGAAAATGCCTTGTTGATGCTAGAGGTCAGAGGAGAATGGGCCTACTGATTCAAGCTGATAGAAGAGCAACTTTGACTGAAATAACCACTCGTTACAACCGAGGTATGCAGCAAAGCATTTGTGAAGCCACAACACGTACAACCTTGAGGCGGATGGGCTACAACAGCAGAAGACCCCACCGGGTACCACTCATCTCCACTACAAATAGGAAAAAGAGGCTACAATTTGCACAAGCTCACCAAAATTGGACAGTTGAAGACTGGAAAAATGTTGCCTGGTCTGATGAGTCTCGATTTCTGTTGAGACATTCAGATGGTAGAGTCAGAATTTGGCGTAAACAGAATGAGAACATGGATCCATCATGCCTTGTTACCACTGTGCAGGCTGGTGGTGGTGGTGTAATGGTGTGGGGGATGTTTTCTTGGCACACTTTAGGCCCCTTAGTGCCAATTGGGCATCGTTTAAATGCCACGGCCTACCTGAGCATTGTTTCTGACCATGTCCATCCCTTTATGACCACCATGTACCCATCCTCTGATGGCTACTTCCAGCAGGATAATGCACCATGTCACAAAGGTCAAATCATTTCAAATTGGTTTCTTGAACATGACAATGAGTTCACTGTACTAAACTGGCCCCCACAGTCACCAGATCTCAACCCAATAGAGCATCTTTGGGATGTGGTGGAACAGGAGGTTCGTGCCCTGGATGTGCATCCCACAAATCTCCATCAACTGCAAGATGCTATCCTATCAATATGGGCCAACATTTCTAAAGAATGCTTTCAGCACCTTGTTGAATCAATGCCACGTAGAATTAAGGCAGTTCTGAAGGCGAAAGGGGGTCAAACACAGTATTAGTATGGTGTTCCTAATAATCCTTTAGGTGAGTGTATATATATATATGTAATGAACAGGAAGCAATATGGTCTAGTTCTCTGGAGCCACGCTGAGGAGACATCTCTAAAAGGCTGTCGTCTTCCATATTTAAAATAAAAAAGGCACATTCTCTACGGCAAAGCTTTAGGCCTCAGGCTGGAAGGAGGATTCTTTGCTAAATAGTTTTTGACAGTGCAATTCCCCAGTTGGCCACATTAGCGCTCGGTGACATATTCATAGCACACTGTATTCTGCAAGTGTTAAGCAGGAACCTCACTCTTGCACACCGCACGAGTTCTGCATGGGAGGAAAGTTTGATTGCATCCATTATTCAAAACTCTCCATCAAAGACTATGCTGGAATACTAACATAAATTAAAAGTTTGTTATCAAGTTGTAAGTAAGTTGTTAGTAAAATTGTAAATAAAACATTTATTCACATACAGATTGTTTTAAAAACTTGTATATATTACTGTTTTGCCCAATCAAAGCAACAAAATAGATGTGCCCTTATTAGTTTTGAATGAGCCACTATGGCACTTAATTTTGTTGTTATTTTCAATGGTATACACATTTCAGTAACAAATCTTCAATCCTTGTCAAATGAGGCCGCCCTACAAGGGGAATATAGCCTGGAGCACAGGTTCCCAATCCTGGTGCTGCAGGGACTATACTGTCTATTGCTTATTGCTCCATTTTAGCAATCCATCACTTGGACTAAACCCTTTAATTTAACAATCTGTTTAATAAGCTCATTTTAGCTCTAAATATGACAATATAGCATTAAAACACTGCATTTGCCCTGTACCAAGGGCTGGGTTTCACAAATCTCATTCAGGTGGACTGTTTAAATGGCATAGGTGTCTGGTATATAACCATTGGAGCCATTTTACTTGCATATATTACTGTGCTGCTCAATTAAATTCAGGAAAGTTATTCTCTGATCAATTTCTCTAAATTTACTTTTTTTTTTAAGTTAAAATATATATATATATATATATACAGCTCTGGAAAAAATTAAGAGACCACTGCAAAATGATCAGTTTCTCTGGTTTTACTGTTTATAGGTATGTGTTTGGGTAAAATGAACATTTTTGTTTTATTCTTTAAACTACTGCTAACATTTCTTCCAAATTACAAATAAAAATATGAATGGAATGGAATGGCTGCCATACATTTAGAGATGCTGATTTAAGAAAAAATTGCAGTGGTCTCTTAATTTTTTCCAGAGCTGTATATATAATTGCAACCATCAAATAAATAAATAATAATTATGTTATTACTTCTGCTAAACTGGCTTTATTTGTATTTTTTATTTGAAAACTTTCTAAAAATATGGAGAAAGGAGAGGTGTGGAAAAGGTACATATATTTTCTTTTTAAACATAAGGTTTTTATTGACTGGACAACGTTAAACTGAACTTTAGAAAACCTATTTATTTACATATACCCCCTGAGGGAACAAGTCATATGAAGCAAACCTTTTATTCAAACAGCAGTTGATTTGATTTCATGTTATTGAAGGTGTTGATCCAGAGTGTGAACAGAGATGGTGCCTTAAGGCAGAGCGCTCTCCTCATTGGGGTTAGATGCATTGAAATGCAGTTGCAGACAGGGCTCTATAATAGAAAACAATAGGAAACAATGAAATACCTTCTATTGAAACCCTTTCGGCAATCATTAAGAAATATAGCATTTGGTAAATTTACAAAATGAATGATTAAATTGAAAAAAGGGAAATTGAAAAGGCGGCATAAATGATATCTCAGGACGTCTAATTATCACAATGTAAATTAGTTTTCTTAATGTTTCATGGAAGTTAACTAAAAAAAGAAACATTCAATTATTAAAGGAAATTTTTCACCTTGAATGAAACCCTTTGGAAAAAATGTGAAAAATTAGGTCTAAGTTTAAAATATAGATTTGTATAGCTATTGTTTGACTCGTTTATTTGAAGTATATTACAACTGCTTTCTCTTTTGTTTTCAGTTACACATTAGTGTAATAAATTGCTCAGAATTAATCGTTTTTAAGAAGAATACCGGTTGTTCCATTCACAGCTGAATGCATTCTGACCTTCAATGTAATTGATTTGGTATGATTTTAAAGTGCAAGCAAGTATGATTAAAGTTAAACAAAGTAAATGAAATGGTGCTTTGAAAATCAGCACTTGTTAAAACCCATTGATTTGAATTAGTTTCAGCTTGTGACCTAAATAAAGAGAAGTTTAATCAAGAGAAGCACAGTTTACAGTTGAACATTTAGTGGACTTTACTGAAATGCCTGCTTTATGTAGAAGGAAAGGAGAGATCACAACACAATGTGGCAGTTAATTATGCTCAATTCTTACAAAACCTCTGTGCATCATTCGTGTGGAGCCATTCATACATGCTATATTGGCTCATTTCTGTAGAATAATAATGTTCTCTCATTTAAGTTAGTACGGTTCAATGGCAAGGCCTTTATTCTTTCATAAAAACCTCTGCCAACACAGTACCTCCAGAAAATATTCCACAAACACAGGTACACTAAATCTCTTTTTACAACCCCCCCAGGAGAAACAATGAAAGATGACATATGCTCCAACGATTACACCCACCCCCCTCAAAAAAAAAAAGCTATAGACTTTTTAATGGTCGAATCACCATTCTCAAGTTATTGCTTAGTAAGAAAAATAAAAACGTTTTTTTTCAAGATATATTTAAATATATCATTAATGAATGTGTATTGCATTTATTGAAAATAGATTAATTACATATCACAGGGATTTATTTAAAGATTGAACTGTAATCTTTTTTTTTAATTCCGGGAGAAAACAACCAAACAAAAAACATTAATTACATTTGCATTGAAGATTGCTAAATAATTCTGTTACATGTGTGGTGAAAATATATCAAAAGGCTTCAGTATTTGATTAATCAAATCTATTATACGCATCCCAAAACAGTGGGACATGAATGGCGATGTCTCAGAATCCTTAAGGAGTAATAAAGAAAAGAAAAGAAAACACACACAAATGTGTTAAGACATCGCTCTAGCAGAAGAACAGATGCTAGCTTATGTTCAGATTATCATGTCTGTTTGATTTGCAGTGGTCTTTTTCTTCATGAATAGGGAAAACTATGCTTTGCTAATACTGAAAATAAATTAGTCACTTTCATATGGCTTTCATTACAAGACCCCACGGGTTCCAGTTATTATTAGTAATAGTTACAAAACACAATACAAATCAATAATATTAAAGCTGAAACCAAGATCAAAAGGTTGATTCTGCAAAGAAAGCTGTGATTAATAGGGTCATCAGGTAAGCCGTTTCTTGAAGAACGGATAATGCTAAATAATCTGGGATATGCTTCTCATGCTAATATATTCTGCTGAAAAGTCAGGGGAATTTTTTAAAAGCAGGAGACCTTGGCTGGCCTTACTGCCCACTATGGCGTTATTATTTGAATATAAAGATTATTAGCGAGAGCTTTAGAGCTTTACTGTGGGCTTAATGAAGTGTCACGATAGGCAAGGGGTCTGAGGCCATGGTAGAAGAGCACAGCACTTATCCCCCCTGTGCCCTAGGCGCTGACTCTTTGCAACAAGCTATACTATAACACGATTGAAATGGGTAAGCAATGTTGGAAATTAAACGTTTTGTGCTGACCGTCCTTCGAATGGATTTGATGAAGGTAACATGTCTATGTATGTCACTTTCTGTGGAAGGAACTGGATCACCCCCTTGTGTTTTTTTATTGAGAGAGGGAACACCGTCCCAAAGCCTGTGATTTGCAACACTTGTGTTAAATTGAATGTTATATACAGTACTGTGCAAAAGTTTTAGGCAGGTGTGAAAAAATGCCATAAAGTAAGAATGCATTCAAAAATAGACATATTAATAGATTAATAGATTATATGTATCAATTAACTAAATGCAAAGTGAGTGAACAGAAGAAAAATCTACATCAAGTCCATATTTGGTGTGACCACCCTTTGCCTTCAAAACAGCATCAATTCTTCTAGGTACACTTTTTGAAGAAACTCGGCAGATAGGTTGGCCCAAACATCTTGGAGAACTAACCACGGTTCTTCTGTGGATTTAGGCTCCTCAGTTGCTTCTCTCTCTTCATGCAATCCCAGACAGACTGGATGATGTTGAGATCAGGGCTCTGTGGGGGCCATACCATCACTTCCAGGACTCCTTGTTCTTCTTTACACTGAAGATAGTTCTTAATGACTTTCCCTGTATGTTTGGGGTCGTTGTCATGCTGCAGAATAAATTTGGGGCCAATCAGATGCCTCTCTGATGGTATTGCATGATGGATAAGTATCTGCCTGTACTTCTCAGCATTGAGGAGACCATTAATTCTGACCAAATCCCCAACTCCATTTGCATAAATGCAGCCCCAAATGTGCAAGGAACCTCCACCATGCTTCACTGTTGCCTGCAGACACTCATTCATGTACCGCTCTCCAGCCCTTCAGCGAACAAACTGCCTTCTGCTACAGCCAAATACTTCACATTTTGACTCATCACTCCGGAGCACCTGCTGCCATTTTTCTGCACCCCAGTTCCTGTGTTTTCATGCATAGTTGAGTCGCTTGGCCTTGTTTCCACGTCGCAGGTATGGCTTTTTGGGCGCAAGTCATCAATGAAGGTCACTTCTGACCAGACTTCTCTGGACAGTAGATGGGTGTACCAGGGTCCCACTGTTTTCTGCCAATTCTGAGCTGATGGCACTGCTGGACATCTTCCGATTGTGAAGGGAAGTAAGCATGATGCATCTTTCATCTGCTGCAGTAAGTTTCCTTGGCCGACCACGGTCTGCGGTCCTCAACGTTGCCCGTTTCTTTGTGCTTCTTCAGAAGAGCTTGGAGAGCACATCTGGAAACCCCTGTCTGCCTTGAAATGTCTGCCTGGGAGAGACCTTGCTGATGCAGTATAACTACCTTGTGTCTTGTTGCTGTGCTCAGTCTTGCCATGGTGTACGACTTTTGACAGTAAACTGTCTTCAGCAGCCTCACCTTGTTAGCTGAGTTTGGCTGTTCCTCACCCAGTTTTATTCCTCCTGCACAGCTGTTTCTGTTTCAGTTAATGATTGTGTTTCAACCTACATATTGAATTGATCATTAGCACCTGTTTGGTATAATTGTTTAATCATGACTTTGAGCAAGTGTACTGTACCTAGACAAATTGATGCTGTTTTGAAAGCAAAGGGTGGTCACACCAAAAATGGATTTGATTTAGATTTTTCTTCTGTTCACTCACTTTGCATTTAGTTAATTGAGAAATATAATTTATTAACATGTCTATTTTTGAAATAATTGTTCACACCTGCCTAAAAATTTTGCACAGTACTGTACATTAAAATAATCCCAAAATAATATAATGCAGAGGGCTATCACATGTCATAGATGAAGACAAATGAGGACTGAAGACATTTGAACAGTATGATGTTTACTTATTTTTCCCTCAGTAATCACATTTATTATCTTTATTTGTGCCTGTGAGGTCCCTACATGATATGGGATTGGGTAATATTACTGTCCTTGGTAAATTAATACAATTTATTTTTGTATTTTAGTATTAGAATTATCATGTGGCTTTTCTTACTGCAGAGAGTTTTCTGGATGTTTTTTCTCTTCTTTAATTCTTTGAAAGACCAACATATTTGTAGAGATGTTTGCAATGTTAGATCAACATTTTTGAAAGGATTTATGCAAATGTAGGTGATAACTGTTAGTGTGCTCATTATGTGTGACACAGATTTATACTTTAGCTGGCTAATTAAAAAATAATAAATGATACTCTGATGCAAGTTTATTTATTTTCCAATGAAATTTAATGGTGAAGCGATCACTGGTGTTGCATTAACAGTCATCGACATTTAAGATTTAGATTATCTAGGTCACCAATTGAAAAGCTCTTGAATAAAACTTCAAATAAAAGCAGCAGTAAAACTAACATGTACTTCATATTTTTGCAAAAATAAAAATAAAATCACACACAGAAGAGAGAATTTGTCTCAGCAGTGTATAGTCTATTCACCATTCCAATAACAAATTAATTCCATCTTCTGATAGTCTGATAATGCTACTGAGGTGCAGGTCTCCTAAAATGATATGGGCCTAAAACTGGTCTTTCATGTGTGTAATATCTTTGCATGAAAGACATCAGTTCTGCTTGAAAACACCTCATTAAGCACATCTCATATGATCAAAACAAAACAAAACAAAAAACAATTAAAATATTGCAATAAAAAAGCTAAGCAGTTAAAAGGTCCATTAAATTTGCATCCAATCTTTTGAAGCAGACTCCCAAATGCAATCAATCTACAGTCAATCTATTGATAACAGTTGTAAGATTTTCCCATTCAGTTTCCATGACAAGTCCGTGTTTTGGGTTAAACTGTCTGATTAAAAACATTTTATTTAAAGGGTTTAAACATATACTTTCCTTATTAATATTACATGTATATACATACATTAGAAAGTAAATAACTTACAATGATATGCCCTAAAGCCACTTTTACCAAACAGAACCGGGGATAAAAGCAATTCGATCAAACACTCCTTGGTGTTTAATAAGGCTGGAAGTGTTTCCCTACGTTTCTGATAGGCTGACTGACTGACCAATTAGATGCAATTGCATTCTCATGGCAGTCAATCTGCCAATCAGCTCCCCCTGATAGATAGCACTTTGTAGCCAATCAGGGACAGAGCTGCCCACGTAATGTAATAGAAAATATAATATACAGTAAAAAAGATGTGTAATATAGAGCTGCAAACTATTCATATAAATCATCAAGATCATCTATAATAGCAATGTGATGAAATAAACTGTTTAAGAAATTAATGTATCCATGCACAATAAAATTATTTGACTGTATATGCTAGATATAATAGTTAATGAAATGTTCAAGGCACGTTTATTTTCAGATACCACTGCTTTTTGCATTATTAAACTGTAAAGCACTGGAATGTGTTCAAGTTGACTATACCCTTTTGGTTTACTTTGATGGAGTTTTTCTTTTTCTAGCTATCATATTTGAGAGCATGATGATGCAGAGGATAAAAATAACTCTTTCAGAAATAGTTTTTTTTCAGTCATCTAGAAGGACTACCCCAGACTTACTGTACATTGAAGTATGTTCAACTTATCACACCAATCTGAACTTCCAAATGAAGGGCTGTTTGCAACGTCAGATATCATGAAAAAGATGTGTATTAACTCAAAACGATATCTGTGAATTGTACTGAAGCAGGAGTGTGCAAAACTATGGGTCACCAATATGAGTCAAGGGGCATGCATTTATTTTAGTTGTAATTAAAATCAGTAATAGGGAAAGGTTATACTTTGGCGTGCTTTAACCTTTGTAGTGGTGTAATCTTTATATCAGTAATTTCCAAAAGAATAAATACAAAAATAAAGCAATTCTAATTTTAAAATCTGCCTTTATAACTGTCTAACGAAAGTCCAAATGTTAAAATAAATTACATATTATTCTCTGAAACATGTTACAAAGATGCTAAATGGAATTAAGTATATCAAAATACTCTGAAACCAGGCTTTTAAAAAATTAAATTGCCAGTTTCAGTTAATCCATCGCCGAATGAGCAACTTGCATAATTTAGATAACAGATTATTTTATCTTTGTAGATTTTAAGTTATTGCAGGCTCGCAAAGTGGATATGGGTAAACTGACTGCCAAGCTGCCTGAAAGGGTGAGATTTTGTGTAAACTGATAAATAAATAATACAAATAATTAAAAATGAATGAATGAATGAATGAATGAATGAATTACCACCTTATCTCCATATGTGGAAAAATAATAATGTCTACTACCTTGGTGTTAAGAACACACCTTCTGCAGCAGGCAGTTTTTTACATATATATTTAAAACTTTAAATAAATGAATGAGAACAGATAATGGATTGATTAAAGGGTGTTGAGGAAACCTCACCACTGGTTTAAAATCCTTTTCATGGCTAAATGTGCAGCTGAGATGTTTCATAGAGCCTGGGCCTAATAACCAGCCTTTTCTATCACTGATTAATTTCTTTCATGCTGGCTTTCGATTCACATAAACATGACTTTGCTCACTGTTGAGAGTCTCTGATAAGGCTCCTCTGGAGAGAGTGATTGGCAGTCTCACCATGCTGTGCAGCTGTGAGGCTGAAAAAGCTAATTGACCATACTGACATTGTCTCACATTACGATCTTCCATTTTGCATCGGCTCTTATTAAACCATGTTGTTGGCAGATGGCAGGATTTTCCACGTTAGAGTCACTGTTCTAAAGCATTGGAAAATGGTGACATTGCCAAACACGCCCTCTTCCCTGGTTACCAATGTCCTGAGGACTGTAGAGGGCCAAAGCCATGCTGCTACCATTCATTCCCATCATGCAATTGCTCCTAAAATTGATTACCCCGCTATGTGAAGCACTACACAAAAGTAGAATGTGTAAAAAATCCCATTAATTGATTCACTCATTTATTCAATATCCCATCATTTTATAAACTGCAATAGCCCCCAGAAGTCTCAGAGCAGGATCTCTGCCAGAGCCTACTGGAGGGGTAATACTGAGAGATACTGGGTAATAATATACAGGGCATTGACAACTGTGATGTAAGTGATGTGATGTGAGTTTTAGAGGTACCGCCTGTGAAGAGCAAATGTGTACATTGACATAGTCACCTTTTGAGATGTCCATTGTTGGGTTTTTATGTCTTTCTGCAGACATGAAGTGCTATTAAAATATAATGCAGTGATTCACCTCCTGAAAGCAAGTTTCCTGATCACTGAACTATGGGAATTAGAACTAGTGTCTCCAACACAGCTGCCCCATGCCCCTGACTCTGTGATTGGTTCTGCCCTGTTTAATTGATCAAAAACATGTGCACGCACACATACACACACATACACACACACATACATCAGAACTAAAAAGTAGAAGTACAAAAATGATTGTCATTTCAGTCATAAGACAGAATTAAATTTTCTCTTTGGTTGTTGAAAACCTAAAAAGCTTGCTCCTTGAAAGAGCTTCATGGAGTAACATTCTGTGGATGGTTTTCATGGAGGACCTTTCAAAAGAAAATAAATTTTCTTTCTTTATACAGAAAAAATATGTCTGTGAAAATGGCTACTGGGGGAAAGGTTTACAGCTGAAGGGATAGGTTAAGAGAAGAATGAAAAACGTGTCAGGTCTCTGTCCACTGATGGTTTCAGTTATCTGTGTTTGTTCAACATTTCTTTTTTTCAGCTTTTTTCAGATTTCTCATTTAGCAAAATCTTTCAGATTGGCTCAGGATGGAAATGTCATGCTGTTTTGCTGAGTGGTACAAGAAAGCCATGAAAAACATTATTTTACATTATTTATTAAAGTTGGCATACATTAGACCAGCAAAGAAACAACAAAGATGTAATATTTCACAAGGAATAGTATAACCATGTATACATATATATATATACAGGGCTGGAAATTAAGCTCGCCTCAGGCAAGTAGTTTACATTTCAGGCAAGTCTAATTTCAGGATCACTAGTCCATCAGAGCCGCGATTTATTTAATGGAGTGTATTGTGTAGAATGAGACGTGAGCGAAAATGATGATCAGCCCCTGATAATCAGTACACCTTATAAAGAGGCGGGGTTCATTAACCTAGTTGAATGACAGCTGGCTAGTCGAATCTCTAGCATGGCAATCATTTTAGAGTGCTGTAGAACGAAGTATGGCAAGCCAAATTATCATTTAGAGATATCTCTAAATGAATTTCAAGATATCTTCAATTATTTAAAGATATCTCTAAATCATTTAAATATGTATTTAAATCATTTAGATATCTGCAAACCATTTAAAGATATCTAATAAGGTGCTTTTTAAAGATATATCTAAATGATCTGAAGATATCTTTAAATGATTTAGAGATATCTGCAAATCATTTTGAGATATCTTTAAATGACTTCTGTTCATTTAGAGATATTTGCAAATCATTTCAAGATATCTTCAAATGACTTCCTGTATTTTGGCTGAGGTTATCACTTCCTGTTTCCTCATTCAGTTACATAGAAATTAACAGGAGTTAAAATGAAGTGATAGTCTCAGCTTTCATGGGATACCAAACACTTGGCAAACAACACAACAGTGAAGAGTACACGTGGAATTAAATACTTTTGACCGGTAGTGTAACACCGGTGTCCATTCAAGCTTTCTATGGTCTTGTACCTTCGACCAGAATGAAGCGGAGAGAACAATTTATTCCCAGAATGGTTTGGGTCTTGGAGTATGGCAAGAGCATTGGTGTGGCAATGAGCAGTGTTTATGTATGTAAATACGTACATCCTTCACAGATGTGAGGTCAGCTCCAATGATCTTTTGTGCACTGTATATGTTCTTTTATATGCAGTATTTAAATAATATTAAAAATATTTTTTTGTGTAATACCTTGTATTCTCATAATATTACTTTGCCAATTTACACTTGTTGGGATATTCTTTGGTCACTTACAGTTACAAAATTGTCCTCTCATTCTAAGTGGTTATATAATATTGTGCATTAGAATATATTTATAGTAGTTATATTGTTGTGTCATTGATTCAAATACTGCTACTCACAGACTAACTTAACATGAATACTGGGAATGTTAAGGAAACTTATATAGAAAACATTAATTTAAACCACTAGTCCTATTTGTAACTCTGTAAATAGAGTTACAAACAGGGCTAGTAACACTTCAGCTGGCTAGTGCCAAAAATCCTTAAGATCCACCCCTGTATATATATACACAACATAAAACTACCAAACAGGTGCTGACCATTAGGCACATAACCTTGTTTTGGCCATCTCGTCTGACTCCAAGCATACGTCCTATTTGAGAGACTAAAGACGGTAGCATTGCAGAGACAGTCAGAGAGCAATGCGTCCTGTGACAACTGGTCTGAGTTACTGTGAGATTCTGCAGACCCCGAGACAAACAGGAACTGGGGAAACATCTATGTAGTTCAAAACATCCAGCTCTAAAAACAGTATTGTTTTTTTTCTTCTCCCTCTCTTTCTTTTATTCTTACACTGTCAATGTAATTTTACAGCGTAAGCACTCCGGAATTATAAGCACTTTGTTGAATTCTCAGTGCTCCAACCCAGCAAACCATAGGGGCCGGGTTTGATGTTGTTTGTCAGTTCAAAGTGAGTGCAGTATGAAGAGGCTGACATCCGAAACTTTTAAAATAAGATGGCAATATTGAGGAGATCTTCAGGAACTGCAGAAAGACAGCTTCTGACAAGCAATCCCCAATTATTTTATTTTTTTTTATTTACAGTCTTGGAAAGGAAAATTAGAAACATTTCCACTGTTCTAATTTTAAACACCCCTGCCTAACAGGAAGAGATATTAGTCTACTGTCTACCGTACTATACTCTGTAAACCCCTGAAGCCAAAACATATGTAATCAAACTGAAGAAAAATATTTTAATTGTTCAAAAGCCAACATGTATTTAGTAGAGTATCTGAGAGTGGAGGTACTGTAATTCAGTGTCAGAGCCCAGTGGACCATAGTTTGATAAATAACAGGGTGAAACATCTTTGAACCTTACAGTAGTTTAAGTATATTCAGTTATATATTCACAGAGGAACTAACATTAATGTTTAAGCAATGCTGACTGGTTCAGAAAATCACTTAGACCATTCTTCATTTGTGACCACGAGGATGTCCAAACTGAGCGCTTATGTTCTCAATCTGAAAGATGATATTGATTCATTCAGCTTCAAAAACAAACACAAAAACTCACCCAATTAGACCCAATATTTAGTTTGAATAAAAAAGTATCCTTATGCAGCACACACACACACACACACACACACACATAAATGCTATTTATACCCCTACTCACATTCATAAACACTTGGTTTAATTATCTGTGAATTAGCATACTGTTTTCAAATTTTGAGGTGCGCACCCATATATCATCATATGAATTTGTTAAGAATCCTCAAAGTTACTTCCTCATTTACATAGCTTACACTGTTTATAATGAGCCACGGAGGAATCGTGCAATTGGTTTAAAGACTTCTCCAAGCACACTTTGAATCTCAAGCTACACTTGCATTCTGTGCAGAAGGGGCCTTCATGTTTAAAACAGCTACCTTGTGCCGAATAGCTACAAGGCAAAAACGTTTTTTTTAATTCTTCCAGTGCTTATTCATTCTTAATGACTTGACACCGCATCTGCAGTGGAGTTCAGGTGTCCACATGCAAAAGCTACGCCTCGTATATTTTCCCAATGGAAAACACTCTTCAAAGTAGATAACACGTGTACAATTGTGTGCTGTCAGCTAAAGCCGTGTTCATGCTTGGTTCAATCATACAATGACTTAAGTAGCCTGGGAAGGATTAGGGCAGTGAGTTCAATATAATTTAATAAATGTGGGGACATAAGTGTTGTTTTTTTAATCTGATCATGTATACATTGTGCCTGCTTCAGTAAGCACAGGGATTTAGACAAGCCTAAATGAGACAAGGTACATTTTTGGAACAAGGTACCCAGGAAAGTGATACTGCAAACATTTTCTTCCCAAACATGTTCTTAAATGGTTATACAACTGAATGACATGCATATGAAACAACACTTCCTCAATTCACATGCTCACACAAACAGATGTAAGAGACCCCTTTACCTTTACTGATTAACTATAATGTGACCTTTACTAGCTTGTCTTAGATTGGGAATGGGCAGCTCTAGTCCTGATATGGAATTACATCAGGGGAAGTGGGATGTACTTTAATACACTGGGTCTATGTTTTGAAGGCTATTTAAACCTGACCCTAGCCGTTTTTACATTGCGTTTACATTTCGGATTCAGACTAGGGTAAAGTTTTGTTTTGGACTTACCTGGTTACCTAGTAAACCTAAACTATAATTAGTGTTAGGGTTGAGTTTGTATTGGGTATAACAAAATGGTGTAGTTTTAAATGCTGGTGTTGGCTATGCATGGGTTCTGTCTATTTACATATTAACCTGAACCCAGCTCTAGCCAACAAATATCAAGTTATGGCCGATCCTCCTCTCGTCCCATACTGTGTGTGTGTTTTTGGTTGTATATATCACCATCACCATCACCATTATTGATCCAATGCTGGAATGAAGCCTCCCGAAGACACTTCCACTTCTACAGCTTCTCTTTTCCATGTCATGCCTGCAAGGTTTATGAGTTAATCTTCACATGTTTTCGGTGGTGGTCTTTTTTCATGTCTTGGGATCGATTTGGTAGCTTATTTTGTCCATCTTTGATCTGTTCTTTTTGCATTATTATTATTTTTTTCATTTACACATCCTACTCCACAACCTCCAAGTGGAAAACAAATCTAGGAATTTTTAGAACATTTGTAAAAAATAATAACTCGTATAGCTTGGTTGGATAACTGTCCAACCCCATGTAATAGCAATCCTACATTAACTCAGGTGTATGCAATCAAGTGAAGTGACCTTGGAAAAAAGGGTAAATGTAAATATGCTCAATGTCTGAGCTTTTCCAGGGTGTCCTACAATTGTTACAACATACCATATTACTTTTACCCAGCTAGGTATTTACTGGGGCAATCTAAGTAAAGTGCCTTGCTCAACAGCAGTGCCCCCCACCTGGGATTGAACCCACAACCCTTCACGGCAGAGTCCAGAGAACTAACCACTGCTCTAATAATAATAATAATAATAATAATAATAATAATAATAATAATAATAATAATAATAATAATAATAATAATAATAATAATAATAATAATAATAATAATAATAATAATATAGCTTTTGTTACTGCCTCTCCTTTTCATTTCCCTTGACAAGAGGGCAGAAATAGTGAGGGCAGCTGGACTTTTACATGTCAGGTGGACTAATTGGCTAGATTAAAGATGGAGTCTGCAGGGCAGCACGACTTCAGTAGGTTTTCAACACCTACTTTGGGGACAGATCCATTATATGAAAAAATGATTCACCTCATTGGTATGATTGATGCCAGCAGATACAATTTCCACTGTTCCCACCTTCATATGCCCTTTGAGAAAAGGATCTGAGACCTGGCAGAAAGGGAAAACCAGAAGAAGGCACCTCTACAGTGGCAAAAGGAAATGTGCACATCCGCTTTTATTTTGTCTTACAAAATGCCGATGCTTTTTATGCTCTGTTGTTTACGTTGTTAGTAAAACTGCACTTGCAAAGATTTCAAAGTTTTTCCCCTGTAGTTGCTCTTGTTGTTTGTTTGTTTGTTTCCCTAGCTCAGCTACTGTCACATTCTTTATCACACTTTGCAATCTATCACAGCAACAGCAGCAATTGCAGTGTCAGGACTTTCCGCCCATGGCAATACAGATAAAGAAATAAAACTGCCAGTGCCAATGCCAATATGTGTAGCTTCATAAGCATCTTTGGCTGATCTCAAATAGATGACATAAATTGGAGATTTTCAGTGTAGCAGGAGTAGAATGGAGCCGAGCTGAATAACGATAGCAATCTGAGAAAGTTCCGATGTCAACAAGCAGATGCTGTTGTTTGTGGATTATTTTACAGGCCATGCAGGCAATATAATTTTTTATCCTCATTAAAACACTGCCAGCTACCAGAGTAAATCTTGTGGCTTATGTATTGCAATTATTTCATAGTTCCCTTCTTTCCTTAGTTGTGTCACTAATGTGGGCAGAGGTCATTCTCCAGGTTGACACAGTAACATTAGGCCTCCCGCTGTATGAAATCAGGTCCACGGGGTTAAGTCCTAGAGAATATTTTCTCATTTGCTGACACATGACAGCAGAGAGCACAAGCTATTCTGATTTATTGGTTTAAGACACTTCCTCAAAATAACACAGCATAACGGCCACTCCTCATTATAGTCAAGTGGGTAACAGTGTCCCACCGAGCTGCAAGGTCACAGAAGTATGAAAGCTAAAGAAGTGACAAGAAGTTTAATTACCTGCACAGTTTAGTTGTGGAATTCACGCTTATTGTCCTGCACTATGTCAGCAGCAGTATTTGGGACTGCAAATACATACCCAAAGACAGCTCTTTACAACGTATTTAATAAGGTGTAGACCTATTGTAGGGCTTAATGGCTGTTGAAATCCTATTCATATATTGTTTCAGGAATGTTGTTCAATGAGAGGGACTGGTCTCTGCAGACCTGTCCCGATTCTCCATTCCAGTTCCTTGCAGAAGTGTTGTATGGGATTGAGGTCAGAACTCTGAGTGGGCCTTCAAAATCAAATCTGCTTTTATCTCCTTGCACCACTGTCTCACACACCCAGATTTTTAACATGGCTTGATTGTATTAATAGTCTTAGAGGCCCTCAAAAGAAAATTCAGTTAATGCAGATAGTACACTGTTGTCCTAAATCTCACGAACCAAACTGACAATCATGTTGTCCATAGCAAAAACTACATACAGATTACCATCACTGGCAAGCAAAGTCTCATTACTTTTTTATTTATTTGGCATATGTCATACTTATAATAATTTAAAAAGTATTAAATACAAACAAACATATGTGGCAGGCACCTTGGCAGATACAAAATTATTTCCTCACACAATTTTTATTTTTCTATAATGTTAATATTCTGATAACACTTTAGGGGGTAATAAAGTCAGTTGGTATAACCTGCATTTGTTTCAAAGGTAGTGCAAATTGATTCAGAAAAACTTAACTTGGGCAAAGCATTGAGTGTCTACCTTGAGTATGAGCTTGTTACATTTTGCCGGTTAAGGTCTAAAAGATGCTCATTTTGAACCTCACATTGAGAAATAATTAATTACCTGGACTGAACAAATAGTACTCCAGTACCTGTGAGTTTACTGTTTCAATTATAACTGCTGCAGTGTTGGATTAAAAATCCGCCAACATAAAAAGCAAACCAAGCACACAAACAAACAAAAATTCTAATAACAACAGATAAACATAATTATTTCCAATAAAGGCTAAGTTATTTGAGCTTTACAAAGGCCACCTTTTCTTACTTTCATTAAGGTTTAAGAATGTATCAATCGCACCAATTATTTACCCCAGCATTGTGAAATAAAACAGTGAGGTTTCAACTAACTCTACCCTCATTAAAATGATTTAGTTTGTTTTCATTCAATGGTTCTTATGAATTCAGATCTGCCAGCACATTAAGAGTGCACAGCAGTTTGTACTGTACAGGTACTTAGTTCTGGGCTGCTCTCCATTAATGCAGTTTGAAACTGTGCCTGGAGGTACAATGAGAAAAAAATATATTGCCATTAATGGTGAGTAAAAACAGGAAAATGATTGGCAACTGATTTAAAGAAAATGTACAAAACAATAAATACTGCACTACCTTAAAAGGTTCTTTAATATCTTGAACTGCATACTGGAGTGCACAATTAGGCACCATGTTTTTTCAGCATTGTAGAGAGTGTGGGTTTCAGTGGGAGTCAGAACAATACTAAGCCTAGATTTCTTTGACTTTCTGGTCCCACAGTTATTGTGGGAGGATATAGAAAAAGCAGAGCTGTTGATACACTCTGCATTTACTGCTTTATGAAGATAAAATAATATGGATCAACATACAGAGGTTCTGAAACAAATATGATTTCATGTTTATTTCATTATTAGTTAGTATCATCATGATTATTAGTATCATCATACCAATGAGGTGAATTAGTATTATTTCATACATACTTTTTTATGTACCTGCACCTTTTCTGGGTAGCTCATATGCTATAACATTTCCATATATATATATATATATATATATACAGAATGACCTACATGCCCCATCTAACCTAACATAAACCACATTGCTTAAAACTAAAATATGCAGCCACCAGAAGACAGCAGCAGAGACTTGCTTTTCTGTCTCATTAGGAATATTATTGCAAATCTGTTATCCCTGCCGAAGGCAGCGGAATATAGTTACAACCCCACTGCTCTGTTCATTTACCATGACCTCATCTGCAATTCAACATGAATGGAATAGGGGAAAGCAAATATCAAGCTTGGGATATGTATTTCAGTCTCTCAACTTTTGTTATTATATTCTATTATTATTATTATTATTATTATTATTATTATTATTATTATTATTATTATTATTATTTGTGTGTGGGCAAAAGGATAGTACTAGTTACTATCTATAAGGCTATAAGGTTTAAACAGATTTAATATAAAGGTTATACTGGTGTTTATTTCTATCCTTTTAAATATGTCTGATAATTATTTGTGAATATAAATTGCATAGCAAGAATCTCCAGGCAAGGAGAAGCTCTAGATATCCAATAATGTATGTGTTATTCTCATACATAGGTACAGTAATATTAAGCACTAATGATATCATCTTAGGAAGCTCAGCTCCTAGGTGACAGAACCACAGGGAAATGCTGAAGGTGGAAAAGCGGCAGACAGCAGAGACAATGTTTCCATCGATACACGTATGAAACTCCTGCAGCTCCTTTGCTATGCAACAACGTACAGGTCCCTGGCACCTGCACGGTTTAATCGAGTGAGACAGCTTCACCCCTAGTGCCCCTTGCCACACTGCAGCTAACCTATGTGCTGTATACATTCTTCTTGGAATGGCAATAAAGCTTGAAAGCATTTCGGATTGACATGTATCCCCACGTGCTGTAAGCTTCGCTGTCTTGGGTAACAATAACCCCCTAGTCCCAGGAAAATGGTTAATAGCCTGAACAAGTTGCAGCTGCATGTTAGCTATGCTGGTCTGCACTGCAGCTGTAGCTGAGAGAGTTCAAGCCCGGGCTCGTCCCAGGAAACTGTATTCGATTATGTAGTCGGCCATGAAATTAAAATAGTTTCCATAGTATCTTCAAAACTCAAAATGTTTTTTTTTCTCTATTATAGAATAGTGGGAAGCTTGGATGAAATGCTGGGGCCTTGACTTCACTGAAGTGGGCTGTATGTTATGGTTGCTACAGTGTACTGTAATTCATAATTCCTTGCTTTTTCCACTATTGTCTTAATCAAGATAAGCCCATGTCAAATTGGTTGTTTGAACTGAAATTCTTTAACTGTAAACCACTGAAGAGCTGAACAACCAGAGATATGGGTTGCTGTCAAAAATACTTTGGAATTCCTTGCATATTTGCAACTCACAGATTCAGGTAAACAACTGTGGTGGTCATAACACTGTGAGATAGTTGTCCTTTTTAAAAGCGTTGTAATGGAAAAAGGTTACCAGGAGGTCTAACTCCTCCATGTGAAGCCAAGTGCATCGCTTGGAATGTTACTATAGTAACACAAGAACAGATAAGTATGAAAACTCCTCAGACCAGAAAACTTGGCCTCACAAGCCCTGCCCTTCTGCTACAGAGCCAATCTGCGAAATCATTTCTCCTTCGTCTTTCAGAAATGAATTAAAAACAGCCATGTTCCATAGAGGCTGAGTGCCACGACTGCTTTTATAAATACATTGCAGTATTTCTGGGGTATTTAGATTAATGCTGTCCACAAACATTCCACTGCCTCTGAGCTGACCTTGTCAACTGAATCATTCCAAAAGCAATCATCTGCATCTCTCACTGACCCAACCACTGATTGATTGTCCAAGAGAGAGAAAGACAGATAAGTAGATAAGAAAACAGTTGTATGTGCTCAAACTGATAAGAATAGATCAGAGGGCTGCATTGATTGGATCGTGCCATGTAGAGAAGAAGGCAGGATTCCATCAGGAGGTTACCGGCGTCCGGCTTCAGCCGAGGGGGATCCCTATGTTCGCCTCGACACGGCAGACCTCGGAGATCTCCCTGATCATTATACGGAAGTGAGAAATTTGAGCTCCCAGAGCGGAGCACGCCACAAGAGTTACCATTGAGGGTCCCTCGTGGACAAATTATGGGAACGAATAAAGACAGGTTCTGAGCCGTGTTTCTCACAGGAGCCTTAACATGACATTATCTCTTCTCCCTGCTGGCTTGACAGGCATACAGCTACCACCTGACATGACAAAGAGAGGCTGACTGCAAGGGGACTTGTGATGTCAGAAGTGAATAAATAACTTAGTCCTGCCAGATACAGATTCCTTGCTTATCTATCATGAGCACGGTCCTCAGTCCTTCCACGTCCTGTCATGGTAGGTTTAGTCAGACTGGCTCAGCCTTTGTTAGGCATCTGGAATTCACGGCAGAATTAACAACCAAACAAATAAATAAATAAATCATGGCCCAGCTCTCTAGAATGGCTTTTGACCCCATCCATAGGAACTATTACAATTCTAAACGTGTTCTGAAATCTGTGTTCTTCATGACGTCATTCGTGTAATTATTGTTGTCTTACTAGTTAAGACATGTTGGCAATAATAAAACAAAGCTCTGGCTTTCATTTATTTTCCTTTTTAATTGTTCTTCTGAGATGTGTCCAACAGCGCAACGATGCCAGAAACACGTGCGAAGATAAGAGTGGTTTTGTGAGCAGCATGTCAGCAATTTGCCTGTAAAAACAGGAGAGAAAAACATACAGAGATACAGAAATATGAGTTTGATTCAAAAGTATTATTATTATTATTGTCATCAAGACAATTTAATGGATGAACTGCTGGTTCTCGGCATTCGTCTCAGTTCGTGAGCTTTGCTTTTCATGTAAAATGAGCAAGGAATTCATCAATCTGCTCCTTTTCTCTCCCAGAGTTTTGCATTAAACATGTAATACTAAAGATAGAGTCCAGATAATGGAAATGATTCTGGGTAACTGGAAAAAAGACAAAATGGTAATGATATATAATGCACTGAGTTTTCTCATTGGCTAAAGTTGATGGTGTGAGGAAACAGAAGAATTTCAATTACTGTGTGACCACAAAGACCGAACTAGGACTGAAGAGAGAAAATATTTTAATCTAAATATATATTAATGTTAAATAAAAAAACAGATGGTAGCAAGGAAATAAGCCAAATGTGTAATGCATCGGCACTGAATTCAGTAAATTGTCATTGTTCCAGTAAATTGTCAGTGTTCCACAGAAATGAAGGTAGATTTCCTATTATGAGAAGTATCTGATGATTACAGTGAGTTTATTTAGAAAAAGAATCCATGCAGTGAAAATACTTAGATTAAATAAAGGAAGTTGACTTTTCTTTTTAACAGAAAGATGCAAATGAGAACAGGACAGTGGAAACAAATGAACATCAGTGGATCTGGGGTTTGTCTTGCAGATGTACAAGTTCAGGACTCCAAGAAAAATTGCAGCTACTCCAAAGCATCACTTTAATATTTAACTAAACATCTGATCAACCTCAATGTATACCTTGCCTGAGAAAAGAAAACAAACGAAAAGAAAGGTGTTTTGTCTCCCCTCCCTTTGAAATACGGCCAGTTTTCCATTTTCAATACCTCAGTTCAGGGTTGGCAGCCCTTCACTGAACCCTGCAGTGTTCTGGGATAACTGAGGACCACATTATACAGGCCCTCAGAGATTCACAGTGGATCGAGTGCAATTGTGGAACACAAACAATAGGGCTCAAGTGCTGACGTGTGGAAGACATTAGGGAAAATCAAGATTCAGTTGGAAATTCTGTCACTCAGTATTATATTTCTTCCTTTAAGAAGAGTTATTACACCAACCTTTTCTCTACTTGTAATCAGTTACCAGTATATTAAAGCTAAAATAAATACAATATTTACTATGGATTTATTTATCTAATCTCTTTTGAATTTTACTTTTTTCCTGATTTTACTTCATGGATACTTTTGTTTACAGTGAAAAGCAAGAGCCAAATCGTAACTTCTAACCACCCACCAATCACAAAATAAATTTATAATTTGTTTGACAGCAGACTTTCTACATTACCCTGTCACCAAAAATGCTTCCATAAGTATTATATGTATTGGTGTCCTTTTTCCTGGTTGGGTTCCATAAATACTCAGATAAACACAGTGGACAGTGTCATTATTTTTTACACTGTACTGAAAAACACTGCAGGAATTTGTATTAAAGGCTCTGCTGGCAAAGTTGATTCTACAACATGCAATTTCATTCATGGCATTTGTCACTGCTGTTTAGGTATACCTTGGTAATTTTATTTAGACAAGAAAATTGGCTGCAGACAGCTTTAGCTATATTACAGAGTCAGAGCCTATTTTTCAAAACACCAATTAGGACGAGCTGGCTCATCGATCAAGGAACCTTTTATATACTGAGTGTCATAAATTAATGTAGGGCCTGGTGTATGAAAGAAAGCAAAAGCTTTAGTAAAAACTGCTCTCTCCATGTAACTTATTTTCCCACCGCTGCCAAACACAAAAAAAGTTTGTTTTATTGTTTTCTTTCATGTATTTAAAGTTTTAAAGTTGTTTTAATGAATCAGTGAATGTAAAAGTTTAAAATTGATTTAAAATGTACTCACTACATTAGCAAGTTATTTCCAGCAAATATACTCATCATCGAACACAATTCCAGAAACTATTAAACACATACTTTTAAAGACAAAACTCAATATTTATTATAAGACATATCGAACAGATCCCATTTAAAGCATCCATTTAAAGAGCCAGAGTAATGCATACAGACACGGACACCTATATATTTATCAATCAAGTAAGACCTTCAGCTTCAGTTTCTGAATCCCTGCAGTTCTTGTAGCAGTTAAAAAAATAAGGGTGTTGACTCCACTTAGAGGTAATTAGAAGGAATAAAACAAAACATGTGGCATAATTTTCATAGGAACTCTAATTACTTTAAATTATGTAGGTAGTAATAAAAAGCTTTGCTAGGAATTACTGGTTTGGAAAAAAACAACAACAACTAAACAAACAAACATCAAATTACAAGCCCAGCACAGACTTGAGCATTTGAGTCACGTCCAATGCACAAATCCATTTTGCCTTTCTGGTGTCATTTATTTTGTTGTCAGACTGGTTTAATAAAGTGAGCAGTCTCAAATTATGTAGCAAATGGAGGATAGCACACTTCAAGTAAATGACATAAAAAAGTAAAATAAATAAATAAACAAATAAATACATGTAATAATAAAAGTGTAACGGTAGAGGTCACCGACAAAATAATTGATTTTAATCTTCTGAAATACAGCACTACTGGGACAAGACAAGAGTAATATATCTAACAATAAACAGCTGTGCTGGTGGGGAAAAATAGTCATGGCTGCAAAGCAATAGCCATCATTATTAATAAGATCAAAAAGAATTGTATGAAAATATATACTGTGGTATAAATTATACACAACGCTATTAATACTAGTACTACAGAACAAAGGAATATCTAATACTTTTCTAAACATAATTCCTCATAGCCAGTGCTAATGTTGAATGGCTGAGTTTACCTTAAAATTGGATATTTTGCTTAAATGAAGGGGGGAGGGCACCTTCGTGCATTGGGATTTAGAAAAGAAAATAAAGATTTCCTTGAGACAGGCTATAACTGGTTTTTGAACAATAGGGAACTGATTTTGATTACATTTGGTAGAGGTGGTAATTAAAACGAAACCTTATGCCAGAGAAAAACTGGAAATTATACCTAGAGGGACAGCTATAGGGGCATGAGCATACAACAAAACAAAATAAATAATCATGATACAAAATAGCCCGGGGATTCATGTTTATGCTCTAGACATGATTACAAACTGAAAGGATGAGAAATAATACCGGGCCCTGACCAGAAAGTGAAACATGAAAACGGTCTTGGTCTTTACCCAGAAAATAATTATTGTTTTATTTCTGGGTTACTGAAAAAAGTACATGAATTCCGAGTGAAAGAAGAAGATGCATGTAAAACTATTCAGCTGCTTTGAATTGTGTTTTTTTTTTTATTTCTTCAGAAGTTATTTTAAATGTCAGAATCTCCTTGGTGAAAAATACCTCAGTCCATATGCAACAAGTCTGTCCTTTATTCAATAATTTAAGCAGAACCTTTGAAATGGTCCTAAAAGTCCGCCAGTCATTTAACCGGGTTTGGATATATATTCCTTTCAAATTCCATGTTTCAAGGTGCATATCCATTCCTAATGGTTGTAGCTGTAACAAACACTTTTGACTTTTCACATGTAAACAGCAACATGTCTGTGTAGCTAATTGATTCATTAAAGCATAGAATAATTTAAAGATTTTAAAATGACTGTAGATGTATGTATTATGTACTTATCAGCTAAAGAGTTGCTGCCTAACCTTTACCCCCAACATGAGTCCTTTCAACCGCATACAATTTCCAACTTTTTTTTTCAGTATACATAGTGAGATAACTTCCACTTCACACAACCTCTACACTGCAGTCACATGGGAGTACCTTAAAATCACAAATGACGTTCACACAACACATCCTGACAGTGTGTTTCCCCTTTTTAGCTTATTTGCTATTTGCTATCTTCATAGATTAACACAATAAGACATATTACATTGTCTATATAAGACAGACTGCAGTTATTTTCATATGACACAAACATATCCTGGAATTTAAACCAATTACAGGTTAAAGATAACTTCAAAGTCTCTTTAGCACAAATATCACAGTGTAACTTGCACCTGAATTGGCTTCTAATGGGATTCATCTGCAAAGAAGAATATACTGCACTTTGCTGATATAGTTGATTTGGGAAAGGGCAATTGCAAATAAAAATATTAACATTGGTTTTATTACTAAAATAGCATGATTGCAATTGAATGTGCTGTGTGTTTTAAGCATAATGGCTTCCAATAACAAAATCTGTACTTTTATGGATGCACAAAATATTGATATTGCAGATTTATGCTCACAAGTCTCAGCAATGCTATCCTTGCATGATGCTAACAGTGCCTCGTGATTTATACATAGGGCCAGATTAAATCAAAACTTTGACCTAATAGCAAACTACAAACCTGTACATCATAGTGGTTACATTTCTGATTAGAAGAAAGTGTCATCTTTCTAAAAATAAAGCCGCAACTGAGTACAGTTCTGTAGTTTTATATTAGCAGGTGGGTCAAGGTTTTGATTTAATCTGGCCTCTAGTCTGTTTTATTCACTAAACCCAGGATGCCGTCCACTGTGAAAAGCACTTTGTGACTCGATTAAACCCTTGTGCGTGTGTGTATGTGTGTGTGTGTGTATACATTTTATTTAATACATTTACCCATGTCACTTTTATATCAGATTAGCAGTTTTTTCTGAGAACAAAGCAACCTTTATTATTTTTTATTATAAATCTTTAAGTAACCCTTCGGCTATTGAAACATCAGAATTATGGATCACTGGGGACATCTTGTTTTGCCATAAATGTCAACTCAGTCCTTGAAAACAATCTGCCAGCGACATTTAACATAACACTCTTCATTTCATACCATTGGAATTAAATTGTACATCGTGTGCTTTTTCTTTGAATAAAAGATAAAAATAAATTGAGGTAAACATCTAACTTAGCATGATATGTTAACACATTTGAGGAATACATTATAATTCAGCTTATCAATTCAGTAGAGTGTAAAATGATATTTTATGTATTATTTTATAATGCTTACAAAGGAATTACATACATTAATATTGTATTTATTTGTTTTCTTACTAAATAGCTAGTTTACATAAGTGCATACATTACTGATATCTAAGGTACAATGTATAACAGATACCATAAAATGCACCATGGTTTTTACGTTGAGTACAATTTCAGATACAAAGACGTTTTGATTGATATGATCCTGAATTTAAAATATTTACAATGACAAAAATACAGTAATGTAAATATCTGGCAAATGTATGATGGCTGTGTTTGAAACACCATCTTGCAGATTTAATACTCTCTGCAGATGGCAAATGTCTGATAAATGTCAGATAAAATTACACTCCCGCACACCGTTCTTATCAGCAAACTAAATCAGCAAACCTGGTTCTCACAGGCACAGCAGCAAAGATTCCTGGGGAGTGGGATTTTTTATTCATGTATTTCACACCACCTGAATTACACAGATCACTAGCAAACTCAACCTAAATCACATTCTTTTCAGTCCCCTGTACGCCAACTTAGAAGTTACCACCATGTTCTACCAGCTTTAAGATGGCATGAATTTAATAACCACGTCATGTGATCTGTTTACAGGTGGCCCATCACGGTGGGCATCCCCCCACTGCGACTGTTGCTGTAAAAACAACAAAGGAGACCGGGAAGGGGAGAGCGGGACTTCCTTCAACGAACTCTCCACCTCCAGCTCGGAGAGTCAGTCGGAGGCCAGCTCTCCCCAGGAAACAGTGATTTGTGGTCCGGTGACTCGGCAGCCCAACATACAGACTCTGGACCGGCCGCTGAAGAAAGGTCCAGTGCAGCTGCTGCAGCAGTCCGAGCTCCGCAGGAAGAGTGACCTGCTGAGGACACTGACCAGCAGCTCCCGCGAGTCCAACGTCTGCAAAAAGAAGCCCGCGAAGGAAAAACTGACCATCGAGGAAGAGCTGGAGAAATGCATTGAGGATTTCCGCAAAATAAAAATCCCAGACAGGTTCCCAGAGAGGAAATATATGTGGCAGTCTGAACTTCTAAGAAAATACCACCTCTAAACACAACAAATTCAATAAACAAAACAAAGAAAAGAAAAACATATACACATACACATATACGTTTAAATGTACGTATGTATGCTACTGCCTCAGACACTGTCTCAAGCTTACATTCTTAGTAATATTTCTCTGTGGATATGGAATGCTTGAATAGCAACTGCATTTTTTTCACTTTGGAAATTACACTCACAGGGTATCTTGTTCCACATGAAAGCACAATTTATGGCTTTCATTTATCAGCTTTCTTTAATACAATCTATGTCTAGCACTAAAGGGCACAATGTAGGTGTGCAAGTTTACATAAGGCTTCCATATCCCCTACTTCTACTGCTAATTTATTACCATTTGTTGGTTTATTTATTTCATTATTTTGGTACCCCTCCCTTTTACTGCATGTCAGTAGCGACAAGAGATATGTAACTATTCAGATACCATCGTGGTCTATGATAAATGTACACCCTCTATAAATAACTCATCTTGTCCCAACCATGCATTTTCTAAAAATATAAGCTGCTTATGTGAAATTGATGGCTGCTGCATATTCACCATTTTTGTAGAATGATGAAGGGTGAATTGTAAAAATGAATAATGTCTGTTATCACAGCCTGGTGTGTGCAATTTGTGTATTTCCATGAGAGCTGGTAACAACCCTCATTTTACTCTTTTAAAAGCCTGCGAGGCAAGCATTGTCCCTTACAACAATTCCATAAAAATGAACAGCATAAAAACAACATTCATTCACACGTATGAGTGTTCTGAGGGTAGGCATCGATTACAAGCCCAATGTACCTTACACCCCAGAAGAGCAACGTTTTAATATCTACAACAGCTGTCTGAATAATACGATTGAATCAAATGAAAACATCCCGACAGAAGCAGTTCTGGTTTCAGTGAAATCATTCAGTGGGGGAGCAGTGGGGAAAGGGGCAAAGGTTAAAGACGTGGTGCACTAGAGATTAGATGAGAGAAGATCCAATTTGCGGTCAGGGACCTTGTGCAAATGTGTTAATTCTGAGGTGGTTAACCATGACAAGGGTTATGCCACTCTCTTCAGTATAAAGGGTATATAAAGGACACAGCTTCTTTAAAAATGCGTATTTTCAGCAAGCCTGCTTGTGCGCAGGTAAGATTGGAAAATTAAACTGAACATGCCCAAATTCTCAAAGGCCTGGTTGAAACTTTGTTGAAGCATATAGTGCAGCTTTGACTTTTACTCTTGAGCTGATGAATGATAAGACTGAAAAATAACTTCCATTTCAGCAGTTCTCGTAAGGGTCAAAGGATGACGATGTGAACAGAGATTCTCTGAATTATTTTTTTAAATGACAAGACTGTAAGAGACACTGCCTAATTTGTATGGACAGTTCAACTCACCCTTTGCCATGATAAGTACCTTAAATGCACTACAAGAATTTTGCCAGTGTGGTTATTGTATACATAATGTTTCTGACATGTTTACTACACTCTTGTTAGGGTAACTGGTATTAGACTGGAATTCAAATCCCTTTATTTTTCCAAAAGGTGTATAACTGTGTGTGACAGCACTGTCAGCTGTTGGGCGCTATTGGCAGGATTACGAGATGACTCTTAAAATTGTGAAACTTACTCATTGGGCAATGCAAGATGATGACAATATATATAAAAAAGCTATTAAAATAGATATTGAGTTTATTTATGTTATCTTTAGATTTATTTTACTCATACAATAAATACTATTATCTGCATTTAAATGCACTTTTGGAATCATTGTCATTCCACCCTATTATATTTATTTACCTTTTGCTGGACCTACTGAATACCGATGTAGTGATTCGAACTCTTGTGGAAACATGTTTGGTCGTGGTATAGTAAGCTTTAGTTTTGTGTAGTGTAAGAAATTGTTCAGTTTTTTCCCATGGAAAATAACACAGAGGTCTGTACAGTTTTGAAAGAAAAATAAATGAACAAGGCATACTGAAAAAAGCATGTGAAGGGAGTCACGTGCACAGAAGACTTATTAAATAATTGAGTGATGCTGATCTGGTTAAGGCATTTCTGAACAAGACTAGAAATTACATTTTAACTAAACAATGTATCAATTTGTGTGGTCACATGTATGTATGTACTGTATATATATATATATATATATATATATAATTATATATATAAATATAATAATATAAGTGCAGCAATTCATTATGAGGAAGCATTTAATGGAGGGGTTCTGGGCCACCATAAACAATGACAGTAGTGGTTTGTGTAAATGGCAAATAACCCCAATAACAACATCATTGATTATTTTCTCTTTTTAAAATACAATCAGATACTACCTGGATTAGAATATGCAGTTCTAGTTTATTCTTGCAGCTGTCTCTTTTTCCTTAATGTCCTAATTCAAAATGTCCTAAGAAAATGCCCACCAGACGTGTTTTGAGAGAGCACACGTTTTAAGAGAGGTAAATTAAAAGACCGCTTTCTAATGGTGCTGTTTAGACTTGATTGAAAGCACTTCCTCCTTACAGTGAATCAATCTATCACTTTTCCGAAAGCTCAATAACCCCCAGCAACAAATATATAAGTGAGGAAGTTTTCTAAAGTTTTATCAAACTGTGTTTTCCTTTCTTTGAAAATGATGTGCACTAATGTGGTTTAATAGAGTCTCACTGTGAGGATTACCATGAAATACCATGTTTTAATATGAGTTTAATAGACGTGGTACAGAAAATATGTTTATTTTTAAATATAACGCACAGAGAATAATTGCATAATTTCAACCACTCTGCAAAGTCAGATTTGTTATATAAAATTAAATGTAACTTGATTGTCCTTAAATTAATCAAAGAAAGATGCAGATTTAGGCGTGTAAGTATAAATAATTGAACATCTACAAAACATGAATGGATACAATTCCATTTAAGGATATCCCTTGATTAGCCTTTGTTTTATTAGGTGCATATGTAAATCCATTAGAAATACTGAAGAACAGGGGATATATGTCATATATGCTGGTCTGATTCCCCGTGTGTAATTCCTTTTTATTTTAAGGCAAGAAAATAAATGCTACATAAGACACTTTGAATTCATATATATATATATATATATATATATATATATATATGTGTGTGTGTGTGTGTGTGTGTGTATATATATATATATATATATATATATATATATAATTTATTTATTTATGTATGTATATGTGCGTGTGTGTGTATTTTTATGTATGTATATATATATATACACAACATTGCCAAAAGTATTGAAACAGCAGACAAATACTAAAAATTAACCTTTGCTCTTAAAGGCTGCACCAATCCTTTCTGAGATGTCCAGCAACATCATGTGCCATGCTTGGCCCAACTCCATTTCTACCGTCTTGTGGTCTTCCATGTTTGCTGTTCCTGTTCAATATTTAGATGCTCTATTGAACTGAGTTCAGCACTCTGAGCTGGCAGTTGAGGATAATCAATGTGGTACTTTCTGATACGCTTACATGGCGCTATAGTGTTGGTGGATGTGTGGGTCCTTACCATAAAATGTTACCAATGCTGGAATCATAGTGTTAACCATAAAATTGTAACGTTTACTGGCATTCATAGTGGTCTTAAAAAATCTGAATCATCAAATAATATAACCTATCTGGGCAAATCCAGAGGAGGGAGGCTTGTTCCATTACTTTTGGTAATTGTGTGCATATATATATACACTCACCTAAAGGATTATTAGGAACACCATACTAATACTGTGTTTGACCCCCTTTCGCCTTCAGAACTGCCTTAATTCTACGTGGCATTGATTCAACAAGGTGCTGAAAGCATTCTTTAGAAATGTTGGCCCATATTGATATGATAGCATCTTGCAGTTGATGGAGATTTGTGGGATGCACATCCAGGGCACGAAGCTCCCGTTCCACCACATCCCAAAGATGCTCTATTGGGTTGAGATCTGGTGACTGTGGGGGCCAGTTTAGTACAGTGAACTCATTGTCATGTTCAAGAAACCAATTTGAAATGATTCGACCTTTGTGACATGGTGCATTATCCTGCTGGAAGTAGCCATCAGAGGATGGGTACATGGTGGTCATAAAGGGATGGACATGGTCAGAAACAATGCTCAGGTAGGCCGTGGCATTTAAACGATGCCCAATTGGCACTAAGGGGCCTAAAGTGTGCCAAGAAAACATCCCCCACACCATTACACCACCACCAGCAGCCTGCACAGTGGTAACAAGGCATGATGGATCCATGTTCTCATTCTGTTTACGCCAAATTCTGACTCTACCATCTGAATGTCTCAACAGAAATCGAGACTCATCAGACCAGGCAACATTTTTCCAGTCTTCAACTGTCCAATTTTGGTGAGCTTGTGCAAATTGTAGCCTCTTTTTCCTATTTGTAGTGGAGATGAGTGGTACCCGGTGGGGTCTTCTGCTGTTGTAGCCCATCCGCCTCAAGGTTGAACGTGTTGTGGCTTCACAAATGCTTTGCTGCATACCTCGGTTGTAACGAGTGGTTATTTCAGTCAAAGTTGCTCTTCTATCAGCTTGAATCAGTCGGCCCATTCTCCTCTGACCTCTAGCATCAACAAGGCATTTTCGCCCCCAGGACTGCCGCATACTGGATGTTTTTCCCTTTTCACACCATTCTTTGTAAACCCTAGAAATGGTTATGCGTGAAAATCCCAGTAACTGAGCAGATTGTGAAATACTCAGACCGGCCCGTCTGGCACCAACAACCATGCCACGCTCAAAATTGCTTAAATCACCTTTCTTTCCCATTCAGACATTCAGTTTGGAGTTCAGGAGATTGTCTTGACCAGGACCACACCCCTAAATGCATTGAAGCAACTGCCATGTGATTGGTTGATTAGAAAATTGCATTAATGAGAAATTGAACAGGTGTTCCTAATAATCCTTTAGGTGAGTGTATATATATATATATATATATATATATATATATATATATATATATATATATATATATATATATATGTACAAACATGTATTGCATCTCTACTTTGAAAGTCTTGTATGACATTTCAGCTACATTATTTTAATAATACATTTATTTGAAGTTTTTATTTTTTTAACATATACAAATATCTAAAATCTTGAATTTATATTATATATATATATATATATATATATATATATATGGTATGGACAAAACCAGGTCAGCTTCACTCCAATGACTGCTTTTATTCTATTATACAAACATTATTTTATCTGATGTAAAAGCATAGTATTGTAAGCCTGCATCCTCTGGAAATCTAAAACATCAATCTAATGGAGAGAGCTGGAAATAACTGTACAGCTTTAAATATTGAATAGCGGGGTCATTCAGACTCAGTTAAATATGTCTTTCACATGTTTTGCAGCAAATAAAGGAGTCACAGTTGAATTTATAAATCTGTGTTTAACTTGCTATGTCGTAAATGCTAACAGCTGTAGTCTGGTCACAGTTTTTTTGTCAGAAGTCTTTAGATTTTTTAAATGATTATACTATTAGAATAATTAAAAGGTAAACAACATTCTGAACTGAAGATGGAGACTTAAGATTATCACTTAACCAATGATTGAAATAATTTATTTTTGTTTTTGTTTATCGTTTTGTAAATTTACCTTGAAAAATTCAAAGACTTGTGTGTTAATCATTCTGCTTGGCAACCACAGGTTCTCCAAAAACAGGGCATTATTGTATAAGTGACTGTTCATGCTGTATTTTAATCTGCCCACTTGACCTGTTGAAACTGTAAACACTTAAAGTAACTGCAGTAGAATGACAAGATGAACTCACAAATTGTATTAAACTTTGACCAGCACAAAAACTGATAATGTTGCTCTGTTTTATTAATTTTTCAAAAGGCCCAAAGCATTGTTGTGCGCATGTCTAGTGTTGGTATAAGAAATGCTGCAGATTAATAGTCTGTTTCTGTGTGACAATGTTTTAAAAAAAAAGTTAAAAAGTTAAAAAAAAGATAAGCACAAAATGTGGATTGTGTCTGCTAATGTTTCTGTACAGGTGTATACTGTTTTGGGTAAAGACAGTACTACTTCAGTAGAAATGTCTTTAGATACAATCATAGGAATTTTGAAAATGTCCTGACATTAACAATATTATAAAATAAATAAACTTTTTATCGTAAATAATAAAAAACGATTTGGTGATATTTCTTGATATTTTAATGATATTGTATTGATAGCTCATCCCACACTAAAAAGAAAGAAAAACATATAAATATGTATTTGCTTTATCCTGTACATTAGGCTAATTTGAAATGAGTCCTTTATAATCTTCCATGAATACTTTCTAAAGGAATCCTGTATGATATTTGCAGGAACCTTTAAGGAGTTTAGCTATATAATCCTGATAGATGTTCATAATTACTTTCCTGTCTGTATTTAATTAATGATTTTGCCCTCGAAGACAAAAAACAATTGAAATGGAATATGCAGGGATAGCAGGGAGAATTATTCTATTGTAAAAGTAAATTAATTAATTGATTCAAATGTAGTGTAATGCTTTGAAATTTAATTTGAGGCTCCAAACCCAAAGTTGCTAAATTATCCTAAACACTAATTGTTAGGGAATCAAACTACTCTTTCCTTGAGGCTTAGCATTTTTTCCCAACTCTCAACCAAAAATAGTTCGGTTTTTTAAAGAGCATCTGTTCTCAGTTGCATAACAGTAAATGGCCAAAGACACAGTAGAAACAGCTTTCTTTGGGAAAAGCAGTAGAAGTGATGATTTCAGTGTGTGATTTAATTGGGAAAAACTGCCATATGGGTTACTGATTAAAGGGAAGGAATCTATTTTCACTCATACCACCGTCAACCTGATACCTCTGAGATATCCGATGACAACGGAATTTATTGTTGGGAGCCATTCGATATTTAAGGTGGATGGAGGGGGGGATTTTTCTAATGTCAGTCAATAGTAGTAGTAGTCAATAGGTTAGTCAACAGAAGTGAGAACTCCATTTCAGTTCTACCCTTTCAAAAGACATCTTTCCTTTTAAGAAACACCACTGGAAAAAAGGTTCATTTGAGATGTAGACACCCATAAGAAAGAATGATCATTCAGACCCCTTTTGTCTTTGTTACAAATATTAATTCTTCATGAAACTTTTAGCAGAAAGACTAGTTGGAAATGCATGAATAATAAAACAAACATCTTCCTTAGCTATGACTATTTTTAGACGATGGAGTCTTTCTCTAAATTATTGCATTAGGAGAAACCGTGGCTAGGCTGTTATGGGAGCATGCTGAATTTTCTGCAGGAAGAAAAATACAGATCATGCTATGCACACTCCCATGTGAAAGAGCCTTCCCAGAACCCAAGATTAAAACAGCATGAAAAGCAGGAAAAGGTATTTTGGAGTACTCAGTATGAAAATGTTGTTTAGCACCAAACATAGTTTTCCCTTGTTTATTTCACGTCACAGATACCAAGTGTGTCAGAAGGGTAAGAACATTAACTTGAACTGCCATTTCCAGTGAGGTTTTAAACACAGTAAAAAGCAGATAGATAGATAGATAGATAGATAGATAGATAGATAGATAGATAGATGAAAAGCAGATTTGTTGCATGTTCTCCAAGTATTCCGAGAATGGTCCTACTACACTGGGCTATAGAAAAGGATATGCCTTTATACTTTGTTGAAATGAAATTCATCTAAACAGCTGATATTTGGACACTTTCATTCTCCTTTTCTTATAGAAAGCTTGGAAGACATCAGTTAATGAAGATGACAGGTCTGAGTCAGTGGAGTACTGCCATATGGTAACAGGCTGCAGAAAATGACAGCAAATTCATTTGGAAAACGAGAAACAGCAGCCAGTGAATATTGAAAGACATTTGCTTTCCTTGCACATCCAGACGACGCCTAACCTTTTTTCTTATTTATTTTTGTTGTGCCCCCCGAAAACAACAACAACAACAACAACAACAACATTACAAATGAAGGCATGTAACTGTGAATAGACCAATAAACCAAGACACAAAGCTGAAGATTTTCATAAATTAATATGCAAACAGTTACTTGCATTGAAGAAAATCCTTAATTTGGTTATGGATTTATGTGTCCATGAAGAATTTATCTTTAAAGCTCTGAATTTGGAATTAAATTAGAAATACAAACAATTATGCTTTTGGGGTAATGAACTAGGCTCAAAACAGTAATATAAAAGAATATAAAATAACCTTCACATCTGGTAATAGGCTATCTGTGAAAATCCCAGAAAGATTGCGTGCAATATTATAATTAGGAAAGCTAGCATATTGCATCTCTTTTTTGCCAACAAAGATAAAAGCCTTTTACTGGAACAACCGGATTGCTTTAAGAGGGTTCACTGTATAAAAAGTAATATGATACTTAAATAGAATGAATTATTTCCAAGTTTCCAAATGATTAGCAAACAAACATATTGTTTGTTGAGACATATCGATGACTAGATGTACTTAAATAAAGTTGGCATTGCTTTTGACACAGCAGGATTCAAGACAACATGCAGACAATACAATGGTTGTGTTTTACCCCCTTTGCATTTGCAAGTAAATTGTATCATCTTTACATTTCTTCTCTGTGTTGGAATTCCTTCCCAGAGATCTTTTGCCATTGTCACAGTAGTTTAATTAATTCCATAAGCTTTTTCTTAATTCCAAATTGGTTTCTGTTAGAGTTCAATTAGATGGATGTCTGAATGGGGGTATGAAATAATTCCAGGTCACATTATTATGCCCCTGCTCCAATATATCCTCTGCAAAGTCCCTGTGGGAAGGGTACTTACCTTGCATCAGTACATATGAACAAGCTGATAAAATACATTCACTTTTCAAATCTAAATGCCATGAAGGTTATTCACACAAAGGAGTATAAATCCAGCAAGATAACTGCTCTGAAATGACAACCTGGCCTTAAACAGACTGATGAATTTTAAATTACAATAAAATGCTAAAGCAGATGAAATAGATAAGACTCTGTACAGTGTTTGTACGGTTGCCCACTGAGATCCAGGTGAGTCAGTCATTGGGAAATTAAAGTGCTTTGCCAAGCAGGAGTCACGATATTAAAGGATTGCGGTGAACCCACTTTGGTGATTTTACTTTGACTACCTGTTGTACGTGTGCTGAAATTAAAGATAGGGTTGGCTTTTAAAAATTGCACTTTATCTTGTGAATTGCAACAATTAACCACGACTTGCTGAAAGATATAATTATAATACCGACTATGAAAATGAAAAGAAACTAAGAAGTGAACCTGAAAAACAATAACTACATTTTTTTTTCTTCTTATATATATAAAAAAAAAAGAATTTAAACAAAGCAGGTGTTTTCATGGGTCTGTACATTCATTTCCATCTCCTTTACTGTACTAGATAAAAGGTTACTTTACTAATAAGAGGGTGTGCCATACACAAATGTGACAGGCATTAGAAATGACGATCGATATAATATATAAACTAGTTTCTATGAGCCCTGCAGATTTTGCCTCTTGAAAGCATGTCCCGGAAGAATCCTATCAGATTAGATGATTTGCAAACGTCTATCCTCCAGAGGAAGCCCTTCACATAGCAAAAACACTTGAATGTAGTGTAATGCAATTCAGTAGCAGCAGCAATATGATTATTATAATTGGGCCTTATGAGCATGACCGGACAGATGAGCAAATTTAAAAATAAAACAAAAAAGGAACTATCTAGCTGAGTAATGAAGTGTTTCCACCCTTTTCTGGACAACTTAGGAAGAGCAGTGTTATGATTTCTGAAGTAAAATGTTAAAAACGAAAAGTAGTTAGAATGAATCAGCACTTATAGTTGAACAGATAAGTGTGATTTGTTTGGCAGAATTGTTACAATGGTGATTCAAGCATGAAATTTGGTATGAACATTCCTTCAAGGTCACTCTTTAAGAAAACAGTGCAAGCCACATGAAGTTTCAACATGGCGTCAAGTAATTCACCAGGGTCTGAAAAAAACGTTTAACAATAGAAATGGTTAAAACAGCAAAATATCACCAAAGCTGTAGATTGTTGTTCAATAACACAACGCTACAAAGGGCACAGAAGAGAGCGACTCCAAGCACTTCTGGATGCAGTGAAGAGAACCACAGCAAGAGGCAAAGAACTTCAGATCTACCAATAATATTTCTAAAACAATTTACTGGAAGTATTGAACGAAAAAAAAACAACAACATGATTTTCTTTTGGGTGGATCTAAAACAGTTTAATACTTTTTTACCTAAAGCCACATGTGGAAGGTAAGAGGTTATTACCACATCATACATGCATTTTCATATCATAATCAGTTTTGTGCCATTGTAGGAAACATATACATCACCACAATGATCAATTTAATTGGATATATCTATCACAAAATGTTGCATTTTTGGTGGTCATCTAGTGGCCATCTTGGAAAATGGCAATATTGGAATTTGAAATGGCTATCACTCATATCTCATTAAGTGACCTAAAATAAATATTTCTGCCAAGTTGCATGCTTGAATCACAATTTGAATGATTGTATGTGTTATCTGCTACACAATTAGGCTTTCTGTCTTCAGAAAATTGATCGATTTGGCTGGAATGTTTCATACAGTGAGTGTCATTTTTTTAATTATAAAACGCTTATTTCGGGGCGGGGGGACAATCACAAAAAACAAGAACAAAAACATAATCCAGTGCTGCTTGTGACAACTGAGACCAAAAAACTAGTTCCTTACTCCATCTATATATTATTGTTTTACACACAGTTGTGAATACAGCACATGCGGTGAATTATTGTTCAAGAATTGTCCTTTTCAGAAGAGAAAAAAAGTCATACAGATAATTTTTAATGAAGAAAAAAAAGAAAACAACACAGCACACATATGAATGGGACTTGTGAGCCTCTGGGCCTTGTTTCATAGAACATCATTAATGCCCTAGAAAATGCGGAAACTGGTGACAACAGTTTAAAGAGCTTGAGGAGGAGAACAGGCAAATAAGGTTTTCTTAACTACTGCCTGTCAGGTCAGAACAGGACTGGGGAAAAAGCTATTTATCATCATAGCTTCACAACTAGAGGAAAGCCAACGCTGCAGTCGACACATATTAAGGAGTAAACATCTTAAAAGCCTCTTTGTACAACAGCAAAGCACAAAGGTATCCACTGGAGCTGAAAGTTTAGGCCCTGGATTAAAACACCATCACAAAGCTGCTGTTACTGTTAATGTATATAGATAAAAGTGTTTATAGTGGCATTTCATTATGAATAAAATACAATTAAACTAGGTTGCCTGTGTATTTAACAAGAATAATTTAAATAGTACGCATAATTGTTTAACAGTACTACAGCTGGCAAGAAGTGGCACACACTATACACACATACACATATACATATACATATATACATATACACATATATTTGTCCTGAAGTTGCCAAGCAAATTTGAGAAATTGTTGTTTTATCTTTTTATCGTTAGTATGAAGGCCCCAGACGTATTCTTTCTTGCTAGATTTAAGTTGCAATCCTCAATTACAGCGGTGGATCAACAAAGGATTTGAAAACCACCTTGTATCAGTTAACAGAATTGATTGATTACACTTTTTTTTTTGTATTTCCAATTTCTATTTTTCTCTGCCTTCTCTCTCTCACTCTGTTTGTCTTAGTCTTGCTTCCTTCAGAGTAGAGAATTAGAAACTAAAATTGTTTATTTTATGCATTTCTGGAACTAAATGCCGTCATAGTTCTCAACTGTAAAATATATTAAACTACAACTACACTCAGTTTTACCTAGTCTATCTGTGTGTTGTTATGTTGATTTCTGCAACAGTAAGTGCCCACCACACATAGTCATGAAAATATGGGATGCTCTGCCCTTTCTAATTAGAAATGTAATAACTCTATATTTAATATAATGTACAGACTGTTCGGGAATGTCTTTACACAAAATAATAATAGTAGCACACAATAAATATAGTAGATATTGGAAGGTGTATTGATCAAAACCAAACAAACAATCAAAAAGTGTTTATTTATCCCAAAATCTTTTCTTGTGGTAGATAGCTTCAACAAACTCTGCGGCCTTGTATTATAGTTCAGTTTGCTGGAGTCCATAGTCCCTGTAGACAATCTGCATCAATCTTGATATATTATTTATACTGGCATCCATAATATTTACGGCAGTCTGCTCGTAATAGATCTGACATATAAACATTTCATGTCAAGAGGCCAGGCTCAAAGAAGCAGACTTCCTGTATAAACAATGGTGCCTCAGCAATTATCCCAGGTGCCCCTGGAGACCCTGTTCCCCAACATCGACTGTTTCTCTATTCTTCATTAATGGTGTGGATCTGACTAACGTGGGTAAAAACAGATGTCCCTGTCCCTGTACTGACCCTCTAGTCTTGTATCATTGGAAGAGTAGACAGCTGCAGTACGATATGACATGCACCTGTAGGATACTCTGATAATGTTAAGGCAGTATTTGGGTTATGATGTTTCCTGTACACCTGAACAACCTAGATTGTGCTTTTCCTTTTTCATTAATCACTACTGAGGCTGGCACATCCTCATTTTTAACACTGTTGCATCATTTACTGATATCGCATTAGTTTACGCTGTACCAGAGACAGTAGCTGTACAGAAAATATCTATGCTTGTCCAAAAGTGTAATTACAGGCCGTAAGAGGGACATCCTTACACGTACTGGGGGAGCTGCTGTCTAGCTCCTGATTGTAGAGCAGTGCAGGGACCTAAACACTTCCAGCTGCTCTTAAGAAACCCTGCAGTGTCTGACAAGCACCACAAGGTCACAGCAATTCAATGTAAAGTGTTTGGCTCCAAGGTGTTTCTTTAAATCTTCCATGAATCTTTAAGCTGTTTTTAAACCTATTAATAGATATAGTAGTGGTGATCTACAGCACAGTGTACTAATAATTGTTGGCATTTAACAAAATAGGGAGTAATTACAATATATATATATATATATATATATATGTTGTTTTCTAAATCAACCAGTAGCGTTCAGTGTAGATTCTAAACAGAAAAAAGTTGTCAAAAATCACATAATCTTACAATATTTACACCAAGTTTATATTTATTTACAGAAAGTACAAAATATTGAGCCTTTCAAAACCAAAACAGGCATATAATTCATTAGGCTTTTTTCTTCAAGCGGTTTTCTACTACACAGCAATAACAATAAAAAATGCCCAGAGCATAAGTGTAAAAAGCACTCAAGTTATTTACCTGATCTAGCATATTAATTAATGTTTATCTGCATCAAAGCCAGTGTCCTTGGCATTGTTCTTTGCTTTAATGCCTGCTTGGTGTTATATCAGCCCTGTTCCATAGCACTCTCCCTCTCAGACATGTCAGTGATGCATTTCGAGTAACAATTTCCATAAAGATCGATAGAAAATGCATCTCCAGTACTGTAGACCTGACCTGCGAACCATATCTCACTCTTTGTGGTGGATCAATAGAAAACACCATCTCCATTGATGCAAAACAACAGAAGAGATGCACACTGTGGTTTTCAGAAGGGGGACTATATGAAGCAGGTTGCAAAAGTAAATTCTAAAACGTTGTTCAGGTCACTTAATTAACTCCTTTCAAATGTGTATTTAAAGTAAATCATGAATTCACTTTCTCTACCTTTAAAATATAAATTCAACATGAATCAAGATTTAAAAATCACTTGTCAGCCAACTTTTGAAAAACGTGCAGAACATTTTCAACCGGGAAAGAACAATTAAACCTTATTAAAGCCTGAGTTGTGCTACACTGTATTATTGGTTTGGGTATGTTGTCCTCATTCATTCAACAAATAAATAAATAAATACATAATTGTCCCTTTCTTTTCTTTTTCTTTCTTGGTAACACTTTACGATAGGTCTCCCTAGTGTATTAACATAGTGGGTACTCAGTTACTACATCTTAGTTACTCATAAAAACAGTGTAATTATGCATTTGTTAACATGTACTTAATGTGTAAAAATGATTAATGGTATATGTTAGTACAACCTATATCCCTGCCAGGCATGGCCCACTTTTTACACATTGAGTACATGTTAACAAATGCATAATTACACTGTTCTTATGAATAATGAAGATGTAGTTTCTGAGTACCTACTATGTTAATACACTTTTATTAGGGAGAACTTTTGTATAGTGTTATCCTTTTATTTATTTTTTAGACCTTTTTACAGTACCACTATATGACCATTGGTTGCACATGATTATTAAAATAGCAATTCTTCAGATAAACTGAAATTATTATAATTAAGCTGTAGTGACCGATACAAAGCAAAAGACTGCTTAGTCCAGCCTGCTTATTAACAGGACAATCATTCAGTATGAGCAAAAGTAATGGTGCACTGACAAGTCTTTTCTTAACAAATTGACCCTATAATTTAATATATAAAGTTAATATATAAACTCAATTAAGTAGTCTCCTTTGTTATTACTGTCTGTTATTAAATCTGTATCTCCTCAAAATGTTACAAGAATTTGCAGACTTCATACCAGCTGCTTTTTTGTCTATTGCATATATATATATATATATATATATATATATATATATATATATATATATATATTAACAATAAGCGTGTCCACAAAGACACTGGAAAGATCATAATCTACAAAGGAGAATGTCTCTCCAAAACCCTTCGCAAGGCTTGAAGAAGTGTTCCATACTTTGGACTGGGAAGAAAAAGGAATCAAGATAAACAGAGCAGAACAACTTACGATTTGCTGATGACATCGACAACTCTATAAAAACACCTGAAGACCTGCAGCTTCAAATTCAAGAACTCTCAGCTGCAAGCAATGGCTTTATGATAAAACGATACTTGAGGAAGCAAACAATTATGTCCACCTTGGACAACAAATCAGCACAGACGAAGATCTTATGGAAGAAATCAAAAGAAGAGTGAAAATGGGATGGAGTACATTTGGAAGATACAGCACGCTGTCGAAAGGAAATGTACCCAACTGCCTGAAGAGAAAAGTATTTGATAAATGCAGGCTACCAGAGCTCACTTATGCTCTGAAACCTGGTCACTAAATGCAAAAATGATACAGAAACCTCAAAACAAAACAATGAATCATAGAAAGATGTATGCTTGGTGACATAACCAGAAGATTATAACAAGAAGAGGCAGAAATACATATTAATGGGTCTGCTAACAAACAAAGTTATGTGACATCATTGAAAAAGGCAATGACCCGGACACACTGCAAGAACAGACCAAAGATGGACAAAGGAAGCTATCGCATGGATCCCAAGAGATGAAAAAATATCTAGATTCTATCTCTATATACACTCACCTAAAGGACTATTAGGAACACCTGTTCAATTTCTCATTAATGCAATTATCTAACCAACCAATCACACGGCAGTTGCTTCAATGCATTTAGGGGTGTGGTCCTGGTCAAGACAATCTCCTGAACTCCAAACTGAATTTCTGAATGGGAAAGAAAGGTGATTTAAGCAATTTTGAGCGTGGCATGGTTGTTGGTGCCAGACGGGCACCACTGTTACTGTTTCTGTTTCTGTTACCACTGTGCAGGCTGGTGGTGGTGGTGTAATGGTGTGGGGGATGTTTTCTTGGCACACTTTAGGCCCCTTAGTGCCAATTGGGCATCGTTTAAATGCCACGGCCTACCTGAGCATTGTTTCTGACCATGTCCATCCCTTTATGACCACCATGTACCCATCCTCTGATGGCTACTTCCAGCAGGATAATGCACCATGTCACAAAGGTCGAATCATTTCAAATTGGTTTCTTGAACATGACAATGAGTTCACTGTACTAAACTGGCCCCCACAGTCACCAGATCTCAACCCAATAGAGCATCTTTGGGATGTGGTGGAACGGGAGCTTCATGCCCTGGATGTGCATCCCACAAATCTCCATCAACTGCAAGAAGCTATCCTATCAATATGGGCCAACATTTCTAAAGAATGCTTTCAGCACCTTGTTGAATCAATGCCACGTAGAATTAAGGCAGTTCTGAAGGCGAAAGGGGGTCAAACACAGTATTAGTATGGTGTTCCTAATAATCCTTTAGGTGAGTGTATATTCAATATATATGCCTATATTGTGCAAAAGGTTAGTTGAAAACATGAAGCATTAACCCCACTTTCTACTTACATATTATCCATCTTTGCAACTCATAAATCATAAGATGATGTCCTTGTTAGTGTAAAATACACCGATCAGCCATAACATTATGACCACTGACAGGTAAAGTGAATAACACTGATAATCTCGTTATCATGGCACCTGTCAGCGGGTGGGATATATTAGGCGGCAAGTGAACATTTTGTCCTCAAAGTTGATGTGTTAGAAGCAGGGAAAATGGGCAAGCGTAAGGATCTGAGTGACTTTGACAAGGGCCAAATTGTGATGGCTAGACGACTGGGTCAGAGCATCTCCAAAACTGCAGCTCTTGTGGGGTGTTCCCGGTCTGCAGTGGTCAGTACCTATCAAAACTGCTCCAAGGAAGGAAAAGCGGTGAACCGGCGACAGGGTCATGGGCGGCCAAGGCTCATTGATGCACGTGGGGAGCGAAGGCTGGCCCGTGTGGTCCGATCCAACAGAAAAAGTGAATGCTGGTTCTGATAGAAAGGTGTCAGAACACACAGTGCATCGCAGTTTGTTGCGTATGGGGCTGCGTAGCCACAGACCAGTCAGGGTGCCCATGCTGACCCCTGTCCACTGCCGAAAGCACATACAATGGGCACGTGAGCATCAGAACTGGACCACGGAGCCACAGAGCCATGCCTCGACGGGTCAGGGCTGTTTTGGCAGCAAAAGGGGGACCTACACAATATTAGACAGGTGGTCATAATGTTATGGCTGATCGGTGTATATGCGTAGTGTACAAAGTTAATGAATATCACTGTTTGTTTTTTAAAAGAAAAGGGAATTTAGTGATTTTTGTTGATAGTTGTTTTACCATTTTACAAGTGATATAAAACATAAGTGAATGCATTGTCTTACCCACTGCACTTAAGACATGCAATAATTTTGCATCACAGTTGTCAAGTAGCTCTGTTTATACGCTGAATGTCATTAGCTGAAATGCCGAATAAGTATAATTTACATTCTAAAGACTGCATTCAACTTGTTAAAGATGACTACCTTAGTACAACCGAAGGTTAAAACTTAGTGCATTTGTAAAATATTTGTGATGTATCTGCAATTTGGCTTCTGGCTATACAATCATTTTAACTTTTATAATCAGGGTCCCAGAAGATCTCTTATTAATCCCCACACTTGTTTTTCACAGTTTCCTTCAGGCACCACACTTCTGTTTTGCAGTGTAGCAGGACTGGCAGCCATACTTCTTTACCGAGGTGAGTAGTTATAGAAGTCATGTTATTACCATCCTGCCCCCATCAGTTACAGCACAGCTAAAGGGACTCTAGACGATAGATATGTTTTAACGTTTCAGTGATATTGAGATGAGTTTGATTTTTCTTTTTTCCCGTAACACTGACAAAGTGTACCACTGTTATTGCTTTACAAGAGAACGGTCTGATAGTTTGCATATCGATCTGGTTGTCTTAGCATTGAAGGCTCTCTGCACAAATGCAACAGATCGAAAGAAAGATGTGGGATGAGCTGAACTCTTTTGGTAGGAACACACATCGATACAAATTTAGATTTAGTTTTAGCACATTTGCAAACAGTAAAGTAAAGAGGTCAAGATGGTAACACTGAAATGAATGGTGTCAGATCCACTTGGAAAACCACAAAACCAAGAGAACCCAACCACATGCTTCAGAAATATCAGTATCCTAATATGGACACCGTAAATGTCTCACATCCTCGATTCTGACACAGCTTATTTACACAAGATACATTTAAAATATACATAAAATGCTTCTCATATATAGTAGGACATTTTCTTAACTATTTTCCCATAATGATTAAATATATCTTAATGGTATCCAATTCTTTTTTTCCATCTTCTTATTTTTTTCTATTATATCCGACACCTAGAGCCATATTGCTGTATCACTTAAATGATAATGTTCCGTGGAATAATGATCTAATGTCTGGACTATATTGATTCACAGACATTAAAACAATTTAAGTATCCACCATGTATTCAGAGATTGTCTTAAAATAGGAGAAAACACAATGAGTCTGTATTTTATAATGGACGGATGTCTGCATCAGATGACACAAAACCACAGCTCTTAAATCAATTAAAGCCCCATCTGCACAATATTATGACTGTACAGAGAAACTGTTTTTGAGAGGCCTGGGCTTTGCTAATATGTATTGCCCATTGTATGGAAGAGGTATGGAGCTCTGATATATAGACAAGTCTGATTTCTGTGGAGAACAAAGCAATTCAACCATCAGGACCAGCTGAGACAAGATGAAGATTCTGCCACAAAGCAAAGATAACACCTGAAGTATAATGGAGTAGTTTCAACACATCTGCTTTCTCAAATTCCATGCCCAATTAAGTTCAAATAAATTCAAATAAATAGAAAAGTCTAATAAAAATTAGCTTTAGCAGTTTGTTTAATATTTATCTTGTTGCAAGGCTCTCTTTTAATCTGTTATTATTGTTAGATGGATGTTGCTTTCAGAACCCACAGGGAATGTATTCATTTCTAATCTGGGATTGTATTCTCTATATAAATCTGGATTGTTCCTGGAAACCCCTGTTACATTTCAGATAATATCCTTGACACCTCATTGCTCTCTATTGTGAATTAGCATGCTGTGTGTTCTAAAAAAATTAATTGTTTCCAATACCTATCCAATAACATTTCCACTGACATAATTTAAAAATCTTTAATAAATTCCTCCCAGGATATAGCCAAAGAAAATGGTGCCAAGTTACAAAATATAAATCATTTTGTTCCCAGCTCTAAAATATCTGAACTGATTTAGTTTTAAATAAATACATGATTAGATAAAAAAAATCTCAGTGAACACATTTTTTGAATGGTTATATATCAGGAGCATATGTACAATTATGCTATTTGATTAGCTATTAAATGCATGAATGTTAAAGCTTTGGCTTTTTTTTTCAGTCTTCATTTGTTTTTCTCTATCAAGCAAGGTGTGTATTTAACAGACTCTTCTGTTTTGGTTTTTAATATTGTTTCAATTTTCAACTAGTAACTTGTGAAAATGCTTTATTTTGTATGCTCCCATTGTCTTTCACTCTGCTTTGTTTGATCCCAAGTGCCACACAATATCTGTATGGTATTGACCTTTAAAGAATTTCAGCACAGATTAGATATCTGGCTTGACAGTTATTTATCACTGAATCACAACTCCCCATCCCCCGTCCTAATGCTTTTAGAGCTGAGTAAACTATGAAGTCAGTCGTTAAGCGTGCTTCCAAAATGGTATAGAAGAGATAATTGGTTTATGGGTGTTTGCTGCTATTCCCAGCTGAGAATATTTGCGTATAAATCAGAGTTTTTAAAGGGATACCTTCACAGAATTATCGATTCAAAAGGAATTTAATGGGGCAGTGCCATGAAGGCAAAGATTTGTGGTCTTCCTTGGAATTTATTTTACATAAGTAGACAAATTAAAAATGCATCCACCGCAGAAAAAAACATTTGGAAAGAGACAGCCTATATCTCGGATGAAATGTGACTAGTTTGATCCTACTTATGTGAGTCAACTACACGTTATACTGCAGTAACTGTCAAATAAAGCAGTAGGAAAGATGAGGAAAAGGCCCTTATATCCGAGTCTAAAGATAGCTGCAATATTTGTTTAAGATGCACAAGATTACTTGAGGTTTCTCAGTTGGACAGCCAGCATAGATGTCTGATGGGCTCAAACCACAGAATGGCTTTGATCTGCCAGTGTGCAAAAATACATTCTTCCAGTTGAAAGATGTTTTCCCCAACCTATTTTCCTCAGTTCCTTATGTCTGGGTAATATAATGCAACATACAGTTTCATATTTGTATGCATCAGTGCAGGTAAAAAAAAAATGTTTGCATAAGCAATTAACCAAAGGATGAATCCTTTTAAAATATAAATACCTCCTGGTATATATCACTGACCAAAACATTATTCAAGATGTAAAACAAATACACAATAAATATATTCTGTGGGTTTTCAGTTCAAACTGCCGGCTAAGCTTAGAGTAATGGTGCTCCCAATCTCATGTTGACTCATATACCCAGACTCCTCAGCTAGAATGTAAAATTCCACGTTGAGATGACGAACTTGTGGTAATGGAACAGAAAGGGAGGAAATATAGCATAGCCAGGAGATTGACAGTATACAGAGTGACTCATCGCAAAATTGAATTTGGACAGAGACCTCAGAAAAACTAAATGTCCTTACTTTGGCCTCTTCTCTAACTTGTACTTTACTGATGTCTTGCCAAGCCACGCTGCAGCATTATGCATATTAAAGGCTTCTCGCTATGAAAAGGTCCTCTGCAAACTAGAAAAGTGATTGATTGAAAATTGATTGGAGGACACTGATATGGTGGCCTGCATTGTGCTCTGCGGTGTGACTCTCTGTGATCTGTTGATGGAAATTGCAGCGTGGTCTTATTTAGTGCAGCGAGCGTGGAATCACAGCGCCAATCAGTGGCGGCGCTCCGGGTTAGAGCTCTTATCGATGTGCTCGAGTGTGATTAGAGGGTGTGACGGTCGGCAGGTTGATTAAACTGGGGAAAAGTGCAGTCTATGGACATAAAGGACTAAAGGAACAACGTCAAATAAGACATTTTCAGATGAGAAATGTTTATATTGCTGGGTATTAATGTGGAGCATTCAATTTCTTTCTTAAGTTTTCTCATGTCTTTAGGCAGCAATGATGTAAATATTCTGGCCCATGATGAGTATATATTTCAGCAAAAGTTGTTTTTCATGTAAGTACAAAAAAGTGAAACTAATATAAAAGTAGGTTATACTCTATGGAAATCACATAGTCTTTGTATTTAAATAGCAAGTCTGTTTAACGTCACATTGTTTTAAAATATAGCTTTGTTAATTGGAGTTGACATAATGTAATATTGAATCACCATAGTGAAATTATTTCTTTACATATGTTGGAGAACATACTTAGACATTAGAGGTTCTATTTAAAGCTTAACTATTGTGATATATAAGATTTCATATATATATACTCAGATTTAAGATTTCATTTATGATTCTGTCTATCAAAATAAAAGTGTTTTTTCTTTCTTCTATTTCTTCCCACTATGCAGGCCATTTGAAGCTCGACATCCATCTTTCATGCCTTAGATTACTGAGCTTGTGCCCCGAGTGCCATTCATGTAGAGTAATCATACATCAAATAGTTTCTCATACCAGGTTACATCATCTTATTGTACAGGTTTCTCAGAATTCTATATTCATCAACATTTAAGCAGAACTTGATTCAGTAAAAAACAATGTACTCAAACAAAAATGATATGCTTTTAAAAATTATTTTCTGCAATGAGAGAGAAAATAATATGAATAACACAAACATATTTGACTATTTTGAAAGAGACTTTTCACTCTGCCAACTTGGCAGCACTTGTTCGGGGGCATTACAGGACACAGAAGAGCATTCAGAGCCTTTCTGCAGTTAATCACGTCTCTTGACAAGGGTGGCCTTCATGTCTCTCCCCAAGAGTTCTCGTTCTACTCCTGGTTAACCATTCACATCAAAAATACTTAAGCACATTGTACTGTCCAAAACACTTTCATTGCCTGAGAATAACAGGGCAATTTGAAATACAACTTACTGTGAAAAAGAAAACCTTGTGCCAATTCAATCCCTTGTAAGATTACAATGCCAGTTAAAAAATGCTAAAATACCAAAGAAATTACCCACCACTAAAGAAAGAATGTCTTGATGCATATTTTAAGATATTGCTAGGACATTTATTTAGCAATAAAATAAAATAAATAAATGATGTAACCACGTTAGCAAAGTCAAAGTGGATTTACTAAATGCTGATAGGATTTGAATACATATAAACATTATGCATTTAGAAACATAAAAAAATAAAATAATTCACATATATGTTATTGAAACAAATACCATTTTGATACTCATAAAATACTTCACATTTTGACAATTGTCTGAACATTTTTGATAATTTGGTTTTGTTATATCTGTGTTCTTCCATTCTGCGGTGTATACTTGAGTGAAATAAATCCGGTTAAATTGTAAATGTCAGCCTGCAAGCTGCTGTGCTTAAAAAATCGATCCTCCCCGAGACACACCTATTTCTCTCTCTTATTGCACACAGATGCTGATTGATCTGATAGGTACAGTGAGATGCTCTTGTGCTTATGTGGAATTAGTATTTGCAAGTGCTTTATGAGCACAGAGAAAATGTCATACTTTCTTCAGGCTAATTCATTCACGAGGAGCCTAGCTTTGGTGCATTAGTTTAATCAATAGCTTGGAGCATCTCAGAAAGACCCAGCAGTCCTCATAAAGTGCTGTTGATTTAATGTTCCTGTTGGTTAATCATGTGAGGCACATGTATTTCTTTGCTATCTTCAATAACGCAGCTGTTGTACGCGTAAGACATCTGGAAATAGCCGATTAACTAGTTCTAAAAGTAATCCCATTCAGTTCTCTAATGTACTGAGGGCACACAAAGCATTACATTTCATTTACAGTCTCTGCCAGTCTAAGAATGTAGCCATTTTGTCAACAAAACAAAATTCTAAATATTATCACCATTTGGCTAACACTGAATAAATCAAACTGTAACACTCAATATTCAAGCTGTTGTAAAAGCTGTGTTAGGGACTTAATCTTTTAAATAATACCAGAATGATAACACATTTCCAGAAAGAACTCCTGATGCTCAGAATGCTGTACTAATTGCGGGACAAATCTGTGCCTCATTTAATTGGAATGATATCTTCAGATTTACAGATACTTCCCATCATTAGCTTAGTACCTATTTAAATGTTTTTTTTTTACTGTTTCACTTTTATGATAATTAAAAATGTGATAGCAGATGCTCATGTTATTCTATCTGTTGAATGGAGGCAGGTCTCTCTTAAAGATTTGCAGTAGTAATAATTAAAGACCGAATTGCCTTTGAAAGATGTCAATCTGAGAGACAGGTGAATAATAACTTTGGATTACAACTAAAACCCCTTCTGCTGTGGCAATCATGTGGAATGCTTTATTAGTGGTTTTCATTGGTTAGTGATACAGGCTGTGTACATCAATTGTCTCTGGAATGAAGAATACTCTTTGCTTATGGGATGCCCTGCTCTGCTCCCTGTGCAGAACAAGTTTCATGAAGCTCAAGGCCTTTAGACAATAGCCAAATCAGAGCCTGCAATTTGTGGGATTTCTAGAGTTCAGGTTCAGTTCAAGGTATCTGCACAGAGATAGTCCTCTAGTGGATTCCTAAGTTTGGGTGCTGTGACTCGCATTAATAAAAGACTGCATGTGCAAGGAACTGCTTCAGGAAAACAGTCACGCTCTAAGTGCAGGGGCTAAGACCCTTGGCAAACAAATGTTTTGATACAAATCAGCGACCATCCAAAGCATTATAGTTCATCTTATCACAATGGAATGTAATGCAATGATATTTTGTCTTTCATTTTAAGCATTTGACAATTATACATTTACCCCTAGATTGCCTCTGCAGAATATATACATGCATACAAAACATGGACCCGCCTTTGCTAAATGTTTGCAGGTCAGAATGCGATTGTCAAGCTCCATTAGCACTAGAATTCCTCCAACTGTCATTTCTCCACCTTTTCAACTGCCTTAAGGTTATGAAGTATGGGTTGTCACAAATGTGCCTCACTTCAGCCAGCTGGCAGGCTTGTTTGTCATTGGATTAAAATGTTCTGATTTAAATTATTCATTGCTTTGGAGGATATAATGAACCCTTGAACACCTTATACCCAAGGCACTGTTCCTTTTCTTTTCTAGAAGCATCCCCAAACCAGAAAATGCAAAATATGTAAAGTGGACATTTAAAATCATTCCCGGCTATGTGACATTTCTGTTAGGCTAAGCCAGCGCCTGCAGCTTCTTGTCCTCTTAAGTCAACTGGAAAGTTGAATTACTGCCTGCATTTAGGACCCTTTTGTAATGGAGTGAGAGTTGAATGTCGAACTCCAGAAAAATTGTGACTGACTTAGAAATAGTGTTCCTGTTAATGGTAGCACTTTAGATAAAGGTAAATAATTGATAAAACAGTTAGGAACCATTCATAATTCAAATTATAAATGATCAAACATATCTGGAAAAGGTTTATTGAATCATTTAAAATGGAATTATGAATGGTTCCTTACCGTTTTATACACTATTTACCAATCATGTATTAATGACTCCTTAATCTAAAGTGTTACCCTGTTATTATAAAAGTCTACCTTTATTCCAGATTTGCTGCAAGGTACAGGGGCTGTTATCAGAAATCAGAGCTGTACGTGACACCAGTTAATGAAGGCAAAACAGCATATGCATTCAAGAAAAGCCTCTATTCAAATCAAGGTCCTTTCAAGGTGGGGGAATAGTTACCAGCGCTCCACTTTGGCTGGAGCAAAACCCTGTCAAGGCCTATATGTTCCAGATGAGATACAGCAACTAGGGCAGAGAAGAAGACTAACATACATCTGAAACACTCTCTGCTCAGAAAACAATACTAGAGGAATGAAGACAGTTAAGTGCAAATACCGATATTTTTCTGTGTCCTGAAATACCTAAAATTCAATAACATGCATGTCACTACAGAAAAAAGTGACATTAAAAAATTGGCAAGATTCGTAAGGGATGGCTATATGTCATTGGAGTCCCGAGCTGGAGAGGAAGGTTGTGTTTTGTAAGCATATTTACTCCAGCAGCAAAACATTACATGCATTTGAGTGGAAAAAGGGCCACACCCTCCAGCACCCTACTCCAAATAGTGCTTCTCTTTTGTCTTTAAATAGGGACTGACATGTTATTCCCAGCAGTAACTGTTAGCAAATGCAACAAGAACTAACTAACACAAAAATGGGAAGCAGCTCACCGAACTCTGGAAGAACCCGAGGAAAGCACTTAAATCATGATGGTATATTTATGTATTTATTTTATTTATTGAGGTATTTATTTCTTTTAAAGGGGGGAAGGGGACAGAAAAAAAATCTACTATCAATTACTATCTGATTGAGCGGGAAAGAGTTAGCTTTAGGGATAACAAGAGTTTATTATCATTACAAGCAGGTTGAATCTGTCCCTGAAGAAATCCAAGGAAAACATCGTTCACTGAGCTGAACCAGCGCTCTGGAATGGCTTTGGGGGAAATGGAGATGTAAAACCGAGGGCAACGGGTTACTTGTAATGATGCTAAGGGGATCTGTTGAAGGAAACAGAATACATCTGCACCTGTCTTTACTGGCATTCTCAATGAGATCAGAATGATTTGATGTGACACACATATATTCACTATCTGAAATGGAGATGCTGTTTTAGTTTTATTTTGTTGTTTGGTATTGTTTTTTTTCCCCTAGACGACGACAAAAAAAGGAACCGTAAAGAAGGAAAACCAATAATTAGCCTGTTCATTTCCTCCCAAGGTGTAGCACTGAAACAACTCTTTTCAGCAAGGTTTATATAATCAACCTTCTCCACCACATCGTCAGTGTGCAGCACCTGCCAGAAGACGCTGAAAGACATAATTATTCAGCATGGCCCCTTTGTTTTGTTGGAGGCTTTCAGTGCCGTAACAAACCCAATTTCATTTGGCTGTGTGGCCCAGCCTATGGCTTTTTCAATTGCACACCCTAAATTGTTTCCAAATAGCTTACTCTCATTGAGGAGCCCAGCTTTCCTCTCAGAGACCATTAAGAAGATTGCCGTTGCAGCTGAAAATAACTGCAAATCTCCATGTGTACAATTTTTAATAAGAAAAATGCCTTGGGCTCACAAAGAAAGGGGAGGAATTGTCTTGTTTCCTCATTTTATCCCGGCTTATTCCTGGCAATTATCCCTCCTCGCCCTGCAGAGAATTAAATGTACCACCCACTTTGTTGACATCTTGGGTAGAATGGCCTCAATGTTCCAAAGGATAAAACACATTTATTTCAATTTTTTCCCCATATGTTACAATAGAATCCTGGGTAGCATTCACTACTCAGTCTTGGTAAGGAGATTCAAATAAATATATTAATAGCCTACATATTTGGTGGTGGAAGCATTGCATTTTTTGGAATGTCATTTTGCATTTTGTGTTTTTCTCTAGGACATCTCTCGGGCACATTGGTAGACTGATGTATCCCCTAGCAGCATGCTTGCTGACTGTTGTGGCATTGTTCTTTGTGTGCAGCTATAGCTAACTGATGTGTAACCTGGGGGCAGTAAGCATGTCTTTTTCTGACACTGTGAGTTATCCCATTACATTAAAAAGGGCTTTGATTTAAAGCAGAGACCAGTTTTGTACATTTAAAAGGAGAACAGTGCTTCTTCTCCTAGCATGGTCCTGAAACATCTATTGTTAGATAGAAAAGGCTTCAAAGTCAAAGGCTTCTCAGTATTTATTTTCTTTCTTCCCCCTTTTTACTTCACTGTAGACTGGTATTATCCACCTGAGAACAAGTCTTATGTAGTTTATTATAATTACAAACGTTTTAACAGACTGTTATTTTCAAACGCAGTCCCTACATTTACTTATGGGGTCCTGCTTCCGCAAGGCTTATTGGTATTTGAACAAGAAATGCATGAATACATACATCAGTAAAGTACTACACTGAGGAACTGTAGGAGTGAAAAAATTTCACCACTCATAAGTAAAGGAACGTGCTAAAAGGAAAACAAAGTTAAATCATTTTTTAAAGTTTTTTTCCTCTTTCCAAATAATTGCATAAGGAGTTAGAAGAACTACACTTAGCCAAGTTATTTAAAACTCTAATTTAGAGGCTTTGTATCTCTTTGAGGTGTAGTACAGAAAGCAGAGTGCGTGCATGAGATTGGCCCTAGGTAACTAAAATGGAGTCAATCATGCGGTGCAGGCAATCATGTGAAAACCATCGCACACTGTACTACTTATGAAGAAATGTTTTTCTTATTCATAAATCAGTATGCTACTTCCAGAAAATAAATCAAATGCATGCAATTTCACATAATGGGCACATAGTTTTTCAACGTAAACAGTATCAAGCAGAACTGAAAAGGCAATATACAACAACTAATTTAAGGTCTTTGGGTTAATTTGATAGCATTCACTGAAGTGAAAACATTTTTACAAGGCTGCAGGGTAAATTGAGAAGGAAATGTTACGAATTATTATATGCTCTCTATACAACATTATTTAGGAATACCAGTTTCTATATATACAGGTTAGTTATTTTGTTTATTTCCTACAATATTGAAGATATCTAAGAGATCTTGGATATAATTTAAACAACATACCATAATGGACAATATGAAAGAGGCTGTTTCTTTTAAATCCCTGGTCTTCTATGTTTAGATTATGTGAGAATCCTGGACCAGCATAGAGAGAACAATCAGAAAATGGGTCTGGCTGGAGTCTGCTTTCGAGAATGAATTCATTATAAAGTTCACATGTACAGAACTTATTTCACATTGATAGAATTTCCCCACTCCAGGAAATAAAACAACATGTCACTGCATCTCCGTAATTGATCAAGACAAGGATAACCTAGACATGGCATGATCGCAGTTCCAGTCTGTGGTTGAATAGGGGAGATTTTTAACGAAAACCCCTGCTGACCTAACAGCCATTTGGGATGTGTGCCTGCTTGTAGACACACACTAATAGTCCACTTACAGAGAACTTCGTCTTTAGCAGAAGCATCACTACTGTGCTTTACAAGCAGAAGGTCATGAGATGAGAGTCCTGACAGGTACTACAGATATTTAAACTCTCTTTATCTTTAAGATTCACATAATAGGTGCAAGGGATGTGATAATGAAGATCATCCTTTCACAGTGTAATCATCAATAGGATATGTTGTTGTTTGAATACAATATTAAATGAATGAATTAAATTATCTCCAAATACAATTGCACAAAAAAACAAAAAGCACAAAGATTATTATTTAAGGGACTGAAAAGCAAGACTACGGTCTCAAGCAGCTTTTTAACTTCCTTAGTTCGGATGGTAGAGCTTTAGATTTCTTCTAATATCAAGAATTGTAGCTGCTCTTGTAGCTCAAGGGAAATGTGATTTACCATCAAACCTCCTGTGTCTCATCATTTTTCCCCCATTACACACTCTTTCCCAACTGCCGCAAAAAGTATAGAAAGTCAATTAAGTCATTCTGACCAGAGAGTCTACCAGCAATAAATCACTGCTCAAAGTTGCTAATCAACATCACTGTGGAGAAAGCGCAGTAGCATCTACTAAACACTGAGGTATAACATATAATTTAAAGTGAGAAAGTGTATTACTGAAGGGAATGAAATATTGTGGGTTGCTGGGCAATGTATCAGAAAATAATCACTGGTTGCTGCAAACCTAACAGAAAAATAGTTATGGATCCTTACAAACCAAGGATGAAAAAATAAAAACACAGCATGCAATGAATACGGGAATCCATCCCATGATGGCATGCATCTAAATAATGGGTTGTTCTGTACTCCTAAACAATATAGACCCTGCTTATTTTAATTGTGACTTCCAAGTAACTGTGACTATCAAATGCAGTTCTATGACTTTCATTCAACTTTATTGAGGCTGAATGTTTAAATAATTTGGTCAACGTATGTATATGTTCATAAAACTGAATTTGATTTCAGAAATGCTGCAGTAAAGTATTTAATTGTACAGAGCATTACAAGAATGATACTGTGCACTAGTAATCTTCTCAGCTTCAACAAGACTTTCATTATACAGGAATCAGGCTTTTAACATCTGATTCCAACTTGCTGGAGGTTAAAAGGTAAGTAATTAGTGAGAAATTCAATACTTTGTACTTGTGTTTGCTTTTTGGGAGTTGACTGGTCTTCTGTATTCCCCAGAGAGCAATTATAAGGTGAGCAGGAGATAGTGAGAGTATTATTTACCGCCTATATTATTTTTTTAAAACACGCATTGAATCAAAAACAGGTATTCTTCAAATCAACAATGTGTATCAGGTTTGTGTGACCTATTGTTTTCTAGGTTTGAAATTGACCGTATAGCCTGCAGTGTGTAAAATGATGGGTGGGAACTGGGGGGATCCTGGTCATACTTTCTCACCCTCCCCAAGTGTAGTGGCGGGGGACATGGAGAAGAGCCGAGATGCATTAGCACAACTGGCAATTCTGAATAAATAAATAAATAAATAAATAAATAAATAAAGTATGGTTTGTGGTTCAGTTTACAATTCCTACTGATTGGATTAAAAAGTCAATGATGTGGCTTTTTTAGGACGCTCTTTATGTTAAATTTACAGAGCTGGGCTTCAATGATTTTAAATTGAATAAATGTGAAATGACAAACAATATAATGAAGTGGACAAGGAGAAAAGGGAATGACTTCCAAGTGAGGAGTATGCATTGTACATACAGTGCTAAGCAGTATCTGCACAAACGCATTGTGCTGAACACCTGCAGGCAAGCATGATGTCATTAGCCCCCTGTTCGCAACTCATGGCTGCTGGATGTGAAGGCCTCTGATTTGAAGCTCTCATTGTTAGATTTACTAAAATCATGGTAATGCTTAGATGTAACGATAGGCCAAAGGGCTGTTTGTAATAATTGTGAGATGACATGATTATTTCACTGAGCCTGCAGATAATCTCAAGTTTGCCACCTTCATTTCATGTGCTAAGGTCAATGGGGTCACTTGCATAGCCTAATGAAGTAAGCGAGTGTTGTTCAGCATGCAAATGAACATGGAATATCCACCCTTTCATGTTTCTGTCACAGATGAAAAGTGAATACAGGCTGCTTAACAAGATAAAGCTCACTGCTCTGTGGCTGATAACCGTGCGGAAGGCCTGCATGGCTATATTTAGTCAAAGCTGGATGATGAGTAATGACATGATTTATTGTCTGTGTATAAATAAGCTGCCTAATTTTTCATTCATTTGAAAAACTTAAAAAGGTCTTAATTGCTTTTTTTTTCCATATGAAAACTACATTTTCTTATTTGTATTTTGTTATTGTTGCTGCTGATGTTATTTTGATAGATGGGGTTTGGCTGCGAGACAAAGTAGCCGTTGATGTTTGCTAAGATGATGACCTTTCAACGTGTTGCTTTCTTGTTGGCTTGCACTGTTTTAAAGAAGGCAGAAGAATGTCGAAATTTCTTCATTCTGACATTTAATGGAGTAATACTTCAGGAGATATATTAGAAGAACACACACAAGGCATGTTTACAGTTTCTTAACTCCCTGGAGCACCCAATCCAAACCTTTGGTAGAAGGTCAAATCTGTAACTGATCACACAGCAAATGTCAGAACAAGTCATTTATCCTGGCCTTCTCCCAAGTGACCAGCGATGAACTGACAAGAAGTCGGCAGGCTCATGAATAAGAAATTATAGTTTTGCATTACTCAAAGCACACATTATATTTTCTGCAATGGGGGCTTTGATTTTCCTGTTCACGATTATCCTCTGTGGCTTGGCGTCTGGTTTTCAAAGAATACTCACTGAGAAAAACTCTTGAAGTGACTGTAATGCAGAGTTTCCTGCTGAAACCTAACCCTATAGCTGATGGCATACTGACAAAACAAAATAAAAGATGACACATTTTCAAGGGTACTAAGCCACTCAATGGCACATTTACATGATAGCAAGATGATGCTAATTAAGTGGGAGGAGACAGCAGCATGCAATCACTATAGAAAAGTAGAGAAAGGTTGCCAGATTTGTTTTTCTTTCTCCAAATCCTAACCTTTATCTGCCTCCTCACTGCATTATCAGAACAACAAAATGGTCCTTCCAGTGTGGGCTGTACTGCTAACATTTTGTATTTAAAACAATATGCTATGGATACCAGTTTTATGTATATATATATATATATATATATATATATATATATATATATATATATATATATATATATATATTTGGTGTGCTTCGACTCTTGAAATATCAAATATCTGGAGACATCTGAAGAGAAATCTGTCTACTCAGGTAATCATGAAAAAATGTAGTTTTATAATAATCATCTCTCCCTTGTCTGTTGATAACCCAGACTGGCCGTGTTTCCCCAGAAAGGGATTAGCACTGAAGATTTATTCAGAGTGTCTTTCTTGAAAAGTCACATTTTGTGAAGATTGCAGTACCTCGTTGGATATATACATATATACAGATATACATAGTCTGCTTTATTGAGAGTGTGTTAATAGGGGTTTAGAGAGCTAGAGAGGAGAATATACTAGTTATATATTTATGTAGTTTCTGTGAAAATTGAGTCTGAAATGAGAACAGCTGCACATTATTAATGTGGCCTTCAGCTGGCAACAAACAGATTTTTATTGATTATGTTTTGTGGTAAAAAGTAGGATGTTTTCTATGTTGATGTATTCATATTACCTTACTAATTTGTTTATAAAGCAAACATAAAAAAAATCAAAAATAAACAGACTGACTTAAAGAATTGTAGTTCTGTGTGATTCCCCAAGTTGTCATATGTGTATCATGTGAAGTAAAGGCTCATTCTGCAAGAGCTCTTTTTCATGCCACTGAGGAAGAGTAATAGCCAAAGAAAACCCACCTTATTAAAGAATGTGAGCTATTTTCAGGCATCATAACAGATGAGGTTTCCTTGGTTGAGCAGCCATTCCTCATTGTGGCTTTGGGAGAAGCAAGCGTAAGATGACAATGCAATAACAGAGTGTACTGCTCTGGCTCATAACAACCATTTAAGGTGGATCTTTCCTACTTAGGATAGTATCAAATATTTGTGATTTTGGAAATTATATGCTCATCAATTATCCAAAATATTTACAAAAGAAGCCTTTCTGACAACATGTACAATTCAGAGGGTATTTTCCTATTAAAGTTTAAGATAAGATTGTCCTGTGTCTGGTATGAAATGTAGGAAAATAAAAAGCAGCAAATATTGTCTGATACATAATACACTGCAGAAGTTACAAGTGAAATTCAATCCTTAAGTTCATTTCTTTTAGAACAGGGATCAACTTTCGGAGGTGCATGCTGTCTACATCAAACAGTGGCTACAACTTCAAAAAGTTCAGTAGGATACAGTCATCCTTATTAACTCTGTGAGGAGACTGAGTGTTGTGGTATATTTGATAGTTAAATGTACAGAATAAAAACATTTAGGATTTATTTAATACAATCATTTAGAGTTAGTTTGCATACTATCTTGTGTAACATGCACTGGTGGCCGCTAGATTAATACATGCAAAAAACAACGAGCATTAACTGCGTTTCCCAGCTGATCCAACATCTTCATATGAACAATAGCATTAGCATGAAAATGCATGGTTTTAGTCCACATTTAGGTAGCATTAGAAAAAGGAAATCTAACAGTCTGTCAAGAAAGATCATTATTAATCTTCCTCCCACAGCACGCCTTTAACTGCAGCACATATACAGTAGTGGGGGGTAATGGAAAACAAGAAAAGAAAATGAAGTCATTAAACTGAATAGATGCAACTGCATTAGCAAAGTTTTGAAACTACTGCGTTGGAGACTATCAACCTGTCTGGATTTAAATCACTTAAATCGACCTATACCATATTAAGTCTTTGGAGGATGACTTAAATGTATTGATTGCAGATTGGTGTTCTGTTATACTAATGCACAGATGTGGCACTGTTACGATATTAATAACAACAATGGGAGATATGGCTGAATGATCTTGCAAGCAAAGTAAGTGTGTTTCGCCAAATGAAAAACAAAGGATGAGACGAGCTGTAGCCGATGACAGCTAAAGATGAGGCCAGAAGCTTCATTAAAGAGCACTTCAGTGTATTCCTGAACAGTGGGGCTACACTGACCGCAGACAGTATAACAATATCATCAATTGCAATTACCACATTTGCTTTAACATCAACCTCTCAGATTGTATTATTTTCAAGCACATTCCTAGCTTTCAGTTTCATACATAGATTGTCTTTCCTTCATTCTGTTGCCAGGGATTACACAGTACAATGCAAATTTCAAAAGCAGGCCCTTGAAATAAAGTATTTTTTTCACCCCCAATAATTCATATCCAGTTCCAAAGCACCAAAGAAGAGTTGAAAAACAGCAGTCATTACAGACTGGTTTGTTTGTATTGTAATATCAGCAGTAATGTTCTATCAGCTACAGAACAGAAATGTGTTTTTGTACATTATATTCCACGAGGCACTTATATAATGAAATTGTGGAGTGTTTTGATGTTTTGAATGCAGGGGGCATCATTTATATATTTCATATGTCTTTCTTTATATATTTCTGTTGACGCTATGTGTTTATGGTAATTCATTTAGAACAATTTGCAGATTATATTTTTCACTTTAATATGGTATAACCCAATGCACTCGCCATCCTATCTCCGCACTGGTTTTCTGGGTCGACTCATCTTTCACATCACACTTTGAATTAAACTATACTCGTGATTACCCATATATTATTAACACTTCAATTTACTGTAATTTCTCCTGCCCCTACCCCACCCCTTCACACATCCTGGGGTTTAACTCTATTACATTTGCACTTGTTAGCTCATTTGTACTAGAATGTGTGCTTGTTGTGTTTTGTATTGATTGTATTTACTGCACTCATTATGCTTTGAAAATGTGTCTTTTGGAAACTGTAAGTCACCCTGGCAAAGGGCGTCTGCAAATAAATAAAATAATAATACAAATTTTATACAGTGGAGGCTATAATATTTTTTAACTTTAATTATAATGTAAAATGTCCATCAATTAATGTCCCATTCTGCGAGCCAGCCCTAAAATGTAATAGTAATGTTTAATATTACGGTACATAAATTGCAATTATATAATATTTCTAACCGTGAGTTAACAGAGAACAGGATGTGAGAAACCTTGTAGTAAGTGATGTCTATTTTGACAAATCTGGTTATTACACATTTATAAATGTGTGTACCTCTACACTAAAAGTGTCACCAATATCATATTTTTTTTAGGGGGAATACATGGAACCAAAATGCTACTGAATGTAAACAGCAATTCAAATAAGCTTTTTCACTAATCCCTGCACCATATTGTATTAAACCTCTCCAATTTCATTTAACTGACCAACAATAACGGTAACAGTACTACCAACACCAATAACAAGCTGTTCTAGTCTGTAGTTCCCCCAGTTGTTCTAAATGTCTGCCTGAGTTGTCTGCACTTGTTTTTCAGTCTCTCGTCAATGTTCAATTTATTGTCTGAAGAACATCTTGTCATGCGCTGCCCCAATATCTTACATCAACAGGCTTGGTATACAGCTGCTGGCTCACGTAGGCAAAATGATAATTTGTTAATGAGCTATTGATTTTATCTAAGATCTTAACTGCTCTATACACAGAATCTAAATTAGAGTTCTGTTCAGGTAATTTAAAACATACTGACAGCTGCAGAACTCTTTCAGGATGTAATTACTAATTTTTTCATTCTTTTTAATAGCTGTTGATTTTTAAATAATGGTGATAAAACCCAAATAATTGACAAAGGCAGTGTGGAAAAGGAACTTGAAAAAAAAGTGAACTATTCTTTGGGAAATCACAAAGGAAGGAAAATAGAAAGCAAGATGAAAGTCACTAATGCTTTCTATTAGCTTTTCTGAGCTTTATTCAATACATTTGACTCAGGCTCCTGTTAGACCTGAGAATTCAGATGAGAGACATTGCATTATGAGTGTAACATGCAAGAAGTATTATTTGTAAGAACTGTATACCGATTTAGCCATTTATCTTTAATTCTACTTTTAATGTATTTTTTTGTATTCAGGAAGGTATGTCATACATAAAACGGGTTAAAATAGTTAAGCCGAATCTTAAAGAGAGGAGATTACAAGGTGGATTTCAATCAAGTATCTGAAATTGTGAAAGGTATTGAACATGTCAGCTGAAAAGGACTACTCTGAGCTCAGCTATGAAACAGGGATCTGAGGGTGAAGTGGAAAGTAAGCACAGGTGCTTTAAGGCCTGAAAATTGGAGTCAGTGCGTTAAACAAAGGTTTGCAGCTGTCCTGAACAAACTACTCAGCTTCCCAGATTTAGAGATGATTCCCTTGGAGACTTCAAGACACAGCCTGATGAGATTCATGGACCAATGAACTGGCAACCAAATGAAAAAAGAACCTGAGTGGCATTCCTGTTCTGTAATCTATTTGAATAATATCACAGAGTTATAATAATAGTAAATAGTAATTAAATGTTTTGTCAGATGTTAACTTTATTAATGCCCAGAGATTGATTATATTTATCTATCTATCTATCTATCTATCTATCTATCTATCTATCTATCTATCTATCTATCTATCTATCTATCTATCTATATATCTATACACAGCTCTGGAAACAAATAAGAGCAAAATGATCAGTTTCTCTGGTTTTACTGTTTATAGGTATGTGTTTGGGTAAAATTAACATTTTTGTTTTATTCTATAAACTACTGACAACATTTCTGCAAAATTCCAAATAAAAATATGAATGGAATGGAATGGCTGCCATACGTGTAGAGATGCTGATTTAAGAAAATGACAGTGGTCTCTCAGAGCTGTATATATACATATACACATATACACTCACCTAAAGGATTATTAGGAACACCATACTAATACTGTGTTTGACCCCCTTTCGCCTTCAGAACTGCCTTAATTCTACGTGGCATTGATTCAACAAGGTGCTGAAAGCATTCTTTAGAAATGTTGGCCCATATTGATAGGATAGCATCTTGCAGTCGATGGAGATTTGTGGGATGCACATCCAGGGCACGAAGCTCCCGTTCCACCACATCCCAAAGATGCTCTATTGGGTTGAGATCTGGTGACTGTGGGGGCCAGTTTAGTACAGTGAATTCATTGTCATGTTCAAGAAACCAATTTGAAATGATTCGACCTTTGTGACATGGTGCATTATCCTGCTGGAAGTAGCCATCAGAGGATGGGTACATGGTGGTCATAAAGGGATGGACATGGTCAGAAACAATGCTCAGGTAGGCCGTGGCATTTAAACGATGCCCAATTGGCACTAAGGGGCCTAAAGTGTGCCAAGAAAACATCCCCCACACCATTACACCACCACCACCAGCCTGCACAGTGGTAACAAGGCATGATGGATCCATGTTCTCATTCTGTTTACGCCAAATTCTGACTCTACCATCTCTACCAGTACTTGGTGGCAAAACCCTTGTTGGCAATCACAGAGGTCAGATGTTTCTTGTAGTTGGCCACCAGGTTTGCACACATCTCAGGAGGGATTTTGTCCCACTCCTCTTTGCAGATCCTCTCCAAGTCATTAAGGTTTCGAGGCTGACGTTTGGCAACTCGAACCTTCAGCTCCCTCCACAGATTTTCTATGGGATTAAGGTCTGGAGACTGGCTAGGCCACTCCAGGACCTTAATGTGCTTCTTCTTGAGCCACTCCTTTGTTGCCTTGGCTGTGTGTTTTGGGTCATTGTCATGCTGGAATACCCATCCACGACCCATTTTCAATGCCCTGGCTGAGGGAAGGAGGTTCTCACCCAAGATTTGATGGTACATGGCCCTGTCCATCGTCCCTTTGATGCGGTGCAGTTGTCCTGTCCCCTTAGCAGAAAACCCCCCCCAAAGCATAATGTTTCCACCTCCATGTTTGACGGTGGGGATGGTGTTCTTGGGGTCATTCCTCCTCCTCCAAACTCCACGAGGTGAGATCTTGCATGGAGCCCCAGATCGAGGGAGATTGACAGTTATTTTGTGTTTCTTCCATTTGCGAATAATCGCACCAACTGTTGTCACCTTCTCACCAAGCTGCTTGGCGATGGTCTTGTAGCCCATTCCAGCCTTGTGTAGGTCTACAATCTTGTCCCTGACATCCTTGGACAGCTCTTTGGTCTTGGCCATGGTGGAGAGTTTGGAATCTGATTGATTGATTGCTTCTGTGGACAGGTGTCTTTTATACAGGTAACGAGCTCAGATTAGGAGCACTCCCTTTAAGAGAAAATCAATTTATAACTTTTTTGAAATGCGTTTTTCTGGATTTTTTTGTTGTTATTCTGTCTCTCACTGTTAAAATACACCTACCATTAAAATGATAGACTGATCATTTCTTTGTCAGTGGGCAAACGTACAAAATCAGCAGTGGATCAAATACTTTTTTCCCTCACTGTATATATATATATATATATAAATTCACTAACATACACGCACACAAATGTATTTCAAAACATAGTAATGAGTTCTGAGAAAGACACAAAGCTCTCTGGGAGAATCTAGCAGCAAAGTACAATTTTGCTTGATAAACCCCATTGATTTTCTCTCAGAAGGTCTGTGCATCTGATAAGCATGAAGAATTCAGGTCAGGGTAGAGGATATAAGATGAGATGATGATAAATGCGTGATTGACAGGTTTGGTAGGCTCTACACATAGAAACACATGCCCACCCACCAGATGTCCTAAAAACACACCCTGGAATTTCTTTACTGTTCTACACATCTCCTTTGTGTTCATTAATGCTGCTAACAGGACATGGATTACATATGACACTAGCAAAGTGTCTAATTAATTAACCTGCACCTAATTCACGTATTATTGAAAGAAAGACATACAGCTGGCTATTTTTCTTTCATGCATTTGCATGTGCCATGGATGTAGCATGTTCAAATGTTTGAGACTTCAAGGCTAACATGATTTTCTTGCAAGGTTTTCTCAGTGATGCTAATTGGACTTGCACTAGATTGATGGACTTGTCTCTCACCTTCAATAAATCACAAACAACTCTGTATGCCGTTTAATTCTTCAGAGGTAGATTGCTACAAAATTGTATCTTCCTACAAATGAATAAGCAATTACACCAGAACCGCTTATGGCGAAGTATATATAAAACAATGCATATACATCACAGACAATATAAAGGAAGCAATTTTGTTGATGTAGTTCACTAAATGATCATAGTGTAGTCAAATAAAGTGCACTGAAAACATGACTGACATTCTTATTGTCCTGTTAATAGTAAATAAAATAAACATGAAGTATTTATATTTCTCATATTAGAAATGCCAAACCTGGCCTCTCCTGGAAGGCCAATTGTAAGAAAAGTCCTTTGAATTTATCTAACAACCTTTAATAATATGTAGGTTATTTTGGAGCAAAAGCATTTTCCAGAACATTTATTCACCAAGGATTTCATATGCCCCTAGGTGATAAAGAGTATTGATTTTACTTCAGAAAGGACAACTCTTTCATGTAGAATTTGATTGATTGTGCTGTGCCTTTCCGTGAAAATGTCATGTCTGCACAAACGATTAAAACAACCCAGAATATGTGTCTTAGACATTTATGTTTGATGTAGTCCATCCTCTTTGTTGCTACGTCAAGGACTGAGTTAGTATGCTGTTGATTATAAATCCTTACTTTGGTAGATAAATAAATCAATAAATAAAAATACAAATCAATTGCTTTAAATATTTTGGTAACACTTTACAATAGGTTTCCCTAATTACAGTGTATTAACATAGTAGGAACTCATAATTACTTACTGATAAGAGCAGTGTAATTATGCATTTGTTAACATTAATTTGTACTTAATGTGTAAAAAGTGGGCCACCCCTGTATAGCTCCAAATGCAACCTTACAAATGTGTCCTTACATATACTGTTAATCATTTTAACACATGTGTTTGGACAGATATGCTGATGTGATGTATTTTTTTAGCCCCCTTTGCCTGTTTCAAATAACGATTTTTGCAGATATCCTGCAGGACTTCTTTCACAAAATTAAGTGTGAAATTCTGGAAGTACAGTACTTGAACAACAGGCAAATCCCAAACATATCAATTCACCTTTTTGCATGTCTTAATAATTGAATTAAGTTGCATAAAATGTAATCAACATGGAGTACTATGATATTTAAATCATTGTCTTTACGTGGCTTTGGAGAACTGCTAGGATGTTAAATTCGAACATCTTAAACTCTTATGAAGATAAACTCTAACCAATATGTAAAATGCACATATGTAATGCAGACAAAAACACATGAATGAGTGCAGTAATGATCAATTGAATTATTGGGGCCATTGGAAACAAATTTTGACATTTGTATTCAGTCACATCCAGTCACTGAGATATAAACAAGTTCATAAAGCACCTTTAAAAGGTTAAAATAAAACTAAATCATGAATGCAGCATAATACACTGTTAATATAACCTATATTAATGAATCGGTAACCATAATTTGATAAAACCTTTGTAAATTGTAGGAAACAAAAGATACTTTAAGTCCATGCTTTAATACAGGGTTCAACTAGGTTGGCCAATGTTGTTCTGAGCTAATAGTTGGCGTCCTGACGGTGTTTCCTCTGGTAACAGCGGGTGGGGGGGGGGTATGGGGGGGTGATGTGCTGACACTCCGAAATACGAAAAATAAATAAATAAAAACATAAATAAATAATTGGCCAAAAAAATATTGCTGGGCCGCCAGTTGCAGAACACTGCTTAAATAGATTCAAAGTTGAATTCTTGATACTTCTCCTTTGCAGTACTTATTAGTTATTATAGAAGGGAGACGCACAGTGAGGAGAATCAAAGTCAGCAAAATGATGAAAGATTCCATAGCGATTGAATGCAACACACCACACACAGTTATAATAATTATAATAATATAGTAATAAACATATTAAAAATAAAACAAAACAAGTTTCAGAAATATTATGAGAGAAGTGTCTTTAGATGATGAGACATCCTGAAGGTACCCTACTTATAGTGAGGGAAAACAGTCACCCACTGGCAGAGAGCAAAGGCAGACTCGCTTACTGATTCATCTACAAAGACCCTGGAACAAAGCTCTCCAGGGCCATGGTGTCTTTTATTGTGAGGTCCCAGGTAGAAAATAAATAAATACGTAAATAAATAAATAAATAAATAAATAACAATTTATTTTCTTCACTGCAACTTCAGACTACAGAAGAAATAAAAGTGAGCCTAACCTAATTTACAGGACTTTGAAACCATTCTAAAATATAATAAATACGTAAACAGTTCCTCTGCAGCTCAGGAAGCTAATTCACAAAAACACGCGTGGTTTTCAACGACCCAATTTCAAACATTGTTTTTCTCTCCCCCTGTACATAAAAAATTAAACAAAATGGTAGATGTGAAGGGGAAACCTGCCTCAAAGTTCAGGTATGAGAAAAATAAACAAATATATAAGCCTTTGAATAGTGAAATTTTAACAGCATAAACACCTAGTAATTCAGAGCTTGGTCTTTCTTCTAAGGAGATATAGTACGATTACATTCCTCAGAGAGAGAGTTCACTAACATTTCCCTATTTGTTCATGAGTAAACACTGTTCTTAAATATGAAGGGAAGAGAGAAAAGGATAGGAGATTGCAACTGCTGTGCAAAATAACGTATCTCAGAAAAATAGATCTCAGATGCTTGGTGTAGGTTATGTGGAGATCATTCAGTTATCATGAGCATTGCAATGTTGGAACGTGTGAAATGGAGCTTTCTGCTGAGATATCATTAGTTATCTCCAGATGAATGGTCAGCAAATGATTAATGTTTAATCTTTTAGAGAACCGTTGCCTTTATGTTCTGGAAGAGTGAGCGGCAAACTTGACATATCCTAGATTAACTAGTCGGCTTTAGAGCCTTATACGTTGGAAGCGTATGAATCTCTTTCAGTGTGTCTGCGTATGATTAACTCCTGAGTAAAAAACAGTCCTACAAACCTTTGGTATTTATTTTTTGATGAGAAAAGCTGTCAATATTTCCACTTGATCGTCCTTATACCAGATTAGAAACCACAGTCACCTGTATACAATAATCACTCCATGTCTCAGCTGTGTTTGCAACTGCTAATGAACGTGCTTTGAAAACTCGGTTCATGGTCACATGTTGGGATTCAAAGGGAATTTCATATACCTTATCGATGTTTACCATGAGGAATCATAGTAAGTGTAAAGCTTACAGTTCCTAAATTGAGTTTTTTTAATAAATGGTTTCATATTCTCAAGCCACTCACACCATCAACCATACCTTGATTGATTGTCTTGAATTTGTGTTTCCATTCACCCAAATGATGGTACCTTGTTGTATTGCATTAACAAAAAGATTAAAATAAATGATTGACCGCATGGATGTTTGGTTGAATTCAGCTTTGATTGCAGTATTCCGTTTTTATTGCAGTTTAATGTCTTCAGAATTTGCTGGCAGGTGTTTTAGATGTGATGGAAAGTTAAGAGAAAATAGGTCATATGAAGTATCAAAGCACCTGCAAGATCTATCACATACTTTTACATTTAATCCCAGGACCTTAAATATTTTGCCTTGTTCTTGGGTGTATGGGTTATACCAAAGATAGGGCAAGGTTGATTTTTCTTTTCAGTTGCAAGGCTAGAAACAAATGAACAAGGTATTTTAGATACCATGCTGATTAAAGTGCCAAATAGCTCTAACTACATTAAAATGAAATGTGACCACTGCCCAGAAGAAAAGGAGGGTAATGTCAGCCTTTTTCTTTTTCCCATAATAGCAATATCTATCTGCAACATTAGAGATAATGTGAGTGTCTATTCATATTCCACATACAAAGAGACAACTCGGGCCTGACAGATCTCATTACATTTCAGAATGCGCTGGTCAGAAATGATTAAAAATTTACAAAATTAAAAGCTATTACAAAGAAACATATAGTATTGTAGATTTACATTTCTCTTCATTACATATCTATATATATATTATTATATTTTTATAAATTATAATGAGAGACAGCAACAGAATAACAATTTCTGTCAGCTGGAAACTGGAAGCTCTAACTTTATGTGAAAACGTCTTCTGTTAGTATTGGGTGCAGGAGCCGAATGCAAGTTTCTGACATCCTCCTGCATGCATAATTTAGTAGTAAACTATCCATTTGCTGAAATTCAGATGTCACACAAGACTAGATTTCTCTTTTTATTGAAAATGTTTCTAGCTGCATTTTTATGTCTGAGAACCACACGAGAGATCAAAAGCACCAGAACCAAACCTGCTAAATAATCATAATTTCATTTTAAAAGAAATGTAGGCACTGAAAGGAAATGTCTAATTCGCACAAATCTGCTCGCCATCTTGATGCTCCTCATTATTGCTCCTTATTTTATCTGTACATGTTCTTGCACTTTAAATGGTATGTCATTGTATTTCGTTGTATTGTTTCCAATGTTATTATGTGTCATTAAGCATTGGAAAATTTGTAATCAATCTTGGCAATGATTTTCCCTGCATATGGTGGATGGATTTAACTTAAATGATTATCGTTTAACTGAAATGCCTTTTGGGAGACAGCATGTGTATTACCAAGATGAATGACTGGAAATGTTGTAATGCAGAAATACTGAGAAAGAAAAAAAATCTGTTCCATGCAGTACTGTTCCACGTATTGCTCCAGTCACAGCATTGTTGCTTTCTTTTAATTAGCAATTGGCAAACACTCAGCTTAGAATAACAGACTGTAACTCATCACTGGCAGTAGAATTTGTTCTTAAATAATGGAATGAAAGGTTAATAAAAATAAAAAATACTTGAAAAGTGTGTATTTGTGACGATTTGCCGAATCACAGTATTTCAATTAATACAGTGCTTCCGGAAAGTATTCACAGTGCTTCACTTTTTCCACATTTTGTGATGTGGATTAAATTAATTATTTTCCTCAAAATTCTACAAACAATACCCCAATACCCCATGACAACGTGAAAGAAGTTTGTTTGAAATCTTTGCAAATTTATTAAAAAAAAAAAACACATGTACATAAGTATTCACAGCCTTTGCCATGACACTCAAAATTGAGCTCAGGTGCATCCTGTTTCCACTGATCATCCTTGAGATGTTTCTACAACTTGATTGGAGTCCACCTGTGGTAAATTCAGTTGATTGGACATGATTTGTAAAGGCACACACCTGTCTATATAAGGTCCCACAGTTAACAGTGCATGTCAGAGCATAAACCAAGCCATGAAGTCCAAGGAATTGTCTGTAGACCTCTGAGACAGGATTGTATCGAGGCACAGATCTGGGGAAGGGTACAGAAAAATGTCTGCAGCATTGAAGGTCCCAATGAGCACAGTGGCCTCCATCATCTGTAAATGGAAGAAGTTTGGAACCACCAGGACTCTTCCTAGAGCTGGCCACCTGGCCAAACTGAGCGATCGGGGGAGAAGGGCTATAGTCAGGGAGGTGACCAAGAACCCGATGGTCACTCTGACAGAGCTCCAGCGTGTCTCTGTGGAGAGAGGAGAACCTTCCAGAAGAACAACCATCTCTGCAGCACTCCACCAATCAGGCCTGTATGGTAGAGTGGCCAGACGGAAGCCACTCCTCAGTAAAAGGCACATGACAGCCCATCTGGAGTTTGCCAAAAGCCACCTGAAGGACTCTCAGACCATGAGAAACGCAATTCTCTGAAACAAAGATTGAACTCTTTGGCCTGAATGGCAAGCGTCATGTCTGGAGGAAACCAGGCACCGCTCATCACCTGGCCAATACCATCCCTACAGTGAAGCATGGTGGTGGCAGCATCATGCTGTGGGGATTTTTTTCAGCTGCAGGAACTGGGAGACTAGTCAGGATTGAGGGAAAGATGAATGCAGCAATGTACAGAGACATCCTTGATGAAAACCTGGTCCAGAGCGCTCTGGACCTCAGACTGGGGCGAAGGTTCATCTTCCAACAGGACAACGACCCTAAGCACACAGCCAAGATAACAAAGGAGTGGCTACAGGACAACTCTGTGAATGTCCTTGAGTGGCCCAGCCAGAGCCCAGACTTGAACCCGATTGAACATCTCTGGAGAGATCTGAAAATGGCTGTGCACAGACGCTCCCCATCCAACCTGATGGAGCTGGAGAGGTCCTGCAAAGAAGAATGGGAGAACCTGCCCAAAAATAGGTGTGCCAAGCTTGTAGCATCATACTCAAAAAGACTTGAGGCTGTAATTGGTGCCAATGGTGCTTCAGCAAAGTATTGAGCAAAGGCTGTGAATACTTATGTACATGTGCTTTTTTATTTTTTTATTTGAAATCTTTGCAAATTTATTAAAAACAAACTTCTTTCACGTTGTCATTATGGGGTATTGTTTGTAGAATTTTGAGGAAAATAATGAATTTAATCCATTTTGGAATAAGGCTGTAACATAACAAAATGTGGAAAAAGTGAAGCGCTGTGAATACTTTCCGGATGCACTGTACATGTGATCTAGAAAACAAGGTGTCCACTTTCATTTGGTATAAGAATTAACTGAAAGTTTGCTAACTGACCACCTTGGTGTAGTACTTTGTACCTTGGTCTCTGCTTCATTTAATTCTGTCCAGTGAATCTCTTCTCTCCTGGTGAAGTAAATTAACAGAAAAGAACAAGCTTATAAGCCTCCCACACCGAGTGTTATAGTAGTCTTACTGTTGTTGCAATAATGTTATATAAAGCCCCTTTTAGCTCTTACCTATAACTTCAGTTGATCTTGTCTGCACTTGTTAGCTGTTAGATCTAGGATGTATGACTTGTATTTTATCTTACCTGTATATTTTAGCTATGCACTTCAGTAATTTTGAAACTGTAATTGTATTATACCTGATTTTAAATTTTCTACTGTATTATTGCACTTTTATTTTCTCTTGTATCCTGGATAAGGACATCTGCCAAAAAATAAATAATTATAAAACAGTAAAACATTGGGGAATAATATTATTGGCATCTTAAGCAAGAATATATTACACAGTTTTTCACACCCTGAAACCCTGAAGGAGCATGCACGCCAGAGTTTGACATATGCCATTATTTGGTAAATTTAATTTTTAAAGTTGCTTAAATGACAGAACCGCACTGGAAAAGTGCTATAAATCTTACTTATACACTATAGCCACATGTAAAGATGCATACAAACATGTTAGGAATGTGTTCCCCTTTAAGGCTGCCAGAACTACGTTAAGGAAGTAAAATTGGTTGGCAACCCAGTATGAATGTGGTGCATTACTAAAATGAGTCAGGAATTATTACTCCTCAGCTGTTTTTCTCTCTGTACTTGATTGATTTTTGTATACATTTATATGCATGCACAAAGCCTCATAAAGCACACTGTGCCCTTGCTGTACTTGAGATTTATAATGGTGCCCTTGATTGGTTTATTACGTATTCTTGCCATCAGCTTTCTTGCTACTTTAAACAAAATACAACAATAAAAGGAAGATAAAACTGAGATACAGCCATTCCAAATTGTAATAACATTGCAAGAGTTAGCAGTTATTTTTGTGCATTGCAGAAAACATATTCATGATCTATTTGCCAACCACTAAGAAACCTTTAAGAAACCAGTAAGAGACTTTTTATTCTAGGTGGAAACTTTATTGAATTTTCAATAAATAAATAAATAAATAAATAAATAAATAAATATGGAAAGAATATGAAATAAATACATTGTACTCTGCATGTCAAAGATTTATATTAAGCTTCACATTATATCTTCTTAAAAAGAAATATTATTTTTTGGCACTTGTTTAGGTGTTTAACATGTTATGTTTCACATTGCAATATTTCATTAACGTATACTCTAGAATGTCACGTAACAGATGATCTGAACCACATTGCTTGCCGTATTAATGAATGCCAATTAACTCCCCCCCCCCCCTCAAAGCCAATACTGAGGATAAATAAGCAGTCTGCTCAGGGGTGAGTTCAACTCCAGGTCAGGGAAGTTTTTTTGTTTTGTTTTACTTCCATCACAAATTCAGATTTTGAGCTGCTGAGGATAAGAATTTTAATCACTCAATTGTTACTGACTTATGTAAAGAAAAAAAGCTATTCTCTGTAGCTATCAGAGAGAGAAGATTGTCTAATAAGTACTAGCCATTTAGAAAAGGAAGGCCTACATTAAATAAAAAGGGAAATCACAAGTATTCTCTGGCAGACCTTGCTTCTGTAGACCTTGATACAGCTGGATTGAAAATATGTAAGAAATCATTCATTCTGGCAGTCATACAATATAAATAATACAATTCTAGGACTGGATTGTCTGGATTGTTAGTTATTTTAACCATTGCATTGAAACACTCAACATCTGATGCAATTTATTACTGGATATCTCAAGTCAGATGAGCTCTAACTGCACTCCACTGCACCGGATTCATTCCTGCTTGTTAACAAATTGTCCTTTGAGCCATTCATGGATGTCAGAGGAAAACTATTTAAAACAGGAGGGTTACCTTTCTAATGCAGCTGTGTTTCCCTTTTCCAGTCCCATCAGAATGTTTTGAAACATCTAATATACGAGAAAGGCCTCTTCTGGTCATTTAACTGCATATTGACACACACTTAAACCCCACTAATCTAATTCATCTTAAAGTTTAATTTAGTTTAGTTCTGCAGATGTATAATTTAAAGCAGCAGGAGGTTTTGATTTCAAACTCCTTTCCATTTAAAACTCATCAGGAGCAGACATTCCACAAGGTGGTGCTAAGAAGCCCAAGCCGAGATGAATTAGTGTATTTGATAACTAATATGATGTCATATTATAAACTGATCGAGCTCACACATTGTTTAAGATGTATTCAATAATGTACACAATCTTTCTATGCTATCGGAGAATTGACATGACATTTCCTATGAATTCCCAATGAACAATTGATTGATGATCAGATCAGAGGACTAAAGGGTGAATGACAGCTATGGGAGGCTTTATTAATGCCGCCCATGCCCAAACATCCCTCTCCTCTCCACTGTTTTTTTAGATAGCCCACAGGGAATGGCTCTGAGCTGTTTCTAAATGGAAGGGCTCTGTGAAGGCTATTAGAGATTGTCACACTGAGGTGGCTGCTGTGTCCCCAGGTCTCTCTGTAATGCTGCAACTAGAGTTTTTATTAAAAGGACTTTAAATAAAATTCAAGCTATATATATATGTGTGTGTGTGTGTGTGTGTGTGTGTGTGGGCATTAATTACAATAGAACACGTCATTCATTACACTGAATTCAATTTCTTTCCTATATGGATAATTCACTATCAAAGTCAACAAATCTTTCCATTCCATAACTTGATACAGCATAGACCTGATGCTAATAGGTAATAAGAACTGCGTGGGTCTGGAATTACATTGTGTCAATGTTGTGCAGATTAGTGCAGTACTTAATTTAGGCATATTTGGAAATGTATATTATATATTTGTTTCTTTGTTATTCATACATAAATAAATAATATCTGCAAGACTCTTGAATTTATTTATTGGAAAGCAATTTTTGTTCTGCAATCAAAATTTGCAGATTAATGTATCACAAATAAGATTCACAGAGTCTAGCATCTTTAGACCTTAGTTGTAATTGCATGATAACCTCTGAGTAAACAAATTTTCAAACCTGTACTGTACATTTTCAGCATCTTGAAATAAGAGTACAGAAATGTCTACTTCTTGGTATATTAATGTCTAAACTAGTCCATGCTTTACCTATGAACATTTTAATGTAGAAAAATATTAAATATCTTCATTGTGGTGATTTTATTTTACAAATACAATGATTGTTATTGATAGTGCCAAGCACTTTGCACCATACAGGTCCACCCAATAGAGCAATAAGCTCTCTATGCCAAAACTAACCAATGCAGGAGGCGTATCCCTGTACTGATTTTACAGAGGGGTTACGTCTGCATAGTTTTTTTATTTAAAATAACCTTGGCCACTCTGGTGTTTAAGGTTACTAAGTTTAAATACTTTGCCCTGCATAAAAAAGATAAAAATTAAACTATATATATTTTTATAATACAATAAAATATACTGTGCTGTCTTTTCTGTGCTATATACTTAGTATTCCAAAATGTTGTAATTTTATCAGTCATTTTCTAACAGCTTTTCTAAAAATGTCTAACATGAAACATTAATCATTAGAATCATTGTACTTTTGACATGCTCTGAAAATCTAAGCAGTTAATGCTGTGGATTTGAAGCCTTACACTTTTCCTTAGATGTGGGATGAAGTATTTAGTTCGAAGAAGTTTTGATGGGCAACACTTGATCAAAGCAGGAGAGAGCATTGTCAAGTGAGATTGTTCACTTCTAGAATGAAAACTGACAATGCATAAATGTCAAAGCCCCTGATAAGAATGAAAGTTATTTCTAATATCTTAAATAAATCTTCCTGGTTAAAAAATATATATAAAAAAAAAAAACTGCAGGAGACTGATTTTGGAGGCTAGGGTTTCACACGAGGAAGAATCCGTAATAAACCATTTGTATTGTAAATACTCGGTATTAAATCTTATAAACATTTAGGGAATCACTTCTGCACAAGTGCATCACAATTGATCAGGTAAAAAGAAAATCATATGCTGCTTCCAAGATGTCAGCTGTGAAAGGTGGTCCTTTGTTGCGGTATATACACTTGAACCTGCCAGAAATTCCACTGCCCCTTTTTGATATGCACCATTATTCAAAAACTCCCTGTCCCTTTTCAATTCTCTTCCCACTAATTCTTTAATCTGGAACAGCAGATGCCTCCCTATCAAAATTTCTTTCACAGACTGCTGACATTTTGAGATAAATGGAACTGCACTAGACAGCTAGCTAATTCGCATCTCATCCTGCTCAGAATTTCGATTGCAATTTGCTTTTAAGATGTCTATCCAAGTTGCCAGCACGGAGATATGTCAGACAAGAAGGACTACTTTAATGAAACAGGCAACATTGCATTTTGCATGGCAAACAAGAGTCGTTGATAGGGAAGGAGAACCTGTAACACATTTAAAATCCTATTAATGCATCTGTCAATGTAAAGCACCAATTTTAAACTCATCACAGAAAGAGAAATATAAATAGGTATTGTTTGCTTAGTACCTGCGGAAAAAATTGAATATTGAGAGTAACTGACATTTGTGAAGCATGAGATTTATAGCACTACATAATAACCCTGCATAACATGAAATCAACTGCAGAGCTATGGAGATGAAACTTTGTGATTTAGGTTTTTTCCAGCAGCTTCACTGATACAATATACACCATAACAAGTGGCCGTAGCAAATGTAATAGCATTTTCCCCAAAAGCATTTTAAAAACGCTCTTTCTAATGATTTCTTTGCCAGACTATTTGTTTCTCCTATCATTGTTATGTTTGCCTACTTAATCTGGTAAATTGGATCCTTAGAAAAAATCAGATAGAGAAAATGTTCTTTTAAAATTAACTAAAACTAAAACTAAATAATGTACCATGATTTAAACATCTGAGAGCATTGTTATTTATAAATGCCCAGATTCAACAATAAATAGTATTAGACATATTGAAAAGTTGCTTTATCTGTGTCTGTCAATGTTTGTCTTTACTTGTTACTTTGTAACATTTGAATCTTCATTCATCTCATCCTCTCGAGTTCTTTTTCATTCTTTTCAGATGTAGCTTTTCACATGGACTGACATTGATTTCCAATACACATTTATCATGCAAGGTAATTACAATGCAAAGAGTTTTATTACTTGTTCTGCAGAACTGGCATGATCTTTGTGGAAAGCACAGGTGCAGGTGAGTATCAAGCATTCCTGTTTCTCTTCCCTTAATACATTAAATCCAGGTTAATTTAGTCACCTTTAAAATGCTCCATTGACCACAGACAATATACACACAACTGCCTAAAGCAGCACAATGTTACAGTTACACCACAATATCATATTTTTTAGTTTTTCCTTCAGTGTTTTTGTACAAATTTTGAATTGTAAAGGTTAGCTGCCATTGTGAGTAACATTACAACGGACAGTCATTCTGAATAAAGACATAGCGTGGCAGAGATTACTTCCAGAATTGCTGATACACCAAACACACAAATTAGTTAAAATGTTCAACAGAATAACAGAGTTCTGGTTCTTAATGGGGATAATAATACAAGATGCCAACAAAGAGTTCTGTCTACAAGCAAATCCATGTTTCCCTTTGTTGAATAATGAAAACTGAAAGGAGTGGCTGCTTTGATTCAAACACATCGGCGGCTAATCTCTTTCAAGAAGACGTTTGTTTTCTCAGTCATGTTCTACTGCATAAAATAAAATGGGTGAAATGAAAAGATGGTGATAAAACATTTTGCTTCAAAGAGAATGTCTCTCTATGCCTGTACATTTATGTCCTTTTCCATTTAAATGTACAGAATACATTAAAAAAGGGGGGGAACAATGTTCATATGTCTATCATTCCTGGTGTGTTTGTATGTGTGACGAGTTACCTCTACATTCACTCAGAGCCTTGATGAGGTGCAGTAAATGGCTGATTTAGTGAATCCTATATTGAGTTGGAAGTTAACCCAGTGGGGCTGTTTGGTGGCCTTGTTAGAACTAAAGGATTAATGGATTCTTCAATAAACCAGGATATTTTAGACAATAAATTTGGTGCAAAGAAGCTCAAGCTTGGTCGCAAAGGGACTTTGCAAACATTCAAGTCTACCAGCAAATGGTTAATGGAGCAAAATTACATTCAATCTCCTAAGAAGTGGGTCAACTTATTAAAAGTTAGATCAGAAAGTATTTTGTAAACCAGAAGGAAGCATCAAGTATCTGGTTTGTTATGTACAGTAGTTTTGATTGGTTGAATTCAGACCTAAGGATTTTCTAGTTATGTGGAAAGAAAATCATATGCTTATTTTCGATTTGATTACACTTTATTTTACAATAATTGGACAATACATCCGGTGCCTAGTTTCCCAGTTTGTGACTTGAGGTTCTGGGGGGGACGGGGGGACAACGCTCCAAACAAAAGAGCTCCTATGAAGGACATGGCAGTGCTGCATAATCAAACAGAGATGTTAAAGGGTGTGGATAATTCAAAGCCTCACAACACGCTTGAAGCTGAGGAGCAGTAAATTAATTTGAATCTTAGACATGTCTCAGAATAAATTGATAGTTTATGAGCATTTCATGAAACAAATTGATTTGTCATACATAACTTATACCATTCACCAATTGAATACCAATAGAATTTTGTATTGGTCTTTTAATTTAATTGAACCTCTTTTAAAAAGTGTTATAAATTAGCTTTAGTGCTCTTCAAATTGAGTTTCATAACGTAAATGCATCACATTAAATCTACATGTTAAATGCCTTCACTTAATTAGCCCTCATAGTCAGCAAATAAAGAATATGATGAAGTAGAAGTATATTTGCTACTAGTAAAGTAAATAGGCACCCATGTGAGAGTCGGGAGGGTTTTATTTTTATTTTTATATACATATAACTCTTCAATTCAAACTGAGTGAACTTGTAGACGTAGGAACAGGCTCAATGAATTGGTCTACATAAGCCTTCAGATTTAATGGCTTTAATTGAATTGAACATTATAAGCTTCATTATATAAGATAAAACAAAGATTGTGATTTGTGCAGTAAAACAACAATCTTCAAGAGAGAATGAGAGAGGTGCGGGGCAAGAGACTCACACACAATAATGTTAGCAACTGGCGATGTGTCCTCTTTTATGTTTGCACCCTTTCAATTGTTTAAGGAATAAGAACAGTCATGGATGTAACTGAAGAAAGGATCTGACCGCCTAGGATATGTGTGTTGTTCCATGGGAAACTAAAACCGCCAATAGAAATACAGAGATGGAACCAAGCCTTGGGCATCATGTGACTGTGTGGGAACACAACCAAACACTCTTGTCCAAATAACAAAAAACACCACAGGGAAAAATAACAACATATATAGCAAATAAAGTGTTACCGTGTCTCGCTTTGGAAATTCCCAAGTATTGAACCACCAGGAGAACATTTGCATGTATCTACTGTACATGTTCCACTCAACATCCTCAGACACTTCTTCAGGTTGTCAAGTGAATATTAATGAAAGCATTGTGAAGATCAAAAAATGTTCAGACTTCAGAGACGCACACAGCCTGGTCCATTGGTCTTGAATTCGGACACAAGAGGAGGGTACTAATACAGTACTGGGAAGAAATGCAGGATACATTTACCTCTGCCATCCAGACCCTTTATCAGGTTATCAATGACTATTCCACTGTCTGCGGCTTTCTGTTCATTTTGAAATGAATTAAGTTTGGAGTCGGTGAGTAGGAGTTAATGCACTACATGCTTGTTGGCTTGCACAGTGGGTGTAATTTAACCGTGAGGCTTCAGCGCCTTTCAAAGAGGAGAGAGACTGTGCTGAATATGGGATGGAATAGTTTGTTTTTATGTGGTGAAGTGTAACCCAGGCCCAAGAGGAATGAGTGCATTGAAAACCACAGGATGAGAAGAAAGTGAATATTGAAAGGGACCTAAAAGCTGTGCAAACATACATTATGCAGGTTTCTGTGCGCAAGAGTAATATCAAGAACCAAATCAAGCAAAATATATGAAAACATTTGAGTACCCTCTTACTTTTTAATTGACAACAAGCCTCCTGTCTTGGAGCACAGGCAAAATGAAGAAAACACTTCCGTTACCTGTGGAACAATGGTGTCTGACTATGAACATGGCACTACACTGTTCAGTTTATTACATTAAATTAATTTCCCATGGATTTTTTCTTTCCCCAGTTCTTCCCATGCAAGAACAGAATATTTGGTTGGGTGGACCAAGTTTAATGGACTTTTACTTTAGTAATATACAAAGTGTTCTTTAGATACAACACAAACCAATTTAATGTTATTTTAAAGCATACACTTAATAGCTGGAACACAACTTGCTCTCACATGTATAGTTTCTAAGACCATCTTGACTTTAAAAAATGACAGTTGAGTTTTGTACAAATCTATCTCGCCTAGTCCCTCATTCTTTACTGTGGATGAACAACTGAATTTGTTTCAGTGTTTGTACATGCGATTTGATTTGTCTTTTCGCACTGAGTAGTTTAAGTTGTGTTTGATAACCATCACCATAGTACAAATAAATAACAGAAAATATTTTGTTCCCTCAAACAAACAAATAAACAAACAAACAAAACACATTCTATGATGTGGTCAGGATATGAAGTCAGTCTATGTATTGTTTGCAGTTACTCAGAGGTAAGTGACATTGTTCATATTTATTATTCCGCATCTCTGTAAACTTTATTTTTGAACTTTGAAAACTAATATCAATTCTCAAAGAGATGTATTAATCATTAAATAAAAACATATCATCACTACAAAAAATAAAATGAGAAAGGCCAACAGAAATCACAGCAGCAGAGATTTAAGAAAGCAACAAATATTTCACATGAATACCCAAACGTGTCAAACATGAACCTCTTTCATATGCAGATATAAAATACATTTGAATTTTGATTCTGTTAGATAAAATAGTCAGTGGCGCCCCCAGAATATTTTCTTAGGGGTGGCCAGATGGGGCCACTGAAAATCTTGGGGTGGCACCAGGGGGGTTTCTATAATATTTCAGCTAACGTGGGGTGTGGGTGGTGGGGGTGCTGATGGTATTTCATTCATGCTAACGGGGTGGGGGGGGCCGTGGGGGGCGGCGGTATGTCGTTCACACTAACGGGGGGGTGCTGATGGTATATCTTTCACGCAAGAGGTGGGTGGGTGCTGACAGGGTTTCCTTCACGCTAGCGGGGGGGGCGCAGACGGCATTTGTTGGGGTTGCCTCTGGAGGGGCCAGGCTAAAATCATAGTACTTGAGAAAAGCCTTACAAAAATATAGCAGATGTTAAGATCCTCAGTGGGTATTTAAATCAATCAATGGCAAAACAAATTCAACCATCAGTTCCTTTGGGGTGGGGGGAATAAAAACACTGTACAATAAATAATAAAAGCAAAGCATATAGGGCACAGTAGATGCCCTGGTACTGTATACACTTCAATGCCACAGAGACAGTATATTGTGTTTACTCCAAAAAACTGTCCCATTATTACTTTGCAGCACCCCGTGTGATGAGACTAGATGTCCTAGCAGAACATAGAGATTAAAGTTCTTCCACAAGACCAGCTTCAGGGGAAGCTATATCCTAAAGCATAAACAGTGGCAGTCTGCCATTTCCAATGAAGGCCAGGGGGCAAACAAGTCTTAAGTGTCTGAAATACGAGCAGGGTAATTCAGTCCAGCCACTGCACAAGGTGCTGTTCAGACCATGTACATTCCTAACATTTGGGCAGCACAGCTTTGAGCGCTGAAAGCCTGTGTGCATTTTCGTTCCCCTGCAGCTGCTTTACTGCACCCTGTCAGCAGCACTTACAAAGCTGGGATGGAGGAAGAGAAGCGAAGCACCCAGTTCCAAGCCTCTTCTTCTGGAAGAAAGAGCACTGCGATTTGCCTTTCCCCGCCAACGAATTGACAGGCAAAGTGTTTTGTAAATGGACATCCAACCAGAGGGTGACTCAGTCCAGCAACAGTATTTGGGTTCACCAGGGCATTCTCAGCGAAGGTGAGAGTGAAGCACTGTCATACTGTCGGGGCTTTTCATACGCTTTCAAGAGTGCCATGCTTTTCTCAATTAAATCCTAGCCTGAACAGAAAGCAGCAGAGATATAGGCCGATAATTTAGGTAGGGGTGGAAAATCACAGTTCTTGTTGGTAACTTGCAATGCTCCCTCAAAACTCATTTTGAGTCTCCTGCATGTACCAGTATTGGTGCCATTTGTTTCTAAACCAGCAATTAAATTCCCTTGTCATTATTTAGTTAACCTTTCAAAACAATATTCTGGAAGTACAATTGTTTGGTTGTTATTACTATAGTACTTACAATTGCCTACCAGAATATATGGATAATGGTTAGATGGATAAATACTACTGACAAAATTGGGGGGTTATCAACAGTAACCCAGGTGTTTCAGAAGTTTGAGTGACTAATGTTAAATAATCTTGACCAGGGAAATAGACCACTGTATTTAATACTGAAAAATCTTTAATATCATTATTAGCTGGTGTTTGGTATTTCTTTGTGGTAATGAAGACCACAATTAAATATCTATTTTTCTAAACGGGATGACTTTCATTGACTAAAGTATAGATGGTTCAGAGAGTCATTTCAGGGATCACAAGGGTAATAGTGTGAATGCTGTTTTATGATCACATTTGTCATTTAGAGCTCCTCAGACATACTATCTGTTAAAAGCCTTTAAAATCATACAAAGTGCCTAATGAAAAGCATATTTAATAGCTTACCCATGTGTTTTGCAGTATTATGATAGTAGTCTTTTATGGCCAGGTAACACAAAACATCCCAGGTGTGTAAAGTTGAGATATGAAACATCTGTGACTATTAAAGTCATAATAATGCAGTCATGCACTTCAAGAGGAAAAATGGTAATTCAAAAAATATATATAATTATACTCTAATGATTCAAATGAAATGTATCCACAATTTAATTTGGTAAATTATGCGACTGCATTAGTATGATTTAATGTCATATCTCTTGGGGAAAGCATCTCAATTAAAAGAAAGCATATTCAAGCATATGTAATAATTTAATGCATGTATTGCTTTACAAAAAATGAATATATTTAAAGCTTCGCAACACTCTCCTTATTTTCTCGTTATTGCATTTTGAAGTGAAGAATTTATATGGTCATATTAAATAGTTATGAAACTATCCTTGTGCTGTGCAGAACTAATTGATGCACTGAAGCAAAAATTAAAAGCTTTCAAATATAAAATGAAATGGATAGGATCATTCAGAAAGCTCCATTTATATGTTACTTATATGGGCATATAAATTCCCTATGAATGTAGAATGATCAGGATTATTGTAGCACAGTTCACCCAAACCAATAGTTTTTATTATGATTTTCTTTATTATATATAATTACATAGTAATAATATTCATAAGTATAGAAGCTAAGGTAACTGCTGTTGTTGAAATCTTAATATTGTTTTCTGGTGATGCTAAGCTAGTATTAACTGATGTCAGTTAACTGTATGACCTTATAAGGGGATGGTGGAAAATCTGACTACATTTCAGCCGCTATTGCTACCAATTACCCCCCTCTCACACACACATATATATATGAACTGTAATTGAACTGACATTTAAAAGTATAAGATGCTGATCATGTAGATTGAAGCTTATTTTATTATGCGTACGACCTACAGGACTCCTCACACTGCATCACTAGAGACTCAGGTTTAAGAGTCAAATGGAGGAGCTGTTACTTAAATTCACAGAACAAAAAGTGAGTAGCAAATGCAGGAATTTGTGAATGTTGTTAATGAAACATTCAGACAAAATCTAAATCATAGTTCATTCATTAATCTAAACTAATTTCACTGTCATCTTAATGTGGACTCATTTTCAACGCCATCAATCACATTTTAGCACAAAATGTAAGTAATTGCAAAGGGTTTGTATTAATTGGAGAGTGACAGTGACAACATGATGTACCGTTTTCGTTTTAAATTCATGGTTTATTGTTGATTGTTTTCAGTATGGAAATGACCGTGTTGCCTGTTGGGATCCTGCATTTTGTGACGCCTAATACTTAGCAGTGAGAGAAGATTTCTATTACCACTTCCAACATTACATAGAAACACACCCTGGAAAATCTGGAATTCATTAAAAAAAAAAAAACTGCCTCTTTGTGGCAGCCAATAGAATCAGTACATTAGGTAGTACCTTGACCTGAGATGACCTACCAATTGCAAGTGTAAAACCCTTCTGGCTGATTCTCCTTCCCTCCCCAGTTTACTTTTACTCTAGGTGGGCCGAAGTCTGACAACATTTTGAAGGCAGTGTTAGCCCTTTGTGCAAAGATGTGTACAAACTATCAGGAATGGCTATAGGTGTCTTTAACTATTTTATCCATTACTCCTCTGTATGGATAGACAGCTATAGTATTCATGGTGGCAATGCCTAATTAAGACAAATGAACAGTAGCCTTGCCTTTAATCCCACACAGAACAGGCCAGGAGGCTCTTGCAGGTTTACGTTTCCACACTCACATCAGCCCTGCCAGCAGCTTTTGTCACACTTGGTTGCATCCCTGTTCCTCCACCCAACCAGCCCCCACTCAAACTTTCTTCAGATGTAAATACCTTGTGACACCTGTGTAGACAATGATATGTGGGCATGGCTAAATCTCTCCAAACCAGCGGATTTCAATTTATCTCCAGTTTGACAGGCACTAAATGAAACCATGCACAAAGATAAGGCCGGGGAGATCACTATAATCTCATTTAGCCCTGTGCCTTCGTCCAGCCAGTCTCACCAAAGGCTTTCCAGGCATGTTCATGGGCTTTAAGGTAATTTTCCAGTAATGTTAATCACTTGTCTGTTTTGTGTGATTAATGTCTTTCTTTCACATTTCAAATTTTGGAGATGATGAGACATTTTTGAAATTTTGTATTGATCACATGACTATAAAAAATGTATGTGTGTGTGTGTGTGGAGGAGGGGTCAGCCTACATGTACACATTACTCTTCCCATAAATGCTACAGGTTGGAAATCTTTATGGAGCTGATGTATGTATGTTTTAGATCTATACATAAAAGGGAATCTAAAACAGTTAATGATGTGTTAAATTGTCGATCCTGCCCTTAGCTTGAGCAACAGCTCAGGGCAGGATCGACGCATTGATCTGCGGTGTGTCACCATAGGTCAGTGTTACCTTTGATGGATATTGACAGTTTACTGTTAAAAACAGAGAATTAACAGGGATAATTGCACATAGTTCATATCTCTGTGGATTTGGGTTTTGGATCATTTAGCTTAACTGATAGCAGCTACAGAGAAGAGGCTTGCTAAATCAAAGACTTGCCTGATCTCAGTTCTACAAAACTTTGTGGTCGAGGTTCTTTACATCTGGGGATGCGATTAAGTTCTCCTGTGTTTTGCTCATTATTATGTAAACAGACATTTCCCTCGTTTATGGAATCTGGGTGGTGTACACTTTCACCAAATAAATTATAATTGAGTTGTTGTTGTTGTTCTTTTATTATTGGAGCAGTGTGACTCATGTAAGTCATCAGCTTAGTATCTCTGTTGGAAACTAACTTCCTCAAATATTATTCACAAACCTAAACTTATCCCCACTTATCATTCTTTTCAACATAATTACACATTGTGCAGAGATAACTTCTCACACAGTAAATAACTTCTCACACACCGTACTGTAGCTACATAATGTATAATGGTGAATGAATTATACATTCTGACAGATGTTGTTTGTTAAGTAACGGTGCATTTTATATTTGACTCATTACTGATGTTGTAGATTCTATCTCCATTGTTGGGAAGCCCGGTCCCTTAAAAGGAAGACTACATTTGTCATCCTGTGGTCTGCAGTGACATTTGCTTGAATTACAGGCCTGTTTTTAGCCAATTAGCTTTCAGCCTTGAATTTCAATGAAAAATTGCTATCTTTTGACTTTCCTAACGACTTTATGAACCATATATATCTAAGAGAGAGAGAGAGAGAGAGAGAGTAGAAAATGAACAGCCTATTTTTTATGTGCTAAAATACATTTCCTGTTTTAACACCAGATCTGATCTAATGCTTGAAAGGTATTTGATAGCAGACACCAGTTAACTTACATTTGGGTCAGTAAATTTCCTTTCTTTGCAGATATGCCTTCCTGCATTCCTGACTGCTTACAAACATTAAAAGGCGGTCTGTGACAAGATTTCTACTCACCTCCTGTCACTGGAGGTACGGAAGGGGCAATTTGGGAAAGTGAGGCTAAGATCGTGTGGGTGAATTGTGACAACTTTATGTGCCATTTAAACTGATCAAGCAGCAGAAATTAGGATGGTTAAGCCACAATAAAAAAAAAACGTATTCCTTTACATGCCTATTTTGACTTCAAAGCTGCATCTCCATTTTCAGTTTATTTATTTTTCTTTTCTAGTGGCATTCAAATCGCTGAACTTGACATCGTGGACCCACTTGAGTTGACGTTCTCATTACTATTCTGAATGATACAACACAGCCAATCTACCAGCTTCCCTTGGTATACATTCACAGGCCGATTATTTTTCTGTCACCCAGAATATTCAGTTCAGCAATAAGTCCTTTTTTTATCATGACAATAAACAGGGTCCTGAAATGAATACACATGCGATATATACAAATTCAGATTGTAACAGATTGTAGTATGTGCTTGAAAAAACATATTTCTATGTTCTGCAATCTTCAAATGATGACTAAGATGGATGATTTAAATTGTATTGAGATATATATTTATGTGGCTTCAGGGGGGAAAAGCTTTTAACTAGCTTTGTCTATAATCAGTTTCGGGAACAAGTAAGGGCAATTATATAATCTACCTTGCTCTATTTAATATGAGCTCTGGAATAATAAAGTAAGCAATAATGAGTTAGCAGTCAAACTATAATTGAAATACATGTCTCGGATGACCTGTTAAAATATTTTTTATCGTCTCCTGCAGTTAAAAAAGAAGAAGAAAGTAAATGTTTAATTCGAATCACTTACATCAGAATATAAGACGGCACTAAACATTTAATATGATTCTGAAATGCGTTTCTGAATTGGATCAAACCTTCAGAGGTGTATTGTCAAGCATTCAGTGTCTCCATATAGGAGGTTACCTAGTTTTAAAAGGGGTGTAATCTGCAATTAGCAGTGCCAGATTTCCCTTGGGGCTCTCTCTTTGTATTATGGTCATTTCCATAATTCTCGTTTCAATTTACAGTACATTTTCATGCTTAATTAGCATGTTAATAACAAAATAGCCAACAACTGTTAAAACCTCTAAGCAGGGACTCACAAAGGAGGGATTCAATTATATCAGTCAGAGACCCCACAGCAACTGGTTGTAAGATTTAAGATGTTAACTTCCCTGTGTGAGAGGTGGGCAAGTGCTGTGAAGTGGTGCATGTTACTGCACATTTCCCCGGCAGACTAATCTGTTTCAGTGCATGCTAGTTTTATTCCTCTCTCCCAGGCCACAATGTTGCAGCCCAGCAATCCGTGATGCCTTTAAACAGACCCGGAGGCAAAAGCTGAAAAAATTATCATCGAAGGCATTAGGTGTATATCACTCAAGTTGTATCATGAAACAGACCTTCTCTCTCTTTCTCCTCAGCAACCTGTTCGTCTTTCTCCTGCTTTTAATCCCTGATAAATAATACAAATTAATACTCACCAGTATTGACTGCAATTTCTCAAGGTCATGTGATTTTTTTATTCTTAAACACATCACTGCAACCATTTCTGTGCATCAAACACCTTAAAAGATGTATAAATGTAGTACATTCTCTTTCGGGCTGCATTAACTTTTGTTCCTCTTGTGATTTCTGTGAGTAATGGGCTGTGCAGTTTGGCTGTTTCTTTTTTTTTTTTCCAAGGTAAATGATCATTTCACCATTTAATTGTTCAATTTTAAGCCATACTGAAACCTTAGACAGTAATAGCTTAGTAGCTTAACTTGTCTTTTCCATCAGAAGAGATGTGGACGTTTGATTTGAGATAGACAGATCCTTTTCAAAAATGTTTCAATTAAAAAAATAAATGAATATGTAGAAGATATACTATTATTCATTTATTTATTAGCAGAAGCCCTTACCCAGAGTGACAATGTGGATGACTTGACTAACGCAGATGATGTAACACTGAACTAAGTATATTCCAAGTATAATTCTTGTATTATCATAGGTATAATAAGATTTGTTTCAATGCAACATGCGTGGGAGTTAAAAATAGCATGTTTCTTACAGTGTAACAATTAGGAGACATGTATTTTTTTTTTTTTTTAACAAAAGATGCTAAGCACACATAGAATAAAACTGCTTTCATCCACTTATCACCCGAGGGCCTATGCATACTACTTAGATGCTGGTGTGTGTATTTAGTGCATTGGTATTGTGGAAATGTCCTAAATGAAATACAGGTACAGACCTTACAAGAGCCTACAGACCCTTCCATGAAGAACCGAGATGCACAGCAGGGACCTGGCATTCCCAGAGATCTGTATGTTGTCTCAGATAATGTAAGGGTTGGAAGCTGCCATCTTCGCATCCACGTTACATCCACTATAACTGTTCTGATCAGTTCACAGATCTAAAGCGAATCTCCCTTTTTGAAAACAGATGGCATTGAATATGAACCACTTTGGAAGAGAATAGTCTATGCAGATCCAAATTATGTTTTTAATACATCATCTATCATGCCGGCTACACCGTCAAAGTTCGGCCAGTATATTCTAATCATACACGCCTTTCGAAACACACAACACTCCGCCACAAACAATGACAAATTTATAATGGCTTGTTTGCTTTTAAAGATGCAAAATGTCCTTTCAAACCTAGGTGCATGCTGAAAGGGTACTTCATTTTGACAGTATAGACTATTAAGGTTTATAAAATATTAACAAGCATATTTAATTAAAAAAACATTTCATATGACCCTCTCTCAACTGACTTGTTAAGTTTGATAAACAAAACAAAAAAAATAGAACTGAGTGACACACCTACTTCAAATTCAGTAATTCAGTTCATATATATATATATATATATATATATATATATATATATATATATATTTGTAATAGTAGTAGTACTAGTATAATGCCAAAATCCTCAATAGCATGTTTTAATTTTCAGTGTATATTAGATTCTCCATAATACAGTTCTTTATTCTGAAGAATAGGGATTTTCATCTTGGCATGTTTTGGATCTAGAACATTTTCCATAATATCCAAATATGTGCAACATATTGAGATTTTAGGACATTTGTTTTAAAATATAAAGTATCTACACATGAAATCTGACAAAAGAACAAATGCTTTTATGAAAAGCAATTTATATTAAGAAGTCCTTAGGAAGTTATAATGTTCTAGGCTTTCCTGATTACATATGAATACGGATACTTCAGAAAGTAACATGGAGATTTTGCACATCAAAGTACTTTTCTTCTTGACTGTTATGAAATGTTAAGAATGTATTTTATTTGCCCTCAGGAAATGAACTATTCAAAGGTCTGGGCTGATGAACAGAGTTCATTAAATTGAGTTGCTATTATGATGGAAATGGTCTTAACAAAAGCAGTGCACTGCAACTCAAGTACATCAAGCAGGAATTATTTTCAAAGCATGAATAAATTGTACAGGTCCTGAAATTGAGTTTCAAAATCAACAATCCTTATTCAAATTTTTTTCAACAATTAATTTTACTTGGAAGGCATATATTTTTTTTAATTCCATTTTCTTTCCAGGCAAACATTGACTTTGACTGAAAAAGCTATATTTAGTGTAGTCTGTGCCTTGCACTGCTAGCCACTGTGTGCCAAGAGCCCTGTTGCTGCATGAAAATCTCAATCGCCACATCACAAGGCTATATGCTGGTGTCTGTTCCTTAGTAAAAAAAGAAAAAGAAAAAAAAGAAAGGGAGAAAAAATAGACTGCATCAGACATACTAAATATGAACTGCAGCTACAGGCTAGCATTATGACACAGACACTCACGCTTTGAGGAAAGTCATGTGGGACATCTGAGCACCAGTGCTTGGGGTCACATTCTCCAGAGAACATTATGCATTTTGTTGAATGGAAAAAAGGCATCTGAATAAGTTACCCGTAGCATGTCACTCAAAAACAGAAGAGGGGCAACATATTGAAAAATGTATTCAGAATGCACAAGAGTGAATGTATTCTTTTTTTTGCGGGGGGGGATATATATATATATATATATATATAAATAAAAACATACACGTAATATACATAGCTTTTAAGCTTCATAGATTTGAATTATACAATTTCTCGATTGGTTTTTGACTGAACACTGTTTGTTCCTAGGTGAAGAATTATGTAAAGCTGTTCTTTAACTTTAAAAAATTACCACAGCAATTTTACGTTCTCTTGCAAGTGATTGCCCTGTACAATATACACCCTTAATTCCTTAGAACAGTTTGCAATGGTTTGAAAATAAATGTGTTTTTTTCAAGCCAGTAGCAAATTTCTTTTGAATCCCTAACTTTATATTGTTTACCAGCATGTGCTCAGAGATAAGACAAGCAGAAAAGAAATTCAGTGTTATATGCCATGAAAAAGGAAAGACCGAAGCCATTCTTGCTGAGTGCAATCAAGCATCAAGTGCTTTTCTAGGATTCAAATTGCTCCCAGTGCAGGCAGAAGAGATTTTATAGAATTCGATTTTATTTCTCTGGATTCACTGGATCAACATAATACCCCCCCTGTTGGCTTGCCAATGTTTGCAGTGCTTAGCAAGTTCACTACAGGAGAAAATATTTTGCAAAGTTTTGATTTCATAATGTAAACACACATAGACATACCACTATATATATATAAGAAGAAGAAAACACTCATCACTTGGCCTATCAAAACCATGTAAACTTTAAATGTCTTACTAGTATCGTAATTAAATGTTTTCAAGCAGCCTGTTACTTAAATTCTTTAAACCACATAATTAGAAATACCTGTCTTTACTTCAGAGAGATTCATGTTGTAGATTCATGAGTAACAATTAATTTGCCCAATAAATGATTTGTAATTAGCTAGGCTTTCTAAATAATTTAGCTTCCTTGACATGAACTAAATTGTAGTCATGACTGCATACTAAAAATATAATTATGTCATATATCATTACGGCTCCACTGTTACAGCAAAGGGCTTATATTATTGTTCCAGAAAAACTGATAATAAGGGCGACAGAGGGTGCAATCTGGAGGTGTAATGAAGTTTCTAAAGATTGCATTAATCTCAATTTATGCGGTATGATTGTTCTTTAAACAACAGTGTCAATTTAGACACGGATTTATCAATACACAAACATGAGAATGTAATCCTTATAAATGAGAAAAAGCACATCAATGCCTTTGTCTATTTACCCATTCACTGTCTTCAGGAGAGTTTTATTTATTTATTTCTCAAGATCCTAAGAAGTACTGATATGATAGAATGCAGAGGCTTTATTCTGAGAAATAATTCCAGCCATTAGGTTGCTACATCATTTATCATTTGACATTTTTGCCACTGCAAATCCCACTCCCTAAATGTGCTTTGGTTTACAGATTGTTTTCTCCTTATCAGAGTACAACAAAACCTCATTAATCGGGAAACCTATTAACATTGTGTGAGTGTGTGTGTGCGGTTCTATATGTGTGCATCTCATAGGGTTCGAAGACAGTTCTCCGGGACTCAGGGTTCCCTGTAAGGTGTATTCGCCCTTTCATCCATCTATCCATCACGTTCAATAACATCATTTGACCTACCTGCACACTCTTTTCTTTATTTAATCAGCAAGCAATGAGAGGAAATGCACAATGGTCTGTAGGCAGCTTCAGTGAAGTTAACATGCAATTTTTAACTTTTTTTCCACTTTTTAAGAATTGTAATTCCGCCATATCTGTAGTTTGTTAATATGAGGTCTGACATAGACATAGACTTGCAACAAAAGACCCACAACCTGGAAATCCTATAAAATGAGTGACTGTATGGCAAAGAAAACTAACAAAAAAACAACAATGAAATAACAAAATCAGTTCCTGTCCAAGTAAGACAAGAAGGTTGACCACACAATCAATGCATTGGTGAACTGCAGTCTGTCACAATGCTGTTCTCTTTGTGAATCTTTGGGGAAAGCCACTTTGATATTCTAGAAAGGGTTCAGGAATTTCCCTGAGTCATTCTAATTATCTAATTATCTAAATCTAATTATTGTTAGGGGGAACCCAGTTGCCGTGCTTTTGGGATGGTCAAGACAGGCGGGGGTGGGATAATCGGCAGGACAGGGCAATTGGTGGTAAGGTAAAGACGAGGTCGTGGTCACGGGCAAGGGTCAGGCGATCAGGCAAACAGGCAATCAAGGAAAGAGAAAAGTCGTGGTCGGGATGTCAAGCGGAAGGTCAAGGCTGAGACAAGGCTAAGACAAGGCTGAGACAAGGCATGGGGAGAATGCTTGGAATTGTAGTGAACACTGACAAAACTTCATGATGACTGAGTGTTAGTGAGGGGTTTATACAGGGAGCAGAGAACCAGGTGGGAGGTGCAGGGGGCGAATGAGAGCAGAGGGTTCATATCTTCTGCAATCCGGCTTCCGCACAGCTCACTCCACTGAGACGGCTCTCCTGGCAGTCACTGACTCCCTCAGCTGTGCTCGGGCGCCTCCCTCTCCTCAGTCCTCATCCTCCTTGATCTCTCTGCAGCATTTGACACCATCGATCACTCCATCCTCCGCTCCTGCCTCGCTGATCTTGGAATCTCTGGGACTGCTCTCACCTGGTTCTCCTCCTACCTCAGCGACCGGACCAATCAGGTGACATGGCGAGGCTCCTCATCCACCCCCCAACCTCTCCTCACAGGCAAACTCGAAGGCTCCATCCTGGGCCCCCTCTTGATCTCTCCCTACACTCGCTTCCTGGGCCCCCTCATCACATCCCATGGTTTCTCTTACCACTTCCACGCAGATGATGCCCAGATCTTCCTGTCTTTTCCCTCTTCTGACCCTTTCATCCCCTCTCGCATCTCTTCCTGCTTGTCTGCTATCTCCGCCTGGATGCACTCGCACCACCTCAAGCTCAACCTCTCCAAATCAGATGTCCTCTTTTTCCCCCACTCTTCCTCACCTTCTGCTGATCTCTCATCTCGATCCCTTTGAAATCCACCACACTCTCTCCTTCTTTTTCCGCTAAAAATCTAGGAGTCATCCTCGATCCTGCGCTCTCCTACACCCAGCACATCACCACGCTGACACGCACCTGCAGATTCTTCCTGAGCAACATACGCCGGATCCGTCCCTTCCTCACCGACTACTCGACTCAGCTGCTTGTCCAGTCACTGGTCCTCTCCCGCCTGGACGACTGCAACTCCCTCCTGGCCGGCCTGCCTGCATCTACTACCTGCCGTTCCAGCTCATCCAGAACTCTGTGGCTCGTCTGGTGTCTCTCTGACTCCGATTCGCACAGGCTACTCCACTGCTCCGCTCCCTCCACTGGGTCCCGATAGCGGCACACATTCAGTTCAAGACATTGACCCTCACCTACCACTGTCTCGACCACACTGCACCAAGCTACCTTCAGTCACTCGTCTCTCCATACATCCCCTACAGACCACTGCACTCCTCCAGTGCCAGAAGACTAACTCTGCCTCCTCTCCACTCTCCTTCCTCCAGAGTCGCTCCTTCTCATCCCTGGCCCCTAAATGGTGGAATGACCTTCTCACTGAAGTCAAAATAGCAGAATCCTTGACCTCCTTCCAGCGCTTACTCAAGACACATCTTTTCAGACAGTACTTGTAATATTAGTCCTTTTCATCCCCTGTAAGACAGCACTTCACAACATTCACAACATGCTTCTTGTGTTACTAATACTTATATTATTGATTGATTTCTCTCTTGCTCCATTTCCTGTAGCCCTTGACTGTGACCCTACATCTTGACAGCACTTAGCGTTTACTTTCCAGGATGTATGACCTCACTTACTGTACTTACCTGTATAAATTTGAATTTGTAAAATGTATTATACTTTGAATTGCTTTGTATAATGTAAATTTGAATTTGTAATGTTTAATAATTTAGTAATAATAAAAAAGTGAAGTCAATTAGCAATCCAAAAGTCATCACAAAGAAGGAAATGATTTCAGCTCATTATTTCAGAAACATATACCATGTTTTTATGTACATCTCCTTGGCAGGAAGGCCATACCCAGACTCATCAGCTCTTACATTAACAAATGGAATTGACTACAAAAAGTGAATTAAGAGCTTGTTGAAACTAATACGTGGTTAAAAAAAGCATATCCCTAACTAGACCAAAACTGAATAATAGAGCTCTGCCATAAAAAGTGGAATCTAATTTAGAAATGATGCACTTAAAAGTGTTCTTCAGAAGAAGTGTCAGGATAATCTTATACATTTTACAAATAAATGACAATAGAATAGTCAAGCCTTTCTATCCAGAAGGACTTTGCATTGTTAATACACTCATAATAAATCAAATTAAATAATAACAATCCATGCCTAACTCTTCTTTCTAATCTGTCTCTATTTCTGCTTCCAGTGTACGTTGTGTCAAATGCTTAAATTACACACACACACGTATGTATATGTATATTGAGAGAGAAAGAAAGAATGCTGTTCTTCCCACCAGTACTTTAAAACAGCTGGCCATACGCTTCAGAGAATAATGCATCATTGTTGTCACTCTGCCTTGTGGAAATATTTTACTTTGCAAAGCCTGTCATCCAAAAACAATCAAATTATGCCAGATGTTGCTTGCCATCTCAGAAAAACACATGGTAAATTATTAAATCGCCAATTGTGTGTTTATCCATAAGGCGGGGGAGGCAAAATGGGATTTCTTGCAGACACACTTAAGTATCACCATCATAATTAAGTTAATTGTCAATGCTTGCTTGCGCTGTGAAGATCTTATCAACACAGTTACCTGTGAGACTGCTCTTGATTAACCTTCTTAATTCCAGACAGAATAATCAACAAACGAATCCCTTGGAAAAGACTGTTCTGGAATGTGATGTAATCACAGCCGTCTCTCATAACAGTGTGGGTCTGGAGTACACCATCGATGTGAACACATGTCAGGTCCAGCATTGAAACTGGAAACAAGGTCTCATGAGCAGCTGCATGGATTAATACATTCTTATATTACAAATGTATAACTGTATCCCCACACTGAGAGCATTCAAATACTTCAATGACAATAGAGGCAAAATATAAATGTCTTATATTAATAAAAATACAACAAAAAGTAAAAAAAGAGCAAGGACTACCCTCAGTGCTGTACTATACCATATAGCAGTGTATACCAGTCTGTAATTGAAAATCTCTTTCCTTGTACTATGTATCACATATACAGTAATACATTGCATTTTGCACATAATGAACCTTGATAGTTGCCTTGGATTAAAGCACCAGAAAAACACATACATCTTCACAATGACAGATAAATAAGTTAAGTAAATACTAATATGTTTTTGAAAATAGAAAACAAATCCTTCTGAAATGTAATGTAATGGACTGGGCCCAACCGAAACGTCTGCCCACCAATGAATTGCAAATTGAACACAGTGTCTGAAGACATGTTTGCACTAGGTAGAATGATGTATCTGGGTTCAAACAAAAGCTGCCATCCAGCACTGGTATTGGCGTTTGCGATTGGGAGGTGGGTAACATTTTTGATTCAGCCCGGGCTTGAGTTCATTTTCTTCCACACTGGTAAATATAAAGGTACGCCAGAATGATTAACCAATGGTATCTGTGCAGAGAGCCGGGAGCGGATTTAATAAATGTGAAAAAATAATTTCAGCGGTTTAAAACGTGCCCATACCAGGGTAAATTGAACACAGCATAAAATCTGTCTCATACTTTTTTAGACACATCTATGATAATAGTTTAATTCTGTACATTGTTTGCCAAGCCACCAATTGTATAATCAGGCCTGTCTCTAAAATGAACTGCACAGGTTAGGAATATAAAGGAAAATGTTGCAAATCTGCTGTGCTAGGGAAAAAAAAAGAAGCTCATTCTATGCTCCCGATAGCATCTCCACCAGAAACTGTAAATTAGAACTCTATCAGCGTATCATTTTTTTCTTTTCTTTTACACCCCCCCTTTTTTTTTGCAGCAATCTTTCACGCCCCAGTTAAACACATAAGGGGCTTTCCATTTATCTTCAGCTGAAGTAGAAAAGTATATTAAAGCAGTAATAGGTCTCGGAGGTGATTTATCAAGGCTTACCTCTGGTGGTCCACAACAATTTAAACTGCAGCTTTTCAACACTGGCACTAAATCTATGAGAATGAATCACTTTGGAAGCCCATTATATCTTAATTAAAGGACATATTAGTACCAGGCTTAAGAAATCCCTGCAGGGCTAAGGAAAGGGTTTTGTTAGGAAGGCGATTAGCATTTAGCCTCTGCTTAACTTGGAAATACTTTAAAGAATGTCATTATCATTACGGAGAAAGGCTTGCCACACACAAGATCTAATCTTTAACTTTGATTTGTAGCTTCCTCTGTTAACTTCTTTTGACCTGTTTCATCCTTAAGACGAAAAGTAGAAGAACAGAAAGAAAAACCTCAAACCTAAGGATCATAGCTCTACTCCAAAAATCGATACGACTAAATGCGTAGAATGGGAACGCTGTGTGAACGGCTGCAGTCCCTTCTGCTGTAAGACAGATTTGCAGAGCAACCCTCATCACACAAGACAGAGCTTAGCTAGGAGGGGACAAAGTAGTAGGAGAGGCCGCTCAGGGGAAAAGCATATGTACAAATCAATTAATCAATTAATCAAAACACAGGCTCTGCCATGCAATGGGAAAACCAGCAGCACCCGAGCTCAGGAGAGGTGCTTCAAAGTCCTAAGTGCTAGTAAGGTGCCACTTTACATTAGCTTGTTGTTTAGTGAATAAATAAATAAATAAATAAAGATGCAGACGTGACAGATTGATACAGCAGGTACTGTATTTCTGTTTTAAATTGGCAGCAGTGTTGAATGTGCAGCCTGTGATCAAGGGCGAGGGCAGGCGAGAGGAGCCACAATGCCTTCTTTCCTCTTCTGCTGAATCGGAGGGGCCTGCTAGTTAAGCAATAAAAACTTCCCAATACAGCAGAGCTAATGAGAATAACTACTCTGTAATTACATGTCTATTACATGACAACTAGCCAAGAGTTACAATTTCATATTTTCAAGACATGTTTCCAAAAGCACATAGATTATATAAAAATGTCCTTCTAACTGTGCGCTGTCTTACAAGGTAAGTGGTGCATGAAATTGATAGTTGTTGATTGAGTAACTCTTTCCACCGGGTTACTTGTATGCAGCTGAAAAGGTTACCTCTTTCCTCCCTAACTGTTTTACCCTGTGTTTGATACTGTTTTCATAATGTGGAAGAAATACCTATCTTGGTGTATCTGTTTAAAAAGGCAGTCTTAATTACTTTTCTGGCGTCTTAATTAGTTATAAGCATTCTGATTGGGACATGTTAGATGTTTATAGGAGATAAAGGTTGCATCAGGTGCTGACTGCTTTCATTCTGAAAAGGGCCTTGGGGAATATTGGATATTAAAAAGCTGTGTATGCAGTACTCAAAATATTGTAAGGGAATTGATGTTCCAGCAAAGGAAAGTGAACCCTGTCTTAAATTAAAACACAATTAACTCATATAATATTAAAGTGACTGAGGTTTCATTAAATGCATCTTAAAGCAATTTCCTTTCTTTCCATATGCTGAAAATGTACACATCTCATATGACCATCTCAAAACATTTGGTATCCGGTGACACAGTAGGTATCTGTGAGGGGTGGGTGAGAGCTTTTTGCACTTGAAACCCATAAACTGTTAATTATTCATTAAGATGTTAAGCATCAAGCATAAAACAAGTTACGATACCACCTGGATCCTGGTATGGCAATCTGGATTCCATTTTAAATAATGCGAAACAAACGAGAAAACAACAACATAAAGCACATGGGTGGACACAGGACTCCTATTGTATATCACTTTGATCAATTTGAGGCCCATAGACACAGATTGTACTGATGATTAGAGAAGTAAGGTGTGATCATTAATGCCACAAGCCTTTCCTGGTCTATTTAATAGGGTAGCAAGCATGACAAAACCTGCATGATGCAGCTTGTGAAACCTGGCCTGGATCAAACTGGTGCCAAGGCAGTGCTATTTCCATCTATACATTCATACATTAGCAAAAAATGTATATATATTTTATTGAAACATTGGACAAAGATCTATTTTTGGTGAGCATGTATATCAATTCTGCTAAACAGTTGAATGTATAGTTAATACAGTGCATGGCTATTCATGGTTAAATATGGTGGTTAAAGCTGTTTAATTCCCTTAGCAACTGTTAGCATGATTGCCGCTTACAATAGATCATTTTTATATGACTGGTCATTTATCAAATTTGGATTCCAGAGCTGCTGAGATGTTCATTTTTTAGCATCTGCATTGAACATTGAAATTGTGAGGTTACTAGATGAAATACAGCAGGGCTTTGAAAAGCTCAGTTTCTTCTTAATTACAACATTGATTCTGTTATAATTTACAGCTTGGGTAAAAGTTAAGGAGCAATGCACCAAGTTGTGTGCAAAGTTCTGTGGAAATTGTAGTTGCTTACAAAAGAAATGCTGAGCTTGTGTTATTGAAGGGTAGGGTGGAATATGAAATGCTTTTATTGTTTCATAATCCTATAAAATCCTTTGTAAAATTAAAAGGAATACCAAGAAACACATTAAATTACTGTTTTACAAAAAAATATAGACTTTTGCCTTGATTTGCTCAAATGTGTAGGTGCCCACTTGGAAAAAATGCCTTTGTTGGAATCTTCACAATGATTTTGAAGTTATTTTAGACATGTTACATTTTGACAATGCTATTCTATTCCTTTTTTAAACCTCCATTGTATCCGATGGAAAAACATTGCATGTCACACTCAAGTATGTCAAGATAAAAGCTATTCATATTTAATAAGAAAATACATTTCTCTCTACAGCAAACTTTGAATGATTTGTCTTCAAAAGCCAATTACATTGAAAAGTAAATGCAACTGTAATTCTGCGTTTAAGAATAAGGGTTGTGATTAATAGATTAACTCAGAGGTCTTGTTATCCTTCATTTGTGTATTTGTTTGCTTGATTGTTTGTTTCTGCTTTTTGTAGTGCTTTTGTAAAACTATATTTTCTAATGGGTCTAATCTGTTTAAGGTAGTTGCAGAAGTTCAAATCAGAATTCTGCAGTTGTCTTAGAATCTTTTATTCATTATTATTTGTATTTCTTTTTTTCTTGGCAGAGTCATTTTTTGCCTTGTTTTTTCAAATAAAAAAGAATGAAAAAAAATACATCCTTTTGTCTTCGCCAGTACTTTCAGTTACCAGCAATCTGCCATGCAATTGACCACTTATTGTTAAGTTCTGAATGAAATAAAATTATGATTAGGGCTTCAGCTTTGGGACATCAATACTACTTTTTTTGCCATTATGTTTTTTTGCCCTTCATTTTCTGAGGAGAAGAACCAATAATGACTGTGTGCATCAGTTATTGTAACTCAGAGCAGCTTGACAGGCGCTTTATGAAAGAGCTGAATTCAAACAGGTTCCCGTTAAAAAAACGAGGTGTGAGAAATCATTATTGAATTGCAAGGAGCAGCAAAATAGGCAATCTTGAGCAGTTTAGGGAAGCACTTAGCACACATCACAATTTCAATGCATTGAAGAAAATTAATGAGGACGACAAATTAAGTCAGCTGCCAACATGTAAACGCATGCACAAACATCTGCTGTCGTTTTGAACGCAGAGGACTTGATAAAGTTTTCACAATGTTTTAACCCGTGGAGGCACTACTGTTCTCTCATGTGGAAGACTGTGGCACCATGTAGGAACTTCAATCTATTTTTCTTTTCAGGTACACAAATGATCAAGGAAAATGATCTAGGAAAATGTTATTTATGATTTATTTATAACGTGGAGAAGATGAAAAGTGTATAACTGGTATTAAGCCTGTTATTTATTATGATGTGTTTCTTGGCAGAATCCCTTACAATATCCCTTACTTTGCAATACAAAAGTGCAAATTTCAAATCAAACATAATTCAATTACAGTTAATGGTTATAACTGGATTCTATTAATCAATTATTATTAACAAACTCATTTGTTCTCAGGTATCAAACTCTTTTTCGGTGTCCGCAGCCTGTTTATCAGGCAGTGATAAATTGTCTTTGGTACAGTCTTATTCCTATTCGCATCCAGCTTGGCATCTTCCACTGTGATAGTGCTGTATACTTCTCTGTTAGATGTAAATCAGGACAAGCACTTTTAAATGAGGAAAGACAACAGGGAATAAATAACCTGCTGATTCACAGTTAAGTTAATACTGTTTCTCCATGCAAGTGTCTGTTAACGGGCAGATTCAAGTGCAGAATCACAACAAGAGCTGTACACATCAGCAAACTCTGATACACCACTGATAAACCAAAAACCCTTTAACACTTACAGAAATATGTAAGTATTGGGAATGAATGTGGATCTAATTGTTCATTTTATGAATTATAAACACAGGAAAACCCTGTAGTTAAAAACCCTAACCTAAAACCATGGGCTATTCAAAACTTTCAAAGAGTTCACAATCAAAGGGATCAAGTTCTGCAATTTATAAAATGGATCCTAGGCACTAATTGTAAGCTAATATTGACTATTTTGCTGCCATGCATATGAATATCTTATCACAAAGATATGTAAACAATTCCCTGAACTTCAAAAAGTCACTATTACATGATTTCCCTGTTGCTTCACAGAACTATTTAGTTTACTTTTGTATTAATAATAACCATTACAATAATTTCATGTTGCACATCTATTTTCATAGAAACTTGTAATTGCATTTCTAAGGCATAAATTGTCCAAATAGTAATTGATCCGATTAGATTTATGATGACTTTGTGTTGAGTATCACATCAGTGCAAATGTGATGCTTTATTTAGGCATCCGAGATACATTTTCTCTCCTAACGCAATCATACGTGTCATTTCAGTAAAGCAAACTTTCCAAGAAATCTAAATGTTTGTCTTTGGCGTCTGCAAAATGAAAAATGCTTGTTTATCCTATGGTAATTCTCTATTTAACAGCTCTAAAGAGCACAAATATATTACTATGAGACCAGTGTATGATAATTTGTCTTGAAAGGATGAAATATTAAACAGTAAAATTACAGCATCCTTGAAATAACCTACCTCCGACACACAGAAAATCCTGACTAATGGCCTGACACCAGCATTGGGGAAAATACTTTTTATTTATGAAGTTAAGAATTTTATCTGCAGACTCAGAATATTGAAAAACCGTATGGATTAAATTCTCTCTCTCTTGCTCTCTGTCTCTGTCTCTCTATCTCTCTCTCTCTTTCTGTCTTTTGGCATCACTCTTTGAGGTTCCCCTGATTTAAGAGTAAGAGTGCCAGCTCCGCGGAAGAAGGAGGGGAGCAGTCAATACTGTAATACTGTAAAACAGATGAAGGCAGAAGTATCTGAACACAGAGAAAGAATGCACAGCATTGAGCTAACTTCAAAAATATCTCCTTTATCATTCACTGGACGTTTCCAAATGGCTTACTAGCCCCTTTAAACTGATGAGAATAGGGTAGCATATAGTAAGCATAACTAAAACGTGTTGCATGGATGTGCTTTCCTATTTAGTGCTGAATTGTATTTAGTAGGTTCAAAAAAGCTTCCCTGCCCAAACCAGTGCTTTGCTGCATTAAAATAAAACAAAATTAAACAAATTACTGAAAAGCTTGCTTGCCACATTATTACCGTCAGAAATTCTTAAGTATATCAAAGTGTTAACCTTTGTGAGAGCTTTTTAGTCGAGGGGGGATGAGCCATTTAAATATAACTGTCACTTTCACAAAAACGAAAGTAAATAATTAGTGTTGCTATATGCAGGGTTGCAACCAGGAAACAGACCCATCTTTCACTGTAGCATAAGGAGACTAATGGAGCCCAGCCAATCTGTTTATGCTGTACATTCAGAATTCAGGGGAGCTGTTCTGTTTTCTACGGGGATGTTTGTCTGATAAGTGATGAATGAAGTGGATTCGTAGCTTTCAGGGCCTCAGCCTATTAAAGCATGGTAATAATGCCACTGAGACCTGGGACAGGAAAACACAAGGCTCAGAGGTTCTGGACTTTGTGCTTACATAGCTGTATCACTCCTCTATTGCTTTCTTTTCATCATCACCTTTGATGATTGCTCTTCGTATCAACATATGGAAAGAGAGTGCTAGAGGCGTGAGCTTGCATATTGCTGATCTCCCTTATGAGCAGCAAAAGCCCACTCATCCACGTGCTATTTTTATGATCAAAGTTGAACAAGAACTCTACTGTTTCTGTAGATGCCTTACTGTGCTGACTCTAAAAATAGCATTCCCCTCCTCCCAAAAAATAATATCTGATTAATAAGACTAAGAAAAGAAAAAAAAAAGAAGCATGCTTCAGTAGATTTTCTGGTAGCTATGCATGTTACTGGGTAATTATCTGCATGCAGTAATACTGAAATGACACGTTACTGCTTTTGGATGTCTTGTCAGCTGAAAATGTTCCTTATTGTTGTGTCATAAAGATCCTTTTTCTGTGCATTTATTCAGAACACCATTGATGCATCTCTTGTCATCGGCAATTACTCACATAACTATTCACAGAGCACAAAGTTGTCATGAAACCCACCTCATAAATACCATTCTATTTGCTAAACCCAATTCACCTTTCCCACTTTACACTTTGAAGACGGTTTGCATATCTGCATATTTCAAAGTGACCCACACAATTTCACAAAAGGCAAAATCTTCCAGTTCAGCTATTTATCTTATTGCTGGGTGTTTGAAAATATAAGAGAATGAAGAGGAAAATGGCAAACAAAAAATGGGCAACACCATGCTGATGCAGAGAACAGTGCAGAAGTGGTTCAGCAGTTGGCGTAGGATCCTAATTAGCCATTACACAGAATTAATTATCCACAGTTATTTTTATTGCAACCTAACCATTCATGGGAACAGATGTTCAGTGTCTCAAAGGGGATATCCATGTGGACCAAAAGATTATTTTTGAAAACCCAACAACCCCCCCAGCCTCCAACCCTCCCTCCCTCTCTCCTCCCATGTTTCCCAGAGATATTGATAATGACATTGAAAGAGAAAGTCAATTTTAGGCGTTTCATATACTTTGTCACTTCCGAATCCATTCAAACCCCTTATTTGATTAGACTAGATTGTTTTACACACAGTGTCAGGTCTTGAATAAAGAAAAATAGTATTAGAAGGAAATATTTCTATTTAAAAATTATTCACAGTATCCCTGGATATATATTAATACAGCCCTTTCTGCATAAGCTCTGGATTAACGCAATAACTGTAGACAAAAGGATTTAAGAACAGACTAATATCATTATTTTCTGTTTACACATTAAAAGTGTCTTTTATTCAATCAACAATTGAAATAAAGATTTCGAAAAGGTGTAAAATATTTACTGCCATGGGCAGACATAGCTTTAGAGAACACATTAAATTTCCAATATCTCAGTTAATCTCGTAAATATAGTGCTGTGAAAACAAAGTCATCCCTTTGGCCATCCCTTGAGATTCAGGCTTACCTTGATGCTGTCGCAGATTCTTTTTAAACAATATTAGGGTCATTGGGTGCTTAATATTTATTGCTTCTTATATTACTGGCTGTGGATCAGCACCCTCACATAAATCTCCATTGCTGTGCATCACAGGTAAAGAGAGGAGGGTAAATTGTTCTTCTCACGGTCTGGAATTCTCATTTAGCCACCTGCTGTGAACTATTATCTACCCATCAAAAAACAGAAACAAAACAAATGATATTTACTTCATAGCCAGTATTTGGAAACTTGGCTGGAAAATCCATCATAATTCTTATTGAATTCAATGCTTCATCGATGGGAAGCTTGACTCCTACTTCTTCCCATTTATTTTGTTTTTTTTTAATGTGATAATTGGAATCTTGTTCAGAGACTGCATTCACTGGAAAATAATAATCATTTTAGTTTGAAAAAGAGTTTTTCTATCAGTTAAAAATGTTGAGATGTTGCTAATTTATGGGCAGGTATACCTCCCTGCATAGATGGTACCTAAGTATGGTAGCTAAGGTTACATTTCCATCTTTGCCTCATATGATGAGAACCCTAGGTGACATACTGTATATAATGAGCAATCTGTTTCATTTACAATATTTAATATGTGAATTGAGTAACTTTGTAAACAAGCTAGCAGGCTGAGCCTCAATTCAGTTTGTATTTGATGGTCACATCTGTCATGGTGTAATCATTCTCTGTTCAAATACTGGAAAGCAAATCACAGTCGTTGGGGAAAGAGACCTCAGTAGTCATCCTGGGTATATTGGATTCACATACAAAATTAAAAAATATATATCAGTATCTTCTCTTGTTAGTAATTATCACAGGGCTTATAGACCTTCTGGAAATGTGCAAGTATACACTCACTTATGTATGTATTTATTCTTGCTGCATTAAGATAAACAAATACACTTTATAATAAACAAGGAAAAGCTCATCGGAGTGTAAAGAAAACACAAACCCATGCATGATATATTATATTTGAAAGAAGGAAATAGTCCATAAGTGAGTACAATCAATGATATGTGTGCCAGTAGAACATTGCAGTGTGAAATAAAGGACCCACCAGCCGATAGAAATGAAAGAGCGTAGACAACAAACAAACTTCACAAACCCAGAATGCGTTATCAGACCAGCGGGGATAACTTGTTGCAATGGACCACCTTTACTTCTCTGACATGCTAAGTATGGATATGACTAAAGACCTTTAGTTTCTTCAAATACAAAAAACATAAAGCTGCTGCCAAGGACATTTAAGAAAAGAGAATAAATGTTCCTATGATTAAACAAGACTGGAACAGATGGCATCAGGGAATTGTATTAGTCATGCAGGACCAAAAAAAAAGTAAGTTACAGAACAAATATTCAGTTAATTTTCTAACTCTTCGTGTTGCCCTTTACCCAGCTAACACATTTCCTTCTGGCAACATTGCATGGGGTTTTTGTTTGGTTGTATTTTGGTTCTGACAAATATGATGATAGAAAAATGTTGCACAGATGTACTACCCTGACCCGCAGAGAGTCAGTAATATTTTCTGTCTGTTGCATAATATCAATCTCTGCACATATCATAGGTCTCTCTCTGGAAGAATACTGAAGAAACCCTCTTAAAAGGACGAAACGGCAGCGCAGGAGTTGTGGTGCAAATGTAAAAGAAGTCTTTATTGCAGGCCAGCCCGGATGAACAACAGAGCGAACGCGAGGCAGTCTCGTGTTCAAACAGCTTTCTTACAGTTCTCTTCTGGGTTTTGCATTTTATACAGTTCAAAACAAAAGGTGACTAATGTCCAATCAGGGCAGTGTCCCGGATGTGCATCTACTTCCTCTTCCAAGCAGCGGGGCAACGTCACCACTTCCTCCGCAAAGCATTCTGGGATGCACAAAGGACTATAGGGGGGAGAGTTGTTCCACGTGTTTTTGCATGTGGAACCAGAAAAAGAGAGAAAAGTGGCTGTGCTTGTGGAGGGGAGAGAGAGAGAGAGAGAGACAGACAAAACTATACAACACAATATTTTACATATTCCATTCAATTAAATATATACATATTCATATACATTTGAATATTTATGCAGAGCTGATTTGTCTTTTATTGTATTTAAATTTCTGACAATACCTCAGGTCTTTCAAATACCTATTTGTTTTGCATGCATATGTACAGTGTATTTTGTTAGATCATTTTTCTGAAACTGGGGATTCTGTTTATTTTTCTCTTCAATGTAGTTATCTATGCCAATATAAAACATTGTTTTAGGTTGTTTTGGCAAAAACTCCCTGGGGTCCACACATTTCTGCCTCCACAACCTCACTTTGCTCTGGGTTTATTGCAGTGTCACATCATCATTTGGGTATCAGGAACCTTTCCTCTTGCAGCAGTTTACATTTGTAATCACATGACAATGCCTTTAGAGAACCTCATGTTTACATATGTAAAGTGAGTTTGTCCAAACAGCATTTGATCATGCCTTAATATTATTACATGTGAGTTATTTTGTCTTCCGTGTTCCTGAGTACATGGAGATAATATCCAAATTTATTTAAATTCAGAGACACAGATTTGATGCATTCTTTAAACAGAATTAGAGGTGTACAAAATAAGCACACTAGTTAATGTCAACAGTAAATCACTTACAGGTTTCAAGAGTTGACTAAATTAAGTTTCAGGCTTAACTAAGCATCTAGAATCAAGACAATTAAAACCTGCATTGTCTAGCTTGATACATTTCCCATTCTGTAATTAGAGTCAATTACTGGGGCCTGTCTTTACACATGCTAAACACGTATGCATCGACATGGACACAAGAATGTCTTTTGTAGTCCATAAATAACACTTCAGAAGACAAATCATTCCTTTTATAGATTGATTAAAAGAGTTGAAATGATTTTTACATTTGTATTCTTAGATGTTGCTCATTATTTGTGAAAGTTGTATTTTATTTTCACCAAATGGTTTAGATTGCTCCCAATTGACTTAAATTAAGCTTTCAACTATAGGGACCTAATATTCAATAGCCTGGAATCTACTATCATCAACAGATGCATTATTGATGGCATTGGAACATTTTTACCAATTACATTAATCTCCAATTCATGATTTTAATTTTGAATCAAATTCTTTTTGTTTTATTTTTCAACTTATTTCAGATTATTCTCTACTTTAGTAGTTTTCTGTACTTTTGTTGAGTTGGATCAAAGTAGGGCATAAGATCTCCGAGGTCTTTCTTTTGTAAGCCTGCTGACAGGCCTTAAAATTTTAATTAGCATCATGAAGGCAGCCAAGTTGCTGTAAGCTTGTACTCAATTCTGCATGTGCTATCATTCTAAAAACATTAATTATGTGTGCAGCCATCAGAAGGTTTCTGACCCACAAGAGAGTTTGAACATCCATCTCTTGAATAATAGTATTTTTAGGAACATTTATATTCCCTTCAGAAACTAATAACAGTCTTCTGAAAGCAAGACACGGGGAAAAATAGCATTATACTTATGAATTCCAACTCAGACATGTGAGTTATGTTTTATCTGCCTTGGAATATTTCTTTGTGGCAATCAACTTAATTAAAAACAATTATTTTACCCCAATGGCAGCTCTATGGGTGGCTCACAGTAATCATTTCTCACCCCCAACCAACCTGACTGAGCTCAAATAGATCCTATTAAGTATTTGTGTTCAAGAAAAAGGTAATATTGTGTATCATTTCAAATGCAGCAGATCTGCCAATATCATTTCCGTAATGTATGTAAAGAACTAAGAAATACAGCTATAAAAGGGGCATATTCATAATATTCAGTGCATCAATATTTCAGCACTTAATAATTCTGACTTGCCTGAATTATCGCATATATAACTTCATATTATGACCCAGTGTTAATATAATTCTTATTAGGGTATTTATAAATTGATATTTGTATGGGTTAAATGACTGACACTAAAGAATAGGACCAAACTTGCTGAAACAAACTAAATTGGTTAAACAGCAAAACTAAAATGTCTGATTATTTTGACGGTTTACTGCACCAGGTGATTGGATAATCAATGACTCCAATTACAAAGTAATTATTGAACCACACATTTCCAATCTTCTGACCATAATTATTGGGCAATACGGTTAACCTGATTCATTTCTGCATCAAAACTATTTGCGCAACAAAATAATTATTTCCTAAAAGCATTGTTGTTACTGCTCCAATAATTCTGCTTACAGCCTTTCAACCCGATAACACTTTTGTTATTCATTTTCAATTATAATGAATTAGAAGATAGAAAGACAGTGCCCAGAGGAAATTACCTAGTAACAATGAGTTTGCTTGTCACAGAAAAATAAACCTGGATCCCAGCATCCAACCATCAGTTCAACAAAGCAGCTGAAGCTTTTAATAGTAATGTCTGGATCTATGCTTTACTTAGATCAAAAGTTGACACGTTTAGTAATGGGGCACACAAGACCACACTGTTAAAAGGAAAGAAAAATAAAACATTTTTATTCAGTTCATTCCTTTCCAAGACAAAAGTTTGCAGCAAGACAACAGCATTGTTGCATTTTGAGAAAGCTAATACACTTTCATCCAAATCAATTCTTAGATTGCTTTCCATGAAGATTTTTTAGTGATTTCGTCATTTGTTTCTCAGAATTGCTCAGCATTTCAAAATGTGTTTTTGGTACCAAACCAATCAGATTTGTTGTAATTGTTTTGTGTTTTTTGTTTCCAAAAAGTGAGAGTTGTCTTGCTGTCATCTTAAATGTTGTACTGAACTCATTCAGTTTAAGGAAACGGCATGCGTTTATTTCCAGCACTTTCTAAAATGAAACTTGCCTATAAGCAATTTTGTTTCAATGAGAAATATTTTATGAAGTTTTTTTTATATATATATATATATATATATTTTTTATTTATTTATTTTATTTTTTTTTACTTTTTCAGTTGAAAACTAATAACAATTCTGCTGACTTGCATCTCAACCTCACCAGGGACTTGAACTAGAAATTAACACAGACTACACCAGTTAATGTGGAATACTGTTTTTTTTTATTCACCAGAATTTTAATTAAGGGAGTTGCATTGGTCCAGTGAGGGCTCAACTACAGATGCTCAACAATTACTTACAAAACCATTCGGTAATCACTCATAATCCTCTTTTGACTATCATAGCTTAATTAAAGTGTTATTTTTTATACTAGGCTTCTGTTATATCCTTTTTTCCCCAACAAGTTTTTAGAATATATCTTCTGTCTTGGTACACTTAGGTCTCCCTTATTACATAGTAGGTACTCAGTAATTACATGTTAGTTACTCATTAGAACATTGTAATTATGCATTTGTTAACATGTACGTAATGTGTGTTAACATGTACTTCATGTGTAAAAAAATGGGCCATGTCCAGCAGGGGCTTAGGTTTCGTTTCATTTCAGAACTGGGGGGACGCTGTCAATACGTGTCCCCTACACATATGGATCCGGGCATACAATGTTTGCGGGGGAAATGTAAGGTTCTCTCAACCTAAAGCCCCCTAAACCTACACCTGTATAGCTCGAAAGGCATCCTTACCATGTACTTACGTATACCAGACTTATTTACACATGAAGTACATGTTAACAAATGCATAATTGCACTGTTCATATGAGTAACTAGCATGTACAGTGAGGGAAAAAAGTATTTGATCTCCTGCTGATTTTGTACGTTTGCCAATTGACAAAGAAATGATCAGTCTATAATTTTAATGGTAGGTGTATTTTAACAGTGAGAGACAGAATAACAACCAAAAAATCCAGAAAAACGCATTTCAAAAAAGTTATCAATTGATTTGCATGTTAATGAGGGAAATAAGTAAGAGCTGTCCAAGGATGTCAGGGACAAGATTGTAGACCTACACAAGGCTGGAATGGGCTACAAGACCATCGCCAAGCAGCTTGGTGAGAAGGTGACAACAGTTGCTGCGATTACTCGCAAATGGAAGAAACACAAAATAACTGTCAGTCTCCCTCGGTCTGGGGCTCCATGCAAGATCTCACCTCATGGAGTTTCAATGATCATGAGAACGGTGAGGAATCAGCCCAGAACTACACGGGAGGATCTTGTTAATGATCTCAAGGCAGCTGGGACCATAGTCACCAAGAAAACAATTGGTAACACACTACGCCGTGAAGGACTGAAATCCTGCAGCGCCCGCAAGGTCCCCCTGCTCAAGAAAGCACGTACAGGCCCGTCTGAAGTTTGCCAATGAACATCTGAATGATTCAGAGGAGAACTGGGTGAAAGTGTTGTGGTCAGATGAGACCAAAATCGAGCTCTTTGGCATCAACTCAACTCGCCGTGTTTGGAGGAGGAGGAATGACCCCAAGAACACCATCCCCACCGTCAAACATGGAGGTGGAAACATTATGCTTTGGGGGTGTTTTTCTGCTAAGGGGACAGGACAACTGCACCGCATCAAAGAGACGATGGACGGGGCCATGTACCGTCAAATCTTGGGTGAGAACCTCCTTCCCTCAGCCAGGGCATTGAAAATGGGTCGTGGATGGGTATTCCAGCAAGACAATGACCCAAAACACACAGCCAAGGCAACAAAGGAGTGGCTCAAGAAGAAGCACATTAAGGTCCTGGAGTGGCCTAGCCAGTCTCCAGGCCTTAATCCCAGTGAAAATCTGTGGAGGGAGCTGAAGGTTCGAGTTGCCAAATGTCAGCCTCGAAACCTTAATGACTTGGAGAAGATCTGCAAAGAGGAGTGGGACAAAATCCCTCCTGAGATGTGTGCAAACCTGGTGGCCAACTACAAGAAACGTCTGACCTCTATGATTGCCAACAAGGGTTTTGCCACCAAGTACTGCAAAATCATGCAAATCAATGTATAACTTTTTTTAAATGCATTTTTCTGGATTTATTTGTTGTTATTCTGTCTCTCACTGCTAAAATACACCTACCATTAAAATTATAGACTGATCATTTCTTTGTCAGTGGGCAAACGTACAAAATCAGCAGGGGATCAAATACTTTTTTCCCTCACTATAGTTACTGAGTACCTACTATGTTAACACACTGTAATTTGGGAGACCTATTGTAAAGTGTTACCTGTGTATTTTTAAATGTTACATCAATTGATGTCTATGTTAAGTTACTCAATGGGAACATCAGGCATAAAACGTCCCATTCAAATCAAAGCAATTTATCAAAGTGTCAAGAAAATAATGAAAGTGATCAGTCTGTAAATTATTCTTTGCCTCCCACACCACCTCTCAACACCTCAACATGCATTAACGTGCAATACAACTGTATTTACTAGACCACTCGGCCTTAGCTTCAGCCGGTGGTGTTTCAAACCCTCTTGCCCGCTGTCTGTACTGAGCCAAGTTCAGCACAGGCTGACATTCAATGATTTGGCCCTGCATGTGTTTTGAGAATTGGAAACGAATCACACACTAAACTGCCTGATATTTCAAGCCATCTTTTGAAGGATGGGGACAATCCTCATACCAATTATCTACTATTACAATGAAAATGGATTATAATTCAAATTATAATTAGTACAGGCATTTGGGTAGGAGTAGTACACTGAGCACAGCTATTTTTACCGGATTTTAGCACATTATGCATTTATCAATTTGAGAATAAGCACTAATGGATTTGGGGTCTGAAGCAGGGGTGGCTAACCCTGTTCCTGGAGAGCCACAATTCTGCAGGTTTTCCAGGTCACTCTAAATCACCAATCACTGGATACCTTGAACACAGGGACATTTTGCCTAATTAAGACTCACAATTTGCTCAATTAAGCAGTTAATGATCAGGATCAAAGAAAAACCTGTGGCTCTCCAGGACCAGGTTGGGCACCCATGGTCTAGAGCATGGGTTGGAGGTAATTTATTTCTGATGTGCCACTCGAACATGTTCTTCTTTGGGAACAGAAGTTTCAATGACATTCACTGTTTACTAAAGAATGAGATATGAAAAAAATAGAAATAACTGCTATATATTCAAAGTACTCTGTGCTGTATGTACATTTCCAATCGCTACTGATTAGTTTTAATGTAGTTTGTAAAGTAAGGTTATGAAATAGTTGTGCAAAACACAATACACTGTAATTATCCTGTGCATGCAATATTTGTGATTTTCAAAGCTTTGATAATGTGCAATTACTTTTACTGAAATGTTAATTAGGATTTGAGGCTTCCTATTGATTTGTGTGGACTGAAAATGTGTACATGCAAGGAGATTTGTTTTTATAGAAAAGTAATGATGAGAGTTTGATTTGGAATCTGACCACACTGGGAACAATTGGCTCTTATCCTCTACCTTTTAGTCGATAAAACTAAAGCTTGTGATTCTTGGCTTTTTAATAACAGGAGACTGTGTGCCCTGGAGGCATTTGTTTTCTTTTGCACATGGTCATACGATTGAAGCCTATATCGAACAATGGCATGTCAGAACAATGACAAGTCAAACATCCCCATCACACAGTAGCTGGTCCACATTAAAGTTTAGTCATTGCAATCATCCTTTTTTTTTTACCTGATGAAAGAATTATAGAGTAAACTGAGACTCACTTGATTCCTAGCAGGGCAAACCTATTTATTTTTCAAGTAAGTCTCTCTCTCTCTGTCTCTCTCTCTCTACTTAACAATAGGGCAGCTCCTCCACAGTTGGAAATCCAAAGGCCAAGTGAATTCATCATGGTTATCTTGCTGTAAGTAACACACGACAGGCCGACACACCTCTGTGGGTTGCTGTCATTGTTATCAGATGACTTTGTACTTGGCCTTATGCTAGATTTAATAATAGGCTCCCAGATGTGTTTCTGGAGTCCCACTGACTGTCTGCTGCCTCCGGATAATGTTTTTCTTTATTTAAGACATAATATTTATTTTCATTAATCCAAGCTGTTATTGCTGAACAAAAACGCAAATGAGACATCAGTAGGGATCCTGAATTCTTTACGCATGTCTTCGACGTCTTTGGTATGCTTTATAAATGGATGTGGAGTCTTTGTCCAGCTCGTGGTGTGTATTCTCAAGGTCAAATCTAACCCAGGAAATGACAGCAGTGTATATTCTCTCACCCAGATCGTCACATTTCAGAGGTCACCCTTCCCAGTGTGCACAACAAACATAAGCATGGTAACGTTATATTAAATTGGTCAGTTGTAGATGGACATAAACTGTAGAAACTTAAATTCTAGCGGCCGTACAATTTCCTCTTCCTCCTTGCGTCTGTTTTGTTAAATTGCTATTCAGTGCCTTTGCAGTTGCTTATCCCCCAGTAATCCTTTTCCCTGCAGGGGTGGCTACTCTTTTAACCTCAGCATCAGAGAGCCCTCCGAAGACAAGGACAGTCAGCAAGCTGGGGGAACTGATTTTCTTTTTCTGTTTTTTTGCCAGATGTGCCATTCTAAATCTAGGGTATGTATTGCCCTTTAATGTCCTTCTGTTTTGAAAGTTAACATTCGATAAAAAATATAGTTTCTGTTATTGCAGCTAATTCTGCCTTATCTAGCGCTCGTTGTGCTGAAGCACTAGTTGCTTCATGTTACATGGGGAAAGTGCTACAATAATTGAATCAAGAATCTAATAAAACTAAATGAATTTCAGGTAATACAGAGAAGGCAACACTATTAACTTTTCACATAATTCCTATTGTTCATTGTTTCTTTTCTTTAGAATAAATTACAGGTGTTTTCCACAGAACATTATGGTCCCTCACAATAAAACCACTTAGAATGCAGGTTCAAGGATCGTTTAAAGGTTCCAAAAGCCTACATTCATTAAAACAGAGTCTTTTCAAAGACACGATAGGTGACCAAACAATAAAACCTGTTTTTGCACACTACTTCTTTTTACTGCGTATATATACTTGGAAGGCTAATGCATTTTCCTTTCTGTGCACGACACTGCGGTGGCATTGGCTTTGCACCAGAACTGTTCATTATGAACAATAAAAAAAAGTACTAGAAAAGATTAGCAGCACTTATAGTTCACTTGTGTCAAATCCCATTCTTACTAAAATCCCAGAGGGCTAACGGTCAGACAGACCTGTTTAATTGCATGGAGGAATTTAGACTTCAGTTTAAAATGTGTTCAAGCATAGTGTTGCCTATTTTGACACATCTGAGGAGAAAAAAAAAACGTACAGGTATGTCATTGTGAAACCACAGTGCAGAGGAAGGGAAATGTCACGATCCATTGCACACACAAGAACAAGAGAAATGGAGGAAAGAGGCATTGTGAATTTCTAGTTAAGACAAATGGCAATATTCATATTCAAGGACCACAAAGTGCTAAAACCACTTACTGGCTTAAAAAAACATATCAACACACCAAGCTTAAAATAAGCAGAGGAAATAGACTAGATTTGGGTTTCCAAAGGTTATTAATATCTATTTTCCCAGTATAACTGTATTAAAAGCTAGCTAGTGTCTGATATATGTGCACCAAACTGTCAAACAATTCTCTCCATCATATTATCTTCTGTAAAACATAATTGATATTTTATTTTGATATTCTTTTGATCATGTGGACTGGAAATCAAAAGCAAATTCAGTAGTCTGTCTCTAGATTTATTTGTTTTGCTTTTTCATTGGCTTACCGGCACACTTTCTTCTTCCGTTTACCACACAAATTAAAAAAGCATCATTAACTGCATATCACTCAGCATTAAACAAAGTGCTCCAGTACTTCACACAACAAAAAATATATAGAAAATGATGAGTCAACAAAACAAGTACTTACAGTCAGTCAAATATACTTTATCTGTCAGACATTGATTTTCTCAAATTAATACAAGGGAGAAAATAAAAGACATTTCTTAATGTATAACAGTTCTGAGTTCTTTGAAATTCCATAAACATGAATTAACTGAATTTCATATTATGAATGAATTTAGTATCAGCTTCTTTTTGTAGCATACAGTATTTCCTTCACCAGGCTAGGGTTATTGTGACCTTTTATTTAATCACTGTGTCAATCTCACTAACTGATAACATTTTTTTAATTTATTCTGGACGGTGTCTGCTCTTCTGAATTGGACCACAATCCTGCTAATTTCATACAGAAAATATTTGTCATATTTATACTGGTCAAACCATCAATATTCCCAAGTATTATAAATGTTTTAACTTGTATGTGTTTATGTAAAAACAGCAGTGTTTATGAATGTAGTAAACATGTACGCATATGTTTTTAGAATAACATTCTACCTTGGGGATACCCAAACAAATTATGCTTAATTTGTATTATACCACTGGAAATAATTTGGCCTTGAAATGCTCGAGTGTTGTTCACTTATGGTAGTTCATAGGGTTCAATTTATCTTTTTATATATATTTTTTACTTACAAGGTCATGTCTCCTTATAAATACTAAGGCAGAACAAGAGAGGGGCTTCATAAATTGTTACCGTGGCACTAAAATGCTTACAACTCCAGTGCAATAACTTGAATACTAATATGTTGTGAATCCAGTTCAGAGTGTCTTGAGCCATAAGTTAAGCTTTGAGTATTCTCATATATAAACCTGAAGGAGAATCCCAGAGGGAAGAATTATTCGCAACTGCCAAAGAGTGAATCACACTGTCCTAAAACCCAGAGTGCTCGACGCTGTGAAATGGCTTTTGACAGGCAGTAGACAAATAAGGGGCAGAGACAACATCTAAAGTGGGCAAAGAGAAGAGTCCGCAATAAGATTAATAACAGCTTCCATTTTAGCGTGAGTACAGTCATTGTAAGGCACAGATGTGCATTCAGGGACGGAAAACATCTTTAATAGTCTCGAGGAGCTAAGCTGGTTTGAAACTCACTACCACAGCAAACTGCATTCTCAAGTGACCTTTTTAAGGGCCGTCTCTGTGGCCTTTATGTACATTGATTAATTTGTTGTCGGCACTTGGATTTATATAATACTCTCAATTTTCTTACACTGCTAATTATGAATACGTTTATTTTAATAGTCCTCGCTGTGCAAATATGATTTAGTGAGCTGGATAAAGCATTTATAATAATCAGGACAGAGGATAATTTTAGACTCCCCTTAGTGAAGAAACAACAACTTTTGATAGGCCCCACAGAATTAATATGGCATAGAGAACTAAGAGTATTGTGTATTCTTGTCTTTCTGTTAAAATGATGTGCCGTAAATGGTTTAAAATTATAATTATATTTTTTGGGCCAAAGAAAAGAAATTCATTGACAGCACCTTACATACAGAATTTGTTTTTGGCACTGTACTTTTCCAACATAATTATAGCTAACTGTGACAACAAAACATTTGAGGAAGAACTGTAGGAGGCCTTTGTATGATTTTTTTCCAGAATTAAACAGACTTTTGGGAAGACTCCAGAAGCTTGACAAGTGTATTTTCCCAATTCTGCAATAGCAGTCAAAGCAAGGCCTTCGGACCATAAAATAAAATGCCTCAAGCTTTACATGTAACATATATGATAATAAACAGACTGTCTATCTTGCTGTAGATTTAATAAAATAATCATTAACTACATTATTTATGCATAATTGTAAGTTACAGTTAAATATCTTTTGCAAAACCTTGGTTATAAAAATAATGTTTCTGATCAACTTGTTCATCTTTGTAGAATTAAAGTCAAACTACTAACTCATTAACAAAATAATTTTGTATGTAATTAATGAAAACATAAAAATTATTTGGTAGACGTTCTGACTTTTCTCCAGCCTTAATAAACTTACTTTTCTATTATTAAAACCAACTGAACAAAAACCTCAATATTTATAAAAGCACTAAATACAAATATAAAAGTGTATCTTAATAAATAGCCGTCAGGTATTATTCACATTATTCATGTCTATAAAAACATTTTAGTTGTTTATTTTTTTAACAACACACAAACTAAACTTCTTTACATGGATACTTAAAATCCTCTTCATATTATTACAAAATATTAATTATACCTCTCTGTAGAAGTACCACAACCTGTAATCTGTTTTTACTAGGTTATATTTGTTAAATAAATTAATCAATATGAAAAGTATACAAAGCAGGCCTTTAAAGCATATCAGTATTCCTGACATGATTTCATATTTCGGTAGAAGTATTTGCGTTTCTGATTGACTTCTAAAATTTAACTTGCTCCCTAATGGTTTAAAAAACACTTTTAGTTCTATGATACAAAAAAATCGTTACAGCAGCAGAAGGTCATAACAATTTTAAAACAAACTTCACATACAGAATACATTCAACTATTTAAATATTCAATTAAACACATCTAGCTCCCAATTACTATTTGTACCATTTCAAATATACACTTCTTCTCTTTGACCCTAGTGAAACAGACACAAGCATTTAGTTCCACAAGAAAATGCTGGATAAATGAATGTGAAGGTGCAGTGTAAAGCTTTTCAATTAGGAAATGCAGCTTTCAAGGAGTTTGCCCTAAATGTAGACTCACAGCCGAGTAAAGGACACTAATATGTCACCTCAACAAGCTAGGGACAGCTTTACAGTACAAAAATTGTAATTCTAAGCTGACTTCCCGGAGATAGCATTTGAAATATTAAGTCACCATAAGCCCATGGGACTATCTATCAGTAGACTAATGCTACCATGAAGCTTGTTTTTATTGAGACAAATTGCTTTAGAACTCTAGATCTGCTTTTACCCTAGATGCAGCATTTCCCCAAATTTATAACCTTCACAGCATCTCATCATATATCTGTGTTTTGAAAGTAGAACGATTTCTGTATCACATCCATTTAGTCTACCATATTAAAAGTGCAAGAATGAATACCATTTAAAAATCCATAAAGATTGTACAAAGAGCCAAATCAAGACTTCATATTGTGTAAAATATGAGTATTGTCCGATAAGTGAGTATTTAAATTAAAAATACAAGTTCTGAGTGACTTGAAGTGAAGTCATCTTAATTTAAAAAAATCCTGTCAAAGAAAATAAAATGTGCTTACAAATAAAAAGATAAATATTTGAATGATAACATGAAATCAGCCATCCATACAATTAATACACGAGCTTGCCCATGTATCCTCACATTTCTGAATAATTAGGTATTCAGAAAGGCAAAAGAAAAATAATATGTTTCAGTTAAATTAGAAGTTAATAGGCCAGTAAATACTGAAATCCCTTTAACAGTATTGATTCAGTTTGAACTTACAAGGCTGAAGCTTACAAATGTTTATTAGTTTTAGGGTATGATTTATGCATTTCCTCATGGTTAGGTACTACAGCATCCATTAGAAAATATTAATACTTAATGTGAAGGAAACATTGACATTTATAACTACACATAGACAGCCAATGGATTTTTAAAATTTCAATTACCAGAAGAAAACAAATTACCGCCAGGCATTATGTTCGATTGTGTTGATTGTTGACTGAGCTGGTTTAAAAAGAGGACAGGGGCTTGTTGTAAGTGTTGTGTGTTTGTAACTATGGTTTAACTTACTTTCTCAATGCACATTTTAGTAACAGGAACTTATAAATCTCATTGTAACACACATTATCCAACACCAACCATTTTGTGAAGACACAACCCTGAATCTGCCTGCTGACACAGGTTATTGACATAGCTTTCGTCCTGCATATGTTTGAGTTACAAAACAAATGTTTTCTAGAGTATAAATAAATAATCCTCAAGATGGTGTCTAAGCTTGTGTTTTATTTGTTTTAGTTTTTTTTTTCATTTCATTCTTGAATTCCTTGACATAGTATCGCCTGTTGGGTTGAAGTGGTTTATTTGGAGGATATTATGCACATCTATACAGTTGATACAATATATTCTCTAAGGTACTGTATTCCCTTCCTATTCCTAATAATAAAAAAAATAGTTTAGAATAATGCACTGAGTGAGAGGAGCTGTGTGCAACAGAGCTGAATTAATTTAGTTGAAGAGGACTGAATCTGCAGATATTACCCAGCATTCAAACCAACCTGAGCTGACAATCCTTCTGTCACTGCAGTGCTTTCCTTTCTGCAGGAAATGAATGACGTGAAACATAATAACTACAGATCCATGCAAAGGGCACATCTTTAATGAATGCCTATTAAGCCGCTTAACTTCGAATATTTTATAAGTCAGGTTGTCTGAATATTTATCGATGCATGTGTATTACAGGCTGTTGTAATCCAAACCTACAATTAAGATATTTAGGACATTAACATTGTGTACATGAATTCCTCAAAATACAGTAAAAGACAGCAATTATCTCACAGAAGTATAGAATTTATAATTGTTCTACTAATAAGTTTCCATCTGAAGAGGAAATGAAGAATGATTACATTTCATCACTGCAAGCTAATTAAACATTATTTAATATACACTGCCTACTTAGATATAGATATTGCTGCCTGAGAATTGAAAACCATCAGCTGCTTAAAGATTTGCAGCTGTACAGAGGGAAAAGAAAAACTCTAAACAGAGGATGTGGGCTTTTATCTTTACCGATTGTAAGGCTCCACACAACAAAAACATAAGCCCCATGTAATCATGTGAGGATCATTACATAATTATTATAAGATTTGACAGCCTCGCCCCCACTGGCCCTATATCAGTTACATCAACACTGTACACACACTTGATAATATATATATATATATATATATATATATATATATATATATATATATATATATATATATATATATATATATTACTATTTGTGAAGGCGCACAAACTTGTGGCTCATTGGAATTCGCAATTTATGAAAACCCTTACCAATACACATAGGTTTATTTGAAGTAATTCTAAGTTATAAAAGATAGTCATATTTTATCATTTGTGTGTGGTCTCCTGTAACGTAAAATAATTGGCTTACACCCAGACCCCTAGCCCACAGCGGAGACCAAACTCTTGAGCTACACACAAGCTGCCTTTTAATGACCCAGCACAATCAAAAGCCTAACACTTAAGTGTACAAGGTAATCTAATACTGAACCTAATACCACAAAACTTAAGTCTGAGCTTCAAACTCAATTCTAATTCAAATTGAAGCTATAAATACTATAAATATATGAGTCCTCCATATCGGCTAATCCACTTTATACTCCAACTAAGCAAGTGTGCAGCACCCTAGTCGAGTGTTTATGCAAATTAATATATGATTATTTTAGTTTTTTAAGTGTAAATGTACACAAGAGCCTTGCATCTTAAACCATCTGAGGTTGCTGAAGCATAAGTGATCATATTTAATGTTTCTTGAAAAAGCTGACATAGGTCCATTACCTTGTCTGCAACACTGTAAGCTTAGGCTTTGATGGATATGCTATTAAGATTAGATCTGTTAAAAAGATGCACAAAACAATATGTAGTTAAGAAGGCAATGAAGTTATATTGATCACAAATTTAGCAGCGATCAGTTTTTGCACACTCAGCTCGCAAACTGGACCCGAGCCATATATCAGTAGGAAAGGGAGAACCGCACTGAAATGTGGGATTAACAAAAGTGGAAGATCCCACTTTTTATACGGAGGGGATCCATTTGCGCTTACAAATTCCATCTTAATAAGATTAGACATTTTTGAATGTAGATTGCATAGTAAGTAGAATTAGTCTACCAAATTCACAAATATATTTTCTTATTTTTTACTAATTAAAAGTTTCTTAAAATTCCAGGGATTCAGTTCCCTCAGGAATCACTATGAATTAGCCTAGCACAATAATGTTAAAATAATGCCTAAATAATGTTCTGAATAGTGATGGTAGCTTTAGTGCACTATTACACCAATCTAAAACTCAGATGTAAATTGCCCTAGGTAAGCAGCAGGTCTAACAAACAAACACATTAATAGGTAGAGGAGTTACGTGTGATGAGTCTCATTAGCAGTGTACCTCTGGAGATGTTTGAAGACTTGCGTACATCTGACAGAAAGTTGAAATCTGGCCAAAAACATGGAATCCCTAAAGGGTTGGATGATGTATCAGTTTGTCATGATTGCCAATGTTATATTTAGCATGTTTCAAATGATTAGTGCCATTTGAATAAACAGGTTAAATGACGGAAGAAGTAAAGAAGCTGCAGAGACATAACGGAAAAAGATTTGCTGGAATCGTGGCCACTTTGGCCTTCAGCAAGATCTGCACAGCTGGATGACTTTCCTTAATGTCAGTGGTTATTACAAATGAGGTGTCTTTAATGCATGTCCTAAATTGGTATTATTATGTTAAACGAATAATATGTTATTATTCATGCTAATTTTAATTATGTTATTTTAAATGTATACCAATTAAATCATTAGTTGTCAGCAATGGTTTTGTTTTATTGCTGTATTGTACTATTGTAAAATACCTTCTTCTTCTGTAAGGCCTGATCTTGATTTTACAAAGCTATCACCTGTCCCTCTTCTTGATAGGACACCCTTGTCAGTGAGATGTATATATTTTTTCTGTGTTATATACAATCAAATTCATGCAGGTAGCCACAGCAATCCCAATCCCAATATTGAAAAGGATAATATTTCCTTAGTCAAAGTGTACTCCTATGGTTATTAGTGCAGCCACAGAAAAGCATGGGGATTTCATAAGAAAAATCTTCCCTTGCAATAAAATAAACCTTGATATAATAACAGTTTGCACTTGTAATGCTGGGAATGAACTGAACGTTAATCACTCCACACCCCATCCACACATTCAACCACTTCCCCAAAAGGTGCAGATCCACTGGGAATGTGGGAGTCGGGAGCTGGATTCTGCTTGGACACACTTCTAAGCCTTGTAAATAACATTATTAAGGCCTGAAGTGGGTGACTTTTTGAAAAACATGGATGAAGTAGCCCTTAAAACAGATAGGCTTGAATAGAAAATTACAAAACTGTACTCAGTTGCATCTTCCATTTTTGTAAGATGCTTCTTCATTCTGTTCATCAATAATATATTATAGTCTGCTATTATAGCAGGTGGGCCAAAATGTTATGAAATGTTAAACTTAACTGGTATAATATATGACTTTCAGCATTGCTTTATGTGTAAAAGAAATAATGAGATCTACAAATAGTTACAAAATTCATATATATATATATATATATATATATATACACTCACCTAAAGGATTATTAGGAACACCATACTAATACTGTGTTTGACCCCCTTTCACCTTCAGAACTGCCTTAATTCTACGTGGCATTGATTCAACAAGGTGCTGAAAGCATTCTTTAGAAATGTTGGCCCATATTGATAGGATAGCATCTTGCAGTTGATGGAGATTTGTGGGATGCACATCCAGGGCACGAAGCTCCCGTTCCACCACATCCCAAAGATGCTCTATTGGGTTGAGATCTGGTGACTGTGGGGGCCAGTTTAGTACAGTGAACTCATTGTCATGTTTAAGAAACCAATTTGAAATGATTCGACCTTTGTGACATGGTGCATTATCCTGCTGGAAGTAGCCATCAGAGGATGGGTATATGGTGGTCATAAAGGGATGGACATGGTCAGAAACAATGCTCAGGTAGGCCGTGGCATTTAAACCATGCCCAATTGGCACTAAGGGGCCTAAAGTGTGCCAAGAAAACATCCCCCACACCATTACACCACCACCACCAGCCTGCACAGTGGTAACAAGGCATGATGGATCCATGTTCTCATTCTGTTTATGACAAATTCTGACTCTACCATCTGAATGTCTCAACAGAAATCGAGACTCATCAGACCAGGCAACATTTTTCCAGTCTTCAACTGTCCAATTTTGGTGAGCTTGTGCAAATTGTAGCCTCTTTTTCCTATTTGTAGTGGAGATGAGTGGTACCCGGTGGGGTCTTCTGCTGTTGTAGCCCATCCGCCTCAAGGTTGTACGTGTTGTGGCTTCACAAATGCTTTGCTGCATACCTCGGTTGTAACGAGTGGTTATTTCAGTCAAAGTTGCTCTTCTATCAGCTTGAATCAGTCGGCCCATTCTCCTCTGACCTCTAGCATCAACAAGGCATTTTCGCCCACAGGACTGCCGCATACTGGATGTTTTTCCCTTTTCACACCATTCTTTGTAAACCCTAGAAATGGTTGTGCGTGAAAATCCCAGTAACTGAGCAGATTGTGAAATACTCAGACCGGCCCGTCTGGCACCAACAACCATGCCACGCTCAAAATTGCTTAAATCACCTTTCTTTCCCATTCAGACATTCAGTTTGGAGTTCAGGAGATTGTCTTGACCAGGACCACACCCCTAAATGCATTGAAGCAACTGCCATGTGATTGGTTGGTTAGATAATTGCATTAATGAGAAATTGAACAGGTGTTCCTAATAATCCTTTAGGTGAGTGTGTATATATATATATATATATATATATATATACATAGAGCTCTGGAAAGAATTAAGAGACCACTTAACATTGATTATTTGTTTCCAGAGCTGTATGTATATATATATATATATATATATATATATACAGTGAGGGAAAAAGGTATTTGATCCCCTGCTGATTTTATACATTTGCCCACTGACAAAGAAATTATCAGTCTATAATTTTAATGGTAGGTGTATTTTAACAGTGAGAGACAGAATAACAGCAAATAAATCCAGAAAAACGCATTTCAAAAAAGTTATAAATTGATTTGCATGCTAATGAGGGAAATAAGTATTTGATCCCCTATCAATCAGCAAGATTTCTGGCTCCCAGGTGTCTTTTATACAGGTAACGAGCTGAGATTAGGAGCACTCTCTTAGAGGGAGTGCTCCTAATCTCAGCTCGTTACCTGTATAAAAGACACCTGTCCACAGAAGCAATCAATCAATCAGATTCCAAACTCTCCACCATGGCCAAGACCAAAGAGCTGTCCAAAGGATGTCAGGGACAAGATTGTAGACCTACACAAGGCTGGAATGGGCTACAAGACCATCGCCAAGCAGCTTGGTGAGAAAGTGACAGCAGTTGGTGCAATTATTCGCAAATGGAAGAAACACAAAATAACTGTCAGTCTCCCTCGGTCTGGGGCTCCATGCAAGATCTCACCTCGTGGAGTTTCAATGATCATGAGAACGGTGAGGAATCAGCCCAGAACTACACGGCAGGATCTTGTTAATGATCTCAAGGCAGCTGGGACCATAGTCACCAAGAAAACAATTGGTAACACACTACGCCGTGAAGGACTGAAATCCTGAAGCGCCCGCAAGGCCCCCTGCTCAAGAAAGCACATGTACAGGCCCGTCTGAAGTTTGCCAATGAACATCTGAATGATTCAGAGGAGAACTGGGTGAAAGTGTTGTGGTCAGATGAGACCAAAATCAAGCTCTTTAGCATCAACTCAACTCGCCGTGTTTGGAGGAGGAGGAATGACCCCAAGAACACCATCCCCACCGTCAAACATGGAGGTGGAAACATTATGCTTTGGGGGTGTTTTTCTGCTAAGGGGACAGGACAACTGCACTGCATCAAAGGGATGATGGACGGGGCCATGTACCGTCAAATCTTGGGTGAGAACCTCCTTCCCTCAGCCAGGGCATTGAAAATGGGTCGTGGATTGGTATTCCAGCATGACAATGACCCAAAACACACAGCCAAGGCAACAAAGGAGTGGCTCAAGAAGAAGCACATTAAGGTCCTGGAGTGGCCTAGCCAGTCTCCAGACCTTAATCCCATAGAAAATCTGTGGAGGGAGCTGAAGGTTCGAGTTGCCAAACGTCAGCCTCGAAACCTTAATGACTTGGAGAGGATCAAAGAGGAGTGGGACAAAATCCCTCCTGAGATGTGTGCAAACCTGGTGGCCAACTACAAGAAACGTCTGATCTCTGTGATTGCCAACAAGGGTTTTGCCACCAAGTACTAAGTCGAAGGGGTCAAATACTTATTTCCCTCATTAACATGCAAATCAATTTATAACTTTTTTGAAATGCGTTTTTCTGGATTTTTTTGTTGTTATTCTGTCTCTCACTGTTAAAATACACCTACCATTAAAATTATAGACTGATCATTTCTTTGTCAGTGGGCAAACGTACAAAATCAGCAGGGGATCAAATACTTTTTTCCCCCACTGTATATATATATATATATATATATATATATATATATATATATATATATAATATATTGTAGCAATCTGGGACTGGGGGATTTCCAAATGACTTTCAAACACCATAAACCACTCTTATAATTCATTACAACATTAATTTTAGATACAAATAAATGTGTAATCATTACTGTAGGACCTCAGTGAATTACACTAACATAGTATGTACTGTTTCTAAACACCAACACTTTTTACTTACATCTCCAAAGCATTAAATCTCATTATGTAAAATCAAGGCATTAGAAATAATTTGTACTATTAATAAAATTAAAGACATTATTATTAATAAAATTGAGCATGGATTTGAGAGAAAGAGAGAGAGAGAGAGAGTGTAAAACGTTCACTAACCGCACAGGATCACTGTTCACAGGCTGAGAACACACAATGTTGTGGCACGCTGTGAGTGTGAGTCTAGCAACAGTTACAATTTTAAGATTTGGTTTACAATACTTATTTTGTACCTTTACAGTCTCTGTAGTTGGAGAAACTAATAAGACTGGAAAGAGCCAATAGGAGGAGTTCAGAGAAGTAGTGCGGGGCAGCTCGCTGTTGACTGCTCCGGTTTTTCATTTCTTATTTTCATACTGTAATCACATCGGTTTATAATATCTGTTGGCCACCATCCCGGGCCGATACGTAGACCAATGAGTAACTTTGTAGCGCCGCTGTCAAAAGCGGCTACCGACTCTGTGAGGACAGGTGACGAAAAACGACGATTAATGAAAAAACGTCCTATATTCATTAGTAACAACTTTTTTTTCTGAGAAATGGAGGAAAGCACATTGTGGGAGGAATGTGAGTGAAAGCAAGATAACTGCCTTTGCTACCACGGTTATAAAAGGCAGAGCTCACCCAGCTCTTGAAATCAATTAAATGAAAGCAGTCATCAAAGAAATGAATGTTGATGAGTGTAACCTTTATAACTCATAGGAAGTGGGGATTGATGAGACCAGAAACAGACTTAATGTGCATTATACAAAAGGGAACCAATCCTATTGATTTGAGCTGCCACTTACAAAAGCAGAGACAGATCAAACAGGAAGATGTCTTTTAGTAAAGTGCATCACGTACTACAGATATTGCAATTGTTTTTCTTCTCTCTCTGGTTTCAGTCTTCATTCCTTGTACAATCGAGTACATGTCAAGGTATGAAATGTGTTTTTGATAATTTTGAAAAAGGGATGTCGTATGTCTGCCACTGGAGTCATTTATTATTAAGAGAAGTGTGTTAGTTACTGCAAAATGGGATGTTATCACAAGAGATGTATCTAGAGGTGTCAGTTCATTAAGTTACAAATAGATATACTGCTTTAATGTGATAGCATGGGCTTGAATCTTTAAAAAAATATATATATATATATATATATACCGATCAGCCATAACATTATGACCACTGACAGGTGAAGTGAATGACACTGATAATCTCGTAATCATGGCACCTGTCAGTGGGTGGGATATATTAGGCAGCAAGTGAACATTTTGTCGTCAAAGTTGATGTGTTAGAAGCAGGAAAAATGGGCGTAAGGATCTGAACGATTTTGACAAGGGCCACATTGTGATGGCTAGACGACTGGGTCAGAGCATCTCCAAAATTGCAGCTCTTGTGGGGTGTTCCCGGTCTGCAGTGGTCAGTACCTATCAAAAGTGGTCCAAGGAAGGAAAAGCGGTGAACCGGCGACAGGGTCATGGGCGGCCAAGGCTCATTGATGCACGTGGGGAGCGAAGGCTGGCCCGTGTGGTCCGATCCAACAGACGAGCTACTGTAGCTCAAATTGCTGAAAAAGTGAATGCTGGTTCTGATAGAAAGGTGTCAGAACACACAGTGTGTCGCAGTTTGTTGCGTATGGGGCTGCGTAGCCGCAGACCAGTCAGGGTGCCCATGCTGACCCCTGTCCACTGCCAAAAGCGCCTACAATGGACACGTGAGCAGCAGAACTGGACCACGGAGCAATGGAAGAAGGTGGCCTGGTCTGATGAATCACGAGTTCAAGATGTTGACTTGTCCTCCAAATTCCCCAGACCACAATCCAATCGAGCATCTGTGGGATGTGCTGGACAAACAAGTCCGATCCATGGAGGCCCCACCACGCAACTTACAGGACTTAAAGGATCTGCTGCTAACGTCTTGGTGCCAGATACCACAGCACACCTTCAGAGGTCTAGTGGAGTCCATGCCTCGACGAGTCAGGGCTGTTTTGGCAGCAAAAGGGGGAGCTACACAATATTAGGCAGGTGGTCATAATGTTATGGCTGATCGGTGTATATACAGTGCATCCGGAAAGTATTCACAGCGCTTCACTTTTTCCACATTTTGTTATGTTACAGCCTGATTCCAAAATGGATTAAATTCATTATTTTCCTCAAAATTCTACAAACAATACCCCATAATGACAACGTGAAAGAAGTTTGTTTTTAATAAATTTGCAAAGATTTCAAATAAAAAAATAAAAAAGCACATGTACATAAGTATTCACAGCCTTTGCTCAATACTTTGTTGAAGCACCTTTGGCACCAATTACAGCCTCAAGTCTTTTTGAGTATGATGCTAAAGCTTGGCACACCTATTTTTGGGCAGTTTCTCCCATTCTTCTTTGCAGGACCTCTCCAGCTCCATCAGGTTGGATGGGGAGCGTCTGTGCACAGCCATTTTCAGATCTCTCCAGAGATGTTCAATCGGGTTCAAGTCTGGGCTCTGGCTGGGACACTCAAGGACATTCACAGAGTTGTCCTGTAGCCACTCCTTTGTTATCTTGGCTGTGTGCTTAGGGTCGTTGTCCTGTTGGAAGATGAACCTTCGCCCCAGTCTGAGGTCCAGAGCGCTCTGGACCAGGTATTCATCAAGGATGTCTCTGTACATTGCTGCATTCATCTTTCCCTCGATCCTGACTAGTCTCCCAGTTCCTGCAGCTGAAAAAAATCCCCACAGCATGATGCTGCCACCACCATGCTTCACTGTAGGGATGGTATTGGCCAGGTGATGAGCGGTGCCTGGTTTCCTCCAGACATGACGCTTGCCATTCAGGCCAAAGAGTTCAATCTTTGTTTCAGAGAATTGCGTTTCTCATGGTCTGAGAGTCCTTCAGGTGCCTTTTGGCAAACTCCAGGCGGGCTGTCATGTGCCTTTTACTGAGGAGTGGCTTCCGTCTGGCCACTCTACCATACAGGCCCGATTGGTGGAGTGCTGCAGAGATGGTTGTTCTTCTGGAAGGTTCTCCTCTCTCCACAGAGACACGCTGGAGCTCTGTCAGAGTGACCATTGGGTTCTTGGTCACCTCCCTGACTAAGGCCCTTCTCCCCCGATCGCTCAGTTTGGCCGGGTGGCCAGCTCTAGGAAGAGTCCTGGTGGTTCCAAACTTCTTCCATTTACGGATGATGTAGGCCACTGTGCTCATTGGGACCTTCAATGCTGCAGAAATTTTTCTGTACCCTTCCCCAGATCTGTGCCTCGATACAATCCTGTCTCAGAGGTCTACAGACAATTCCTTGGACTTCATGGCTTGGTTTATGCTCTGACATGCACTGTTAACTGTGGGACCTTATATAGACAGGTGTGTGCCTTTCCAAATCATGTCCAATCAACTGAATTTACCACAGGTGGACTCCAATCAAGTTGTAGAAACATCTCAAGGATGATCAGTGGAAACAGGATACACCTGAGCTCAATTTTGAGTGTCATGGCAAAGGCTGTGAATACTTATGTGCTTTTTTGTTTTTTTATTTTTAATAAATTTGCAGAGATTTCAAACAAACTTCTTTCACGTTGTCATGGGGTATTGTTTGTAGAATTTTGAGGAAAATAATTAATTTAATCCATTTTGGAATAAGGCTGTAACTTAACAAAATGTGGAAAAAGTGAAGCGCTGTGAATACTTTCCGGATGCACTGTATGCATTACAGTCTTGTTGAATATCACGTCTGGTTGAATATTGCCATATTATATATGATGTATCATTGTACAACATTTAAGACAAATAATATTAAGTGTTATCAATTCCAAACACAAAAATAATTGAGAAAAAAGTCAGATAGTAGACTTGTATGTTAATTATTTCCTGCAGTGGAAAAAAAATGCAATTTTAAAAAATATCAAGCAGAACGTTTTTCAATATTATATCCTTGTACATGAAAATGTGATTCTGACTTAAAAGGCTAAATGTTAAAAGCATCACATTACTGTTTAGTATTTCTAACACTTCAAGAAAAGCAGTAAAAACTGGAAACAAATCCTGAAATAACGTTTACCATTGTTAATGATTAAGCAGGTCCATTGTTTAATATTTAATCATTTCCCAATGGTAAATTTTGGAACTCTCAAGAACTAGAGTCATTCATTAAATTAATTAATGGCCCCAATATTCTAGAGCTGAATGAATAATCCTAGACAAGCATTCTATTTTTTACATGTATAATGTCTGTCATGGTTAAAACTGGAAACCATTCTGTAAAAGAGTAACTATAGGTATGTGTATGACATTATAGCAAATTCAAGTGTAATGTAACAGTCATGATCATAAGCAATACACATTGATCATATATTGTATTATAGTATTATTATATGTATTGTATTATATAGAAAACATTTGTGTTTGTTTGAGTCAGGTGACAGATGTAACAAATGTCACATTTAGATTTTGGCTAGTATTTGTACATATCCCAGGTTTCTGGTGTTCAAAGCATGTTCAAATCCTAATTATGCTTAGTATATGCCAACCCTCATTTGTATAGAGTCACTGTGGTGCTTTTCTTTTTAACTTTTCTGTTAACCCATTTTGTTGTACGGTAACAATCTGCCAAGTGTTAATTCGGGCATGGCGATAAAATGAATACAGTGTAACAGCCAAACTATGAATCTGAATTTTAACAATAGCAGCAAATGAAAATAAAAAATGCTACACTGTTAAGGTTTCATTATTATTTTAGAAGTTTAAGTTGCCTATTATAGATTTCTATTGCTTGTTTGCATGTCTAAAATCATTAATTATACATTTTATTCGCCTTTTCTTGGTTTGTTCAATAGAGGCAGTCAGTCTTCTGCAGGAGAACGATGCCACTGTGCCTGCTGTCACGGCCATTCCCAGATAATAGACGCAGGTGCTTTGCTGTCAGTTCCATCAGCCCTACTGATTGCTTTCTGAAACTGACAATTTTGCATTGATAAAAAGATTAATTATTTAAATATTACTGTATAAAAACACTGAAATATTTAATAAGGAGCTCATTACTTTGGGAAAACATAATTCTGACTCTCTTGGCGATTAGTCCCCCACTCCACGCCCAGTGAAAGAAAGTGTGTGGCAGCTTTACCTCCCACAGCGTAGGAATTTGTAGAAACAGCCTTTGTTTATTGGGTGTATAAACTAATTTTATATAATATTATGTTAAAATGCAAATCATCATTTGTCTGCAGAAAGTATCCAGGAAACAAACCTGGCTGTTCCAATTCTGTCCTGTCTTTCAAACTGTCAAGTCATTTCACTCAATAATCAGTAACTGTGTTTAATAATTGATCGAGAGACACATATTGATCGATAGAAGAACAGTGGCTTCAGTCCGAACTCTGCTGTGTTTGAAGATATTCTACACTTGGGCAAGAGCACACACTTGGTTAAATAGCTTTCTGCCAGTGGTACTTGAGAGAAATATGGATCCTCATATGATAGTTTGTCGCTAACTGCAAGCTTGTTCCCGATACAGGGAAAGTATTCACAAGGGACCCAGGCATTTACTGTACCTCATTTCTCCAGTGTGTGCTGCTGAATTGGAACTTCAGTTTCCATCGTCTGAAGACAAATGATGACCCATCTATTTCTAAAAAAATATTGAGCCATTTGCTTTTTCTTAAACAAAGAACTTCAAGATTCTCATATATCTTTTCACACAAAAGTAACACTTAGAGTATTTTAAACTGTTAGACCTCTAAGCCATGCTATTCTACACATGAAAGATTCATATATTAAGCTCATATATTAATTCCAGTCCCTCATTGGTTTTAATATATGTAACTGAGTGCATATTTATTTTTCCTACCCAGACAACAAAGCTGTGTGTGGATGAAACTTGTTTTTAAACATAATTCGAATTAGAGTTTATACACCACAACAATACACTCACATGGTAAAGCATATTTAATTTTGTCTGCAACCATTTGTGAAGAAAAAAGAGCTTCCGTTTCTGCCTTGTTTGGTTTAATCTCTGTAGTGCGAAGACTTCAGACAGGAACTCAAATCCCCATGCACTACACATATAATCTAGCCACTAGCAATGGGACACAATTAGTACACAATTCCTTTCATTCAAAAGCCACGGACGCTTGAAAAGCTAAGAGGACTGGCTCACAATGCACTATAGGGATACTAACAAGCAAAGCTATGACAGTCTGTTGAGATGCACTTAGCACTTGAAGATTATGTTGGCTTATTTAACTTCTCCCCTCCTCTCTGTATAAGTGGTTGGGAAGAGAATCCTGACTGGTAGAAATTACATGTTTATAACATGCGTGATATTGCATTTTTGTAACCCTCTGACATGTATCATTAAAGTAATGTGAGCAAGGTCGATAATATGGAGAAGTGTTACAGTGTTTTTTCAGTGCGTGTGGAAAGCTACTATCCCCGTGGATAATATCGCAGTATGCATTCACAAAATAAGGAAGGAGTAATAATGAAATCCAGTGAGACCTTCATAGAGGCTTTGAATGTTGTAGAAACTCCCTTCCCACTTACAAACAGCCCGATACGTCATGGAAAGCTCAAACCTCTGGAGTATGTAATGAACTGGCCGACAGTTGAGTCATACCTGTATGCCTGCTGCTTGTCTAATGGGGAGCCTGTAGAATTGGGAATACACAATTCAGATATAAACCCCACTCATGGCCTCCACAACCCTTAATCACCTAGCATGGACCTATAATACACCAGATCTAAGTGTATGAAGGGAGAAAAATTATAATACAAATACTTCTAATAATAATGGTAAGATTTGGCCATGGGACAATTGTTGTAGAGCAAAGATACATAGAATCGGTCTATATTATAAGGCCACAGTGTAAAAGGGCGCTGTATGTGACCAGTGCAAGCATTATGAATAACAATGATCAACCCAGCCTACATTTTGGTATGTAAATTGGGTTAACTTAAATTATTAAAATGTCTTCGATTAAAATTTAATTATGGGACTTGATTCTTCTCCTTATAAAAAAGGCCCTTTGGTTTTGTATTGCTTCACATGAAAGCATATGTTTTACAAAATACATTTAATCACGTTTGAATAAATCATGCCACAACCATTTAAAATATATCTCTGAATGATTTATAGATTTATTTTATTTTTCCTTGATTGTTTAATGTATGTACTCACCACATATTACTATTACTATTACTATTATTATTATTATTATTATTATTATTATTATTATTATTATTATTGCAACCCTTTGGGCAAAAGTAACATTTTCAAGTTACAAGTCTGTTAAACAAAATGTCAAAGTGACTTCAAAACATATATGAATACAGGATCTGTTTTCTTGTTTTAAATCATGGATGAATAAAAGTATTCAAGGAGATGACTTGGGCTACAAATATATTTTGGGGGAAACTGATATTACAGCACATGAGTACAAAAATCCCTCTCAGCACATTTTCACTCCGTTCCCTTGGATCTCATGGGAGCTGAAGCTCGGAAACAATGTATGCCGAGTATTTATAGGATTATTTTGCTCACTGGCTTCAATTCATCTGAGGTTTAAGAAAGAAAGGCAACCGACTCCAGTCTTTGAACACGCTCGTGATTTTCTAAGGTTGTTATTCCACTCTTCTAATTCTAATGGGGGGCATTATTGACTATGTCTGTGAATGAATAACAACTTGTGTCTGTTGTTAGACTTGTCATAATGGACTCTATACTATGGACATGCATTTTCATTTGATGTATTTAAAAACTTAATTAAAAAGAACAGATGTGACATAAAACATGTTGTAACCTTTTAGTCTGTGGACAGTGTGCTCAGTGGTTAGTGTGCCCTATTGCTAGTGGGGATATTATACCTGAGGATATAAAACTCCTCTTTCTGGAGCAGTCAGATGTTGTATGCTGCCAAGTAAGAAGGGGTTAATTCCTGTGTTGCATTTATTATTACTATGGCCTACCCCATTATTATTTTAATCAGGCTGTTATATATTGGTGTGGATACCCACCTAGAAAGGCAGAATAAGATTTATGGAAAATTTTGTTCCACCAGGACTTGCATGTGAGGGAACTAATGAGGTATAGTGTCACGCCATGCTGCTGTCCCTAGGCACTGTTCTCCTCATTACTCCCATCTGCAGGATCAGTACACAGTGTTGTGAGATTAGTACCTGGAGCTACTAACTAATGGTGGGTTTACTTATGACAGGCAGATTGAGTCTTCTTCAAATGACACTGAAAGATGTCTGAGCAAAAATAAAAGTATTTTATTCAAATGGGATGAAACTGTTTTTTATTGTTCCTCTTTTAGATGACCTCTGAATCTTATTTATATGTGTGTGTGTGTTTGTATATATAACATTTACATATAACATTAACATTTTAACTCATTCATTGATGTAAATAATAATGATAATTTAGTTTGTTATCCAGATACATTCATTTATTTTCCTCTCTTCTTGTTTTTCCAAGCAGGTGTGTTTATGCCTGCATGTTTAACTGCCGGTCAACTTAATTGTAGAGAAACAGCTCTCTGTGAGATAAACTGAGGGACGGACAAGAAGCGTGGCAGTGAGCATTTGTAGAGTATGGAGACTATCCTGATTTCGGACTATTTTCTGGCGTGTGATGTGAATGCCGTTATTGACTGTGGACTGGCCTGATTGCTGTATTGAACCTGGCTTTTGATCTTGACCAGGAATACCGCCTAAAGTTTCTCATGCTCTTTTCTGTTCTGAAAAGCACCATGACAAATCACCACAACTAACTGCTTTGTTTCATTTCATGCTACTACAATTGCTTTATAGCCACCATAAAATATCAAATTGATTCAAAGTAGGCCCCATACAACACATAAATAGTGTATAGCAAAGTATGTAATATTTTAAAATGCATCTCCAGGATTTTCCGTATGCATGAATTTAATAATATAGATTTGAATCTTCATCTATATGCTTCAGTCCAGTGACATATAATAAGAAAGCAATCAAATTAACTGAAACAGTGTTGTAGTATGTATAAAAAATAAACACTTAACAGCCGTAAGAAATGGCAGCAATTCAGCTCTAAACTGCAACAGGAAACTGCATGCATTACGTCTACTGTCAAATAATTTTCAGATACATGTTCTGGGATAAACAGGGCTCATTATATCACACATTATTATCCTGTTATTCACACATGAGAGCATTTTGTATTCTGAAGTTTTTACTTCTTGCACTTTTTATTCTTCTTGACCAATTCAGTTAGATACATTCAGAATAATGTACTGATAATAATCACATAATTCAATCTACTAAAATCTTTAAATAGATAAAATGTCAGAGACTCATGCCTCCCCATTTTATTGATATGATCAATAGTGCTTGCTGCACCTCTAAGTAAGTTTTCACCCTATTCAAAGTGCGCAAGTGAAAATATGAATCACTGGGGGGAATATATATATATATATATAGATAGGAAATTTACCCATTAGCCTGAAGAGAAAAGTATTTGATCAATGCATATGCCAAACCATAAGGTAAGGCTCTGCGGGCTGTATGATCACGTGCCATGCAGCCTGACTCACATTTCGATAAGTGCTGCCAGCCGTTTCAGTTCTGTAAGACCGTCTCAGTGTCCGGTGTGTTGCATTCGATCACTGTGGGATCTTTAATAATTTTGCTGACTTTGATTCTCCTTGCTGTGCTCATCACTTCTATATTAATTATGGCAAAAGAGAAACGCTACGAATCCCACTTTAGATCTATTAAAGGAAGGTCAAAAATAGGTAGAGCTTGGTACACATTAAATCATGTTTCCTACAATTGTAAAGGATAACTCTTTCCACCTGAATTGATCCATAACATAGAAGTCATGTTTAAGTGAGTGACTGGTATTCACGATATGTATTCCATAAATGTGTTCAAAATGGTTTGCTGGGGCACCACTTTATTTCAATCAAACATTTCAAGGTACGAGAAGTGACCTTTCCACTGTAATATCAACATGTAGAAATACATCAGAAACATTTTCTCTTCTAAAGTTCTTTTTTTGTACTTATTTTTTTCAGCCATGGCCTCAATAGACAAATGGCTCAGAGGGATGTCATTCATTATTAAGAGTAATAAGAGATTTACACAAGATGTTTTTCCATCTAATAATTTAGAAGACCTTGTTGTATGATACAAATAAGAACTGGCTGATGCAGGGTAAGCAAAAAATACAGCTCATCCTGGGGGAGCACTAGCGCATAAAGTTTCTTCAGCATGACAATGCCCATCCATTTTTAATACCAAAAGGGAAATGTGTCCCATTAAAGCCGTTAAACTCCCCTCATTGGTTATGCATTTTGCTTCAGGATAATATCAAGTATGAGACAGCAAAAGTCTTCAACAGCACCTGTGCATTAAGCTAGTATATAAACATAATAACTGTGCTGGGAAATCATTTATTAATGGGCATTTGACTTCATCTTTTGTTTTATTACTCTTGTCTTCAAGATATTTGTTTTATATTTGTATCTTCTGAAGCAGAGAGGAGTGGGCTCAATGCATTTTACATAATTGAGATATATATGCTTTAAGAGGACTTTCAACTGACACATTTTCAACGATTATATATAGTCGCCAAGTGAACATCTTGGATTTATTTCATATCTGGTGGGTTTATTTTTTTTTATTTCTTCCTGCCTGCAGGTAACTACAAGATATAGGTGTGTCTTAGGGCTAGACCAAATTAAAACTTTGACCCTGTCTCATTTTGATTGATAGTAGCGAAAAGTGTCTTCTGACAATAACTTAAAACATGATTGGATACAAGTTTGTACCCTGCGGTTCGTGGATAGGTCAAAGCTTTGATTTGGTCTAGCCCTTAATCCAAAACTGAATTACAGCATATTTTCTTGCTTACTTTCATATTCCAGTAAGGTTCTATTACCCATAATCTCATAAGCACTTAAACAGTCTGCCGTGCTCATTTTTAAGACTAACAAGAATTACTATAAACACTGTGGTGTTTGAAAGGGATTTTACTGGCTTTTGCAGTGAGTGGGTATACCTGCCATAAACACTCAACTTTCTGTTTTGTTTGCTACTTTCAATATGCTGGAGTCTAAATTGAGATAGTGTCTTTTTTCATGATTACTGAAACTTATTTTGAATGTTATTTAAAAAAAAAAATACAACTGGTGTAACAACCATCCAGTAATTACACACTGGTTTGGCTAAGGGAAAGGACTAATGTGTTATGATTGTACTCAGGGAATAATAGGTTAATTAAAATAAGGCTACATAGATGAGCTCAATTTTAGTTGTTTTTGCCACAAGTTTAAAAAAGATCAGTTCACTTGAAGTAGTGAAGCCTGCATTTTTCTGTTAATGTGATTCTGCAATTCTTATGTTTAAACAGCACCATTATCCCAATGTTATCACTCTCAAACTGTGCCATCTTGTTGTCATTTGTTCGCAGCAGATGTGGTACAGATAATGGTAGTTGGGCAAATTAATCTCTTATTCTAGGATTTATAGAAGCAGATCCCCGGCTCGTATTCCTGTTGTTGTCCCCTGAAATTGAAAGTGTAAGCTGGGAATGCCGCTTACTGGTTTTGCTTTTCCATAAAAACAAAATCGTGTTGAAATGCAACACAATTTCCATCCAGATGAATACCTTTTAATAGGAAAAAACCTTCTGAATGCATGTGATAATAAAAAGAGGGGAAAAATGCAATAAACAATCTTACTCAAAGCTTGGCTGGTATTGTCCAGAGTTAGATGGGACAGAAGGCCTAACATATTGCAAAAAAATTGAGCCTGAGATTTAGGAAATCATGAAGTCAGAAGAAATTACAAGTACAGATGCAATGCCATGGGTATTTTCAACATATATTAGCCAATATACTTGTCTGATTCACTGCAAAAGCATGGTCTCCCGACAGGACAGGGACTGACACAATATACATACACTTCAAGTGTACTTTCACTGAACGTTAATTTGTGGAATAAAATAAAATATTAAATTCATTAGATTGTAAATTAATATATTATTGATGGTCGTCTACTTTAAGAAACAAAGATTTCATGGAGGTTGCAAGTGGTACATTTTTGGAAACAGTGAGATGGTAGCCTTTGGGTGAGTTAATAGGCCTGGATACTGGTATGTGTCTAAAGGTCAGAGAAATTATCCTGTAAGTCTGAAAATTCCAGGTATCTTGCTGAAATTATTAGAACTGTCAAGAACCAGGCAGAAACAGCTTAAGGGCTCAATTAAGAAATCCCTTGTTACACGGATCGAGTGACTCATCTTGGTTCACAGCCTACTACAAACCGTTCGGCACATTTCACACTCCTCATTGATGAGAAAAAGTGGAAACATTGTTGCTATGTGTAAGGGGGATTGTACAGTTAAAATACTAGTTAGTACGAGTTGAACAACTTATGGAGTTGAACTGAAGTGAAGATATTGGTATTGAACCTAGGGTGAGGCATTTTAAATTAAACCACATCATAGACATTTCCACTATAATTAATATTGCGCATTCATGCACACATCTCAAGCCATCCATTTCATTTAGTCAATTTAATGATGGAAATCTCTTTTTTTTGTTTGGAAATGGAAAATACAATAAGTGCTACAAATCAGTCTCACCTTAGACACATTCATTAGAACCCATTAACAAACCATGTAGTCCAATTACTGGCATTGCAGAGATCAATGCTAGGCAAAATCATGATATCCCACGGCAAACAGATACTTTATATAACAAAATCAAATAAACAAATTTGTTATCAAACGAAACATTGCATTTAGTATGATCACAACATCAATGTTACACATTTTGAGATAAATACAGTACTGTGCAAAAGTTTTAGGTAATTGTGAAAAAAATTTGTAAAGTAAGAATGCTTTTAAAAATAGACATGTTAATAGATTATATTTATCAATTAACTAAATGCAAAATGAGTGAACAGAAGAAAAATCTACATCAAATCCATATTTGGTGTGACCACCCTTTGCCTTCAAAACAGCATCAGTTCTTCTAGGTACACTTGCACAAAGTCAGGGATTTTGTAGGCATATAGTCAGGTGTATGATTAAACAATTATACCAAACAGGTGCTAATGATCATCAATTCAATATGTAGGTTGAAACACAATCATTAACTGAAACAGAAACAGCTGTGCAGGAGGAATAAAACTGGGTGAGGAACAGCCAGACTCAGCTAACAAGGTGAGGTTGCTGAAGACAGTTTACTGTCAAAAGTCCTACACCATGGCAAGACTGAGCACAGCAACAAGATACAAGGTAGTTTCTTCTGCATCAGCAAGGTCTCTCCCAGGCAGACATTTCAAGGCAGACAGGGGTTTCCAGATGTGCTGTCCAAGGTCTTCTGAAGAAGCACAAAGAAACGGGCAACGTTGAGGACCGTAGACACAGCGGTCGGCCAAGGAAACTTACTGCAGCAGATGAAAGACACATCATGCTTACTTCCCTTCGCAATCTGAAGATGTCCAGCAGTACCATCAGCTCAGAATTGGCAGAAAACAGTGGGAGCCTGGTACACCCATCTACTGTCCGGAGAAGTCTGGTCAGAAGTGGCCTTCATGGAAGACTTGCGGCCAAAAAGTCATGCCTCCGACGTGGCAACATGGCCAAGCGACTCAACTATGCATGAAAACACAGGAACTGGGGTGCTGAAAAATGGCAGCAGGTGCTCTGGACTGATGAGTCAAAATTTGGCTGTAGCAGAAGGCAGTTTGTTCACTGAAGGGCTGGAGAGCGGTACATAAATGAGTATCTGCAGGCAACAGTGAAGCATGGTGGAGGTTCCTTGCAAATTTGGGGCAGCATTTCTGCAAATGGAGTTGGGGATTTGGTCAGACTGGTCTCCTCAATGTTGAGAAGTACAGACAGATACTTATCCATCATGCAATACCATCAAGGAGGCATTTGATTGACCCCAAATTTATTCTGCAACATGACAACGACCCCAAACATACAGCGAATGTCATTAAGAACTATCTTCAGCGTAAAGAAGAACAAGGAGTCCTGGAAGTGATGGTTTGGCCCCCACAGAGCCCTGATCTCAACATTATTGAGTCTGTCTGGGATTACATGAAGAGAGAGAAGCAGCTGAGGCTGCCTAAATCCACAGAAGAACTGTGGTTAGTTCTCCAATGTTTGGGCCAACCTACCTGCCGAGTTCCTTCAAAAACTGTGTGCAAGTGTACCTAGAAGAATTGATGCTGTTTCTCTTCTGTTCACTCACTTTGAATTTAGTTAATTGATAAATATAATCTATTAACATGTCTATTTTTGGAAGCATTCTTACTTTAGAGCATTTTTTCACACCTGCCTAAAATCAGCTAATCTTGCAGAGCTGATAGCACTCTCTTCTCTAGTTCAGTTGTATCTGAATACACTTTGTACCGCAGGTTGTATGAAAGTTTGCAACCAGCAAACAGAATCCAGAAAAAAAAAAGAAAAATGTGAATGGGTGGGAATAACTATGCATTCTAATCACAGCAAGGTACCACCAAAGCTCAGCAAATCCTAATGATGCCACTCTCTTTGATCTGAGATTCTTTAAGACAGTCCTGCAGGATTTCATAATGAAAAACACTAAGCCTAAGAGTTTCTCAAATGCTCTTCTCCGAAAGACTAAGCAAATGGCCAGGAAGCCAGATAGTGACATCATCAGGACCCCTTTATTGAAGTTGTAAACCTTAATTGACAAGCCTTGAATGATGGATTGTGTGTTCTATAGGTGTGTTGGCTTTTAATCTTATCTCAATTAGAATCTCACCTCCTGCCCATGAAGTAACTGAGTCAGGTACCTAGCAGGATCAAACTAAATATCAGATCAAATATCAGGCCATCAGTTCAAATACAGAAGTGATGTGTTGATTCATATTTAATGGACTACATTTACTAAATCTAAATTGAAAATGTTCCAGGACATATATCACCAAATATAACAGACCTATATTGTAGGAGTCCTTAATGTATTAGACAGAGAAAGAAAGAAAAATGATAGAGATTTAATTTCACATAGTTAGGAGCTACCCCCTTTCTCTCCATCTAAAAATGTTTTTGTCCAGTATCCACAGTAACTGAACTAGTCTGAAGCAGTCAAGCTGTGTTGTGTTTTCATGTAACTGCCCATCAAGCCAATCCAAGTTGTGGGAGGTGCTTCAGGAAGCATGAGGTTAAATCTCTTCAGATTGCCTCAACAAATTGACAACTAGAAAGTCAAATGTCTGCAAGGCTGTAATTGCTGCAAATGGAGGATTCTTTGATGAAAGCAAAGTTAGGACACAATTATTATTTCAATTAAAAATCATTATTTCTAACCCTGTCAATGACTATAGTTCCTATTCAAACTCATTTCATATATGTTTTCATGGAAAACAAGGACATTTCTAAGTGACCCCAAACTTTTGAACGGTAGTGTGTGTATATATATATATATATATATATATATATATATATATATATATATATATATATAATAATTATTATTATTATTATTATTATTTGTTTTTTTAAGCAGATATCCAAACTCTGGAAACTAAGGAAGCATTACATTTGTGTGATATTACTTTACAATATGCATTTTACACACATTAATTAAACCCCAAATAGAAATATATGTGGTTTGAACTATTTGATATCTCACATCAGAAAGTAGGTAGAATGTGCAATTAATGGTTATTAACATTGCCCAGTTCCATGAAACATGGCAAAACAACACCGATACAATTCTTATATAACCCAAATTTATATGCAGGGAGTGAGTACATTTTAATCTTTCAACCTCACACTGCTCTGTAATTTCTCCACATGAATACATGGACTGTGTATATATGCAGAGTACAATAGGCAATAGTCAAAGCAAAGAGTTGTGACAGCTGAGCTCGACCACTTACTTGATGAGGTTCTCTCAATTGCACCATCAAGATGCCAGAGGTTGTCTCACTGATAGACAAGACACACTGTTCATAATTATACACCATCGGCAAGTCATTTAGTAGATTGGGGCTATGGACTATTGGGGTCAGTAGCTCTTTTTTTCTTCTTCTTTTATTTCATGTGCAGTACCAATCTGAAATTCAGAAAGATGGTATTACTTTATACATGAATTATTAAAGGAACAATAAGACATGACTATAGCTCAAATTATCAGTAGTCCTATTCTGTATGTGCCTACGTGTATAGCAATTAACAATGCATACCTCACTTCTGACACGGCAGAGATAAAACTATTAAATAAAACAATACACTGCAACACCAGATTCACTGTTTGTACACAGAGACAAATAAATATCTTTCAATCTGAGTTTCCTGATACTCTTACAGTGGTGTTGTTGTTTTTTCTCCTCTCCAACTACAGAAGGTTTTGTCTGCTCTGTCCTAATAGCTTACACCCCCCCCACGCCAATTCTTCATTCCGTTTAGCCATCAGTAAAGTGGAGAGTTTGTCAAGCCCAGCAATAGCAAGTGCAGAAATCTGTCATCACTCTTCAAAATCTAGTGATTTCATTCTGCTTCGATTGCACTCTCCAGTGAATGAAAGGGTACACACTTGGTTATTATAAAGCCCATGCTCCACCTCCTTGGAAAAGACACAGAATGCACGTGTCGTAATGTCAATATCACAACAGTTTCATACACCAAAACCCCACAACCTGCAGTAGAAGAAGAGACCAACAGCACTCTTGGGAAGGCTATCAAGTCCACCTAGGGTCGACTATCTCATTTTCATTGGATACTGTTGTTGCACATGAAAATTTGTGTCTTCCAGCATTCAATTATGAAATTGACTCGAAAACTTACAACTAGCAATTTCAGAAGAAAAATAGGTTAATGAACTCCCCTACTCTTCTGCATCCTGGCTCTATACAGATTAGAACATAAGAAAGTTTACAAATGAGAGGAGGCCATTCAGCCCATCCAAGTGATCCAAGGATCCTATCCAGTCTATTTTTAAATGTTCCCAAATTTTCAGCTTCAACCACATCCCGATTGTGAGGACTCTCTGTGTGAAGAAGTGTCTCCTGTTTTCTGTCTTGAATGCCTTGAAGCCCAATTTCCATTTGTGTCCCCGGGTGCGTGTGTCCCTGCTGATCTGGAAAAGCTCCTCTGGTTTGATGTGGTCGATGCCTTTCATGATTTTGAAGACTTGAATCAAGTCCCCACATAGTCTCCTCTGTTCCAGGGTGAAAAGGTTCAGTTCCTCAGTCTCTCAGTAGGACTTTCCCTTCAGACCTGGAATAAGTCTGGTTGCTCTCCTCTGAACTGCCTCTAGAGCAGCGATATCTTTCTTGAAGTGTGGAGCCCAGAACTGCACACAGTATCCAGATGAGCTCTAACTAGTGCATTGTACAGTCTGAACATCACTGCCCTTGTTCTCAATTCTACACTTTTGACAATATACCCTAACATCCTGTTTGCCTTTTTTATTGCTTCCCCGCATTGTTTGGATGGAGAAAGTGAGGAGTCCATGTAGACTCCTAGGTCTTTCTCATGCGTTACTTCATCTAGTTCTATTCCTCCCATAGTGTAATTATAGTGAACATTTTGATTACCTGCATGTAATACCTTGCACTTGTCCACACTGAATCTGCCAGGTGTCGGCCCACAACTGAATATTATTGAAGTCCCTTTGAATAATCTGTGCTGTTGAGATTTTCATTTTCAACTTCTTTTTTCCATGTTCAATGTATTTTGGGAAATCAAAACATATTTTTAACAAGTACCACTCAGGAATGATACTTACTTTAAATGGTTCGACTACTTACAGCGTCCTATTACTTCTGTGTAAACTGCTAGACTGTAACAGCAACAGTCGTAACTAAAATTATCCTATTTACTTTAAATTTATGCCCAATCAACAATGTATCACCAAGTACAAACTAAACCTCAAACAACACTAATGGAAGGCTTAAAGCCTAGGGAAATTGAGCCTTAAACCCTGTCAACCCCAAAATCTAGCCTTAGTCTGAACACTAAAAACCAATGAGATGGTGAGAGGGGAGCAGTTGCAATTTAATTTTCCATTCCAAACACTTAGGTAATATACTACCAACAAGTTAATAAACCGCATCAATCTAAATCACTACTTTTTCCTCTTAAGGTGCAATCTCCTGGGTTTCTCCAAGCAGTGTCCTCGCAATTCACCACTAGTTCCTACAGACTCTAGAACAAAACTGCAAGGTTGGTAATCCTAGTTTACAGGATAATCCATCACAATTCACATTAATCTCAAAGACTCCAGAAGACATACAGACACAGGGGGACAGGGGGATAGAGATAGCTTGTCACCTGGATATAAACGATTTCCCTTTAAAGTAAAAAGTCCTTAAATAGTTTTTAATCTATTTTATGTACCACATTTCGCAATCAATTAAAGTAAACATACTTAACCATACTTACTTGTCTTGTCCTGTGCCAAGGTTTGCTATTTCGATAATTTAATTAAAACACAGGAGGGGGTGTATATATATATATATATATATAAATAATGCATCTCACACCAATATGAGATATTCTTGTGAGATATTCTTGTGAGATTCTGAGTCAATTCGACACAGGCCTTACATTAGAAAGTTATCCATTACACGGTGGTTTATTATTAGTGACTGGTGCTACAAACATTAGGTAATAGAAAAGCTTTTAAAGTGCATACCAGTTGGAGCTCAGGACAGCAGGGTTAAAATAACGATTAGGGTTAAAAAGTTAAAAAGCCAACATGATCAGAATTACAACTGCAAACCTTTTCTTCATTATTCCTCCGTTAAACAAACTTACCAGAAGATAAGATCTTGAAAGATCTTAATTTAGTTGTGAGAAATTGACAATGACGTGAAAGAATTTGTGTTGTTTACTTCAGAAAGTAAGGGTGATTATTATTTGTCAAATAAAGGAAGTAGCTTCACACATTTTTCCATGGGGTAAATGGCTTTTTTTTCTCAAACAGACCCTGCCACCCTGCAGTGCAGCAGGATGACGTAATTAAATGGTTGAATGAAACACTTCTACAGACCAATGGTTAATAAAGTCCATTAGAACATGCTGGGCACATCTGCCTATGTAGTTAACTGCCCTACTTATATATCAAATAAAGGATCAGACTTTTAACAAAAGGGTTAGACCAAAGTTTCTTTTGTTGCTGTTTACCTTGATATTTAATGATAATCTAGATTAAGCCACGGATGCTTTGGGGCTTATTTTGATAAATTAAAGTATAATTCTTTTTAGAAATGAATCATCCATGCAGATGCACCACACACGCCTTCCAACACTGCAGGCTTTTCATTTCATTAATGTAATATATTATTAAGGTTGTCAAATAGAAAACCCATTAGAACATTTTAATAGATTTTTAAGCTGTTGCAAGGGATTGTGATTTAGAAGACATAATGAAAGCCTGCTTTTTAAAATAGAAATAGGATAAGCATGACTGATTTAACTTCGGCATCTTGAGCTAAATACTGAGAAAATTGTACTTTAATTAACTGCTCTGCCTTTTTTGTTGTGTCACTGTGCGTTTTCTGCTTGCAAAAATATATCACTAGAGTGTAATGCACTGGAGACATAATTGTGATGGAGGACTCTTCTAAGAATTGCACAGGCCTCCTAAAATTGTGGAATCACCCACGAAACAACCGGGAAGAGCAGCGGCCTGTGGGGGCCCGGAGGATTGATATGGAAAATGGCCACAAGGCTGATCCTGTTAAATTATGAAAAAAATGTGCAACACAATGATAGAGCTCAAAGGATTAATCCTGCATTTTCTTAAACACCTTCTAGTAACAGAAAGAGAGAAACAGATGGGGAGATAGATATATGGAGAGACAGACTGATAGATATAGATAGCTTGATAAAGGCAGACACATTCAGATGATCAGATTCAGTCTATGTAAAATACTGCAATGTACTTAGATACAAAGTGCAAATGCATTGAATTGAACTCTTAGCTAAAAAAAAAAACAATGCCACACTGCACTGCAAGAAGATACATTGGAAATTATTTTATGTTATGCTCAGACAGGATAAGTCAACCAAAAATATTGAACTGAGCAGCACAATACACTGCTGTCCTAGTGGAATTGTTTAAATAATCTTAATTCACACTCATCAAAAATCTGAAGAAGGCTCTGTAGGATTTGACACCTATTCTCCCAAAAGACATGTGCATGTTTAAAAAGATCATTAAAGTGCCGTCTAAATCCTAACATCATACCACCTCCTTAAAATTTGTTTCTTAGGCAGCTAAGAATACAGATGGAATGATTAACATGAAAAGTGCAGATAATGACTGTACAAACTGGTTAAAAAAGTGGACAAATTCTGCTGTAAGCTAAGGATGGCATATCCCTTCTTGTAAGAAATACATTTCATGAAGGATTCCTGACATTGAACTCTCCCGTGCTATAATGACAGAACAGCACAATGGAATATGTCACTGATCAGGTATGAACTGGAGAGACGCATGACGGTAAGTTCCATGTGAAGAGTATCATACAACTATCAATATATAGTAACTATACAAATGTTACAATACTACAGTCTTCAATTTAGCAGTAAAACCCATCTATTTTGTATAGGTAATAAGGGGTTTAGACAGTTTTAGGCTTTTAGGATGAGAAAAGTAACTTAATAGTAAGGAACACATGGTGATGATCAAACTGATACTTAAGCTTTGAGATCTTATTTGGCAGCAGTCACAGCCTGGGCTTTGCTATTTATGCTCATTAATAAAGATTTTTCTGTTTTTCTTACTTGATCCTTAGCTGCTTCAGATACAGCCATAGGCTCAGTCACATTGGTTGGCAAGACATGTACTCCTTTGTTAATTTATTTATTTTGAGATTCAGTAATCATCTGTTTGTTGAATTTGCAAACATAACCAACCAAAGGGAAAAAAGAAAAGGAGACAAAAAAAAAAATATATATGCTGGTAAGGCTACTCGGGGGGATGTCCTGGTATTTGGAAAAAGTAGATAACAACAGAAATGCAAAAATAACCCTCAGCAAGATGACTGATTATGTATCAAATCACAGCTGTGGAGGACAGCAGCCTTTATTTTTCACTGTATTCAGTATGACGACATGCATGTACTTTTTCAAATAGCTGCCTGCAAGGGAAGTCTGGGCAGCTGCACTGAACGTTATTCTAGGCCGTTGATAAGGCTATATCCAAGCAGACAACCTGATATGAATTTTGCTCGACATCGAGGGTACAGCATCAGTCAAGCAAAAACATTAAGCACAATAGACTTCTTTTTGTTGTCCCTCACTTAGCTATGCACACCATTAAAGGATTGCCTTTCATTGAAATGCATGATATAAGATTTTTTTATATATTTATTTATGAAGGAAATGCATTTCAGGAAAAATCGACCATGCATTAATAAAAGGAGAATTCACATAGAGCTATGCATTCAAAAAAGGATATTATACTAAAAATGATATCATATTATTATTCATTGTCCAGTGCCCTTCAAATCAGATGGCAAGAGCAACAGATGTGCTGGGGCAAACACAGTTTAGTATATACCCAGCATACAGTCCTTCGATTTTTCTCTATATTGTTCAATATTGTAAATGATTCCATGATATACTGATAAAATGTGTATCTATCTATACTCACACACACACACACACAGACACACACAGACACACACACATATTTAGGCCTTTGGGTCTGTATGAAAGTCAGGTCATTGCTATGTTTGACGTATGTCTAATAAAACCTCTCTCTTGATATGAAGGACATGCTGAATCATTCCTGATTAAATTCTTCCTAAAAAATATTAATGAGCTATAACTAGCTGACAATTCATGATTGATATGATTCTAACCATTTAAATTCTTCTACTCCCCATGACTATTGACCACAAAGTGAATACTATGTATGGTACTAGCTCTTCTGGGTTATTTCTTCTCCGAGTTATTTCTTCAAGACCGTACATTTCTTTGCATTGTATACCTCCCTTTAATAATGTGTACATTTCCATACTAAGGTAGTAAACGGTATTGCTGTTGTAGCCAACTGGGATGCATTTACTTCCAGAACATGTTCAGTTCAACATGTTAATGTTCAGCGACACCCCGGGCAGAGTCACAGCTAGGCTTGTGATAAAGCTGTCTCTCGGGGGAAAAAATAAAAAGAAAGTGCTACTTGAACAGTGTCGCTATGGTAATGGACTGAGAGAAACAGCACTTATTTGGCATGGTGGCATCTGTCAACACACACTGTACATCCACTGGGCTGACAGTAATGTTTTTAACCTTGAATTCCTGTTTCTGTTTGGATGTAGCCAATTACCCTGCTAATTTAATATTTAATCATCTGTATATAGTCTGGCACCCCCTGATTTATTCTTCGTGGAAATATTACAGCATCTGTGATTCAGAAGATCCGAAAATACAGGCAGTTCTTAATTGTGCTGCATTTTTCCAAAACAAAAAATTTCTACTCTTTTCAGTTTTCACAACTATCAAATAATTACGCCTGTAGACCAGTCATGTATTTTGGTTACAGGTGGTTACAAAGAAAAGTGAAGCTTATGTTGAGAAGAATGTCATACCCAATACTGCTTTACTATTTTTGTCATCCCTTTCCAAAAAACCTAGAATTCAGCGTTCGTGTTGGTGTCAGTGTCATATTGAACCATATTGTTACCAAAAACTGTCACTGCATTTACTAACCGCGGACCTCTCTTATTCTCCACCATAACAATTACGGTAATGGCGCTGATGATCCTTGACTCCTGTGAAATAGGAATATATAAATAAATAAAAGACACAGGGATATGAATGAATACATGAATAATAAAACTCTGAGTGACTGAATTAACTACCGCTTCATCGCCACTCATTTAAAATGCACACAAGAAGTGTCACGCCAAAATGTCTCAGTATCAGAGATCTAGCTCACCTTATTGCTTTCCTACAAGTGACTCTCCTGTAGCACACTGTGTACATTTCGACATTCACAGTCTTTGCTGGTTGATATCAATTCTCTGCTTGACTGATAAGTCATATTCAACCTTTATTAACATTTTAATTTTAATTACAGCAACCGTATATGCATGATGAAGTTGTAAGTAGAAGCACGTTTCTATTCACCCTGGAACCAGTTCAGACATACAGCAATCAAAAAATAATAATAATTAACAAATATGCCTCTCATTTTCGATCTTCAGACTCAATCACCCATATCATTTTGGTTGAGGCCACCACCCATTATTGACCCCAGCAGACCTTAACCAATCCCTGTGTTAACAAATGTTTTGAATAGAAATTGCTGTAGGTAATGCTCTGAAGAAGTCCGTAGGGGAGCTAGTTTTTCAGTTATCTGCTTCCTGGGGAATGACATGCTCTGTAATTATGTTTTTTTTTTCTTCTTCTCAGCGTGTCATCTACAAGGGAAATCTAATTACTATTGCATTAGTCGAGTTCTAGAAAGTCACAAACCTAAGGGTGGAGAGAAGAAAAGTTTGAAATGAAAATATTCTGCAGAAACTAAAAAGTCAAAGTAGGTTAGTTGATTGTTATAATTACAGCAGTATGACACATATTTGTAGGTTGATTAATGTGTATTATGTTGACATTTAAGCAGAACATGTAACCAGAAGGGGTCTGTTATATAATTAGCATGATAACAGAGTAATGTGGGAAAGTCTGCCAAGAAATAAATAATAATAATAAAGTGAATAACCAAGCCAGTCCTTCCCAAAACAGTTGTCCCATGAATTAAATACTGTATGTATGAAACACTTTTTTGTAATTGTCAGTACTGCAAGTTACACTTCCATTGTAGTGTACAAAATGTAGGAAAGACCAGTCCAGTCTGGGAAAACACTTTCATCCAAGGGAGAGGGGTCTGTGTGTTATGTTATGTTATGTGTTATGTGTGTGTCTTTTTTAATTCTATAAGTAAATGAGCAGCATACTCTAATTATAGTGATTAGAGGGAGGGAAGAGAGAGAGAGAGAGGGAGAGGGAGAAAAGTCTCCCTTGTTTCTGGCTAACACAATAGATAACGACACCCGATTATAATGTTTGGATTCACTAATTTCTCTCTTCTTTTCCACCAGGGAAGCAATGCTGACAGTTGCAGGCAGCACCAATTGCAAAGTGCCCTCAGCAAGCCCTGCCAGTCTCACACATGACATCAAAGCAGTCTGCAGTCCACAACTTCCCACAATGTATGACAAAGTGTGTATGTATTGAGAGTTGGCGGTTGTGCAGGGGGGCTGCCATTTCATCTACATACAACCTACAAGACATCACCAAGAACATCTCTGCAAAATTAAAGCACTGTCATAGAGGAGTAGCTGCAGGGGAAAAAAACACGGCTTCTGAAAGGGCTCTATAACCTGCCGTTGATGTTCTTTTTCTATTGTTATTTTCCATTATGTTTTAGACTTCATCACATAACATCTCACTTGGCGGTGCATGAAATTAATGGTTGAAGCAATTATATACCCAAGATGCATTTGTACAGTCTTCAATAGATCATAAAGGCTTTTTTCTTTTTCTTTTGAATGCACGCTTTAAAGAGACTTTATTGTTGTTGTTTTATCATCTTTGAAAATATGCATGTTTGTTGTTTGTTTTTCCATGGCTTTGTCTTGGTTAAACGGTGCACTTCTCTGAATACCCGTACAGTGCCCCAATTTGATGGAATGGGTAGTAATGAATGGTTCATTGTAACAAAAAGAAGAAGAAAAATCGTAAATGACTTTAATCTTAATGCCATCCTTCATTCACATAGGAAATGTATATACATGATGGTAAGAGCCATGCTGGTGAACAAGACAAACAATTTGGACTAGAAAGAATGCAAAGCCCTGCCAGTGCTGGATGTATTGTAACCCTTTTTTCATTTTTTGCTCCTCTGTCAAATGACTTCACTGGGGGATGGTGCATTTCTTTAATGTTGAGACATAAAGAAGATGTCCCAGAGGGCTTAGCTTTTGTCTTTTTGACATGTTCCCTTTTCATTTACCACATTGACATTGCACAAGCAATACATTAACAGCCAGCTCTACAATATTGCCTTAAAAAGAAACAATTTGAGCATCTTGGGTGGTAGGTGGTTCTGAAGACTGGGGGCTGGAGTGCTACAGCATTAGTATGTATTCAGGCAAGACGTGACCATTATGTTCCTTTGTGCTGCTGATGAATGAAAGACAAGCATTGTTGTGTTGTTTAAATCCATGGAAAGATATTTATATCTCTCCAGAATAAACCATTAAACAAACAAACAAACAAACAAACAAAAACATGTTATATGAAAAGGTTCAGATAATAACTCCACTGTTATACATTGATAGATTCTTTGCTTCCAAACCAGCAGTTGACAAATATTTCAGTTAGTCACAGAAATAATAAATCTCAAATCATTATGGCATGTTGATAAATTGTCTCCATTCATTTAAAGAGATTAAGTTTTATTGTGCCTTACCTCCTTTTGCTAGACAGAATTGTGGTCAAATTGTTGTTATCAATTTCAGTATTTTCACCAAAATGTTTTTAAATTCAGCTTAACTTGTGTTTTAAATTATTGGTGCAGCCCACTAGACTACATACCATCCCAGAATAACACAAGAATACAAAAGTGAAATTTGAAAGCATAAGACAGACACACAAATAAGTCAAAGCATGGTAACTAATAGCAAATGTCCACTAAGCTCATATGAGTAGGCTTCCGCCAGAGCAGGATTGAAGAAGTGACGGAGGAAGTTAAGTGATGCTCTTATCATAACTGAGAACCTTTCCAACAAATGCAAAATTCTTCAGACAATAAAACAAACAAATTAACTGTACTAATTCTCCCAAGAACTGATTTTGTCTCCAAATCAATTCATTTGCAACGGCACAGGGAAACCTTTTAAAATACTCGATGTAAACATATTATCCAATTACAGCATACAGTACAATTTTCCGATTTTAAAAAGAGAATGCAGATGAAACAAAACAAAAGGTTACTTGCTATATTTTCTCCGGTTATCATTTGGAAAACAAAGAATATTGCTGGCCTAGAGTACAGCACCTCTGCTGGACAATCCGAGAGATGAACCGAGGTATAACTGTAGTGATTGAGGAGCAGTCATATGACAGTTAATTAGTCAGTGATGGCCCTAATTAAAAGTGGACTGAAAGAGCATAGCTTTGATTCAGCTTCTGATTATGATTTCAGATTGATAATTAAAACAGATGAGGTCCAGATAAGTGTAAGGTCGGGTTCAAGGTCACTGGTGCATTGCCTTAATAAGAAGCAATTTAATCTCAGTTGTCCATCAAACTGTAAGAAAACACCACAGATTCCAGTCGGTGTCATTGTGAAAAGGTTAAGACATTCTCTGTTCACTACAGGCAACACTGCAGCCGCTTCCAATCAGACTTTCAATATTTCTATCAACTCCAGAACCCTGAAATTCCACATGATGCTAAGTAAGAAATCAAATTGAGGTTTGACAACTACTGCACCATAGAAACAATGCTAGGAGTCCATCACAAGTGCTTCTGGAGACACGATGCCTGGAAATTGAGGTCACTGGCCTTTGATTAAATCATTCTCAATGAGTTTACACTCTTTTACCAATGTCTTTTTATATGGGTTTGATCAGGTGAAACCTAACAATTGAAATCATAACCTAGTCCATGATGTACAAGGAACTACCACACAATATACCCAACCAGACAGAGCAGAGCCCACGTGTGGTGGCACTGTAAGCATTGAAAAACAACTCCCCTGGGAAGCAGTTAAATAAGCAGAGAAAGCTCTTTCAGCAAACCTAATTAGTTTTGACAGCAGTTGTGGTGGGGGTTATTAAAGACACTCTTCCAATTTCACCTGCTAATAAGCCACAAATGAAGGGGGGGCGGGTTTGTTATAACTTTAGTCCACTTTTTCCTCGAGTAACTGACTAGATCTGGCCAATGTTAATAACCTACTCCCTGAAAGAGACATAAGACAAGGAGACGAAAAAGTAGAGAGGAGTAGGAGTTAAGCCTTTCAAAGTGAGAAAAGAGGCCTGAGGATGGAAAAGCATATGCCTTGAAGTGAATGTCCTATTTTTAGGTTAGCACATACATGCCTTCCATTAAGACAGCTGTCTTGGTATACTGGCAGTTTACACATGCAAAGGATAAACCGACTATTATTTTAATTCTTCTAAGCCTTAGACATACCATTACTTCTAGTGGATGTCTGAAACAAGAAAACACATTATATGAGAGTTCCAACTGTGACCGAATTTATACTCAGCACTGAAAGCTTTAACGCACACCTAGAAAGGTATTTCTCTGAAACGACAACACAATTAAAGTTAGTTAGTTCACACAAAAGAATAGAAATACAGATTTAAATTAGAAAGTAGCATCTTAGTACTACTTAGGAGGGTTACTGAAGCTGACATTCAATTTCTGGACGATGAGAATCACAGCACATTATCTTTTGACCCAAGGCTAATCAGCCCAGCCCAGTCACTCACCGAGTTTTGGGACCATGTGTTGCAATTATCAGAACCAATTCTTTCCGACCCATCAGCAGTATTTTGTACACATTTATGCATTTCCCAACAGGTAAATAACAGACAATTTTTTTTTTTTAAGGGAAGATCCTGATTTATAGAGAGCTGTGGAATCATCATGGTTCTTAGCGGCACTGTGGAAAACTTTATTGACCAACTCGGGTGACGGGTTGAAAATTCTGTGGTTCATTAAATCTTTTCAGTCACTGGAACATGGCTATAATAGACTGTTAATCTCTTTCTGGAAATATAGTGTTGGTAAAGTCCCCAATACTATTTCAGATTTGCTTGGATTAAATATTTGTATTATTATACTTTCATATATAGTAACTTGCATACTACTATGAACATGAATTGGCTTTATACTACAGATACAAACCTGCTTACTTTTACATATTATTACTGATGCATACTACTCCTCAACTACATTATAGTACTACTACATTGATTACAAACTATCACTGATATTAGACTGCATACTACCATACAAATAACACATTTCCAATAATATACTTGTACTTATACCTGATCCAAGGTTTGACTATATGGACTGTAGGATCCTCTTTTCAGGGCAATTTTGAATGCTGTATCAGGTTCTGGTAAATGTGCCACAAAAATAAAAAAAGAAGGACAACTAGTCTTATTTCCAGAATGAAGGCCATGAGTAATTGTGACACACTGGGAGAAACAATAATTTTGGGAAGAATATAGGAATGAACAAGGTAAACTGCAGTAGTAACTTCAATCTAGTTAATCCAGGACTGTGACAATATTCATAATGATGATGATGATGATGATGATGATGAATATTTCAAACAAATGTGTTCTACAACAAGAAGGGCGACACTTCAGAAAACAGCAGTTTATTTCTGTAAACACATATACTCCTTAAGCAAATACTAAAACAACACTTTTTTAACCTCAATGCATCTGTGCTCATAAACATTGGCTAGTGGCTCTCAGATCATCATTTGCAAAGCAATAAATGCATATGCAAACCAGAAAATCTTATTGAATATGAAAATGGCTCTGCTGCAATGTACTGCTGAATTACGAAAAGAAAGAAAGAAAAAGGAAAAAAGATGTACCATATATACTCAATTTCAAATGTTTTATGTTCCCAAAAGGTTCCATTTCCCTGATAGAGGTAATAGTGCTCTGTCGAGGAACGTTTTTGCATTTCCTCACCGCGCTGCAAAATGCTAAATTCCTGCCTGTGTTGAACTTAATTAACATAAATTACTGCAATGTGCGATTTTATTATGCAGTGCATCAAAACCAATCAAAACATGATCCTGTAGCAGTTTTTTTTATTATTATTTACGAACTACTGCTTGCTTTTATAACACTTTAAAAAATACTATCAACATGTCTTTTTCATTAGGAAAAATTAGAAAATACATTTTAAAATACAAATATATAGTCTTTTTTGCCTTTGGTGAAACATGTACAGATTCTGTGATTCTTTTGCAAGGTCATTGGGTTAACTAATCTTCATTCTAATATTGCTGGGGCACACTATGAATAAATATAAATGACATGTCAATTTAATGTTTTAGGGTTTTTCATGTTTCTTCTATATTTTCTTTGAAAAGACAATGTACAGATACTCTAAAAATGATACCAATTAGGCATGAAATGAAAATCAAGAACCGAAATTTTACTAAATGGACTTAGGGTAACTCTTGGGGTCCTCTTATCAGCAGGACCACACAGGCCCTAGAAAAAAAGAGTTTGACAAGCTTGCTCTTTAATAACCCTCTTCTACAACACCTTGTATCTTCTGTGATCTTTTGTACTGCAATCAAATTTGGGGGCAAAGTCATGTAAGCTTTAACATGTTTAACCTTTAACTTAATCATCATACTACTAGTTATCATAATCATAAAGATGTGATTGCAGGTCTTTTAATTTAAGAAAGATGTTATTCAATACGGTTTATAATTTAAAAAAAAATCACTTTATATGTATAAATTGTCCTCTAGACATTGGAAGTGTCTTTTAGGTAAGCATAATAAGATGAAGCGTGTGGTCCGTCCTTGTGTGGTTGAATTCAATAGCCTGTGTGTTAGCTAGGCTCGCCGTCTGCCAACTTAACTCCTTTCCTTACTTCCGGAACAGCTGGTTTAAAAGATCAGTCTTTTAATGGGAGAGTGTATTTGTTAGGAAAAGGGACGTCCAAATCTTTGTTCCAGGATGGTCTCCATTATATGCACACTCTGTAATACAAGACACACACCATGCATTAAGTTGTGGACATGTTTCAATGAGTAGGAGTAAAACAGACAAATTAAATTGATCGTATTTGCATTTTGAGGATTACAAATCAAATAAATAAATTGCTGGTACACCTCACTCTTCTACTATATTCTATAGAAGGTGCAAATTGCTTTAAATATAGATTTTAAGATTGGATTTTTCACATTTACCATCTTTGAGAAAAAAATCAGGATTTGCAAACAGTTTTCCCCCCGCCCATAAAGCTTGATATGTGCATTTATAGATAGTGGAGTATTTATTTTTCCCTATTGTTCATTGCCAATTCGAATTTTACTCCATAATGCCTTTTCTTTGACATTGTTCAGTCATGCTTCCAGCTTCCAGTTTCATTTTGATAGACTGTCAACCACACAATACAGACTGTATGCACAACCCGCACTTTTACACTGATTTCCATATATAATACTTGTGCTGCTGGATAACCGTCTGTAATATCCTCGGTTAATATACGCCGACACACACGCAAAAGCAGAAAAGAAACAAAGTTATTAAAACAAAAAGTCAGCAGCATATGTCATGCCTGTGTCAGAGGGAATAAAGATGATGGAGTATTAAAGGATTTTAATACAGAATAACTGCTTTGTTAACACTGTAAAGAGCAAAACCACAGCAGCAGCTTGTGGGCAGTGATGGCAAGCTGCAAAAGCTATGCTGGATAGAGGGCTTTAATCGCGTCACATAGTCATACTTGTTGAACACAAATAAATTGAACACTGCATATAACAGGGAGATGTACATGCGGAGAACAGAAGGCAAGAGTCAGCCCAGGCCAGAAAATTCAATTCAATTGACTTTTGAAATTTGCAATCCGGCTAACAAAGAGAATACTACACACCTGTTTTTAATGTATTCATATTATTTATTTAATCGGTATCACATCCTAAATTCTTGCTAATAATTAAACAAGTTGATTAGCCACCGCACATGCAAGGTGGCTATAGTGTTTGTTTGTTTTTTAAACTTTGAAATCTATGTCTTGTACTCTTTCTGTTTTTTCATTTTACAATTTCATGCTTAAAATGTGTTTCCTGATAACATGGCTGTACATGTAACTAAAGTTCTTTACAATAAACCATTTCCCCTTCTGGAAAAACAATTTCAAGCTAGAGGGCATTAAGAACATGTCACTGACCCCTTTGTTGTTTTCATGCACTCATCGAAAGAATATTGTTCATCATTTACTTTGTTACAATATGTCAAGATAACCCAACAACAAAAGCATCTCATGACTTTCAAGTAGACCTTGTGGATTCATTTTAATGATCATAACCATCCCTGGAGTTAAGTTTGTAATGATATGGTAATCATAAACATGTGAATATGACAGTCTTATTTCTAATGCTGGTTTCCAAAAAAAGCCATTAAATCCTTTGATAGCACACTGCCTTCTCTGAAAATGTCACACACTGTGAATACACAGGAACATATCAGTGCTGTCAAGCTCTTTGCTCATGGTTTTGATCTCACGTTGAAAGAGAAGTCTTTAGACTGCTTTGCCACTAAGTTCCCCCAATACATGTCCCTTGAAAGCAGAGGGAAAGAATAGTGTGCTTGTTAACCAGTTACGTCTCTTTACATATACAACAGATTTTGTCTAGGAGCCTGTTTCCAATTCAATTACCTTTCCTCTTGTGACTTTTGCCATAATGCAACACATGCGTTTGAAAGGATTGAAGATTATGAAAGGACAACTGCAAGTCATCACAGGGCATCGTTTTGGTAAAGGATGATGAAATCGATACACAAATCAATACACATTCTTTCATGTAAACTTCAAACATGTGCAGTCCATATGGATCTGAGATTAAAGGGTCTTAATTTACACTCCTTAAGTGACACCACAGCATTCATCATCCACCTTCGTATTTATTCACTTTAAAAGCTTTTACAGACGGCCAAAATAGCAGATTCATTTTAGAAATGGTCTTTAAATGCTATAGGCAATTATTCCCCACATCAGCCCGCTGGGAAAAAAGTATTAAGTTCTTTCAAGAATTAAAGTGTGAAAGATTAAATTGAAGGAAGAGGAAATCAGGATGCCACTTAGACCAATATTTAAGAGTTAATTGTAAAATAAAAGCAACACTTGGGAGTTAAGTATATGAAAATGTATAATCTACATTTCTTTTGCAAGCAGGGCTTTTACAGGTCAGTTTTCAACTATTTCCTACACATGCCTTCTTTCAAAATTTCTGAAAATCCAATATTAAAGTAGCCAGTATACTGCATACTATTTATAGGATTCCTTCAATTCGTATTTCAAATACGTTTTTCTCACTATGATCTAGCACTTGCATCCTTTAAGCATCCATGAACATTAGCACTAGTTTACCTGCTGAAAGCTGAAATTTAGCATAGCCATTATCTCACTGTGAACATTTGGCTGAAATCTCTGGAAACAATGGAAACATCATAAGTGGCTTAAACATACTTCCTTCTGTCAACACCAAATGCAAAGATCAATGGGAAACATCCACAACAGCACTGCCTACATTCAATGGTTATTTCTGCTGTCAAGTTCAGTCTTCAAAGCTGTAATAAGCGTTAGTCATCTGTGTCCATGTCTCTGTAAAATCACAGAGATCTGATGCGTGTATTTATTAATATTTTTTTGTCATTGAATTGATGCTGTTTAATCTGCAAAAACAGGTGCTACAGAGTAGTCAATCAGTCAGTGGTGAAATTCTTCAATTCTTGTAGTGAAATGGAAGACTCCCAAGAGCAAATCACACTAGTGAAGTCGTTTTCATTTTTCTTTTTTTTCAGAAACAACTCAACTGAACAGATTTGATCCTAAAAGGTCTCTCTTTTCCATCAGAGATTTACGTCACAGCACACTCACTCGTTTATTACTCTAACAGGTGCACTGCTGTGTATCACCTGATTGCAGTTTAAAGCTAGCAATTTTAATGGAAAGCAATTACTAATAAACGCATGGTTCGTAATCAGATTTTCTTTGAATTGACTGAGAAACAGGCACGGATTAATAATGCTAATTACAGCTTCGGAGGCCAGCAGTGACAGCGGAGAAAAGAAAGCAGAGAGAGGGTAACCCCGAAGCACTCAATTTGATATCTACAAGCTCCGAAACTAACAAAGAACGTATTTTTCCACTTTGAATAACACATCAATGTATTTTTTTCTTCACACATGCAAGTTCCTTCTGCTGTTGGTTCAATTCATACTGTTATTTTTTGGTTTGTTTATAGAAAAACAGGTTGTACCATGCTTGATTGGCTACTTTGCTCCAGGGAAGGCATGCAAATCCAAAGGAGAGTTTAAAGTTTGTTCTTTGTTAGACATAAGTGTATTCAAAAGAGGTACCAATTCAAATAGAATTTCACAAGTAATTTGCTCTGTGGTGGACACTAATTTAATCTGCTGCCAGCATAAAAAAAATCTGTTCTGCAAATTGGGGTTTGTTAAACAATGCCTTGACAGACTTTAAGTATATCCCCTCAGCATGCGACTGCATTTGTAGATGGATATTAAGGGCATTCGTCACAAAACCTCCTGCCACAAAGCTGACGCACATTTGGTTTCCAAATTAGAAATAACGCTTTTAGAAGAGCATGAAACAGTTTATCCAAATTGACAATCCAGCCATTTACACACTAGATTGTTTTCTTAAGGGAACTCTCCTGCAGTACTAAATGCAAGCCGTCACCCATCAAAACTTCTCTTAAGTGCTGTTGCAAACTTAAGATGCTTCCAAGCTATCTGCTGTGTACAAAGTACTATCCCTATTGCTTCTCTTACGCACAGGCAGTTGTGCACATTAATTTGACAGAAACGTGTTCAGTATTTTAACATTAACATGCTGGCATCAAATGCATTGTTCCCGGACTTATGTTACCTTCACAATCCAACCCCAGCCAAAACTTAGGGCCTTATTTAAGATCAGTATGGTGTAAACGTACACACCCTAGGTACTATAACGACTTGCAGAACAGTTTGATAAGTGCTTTGGAATTGCTGGAAGTAGTAATGTCACTTTGGGAGAGATTAACTTGCCGCAACAGAACACATTAATTACATTCACATAGACTAATTAAACTGTTATTAGACCGACAGTTAAATCCCCATCAAACATGGATTAAGCAGATAAGGTTTTAACACCCAGGTTAAATATATCGAATCACTTTTATATATATGAACAATCAGCATTATGTGTTATGGATTATATGGGTGTATAGTCTATATTAAACAGTAATGCTTTCCTTTTTCCCTCCAAATATATTTTGTATACCACTCAGAATATTTTGCTTGTTGTTCAAATTATTGTAATAAGATCTTTCATTCTTCTTTCAATTTATTCTTAGCTATCATCATGCAACTTAAACTAGAGAAAAAACAACTACAACTGCTGACTGCTGTGCTTGAGAATTCATGAATAGATGCACGGAATCTACAGCCGTCTACAGTATTCAATTTCTGATCGTATTGTAATGGGTTTCAATTGGCAACAAAGTGAAGGATATCTCCCTCCTAAAATAGCAAATGGAAAAAAATAAGTTTCACATCCTGGCATAAGTTGTACACAAAACTAAACACCCAAATTCAACTGTGTACCATCTACAATTCATAGCACTTCCCAGGATGTTGTCTTCAGAAAGAGTTTGACAAGCAAAAGCCTTAGAGATGTCTGCCAAACGGCAAAAACACAAAACAAAACAACACAAAATACTGACTGGCCGTAGATTTCCACTTGCCACTCTCAATGGGCTTGCCTTTTGACAATGATAAAACCTTTTTTCCTTCTAAACATAAATAACAGGGCAGTTGTGGAAATGAAGAAAGAGCTGCTTTTAGCAGAAAGTAACACTGACAAATGGGATGGCTTGCTAGTGTGCAGGGAATTTACCTCCCACTGGTTAATAGCTTGACAAATATTAAAATTAAAATAAGCCCTTAAGAATTGAGACATTTACATTAATCTTTTGACACTCATACCACCTGACATGTAGGCTGGCTTGGTGTACATTTGGTAATAGATTGTAATTTCATGATACATTAAATGTTATCATAAGAAAGTAAATAAGAAATCCAATATGAGTTTACTTTGCAAAACTGAGCATTTGTCTTTTTTCCCTTTCATACATGACTAATATGGATTTGAAAAATTGTTCATCAGCACACCACTCCGATCCCCAGGTAATCCTGGTCACAGTCCGCTTGATTTAGCCTATACGCAGAACAGCAGAGTTAAAAAAAAAAACATGTATATAAAATCAGTCATTGTGTTGCGTTAAGGTTCAGCATGTGTCCATAGGCAGATATCAAATACAGTAGAAATGTGGGCATTTTTAAGAAATATGAAACCTTAATAAGCTGGAACAAAGAAAGAAATACTCACTTTTTTCACTCCTTTGCTGAAAAATGACTTGGCAAATACTTCAATCAACCTGTTCAGTTTACCAACACCAGTGACCGCGATACTTCCTTGCTGGCAGAATTCAGTCCTGCAAATAATAATAATACAAAAGAATCACCTCATCATCATCATTTGATAAATGTGATGCCTGTGTTTAATTTAAGTATATTCTGGAAGATGGTAAAGTAACTTAATACTTTTGCCCCAATGATATCGTTTCTGTAAAGCACAAGACCTGCAAACTGCAATTAACTACATTCTACTGTGCAAAACACTGCTTGCATATCCTGAGGAAGAACAATTTTATACACTCAGTAGCTTAGTCGGAGAGGTAGACAGCATTTTACATAAAACATGAAAGCCAATGAACTGGTATCCCTAAAGTAATACAAATATTTCTTGAGAGGTAGCAAGGAGACATGTCCCCACTCTTGACTGGAATCTGAATCTGAATAATCAAAACAGTTCAGAGCTTTCACTTATGTATTTCTGGCTTGTTTTGAATTACCACACCAGACAACAGATGTCTCAGTCCAGCAGTCCTAGGGTGAAGGTATCGATTTTTGGACATACTAAATAATTTTATAGTAACAATTTGCAGTTATTTTGTCAAGGCTATTGCAATTTCATAAAACAAGATGGTGCCGAGATGTTTCTGAACTGAAGCCAGGATTTTTCCACTGTACAAAAAATAAACTGTAAACCATAATCAAAACACACTTGCTTGAGTATTTTCTGCAATCAAATGCATTCAGACTCGAAGCAGAGAAGCACTTAATTTGAACACAAAACAAGCTCCCATCAAATTTCTATTGAACACAAGATGTGAAATTGTTTACATTTACATTTGCTTTGAAGATGATGCAAAATAAAGTAGAGCCCTCCAAACATATTTGGAATAAGTGTGTTTAATCAGTAACTAATTACTCCATCTATTCAAAATCCTGCCAGCATTTCAGTTCAAGTGAGTCAATACTCTTTCAGTAAATCAACTTGCAGTACTTACTGACTGAATGTTTAGATAATATAATTTGTCATAAATCACACCTTGAAAGTTTTTTCAAACTTATCTACCAGGACCAAAACAGCATCTAAATGAACACTGTGATGTCTGCAGAGGGATTATGATTTGCACTTCTAAACTGGGGAATATTTATTGGTAGTTTCTTATCACAAGTGACTTAAAATGAGAGACTATTTAAAAAATCCAATAACTGGAATAAACCTTTGCAAACCCCTATTAGGAAACACTACTAACTGCCCTTATTCTACTTTTACCAAATAGTTTGATTTTTTGGTTTTATTATCTGATAACAAAATAGCTTTACAATGCTAGTTTCTATGTTAATATTTCACCATTTATTTAAAAAGGAATACCAAATTTAATTTACTCATCACTGATAATAAATTGCATTATAAACTGCTGCACAATTCAATCTTGAGAAAGCTGCTGCATGGCCCATTGGCAACTATACCACTGCTGTCATTTTTAACTACCCGAAAATTACAGTCTATTACATGAGCCATTTGAGTGGTAAAGCCAGCTTGTCTTTTAAAATGCTCTATACAGTGATGAGTGCTTCTGTTATTGTGCACTATCAAAATCACACTGCTTACTGGGGGTTCTTTTTTTAAATCCAGAGTAACATAAAACTGTGTAATTACAATCAATATACCATAGGTGAAGTAAATAGGAGCAATTCACCAAGTTTAAAACAGTTAGTCATGGTAAGATACATGTTTTCAGGGATCTCCCCCAGCCTGAAACACAGTATTTATTTTGCAAACTAATGCATGTTTCTAGTGCATTCTGTTCATATCAATCTCAGTTTATAGTAACACATTCTACCACAGAAATATCTAATTTGTATAAATGTGAATGAAACATAACATGACCATGGCTAGGGAGGGAATCATCCAAATCCCATACAATACTACAGAGAAAAATCACCAGCGTATAAATATGTTAGAAAACTTTAACAATGTATTAATTCTTCTCATCCTTTCCAACAGAGGCCAAGTATGTTTTGCTATAGAAGAATTTCACACCACTGGTACAGTACTTGTTCATTCAACTGGTTTCTGTAAAGTATTTGTTCGCCTGCATTCAGAGGAAGGCAGCAAAGACAAAGAGTTCATTGGGGAATATCGATCAAAAATCAATGCCTACAGTACAAAGACATCCAGAGTGCATCATTAGGATGACCGGGTTACCTTAGGAAGTCTATTAATGAAAGCCATCTGCATAAATATTGAATAGATTCAAGGAGCTGATTTCTCTTAATATTCTGCTTGATGCCAGTATAGTGTAGGTGTCAGTAAGTACAGGCTTTGCGTCATTATTTTCAGCAATTATCTGTGTTTGTAGCAACATATTTATAGAAACATTTATTTAATTAAACATTAGCATGGCAGGAATGTAACTATAACAGGGAAAGCACACATCCAGTTAATGCATTAGCTTTTATAAAATCTAAAAATAGTACATCCCACCAAATGGATCTTTGTGCAGCTTTACTGAAGAGATCTATTCTAGAATTCATTGGGCTTGACTGAGCAAACTTAAAGTGTAAAGTAAAGTGTGTTTACAGGGGATGGAGGAGCGCTGCCCACAGTCCAGTGGTTCAAAGCAAGAGGATTTCTGATACATGCATGCATCCAAAAGCATCAGAAAGCCATGCATCTGGCAGGTGTGAGCTATAAAAGGTCATAGAACAGCCATTTGTCTTGACTGGTTTTATGGAATAATGATTCAGGCTGTCAGTGGAAAAACACTTTGCCAACCAACCAGATGCATGACATGCCAAGGTCAGTAGGTCAACACTCCACTTGAAGCAATGAATTCCCAGAACGGTTACCAGTGCAGCTTTATGCACTGCACTGAATTGATTCGGATTCTTGTACAGGTCTGTTTGCCGTTTCTAAATCCTTGTTTTATTTTATTTTTATTTTGTGGGTGGGGGGGGGGGTTATTTTGCTATTTCTTCTTTTATTGTTTTCCCCAAAAATGTAACACACATTGTGTTTGATTACAATGCTGGCTCTTGTTGGTGTAAAACATGGCACAATAAATACAAAATGCCAAGATAATTTTATGATACATTACTTTCAGCTGCCTAGAGGGGAAACTGGCTTAAAGTATTTGCTGTGTAAAGCATGTTGAAAAATTCTGTAACAAGGCCAACAACAATAAATATATATTTATTAACTTTTTTTTTTTTTTTACCAGTTTGGGTTAGCTGCACTTTCTCTGAAAACAGACACTTCGTGTAGGGTTGCATACTGGGTCCATGTTAGACAATGGCTTTTTACATTCATAATTCTTTGCTTCCTATCCAGCCAGGATTCCTCTTCAAGATAGACGTCATTAACATTAAAGATGTTAACCTGAAAAACAATCACAGTGATTCAGTCAGAAAGGAACTCTCTCTGCTATAATGTATAAGTAACTCAGTAAGTACATATGAAAACATTGCAGGCGATCAAACGCTAAACTGGTCTATTGCTAATCTCAGGCACAGCACGCAGCCCTGTTATCTAATCCTTAAATAAAAAGCAATAAGGAAGCAATAAGGTGTTCCTAGACTGGATATCTTTCACATTTGTTTTTCACACATTAGTTCCCTTCATTAGCATCTCTTTATTGATTCATCACTTTTCATTTCATTCATTCAGTAAACATGTTTGCAGTTTTTATTTCCTTGCACTGAAAGAGGTTATATAAACACGCTGCTGCTGAAGATCTAGGTCTGGGGAACAGGAAATAGAGAACAAAGCAAGAGAACGCCTCAAACTACTTAAATCCTGCGAGGCCCTCTATCTTCCTTGCACTCTTTAATTCAGATCCAACAGTTTGATTCAATTATTGTGAGAAATGTTCAGTAAACTCTAACAGGTTTTTAACTGTGATTCAAAGCCTAATACGTAAGGAAATGAACACCTGTGCATTGTTTGAGAAACACATCATGCATATTTACATTAGCATGTTTGGTGGGGGCATTCTGATTGCCAATTCTTATTCTATATTTTTAAGTTAACAAATATTTATTTTCTTACATTCAAGAGAACCGTGAAACAGTAGATCAATGTGTTGCAACTAATACTGCACAAATGTGATCAGTGGACTCTGGCCAAAGTTCAGTGTGCCAGTAATAAAAAGCACCATTTAAATAGGTCAAAGCATGTGTATGCGATTTATGATTTCACACTACCCAGCTGTAAATTATGCAAAATACAAAAAGAGAAAAGAGAAAAAGAGAGAGAGAGAGAGAAAACTATATACCCACAGAATACTGTTTACAATATCATGTAAACCTTAGTGTTCTCCACACCCTGAGGACTAGATACCTACTTTAAAATATAAATGCAGCTATTCAGTGTGGGGGAGGGAGCAACAGGATGACGGCACAGTGGATTTATTGAAATGTCGGGGTGTGAGAAGAACCAAGTCAACATACCTTTTTTAAGAAGTTAGGCAGCACATTGTTGCAGGTTGCTATCCTCCTTCTGTAAATAATTCCTGAAATGCGGTCTAAACAAAAGATAAATATAAACTCAAGCATTCTTGCACATCCCCTAAGGACCACTTTCCCTACCTGTCCAGTTTCATTAGTCTGTGATATTCTCCAATTTATCTTTAAGGTTGTCAGCAATCCTTGGAACCACAAATAAGTGTCACACTAATTTAAAACTTTATTAATACACTGCAAAAGCTGAATGGAAGCTAATTTTCTATCAGTTATTTTGCACAACAGATCTGAAAATACTAAAGAGCAGTTCCATTAAGATACAGAAATGAACTTGGCTCCGTTGTCCATAGGAAATCCAACCTGAATAATATTTGAAGTGCTTGGCCTAAATTACTTGTACAGTGAGGCAAAAAAGTATTTGATCCCCTGCTGATTTTGTACGTTTGCCCACTGACAAAGAAATGATCAGTCTATAATTTTAATGGTAGGTGTATTTTAACAGTGAGAGACAGAATAACAATCCAGAAAAACGCACTTCAAAAAAGTTATAAATTGATTTGCATGTTAAGGAGTGAAATAAGTATTTGATCCCCTATCAATCAGCAAGATTTCTGGCTCCCAGGTGTCTTTTATACAGGTAACGAGCTGAGATTAGGAGCACTCTCTTAAAGGGACTGCTCCTAATCTCAGCTCGTTACCTGTATAAAAGACACCTGTCCACAGAAGCAATCAATCAATCAAATTCCAAACTCTCCACCATGGCCAAGACCAAAGAGCTGTCCAAGGATGTCAGGGACAAGATTGTAGACCTACACAAGGCTGGAATGGACTACAAGACCATCGCCAAGCAGCTTGGTGAGAAGGTGACAACAGTTGATGCGATTATTCGCAAATGGAAGAAACACAAAATAACTGTCAGTCTCCCTCGGTCTGGGATTCCATGCAAGATCTCACCTCGTGGAGTTTCAATGATCATGAGAACGGTGAGGAATCAGCCCAGAACTACACGGCAGGATCTTGTTAATGATCTCAAGGCAGCTGGGACCATAGTCACCAAGAAAACAGTTGGTAACACACTACGCCGTGAAGGACTGAAATCCTGCAGCGCCCGCAAGGTCCCCCTGCTCAAGAAAGCACATGTACAGGCCCGTCTGAAGTTTGCCAATGAACATCTGAATGATTCAGAGGAGAACTGGGTGAAAGTGTTGTGGTCAGATGAGACCAAAATCAAGCTCTTTGGCATCAACTCAACTCGCCGTGTTTGGAGGAGGAGGAATGACCCCAAGAACACCATCCCCACCGTCAAACATGGAGGTGGAAACATTATGCTTTGGGGGTGTTTTTCTGCTAAGGGGACAGGACAACTGCACCGCATCAAAGGGACGATGGACGGGGCCATGTACCGTCAAATCTTGGGTGAGAACCTCCTTCCCTCAGCCAGGGCATTGAAAATGGGTCATGGATGGGTATTCCAGCATGACAATGACCCAAAACACACAGCCAAGGCAACAAAGGAGTGTCTCAAGAAGAAGCACATTAAGGTCCTGGAGTGGCCTAGCCAGTCTCCAGACCTTAATCCCATAGAAAATCTGTGGAGGGAGCTGAAGGTTCAAGTTGCCAAATGTCAGCCTCGAAACCTTAATGACTTGGAGAAGATCTGCAAAGAGGAGTGGGACAAAATCCCTCCTGAGATGTGTGCAAACCTGGTGGCCAACTACAAGAAACGTCTGACCTCTGTGATTGCCAACAAGGGTTTTGCCACCAAGTACTAAGTCGAAGGGGTCAAATACTTATTTCACTCATTAACATGCAAATCAATTTATAACTTTTTTGAAATGCGTTTTTCTGGATTTTGTTGTTGTTATTCTGTCTCTCACTGTTAAAATACACCTACCATTAAAATTATAGACTGATCATTTCTTTGTCAGTGGGCAAACGTACAAAATCAGCAGGGGATCAAATACTTTTTTCCCTCACTGTATATAGTGCGTAGGAATTGACTTAATGAGCTTTTAACACCCAGCGCTAGAATGATTAGCTGGTTTAAATTCAGTGTACTGATGGCAGAGCTTAGTAAATCTGGTGCTAATTATTTAAAGACTAGATCAGATCCACAGATGGGTCTTTCTTAATAATTTTAAATGACATCACTTATGAGCCAAATTAATTCAGCAAGTCAAATATTTGCCTACCTTTATAATTATGTGTGTAAGCAAAGTGTTAAATAAATAAATGCCAGCAGGACCTGAAATAGCATAAGGTGCATATTGTTTGCACAGAAGAAGAAAAAGATCTATAATATCTATTACAGCTGTTCAGCGGCAGTATGATTGCTTGTTAGTGATGAATATGCACAGGGAATGGGGACTTGGTGGACTGGGTACAAACCATTCCTGCTCCAGTAAGTTCATCCTGATACTTGCTTTTACTATATTTCTTGCATTTGCTGCAAAATCAATATTATCCACCCAGAGATGTAAAGTGCAAGTACAGAAATACAAATGGGAGAGAGTGCTTATTCAAATCATTATCTGTAGTCAAATTAATAGTGATACATCTTACAAAAATAACCCGATCATACATTTTTGGTGACATTTTCCTCTTTATGTAGTGTAATTCCTGATAACTTAAGTGCTACCTTCTTACCTCAATATGTTTTATTGGCAAATAGTAATATCTCACTGTGGGTAGTTTTTTCAGAATTGTATATGACTACTTAATCTCTGTGTGTAACAAAATGTCTGTACCCTTAGAAATATAATTGAATATACATACCTATTTTTTCTTCTACAGTTTGAATGCCTCTGACATGTTCCTCGAGAGGAGTAGGATACTGCAATATAAACATTTTACCACATTAACAAAATATACTGTATATACATAATTGTATATACTAATTGTATGTAAATGTATAGCTCCCCTCAACACCAATTCAGCTACTTATATAGGATACATCTTAAATGTTTATTTATAATTTATAAATTAAACTATTAAATGTTCCCTAACTGTTTTATACATTTATTAATGACACCTTAATCTACAGTGTACCAAACGTTCATCAATATTGGTAAATAACGGATTCTATGGAGTTTAAAAAGATTGTAGTTATTGAAGGTCACATCCCTCTATTTCAAAGCAAGGAGCACTCTGTCTTTTGTTAAATGGGAAAAGGACAAATCTGAATTAAGTTATGACAAGTTCACCAGTCAGTTGCAGATTCATTTGAGGAATATGGGGGGATGATTTCTGCCATATCTGGATTTGGTAGAAATATGGGTTATCAATAAATGGTAGAGGAAAATGTCCTTGTGTGAACTTCACATTAACTCAATTAAAAAGTTTGGGAGTGACCTTAGCTGTGGTTATATACATGTAGCCTATAGCTCCCATCCACAGCAATGTAAGCCCCATCTTCTGAACATATATATGTATGTTAGGGATGTTTTGTTATGTTATTTTTAATCTAACACTGTGGTTTTAGCTGTGCATTAGTGATTCTCAGCAGAAATACAGGAGGGATTACAGAAGCAAACAGGAGCCTGCTTTACAGATCCAAAGGTTAGTGAAACCACTACACTTCAGCATGCGCTGGTGGGGAAGATGCCTCCTTGATGCTCTTCTTGACAAATCGGCTATAATCCTTCTGTCTCCTGATGATGGCAAACATGTGGCTGCACAGGCCTTAAACAGTTTGCAAGATTACTCGGAGATCTGTTATTTCTAATAAACGTCGAGAATGGCTTCGGGAAAGAGATGTGCTCAATCCTGCATCCAGTTGAATTACTCTCTTTGTAATTACTTTTTAATAGTTCATTTTAAGTTCACTGCCTTTAACTGTACATAGTTGTCTCTGAAAAGCCCTATGAATCCTTCACATAAATCAAACATACTGTTATTTATGCATTTAACTGTCTCTAAGTCCAGTTAGGGCTAAACCGAGAGTACAGCAGCAATAAGCATAAGCCTACATTTAAACTCAGGTTTTACATTTGTCTCCCCTAAACTAAAACTACTAAAACTCCACAAACAAGCCACTGTAACCCAACTACAGCATTGCTTTCTAGGTAAAGGCTTAAACCTTATCAAGACAGACTGAGATCAGTGTGTTGCTGAACTGCCCTGACAAGACAACAGTGGCAGCATGTTTTATAGGTGACAACTTTGATGAAGATGAGATTGTCAGTGTTTTAGGAATCGTCGGTGTCTAGTAAACAGAGAATGAGGGCAGTAAAGATTAATAAATGTCAGTCGCTTATGTGACACAATCTCGCCGCAGGTCAGCCGTCAGCTCTGCAGCTATAGGATTATTTATGCTATCTATAATAACCTCGGCGCTGAAATACTGGCACACAACATGTATCAATTTATGTAACATGCATTACAAAAAAAAAAATAGTATTTTGTTTGTGGGTGTTGGTAATTAAACTAAATAAACCACTATAGATTTTTTTTTTTGTCTTGCTCATTCTGCGTTGATGCCATCATTAATTTTAATTACCTACTTAATTACATACAATTAGCTTAAATTTGATGACATTTAGGTTTGCAGTATTTTCAGATGCTCAACTGTTCCTAACCTTACTTACAGGAGAAAAAATGAGGCAGAAGCCACTGCTGGTCAGGGTGCGGGCTCCCACAGATCTACAGCGCCCTCAAGCGGCTATATTTGCCATTTTAAATAATATAGCATAGGCCTGTATCAAAAATATTCATATTAAGACCCCATATTAAGATTTAAATGTGGATTTGTGATTCGTGCTTGGTGGGGGGGGGGGGGGGGGGGGGGAGAAAACCAATAACCAATATTAATCTCATTTACATGTTTTAAAGTAGAGGAGTCTGCGCAGTGCAGTGCGCATGTGTGCCGCCCCCTCTCATCTACTGGACGAGTTTGCAAACTTCAGCAAAGGCCACGAAAACGGTTTTATGTTTAGTAAGGATTTGCAACGCAGGAAGTGCTGCGTAACGAGTATTGTAGTTTTATTTGACAAACAGCATGCATGTTCATAATTCATAATTTGTAGTCATGAAACCGTGGCTTGCGATAGAGGTATGAAACATGCACTTTATAGTTGTGCAAAGTGTGTGGACAGGATTATTAATGACACTCAAAATGCCGAAATGATGCGTGAAATCAAGTGAAACCGTTGCATCATGTTTGAACAGCGAAATGATAGTTTAGGGGGACGAAGTAACATCCTGTTTCGCACCGTCGTGCAGCAGCTGTGACATGTGACGAGCAGCGTTTCTTTCATTTCAGTTTACGGGAGAAACGGGACAGAGACGCATCCGATTTCAACCCGATTTGAGTATTTGTTTGTCGTTTCGTGTTATTCGTATAACAGCAGTTGCCATAATGTCAAGCATGACTGATACTGAACTGTATATGAACACATGTACAACTTCATAATAATATAATCCATGCACAGAGACAACTTCTGAATCACCATTTTGCGGCTGCCACACGCTCGTTTCAAAAGTATACTGTACCTTGTTAAAGTGCATATCTACCACGCGTTCAAAGGGATACTTGTACATCTTCCTTATTTCCACTGTAATGACCATGCTTATCAGCTGGAGAAACGTGGAAAGCAACAGAAAGAAAGGCTGGCAAAACTGCTCCCGTAGCACGCAGACGCGGCGCTGACGTCACCCGGCGCTGACGTCACCCGTGCGAGGAGGAAGCGTGCCTATGCGTTCCAGCTCAACCTACGGAATAACTTTATTAGTTCCCTGCTCTGGGGTGTGAGACAAACGGAAGAGCAGTATATTTTATTATTGCACCTGTTTACACATGTACCGTGCATATTTATACTGAGAAAAAAAAAATTGTTTCCACACAAGCATGTATTTCTACAACACACACACCCCGAGCTCGTAGGATGATTGTCACACGACACGAAAGAGCATAACCGCTGCACAAAAGGGTAAGTTTCTACTCATTCTGTACTAGTTTACTGATAGACAGTTTAATAATTGGTGGTGGTTGTTCTAGGGTTTTACGTTTTTTCAGTATAGACTGACTTTATATAAAATATGTATATAAAAGACCGTTTACCTGTTGCTCCCCCCTTTGGGAGTACCGGTGTAAATCTATGACGTAACGTTACACTGTCACTTCGTCATGGTTAAATGCAGTTTGGAATATAAAATCACATACATTATTATTATTATTATTATTATTATTATTATTATTATTATTATTATTATTATTATACACCTGCCAGTTTAATTAATTCAGTTATCTGTCAATAAAATGATTAATTAGTTTGGCCCGACAGAATTAACATAACCACTTTTGCTACGTAGTCTCCGTAATAATGTAGGCTTAACTACTACTAGATTACTTACTGTGTGATATAATATAACATATTGATGCTCATCATTTAAGAGTACATGTCAGACCAGACAGGTTATGAAAGGGGGATTTGCTTTGATGCAGACACGTGATCTACTGAACTTAATGTGGATTTATTGAGATCTCAAACTGTATAAATGGGTGTCCGTTTGAGTCTGTCCTGATTACCAGACAGCTTTTATCTAAACATGAAATGGAGCACAAGCTTGTATCCCTTTGGTTTGTCAGAGGCACATTTGTAATCTGGTGTCCTGGCTTTTGCAGTTAAACATCCCAAGTGTCATGGGCCCAAATACTTCTTTCCCAGGGGATGGCTTAGTAACTTGACATTAAACACATTTTCTTTTCATGTTTTATTTTCATGTTGCATTGCAATTACATTCATTTTTCAAAGAATCGGTTTGTAAATAGTAGGCTTTGCATTGTAGGCTATGTAACAGAGGGACTAGACCCTGCCTGACGTTCGTTGTGTGTTGAGGTACGAGCCTACGATTTCTATTATATGCAGGAGTGGCAGGGCTGGAGACCATCCACATTGCAGGCCGGGCACCGGAGGGCTCTGATCGACTCGTTGAAGCGGTTGGCCAACATCGAGAGCTTGCTTCCATGGCACAGAGCGCAGGGGGCACACCCTGAGCCCCCACACACGAGGCAGCCGGACACGTCCTGGGAAGAAGACAAGGTGAACATTTCAGCTGTTCTGAATCCATCCACTAGAGGGGGATAATGCCGGTGCAGAACAATACAGGTAGAGGTGAGAAACGCCCCCAAATAGGCATCTTAAATGTAGGAAAATGTGCACATTCCTAATCTCTGCTGTTGCACTATGTATTCACAGTATTTTTCTACCTCCACCCACTGTTATGGGTTATGCACGCTTCTACTCATGTGAAAGGCAATTAACAGCAGAAGAATTGATGGCAGGAATGGCTGCTTCCCTCTTTAACAGAAGTATTTGTATATAATAATAATAAAAGTATTACCTTAATGTTTGTAGTTTTATCATCCCCAAGAACACACTGGGCATCTTCCTGCGCCTCTCCTTGTCCTCCATGTGCTCCTCTGTAATCTTGCTCTCCATCTCTGTCCTGGAGAAGGCTCTTCGTTAATTCCTTCTTTCCCCGGGGAGACCTGATAATTCGCAGATTGCTAGTGTAGATGATTATCTTCCCGAAGTCCAAAACAGACGGCTGCAAGGAAGCACGGGATGAAAGGCATTGAGGTCGTGGATAAATAGGTGATATATTAGGAACAGTATTGTTGAGAAGTCCTACTTCTGGTAAGGCTGAAAACAAAATACAATCGCTAGGATTGTATTGATTGTGTATATTGCAACATTGTGCTTATGAATAATTGAGAGACATTGCACTTGGGTACAGAATCTTGACAGTGTTGTATTTTAAAGTCTTAAGTTCAGCTTAAACAAAATGTAGAAAAGCAATTTTGCAATTTACTGTGCTGTTAATTAAGCTATTTATTATAAAGCTCCCTTTTAGTCACCTGTTCTTTGCAGGTACATTCACTGGCCACTAGAGGGGGATCACCACAACGCAGTATAATCAGGTCAAAATGGGGGGGTGCTTAGCTTCTCTAAATGAAGGGCTTTCATTATTAAAATCTATTTCTAAAATAAAACAGAATAAATAATGAGAATGAAAAATAAACAAGAATAAACAGTTTTATTATTGCTTTCTGGCAGTGTATTTCTATACATGTTAAATAAATTAGGACACTGTCTGCCTTTTAAGTGATTTTTATTTACCTTGTACTATTTGTATATACAACCAAGATTATTCCTGCTCAATGTAATAAATAATATTGTATTTATATTTATTTTTATTTTTAAATTGCAGGTTTTAGATAACACACAAATTAAAATATAACTTTTAAACGATGTCAGATTTGAATTACTTAGATACAACTTTGAGAAATGCTTTGGGGAGTTGCATTTAGCCTAATATGAATAGCAAATGAATTACTCACTTTGGTGTCCGTTGGAGATAAATCATTGAAAACAGGTGGGTCACCTGTATGACTGTACTTAGTTCCACCTCTATATACATTAATTCTCTGAGCTATTAAACCAGGTGGTGAATAAAGTCCTGGGTCTTGAAGCTCTCCAAAACCATACAGGTGTTCAGTTTCCAAATGTCTGGGAAGTTTTCCATGGATGAAGCTACGTGGGTATTCTTCCTCTGGGCTCTCTAACTCTTGTCCATCTTCGTACACATGCTTTAAAACTCTCCCACTGTAGGAAGATGCAATTTTGAATCTCACTTTTCTGGGTTTGTTTTCATATCTCTGGTTAATCGTTCTCTGAAGCTCTTCCATCCTAAAACAAGTTTGTGGTTTGCAGTGTGTTCCTGGTACAAACACTGACTGCTCTTGCCTATACTAGTGTTTCAGCATTATTGTAAGATCAGCCTCCGTCTTTTAATAATGTAGTATGTGTATTAGGTATACAAAGGCAGTTGCTAACCTGATACCTGAAGGCGTAATTATCTGTAAGCATGGTAATAATAAAAAAAGAACAGTAAACACACAATAAGCATGTATGCATAAGAAAGAAAGAATAAATGTATTTCAAAAAGCATTGTTAATCAGATGACCTGGTAACAAAAAAGTAAGACTTGTCTTTCACATTACCTCTCATTCACACAATGCAATTCCCAAGTCCCACAATATCCTAATAATAATACAAAGTTTGTAATGCTTTTTTTTTTTTTTAGAAGTAGCACACAGATATTGATTCCATTACCGATTTTTTTCCCCCTTCTGTAGTGAAGGTTAAAAAATACCATCTTTTGGTGTCTTGTTTATTTAGATATACATTGACACGGAAATGAATAATGGTAAACTTCACTTAAACTAACCAGCCTCAAGCTAGATTTGGTTGAAAGTGGAATATATATAATATGTGTGTGTGGTTTGTTTCCATCACTTTGAGTACCTTCATCCCACATAAAGGTAGACCTTTGCATACAACATTATCTGCAACCGCATAATGATGTTTGTTCAAGTTATTCTTTATCAAAAACGAAACGAATGTCCTTTACTTTCCACGCATGGTTTGTCTGATTTGGAAGCAACCCTTTGTTCGTTGGCAATTTCTGTATTTTCCGTTGTACGCAAGTCCTACAAATGTAGCTTGTCAAGGGTTAAGGTGTCGCATGTAAGCTGATGCCAGTGAGTAAGTGCATAGTATTGAACTTGTTCCCTGTTTGGAGGAGAGAGCTCGTCCCTGCGGTAATTACCCGCTGAAAGAGCGCAACATAAGGTTAGTACTACTTACTTACTTACGCCTGGTTGGTATTTCTAAATGTGTGTATTTACACGATTGTCACTGTGCGGATACAGGTTTTGGTATAAAGTGCGTGCGATTAGGGAAGTTCGGGTTTGTTATTTAGCTTTAGACTAGTCGACCTTTTGATTTAACAAGTGTTTTATTCCCAGGAAGGTTTGAGGAATATTGATCGCGTTTAGATGAACTCTCCAGTTCAAACTTTTGTATGCGTAATTTCCCCAGTTTTAATCGGCTGAGATTTATAGTGGTCAGGTTGGTTTGCGTAGACGCTTGCCGTCAGTAAAGGCGTGTGATTGTCCGTGGTTTCAGGTATGACTGTTGTGTTTTCCACAATAATGGTTGCTTCAAAGTTTGTGGCATATATGTACACATCAAAGTGACCCGTGGAATTATTCATTGTTTGATTTCGGTCAATTTGCTTTTCATTGTAGTCTACAGAAATAAAACATAATCCACCTAATCCATAAATGTACAAAAATTAAGGTATGTGGGCGTGTCGTCTGTGACGTCAGGCTGACTGTACTTGCTGTATTGGGCTGGTCATCACAATGTTACAGCCTTGTCAGATATTTTATGTCCTATAAATCCTGTTCTGCTTGCTCTCCTGTTCTATGTAATATGCAACTTACATTTGCAACTGGACTGTTATGAAACACTAATTATTACAATTAGCCCAATATTTATCTTTTGGTGTTGTTTTTTAAAAATCCTATTTAATTCACTTTATAATTATGCTCGGTTAGTTAGACTATAGTATACTGTGCTCCTTTTTTTTAAACTATTTTTATATAAAGGAAATGTTAATGTGTTCTGGCATCAGCCTGTGGCACAATACATGGCATTGTAAAAGTCGTGAGGGAAACGACTGCTGAATATCATGCTCAATAGTATGTTTGCCTCATCCTTGTATGGTCTCTCCCTCACTGTCGTTTAAGAATGCGGCACTCGACTTGATGGCTGATAACCTTGGAGGAGGATGGAGGACTTGGCCCTGCTGGATCTACTGGAGTGCCCTTTGTGCTTCGAAAGACTCGATGTTTCAGCCAAAGTGTTACCGTGCCAGCACACATTCTGTAAGCCCTGCCTACAAAGGATGGTGTACTCCAAACCGGGGCTGCGGTGCCCCGAGTGCCGGACTCCGATATCTTGTGGGATTGAGGAGCTGCCTGCCAACGTCCTCCTGGTTCGTCTTCTGGATGGAATGCGACAGGGCTTCCAGAATGGAACGAAGGCGGGCACTTCCCAGAGATCTTTGCTCTCCCTGGCACGGAATCAGTCCTTGCGGAGAGGCAGAGATTCCAGCAGTTCCCAGTCCTCCCAGCGTAGGCTGACACTAAGTCGTCGGAGCACACTAGATGGGGCAAGTATCTCTGGATTCAGTCTCTCTGTGAACTTGTATGTTACACCATATTAACACTTTTTTTGTTTTCCCATCCTTTGCTTCATTTTCTTAGCAACTCAATAATAACTATTTATTCAGCACTTTTCCTGCTGGTGTGCAAAGCGCTTTACAGACATTTTTAACAGTTACAGAAAAAGGCACAATCACAGAAGAAAACACTGAGAAATTAAAATAAGTAATAATAAAATACAATAATACAAGGAATACAATAATAATAATACAAGGAATAAAAAGGCAAGAGGTTACTCACAGTTCAAAGCAAGTTTATACAAATATCTTTAAAGGTGTCCTAGAAGAAGACACTGATTTAGCCACTATAATCTCTTCAGGAAGACTGTTACAGAGCCCAGGAGACTAAACTGAAAATACATGGTCTCCTTTGGATTTTAGCCTGGATTCTGGAATAGTCAGAACGGCTTTATCATTTGATCTGAGTGGCCGTTCAGTTTTCTAAGGAGTTAAAAGCTCAGTATTGTAATCCCAAGTCTTGCCTTAAAAGTAATTAATACAATTTTTAAATCAACTCTAAAAGCACTTGGAAGCCAGAATAGAGACACAAGGATTGGGGTAATGTGTGCACTCTTGCTATTCTTCAAGAGAAACCTCGCAGCTGAATTTTGAACCAACTGCAGTCGTGAGAGGGTTGGCAACTTAGATGGGTATGAAGTGAATTACAGTAGTGTAGCTGCGATTAAATAAAAACATGAATTACCATCGCAGACAAAAATGCCCTTAGTCTAGTTATATTTCTCAGCTGGTAGTAGCACCAATACTGTGGCATATAAAGTTTTGTTTTCTAAGCAGGAGCATTGACAAAGCAGACCTGTGACTGACTGTGTCAGTCTGTTTCATATTATTGTAAACTTGGCCATTTTATTTTGTGCACATCCATTTGTAATGCAGCTACAAAGGAAACAAATCTTTTGGCACAAAATCACAATTGTCTTGCAGTGTTGTGGAGAACATCGTCTTTTGAGTCCATGAATTCATTAAAATGTTAAAGTTGTATTGTTTTATTTTGTTGGTCATTATTAAGAAGAAAAACAGTGAACCTTGACTTAAAATTACATGAGTGCTGTAGTGTGAATGCAAAGCAAAGCATATAATAAATATTAGTTTAAGTTGATGTCCCATATGACACTTGCACATCTAAACTGCTTAGTTTGTCTTGGGGACTGTTTCCACTGTGTGGTTACAGTGTTGGAGTTCACCTGTGAGTTTTTATTGGATGCAGTGATGATAGAAGTTGTCCTTTGACTGCCCCTCAGCATACAGCCTGATTTTCTTAATTGTAATTCAGAAGACAATCAATTCCTGCCAGTTGCCTCTTGTGTAAAGTTCAGTGTCAGTCTTCAAAAGTGAACCACTGATGAATCCTGCTTTGTGAGTGGCGAAGAGAAGGAAGGCCCTTTTAGGCATCCTGTATGACACACGATTTGTGTATGGTTGTGTCTGTTTATTGTGATCATATTAAGCAGTTCTATACATGCAATCAGTGCAAACAAAGACATTTTAAAACAAATATTTTTTTCTAATCAATAGTGCAGTATAACAGCTAGAACATCTAAAGCCACTCTCTCCTATAGACATCTCTTGTTGTGTGTTCTGAATCCAATCAGCACAGTGAAACAGGTTTGACCTAGTTTCTTTATGTGAAAGAGTATGATTTACAGGTTTACTTCTTGTTAGAGGAAAGTGTCTAAGACGGTTAGAAGCAAGATTTATTCCTTCTGTCTCGCACCCGGGCAATCCTGTTCCCCCACTGTGTGACACATCCTAATTAAAGGGAAAGTGATTGAATTTTGGGGGTGAATGGAAGTGTGCTTCAGGCACTTGGACACAATAAGTGTTTTCTAAATAAGATTAATTGCTTCCAAACTGGATTTGTAACTGAATTTTTATCTTGATTTGTGACAGTAATCCTCCCACTTAGGCCTAAATGATAATGTTCATACATAAAAGCATTTTTTAATATATTTTTTTATGCAGACATTTATATCAATGTGAACTCTGCAGAAGGATCATATTCATATATATTATTGGCAATAATATCTTTGCAGTACTTGTGAAATTACTAATTAGGAGCTAACTTCTGAGAAGGCCTGTTTGGTCATGATAGTTGAGGTTACTAAAACACACTTCATGCCTTCCTGTTTTCTGGTTTTGCAAGGTAGAGTGGTTAATGTGGCAGGTGCACACAGTTCAGAGTACAGCGCTGTTCTGCTCTTTAAACAGATATAACAATGCCTCACTTTAGACACCCATAATAAGACCTACCACACAAGGAATAATAACACCAGATGCTGATAATGCGTATGACATCATTCACTTAAGATCTGTGAAAAGCATTTGTGTCAGTAGTTTTCCAGATTATTAAATAAATAAAAGATACCAACTGTGTTACAACAAGTATCAGCCATTAACCCAACAACCTTTAATGACGAGCTCAGTCTTGTTGTTATTTCTGCTAACTTTGTTCCCTAAATGAATGCATAAATGATCCTTTTCTTTGCAATAGCTATGTTTTACTTCTGAATCCAGCTAATCTGATATGTAGCAGAACAATGCGAGCTCTGATGTGAGAAAAGTCATTTATGTTTATAATACATTAAAATGGTTTGAAAATGATTGAAATCCCCTCAGATATCTTGTAATATATTATGGAATTTAGTCATATGGGCCTTGTCATTAGTTTGTGTTTGTTTATTTATTTAATTATTTATTGTTCTCTAAATAAAGTCTTAATAAATCTTGGAGGATGGAGGATGTCTTTGGAAAAAACACTCTCTGTATTGATATGTCAAGGTACTCCAACTCATTATATTTCCCCAGACATTTGGGCCCTGAGTTTGACAAATACATTTTCATTTTGTTCCAGCAAGTAAACAATTCACATCCTTTTCAGTGGGGAACACATTTGCAATACCTTTACCATTATTAATCTTGTAATCTTATTATTGTGGGGCGTGACTATACTAAATGGTCAGTAGAGACTAGAGAGAGGGTTTTTGTCAGACTTGGTCAGGTTTTGGTTTCAGCACAGGGAGGAATGTTGATTCTTGTTTCATTTTGGAAAAAAATAGCTGTCTTCTATCCCTTGCCTTTTTTATAAATCCCTTTTAGAAATTTGTAGATGTTAGGGTGTCACAGTTATAAATTGGGCTGCTTTAAAAACCACGCTTCTATTTTGGATTACAATGCCATATATGCTTACACTGATGTGCTTGTAAATAAAGGAAGTAGGTCAATTTTGAAGTTCAGAGGCCAGAGTAATTGTTATGACAACAACATTTCAGACCTGCTCCCATGCAAGAGCTTTGCTATGGAACATATTGTAGCCATTTGTTTTTCTTGTTTATGCTATATACAGTTTTTTTAGTTGTTTTGTTCTTGTTGTTTTTTTTTCTTCTTTTTTTTCTTTCAAACTCAATACATTACATTAAGCCTGTGTGTGAGAGAGAGAGAGGCACACACACACACACAAGGCTTTTGATACAATCCTAGAATTAGATCTGAAAACTTATATTAAGCCTATGACACACACACACACACACACAATGCTTTTGATAAGATCCTAGAATTGTTTAAAAAAAATAAACCAAATCCTCATAAAACTGCACCTGTGTAGAAGTGTTATGATGCTCAAATGTGCTTTACTGTATTTATCATTTATTTCTTAGTTGGTGTCCTGAATGGTCCCTGCATGTTTCAGCAGTTGATCTGTGTAACAGTTTGGATTAGGTTGTATTACAAGTTGTAGGTAGTTTGCATGCCTCTGTGAGAATGTAAATGTTTTGTCTGGTTAGGTATTTGTGAAACTAGTCTTGGTTGTTTGGACTGTGTTAACGTCTTGGTTCTTGGCTACCCACAAATGTATACATATTAGGCAAACCTGTCAATTATTTGTTACATCTTTGCTTTGTTTCTTAGCTGTTGCTTTGCACAGTGTTTTGGGTGGTGTAATCAATCCACCAAATAGTATACCTGGAGTGGAAGTTCCCTCCTAGACTAGTAACTGGAATTAAGTTTCATTATTCAGTCTGCAGTTCTTATCCTCTGTGTCTTATTTGTCCAGTGCCATATAATATACACACACACTGTAGATTATGGTAATAAATGAGGTTGCCGATGATCATAAAAGACCATGAATGATTAATTTGAAAAGTTTACATACTTATTGTGGATTGGTTTGCACTAGCCCATGTGAATTTCACAACACGGGTTATGATAATGTTGTCAAGAGATGTTTCCTGTGTGGTCCCAGATTACCTTTGTATCCTATGAAAAAAGTCTCTAACATGAATGTATTTAATGTCTGCATCTCAAAGTGACTTGTTTCATGCTGTGTATCCAGTGTACTGAGGAAATTATGATACAGCAAAGGGAATTATCTCAGAATAGTAACCGTAGTTCAGCTCCAGTAGAAAACATTACAGCAAACATGAAATATTCATATGCATTTTAAATTACCTGTAAATAAAGCTAACATGTAATAACCTGGGACTGGGAATCAGGGTGAAAATTACCCCCAGCATAATGATGGAGTAGAGGATGTTTATTCTGAAGAAGAGGAAAAAAAGTACAGTGTAACCTTTACTATGGATGGCTATACATATTGAACAATCCAGTAAGGGGGGAGTTTAAATGCATGAAATATTTAACCACTGTAAGGCATGTCACTTATTAGACTGGTAATATGACGTGAATAAATAATTTCCTCATCAAAGATTTAAAAAAAGACTGATTGCTTCTCAAGTATTAGTATTATAATAGTTTTTGACAGCTTGGAATAATAAATGGATAACCAATCCAGTGAGAAACGTTTCCGCATTAGGCTATTTACTTACTACTTACTGTGGAGGCAGAGCTCATTTCAGTGCTGTCATTATTTTTGGATGAATCAAAAGCCCCCATGGGTGTGGCCTGATAGAGTTTAGATTAAAGTTTACTCCAGTTTACAGATAGACAGATGCGGAGTTTGTAAGATAAACTTATCTTCAGACCATTAATAAAATGACTGAGTGACAAGCAGACTCCTTGAGGAACTACAGCAAAAGTACTGTCTCTCTTATGGTAACCCTGAAAAAATGTATATAGAAGAGGAAATATCTGAGTGTATGTAGCACAGAAGAATGCTGTGAATATAAAAGCCAGGTCTTTATTTTGAATTCACAGTCTTGGCATGGTGAAGCTCACAGATGCTGTTAAATGAGATCAGATATCCACCAGATAGCCCTTTAGAGATAAGGGAAAGCAGCTGGGAGCCAAGAAGCACACATTCCTACAAAGGGGTTGTTCTCTACCAGTCTGTGCTTGCTGCCAGTTTCCTCATTAGCTCTGAAAGACTGAGTGCAGGGACGGTCAAACCACTCTGATTAGGGAGACCGTTGTTCCAGCTAAAATGTTCAAAAAGCAGCACTGAAGCAAAAGCATATCTGGAGATTTATAATCATATTGTGGATTATAAAAAATGAAGTGACTGTACCACAACTTTAGAAGCAGTAGTCACCCAGTTCTTGTGTGAACCGGTGTGTGGGTAGGCTGTATTCAGTGGGCTTTATTTCGAAAGGGATGTATGATAATTCTGAGTGTTTGACTGAAATGTGTAGCTCTTAGACTTGGGGAGCATTCAGAATAATATATATATGCCAGATCAATACGAAAATTCATATTCCTTTTATGTTTAACAAAGTTCTAAACTGTATTGTAGCTTTGACCTGTACAGTGCCTAGGGGTGATTTCCCCCTTCCCATGCCCCCTCAAACACCAAATCTCTATAAATGTATATTGTATTCATATTTCAGAAGAAGCCCTAAAACCACACTTTTGTTGCACTTAAACATTTTCTTTTTGCATTCACGTGTGCTTGGATTGTTCCAGTCCTAGACTATTTATTTAAATATTTTCCTTCCATTTGTGAATTGCCACCTATCAATTATTTATCTTGTGTGCCAGTGTGTTTTGATGTATGTTTTATTAATGAGTGCCTGCGCCTTGCTGTTAGACTTCTAAACTGCAGGACTGTTTTTCACTATATTGTTAAGCAAACGCTGTTGAGTGCTTAAAGTGGCTTGTTTTATCTCAAATAAAACAGATGGTTCTCTAAATTTATATTCAATATTTTGTGTATCTGCGTACTGTATATTTTGTTGCCATAAAATGCCATGCAAATCACAGTTCGCAGGGCGCACAGCATGGTCTTTTATAGGATCTGCAGCTTCTGATAAAACAGAAATCTTATGGTATTGTAAAGAAAGGTGATGTTCCTCAGACACCCACAGATGTTCTCTAGGTCCTTGACATGTTAAACAATAGGCTTTTACATTATGACATCCTGGAAAATGCCTTTTGGATTACCTTTATCAGAATAGACTAACCTTAAGGTGAATGCTGTTCAAAAGCACTTCCAGCATCCAATAAAAGCTGGAGTTTCCCAGGATATCACTAGCCAAGTGCAAGCAAGGACAAACAAGCAACTTTCGCCTGTCAGCTGTTATGATGAAAACTAATCTGAAAAGTTGCGACTTCATCCAACCATCTGTCAGCATATTGAGTATTTATCAAAGAAAACTACTTAAAATAACTGCAGGCATCTAAATAGCTGGCAACAGAAGAAGTTCTGGGCTTTTAAATATCACTGCTCTATGTAACCCTGTGTACCGTATTGCCACGTATGTAACCCAAAGTGGCCAGTCGATGTGTCCCTTTTGGTTATTAAATGTTTGGCAAAACTTTTATAGAAAATGTATAATAATTAAATAAATGCTACATTCAAAGAAAGAGGTAAAGAGATAGGTATGACTGCCAACTGGGAGTATATCTGTTTCATAACTATAGTTGATGATCCTCATGCAGTTTGAGGATGATGGGGTTTTTGATCATTTAGATTTATTTAATTTTGTTTTTACATTTTTTAAGGATATTTGCCTTTGGGAGAAACAACCTATATAGAAGTGTTTGAATTTGGCCTCCATACATTTAAAAACATGTCAGGGTGTAAACAAGACTAAGTGAATTATACCATTCTGCCATGTTATCAAAATAAATGAGACCTAAGCTTGGGCTGCAGAACTCAATGTATCTTTGTTTATTATTTCCAGGTGCCATGTGCCCGGGCTTTGTATCATTACAGAGGTACCAGCCCCGGAGAGCTGACTGTAAAACCAGGAGATCTCATCATCCTGAGGCAAAAAGTTGATGATGATTGGTACCACGGAGAAGCCAATGGCAACAGTGGTCTTGTCCCTGCCAGCTTTGTCCAAGTCATCCATCCGCTGGCCCAGACACTGCACCTCAGACCCCCTTCTGACTCTGAGGACAAGGATGAAAATAAGAACAACCTGATGTCCCTAAAGGTCTGTGTTTGGTTACCATGTATGTGGAGTTAGTGTAAATACTGTGTGGCATGCTGAAACAGAGCTGTTGTGAAAGAGGGCTGGTGTTGCAATGTTGGGAAATACTGCTGGTAGCACTGAGGAGGCAGATACAGGTGGTGGTCTGTAGTGTACTGCCAGACTTGATGAAGTTCGATTTTTTTTTTGCTGGATGATTAATTCAGGTGATTCAGTTTATCCTTCTGGATCTGCATTTGTAAGGTACACTGTTTTAGATGCAAGACTGCACATATGTTCCCAGGAATACGTTTGTAAAATGTCCACTGAGAACTTTTACTAAGAAGAAACCATATACCTTTCTGCAAATCATGACATACAGGCGTATTGCGCAGAAGCTTACTCTGACTATTTTCAGACCCCACAGTAAAACAAACATCAGTTTATGTTAAGGACTAAGCATTTTTTACTCGTAGTGTGAGATGTGAGGCTTGAGAAAAAGGTGAAATGATTCTTTGGGTAAAGTCATTGATTTTTGAGGCAGTAAGTTCACCTTATCAATTTCCAGATGTTTAAAGATGGCATTTTATTTATTTTATACATTAATGCTCACAAATACTTGCCATCACAGTTCATAATCCGGGGGGAAGAACAAAACTTACATGACACATTGGGGAATGAAATCGCCAAGAAACGCATTTTGTTCAGAATGTTTTCTGCAGCTTTGTGTGTCAGTGAATTCAGGAACAGTGTAGAACATTGTTGTGCACACTGAGACACTTTTAGCCTGAAATGAATGCTCTGTAATGAGGCTGCAGGTTGTTATTCTCTGTGAAAAGCAAACATTTCTTTAGAACACTGAGACCTGATGAAACGTTACAGTTTACATGTCTTCTGAGATTTTCTTTTGCTTTTGCGATTTAAGACTGAATTGAACATCAGTAATCACTCACCTGAAGTGTACTGTGAGACTCTTATTGGAGAAGGTAAAGGAGACAGAGAGAGATGTATTTTGTATTAGTCATTACAGAGAGGTCACAGATGTATTCGTCAGGACTTCCCCAAATGATTTTGCATTACGAGTGTCAAATTAAACCTGTATAAGTCTTTTACAGTACCCCATTTTATAAATTTGGTAGCTTAGCAGTGTAGTAATCTAGTACCTTTTCATAGGTAGACAACATGAGAATCTAAATAAGGCAACTGCCTTCACTTGGAATGACAAAATATATATTTTACACTTAATTACAGGCTATAAATGATGATCAGACTGTGTAGCTTTAAGCACCAAAAAGGGGTAAAAGCAATTAAGTCGCCCAAGTACCAAGATTTAATTTTTTATTATTATATGGGTTTTTTTCTAAGGGTGTTTCTTTATCATAAGCTTCTATTTTTTTTTCTTTTACTTAATGTGATCTGCAGGCTTGCTATGGTTAGTGATGGAAATTCAGCTACATACTGTATGTTTGGTTTCCTGGGTCCCTCTACTATTTTCAGTAATAACAGCATTGTTTTAGGTTGTGTGTGCTGGGGGTAAGTGCTTTTTCATTTAGAATTAATTAATCTTCTGGAAAACTCAAGACTGTGCCGTTCTGGTGTTTGGTTCACTTCCTCTGCAGTGATATTTGTGTTTTCCCTGCATGCATCATGTCAGTTTTCTAGATGACTGTCTTGAATCATGGATCTCAGGAGCTTTACAAAGTGTATTCACATCAGAAGTCCATATTTTGAATAAATGCCTTTGCTTGCTGTACATGATTCTACAATCTGTGGGTCAAGAGTCAAGTGTCTTGGGACATCTGTTTCCATTTTGGGAACTTTATGCCATATTTTAACTAGAATATTTTGTTGGTAGAATAAGACTGTGGCCTTATATGATGCTATTTCTGGTTCACTTCACCAGAGCTTTCTTCGGCTTGCTTAAATCCATTTGGATCTGACTTTAGGATTCATAGTAACACCTCAACATTCAGCCTTTTTCCACTTTTACTTTTACTGTTGATATCACACCTGAACCCTCACATCTGTGCTCATGTGGAAGAACTTTTAGCAGGGATAGAATAAGTAAAGGGGTGGGAAATGGCCACTCTCCAAGTATATAGTTACAGTGCCATTTAATGTGCAGGCAAATGGAATAGTGATGAGAGCTGAGTTGAAGAACAGTAAAGAGATGAAGATGGATTATATTTCTCTTCAGTTTTGCTGAGGTTACCTAAGACTAAATTCATTTATTTATATAGGCTATGTATTTTATCTGATGATGCAATTAACTGAAATCCATGTCCATATGTAAACCAGTGGTGCAAGGATATGCAAACTTTTTCTTTTTTGGTGTAAAATCAATGCCTAAATCTCCCATGCCCTTATGATGGGTACCCAGTACAGAAAAGAAAAAAAAAACAGCTGATTTTACAATGTGACCTTTTACAGCAATCAGATCAGATGGAGTTTTCTCCTGTTTAACCCAAGCTGGATTTGTTCCCAGCTCCTGGAGGTAATTGAAGAGATGAACTGATCCACCCTGCTGCTTTATGATAAGGGCACTCACTGCGCAACACCATTATTTCTCTCTCTCGGTGTGTAGGAGGATGTCTGGCTATTTGATTCCAGTGTGTCTCTTGGGACACCTATCTAAATAGGTTTTCTGTAAATTCCCTACTTTAAGGAAATAGGAATGTCCAGTTGATTCCTCATCATTTGCTGCCTCTGCAGGAATCGGCACATTTCTACTAATGAGGTTTTTGCCTTGGGTTATAAAGGCTATATTTCTGATCGACTGTATTTTTAAAGGCAGAATTCACCCTGCTGTCATTAGGAACCCTATACTATATAGAATATGCCAAGGCAGGTCCATCATCCATATCCATAAATTCACCAACTGCTGCCAGTTTGTGATGAAAGGAGAACTCAACCGCAGGCTTCTGTTGTCTTTATGAGCATCACCGCGTCTGTGTGACTGCAGTGGTGTTGGGCACCGACGCGTTAAGACACAGAAATGCTTTTTTTCTTTCCCTTTAGCTTTCCCCCCCCCCTCTTTCCTCGGTGGCACACCAGCACATTAGGAGAATGCATCAATCCAGCCTGCCTGTTTCAGTTAAATGTGTCAGTCCATTCTGCCTCTTTCGGTTAACGGCACCAGCTTGGGCTGCCTCCCTCAATTAGCTTTGACTTTGTAGCGCAGGGGTAAACGAAAGGGCAAGAAAGCACTGTATATCAACTAACTCCCTAAGCTTCTCCAAAAGACCTAAGGAGCGAAAGGTGTCGGGTAATGCGGAAAGTTGAGAACAAATAAAAGTAACAAGAATAACATGCAGTGAAATTCCTAAAAGCTGCCTCTTCTGTATACATAGTGATAGTTAAAGGAAACATAACATTTATTTTCTTTTCAGACTAATTCTGCTGCTGTGAGGCTTACAGGGAAGGTGAATAGCTCCCCGGAAAGCCGCAGCAATTTGGGGAACAGCACAGCCACTTTGGTGGTTTGCCACAGGCTGGGCGACAGCAGCCCACGGAGCCCCAGACAGACTTCAGTGACCAGCACCTTGAATCGACTCAACAGGCAAGCCCTGAACCCCTCGGTGGAGCGGCCATCCCTGGAGATCAGCACCCCTGCCTTCACCAGCTCCGGCAACCCCGCTGTCGTGGCACAGCCGAGCGAGCACGTCTCCGAGCGCTCTCCGGCCGCCCTGGCTCAGGTAACTGCCTGTGCTTGTTTTAGCTGGGGGGATGCATGGAAGCTTCCATTTTTAATATAGTTGCCATGCAGCATTTTACCCCACCCCCCCATTACATTTAACATGAATTTAGTAGGATGTAGTAGTTGTTAAAAAAGTACCACTGTCTATCCTAGGGGTTGAGAGACTTTCTTTTCAAGAAATGCATAAAACAGCTGCAGGATTCTATCGTGTGTTTTTCATTTTTTAAGAATGCTGTGCTCATAATATCAAGGTAATTTGCTTTATGTTCCAGGACAAAATGTACTCTCCTATCTTCATAACATATACTGAATGTCAGACCAGAGGTTATGTAGCTACATAGAACATACGTTATTCTTGTAATTATCTTAAGCATACTTTGATAAGATTAGCTGAAGTTTATTTTGGAATTGGAAAAAGAGCGAAAGAAACCCTCGAACCTTGAGAGACCCTGTGAGTGCTGGATATGAAAATAGTGTTGCATTCTTAAACATTTAATTATCTAGGTTGTTATGTGAGCAATGCGAATTTCATGGCTGTTATGATAGCAGTGATCTGTGAATGACAAAGCATATTAATTATTTAACCAATTTGACTGTCTGGCTAGGAATATCTAAACATGTTCACTCTTGAATCTGCAGTGTTTCCTTTTTCTCTTGGTTTCACTGCATGTGATCGTAGGTCCAGTAAAGAAAAGGGAAGGCAGGGGATCGTGATGACATATCCACATGATAATCCCATTAAAATTCATCACTATTATTGAAACTGAAAACAGTCAATGGATATGAGAGAGAGAGTGATGGGGACAGGCAAAGAAAGCAGAATTGTACAGGATCCAAAATGCATGTATTAAACTTTGCATAATTTAACAGTCTATCCAGAGTTTTCCTTTTAGCTTGAAAGCTGAAACAGAGCTCTCCCAGCAACAGGCTTTGAAGAGCTCAAGCACACAGTCTGAAAAGTATTATTCTTTTCAAGTCCTCCATGATCAAATATTCATTTCTGATTAGGTGTGTCACATCAATCCGAAAGGATAGAGAGTAAAGAAAAAAAACATGCAGGCCTTAGAAGCTCTTAAAATGTAAAGTACAGAGAGAATAGTGTTCAATAAAAAAAATAAAAAATAAAATGTAATTTGAGATTTTACAGCAGGTTCAATCTATCAAAGTCTTTGAACAGACTTATCATACATTTTATTTCTAAAAGGAAAATGACTGTAATGTGCACTGTGTGTGGAAAAACTGGACAGAAAGAAATGTATAAAATGTCTGTGCAACATATTTCCTATAACTCGCCAATAAGGCCACATCACTTGCTGGACACAAAGTTTATCAGCTGTGTAAACGACCCTAAAAAGAGCTGCCCATCCTATTTAACTGACTACTATAGCTTAGTAGAACAGTTGCCTTCCTCATGTGTTTAGATTAAAGGCTAGTTATCATTAGCAACTTAGAAACGATAAATAACAATTAAATAATGCATTGTTTTTTTCAGTGTACGTGGAAGTGTAATTTACAAATTGTTTTAATAATGACTGTTTACTGTCATCTCATTCTTTAAGGCGTGGGAGAAACTGGAGGCAGGTTAATACAAGATTACAGGGCTGTATGCATGCCAGGAAAGTATAAACCATGTGGGAAGCAAACTCAAAAGTAGAGCAAAAATAAAAACATCTTAAAAATCCTGGGCTGATGTTTTCAGCCTGTCAGCACATGTTGGGAGTGCGGCCAGGTTTCCAAGTCAGGATTGCAATCTGGGAAGGCATCTGCATTTTAATTACAAGCCCCACAGTAAGAAATGCATCTGAAGGTGCAATATGATGTATATCATTGTCTTCAATAAAGCCCTGAGTCAGGGAAGAAAAGTGCTTGGTTAGGACCGAAGCAAATTATAAACCCAGCACAGTATGAAAACTGACAACTCCCTGTTCTATCATGGAGTGCTTTTAAAAGTGTATGAATTAGAACAGTAATGCATGGGGCATTTTGTCTTGTACAGATTAATTAGAGTAGTTTATTGTGTTTGTTTTTCCCTTTTCCTCATGAGTACAACCACTTTTTGCATTACAATTGTTAAACAAGAAATCAGGAAATTGATAATATATTATGGAAAGAAAATCAGGAAATATAGTGGCACGCTGAAAGAATTCTGCTGTATATTTGTTTTCTTTTTGTTTGTTCCTTCACTTGCTTGGGATTATTGTGAAGCTGTTTGGCTGTGTTTAAAATCTTCAATTATTGAAGGCTGTGCAATTGATTTATATGAAGGAGTGAAATGGACTTGATGTAAAAAGTGTATCAAGGACCAAATGTTTGACCTGCCCAGAGGGAAGTTTATACAGATCTGTTTTTCTTCTTGATCCTTTAGCATAGAAAGCAGTGACATCCTGGATACATACAATCGCCAAATATTCCATCACTCTCAACTGCAAGGCATGTATGAGACAAAAACTGCCTAGTCTTGACACTTCAGCATCATGTTAATTTGACAAAATGCACTGAAAATAGGCAAAGTGGATATGAATTGCGATGCCTTTTACAACACACAAATGCTGGTAAATAACAGTTCAACAACAGCACACTGAAAGCATTTACAAATAGGTTTCTTAGGGTCCAGCCTGTGCCTTGTCATTTCACACGACCCAAAGCTTAGCAGGTAGGGACTCGGCACTTGAAATTACTCTGCTGTGTGAGGGCTTTAAAAAAGAAAATCCTTCACCAATCTACTGTGGTACTGAGGCTCTGCAGTAAATTTGCCATGACAGGGAGGATGCTAAACAGTGGCACCTTAGATGAGTGATAAAGGTAGTGATTAGTAATTTTATACTGCAGGCCTGCTCTACTGACATTGTGTGCACAGAATGCCCTTGATCCTCAGAGATGACGGGAAGCTAGCATTGCGTATATCGAGCTTGGTTGGTTGGTGTTGGCATCTTGTAGTGGAAAAGCTATCTTGGTTCAGTGAATATTGTTGCATACACAGCTTTGCCTTCAAGCTGCACACCCTTATCATTTTTTCTGGTTACTTCACATTCCTTATCATAAATTATCCCAAAAAACAAAGAAGGAAAGAATTTAAAGTATTTGAAGTGTTTCTGATGACTTTTTAAGCTTGCTTTAATTTGTGTGGGGGTTGGGGCTTCACAAACAATTTGATTAGGATGAGGATTATAATGCATTTGAGGTTAAGAGTATGTTGTGCTGGTTGCACCTGACTTCCATTCAAATCAGCCACGTCATCCGTCACATACGTGTCGTTGCCCCTTCGCTCGCCCTCCGACTCACTGCAGCTCATGTGGAATTCATGTCAGGAGTCTGAACAGACTCCCCTTTCATCTGTGTGATGTGTTCCATATTCAATGGTCAAGGGTTTTGCTAGCTGTTTTCATTAAGTCGAAGTGGAAAACCACAGCTTCCAATACAGATATTGTGTAATACACGGGAGTATGGAAACCAGCACAAATGTGATGTAATTTCATCCCTTGTTCACTCTCCTTGACCTATGTTTTGGATTACCTGTACCAGCTTGCTTGAAACCTACATGTGCAGAATCAGACACATTTTTGCTCAACTGAATCATGCTACACTCTTATGTATAGCATATAAGTTAGCCAAGGTCCTTTTTTTCATGTTTAAACATTTGTTAACCCAATTAATTCAGACTGGTAAGTACGGAATGGGTGAAATATGAAACATTGGTTTTGTCTGTAATACCATTATTTGTTTGTCAACAAGACAATAACATCTTACTACACAATACAATATCCTGAGTTCGACCCATTTCCAGGCTGCCCTCCCTTGTGGCAAACAATTATTGACACCTTTTTAAATGACAGTACAAATTGCCTGCTTTAGAGTCTTAAAGGATGGCTACTTTGCTCAACAAAACTGGATATAAGTGGAATTAATTCAACGCCAGTGATTTTTAGTTTGCCTTGATATGAACAGTTTATTGCTGGTGCTAATTAAATGTGCTTTGTTTACAGTATTTATAGGCCTGTTCCTCTATAGTGATTGGTCAGCAGCCAGGAGATTAATGGAATAATTAAGAAAAAGCAAACATCTCTTTCCATGTGGCCCATTCTTTCAGTAATTATACTCTAGATGAAGAAATATCATCTAGAGAAGATGAATGCATACAAGATAATGATATTTAATACTGTTTTGTCTTAGAGGGCTTGGCAAGTGTACAGTTCACCAGAAGATGTTCCCTTTCTCAAGCATGGACACAGATGTTTTTATGTTGTGCTATCAATACAACTGTCCACTCCAGGTGGTGCTCTAATGATTTATTCCCTCTGTGAAAACCACTCTTCGCTTGGGACTTTTCTTAATAGATCTATAATTCTCACACCCTGGCTGGGGATTTTAGACTCTCTCCTCTCCAGAAACGGTACCAGCCAACAAAAAATAAATGAATACTACTACTACTAATAATAATGCTATAAGTCTGCAATGATTCAGATGCAGCAACAGATTCATTAGCCAAACCTGGAATATTTCAGACTCTCCAGGAGTGATAGGTTATCATTTTCCAATTTTCCTGAAAAAGCAGGCAGTTCACAGTATTTACCTACCAATCAACTTCAATGATTGAACTAGCATGCATGTGAAAGCGATATAAGACGCCCCGCCACGTCATGAAGCCTCAGGCAATCGAAGCCCATCATCACTTAGATGCACAATGAATGTTACACACTGTACATGGGGGAAATACGGTACTTTAAGATTATTTTGACCAGCTCCTGAACTTTTTTTTCTGACTGAGCTTTTGAATGGTTCTGATTGGAAGCAACACCCCATCTAACTACACCCTTTATTCATTCGTCAGCGTAATTCCTAAGCAAGTATCACAAACATGCAAGAATGCAAGGGGGCAATATTTTTTTTTCTTATAAAGGGCTACACTTCTGAAAGTGATTACTTCAGCACAGTGAAACTCTAATCCTACTCACTCTGGAATCCTGCCTAGCTTTTTTCGGGAGAGGGAGTATATTTGCATCCGTAGGAATGTGCTGGAATAAAATGTAACTAGTTGAGTACTGACCTGTACTTTGTCTAGTAACGTGCAACTGCTCTGAAATAGTTGTTTTGCAAACCATTTAGCAGCTTTAATCGCCCAATAACTCAGGTTTTAAGAGATTAGATTTGAACAGCCATAATTGTGTTTGTACTGCCTGTTAGCATCTTTATCAACAATATTTTTTAACAAGAGTGCACAGTGTGAAAGAAAATTAAGTAAATTCCTGTGGTTTCACATGTTTGATTTTTAGATGCTTAGTGTTCCTGCAGAGAGAACAGTCGCCACAGAGCCTTCACCAGCCATCGCCATGGCTCTTATTAACCCGCAGTCCCATGCCATGTCTGTAGAGAACAAATACTCACGCCAGCAAGTCTCCATCAGTGTGTAAGTAATGCTGCCTATTTGATTCTGCTGGGGGCCCTACTGGCATGTCCTGATTAGGGATGTTCTTTAAGGATCCATAAAGAACAAGAAATAAATAAATAAAGATAAACAAACAAAAAACATTTGTCTTAAGAGACCTAAGCATGACCTAAGCATGCTGTTACACAGCCCTATTCAGGAGCTCAATTAGTTTTGCTGAAAAGGTCCATTACTGAACAAATGTAAATACTTTTCTAGATGCCCCAGGATGTTTGGCGTGGTCTCCTGTTTGTGACGGTGTTTTGCACATGTTTAATTTTAACAAAAGCTGCAAACTAAGAAATTCTGTCAATTAACTATAACAATGAAAACATACAAAATTAAGACAATTTGTCAGTCTGTTGATTGTGTATTGCTTTCCGTCTTGTTTTTCTATATGCAAATGTTCTGTCTATGAATAGATGAGTGAGTGAGCAAATTATGTCTGCATTTTAAGGAAAATTCACAAGTCACCCAGGCAATTTACGATCTGCCTGCATCCTTCTCCCCCCAAAGGGAAATAAACAAGGTCTCACTCTTTGCTATTCCTTTTACCCTCCCCAAAATAGAAAGTATTATAGACCACAGTGAAATGCTAATGAGTGTTAGCCACTTAGAATAAGCCAGTGTAGCATGGCACTGTATCACTTAATCTCAACACACTTCAAATATTAAACAGCTGCTTGCGGAACACTGATTTTGTCTGACAAGTTTCCTTGAATGAAGTTATAAAAAGTTTCCTGTCTTTTTAGCTGTTCTCAGCTTTCTTTTCTGGTGGATTTCTCTGCAGAAGGCTGCAGCCTTTCTCCTCATGACAGCTTTGAATGAGTCTAAAGCCTAGACCAAATCCTAATGTTGGTACAACAAATACCAGATTTTAATTTTCTTCAATGAACAATCACTCTAAATGAAAACATTCAGAGGGTTATTTTCAAGTGCTTTACCTGCAGTGCGTGTGCAGTAGGGCAGCAGTCTCTGAGCCTGTGTGTGATTCACAGATGTGCCACCCTGTACTCCTACACCCCCCGCCGCCCGGAGGAGCTGGAGCTCCGCAAGGGAGAGATGGTGGGAGTTTATGGGAAGTACAAGGAGGGCTGGCTCAGAGGCCTCTCCCTGAGAACGGGCAAAATTGGCATCCTCCCGGGTAACTATGTCACCCCGGTGCTGAGGTAAGATGCTGGTTTCAAAACTGTCAGTGTCAAATACTTCAAATTATTTCACCTACTATATCAGTGCTCAGTCAAGTGCTTGAAAGATATACATGTAAAGACAGAGAGACATTTCAAGAGCTTTCAGCTATTCATAGCCTGATAATGCAAATAGTTTTAATGATCATTCGGAGTCGGCTGAAGGCTGACATTGGCAGGGAGTTAATGTAATGCTGTAGGCCCCTGTTGTCCTCTGTGAAGGGAGGTCTGACATCAATTTGATGCCTGCTATCCTTCAAAGGATGCCAGGGAGACCTAGAACGTCCGCCCGTCTGCAACCAATTAAATATTAATTCTGCCTGGTGAAAAATAATGTTCCTTGTGCAAAGAGACACACTTAAGTGGAAGCCCAGCAGGCAAGACTATTAGTCTTTTCCTATTTACTTTAATTGACCGCACTTCTTATTGATGTATAGTCTATGGTTTTCTCTTAATGCAGCATTAAAGATGGGATCTCTCTTCTGGACTACTTTTAAGATTAACATTTTGGTAATACTGTTGTGTGTGGTTATTACATCGGATTTGGTCTATTGTGAATGCTAAAAACATTGTTTCTGTACAGTATAATTGTAAACCTATAATTCCTGTCATTACTGGACACATTTTAACAGGAGTTTCTGCCTTTCTAAGTCCTTACCCAGGTACACAGGTCAGTTTTGTGTGATTAATGAAGGTTTTTAATGGTATAGAAAGTGGAAGGCTGTGGACAAATATAAGTAAAAAGAAAAAACATTTTTTAGCTTTCTTTAAAAAGGTAAACCTGTTCTGAGAAGTGTTTATTTTGAGAACCGTCTCATTTTACTGTCTTGGAAACAGAACGTCGGCCAGGTTCTTTGATCCCCAGTTGGCCCCTGCCGCCCCTGCCGTGTCAGGGAAGAGGCCCCTGTCATCCGCACCGCCGGCTGCAGTGCTTGCCCTGGATAGAGCTGCTCCAAACGGGACGACGCGGCCAGTCAGCCAGGTGCACTCTGTTGCCATGGCAGCCCCGGTGATGTCAGCCGGCGCAGCCAGAGCGGCAGCCCAGCAGGAGGGGGCTCTAGGGAGAGGCTCGGTGCGACGAGCCTTCGCTGCTCACAGGGGTAAGCAATGGCGGCGCACACTCCCACAGGCAGCCGTCAGTGCTCTGGAGACTGTGCTGAAGAGCCTGTTCCCCGAATCACACAGCCCTTGTGCACAGGGGAGCAGGCCTGTCCTAGTTACATACGTTATAGAAGTGTACAGCAAAGTGTCAATCAAAAACCAAGGAAAAGTATAAATACTGACTCTGGATTGACCTGTCATTCAGAGAGGTTGTGTTGGTATTACATTTAAATACCTGTGTTACTTTCCAGCTGCAGAGTACTCCCACAATCACCCCGAGGAGCAAAACATACCTGCCCTTTTCAGATGTGTAACATCTGGTCAGTCACTAGTGTATACAAGTTGTAAGTTTCATGATTTAATTTCACCTCAGAGGCACTTCAGCAATGATAGCCGCTGATTAGGTCTTTAGCAGGGCCTGCACATTACAGTAAACTGTATCAATGTGAGTTTTAATGTGTTGTCAGGGCCGTCGCTGCCGAGTAATGGCTCTGTACGTCAGGCTTCCTCAGCTGTTATCCGACCCCAGCAGCCTCAGCCCTGCGGGACCACAGCACAGACTCACAGCATCAGCCCTGCACCTGTTACAGCTGGAGTGAAGCAGAACCAACCCACCCACTCTGCCAGGCCTCTGTGCTGGGTTACTGAGGCCACAGCGCCCTCTGCTGGAAACACACTGACACTGGACACCAGAGACACTGTTGCCAAAGAAGCACCTAGTAAAGCACCGCCAGGGCCTCCGCAGTCCATCTTGGTTAAGCCAGACTCCTACAAAAGTATTTTTGAAAAGGTAACGACTGCTGTGACTGTAGGCTAAGTCCCTTTATGTATTCCAAATGTCAAAACACTATTAGTTGAAGGAGGCAGTACAGATGTGGGCATGGTTGTTGTTAATATTAATGTAAGAAAAACCACTACTTACAGTTAGGTCTGTAAATATTTGGACAGTGACACAATTGTCATCATTTTGGCTCTGTATGCCGCCACAATGAATTTGAAAAGAAACACCCCAAGAACAAGCAGGAACTAAAGTCTATGGGTTCCAGACTTCAGGCAGTCATTGAGTGCAAAGGATTTGCAACCAAGTATTGAAACTCACAATTTAATTCATGATTATGTGAGTTTGTCCAAATACTTTTGAGCCCCTGCAATTGGGGGGACCACATATAAAAATGGGTGTAATTCCTACACCGTTCATGCAATTTGGATGTAACTACCCTCAAATTAAAGATAAAAGTCTACACTTAAAGGACATCTTGATTTTCCTTTCAAATCCATAGTGGTGGCATACAGAGCCAAAATGATGACAATTGTGTCACTGTCCAAATATTTATGTTCCTAACTGTATATACTTCTTTTCAAAGGTTGTGTTTGTGAAACTGTAGTAAACGTGTTTTATGTGCAGCCTATGAAAACGGTGAGGTTTCGGACCCGAGACTCCCCTCCTCCGACAGTGAAGAGCAGCTCTCAGCCACCAGCAGCACAGAAGAGCCCCACCCCAAGGCCGGGCCCATCCGTGCAGGAGCCCCGGGGCAGCCAGGCCACTGTCTACCAGAGCAGGGGGGCAGCAGGCACAGATGCTAAGATTGTAACACTCAAGAAGGGCAGCTCACTGGACATCTCTAGTCCAGACTTCCCTCCACAAGGCCAGAAGCCATCTTCCAGTGCCAACAGGTATCACCTTTACCTGCATTAACTACCATGCATGTGACTTGCTTGTTAGGAAAACTTACTTTTCAACGGCTACATTGTGCTGGTTTCGGTGGGGTCATTTTACTTCCATTCTCACACTCTGTTGTCTATATTCCACACCCTGGTCAGTGTAGCAAACCAAAAAGGATAATGATTGTCATTCCTCCAGCTGCACTGGAATATAGCCAGGGCTGGAAACAAACACTTCGTCATTGCTGCCAAAAGATGTTTTGGAAACGGGATTAGCAGCTTGCAGCATGTTGTACCTGTCTCGGATATGCCATGATTATAAATGTGATACAATTCTGACAGCAAGCCATTTTCCTTTTTGGTTTTCAGATACAGGGTGGCAGTGCCCTATACAGCTCAGAGTGATGCTGAACTGCACCTGAAGGAAGGAGACTGTGTCCAGGTACAGAAAACACGACCAGAAGGCAGGCTACTGGTCACCCAAGAGAAGAGTGGGAAAACCGGGCTCTTCCAAAGTAACATCTTGGAATTTCTAGAGAAACAGAGCTGACTGATCTGCACCTTTTAAGATATTTGTTCTCAGTTTGTGAAATAGTTTGACACAGAAGGACCCTTTTTCAATATAGTAAACGGGTGTCCAAAACACTTAAAATATGTTTTGATGTTTATCACTGTTAAACACAACTGCACTACTATAGTCATCAAAGTCTGTGTGAACTGGGCCATGAAATCCCTGCCACTGGTTTACAAACGGAGGAATCCCTAAACTATGATGTGGGGCAAAATACTGATATAGAGTAAGCTGGGCTTGGGCCAGCCCATGTTTTTACAGCATTAAAGGAAGTGAACTCTACCTCCAGTCTGCACATACCAGATTCTGTCCAGTCAGCACCCCTGTTGGAGTGAACATCCCCTATCACTAGAAGCGTAATTGTTACTATACATCTCTAAGCTGGAGGTGGTGGACCTGGGTAGAGATGCTGATTTTGGACTGTACGCTATGTGATAGCAGAGTCTCTTGCCTAATACCTTTCACATTATACAGATTGCCTAATATTTCAAATGCAGCCCACAGTGCCTACTTTGAATGTATAATTTAGCATTATATTTTCACACTGGGTATTTTTCCATTGTAAACGATGGCTGTACACCAAAGTTTAAAATGCATCATCATTAATCTGGACATTTGTAAGCTCATTGTAAACGTAATCTACGCTACCCTTCCCAGTGCATGGACATGGCAAAATCTGGTGGGGAAAACAGTCAGTGAACAGTTTGTTTTAGTGCCTTGCAAGCCATAATATCTATTTAAATGGAAAACTGAAAATGTGTATTTCTGTGACTCAAGTATACATTTGGATATTTACATTATTATTTATATTTAGGATCCTAGTTATTCTTCCATGCACTTAAAATGCACCTTATTTGTGAGGTTTCTGCCTTACCAGGAGGTAGAGTCTTTGATGTAACTGGACTATTTCAAAGAAGGGCTAGGATGATCCTAAACTCCTTATCCTTTTACTGCACTTTGAACCATATCACTCAGTGCACAAATATACACCAACAATCATTAAAAACATGAATGCCATTTATGAATGCTAATATGTATCATACTGTGGTCATCATAACAAAGCTGTACATTTGTAAAATGCACACTTTAACAGATGGGTTTCTTAAACTCATGACGACAAGTCCAACATATTGCAATAGATTACATTTAAAATACATTTTATTCTTATGATACTGCAATAATGTTAAAAAAAATTAACAAAGGAATACTAGAATTTGTTTTGTTGAATGCGTAACAATCAGTGTGTCAAAACTGTCCAGAAGTACCAAGAAATAAATTAAAATGCATGCAAGTCTAACACTGAAATCAAAAGAGAAAATGTGAGCTATTGTGGGGTATGTGGAAAGTGATGAGGAAGTCAAAAGTGACACTAGCAATACTAATGTTAACTTGCCAAGTTAATAAGTAATAGCAGTAACTTAAATATTTTTGATAAGCACAGACAACAAGCAGAATATTGTTTCAACAGTTCATACTTCACACTGGCTTCATCTGAGTAAAATGTCTAAGTTAAATATGTTGTCAGCCTTCTTAAATGTCAAAATGCCACAGAATAGAATAGAAAAGACTATGTAAATATACACTTGTAATATAGATCTCCATGAGAAATTCCATCCTTTGTCATTGAAAGTTGAATGTGAAATATTTATGAAATGCTATGGGGGAGAGGATTTTCTCCAAATGAAATGTCTAGAAGAGATGAAACTTTTGTACATTTGAGAAAATGTTTTTTAATATGGAGGGAGATTTAAAGGAGTTTGTTACCAAGTGCATACTGGACAAGGTATGGACAGGTCAGCAGTTTTTATTTTTAATTTCAGAAAATAAAACTAAATATGTTTGCATGTTTTCAATTTCTCAGCCATGTTGTCTACTGCTCCTAAACATCTGATGCTGCATTCATAAAACATAAGTGTATAAATACTGATTAAACTGTTTTGTCACAATTAAGCAAGATCTGAATGGATTCTATCACCACCCATACTCTGTACCTGATTATGAATACATCACAGAGATTTCAAAGAAAATTAGATTTCATTTTCTGTAATAAGCTAAATTGAAAGGGAAAAGGTGAGCTGTCTGATGGACCAGGAGAATCAGGAGCACTCAAGGGTTGTTGAAACGTGGTAGATATGTGTCCTTATTCTTCTCTTTAACTCTCGGATCATCTGGCAGACTGCTAAGGGATAGCAAAAGTACACTGCGGCCCAGTCCCCACAGACACTGCCCTGCAAAGGATGGTCAGAAACAATGAGAGAGGAGTCATCTTCTATATAATCTGCAGTAGACATATGAAAACAAAAGTAATCCTCTATTGAAAATGAACTAGCTAACCATTCTTAGAAAATGTGTAGTAGCAATCCTTTTGCATGTGGTCGTTATCCCATAATTGTAAATGTAGACATTTGCATTCCCGCATCACACTGTGGAGCATTGTAAGGGCAGCAATGTGGAGGATTCAGGACTCGAGTGGAGCGTGTTTGCGTGTTCAATCCCAGGTGGGGGACACTTGCATAAATGGGCAGTTGTATAAAATAAAGTGATATATTGTAACCATTGTAAATTGCTCTGGATAAGGGCATCTGCTAAGACATGATACAGCAGAAACAAACTGCGATCCCTTCCCTGCACACAGCGGTTATACCCAAGTAGGTTCGATTTGAATCTTACCCGTAGTTTGTATCTTTCCCTAATCCCTACGCGCATGGCAAACGTGGAGCCCGGGAGCAGCGGTAAGCACAGGCACTCGCCGTACTGGTTCGCCAAGCTAAGGTCCAAACAGCAGGGGGACACTGCACCCACAACACCTAAAACATTAAAAAAATATATATATGGTTTGATCCAACAAAATTAAATGACTTTCACAATGTGTTCCCTCTACTTTGAAGACAATAAGACTTGCTTTGCTAAACAGAGTCCATTTGAAGCAGATTATTTGTATTAAGTGTACATAATGATGGCTGAAGAACAGAAAAATAGTTCTCTGACTGATAAATTATTAATGCAACCCCCCTGAGACCTACTGGCTACACATACTGTTCTGTAAATATTAGCCCTTAGAATCAGGGTATTCATGCAAGTTAATGTACTATAACAGTTTTTAGCACGGTCACGGTCAGTCCATTTGCATGAACAGGGTCTGGGGGTCGTCTTACAGATGGTCTTGTCGCTGCACACATTGAAGAGGCCCGTGCTCCAGTCACCCCCCGTCTGAGTGATGGTCGTCACAGTGGTCGTGGTGACGCCCAGGCCCGGCTGAGTGACGATAGGAAGGTCTGCCATCGTCCCCGTATATTCAGGGACCAAGTCAGTCAGATACAAGAGGCATCGGAGTCTCTCAAATTAAGCCTTGCAAGCAGAAAGGCAAGGAAAATAAGCACAATTATAGTTATACACTATTTGTATGTAATTAAAGAAAAAATATATATCATGCTGACAGAATTAAAAAAAAAAAAAAAAAAAAAAAAACTTACTTGATCACTGGGGTCATAACTGCACTGCCATTGAAGCTGTACGACTGAAGGCAAACACTTCTGTGACCGAATTTGGAAGAAACCAGACCAGAATGGGGAAGAGAGAGCGTGTTCTCTGAAAACGGGTGTGTTACAACAGATAGCGCAAGGGCTGCCATTTTCAGATATTCCAGCATCTGGCTGCTGTAGATAACAACTATTTTCCACATCTGAAGGCCTGGACCGTTGAACTTATTTATTTTGTAAAGCAGACTAATTGTACAAAGCATCCCACTAAGAGATCTAAAAATAACCCAGATATCACATACTGCCCACTGCACACCTTCAGACGTGAATACTTAACAAACGTTTGACATTCTGCTCTCTAAGAAGCACTGCAGTAAATTTGTAAAATAAAATATGTATATATTTTCAGTGATTCTCCAATCATAAAAACTGGTGATTTCTTAAAGTATATGCCTAGTTCTAGTATTATACACAATAATATAAATACAGAATTGTACAAATCTGTGCCATTTAAAGTATTTCCAGAAAACGTATAAAACAGACATGAGAGCTGACGAAACATATATACAGCCAATCTTAAGAGTTCCTCCAATAATTTTCTATCAAAACGAAGGCTGAACAAGACAAAACTGTCAGAGATAAAGATTTCATAATTTTGAGCTTAAGCCAGTAACAGTCCAAGAGGCAGCATGCATAATTTCAGCAAATGTTTGCATTGAACACAATGGCACTGTTGGCTAAAACTAATGCACATGTATAGAAACATTTAAATTAATATAAAATAATATTGAAGTATATAAAATATACATTTCAAAACCTGGAGACAGAAATAAGTCTCCACACATTACATATAAATATTCATGTCCAGTGCACCCTAAACACCCATGGGGGATTTAGAGCATGTATGTACCACTGTGGATCCTGCATTAAAGCACTTCCTTTCATCGCGCCCACGCTGCAACTGCTCCTATGTACTGACACAGGCAGCGAGAGTCTTCAAATCGAGCGTCTTCCCTTTCCCCTCAGTGAAATTTTTGAAAACGCATTGGTGAACAAAAATAAGTCAAATCATTCAAACATTTTAGTTTAGTACATTTGAGATGAAATGGGTTCCACCTTTGAAAAACAACATAAAACATTCAAGTTGTGAACAATGTACACGAGATGCCTTTATTTTTTGGGGAACAGAACAGAAATTGTCCTTTGAAGCCTCATCTGAATTATGCAGTTAGAGGATCCTGTTGGAGGCAAACAGGCTGAAGCTCGGGAAAATAAAATGTAACGTCATTCGAGGTTTGTGCTGGATGAAACTCTGAACAACTTCCATGGAAGGAGATACATCTGCAGTATCCCTTGGGAGGCCAAAAGAATATACCAAAGACAGGGTTTATGCTCAGACATTACCATTTAAACTAATGCATTCATTACAAACCAATATTAAAAAGTTAAATATTCATACATTAATAAGTCCTTTCTACTCCTTCCCAATGCTTCTGTAAGCACCAACAATTATTAAGAGCAGCTGTGAAGGAATGGGTGCTTTCATGATCATGGTAACATAAGGACTACCCACACAAAGTCTGAATTAAGCACTTTATAAGCACTTCAGCCCCTTCTTTGTCATCTAAACAAACCAGATTTAAACACACTCCAATATCTGGAAATGACTATGAATCGGACCATCTATAAGATAGATAAGACATCCAATGGTTCTTTAAATAGCCAACATTTCTGAACTTGAGCACATTTGACAATCCCAGTAAGCTAGAAATACAAAAAACAGCCTAGAAGGGTAATAGAGTTGAACATGCTTCAGTGTTTCCCGTTTTAAAAGTATTTTTAGGTGCAGTTTAGAGCATGGCTTTTTAGTAGTATATAAAAATAAAGAATTAATCATGAATTGCTTTATAGGTACAGTGGTTTTCTATTACATCCTGTTAGTAGTTAGTGAAATTAGTAGTTACATCTGTGTTCTTATTTCCCCTGTGAACACAACTGTATACTTACAAGGTCAGGCTAAAGTAACTTTAAAGTTAACGATTTATTTAAAGATTCATTATTAAAAGGATTTGTTGTCATTGGTCATATTAAACTGGTTTCCTCAGCTTGTATTTATAAAAGCAGGGTGGAATGAACATGTAACTAGAATGGTAGTGGGAGGTAATCCCCAGGATATAAAGGACAAGGGTGTGATCTTAATTTGCAATGTGAACTGAAATGTTGTAGGATTAGAAATAGGTAAATGGGCACTTAAAGGTCAATGAACAAGTTGAAGGGTAGGTAACAGATTCTGAAGCACCAACTGTCAGCCCTTGGCTTCTCTCCCATCTCATCGAACACAACTTCACCGTGAAATTAAACGGTCACAAGGTAAAGGCAACATCTCCTCTTCGGAGACTACTGCAACAAGTAAACCAGAGTATCTCCGATGTCCACTTTTAGCCCGTTGTCTGTAATGTGAATCTTCCTGGCATTCAGGTCGACATGAAAGGTGCACTTCTCCGAAATGGACGTCTTCGCCAGCTCTTCTTTTCCAAGAATGGGAACTCGGCGAGGCCCGCGGACAGGATCGTCGTACCTCATCAGCTTGACTTTGGACATGTCTGAAATATGGAGGGGAAGAGGGCCATCTTTAAAACAGTAAGTGGACAAGGAAGCTTGATTTCCTCTAGAGAAAAATATTATAGATTTTGTATACAAGCGGTTTGTTTTTTTTGGTTATTTCTTGGAGACTTATTATTTATTCAAGTAATCTGGGAGTGAGAAGATCCGATGGGTCAAAATGACAGCTACCAGGTGCAACGTACCTTTGATGGCTCTGTTTACCTTGGCCAGCCTTCTGACTACACTGTCCCTGCTGTCTCCTTGCCTGATCTCAATCCTGGTGGAGAACAGGCCGTTTGCAGGCTGGGGATTCACCAGGGTGATGGAGACGCCAGGCTGTGGGACACAGGGGGGTGAAAACCACTTATAAACCCAGACTTTGAATTAAAAAAGAATGGAGAATGGAGCTAGGGTTCTGGACCGTCACACACTGGATACATAGACTCATTTGTATGGCAGTACGGATGGCAAACTCTTATTTGGAATTTCATCTAGATCACGTGGAGCTGACCAAAGTTATGCACAGCTTTCACAGCACACCTCTGATCACAGCCACATTATTTATAAAAACAAATCACTTCCCATGAACCATACTGAATCTACCCCCCCGCCCCCTGACACTCACACTCCTTGCTTTACACACACGGGAATATAATCTTTAAATACAATATTACCAAAGACATCCCCAGGAAACCAGTAATGGAAAATCCAATGGAGCAAGACTAATAGGTTGAATAAAAACGCTGACTGACATGCATATCACTAGGCCAACAAGTCTAACTGAAAAATTAATTTGGCCTAGAAAGAGGCAGGGAGATACGAGGAATGCGTTTGTTCCTTGTTGTTGAATTGTAATAAATAAAAAGGTAACAAAGAGAATAAAGGGGGCCTCTTTGATAAAAGCTTTGTTTTTATACTTTACCTCTGATCTGAAGACACTTAATGGCTTCCCTGGGCAACAGTCCTCCTTTATTTTGTCTTCTGCTTCTGATGCAAAAACCACATCTATCTGGTCCAGCTACACAAGAAAGAGGAAACCGTCAGCGACAAATATTTGAGTAACATCTGCTGCGTAAAACATACAAGCCATGCATACAAAAAAGAACTTGTCGAATGTGTCAACTATTTTTAAAACAACTTTCCAATCAGATGAAACATAAGCAGTTAATATAGGAGTAAAATTACCTCCAGGGAGTTGGTTAAATAAACAATGTTTTCCAGCAGGACGGCACGTTCATCAAACTCCAGCTGAAGGTCCAGAACCCGAGCTCCATTCTTCTCCAGGTTTTCCTGCAGAACAAAGTGCTCAGTTGAAGCTTCAGATTGTGGGAATTATTTTCTAAAATCCTCAAACGTTTCTTTGGCTTTCTTGCAGAGGACGCTGTCAGTCTTGGCAAAAACAGACTTAATCTTACAATTCATTTTCATGTAGGCAGAATGAGAGCATTTCTCTCATTACGTGACATAAATGTGAACAAGGAAAAACAATTAAATGCACAAAAACAATTATTTAAATACGACAGCAAATTATTCTGCTTTCTTCGGCCCACGGATTTACTGGATATGCTTTTCATTGTACCACGGAACCTTGTGTACATAAAATAAATGTGCTTCTTAGAATTGGGTGCTGAAGATGTGGAATCTAGATTAGGGAATTCATGTCAGCTATTAACTGCTCTGACTGTGAGGTGCAGGTCTTTGTGCCGCTTATAGAAGCCTAGCTGTAAACTTCGAAATCCCCGGCTTACCTTAATCATAGCGACAAACGGCATCACCCTCTTCATGTATTTCTTCAGCTCTGGCAGCGTATTCAGCTCACTAGCGATCACTTTGTTCTCTGGAAGCTGTCCATTGTTTGCCTGATAATACAATGAAGTATTACATTCGATTTTCTCTCTTACAGAAACACATCACATAAATAACACAAATCCATCAGTACCCAATTACACACAGGACATTAAATCCTTAATAACACCACAAGCCAAACAACACGGGACATACAAATCTGACTCCCCTTCAGGGCACTACAGGTTAATATTCACCTTTTCTATAATACTGCATTAAACCTAATTGTCTTTGTATTTGATCTCAGTTCAAAGGAAAAGATGTACGAGCTCAGTTGAATTGCAGGTCTATTGTTAATTTATAATAAGGAAAGGATGCATTCTAACAGCCTTATTAACATTTAGGAGAATTAAAATAAATTGAATTTGCACTGATATGCCATTTTAAACTATGGAACTTGTGCGATATATTTTTGCTTTTATAAATGAATTGTATTTTCACAGAGCAGTGGATTTAAAACAGCACTGGTATGTCAGCAGCTCAGTTTGAAGTCATTCCGTTTCTCAATATTTCAAGACATGGATGAAACACGTGGCTTAGAGTCACATTAATAACACATCAAGAGAAGCAAACCTCAGAAAGTGGAGTTGGATAGTGAGAAAGGGAAATCAATTACCCAACACTAGCTGAGAGAGAGAGAGAGAGAGAGAGAGAGAGAGAGAGAGACTTGCCTTGTAGTGCTTGCGCAGTAAAGTCAGAGTGCTGTGTTGCCACGGTGGGTAATTCTTGGCCACATAGATGGTGCAGTGTGAGGGCTTCTGCGGGGGCTTATTGTCTGCTTTCTGGGAGAAAACAGGGGCAGGAGGGGTTGGGAAGTAGTTAATGCAGTAACACAACACAAAATGTAAGCTACAAAGTATTTTTAATATGCTACAATGTCCAATACTGCAATGCTTGGAATACAAAACCAAAAAGGGAATGCGTTTCTTAATGATTCATGAGAGCCTTCGTATGCAAGTAATTTATATAATCCGCTGGAATAAAGAGGGGGAGTGTTTTCTCTTAAAAGCACAGCAAAACACAGCTTGGGTACCCGTAAACTCATTTTACATGACAGCTGTCGAGTTGCTTCAAGTCACAGTAAGTATACTTTTTAACTGGCTTCTCTCACATCGGGGGGAGAGGGCTGATGTGCACCAATGCTGAAAACCTTAGTTAGCTTAACATTACAGAGGACTACAAAGGACAGTATAATCAAGGTTTAAAAAAAAAAGAAAAGGCAATCGGTTTGGGAATTGTACTGAATTATTTAAATGCAAACATTGTTGAAAGAGATGAACAATGTGCTTCAAAAGTAAAAGCAGTGCAAAAAGCTCGTGGACATCCTCAGCACAAGCTCCTCTGTTTGAAGGAGCTGATTGAAGGGGCTCATCCTGTGCTGTGGGTCGCATGCTGCTGGAAACGTGTCACGGTGCCTGTGGTTACCTTTCCCTTAACGGGAAGCATGTAGCTCTTCAGCCTCAGGCGCACGTCATGGGCCGTTTCCATCAGGTACTGAGAGGATCTGATCAGGACTTCATCCACAGGGCCGGCAATGGGCCAGGAGGCCTTCATCAGCGACTCGCTCTGCAGGGGCCGAGAGCAAGGGAGGTCAGAGCCCGACTCGAACAGAAACAGGGCATCACAAAGCTACGTGCAACAGCCTACTTGTGTATACTTCAATACTCATTTCAGGGCTTCATTAGCTAGCCATACCTGGGATGGGCCCTCCGAACCTCATCCACTTATGCATTGAGACAAAAACAGAAACCCCTTTCCATGGTAAAAAATAAATAAATTATACATATACACACAAGTTTTGTTGCCACAACAAACTTTATTTTATAGATCATACATAATGCTGTTCTCTTACCTTTCCAAGCAGTGCCCAGGTGTACTCACAGAGGTGTGGGCAGATTGGAGCCAGCAGGAGAGTTTGAACTTCTATGAACTGGAAAACCAGGTCCTTGTGCATGCCTTCAATGGCCAGCTCTCGATATTTATCCTTCGCTGCCTGCAGAAAGATACCAGACAGTCAAAAAACGAACCTTGAATACATCTGCACAGTGGCTTTAGTAAGTTCCTTTGTATTGCTTTTGAAATGACTTTGGTATCAACAAGTAAGGTATATAAACACAGTGACAAAGAGCCCTTGTTCAAACAATATCTTGTTCTTCAAAGGCATTTCTTTACAAATGTGTATTTAAATAGGACACCAATATAGTACTTTATAACACAATACAAACACACCTGAAACTCAAAGAAGCCACTTTTCAAAGCTTCCTTAAACATCATCTTCTCGTAATGCTGCTCTGTTTTGATGATGCCTGCATTCATTTCACTGCACAAAAGAAAAATATACATCAGGTGCTATTAGATACTCCCGAAATGTGACCCACCCACCACACTACACCTGCACAGGAGTATTAATGCATGTCTCACGTTACATAACCTGACATTACAGTGCTCGGTTTGCAGCCGAGCGCTCAGTACCTGGCGAAGACCCTGTCATTGAAGGTGTCAGCGGGGCCGTCTCTCAGGCTGTTCTGATTGGCGATCATTTCCTTCACCCACTCCACCCAAGTGAAGAGGCGCAGGATGCCAGCGTCGGCCATGGCCTCCACGAAGTTGGCGTCTTCAACCGTGTCCCCGGCGTCTGCCAAGGCCAGTCGCATCCCTGCCACACACGCCAAACAGACAGCACACAGCTGATACACAGGCTGCTCCCAGATACAGAAATACACCACCAGGCCTCCCTCCATCACGGCCGCGGACGTGAAACTGCTAGTCAAAAGCTGCCAGGGTGGGGTGCATTTTTAATTGGCCCAAAAAATGTAAGGCATTTCAGGTTACCTTTGAGAAATAATCAAAAGCAAAATGATAAAATCCTCCACTCCTAACTGGGAAAATATACGGTCGCCTCTTTGTCCAAAACATTACAGGTTGGTGATGAAAGCAGCAGAGAAAACCCAATCAATGGGTTAATGAAAGGAATTCAACCATTCAGAAAATCCAAATATATCCTGGCTGAAAAGAAACCTTCATTAAAAGACATAACTTATTTTAAGCTCATATGCAGAACCAACTAATACTAGCATGGGGGACTAATTAGAAGAACTTTGACATCACATTGGTTTTAGACAGTGATAATTAATCACGGAGGACTATATTCTAAATATGTATATACATCTACAAAAAATGAATTTCTTGAATATTAATAGTGTATGTATTCCTTTATATTTAACTATAACAAACTCGAGCTTCAAAAAGAAAGCATTCCCAGATGATAAATAGACAACAATTACTTCATTAGAATGTGAAAAACATTTATTTTCAAAGCTTACCATCTGCAGAGAACTTATGGACAGCCTGACTCAAGGTGAGGAAGTTTCCAGTGGACTTTGACATCTAAGGAGTAAAAATATAAAGACACTTAATCCCTTACAAAGACACCCTTGTTACTGAATGAAATGGATATTCGGATGAAGCTTTACCTTTTCAGAATTCAGTAAAAGATGTCCATTGGCTCTGACTGCGACTGGCCACTTCCCACTGTGTAACACACAGAAACAAGCGTTACACTGATTCATTTAGTCACATCAAACCTTAAAACTACTGAGTACTGAAAGTGAATCATGCATCATAAAAAGCAATTACCTAGCCCAGGTTTGAAGAAGGATTGATTTATATTGATTTATTAACTTTGTGAAACACACATATTTTGCTAATTTGGTATGGCTTGGTGCTTCTTTGTAATATCGCCAGCATATAATAATCTCTGCAGTCATCCATCGTTAAACCTCAGGGTATCAATGTTCGAGATACTGTACAGTAGTACTAACCTATCTTTAGGCCACATGGCTACATGGTTGTAGAGGTAGTATGACAGGTGGTTAGGCACAAGGTCTTTTCCAGAGGCTCGCACATCTACAGGATACCAGTACTCAAACTCATGCCGCAGCTTCTGCAGGTGCTGCTTGGGAATGCTGGTCTTGGGGAAGGGCGAGTTTTTAAAGAAAATGTAATCCCACACGTCCTTTGTCATCTGCTCTGGTCTGTGTAATAATACAAAAACACAAAACCTTTTCAACAACATGTTCAAAATTGAATGATTAGTTCTATATTCTAGAAGCCAGCAGGGTGCTGAACTCTGAACACAAGACGGCTCAAATGGCAAAGAGAATCTTGGTACATACAAAAGCGTCATATAATCAGATGTCTTATTTAAGAAGTCTCCCAGAGTACTGAACGTGAGAAGCAGCCGTACCGGATTCCGATAGGTGAGGGACCCTGTCCATTGAGCACTCCCCCTTGCAGGAGGTGAGCCACAGTGTAGTAGGCCATGTAAATGGTGGAGTCTGAAAGGGACTCAATCAGCCAATGATCATCCCATGGTAAACGAGTTCCTGTGGGGAAAACAGGAAAAAACATAAATGACGAGACAGGAAATGTAGACACTCCCTGAAGGGATTTATTTTTTTCCTCATCCTTTCTAGATGTATCAATATATTTATCTTTTAAGTGAGAGGAGTTCAGTGCCCGCTCACCTAAGCCATAGGTTCTAGAACAGGCATGTTCTTGCAACCAAGCCAGAGTGGCCTCATAATTCTTCCTGGTTTCGTCACAAAACCTGAAGGGGATCAACAAAGCATTTGTGAAACACACTCTCCAACACCCCTAATAGAAACACTGCCTGATGGGAATAAGAACAATGAAACTCAAAGATAATGGAGAACAAAAAAGATCGCATCAAGTCACAGACTGTCCACAAACAGAAATTCTGAAAAGACCATTAAACCCCGGATCATTTCATTTTCCCATATACGTCTGCTGTTTTTTGAAAAGATACATCCTGATTATAACGGAAGCCTTTGGATTGAGCTTTAATACTTGAATATAAAACTTCTATGGACCAAACAGGACATTGTATTACCATGAGGTTCCTGGTTCAAGGCGAGAGGACTCACGTTTCTAGAGATTTCAGGGACTCGCATGCTTGCTGCTTCCACTCGGCATCTCCATAGTCCAAATACCTGGCAAAACACCATGACACAAATAAGGTACAGGATTTCTCCCTTGCAACAGCTTAGCAAATTAACAGTAAATGCAAGCACCTTAAGAGGATACAGAGCTCAATTACCTGGCTGTCACATCTATTGACACTACAGAGCCAACATACATACAAAACAACGCCTGTACATTTATACACATATTCCCCATGGCTGGGAAGTGGTAGAGATTAAGGTGTTTATAGAGAGATGGATTTTGGGAGAGGTTTAAGAACTTACCACTGGTCACAAAGAGCCACGACACACTCATCTGCTGAGCGCGACATCACCTGTTTCTCCGGCTCCATGTAGATCAGAGCCTCACCCTACAGGAAGAGCACAGTGCTGCTGTTCACACTGTAGTCTACTTACTTGTAGTCTATGTACTTAGCTTGGACACATTCTCCTCAGATAGATCCAATACATACATACAAGTTAGGCTAACCCCCTTTTTCAACTAATGTACTACATCAAAGCCATATTTCCGGGGAACTAAAAGAAGGGGAATTAGGAATCTGAAGCATATTTACATCCTCCACCATCTTCTTTTGAATAGGTTTCTTCACATCTTGAACTTTCTGTCCCTTGTATCCATCCACCAACATTATCTGTTAATAGGGCAAATATATTCCATTATTATGCAATCCAAAATAGTACAAGACAGTTTACATAAACTATTTTACTACTATTTAAGGCCTTCTAGGAACTTCCACAATAAATATATTTTTGCAATTCCCCACCAATATAGGAGTAAATAGCATGTTAATTATTGCAAAAATGTACCTTTGATGGCATCCATTACTCTACAAGATAAGACAAGATAAGCCAAGATAAGTGAACTCTGTGACAGAAGTGTACGGATATTAAAACTCACTCCTTCATAAAATCCTTTCAGATACACCTTCTCCTTTGCTTCTGCCAGTTTCTCTCGGTCATTCTGGCTCTGGATCTTCAACTCATCACACACCTGCAGAGCCGACAGGTTTCCGAAGCCGGGGATGTCAATAATGGGGATCTGAATGTTACAGCACAGACAGGAAGACAGGAAATGTAGCATTAATGGTCATAACAGAAAAAAAAAAAAAAAAAAAACGAATTCAGATTGAACTTACTGGTTCAAATGGTAGAACCATCTCATCCTTGATCCCATATTTCTCCCGGAGTGCCTAGAAAAGGAATTGACATGAACTTCAGGAAAAGATACCATTTTGACACCTGCGAGAGATTAAATCCTGTATTGCATACTGGAGTGCAGTCCCCAGTTTATTACTGTAGAAAAATGCTCTAGTAAAGCAGACTCATTTCCCTGTACTGAACAAGAAAACATCAAATTGCTTTAAATGAGTTAAAAAGGACTATCAGGATACATGCAAATAAAGCCAGCACGCACTATGTTATGTGGCCCACTGGTGAGGAGGTTGAATGAGTAACTGCCAAGCCGCTCAAATGGTATTGTGACTCACCTGCTTCTTCTTCAGATCTCGGAGAGCGGCAATATCATCGGGAGCATCAGAGGGAACACTGGTGACCACTCCGGTGCCTGTAATCGTCATTAGGGACAATTCAGTCTCAGCCAACACAGAGAACAGTGCTTTAATTCACCCCGCTCTGTGGCATCGGTGAAATCTGACACTTACGAAATCCAACATTCTGGAATCTTTTAGAACTTCGGTGTCTTCCACTTGGCAACTCAATAAATAGGTCAATTGCAGTTAGAAATAAACAAGAACCACTTGGTCCCCGTTATACCTTGGCTCAATTACTCCATTCAAGCGAGGTAATATGAGTGCAATACAAAGATGATGCCATAACCTGAATAAAACTTTGTGACTTTATTTTTCCTTTTTGCTGCAATTGCATTTTATTCTCATGCACCGTACCTTCAAAATTAGAAATGAATTTGAAGTGAAACTCAAATTGGTGGAAATACATGCTCCTCTTTTCAGGTTAGTGTAAAATGGGATAAAAAAACAAAAGATTGTATACAAGATTTAATGTACCCAAATCCACAATCCTCTGCATCTCTGTATCCCCTTATAGTTACAAAACACTGAATAACAGGTCAAATACCTTTGTCTTCCTTGATCGTGAGCATTGGCAGAGCATAGATCTTCTTGTAAGAGGTGAGAGGGGCCACTAGTGCACATCCCAGAATGTCCTGAAAAGCAAACAGGGTCACTCGTTAGCTCCTTCATCTTTAAAGACGAGGCTTTACAATAAAATACTGCACTGTTGTTGTTTTTATTACCTCTCCTAAGAGCTCCACAGTCACAGGAACTACTCCATTCTCCTTAGTGAAACCCTGGAAGGACATATTTCTTGCTGATCTCCGAGTACTGATAAAAATGTCCCCGTTGACGGTCTCAAAGGCAATGTAGTTCATGTCGGGCCTGACCCAACAGTTTGTCTGCCCAAACATGGTCTCTGGTCTGAGAGTAGCCGCCACCAAGAAGATATTTTTACCTTTAAGGCCACTGTACAAAAACAAATTCAATAGGATCAAACATACAAAGTAAGATCTGGCCTAAACCAATGCATAAACCCCCTCCACAGGTTGTAAATTATAAAACACAATTTTTAATTTGTTTATTTTCAATAAGAAAATATTTCACCCTTGTTTCTGCCAAAGAAAACCAGGCCATTACTGGGATTGTAATCTGCAATTGGCAGTCCAGTCACAAGTGATTATTATAAGCAAATTATTTTTCTGCAAACCACACCAGACACAAATGTGTACCTTAGTTTTGAGGGATATGGTTCAACCACCTTCATTTTAATTAATGTATACTCCTGGGGACCAACACCCTGAAAAGACAAGAATAAGAGTGAGTTTTCCAAAGCCTGTGATGACATTAATCAATCAAAATAACAATGGTCGACCGTGTTCTCACCTCCCCTGTCTGTCTGTCATGGTCCATGCAAGGCTGTCCATCTTTTGGTGAGTAAATGGTATATCTATATACATAAGCAGTGGAATTAAAAACTGGTTAGCAAAAACACTTAAATTAAGTAATTGCATGTCAAATCATTATAATACAAGACCATTGTGCTTCAGTGTTCATTGGTTTTCTCCTTCCTTTTGATCTTCTTCAGAATACTCTTCTTTCCCAAAAGCCAACTCAATACACAGCGTTAGTTATTCTAAAGACACTTCAGTTATTCATGATTTCCTAAATAACCCCCCAATCCCATTCTAGTGTCTCTTCAGAAAGCAAAAGGAGACTGACCTTTTCCCAAATTTGATTTTCTTTCTTTCCTTAAGCGTCACAAATTGCCACCTTACAAAGGAGTCATAGAATGGGTTCACGTCCGTAGTAATGAAGGAACGACGCCAGTCCACCTGAAGAATGATTTAGTGTTAATAATCATGTAATGAATTCAGTGCACACAAGAGAAATTGCATAGCCAATAAGATAAAAATAAGTTGGACATCTGTTTATTTTTTTGATGCTATATTTACACATTTACAAATTGTCAGTTTACCTTGACACCCATGCTCTTCATATCCTGAACAGCCAGTGGTGGGAAGTAATCCAGCCAAAAATCTGCCTCAGCAAATTTCTCAATGTCGTGATCTTGCAGGCCCAGAGACCTCATGATGTCCCACTGATACTTGGCAGCTCCAGCCTTTGCAGCAGCTTTGCTCTAAAGGACACACATAAAAACAAGCATGTTTACAAAATTTAAATAATTAAATTCTGAAATGTAATTAGCAACTCGATTATCAATCTAGCCATAGCTCATTTCCTTATCTTTAATCTTCCCTGAAAAATGTGGGAATTCAGCAAGTGGAAAAAGCTGAAAAAAGTGGAAAAAAATGCAAATCAGACTCGCTACTTTGTACTCATTCAGCTTGATGGTGTGAAAGGAAAGGTTGTTGAATGTCAATCTTCTGTTATTCATTCATATGAAACCACCTGGTTACCTACGACGTACCTTCTTGCCCTTGGCTTTGTCTTTAATGACAATTTCCTCGCTTGTTTTATCTGCAGGTTGTTCCTCATCCTCTTCATCTGGGAACTCAGGGGGATTGCCATAAAGCTCCATCTCCCTCTTCAGCTTGTCTGCACAGGCCTAGAGAAATAAGCACTGTAATTGTGACGTTTTACAAAAGGTACAACACTGAAAACAAATACAGTCATCAGGTCATCTATAAAAAAAAAAAAAAAAAAAAAAACAACAGACCACTTACTTTGATTGGCATCCCAGTGCAATGCAGCCCAAAGGGAAATAGGCACTGTTTTCCTTTCAAGCGCTGGTATCCAACAGCAAACTGCACACACAAACACAGGTCTGTTACTACATACTACAGTGTATTTCCAGATGCACTAAATTAAATTATACTTCACATTGGGGCATTTAAATCCTTACTAATTCTTGCAGGGAAAAAAACTTTAAAAACTATAAAAGTATCTTCATTAAGATAAATGTTAGATAGAAATCTACCTTACCTCACACTTTGAAAGGGAGAATGTGTGCCCAAGATGCAGCCTTCCATTCATGTACGGGTAGGGAAAGGTGACAAAAAACTTCTCTTTGCTGTAAAAGAAAATGTTAAGTTTAAAACATGCATGTGATCCCTAAAATGGAATCTGACCTGCATTAGCATACCTTCAATAACGATCAACACAGGGCTATGGGCCAATATTCGGAAAGCTATTTCCGATTTAAAGGCATTCATATCAAATCATTACAGTCTCGGTTTTGTATTTGCAAAAGTGTTACGATGAACTTTTACCTATCATTTCCACTGTCAGGACTGGAGGCATCCGATTCAAAAACCTTCTCCTTGTCCCATTTCTGCTGGATTTCTCTTTCGATCTTTTTAATGAAGTCGAGTTTAGCTGTTCCCTTTCGTTCCTGAAAAAGAGTAACAGAACAATATATACACACAAACATATATACAGGGTAGAAAAATAAACATATGTATACATTGCCTTGCAAAAGTATTCAGACCCTTCCTATGGTGTGCACACATTTATTTATTTTACTTAATATTTTATGCAAAACTTGAATGCTAAAACTGAAGACTTTTAAGGGTAAGATAAGTTGCAGTGAATGTCAGCAAAAACTAAATAATTGTTTTAATGTTGACTGCATACTTATTCAGACCTCAATATTTGGTAAAAGCACTCTACTTGGCAGATATTCTCAAGCTCTCTCAGGTTGCTAAGGGATTGCTTATGAACAGCAATTTTCAAAAACTATCCACAGATTCTAAATAGGATTCAAGACAGGACTATGGACCAGTCGAGAACATTCACTTTCTTAAGCCACTGCAGTTGATCATTGGCGTTCTGTTAATTTTCACCCCAGTTTTAAGTCTTTAGCAGACAAACATGTTTTCCTCTAGTATGTGCATATACTTTGTTCCATCTATTTTTCCTCCGAACCGAAACAACGCTTTCCAGTCCCTGGTGAGAAGAAACACCCCCAAACCATGATACTGCCACCACCATGCTTGACTGCAGAGATGGTGTTGAATGGGAGATGTGCTGTGTTGGGTCTGCACTTAGTGCTTGGCATTTAGACCAAAATGTTTCAATTTGGTCTCGTAAGACCACAACACCTTTTGCCACATTTTTGCAGGATCACTCCGGTGCTTTTACATGGCATATTTTTAGTAATGACTTCCTTCTTGCCACCATGCCATACAGGTCAGTTCTGTGAAGTGTTCTGGATATTGTTGACTGATGCACACTTTCTACCAACTCTTTAACTGTCATTGGCCTCAGAGTGGCATCCCTCGTGTCCCCATTTGTGCCCATCTGATCTAGGCAGTGTCTGGGTGGTACATGCACCTTCCATTCCTTTATGATTAAGTAGACTGTGTTCACATGGACATTCAAAGACCACTCAAGAGATATTTTTAATATTTATAAAATAAAGTCAGATTTAAAATGACTTTATCCGTGACTTGCTTTGAAAGCTCCTTGGTCTTCATGGTTGAATATTTGCATGAAATTCACTACCTGACCAAGGAACCTCAAAAATATTTTATTTATTTATTTATTTATTATTAGTCTGAAATCATGAGAACCACTATTATGGTTATTATACCACAGACAGAGGCCACTCAACTAATTGTGTGGCTTGTTAAGGTCAAGTTGTGCAAGTGAATTAATTTGGGTTTGCCGCAGTAATGGGTTTGAATAGCTATGAAATCGTGACTTTTCGTTTATATTTAATATTAATTACCCATTTACTTCTTTCCTTTTGTTTTTGGCTCGAATGTGTGGAGTAGGTTGTGTATATAAAATTAATTCTTACTTCTAAGTGTCATGACTGCAACTTTAAAGCAATAAAATGGGAAAACTGCGAGAAGGTCTGAATATTTTTGCAAGGCACTGTATGCGTTTGTGTAAATTAGCACATAGGAAATTCAGAAAACAAAGATACTTCCAATGTACTGTCATGGTGTGCTGTGTAAAGAGATTGTCCACAAGCATGGACATACATATTATGAATTAATGTACGCCATGATTTCGGAAAACACTAAATGCGGAATATGATTGCACTCATTCAACATTTCCAATTTAACCACAACTTAAAAATAACCTGCATAACAATATCATGTCTTGATGGCAGATCGTGCATGCATTGACACTTCACATTTTACCCATACGAGCCAATTCACAGCACTAGGCCTAACATATAATTAAACAATAATAATTAAGAAATAAATGCAATCTACTCAAATTGAAAGAAAATCTGTTTTACCGTCATGGTGCTGTTTTATGTTTGACCTTTTTCTCTGAAACTTTGAATAGCTGAAAATTTTAAATTGTCCACGCCACCGGCTTTGAAACAGCGCTGAGTGATGACGCACACAACCGGAAAAAGAATACGAGTCCCCTATTTTCTGGGAATTGTAGTCTATATTTTGTGTTCACTCCTCAGATCTAGACTGATGTCTATGGCTCAAATAAAGGCCAAGGAGAAAACACACTACAAGTCCCAGAATGCGTCAGTGACAGTGAGACTACACATTTGGTCGCATTGAAATGTGGAAAGTGTTTTTGGTTGGTGCTTTTCTTTGCCGTTCATTAATTTCTTAAGTAGTATTAAAAGCATACATTCGAAAAGACGTAAATAAAGATTCTTAAATAAAATACAATTAAGACGGAATGCTTGCATGCAGTGGTAAAAAGTTGCATCAGTCTCATGCAACACATGTGTAAGGCTACGTCACGGGCACGCTAGACGTGTGCAGGGCACACGAACGTGCAAACGCTGGTCGTGGTCGTGTGACGCAGATTTCCGCAGTTCTGCGCAGATCTGCGCTGCTGCACCAATGGGATCGCTGGGATTCCGCAGCACACGACCGCTGACCTCAAATGGGCTATTCTGTGTGTGTCGTACGAGTACAGAAACAGATTGTTGCACATTTACAAGAATAATCATGACAAGAAAAATAAAATACATTTTAAGACAAATACATAAATAACAACAACAATAATAATATTTTAAAAGGTCCATAAAACACATTTAAAGGAAGGAGAAGAAGAGTTCAATTTGGGGACATGGCTATGCTACTGTTTGCCATGTTGCAGCAGATGTACCCTGCTGCGATTTCAGCTGTCTCTCTGTGTTCCCCTAGAACTATTTTTAATTTGTTCGGTTTGATTAGCTGGGGGAAACAATATAATATCCATCGTAGCATCCCAATATTGTCTCATAACTATTAAAAGCAGAATGAAAGCCTTAGCTTAGCTGGCTTGAACAAGTTTCCAAGTGCAGAAACGTCAGAATGATTGCCACTTTTCCTGCTAAGATTTTGGCACAACGACTTTACTGTCCTGTGCAGCTTTTCTTTGTTATTAAATAATAATATGTACAATCCTAAACGATTAAAACAATATCTCTCATAAACCTTGACCTGAACGCTCCATGTCAGTATGTAAATTAAACGCACACTATCACGCACTGACAATTGCACGCATGTGTATCGTGATGTTTTAACCTACGTCCAAATAAGCCCGCCTCTCCAGCGCACCGATTGGCTCTTTCAGCACAGCCTCCTCGACCACAGCGCCGACTGGCTCCTCTCCCTGTCACTCATTTTGCGTCACGCACTTGAACGTAAAGCAGTTTGTTCGACCTGCAAGTTGCCTAGTATTAGGCCTAAAAGCTGCATCCACAATCTGTATACTCTGATAATGAAAGTGGGATTAACGCCAAATCTCTTTAATTTATAGTCAGTATTATAAAGTACATTTTTAAAGAAAATGATCATTGAGAATGTGGAGGCTTTGAAGTCGTGGCTGGCCAAACTCTTGGAACCGATGTAAGTAAAGCAAATGAAATGACATTTTAATTTTATGTGGCAGCGTAGTTTCTGGACGTGCTGGTTTGCATCCATTTAGGCGATATAAGGTATTTTAACGACGTGGCACGTTTTGAAAAAGACAGTTCCCAGCTTTACTTTAGAGAGAAGCTGATGTTTAATGGGTTACAGTTCAGGGTTTGTTTACTCGGCACCCCGGTAGCTCCAGCGTACATAAGTCGTCGGTCGCGCTGCTGCAAAGAGGCCAGGCCAGCGATGACAGTCTGCCGTGGAAAGTTGTTTTACTTTGGAGATGTTCAGGCTCCACCGATTGTGAACCTGTGCAACTTTAACATAGCCATGTTTTGAACACCGTATCCTTTTCTTAGGCCATACACTTATGATTCAAATAGAGAGGCCAGTTCAAATTCTAAGAACCTTTTTAAAAAGAAAATGCCATTTTATTTTATTTTGTGAACGTTGTGTATTCATCCACTTACCTCTATATCATCAGATCTAACTAAGTTTGCACTAGTTAGTTAGTTTTAATCAGGTAGGTATAATTATATATATATATATATATATATATATCTCATCTTGATAGAATCGCGTGCTAGCGCATCTTATTTTGATTTGAGTCGTTTTCTTCTGTAAATATAAAACTAATAACCCCACACTTGTTTGCACTCCAAATGTAATGTATCTATTCAAAAGTTACCTACGTTTCCAAAGGCTGATAAACAAACAAACCCCACAACTGCACTTGATCTGTTTTGTGTGTGTGTGTGTGTGTGTTTGTGTGTGTTTTCTTTAAACGGAGCTTGTAAAGTTAAAACATGAAATAAAATAGTTTGCCAGAGATCATGTAGCCTCAATTGGCAGAGCTTAGTATAATATATGATGGAAGCACTAATTGTAAACCAAGCTGTGGCCTTATTTGCTGGCACTAAATGTTGTTTTTGAGATGTTTGCACTAAGTTCAGCAGAGGAGTGCAATACAATCTCAACTTTAATCATGTCTACATTTACATGGTTACAAGTATGTAAATATATAATTTTCCCTCATGAGAAGCATATCTTAGCATGTAACCTGATGTCAGTTTAATGTGCTTTTTGTTATTCAGTACAAACTACATGTAGGCTTAGTCTTTTTGTCGTTCTACCGAGAACAGCATATAGCCTACAATTGGAAGTTACGTTTGGTGGCTTTAAAGTACAATTAAACTAAAAACATCTTGCTCCATTACTGTGCTTTGCTTTTATTCCTTATGCGCCAGCTTATTGATGAAATACACTGCATCAGAATATATACATCAAAATGCCATTGATGGCAAATTGTTAATATCTGGACCTCTGTCCTTCCATCTACATAACATTGTCTTTAGGAGATATCAGTCTATGAATAAAGAAAACCAGACAATCATAATGCATCTTAAGTGCATTTAGCTCGAACTTGCCCTGCTTGATGTGATAATTAAGCAACTGTAGAATGAAGAGAGTCTAACTTAAAGTCCTGGTTCCTTGGAATTTAAAAATGCAAATTACTCAATAATGAATAGGCCTTCATGTTGTAAATTATCTATGTGCTTTGCATGCTCATCTTTCTCTTAAGTGTCATCTTTATTAGTGTTAACTTGCTTACTGTGTAACTTGGTTTTGAGCTGAGATGTTAAATTGTTGTCACTGGAGACTCTGGGATTGTTGGTAAGATGATGACAGTAAGTCTTTTTCTTTATAGATGTGACGCAGATCCATCAGCTTTAGCCAACTATGTAGTTGCTTTAGTAAAGAAAGACAAACCTGAAAAGGAGCTTAAAGCACTTTGTGCAGATCAACTGGATGTCTTCTTACAAAAAGGTAAATGCTGGGTTTGTATTTTAACTTTTGTAACTGTTTGTATACAAAATTCAAATAAGAGTTTTTCTGGTATTTGTTCCAACTGAGCTCTCACTATACTAGTTCATTGAACCCTTAATTTAACTAATTTGCTTACATTTGACTTTTGAAATGGTGTAACTCTTAAAAATATGGTTATTTAATAAGAACACATTCCTTATACTGATTTATATTTAAACTCCCTACTATTTAAAATAATGAAAAGGAAATTGTTAAATTAAGGGTGCAATTAAGTAATTGAGAGCTCAGTTGGAACAAAAAGCAGCCAGGGTAGGGGTTCCTCCAGTACCAGGGTTGAGAGCCACTGTACTAGATGAAACTTGTGTTATTTGGTGCTGAATGATAATGTAATTAACACTTGCTTTCATTACTCTACTGTTATAAATATTTGTATTTTTCTAATTTCAGAGACAACTGGATTTGTAGACAAACTGTTTGAATGTTTAACAACAAAAAACTACTTGGGAAATCCAGAATTACCAGTGAAGGAATCTATAAAAGAGGACACGAAACCTGTAAAAATTGAAGATATCAAGGAAGAGGTAAATTCCTCTGTGTTGTACATCCATGGATAGTTTTAATTGCAGAAGGAATGATTTTATTTGGAGATTGTGTAAAATGTTATGACAAATTATATTTTTTTTTAATTAAAATTACTGATAGACTACAAATTGTGGGTATTGTTTAAGTACCACTCATGATATTATTCGTGTTTTCAGGCAGGGAATTGTGATGAAGACCGGGATGGACGAAGGAGAAGGAGCCCTTTGAGAAATCGGTCTGATCTTAATGAATCACGGCAAGTTTATAAGAAAACCCCACACATAGACTTGATGTATAATTCTGCCTTGAATGCTGCCAATAAGATCAGTTTCAATTGGACACTACCTACAAGTATACACTACACTCACCTAAAGGATTATTAGGAACACCTGTTCAATTTCTCATTAATGCAATTATCTAACCAACCAATCACATGGCAGTTGCTTCAATGCAATTAGGGGTGTGGTCCTGGTCAAGACAATCTCCTGAACTCCAAACTGAATGTCTGAATGGGAAAGAAAGGTGATTTAAGCAATTTTGAGCGTGGCATGGTTGTTGGTGCCAGACGGGCCGGTCTGAGTATTTCACAATCTGCTCAGTTACTGGGATTTTCACGCACAACCATTTCTAGGGTTTACAAAGAATGGTGTGAAAAGGGAAAAACATCCAGTATGCGGCAGTCCTGTGGGCGAAAATGCCTTGTTGATGCTAGAAGTCAGAGGAGAATGGGCCGACTGATTCAAGCTGATAGAAGAGCAACTTTGACTGAAATAACCACTCGTTACAACCGAGGTATGCAGCAAAGCATTTGTGAAGCCACAACACGTACAACCTTGAGGCGGATGGGCTACAACAGCAGAAGACCCCACCGGGTACCACTCATCTCCACTACAAATAGGAAAAAGAGGCTACAATTTGCACAAGCTCACAAAAATTGGACAGTTGAAGACTGGAAAAATGTTGCCTGGTCTGATGAGTCTCGATTTCTGTTGAGACATTCAGATGGTAGAGTCAGAATTTGGCGTAAACAGAATGAGAACATGGATCCATCATGCCTTGTTACCACTGTGCAGGCTGGTGGTGGTGGTGTAATGGTGTGGGGGATGTTTTCTTGGCACACTTTAGGCCCCTTAGTGCCAATTGGGCATGGTTTAAATGCCACGGCCTACCTGAGCATTGTTTCTGACCATGTCCATCCCTTTATGACCACCATGTACCCATCCTCTGATGGCTACTTCCAGCAGGATAATGCACCATGTCACAAAGGTGGAATAATTTCAAATTGGTTTCTTGAACATGACAATGAGTTCACTGTACTAAACTGGCCCCCACAGTCACCAGATCTCAACCCAATAGAGCATCTTTGGGATGTGGTGGAACGGGAGCTTCGTGCCCTGGATGTGCATCCCACAAATCTCCATCAACTGCAAGATGCTATCCTATCAATATGGGCCAACATTTCTAAAGAATGCTTTCAGCACCTTGTTGAATCAATGCCACGTAGAATTAAGGCAGTTCTGAAGGCGAAAGGGGGTCAAACACAGTATTAGTATGGTGTTCCTAATAATCCTTTAGGTGAGTGTATATAGCAGGCAAAGATGTATATGTATCTGGCAAAGCCTTCAAATGACTATCATTAAGCTTCCTTTTCCCATTCAGACAAACATTTCCAATGTTTTCACCCTTTTTTGACTGAATTATCATCGCAATATTGCATACTTGGCAGCTCAGATTTCTGCAGTTCTGTGAAGAGCATTGCCTTCAGAAAGAGATGGTCCTTAATGGCTGAATTGTTCAGCTTCAGAAGAAGGTGGAGGCCTGCCTTGACACACTGATCAATGTTCCATTTTATTCGTTTTCAGGGGTCGGGATGATAAGAGGAGGGATGACCGCAAGCGCCGAGATGGTGACCGGCATAGTAAGACCAGTGACCCGTACAGAGAGCGGTACGATCGCCGGGCAGGCACCAACCGCGGCCGCAGTTTCAGCAGGAGCAGGAGCAAGAGCCGCAGCCGCAGTGGCAGCCGGGGAAAGACTGGGGACAAGGAGCACAGCCGAGGGAAAGCTGACACCCGTAATGGTAAGGTGTTGTTTGGTCCCCCCTGACATGTTAATAGATTATATTTATCAATTAACTAAATGCAAAGTGAGTGAACAGAAGAAAAATCTACATCAAATCCATATTTGGTGTGACCACCCTTTGCCTTCAAAACAGCATCAATTCTTCTAGGTACACTTGCACAAAGTCAGGGATTTTGTAGGCATATAGTCAGGTGTATGATTAAACAATTATACCAAACAAGTGCTAATGATCATCAATTCAATATGTAGGTTGAAACACAATCATTAACTGAAACAGAAACAGCTGTTCAGGAGGAATAAAACTGGGTGAGGAACAGCCAAACTCAGCTAACAAGGTGAGGTTGCAGAAGACAGTTTACTGTCAAAAGTCCTACACCATGGCAAGACTGAGCACAGCAACAAGACACAAGGTAGTTTCTTCTGCATCAGCAAGGTCTCTCCCAGGCAGACATTTCAAGGCATACAGGGGTTTCCAGATGTGTTGTCCAAGCTCTTCTGAAGAAGCATAAAGAAACTGGCAACGCTGAGAACCGTAGACACAGTGGTAGGCCAAGGAAACTTACTGCTGCAGATGAAAGACACATCATGCTTACTTCACTTCCCAATCTGAAGATGTCCAGCAGTACCATCAGCTCAGAATTGGCAGAAAACAGTGGGACCCTGGTACACCCATCTACTGTCCAGAGAAGTCTGGTCAGAAGTGGCCTTCATGGAAGACTTGCGGCCAAAAAGCCATGCCTCCGACGTGGCAACAAGGCCAAGTGACTCAACTATGCATGAAAACACAGGAACTTGGGTGCAGAAAAATGACAGCAGGTGCACTGGACTGATGAGTCAAAATTTGAAATATCTGGCTGTAGCAGAAGGCAGTTGGATACTTATCCATCATGCAATACCATCAGGGAAGCATCTGAGTGGTCCCAACTTTGTTCTGCAACATGACAACGACCCCAAATATACAGTGAATGTTACTAAGAACTATCTTCTGCAATAAGAAGAACAAGGATTCCTGGAAGTGATGGTATGGCCTCCACAGAGCCCTGATCTCAACATCGAGTCTGTCTGGGATTACATGAAGAGAGAGAAGCAGCTGAGGCTGTCTAAATCCACAGAAGAACTGTGGTTAGTTCTCCAAGATGTTTGTGCCAACCCACCTGCCGAGTTTCTTCAAAAAGTGTACCTAGAAGAATTGATGCTGTTTTGAAGGCAAAGGGTGGTCACACCAAATATGGATTTGATCTAAAATTTGTGCACAGTACTGTGTGTGTGTATATATGTATATATATATGTGTGTGTAATATATATATTAGTTAGCATTCCTTCTAAGAGTGCTTCTAGCATTTCAAAGTAAGGTTCAAATAGCATTTTGAAGCTCAGGGGCTTGACATGCATGCACTGGTGAAATATCTTGACCACTGATCGTGATCCAAGTTAATTTGTTTGTTTGTTGTGTATGCAAATATGGATACTCGTGTATTCATTTTGAAACCTTGCCAAACTGCAGTTTCCACAATAAATAAAATGGTCTTATTACATTTTTTTTTAGATCTTTTGCAGGTATTTAATTGTAATGTAGCAGCACTGGATTTTAGTTTTTATTTCATACAGCAACACTAATTTTGTTCTTAACTTTTGTTCTAATTTTAAATGTTTCCTAAATATGTAATTTATAAAAATAACTGTACCTGTAAATTAATCTCTGAAACAATACAAGGTCTACTATTATAAGGATGTATTACAGTGTTTGTAAAGGGCTTAATAGGTTGTTGTCAAAGATTCTTATTCCTCAGTGAATACAGTGTTTAGGTGTTTTATTGTACCAGACTCAGTATTCACAACGGAATTGCTATTTCTTAAACCTGTATTGCAGAGGAGGATTTAATCTTTGCTACTGGCACACATTTTCCTGCTTTAGTGTAGAACCCTTCTTTTAAAAAAGCAGACTTGAAGTACAGAGAATAATATATTTATTTAACATGCCCGGTCTGGAAGGCCCCGACATGGGAGTGGAGTCTTTCCCAAGAACGATATGTAACAGCCTTTATAGAAAGCACGACGTGGTGCTGTAAGCAGGGTTCAGTCACATGCTCTCAAGAAGTGTTGCCTTGGGGTCAGGTCTCTGGCCTTTGGAATGTTTGTAGTTGTTTTCCTGGGGTGGTGTTGGATGCGGAAACCAGGTGTCTTTGTTTGGTGTATTCTGAGAAGTCCTGTCCCATGGTCGTCATTAACCACTGTTAATCAATAACTTTGATGCGACTTCTCCGGCCTCTTTTGGAAAGACACTTAAGTCAACAAACACTCTACACAAGCGAGCAGCTGCAGGCTACCTATCCACTGTATGATCCTTTCCTCACAGAGAGGAATTTCTAACAGACTTTTGCTAGTTTGATAGATCCAATTTGCTCAGTCTATATACGTGCTATTATTTCTAATGCTAGTATTAATATAAAACATTATATGCTTATTACAAAACACTTATACCAGTTCTTCAGGAGCCAATTGAATTCTGTAAAGACTTTCTGCTACACTGCATCATGCACCTTTTATCTACTGTGTCGTGATCTAACTAACTAACTAACATTTTAGTGTGTGTGTGCTGTTCCCAAAGCAAATAATGACACTTGATATAAATGTGTTTCCAATAAATTGGAAAAGTCTGGAAGGAATTTGTTGAAGAATAATTGTGTATACACTGTATATAGTTGAATAAGCTTTTATATAATTAGAAATCTAAATTCAGCCCTCCATGGGTTATGGGTTGTGAGCACAAAGCCCTTGAAACTATCCCTCTGCTTCGTACACCCTCCTTGGCTGGCTTGTTCTGATTTTGTCGAAAACAAGCCCAAAGGTGTGGAGTGTCACCTGGGTGTAAACCACCGTACCCTCTTGTGTTTATCAGACCACAGGCTGAAGTTTGAGATGGAGAGGAAGGATCCGGAAGGTTATCTCCCGATGTCAGTTCCAACGTGTAGCTCCCTACAGCAACCGCCACCACCTCTCCTCCCGCTGCCTCCCCCTCAGCAGCAGTATTCGTCTGGGGGACCAGCTGCCCCCAGCTCCGTTACTGTGGTAGCGCCAGCTCACCTCCCAGACAGCACCACTGAGAGCTGGTCTAATTACTTCTCTAATCACAGCGACTCCAAGCCATTCAACAGAAGCAACCCTCTGAAACGCCGCTGCAGAGACTACGACGGTGAGAACTCGGGGCATGTCATGTCTTTTGCTTGAATACCTGAATATTTGAAAGTAATTGTATGTGTAGAAGGTTTGCTATCGGGAAAGGACTTAGCTGGTATGTTATCGTAAAAATGTTTTTCAGTTTTATTTCCTCATTGGCATTTTGAATATTTCTGTTGGTGATAACTCTTAACAAATGTTTTTTCTTATGCATTAGGTTAGTCAGAGTATTTAATATTAAATGCTTTCTTTCCATTCTGAAAATTGAGCGTCCATCATTAAAGTGCAGCACAGCAGAGATCTTAATTCACTTCTGAGACAGGCTTGCATGAGTAAAACTGCACTTCTGTAACTGCTAGGGTGAAATAAGATACAAACCCATTGCATGCTGTTTCTGTTTCAGCAGACAAAATAGTTTTGTTTATACATTTATTGTCCAGGTAATTTCACTGGGAACTACAGTATATATGATGTATTACAGTGTATCATACATTAATCTCCATTATCCATGGATGCTGCAGGATTAATAAAGTCTGAATCAGAATAACAGGTCCTTAGTTTTGCTTTGGTCCCTTTGGATGCACTAAACCTCAGCAGTAGAATTCTCTGAGGACTGTCAGTATATTTACCCAGACTGTCTTATTTACACTGTGGTATTTTTAACCTGCCCAGCCCACCCCCTTTGGGATTTAGCTCTACATAATCTACCAGTGCTTTGGCACAATCTACACAACACTCCAGTTACAGAAGTGTCCTCCTGTTGTAACCAAAGTAGTGGGGGAGGGATATTTTGTGTGTGTTGCCATTCTTAAGTGTCCATTAAATGATTGCAATATATATTCGTCTCAATCTCACCAGAGAAGGGCTTCTGTGTGCGTGGAGACTTGTGTCCCTTCGATCATGGCAATGACCCTTTAATAGTGGATGACGTCACCTTGCCAACCATGATTCCTTTCCCTCCCCCGCCTGGCATGCCACCTCCTCGGATGCCCATGCCTCCGATGCCAGAGCCACCCACCAACCTACGGATACCCATGCCTCCTCACGGGCAGCCCCCACCCCCTGGGATCTTCCCAATACCAGGTTTGTTTGACTGACGTTAATAACATTTTGTTCTACGTATTGTATATGGAAAAAAAAATGTGTGTATGTATGCCCTCTTCTTTTCTTTTCTATTGCCATGACAATGCATGATTTCATTTTGTGAACATTTTCTTTTATAGAATGCAAATTTTCATTTTAAAGAGTTTGATTCTGTCACAAAGTATTACATACGACAAAGACCTCAATAATTAATCTTCAAAATATTAAGTTACATGTTTTTTTGTTTGTTGTTGTAGTAAAAGTAGAGCATGTGATGTTACCTTTTAATTGAAATCCCTCCCCATGCAACCGCAACCAATTTAGCTTGATATTGTATTTTTTATAGGACCTCCATTAATACCAACAAGTGCAATAGATACTCGTGAGCATTCAGGGACGAGTTCAATTTCTACTCTTGCACCGCCAGGAGTAGGACCTCCTCCTCCTATACCTCAGCATCCTCAGTATACATTATCCGAATGTAAGCATATGTATTTTTTAATACTCTTATGATTGGGGTCCTTGGTCTTTCTAAAACACACATAGGTAACACTGAAAATCACTTCTAATGAAGGCTGCCAGTTTTCAGTGTCAATTTGTCCTCCGACTCTCTTAACTGAAAATAAAAATAAAATATCTTCTCTTTATTGAATTTGAATCGGTTTAATCTGACGCTTCTTAAATAAGCTCAAATACTTGTCTAATTTTGAATGTTTTGAAATAAGATTAACTTGCTAAATTCAGGATAGGTCACAAATTAAGAAAAATAGTCAAAAGAGTTGGGGGGTTGTATTGTATTCAGAAGGATGACAATTTGGTATGCTGTTACACAGGAATTCACTTCCCGCTGCAGTTCATTCAGTGATTTCTCTCGTTAATAGTTTGTGAGAATTGGAGAAATGTAAACGCTAATACATAAAATGAGTAAACATCAAAAACTGCAATCTTTACTGATTAACCTGGGAAAGGATGTTTTTTTGTTATTGTTTCTTGTTCACTACAGTAATGTATTCACTCAACACTTTACTGTTCTTGGGATTGTTTTTGTTTATGGGGCATTCCTCCCAAGTTTTTTTTTTTTTTTTTTTATTACCTTCAAGGAAAGTGCAGTTCAGGTGCTGTTAAAGTTATGGAAGTCCTGTTTTATTCAAATTCCACTTAATATATATATATTTTTTTATTCTACCACTTAATTTTAAATCTTAGTGATTGTAATTTTATTTATTTCTTTAACCTACTTGCATATGTTTTCCTTTTTACATTCAGATAACTATGATCCTGAAGCTTATAACCCAGAGGCCCCTGGCATCACGACTCCAGGCAGACCCCAGTACAGGCAGTTCATCCCCCGGATACAGACACAGCGGCCCAATCTCATTGGACTCACTTCCAGTGACATGGACACGCAGAACTCCAGAGGTCACTACATTCCCACTCCTCCTTTCTTTCTCTTTATACAGCAGCAGATTTGTGATAAACATGCTAAACTCTGAAGTTTATTATGCCATCGTACATTTTAAATCATGTATTTTGTTCCCTCTGTAGCAGCGAATATTGTCATCCAGACTGAGCCGTCTGCTTCAGTTATGACAAATAACAACGCCAGGTTCAGCAATGACCAGGAGAGCAGGAAGAGGCCCATGTCGAATGCTGATGTGCCACCGGTGAAGAAGCCCTGGATGGACAAGTAAGAGCATGGTGTCTTACCGTGTCTTGTGAACATGAGAGGTTTCCTTCTCCTATTTTACTGTATGTTGAGTGTATAAGTATAGGTATTCTACACATAAAGTACATTCAGATATGTTATTAGAATCTTAAACCTTTTTTTTTTTTTTCTTTTTCATTATACATTAAGGTACATTATGCCTTGCTATTTCAAATAAATTAGTTAACCACCCTATGTTAAGCTGATTGGTTATATTTTTAATGCTGTAAACTAATTTGTTTTAATGGATAATTCTGCAGAGAAGTGTCTGAATCTGTGATCCAAAAATAACTTGCTTTACTTTCTCCAGGCAAAATTTCAACAACCAACATAAACCTGGTTTCCAAAAGAAAAACCATTATGCCAACACGAAACTTGAAGTTCGCAAAATCCCCAGAGACCTCAATAATATCACCAAACTGAACGAGCACTTCAGCAAGTTTGGCACTATTGTCAACATCCAGGTAAGATTTAGTTTTAATTGTATACATTGTTTACATTATAAAATCAGGGGCTTGTACATAAACAATAATATTCTGGCCTCCACCACCATGATACGTGACATGTGGCTATATAACTGACAAGCTAGGCAAAGTATTTGCATACATTTCTAAGGTTTGCAAGGTAAACGAATACCGTAAAAACACATGTTACGCTTGGAGTGCTAACAGCGTTCAGCAGGGCACTCAAATGCTTATGCGAATGCCAGATTTCTTTATTGCATCAATCCTGGCATGGGAGCACACTTCTGATGGTGATGGAAAATAACACGGCCCTTCTCTTTCAGGTTGTGTTTGGAGGTGATCCGGAAGCAGCTCTCATACAGTACACTGCGAATGAAGAAGCCAGGAGAGCGATATCCAGCACAGAAGCGGTGTTAAATAATAGGTTTATCAGAGTTTACTGGCACAGGGAGAACAATGAGCAGCAGCATCAACAGGCCCAGACGCAGACTGCGCCAGTAGCGCCCCCCCATGCCAATGTTCATAAGGTAGGTCATTGCATCCCTGTAACAATGGAGGCCCTCCAGGACATTGCTGTGTTGCATATTCTAGTATATTCTTCTGTTTGTGTTGAATGTTTTATGTTTTGTTCACACACCACTGTCTTGTCATCTCTGAGGAACGCTCCTTGAAACTAGATTACATTTCTTTCCCTTTTTTTGTTTTGTTTTCTCACCTCACGGGATATCGTACATTGTTTATATAAATAAATCAAATTTAGTGTTAACAAAGGGAATATATTAATGAATGCAGTCTTGTTTATTGAATAACAGTTCTTTGGAGATCCCATGTTTTTTCGATCATTGCATAGAATTGGCACATTTGTTTGTTTTATTTCATGTTTTATTTTATTTCTGTAAAGATGTGGACACTGAAGGCCAGAGAAACTGCCTTTGAAAATGAAGGCTGGCAACATTGATTGGCATTAGGAATTAAAACTATTGATGTTTATTCAAGAGATGTGATTACTCAGGTCACATATTGAAAAATAAACTGTGCTCTAATCATCCTATATTTTGCATTTTAAGGTTATCAACAAGCCACATAACCCTGGATCTTACGTCCTTAACAAGATGACATTGAAGCACCGTCTCGGGGCCACAGCTGGAAATAAAGTAGATTCACTCCAGTCTAATACAGACCCTTCACTGGTAACAGCATCACCGTTTCAGTTTTGTACAATAGGCTTTACGTGTTGCATGAATTTTGATTCTAGTTATATTGGTATTACCAACTCCTTTTAAAAATATTATTCTTAATGCACTGTTAGTGTGTAGGATGTTATGTAGGAGACATGAGGTGAGGCTTATGAAATGGAGTTGAAGTGAATATATATATATATGAATGTTAGTCTTTTTAATTGAACGGATACATCTGATACATTTTTGTTTTAAAACGCATAGTTATGGAAAGCCTACCAAGTTTGTCTTTAGCCCAGTGTTTTGGGGGGTGGGGGATAAAAAGGGTGCGTGTCCATTATATGACTACAAACATGATTATCAGTAAGTACACATAAAAGCGCCCACCTTTTTAATAATTCAATGTTCTTCCTTCTTACAAGACGCAAATGTCTTGGAAGATTAAGTATGAAGCCTCAAAAGCTTTTTTGTAAGTTGTAAATAAAGATAAAAATCTTCAGCGTAGGAAAGAAAGGAGTTTTATTTTAAAAGGCACTGAGCATGGGGCTTTCTGTACGTAGAGAAATGCGTTGCTCTCCCAAGGTAATCTATGAGCACAAATGGGATGATAATCAAATTGTGATTAAGAAAAATAGCTTTCTCATGAATGTGGAACAGTTGTTCATTGTATTTGGTCCTGTTACCCTAGGCAATGACTAACTCTACAAGTCTACAAAAGGGCCCCTACAGTTCTGCGGTAATGAAAATGACTTCAAAACCAATGGCGAAAGCTACTAAAGTACTTGAAGCACATGAGGCCGTGAAGAAAAAGCAGGCAAGTGTATTTTTTTATTTTAGGACAGTTATGTACTGGTTAGTTTCATAACAGTATTCCGAAGAGCAGGAGGATGGGAAATTTTAAGCTTCAACTCGATTAATCCTACTTTTTGTTTCAATTTAGGAGACGCTAAAACTGCAGCAAGATATGAGGAAAAAGAAGCAAGAAATGTTAGAGAAACAAATAGAATGTCAGAAGGTAAGTGTTGATTCTGTTTTTCGGGGCCTCGTGTGTTAGGACGATATATCAAGCTTAAGTTAAGGAACATTAAGTAGTGAATGATTTCCAGAGTTTTCAGTATCTCCTCCAGTTCCCTTTACAAGAACAATGAAAGGGGCAAATAAGACTTCAAAGATAACTTTTATATTTCAGGTACTAATCAACCGGCTTGAAAAAAATAAAAACATGAAACCAGAGGAAAGAGCTGGAATAATGAAGACACTAAAAGACCTTGCAGAGATGATCTCTCAGCTGAAGGATGAAATGAAACCAGCCACCAACACTTCAGTGAAGTCTGCCCAGCCCAAGACTAAGATAGATGTGAGTTGGGTCAGTTGATTTGATTACATTTCCTTCATCCCCCCGACCCAACAAATACTTTTCACAATAAAGTGTTTAAGAAATATTTTTGTTTTGATTTGTAATGGCAAAATAAGGCCTTTACTCCTAATTTCATCAGACTTTAGTAAATTATATATGCATATAAGCCATTACTGATGCTTTAAATAATTTAATAGATTTTCTGTCTGAGGTTGACAACCAGTTTACATTAGAATTTTCCCTTTCCCTTGAAAGTCAGACAATTTCTACCAGAAAGTCAATTTCAGGGGAAATGTGCCTTGAGTTTTTCACTCAAAGCATGAAATTCTATCCCAATTAGACTCTTGTAGGTAAATTAATTATAATTTCTTTTTAAGGCACAGAAAGAACTGTTAGACGCAGAATTGGATTTCCATAAAAAGTTAAGCTCTGGAGAAGACACAACCGACTTGAAAAAGAAACTTAGCCAGTTACAGGTAGAGGTGAGTGAAGATAAGCCTAGAACTATTCAAATTAGTTATGTGAAATGTTATCTTCCTACCTTAATTTTTGCTTGGATGACATTTTCTTCGTTACCTAGATTTTAAATGTTTGGGGGCGGGCGGGAGGTTGTTTTTTTTGGCCACTACAGCAGTACAACTTTCCTAAGCTGACATGGTTTAATTAGAGAACATAAAACATACATTGCTCAAGCTCTTTTTGTGGTATAAGCTGCATTAAACAGCAGGCACTTTACATGTCCAGAGGACAGAGACTTATGAATTAACTAAAAACAAAAAGAAAGAGAGAGAGAGAGAAGAGATGCTACTCAGATGTTCCATAGCATTAAAGTCTGAGGTCGTGGGTCTTGGTCGGAGAGGCGTGAGTGCTGCTGTGCCTGTGGAGCGACTGACCTCTCTGTGCCGTTCTTTCCCAGGCGGCTCGCTTGGGGTTGATTCCCGCTGGACGAGGAAAGGTGACTCCAGGCCGAGGTCGTGGCAGAGGTCGAGGGAGGAGTATGAGGGGGCGAGGAGGAGGCAACCACATGGTGGTCGACCACCGGCCTCGAGCCCTGGCCATACTGGGGGTGACCAAAGAGGAGAAGGAAGAACTCATGCCTCACTTTGTGGTAGGTGACGAGAGGCCTGAGTGATTACGTTCCAGAGCAGCACGGACAGATGGAGCTCTTACTGCCCGGGATTAGATATGGGATCAGGGCTTCTCTCTTCCCAGTGGTCACCAAGCCAGGAAAAACACGCACACCCGCACACTCCATGCATGTACCGGCACACGCAAGAGCATTCTGCCTCAAAGATGTCTGTTTTAATGAGCCCTGTTCTAAAGACTTGACAGCATTGATATTGAGTGTTATTTCTTACCTTTTGTCCTTCTCACAGAAATACGGGGAGATTGAAGATCTGCGTGACCATGATGCCACGAGTGTTGTCATGACATTCAAAACTCGAAGTGAGGCAGAAAATGTAAGTTCCTGGTGCTGTGGGGGTCGGGGCACGAGAACAAAATAAACGTCATGGAAGACATGATTTAAAGTAGATTACTGAATGTTACATTTTTGTTTTGTATCGGTAGTGTGAATTACGAAGAGAGGTCTTTGATATTACTTCATGGTCTGTGTGATATCCATACACATTATCACACAGCTTTTGAATATCCCTCTGTTACTGTTGGCTGACAGCTGTATTGTTTAATTGCCTATTCAAATCAGTTTCCTGGCTTCAATAAGTTATGGTCTTCCTTATCTCAGAAATGTGAAGAACATTGGTGGAGTTTACTTGTGTTTTGACCTTATTCAAGACACTGTGCTCGAGTCAAAAATTTAAATTCTGCTCTCTCACTCAGGGTTTACATGGTTTAAGTTTATTGTACTCAGGATGACCTGCTGTTTACCAGACATCATGCAAAATAAGGGCAAAGGAGTGGATTAATATGTAAATTAGCTCTATATACCGCTTTCATGCTGTTTTTGCAGGAAAATGCCACAGAGGGTGGTTTACATACGCAGAGAACAATACTCGAGACACTGACATCACCAAATCCATGGCTGTCATGTGACAGCGTGTTCAAATTAAACAGTGTACAGCTGTGGCTTGTGCCTTGCGTCTAGTTGTTTAATACTTTACTGATATTACCCGAGTGCTTTGTCACCTCACTGATGGAGCAGCAAGATGTGAATAGAAATGTTTTATAAAGTTAGGATTACAACATGATGTACAGTAACGAACAATGCACAACTGTAAGGTGCACAACTTGATTCTCCTGAGTCTTCGTTCCAAATATGCCCACACACATCATCACTTCACGAGTTAAAAACTGCATATAAACCCACATAGTTAAAAACCCTCATCTGTGTGTTGGAAGATCATGAATTGCCAGCAGAGGGAGCTCTAATGTTATTACTACTAATAGACTTGGCCATACATAATAATAAAAGTCTTTTGAAACCACAATTTTAACAAGTGACTTTTGTTCTTCCAGGCTGCGAATCAAGGTGCAAAGTTCAAAGGTCGCATTCTACAGATATCATGGTACAAGCCCAAGACACCATCTGTATCCACTGAACCAGAGGAAGAGGAAGCGAAGGAAGAGGTTAATATAAATCGGTTTAAATTAAGTATTATTATCTTGTATCATCAATACAGCTGAAATTAGTCTCCATTCGGTTTCAAATTACTTTCCTGGAGAAATTCACTTTATGAGAATAACACTGTCAACTTTTAAGTTTAAACTATATCATGTATAGAAGTTTTTTAGTTTTTTAGTTTTTTTTTTAGCATAAATAAAACCAGATCTTCCATTGTGCTGGAACAAATAATAGATGAAAAACATAAGAAATTGTGCACATTTTGAGGAAGCACCGTACCTGGTGTAATTTGGATTGTTTATGGTCAGAGTTATAGTAATCGACAGCAACAGCAGGATGAGCTCAACAGAGTGTAACGCTGTACCTTTGTATCCAGGAAACGGAGAGCTCCCTCTTACTGCCCGAGGAAGAGGAGGAAGACGATGACGAAGAGGACGAAGATGAGAGCCGTTCATGGAGAAGATGAAGAGAATATTGCTCAACCTTTTTTGTGAAAAGGACTGTTAATTATTTTTTTAGTACAAAATTACATGTAATTAATAAGGCAGAAATTGTGTTTTTGGAACGGAATTCAGGTTTTGAGACTAAGAAGCCAAAATAACTGAAGTATCTGAGACCGTACTCTCTAAAATGGTAAAAATAGGAATGTGAGAAAACCACAAAACTCCAGGCAGACCGTTTTTTCATTTTAGGTTATTTCACTTTACATTGCTCTCTACAGCTGTATACAACATCAAGCAAAACACTTATGATTGATCTGAACTGTGAGCCCAGCTCAACCTGTTACAGGCTTCATAGAGTTTGTCTCCATAATTTGTCAAATTGCTTTAAGTTCTGTCAGGTAGTTTTTGAACCTTTTGTTAGTTGTTGGCTTCATCCTGTTTTATAAAAATGTTTTCCTTTTGGATTATCAATTGAAACGTTTAGATCAGTTTTGAAGGTTTTTTTTTTTTTTTTTTTTTTTAATAAACATTAGCCCTTTGAAGTCTGGTGGGTTGCTACTCACACCAGCACCTTTGCCTGTCCAGGGGCAAATTGGATAGTTACTGAAGCCTGTATGAGGACTACCTGTTTACAAGCACAGGCATTTTGATTATAAGTTTAACTTGCATAACCCTTCAGTAAATCTTAAGGAAGTAAAAACAAAATTGCTGATTATTGCAGCAGGGACTGTATTTGTTTCCAAAAAAACTGTAAAATTAGCTTTCTCTGAGAAAATATCAGTGATATCCCCCAAGATAGAGATATTATCTTTTGCAGAAGCTAAGAAATTGGTAATGTTATCTTTTTTTTTTCTGCAATTTCATGAAATATGCAGTGCCACTTTATGTACAGATCTACATTAAATTGAAAGACTGTAGGTTGTGCCAGTATTTCTTGAGGAAAGAAAATTGAATAAAATGTGAATATCTGTATGATTTCCCCTACATATAATAATTGTAAGGATTTTTTTTCTATCCCCCGAAGATGTCTTTGCCCTTAGTTTGTAAGTAAATTTAGAATAAGGAAGTTATCTATAGCATTTCTCACATCCCTGTTCAAGAGACTGGATCGTTTTGCAGGGAACAAATTAAATGCATCTGCAATACGCAGAGAGTGGTGTTTGAATGTATATTAAAACTTTTTTTTTTTTTTTGTATATAATTTTGCCTTATTGTCAATTACCAGCAGACAACTGCACTTTTATAAGATTTGTTTTGTGTATTTTTTTGTACAGAGGTTTGCAATAAGGATAATTAAAATGTAGATACTATTTTTTTTTTCTGCAGTAGTTAAAATGAATGTTGGATTTATGTGGCAACAAAAATGATCCCTTCCACATGATTTCCACATGAGCTCTCAATAACCCTGGCTATTTATGTGTGTCCATTTCATATTTTATCTACTATTTCAGTCACATCAAGGTCAGTTTGTTAGGAGTGTTAATTTTATTTTAGTAGTATTTTTATATGTATACATTCTTTTAGTGTGAACATGTGCCCTGATCTTAAGTCTTTGCTTCTGTTGAAGATTTATTGTATCTTTTTAAGTGAATTTTTATTTCAAAATCACTTAATTCCAGCATATACAGTATTTCAGACAAACTGTTCATATTTCATTTAACTATTTTCAAGACCTATTAATTCCCCAGACTCGGAGGAGTTAGCCTTTGTTTATTTTCTATCTGGAAGTGTAGTACTCCAGACTGTTTTCAGCATTGTCAATTTATTTTAATTTTTTTCACAGTTATCTTTTTTTTTATGTGAAAGACCAAATCCACATTTACAATCTCTAGGACTATTTCCTAAACACATGTATGAAATGCATTTTTACAGTTGGTAATACAGTATTCAATTGTAATGTTTAAATAAAGTGAACATCCCTTTAAACTCAAGTCTATTAAACGGACTCTTGTGCCGTGTTGTGACATGAGAAACACAGGACAATTCGTCACACAAATGGTAACCCTGGCTCGCTATATGGAGGCCTAATTTTGGCTTACATTGTAAGAACACTTCAGTCGGAAACGCATGCTTAGCTCTTAGGGATCATGTGCAAGGGAACTACCCCCCCCTCTTTATTTGTATAACAAGCTGTGTATAATAGTTTTACATAGTAGTGATGTGTATTACATTTTGAAGACATTGCATTTGAATTTGTAACTGTTTATACATTGGGATTTGTGGATGTATTTTTGATTTCTTGTTTATAATATCAATTTCTAACACACTAGCATGTTTGCTTTCCCAATAAAGATAAAAGGAATGGCTTTGATAACCAAAATATATATATAAAAAAAAATAGATTGGGAGAAAAACAATTTAAAACAAAAAAAACAATTGGAAAAGAAATTAAGAGGAACCATTCCAAAAAAATTCACCCAAAAACTGTTGTTTGGTGTTTTGTTTTCCGCTGGTTTGTTTAATTGTAACACATACCTAATTCTACAATAACTGACCAATTTATTCATATCACTTTTGCATACTCCACACTGTGTGTGTGGTGTAGTCAAAGCAATTGACAAACCGAAGGGCTATTATGAGCTAACTGAATGAATGAGGAACAATTGCTTTTTATTGAAGTACACTGCTACTGAAAAACAGTTACAGCGTGAAAGCACACCCGCTGCATATACAATATTATGAAAACCCAATATCCTAGAAGGAAGCATTACTTTTTGTTAAAATGTGATTGTGTCTTGTGGTAGTGCCGATTCTGTTGCTCTGAATTCAAACCTCCAATAGGCTGCAATGTTATTGCTGCAAAAAGCATTTCATTTGTGTCCATCAAGTGTCACTGCTGAACACTCTCCATCTGCAAGTTGCATGTGAACTTGAGCCCCCAGAGAACAGAAACGTGGCCTAGTCTGGGTCAGCACATTGGTAGCCATATATTCAATGCAATATTTATTTATGTTAATTTTAGGGTTAAACATATTTTCAACCAATATAGTCTTTGATCTAGTAATATATATATGAAAAATCTGATCTGTTGTAAAGCACTTTGTCTCAATAGGAGCTAATGTTTATTTTATTTCCAATATTGATTCACCTTATACTCAGCATTTCCCTAGACTCAAATTAGATTATAATTCAGTTCAGTCTCATTCCTATATCACAATGCCTTCTGTATACTTTATTCAGCCTACTAGTATCTTTGATTTTTGTTTCCATTTCCATTTATTAATAATATTTTATGTCAGCTTATGTATAGGGTTAATTAAACTATGATAATATACAATTGTATTTTCAATGAGCCTGTTAATAGGCATAGATGGTTTTAAGTTTATTATCAGTGTGAGAGTGTGGGAATTGATTGCCATGAGCATTCAGGTTTTGTTCAGAGGTTGTAACAGACTTATTTTTTATTAATGTTTTACTTGGTCATGTTCAAACATGATCAGGATCCCCAATGCCATGTCTAAATCAATCATATCATGTGATCATTTGCTGGGGCAAAGCTGGTTAGTTGCAGATGCCTGTTTTGTATCCCATTGCCTCTGCTTGTGGTTGCTACACACTAGTAGCACTACTTCCTAGTGAAACTAGTAAACTAGTTCCTGTTGATACACCTGAGAATGGGGCAGTGCTTATTGTGCAGACACTGTGAGTTAAACCACCAAATAAGACCATTTGAATGGTTTTTGGATATGGGGGAGATTATGAGAAATTTAAATGAGATAAAAATATATACTTTTTGATCTGAATTACCACTGCCATCTTCTCTGTTATTTTAAAATTACATTTTTTTTTGTCAGAGTCCTTGTTTATAAGGGCTGATGTACCTGAACTGGGAAGAACAAGAAAGAAATGTTGCACTGAATTGTGGAATCAAATGTGGCCTCATTACATCTGACATATTCAAATGCCAGTAAATGTTGCATTTCTCCTACTGTGGCAATTCATGTGAAAATCACTTTGGTATAATGCAATGCTATTTGGTCACCTGTGGCAGAGGATATGTCAATGATCAACTTTATCCACTCATCACATTCACATTTTAGATCACTTTGGCATTGTTTGAGTTTATGTGCCAAATAAAAAAAATAAAAAAAAGATTTTTAAAGAAAATTAGGTGGGGGGTGTAAGTCAGTGAAAGGATCATTTTCCTCCTTTTATTAACCTATAATTAATGTCTACTTCTACTAACATTCACAGCACAAACTGCATTTTAACAAAACCTGAAGGGCAAACCTGCCTCAGCTCAGTTACTCGAGGAGAGAAAAGGATGTCTGAATAGATTAGTGTTCAATTGTACTGCTTGTACAATGAGCAAAGGGCCTCATTTTTGTCCAACACCCCCTGCATATTATATCTGCCAGTCATGCTCCAAGTGAACTTGCCATAGCTCCTCAAAATAATTAAAAACTACAATCATTTTAAATAGAATATCCCTACTTACCTGTTTATGTATTACCTTAATTTCCACTACATTTCCAATTCATTCCAATGTAACGTTGGATTATAGTCTACCAATATTATGTGTAACCGTCTGAGGTCGGAGCCCAGGATTGGAGCCGCTGGCCGCCGCCGCCCCTCAGCGCAGCAGCTCTAGCAGTGCAGTGTTAAGCGCTCTACGCCAAAAGGCCGGTTTCCCACCATGGCCAGCTCAACACTGTACTACTTTTACTGAGGGTTTCGTCACTTTGCAACCTGCTCATTATAAACTGAATGAGCCCCGTTACGTTTGCATTAAGCAAGTTACTTCATATTGATTCACAGAATGCAGTAACTACCAGCTATCCAATCTTACAGGTTTCTGTAATAAAAATCAAGTGGCACAGTTTTTGGTAAAGTCTATATCTGCTGTACTGTACATGGGAATTTGTGGACATTTATTACAATAACTGTAGTTACATAGTGATTTTGTTATTTTTAAATAAAATCAGCTGTATCAGTTACATTTTTAATATATTTCCTTTATATTTGTAGACATGGTTACATTGCTTCTATTGAAAATGTGTTAACGATTTCGCAGCATTTTCAAAATGAGCAAAATAGGGTGACTTAAAAGTCAGTATTCAAAGTGGTTAAATAAAATGATTAAATGATCTCGCAGTTATTAAAATGATAATGAAGCGATTCTGATCAATACATTATGCATGAAAATATTTCTTATCCTGCCCCCTCATGAAAGATATGCTGTATATTTAAGTGCTGAACTGTGTGTGTGCGAATTTGTCTATTTGTGTGTCTACTGCAATTAGTACTTTACCTAGCCTGTCCAATGATGTCTGTAGCTACACAATGCTTGTAAATGTAACATATTTATTTGTACATTGTCTATTTTCTGAAGCCCTGATGTCTGATTTGTTGCTCACACAGTTGTGAAAATAATCAATATAGAACTCCGAATTTGGAAAGAATAAAATAATAATGGACTATCTGCGAATAGATGAGAGAGAGAGAGAGAGAGAGAGAGAGAGAGAGAGAGAGAGAGAGAGAGAGAGAGAGAGAGAGAGAGAGAGAGAGAGAGAGAGAGAGAGAGAGAAACGTTTTCACAATCCTGTGGACAAATGAACCACACATCAATGTCTAAGTAGATCCGACTTTCTGAACTTCAGAAAATAAAGGATATTTAGTCTTCTGGATAACCTGTTTCTCGGCAACAGTTTTCTACTCAGTTCAAGTGTGCTGTTTAATCTCCTTAATGAATAAGAAAATAGGACAAGGTAACGGATGCCTTCCAAATACCCGATGCATTATTTACTGTCTGGGTAAGACGAAACCCTGGCTGGATCAGATTGAGCCATGGAACAGCTATGTCATACCTGGTTCTTCTTTTCTGGACTCCAATGGATATATATATATATATATATATATATATATATATATATATATATATATATATAAGTATAAGTAAATTGATCATTTAACCCTAGTCACACCCTGTAGATTTTGATTAAATCACATCGCGTCTAATAAAGTTTCTCTTCACATCCTGCATTATACATATATTTCCTTTATTGGGGAAAAAATATTATAATGAGCAGCAGGAGAAATCTATTGTATTCGTTGTCCTTTCCCCCCCCATGGAAGTCATTTATTTAATTTCTCTTGATATAAGCCACCACTGAATTTTTATCAGGCTTTTCAGAGCTATAATGTATTATTGATGGCTATTTGAATCAACGAGCCAGGCCATTGCAATGACACCTTTCACTCAGCTGATAGATAGTCGTGGCAACCCATATGGGCTCCTTGTCATTGTTTGGCCACAGACCCCCCCTTCTGCCGCTTGGGAGGTGTCACCTCAATACACGTGGCCAAGAGGCATCAATATTGCATGATCTTAATTAAAGTGAAACTCAATCATACATTTTTGCGAACAACAATAATAATTATAAAAAAAACCGTTCAATTCAATTCAATTCAAAAGAGCCTTATTGACATGACAAGGTTAGACAAGTATTGCCAACGCATTTACAGCAAATAACCAAAGGTAAAAGTACAAATAAATTATACAGGATACAGATTGAACATTTACAAGGATAATCATTTAAGAATGATAAAAATTATACTATATATACTATACTATACTATATATTTATAGTAAATACAACTGAATGACTCCGATCGCCGTTCTTATAAAGGTTCTCACTGTGCCGATATATCTTATCATTTTCTGACAGCTTCTTCTGCTGAAGCTATCAATTAAAAATCTATATTAAATTATATATTAATTACAGATACTTCACCTCCTAGGTTCAGTCATTTCAAAAGCCCGAAAGCACACGAAAGACGCTAAATAATTAAGGGGAAAGGTAATACAATTTATACATCAATTAATTACCTCTCCTAGACAAGGGCGGGCTATAAATATAGTGCCACTTTAGATAAAACTTTGATGTTGCTATTTAGGCCCTGTGAAATATAAATGATTTGCTTTAAATGTTTTATAATAAATCAGAGCATGTAGATATGCAACAAGACGGTGATTTCTCCCCTTGATGTGACTGAGGCGCATTCTTTCAAGGATTCACTCATGTTTCACTTCCATTTGTGCAAATCCTGGGCTTCATGCAAAATGATGGCATGCAAGCTATCTTCCACAGTTCCTGCACTTTTTTCGTAGCCTCGCCATCGCTGGGGATCTTATAAAAACATCTTGATGCATCAGGACCTTAGAAAAATGACAGAAACGATTATCTGAGGACGGCGTGACTTATCTGGGGGTCCCACGCTTGATCTGGCTGCGAGCTCTCCAAGGTGCTGAAGCTGGTCTTGTGCTCAGTGTCAATGCGAGTCACAAAAGTTTTATTTTCTGTGTTTCCTTTTTTTAATTAAGTTTGACATGTATTCTTAACAAGAGTATCGTGGATTGCTTCCTCAAAGGCTTTGTCATTGAACAAAAGAACAATAAATACAGTGCATGATTTTCCATTGGCACTTTAAATGAAAGTAACAGTGACCCATGTCCCCCTTCCTTCCCTTCTCAACATTAATACAGTCACTTTGCAGTCTGGTTGTTTGGGAGGGGGGTGTTGTGTTTGTTTGCGTCTACTGCCAGATTTGTACTCTAACAGATACCCATTAATTTCATTAATATTTCATGTTGAATTGAATTAGGGGACATTATCTTAATCACTGTGAGCTTAAGCAGTAAAGTGCACTGGGATCAGGTAAAGATGTATAGGCTTTGATCACTTCAGGAACAACTCATTTAAAGATAAGGAATTGAAAAGTCTTCTGTGTTACTGGAAACTTGTAGAGAGTAAGATATCACAGGCATGGCGCTAAGTTACTCAACTTTATGAATTCACTTCCATAGTAAATTGAATGATATATTGGTTGTATTATAATACGTTAATGGAACAGAATTACTTAGATACATTTTTATTTGCCATTTTTTTAGAAACAGGAGATAGAGTATTTGAAAATAGGAAAGAAATGTGTACCCGCACAATCTAATAATTAAATGTGGAGTTTAAGGCAGCATTTATCAGGTTGATATACTCAAAAAAAAAAAAAAACAATAACATTTAAAAATAAATATTTGCTTTAAATTTTTCAGTTCATGTGGAAATAGGCTACATGTAAAATATACAGTATATACGATTTCCTTTAAAACTAACATCACCCAACTCGACCTCATGGTGCATCCAAGATTGGCACTTAATGTTTTTTTTCTTTTCTTTTCTTTTTTTGTAATTAACGCACTGTGCATCAACGGCCTCCATAAAATAGCCAGGTCATACAAAAATGTTTGAAGCTAAATGGTTTTGGCTCCTCCGGCTAATTTCCTGGGCTTCTTGCATGCAACACGCTTGCGCACAGCTGCCGGTCCTATTCCTGGCATGCAGCTTGTAAGATGAGTAAAGAAGCAGGTGGAGAGAGATGTATAGAGAGAGGCTCTGTCATTGGAAATAGCTCACACTGACAGGAGCAAGCCAGAGAGTCGACCCAGCCTCTATGTCAGGGCTGCCTACCTGCAAGGTGTGCTACAAAGATGATGACCATGAACAGCAAGCAGCCTTTCTCTATGCACCCTGTGTTACAGGAACCAAAATACTCCAGCCTGCACTCAAGTTCAGAGGCTATGCGCAGAGTTTGCCTTCCAACCCCACAGGTATGTAAATCTGCATAATTACTGCTTTAAGGCACAATTTTTTTTGACAGGCACTAGCTTAATGTTTTTTTCATGTTGCCGGAACAATCAGATAGCTCAGTACCTCTTCTCTCCCCCCCCTCTCTCTCTCTCTCTCTCTCTCTCTCTCTCTCTCTCTCTCTCTCTCTCTCATCCACATGTCTATTCAAGCAAAGCTTCTGCCTTCATATTAATTTTTATGACCTGGGCTTTGAGGAGGCTTCTCTCTGTGCTTGAAAATGTTTTTTAATCCTGAGTTGACAGAATTCCCCACTGACTCCAATATGCGCATCCTTGCTTGCAGCTCCAGGGCAATATATTCGGAGGCTTTGATGAGAGTCTGCTTGCCCGCGCCGAAGCTCTGGCGGCTGTTGACATTGTCTCCCACGGCAAGAGCCATCCTTTCAAGCCAGACGTGACCTACCATACCATGAGCAGTGTCCCCTGCACCTCTACCTCTTCCACAGTGCCCATCTCTCACCCGTCCACCCTGACCTCTCACCACCACGTCCATCAGAGTTTGGACGGGGACCTTCTCGACCACATCTCGCCGAGCCTGACAGTCAGTGGGATGGGGGCACCCGATCCATCTGTCATGTCCGCTCAGGTCCACCAGCACCATCTACAGACCATGGGTCATCTCCACCAAGCCATGGGGATGGGACACCCCCATTCCCTGTCCGCTCACAATGGGATGACCTGCATCAACGACGTGGAGTCCGATCCTCGGGAGCTGGAGGCGTTCGCCGAGCGATTCAAGCAAAGGCGGATCAAGCTCGGGGTGACCCAGGCTGATGTGGGATCTGCTCTGGCCAACCTCAAGATCCCCGGGGTGGGGTCTCTGAGCCAGAGTACCATCTGCAGGTTTGAGTCGTTGACCTTGTCCCACAACAACATGATTGCCCTCAAACCGGTGCTGCAAGCCTGGCTGGAAGAAGCAGAGGCGGCGTACCGGGAGAAGAACAGCAAGCCCGACCTCTTCAACGGCAACGAGAGGAAGCGCAAACGCACGTCCATCGCCGCCCCAGAGAAGCGCTCCTTGGAGGCGTACTTTGCCATCCAGCCCCGGCCCTCGTCGGAGAAAATCGCTGCCATCGCAGAGAAGCTGGACCTTAAAAAGAACGTGGTTCGAGTCTGGTTTTGCAATCAGAGACAAAAGCAAAAAAGGATGAAATACTCGGCGGTACATTAATCAGTGTGACTTTATATTTTATTGAGAATATCGCAGGGATCCATCTATCCATGTCTTCGTGAGGACTAGCGCAACTACAAGCCATGGACGGACTTTTTTTTGCCTCGCTCACTTTTTCTAAAGTACCACACCAGTTGAAAAGTTTGACTTCATTTGTAAAAAACAAAAAAACAAACACAAAAAAAAAAAAAAACATGTATCGTGCACTAAAGGTGAATCGCTTGTCACTTTGAGGAGGTTTGTTGCTTCGATGTACCTGATGAATTGTCTTGTTCTCATTCTGCAATAACATGTTTCTAGTGCTCCTACGACTGCTAACGACAACAGTGCGACTATGACAGATGTCATGAAAATACCAGAAGTTACCAGAAAACAATACAGAAAATAGTCCCCGATTTAAAAGGTCTGGAAGAGAACCGTTGCACACAATTAACTAGCCTAAATATATATTTAAAACATGTGCAGTGTAAAATGAAATAAAATCAATCAATTTGTATTTTTAAGTTATAAAAATTAATTACAACTACGTTTCAGAGGTTATTATTTACAGTTATTTCGCATGATTGTATGCCACAGCATATTTTGTTCTATTAAAATGAAGCCATTATTTAGCACTACATGGAGCTCCATTATCGGTTCCAAAATTGACAATACAGAGGTCCCAGCTAGCAAAATTATGTTTTAGCAAAGTTATCAAAACGTTGCAGTTTGGTTACTGTTACGTTCGTTCAAAGGGTTGCAGAAACATGTATGTACATGTATGTTCGTGATTACGTCCAGAAAACGGTGTCACATAACGTTATAACATTTCAAAAATGTACAAAAAATGTTTATGATCAATGACCAATTGTGGTTTTAACAACATTGCCACAACATTTCTTTAGGAGTTAACATTTCTGACGTTTTTACAGCGTTGCATTGGCCCCAACCAACCTTCAACCTTACTGCACTGTTGTTATAACATTTTGTGTTAGCTTGGGTAGGCTGCTAGAGAATATTGTTTGTTGGAAAATGTTAATGTTTCATTCTTTGGATCACAGATGTTTATATATAAATATATAAATATTCATATATTTTTGTTTCAAAGTGTACCTAGGTTTTTAGGTACATAGAATAAATTAAAATCACCTTTTTCCCCACAACTGAATAGCACAACCATGCACTGTGTCTCTTTGAATAAAAATAATATTAACAGTAATAATAATATATATCACTGTGAGTTTTACTGATATATAACTGTTAGTGAGAGAGGTGGAAATAGTATCTCAGTAGTAGGTAAACGACTTATTTATGTATTAATTAATTAATTTATTTATTCTAAAGTACCCTGTCATTTCTTGTATGTGGGTGTATACAAGCAAATTATAACTTTTAAAAGCACAAGGTAGTCAAAGTCCTGTTCTACATGAATCATGTCTCTTTCTCACTTTACTTTTTTCTTGACCAAGTGTTTTTTCGTCTTTGCCTAATGTTAATAAAATAAATTCTCTATTATTTTTAAAATGGGTTTCTGAAATTCTTTCCATGACTTGCATTACATTTACTATTAAACATAGTTGCCACTCTGTCCGTTTTGAATCCCCTTAAATGCATGATCTACTCAGGTCTGTCTATCTATCTTTTTGATCTATCTATCTGGTGTCGTTTTTGTTTGTTTGTTTGTTTGTTTGTTTGTGTTATGATTGAAATAAATAACATTTTGAATAGTTTTGTGACACATTTTTTTCCCTTCTCTAATAAATTAAACATTCATCAATTCGTAAAAATGAGCCCAGCATTGGGAGGTTCACAGCCAATCAGAAAATAAAATGAGAATGAGATATAATTATGAGAAATAACATTATAACGGGTGTTAAAGTTTGACATCCTTCGTTTTTGTGTAAATCTATCTATCTATCTGTGTCCATCTCTCTGCCTGTCTGTCTATGTATTTGTCCATCTGTCCACAAGATATGGCATGAATGCTGCTGAATGTTTGTTCACAGCGCCATGGTCCCGAAAAAAAATACTTTCCAGCAGATTTGGACATAAATCATGCAGAGTGAAACCGAGAGCCGCCAAAACCATTGTAATGCCAGGCCTGTGTGTTTTAAAGAGAACCAGGGCTATTTTATTTATGAATCCCTAAAGCACCGTCGCCATTAAATATGAATGACCAGAGTACAAGTATTTTCTGAATATTTTACGAAAGAGTTTCAATGACTGTCAGTCACGAAGTTCACATTTTCAATAAAAAAAAAAAAGGCTATCAAGTTTTTTATGCTTCAGCTCTCCGGATTTTTTCAGATCTCGCAGCTCCTACCTTTGCGCCTCATTTATCAGTCTTTTTAATCAGCACCAACGATTTTTTTCCATAATCAAACGTCCTTTAATAATGGATGTCCTTATGCCATTACATTATATTGTGGGTTTTGACATTTTAAAATAAGGGGTAATGCAATATTAATTGGCTGTAGTGGTATAAAACAGGGCAGAAAGCAGTTCAGACTGCATAAGAGACTTCAGTGCGAGGGCCCATTAGGATCCCAGTGGAGGGAAGCGGCCCTTTATCCCAGGTAAGGATGGCATTATTTAGCTTCTGTTTATTCATTTGCTTTTATTATCACCTCATCCCCGGTTAACTGGCAATTCACTTTCTATGAATTTGCTGTTACGTTTATCTTTATCGAAGGTAACATAAATTAAAGAACAAGAATGATGATGATGATGATGATGATAATAATAATAAATGAATAAATAAGAATAATAAATTAAAAGGAGATACAAATATATGTAATTGTTATGAGTTTACATTTACATTTGTCATAGCTGAAGTATTTTATCAGATGCTTAAACTTTGCAGCTGCGAAATTATAAAAAACGTTTTGTGTGATCGAACGTATTGAGATTTGTCATTAAAAGTGATAACATTTTTTTTTTCAATTTATGCCACGTATAAGTAAATCATATACTATATACATATATTATTCCTTTCCTTTTTTTTTCTCAGACGGTCGGGATTGCATTATATGCTATTTTGCGTGTTTCTGCACATTCATCTAAATGTGTTTATTATGCAAATGTTATGGTATTAATTAAAAAACGAAATATTATTATAATTATTGATAGTTTGACTACTATTAATAATAACAACCCTGTTATTGACAGAAGCTAAAAGATATTCAATTTCTCTTCGTTTAATTTGAGCCAAAGGCGTAGTTTCTACAGCTCTGGTGCTCTTTTTAAAGTGCTTTTCATTTTCAATCCCTCCTATTGCAATACATCAACCCACAGGAGGTAACATCTCTGTTTTTGAATCCATCATCTCTTATCAACACAAATCAGAAAGATCAATGCAGCAACCCAGGGCGGGACACATACAGTTTATAGGAACTATCAGGATAACTTCTCTTTTATTCGTGATTCTGACATGATGCCACATACCTGTACAACAACACAATGCAATATCTTAAAGGCATACAATACAATGTCATGGCTTTCCTGAGAGACCCACAGAAAGTGTACAGAAAGCTGCTAAAATCTAAACTTCATACACAGCACATACCGAAAAGGGAGACACACACAGCTTACATGATATATTAATGGATAATTTAAATAATTCACAGTATTTTAATCGTTAGTACGTTGGTACGTTAGTACCAGTTCACAGGCGGCAAACCTCACCGTGCACCCAATAATTCACAGCTATGGCATGCAATGTGAGTTTTAAAACAAAGTTATGTTTTCATGATTGTATGATGTTAGTATTTCACATGGGCCATTTCAAAAACTTGAACCTCCATCTATTTATAATTAAACTGTTACTGGGAAACAACTGTGTATGTATGTATGTATGTATGTATGTATGTATGTATGTATGTATGTATGTATGTATGTATTTGAGTTAGTTGGAGTACAAGTGTTGATTCTATTTTCCTTAGAGAGCAGTGTATATTGGAAGATAAATAGATAACGGTATCCTATAAGTATTTAAATGTGCTTGTATTTATTCACGAAAACAAACTCACTCGTTCGTTTCCTTAATTTTAATATATACTGTTTATCTGGCTGTTTATATATATATATATATATATATATATATACTCCTTGTCGTATGGTTAAGCTTTTAACAGCACCGAAATGACCTGCGCTCTCTGACCATTTCCATTGCTTCCCAAATGTCTTTCGATTCCAGCCACCATAAATCACCTCTATAAGAAGCGTGGTTTTTATTAAGTCTTAATTTCTCCTGAAAACTGAACTAGCCTAATTGTAGGCCTATATCCCTTCAGTGGGATCTAATCTTTGCAGGTCTCAGATCAATTAACTATTTGAAGCTCCATTACCCTTGTCTTAAATCTGAAAATATTCATGTTTGTTGTCACTTTTCTGGTAATTAAATGGGAAACTATACGTGAGAGAAAATTAAATCCGAAAATTAACAGAAATATATTCCGTAATGCAGGTTGATTACTAGTGCATTTGTGGGGAATTCAGCCGTATCAGCTCCGGCCTTCATATCACACACAGGACCTGGGTTCACTCAGGTGCGTCAGTCGTGGCGCTACTGGGCTTAAACTGCACCCTTAATGAGTTCACTATGACCTCAAAAAATCATCCATGAAGATATTTCTCCAGTACCTAACATTTTTCATGTAAAAAGATTCTTCCATTAAATGTACCTTTGCTGATGCAGTCATTTGATGGTTATTGTAATTATCTGAAAATTAATTGTTTGAAGCCCTTGTCAGGAATGCAATGTTTGCATGAAACAAAACACAAATATGAACTGAAAAGAATGAAGTGACTACATCACACGGTGTGAAGAACTGAACATAGCAACATATGGAAGAGGGTAAAGGAAGAACACGTTGCTGCGTTTAGACAATATGAAGCCACCTTTCTGAGAGAATAGGACAATTGTAAAAGGCTCTTTATTACAGCAAATCAATAATTAATTTATTTGTATAGTTATCTGGTAGCAACAATACAAGGCAGCTGTAAAACATTTATGAAAACTCTCTCTCTCTCTCTCTCTCTCATCCCTCCAGACCTAAGTACAGAAACTGCTATTCGTTCTTCCATTTGTTTGTTTACTATTAAACACATTGGTCAAACCTTAAAGTATTAGGGTAAATGAGTAATCAAGTATGGGTGTTTGTGTTCATTCCCCCCCCCGAATATCCATGCACCACTATTCTTTAAAGGGATCATTAAAACCAAGCATGTCTCTTCAGCAAAACCATGTCTTCCGGTAACAGATCAACATTCTTGCACTTCACAATTCTCTCTTGCTCTGGGAAGTGCTTTAATGTGAACTGAGGAGGAAAGAGTATTCAAATCTTATTCGATTTTTACAGGTGACTTTTTTTTTAATTGTTTTTAAATAAATGGATTTGAATTCCTCATGAGCTAATTATGTATTAGGTTATGCCATGCTAAGTTTATAAAGATGGCGTGTGTGTGTGTGTGTCAGCCGGTATCACTATGTTCACAGTTAAACCTAAAAAAGACATGGAGTGATAGCAAGTCAATATTATATTCTATACAGCACACTGCAATTACTAGGTGTCCAGCACATTATAGATCTGTTTAATGCATATGTACATTTTCTCTGGGATATCTTACAATTACTACAGAACAACCCCCCCACCCCAACGTGATTATGATTATGTTCAACATATCTTGCAGCAGAAACAGAACTGTTTATGAATTATTCCCTTTTGAAGTAGATTCCAATTTTATTATGAAAAGCTTACCACTTGTTAATTGATATATAAACATATAGCATTAAGACAACAAAACAGTAACATCTACTCTTGTGATCTTAAGGCGAAGATAATGTAATAGTAAATGCTATGGTTGATGTTGTCGTCGTTTCTCTTCCAGACATGCATTTACGGGAGGGATTATAAGAATTGGAAACGAATGATGTTGTATTCCATGTGCAGAGCAAAGTACATGCATTGTTTTCAAGCTGTCATATCTCCATGGCCCGTTTGTATCTATAGCGAATTAAAGGAAGGCTTCGTGTGCCGGATTCCCTGGGTATCTCGGAAACTAAAAGATTTGTATGGTTCAAACTGACACAGAATCCCATTTAACATACAACAACACACACACTTAGACAAGCCCCTTGCTACTGTGTGCGTTATGAATAGCTATCATGCATTGATTTTCTATTTCTTTTGCCCTAATATCCCCATCTTTCTCCCTAGGGCCATGCTACAGAGAGATGAAAGCAAGGGAGACCAAACAAGCCATCTACAGTACTCACACAATTGATTTTTACACAAAATTTGCCTTTACAAATGATGATGGAAAAAATTGGCATGAATAATTTACACTGAAAACAAATGTGGAATGAAAATCGATAGGAGCTCACAAAGCATCATAGTGGGATTAAACGAAGCATTGATACTATATGATGGCTGCTCTGTGGCTACATGATACTCAGATCAAGGTTTCTCTGTCTGAACAGTGACTTTTTTTCATCATGCTACACCTGTTGCACCTTCCCCATAGGGACACAAACTAATTGCCTTGTGTTTACTTGTCTACCTTTACTTTTGAAGCTGCATCCCTTCGTTCCCACTGCACCGCCAGAATATTTACAAAAACATGACAAGTGTTTTTACCAGTGCTGAAAGTCATTATGCTTGGAGCCTGCCATCCTGCCTTGGAATTCAAAGCGTATTTAAAATGCAGTTTTCTCAACCAACCTTAAATCGTCTGCTTAAGAGCAAAATAAAGGAAGTACACAAGCTTTAGTTGAGACTGAGTTTTATTTATAATATATTTATGAAAACAAATCCTTGTATTCTCGTCAGTTTATAGCACAGGGAATGCTACTTCTTTGCAAAGATGTGTTTTTACTACTGTAAACTATAGAGCATATATAAGCTATTGTAGTGGACGATGTATTGTTATATGAACAAAATTCCATGCAACCTAAGATAGGCTTTTTGTTTGTGGTTTTCTGATAACTTTGTAACTTCTTACACAGGGGAGGGACTACCGTTGCCGACAGTGGGATCAAAGCAAGACCGGTGACACCCAGAAAACTCCACATGATTGCATGAAAGACACAGCTTGCATGGCTGCTGTAAATCATGGGTTCTTGTTCTTTGTTTGTTAGTTTGGTCTGGCAACAAATCTATGATTGAAAAGTGTATTTGTCTTGGTTGGCAGTTTAATAAAGTAATCCATCAGAAATTACAGGTGATGCTGAAAATAAAGTGCTGTGGCTTTGAAAAGTATCGAGTTCTTCTTCCCTGCCATGTTTCTATCTAATGTTAAAAGGAAGCCCACTTTGTTTGTTTTTTAGTATGGGTATGGGTGCAGTGTGACCCGTTGGTTTGCCTTTTGACCCCTGAAAGTAATCAGGTTTTGTCTTTTCTGTCATCTATGGCATCGTGGGTCAACATTGCTGTCCATCCAGTTTAGAAGTGAATTCAGGAGTAAGAAACCAGAACGCTTCTTGTAGTTGATTGGGTTAAAGGATACACCAGAGCAGCAACTTTTATAATAGAATATATTACCTAGCAAGTTAATTTAGAGATATATGTTTCTACATGCTTGCATCATTTTAGGTTTATAGGTGAAATATATTTAAACATGAATTGCTCATGTAAATAATTGATAGTTGAAGTATCCAATGGGTTGGATGTCATAACACACTTGTTATGAGGTAAACTGAGATGAAGTCTGCCACAGAGCAGGAGCATGTGTGAAGTGAGAGCAGATCAATTATTCATGGCATATTAAAGGTATTGCTTTTTCACATACAATCAGACCGTCAGCTGACACTAAGCAATATGACACAGTACCTGACTGCAGTGTGTGTTTTCTTTATTATTGTTTCAGGCTATTTTATTGGTAGAATTAACAACAGACTCCATGATTGAAAAACACCTTTTACGTGATTAAAACAGAACGAATTTGGAATAAACAAAAGGGAAAGAGCAAAGTGGGGATTTGTCAGATGTAGCCGATTATATATGTTTTAGATAGTTTAATTAATTGAAAAGAGGACCAAATATAACATAATTTATTCCTAGAGTGAAGTTAAAGAAAATAATAAAGAATCAATTAACAAATACACCACTGCTTAATTTGTTGAAATGGTATTATTAAGGATATTTTGAATCAAGAGATGAACATGTTTTAACATTCAGATATAATATAAATACATATATACATTGAGGCACAAAAGTTTGCCTGAGATGTTTCTCAAGTTGAAACAATGCCTGACACAATAGGGATGAGAGTGGTGCTAATTGCAGCAGACTGCCTTCCGGACGGACGAGCCGCTCTTCCCGGCAGGATGCTGTTCGGGCATTAGGAGCCACTGTGAAGGAGAGGAAACCGCATAGAGAAGACACTGGGGCGTCAATAATTCATAAAATGCCAGCAGCAACAAACGAGAATGGGACCAATATGGAGGGAACAAACTATCTCCCTGCTTTTTATTAGTCTTCTCCTATTACCATCACACGGGCAACCATTTCAAACTTAGTAAAAGTTTTTTATCAACATGTCAGCAAATCATTGGAGACATGCCTCAGCTGCCTCTGTGCTGCCCTTTAGAGTTGAACCAGTCCTTTTATTCAGTTCAGTAACACATTCATGGACAAACTAGTTAATCTCAGATGAGTATGTGAACAGATAAACTTACAAACATCTTTCAGATCAAAACAATCTGACATCGAACATATATATTCTCTGATCAAATCCACGGTCAGAGCAAGATCATGTCATTAAGTCAGATTCATTCCTGTAATAAGCAATGATGTAAAAGTAAAATAAATTGCAGCATTCACTAGTATACAAAAGAATCAAAACAAAACTACTGAGACTGAGATATAAAGCTAAAATCTGTTCATTCTCTATTGAAAAGATGTTTGCAATGCTGACATTTATTTTCCTTTGGTGACTGGTTTCCCTGCATTCTTTGGTAAAAAAAAAATGTGTTTCATTTTGACTTTAATATTTTCCAGATATTAAGCAAATGTTATTTTTTTCCTTTATAAAAATAAAAAAATAAGTCTAAAATAAGTCTAGAAATGTTCAAAGATTTTTTTTTCTATCACAACTTAAAGGTACAGAAAAAATAAATAAAAATAAAAATGTCATTATTATCACATATTTGTTGTTGGCTGAGGCTATGAAATAAGGGATTTATTTTGACTATTTATTTATTTTATTTATTTATTTCAATAAGTATTTTTCTTTAATTAAATCTGAGCGAGTGATTGTGCAGTTAAACAGCAATTGCACAAGTTGGACGCATCATTGACAATCGTTGTTTTCTTGGACAGTGTGGACAAACAATACAGCACAACACAAATAACCTCATTTAATTCCATAACATGTACCGCTTTAACACTTGATTCAATCTTAAACTGAGGTGACATGATGTAGGAGTGCTTCTACAGAGCAACTGGTAGAAATTAGGATAGTTAACAGTATTGAAGTGCAAATAAATATTAATCTCCCTGTGCAGTCTGCTGTCTTTAGATGTGCACTAGATCTTTTCTCTAATCTTTATAATGAACACTAAAGAAAGGCAGGGTGTCAAGAAATATTTCCATTCATCAGCACCTCCAGCCGAGCCCCCCTGTTGAGATGGGGGCTGGGGTTTTGGGGGTTGTATGGGGGAGGGAGTAGCGGACACGTAAGTTCATTCTACATAATGTATGCACAGTCATTAGTTCAGAATGTGCTCCTTTGGTCTCTTCGCAGTCTGGTCCAACAGGACTGGTCTTGGAAATGGAAACACAAAAAGCAGAAGCACTTCACCTTTCAAGGATCTGAAAGAGATCAATTTCAAATATACTACTTACTTACACTGTATATGTCAGCCACCCCCAAAACTTCTGTTGCATTACATTTTTGATTTAAAATTGAATCAAGCATGAGACAAGATTTGATTCATTGTCATGCATTTCTAAATCGCCCCACGTCAAAAACAACGGCCACAGTTCCACATCCTATCGTGGATTTCCACTTGCTAACATTCAATTGTCACTTAGTGTCTCAGATAATAACCATGATGCTGACTTGAATTAATTTTCTTTGTAAACATAAGCGGAAGAGACTGTTTGTTAAATCATTGAAGATCGATGCTTTAAAAAATAAATTTCCATTCTCAAGAAATCATTAATAAAACAACATTAGATGCTGTTTGTCTGCTCAATGGATGCAAGTACTTTAGATCAAGTCTGACAGAATTCTTTCAATCGTTCAATTTCAAATGACAGTTCTGTGTCTGAGTAGTTAAAAGTCCATATTTTAATATTGCAACAAAAAATATATAGTACATTTTTTGTAAATTGCTGCAAAATATCTTAATTCAACCTTTTACTTCATAACTTAACAAAATGTCTGTCTGATGCATATGTATTTTACAATATTATTATTTTGACTACAGTACATCAGTATGTTGTTTCACAAATATAATGAATTCAACACTACAAACAGTCCTTTCTAAAGTAACTTGCTTTATGTAATTTCTCATGATAAGGGCCAACCTGAAATACATATTTTACATCTCCTATGCAGCAACATCAAAGACTTATGATCACAAAGCCTCACTCTCCCTGTATGACTGAAGGAGTATGACCAAAGTACATCCAACTATAATCCAGAGTGGATTTCATCTCCCTTGTACACAAACGGTAGTTTTAAACTTCTCTTCAACTAAATCACTACAGAACAAATATGTCTTAGGTCTGATTCTCAATGCCATATATTTGAGTGACACCCTCCTGAAACAGGATCAAGGGGAAAGAAAAGCATAAAGGACAAGTAACATCCATTGGCTCATGGAGGCTTCATCCTGCTTAATTCATTTGCTTCAAGAGTATTATACAAAACATGTATTATGTATTAGTTCTCTATTATAAGAATGCCCTCAGAAACAAGAGCAATTGACTTAGAAATACTGATATTGTTGTGATTACCTTGGGAAAATACTTTAAGGATTCATACAAACCATAAAAAATAAATATACATGCTAGAAGCACAGATTCCCTTTGTTTGTTACACCCTCTATCTGAAAAAGATAAACAATTTTATTCAGAATATCTTGGTCTAATTTTATTTCCTGAGGAAATTCTCTTCAAGGTATGTTTTTAATTTAGTAACAGGAGATACTTATTCTTTAAGAGTGAAAAAACTTTCACTTCATAAATTAAAAAAAAACTCAACTAAAAAAAATATTGCTGACCAAAGAAATAATATAGGTGATTGTTCGCTGTAGATTAGCCTTGATGATGTTTACTGCAAACTAGCTTTGAACCTGCCAGAGGAAAAAGAACAGCCGTCTGCACAGGACCTCCGGGTCTCCCTCAGCAGATGCTGCTACCACTTTTACGGCCTTGGCCCTGCAGACAGCCTGGGGCAAAATTTCAAATTTACCATCAAACCTCTACCACAGGCTCAGAAAAGCTGACAAAATGTCAATGTCCCAGAGCTCAATTAGCCGAGCCTTTAAATACAGCTCACCCAGATCAAATGAAATCACCAAAGCTTCATGATTATCAGTCGCATGTAAGACCTCTTTATACGGCCTAAAGGCTGTACCTCATTATTATTTTATTATATCCGTCTGGCATGAATAATGCGCAATTGAAGGTGTGATTCTCTTCCCTGGTTTTGATTCCACTGTTTTGAGGAAGAAACAGTGTTTGTCAGTGTCTGTGTCTTACATGAAACTAACCCTGAACTCATTGCTCATATGAGACAGACACTATTTGTGTTTTTTTATCTGAACCATGGAGCCTTTAAAGCTCCTTTTGCATTTCTCAGAGCAGACACTGAAGCAACAGTTTTCAAAAATGCGACATAATTCATGTGTGAAACCCTGTTTGTCTTGGTCTAAACCACGTCAATACACTTTTATGATGATTTATTTTTGATCACAAGCCTAGTCATTTATTTAAAAAATAATCCTTCTTTCCGTTGCGTATACAAAATTTACATCTACCTAAAAAACATGTCAGATCAGTTTAGATTAAATGCTGCTCTCTTGGCAGGCATGAAATTAATCAGATTGCCCACTAGAGTGAAACTATACGAACATCCTGTTGGGAAACTACTCTTTGCATCCAAGGAAGATCATTTCAGATTCAATTCTTAACAAAGTACAAGAAATAAGGCCTAACCTCACATATAAAAAGCAATTTCCACTTTCCACTCATCAACGGTTGTGAGACCGCAAGAGACATGCTTCGCTGATCATTTGTTTTGACCAGAGAAAGTAAAATAGTGTGTAGTTTATTGATTTTATTTCTCTGTGACTTTTCAACTCAAAATAAGGTATTGGTTCACACCAATAAACACCACAACCATTCTGCACATTACTGTAACAACATCGAGGAAACTACTCAAACACACATCATCATGCACATGTGAAAAGCATCATCATTAGCCTGTTAAAAACAATGTTAATAGTGTTTCCAGAATTGTACCTATACAAATAAAACTCCTGAATTGAACAAGGAAGAAATACAAATGTGAATTTACACATGCGGCCTTTGGACTGTACTGAAGCAGAGGAGGTCAGTGAAGGATTTTAAAGCCAATTTTTATTTTAATGAAACACATGATACTATTCATTCTTTGTTTCGTACAATTTAATGTAAGTGTAGTCGAACGTTTCAGTATAACTGTACCATGCATTCTATTCAAGCATTGTGCAGAGAAATATATTACTACTCGTTGATTCTTGTCATGTTAAAGCGCCACCTGATGGTTTTACATAGCAGTACACTTTTGTATTTAGAGGTATATATATATATATATATATATATATATATATATACTGTATACATCAAACATCTTCTTCTTCTTCTACTTCTTCTTAATAATAATAATAATAATAATAATAATAATAATAATAATAATAATAATAATAATTTACTGGCAGACGCCCTTATCCAGGGTGACTTACAGGATACAAGAGCGATACAATAGTGCAATACAATTAGTTTCAATATTACAGAAGTACATAGGTGAAATATACAGTTAATATATAATAAAAGTCATACATCCTAGTTCAAGGTAACAAATAATATATATAATACATTTATTTGTATTGTTTTTGTTTTGGCCATGTTAACTAATTAAATTACAGTTTTCCTCGATTGCTAAGACACTTTTAATGAAACTGGGGTCAACTTGATCTCCATCTTAACCTAATGAACACAAAATTATTATTATTATTATTATTATTATTATTATTATTTTGCAAAACCCTAAGTCATTTCACACATAATGCAAATGCTTAAAATTAAAATATTTGGTCACTTCTACTACAAATTACTCCCATGAATGTGAACCTCTTTTGCATGTGTGCGAGAGGCTGGGCAGCGCAGCACCCCAAACATTACTACAGTGTATGAGTGTGAAGCCGCCTTCAACCTTTCAAAAGTAAGGAGATGAGGGAGGAACCCCATTGTTAAGAGGCCCACCATAAATATGCAAAGGGAAGCACACATCAATATGTCTATTCTTTGCCACATTCCTACAATTGGCCCATAAGATACAGAACATCTACTCACAATTCCTTACGCATTTCAGCAGAGAGTGTTATTGCCTAAAGAAAGAGGGATGGTGGGGCCCGCTTCTTCATCATATTGTGACAATGTTGCTTTCCACCACTACCATCAGGTTACTGAATGGTTTGCAGCCCACCCATGGTGATGCAATGTCTCCCTCCGTGCTCTCCTTTTCTCAATCCAGTCGAGGAATTCTTCTCTGCTTGGAGGCAGAACGTTTAGGATTTCTGTCCACATGACCAGATGTCTCTCCTAGATGCAATGAATGCTGGCTGGCTGGCAGTCACTGCAGAGGGCTGCACCATGCAAGGAGATTTCATCCTCCCTGCATTCTGTGGGAAAACATCTAGTATGATGTTGATGAAAACATGTGACCTAATTGACAAGAACGAACTGACTGAATGTGGTGTATACTGTATTTGTGTTGCCTTTATTGACAATTGCTTTGCTTTGATTGATTTGTCAGCAAATCATCATTTAAGTTATTCTCACCCAAGATGGCCGACCGAAATCCTGCTCAGCGGCACAGTACAGACAAATAGAGTATCTAGAGCTATTTGATGTCTATGGTCTCTCGTCGTGGGTCAGCCTTCCATTTGCTTCGATTGGTTTGTCTTCCTTCTACGGTTTTTCTTTATTGGTCAGCTAGTCTCGTCGTTAAATGACGTACACAAACGTTCACGTTAAGTTGATTGGGTTGTGCTTGATCCTTCTGTCTCTCATTGGATAATACATGTGTCTGTCTGTGGTAATCGGGCAAAGTAGAAGAAACTGCGCATGCCCAGTAAGTCCCCGGTAGGAGAAAAAGATGCTGGTCACTTAGATGGGGCTTTGTGAATCTGTAAACGATCGTATTTTTAATGTTCAAAATTCATTGTCACATTGAAGCCGGTTTCTTTTAACAGTGAATGCAAACCTATTCTGCCAGCGCCTGGTTGGGGATTGTAATTGTAATCCATGAAAATGCCGGTAGGAAATGTGTGTTATTGACATGTTTTTGTGTTGGTGTGCAGTCTTTGCGCTGGTTCCTCCCTGTCTATGCGGCATTGCTGGCGTTGCTATGGGAGGCTACGTCATTAGCGGAAAAGATGCCCAGGGGTCGGCTTTTATAACGCATTGTTTACAGGCAGAAAAACGTGACAATTAGCAGGACTAATGGCACCAATTGTTCCACCAAAATGTCCGTTCCGTTTACTTGTCTGTAGCCCTACTTGTGGCAATTGTCAGAGATGATATGCATGTCTGCTCTAGGTGGTACCTTGTTCATTAATATTCATAACCGAGTGTGATTATGTTCACCAGATTACGGGCAATTTTTATAGTAAATATATACGCATCGTTTTGGATTATTGTACAAGCAAAACGCTTAGGTCATTGCCTCGCACAGACTGTGTTGAGGTGTGCAGGCTTTGTTTGTAATTTTGCAAAAGACGTAATTTTGACAGCTAGTAACAGTTTCTATGATCATCTTCTTTGACCTCGGAAAACAAACATACAGGCCGTGATGTGGATAAGCAATATTTATGCAAAAAGCTGTGTACTACGTAACCGCACATTCATAGCGTCATCAGAGCAATCGATTCGCCCCCCTGTTTGTGAATAGTCATTCGCATCCCCAGGTTTTGATCAGCTACGTTTTAAAACAACCAAATAATGTATTTGTTTGTTAAAATGAAAGATCGGAATTTCGGTTGGCCCAAAAACAGTGCACCTGGAAGTGCTTATCTTTCTTTTCACTTGGACACATTTAGTTTCTGTGACATCATTCATTGAAGTTGGTTGCCGGATTTAATCTTAACCACATAACTGTCATGAGAGCCTGAATAACTTCTTACAGTGCGATGGATTGTGTTTGTGTGTCATATATATATATATATATATTTGTATATATCTATCGTCACCATCAGCCTATATCGATCCACTGTCTGATGAAGGCCTCCCCAAGATGATTTCATGTGTTTCTATACACAGCTTCCATGTCACGCCTGCAAAGTGCATGATTTCATCTTCCCATCTTCTTTGTGATTGCCTTATAGGTCTTTCATCTGCTGGTATCCATTAAATAGGTTCCTTTGTCCGTCTTTGAACTGTTCTTCTTGAAATTTGTCTTGGACATTGTCATTTGAACATTTTCACACTTTCAATTATGTCACATTTTGGGTTGTTCTCAGATCCATTCATTTCTTATTCTATCTATTCTAGTTATTCCAAGCATATATTCAAGCAGCAAATGTCTATAGGTTAGCAGGTCATGTGAAGGGTGTCTTATTTTATAAGATATGTAATCTTGTGCATTTTGGGTGAGAAGACCGTTATGCAAAGATTGCACACCCTTCACATCACCAATTGATAAATCACATGCTTTAACAGTGAAATAAATGTTTATTTTATTTCAATTTAACTATCAACCCCCTTTCTCTCTGTCTAAACATGTTTTGGTCCAGGATCCACTGTAACTTAACTACACTAGCCGATCTGCTTTGTTTTCATGAAACCATTAAAAGCAAATGCACAGCCTCTGAAACTTGCACCATTAGTATTTAAGTGTCCTGAAACGTTGGTAAATGACACATTTTTAAATGTTGATAATTCTCTACATGGGATGCCATTTTATACACAAGATAAGAGGTATAGGATTTTTGTGAAATGCTTGTGCTCTGATTGGCTGCGTATGTGACTTACAATGTATAATTTCTTCCTGTTTTCACAGAGTAACAAGGTGGATAAACCTGAGAAGTCTGAGATCAGTGACAACGTCAAGGTGGTGGTAAGATGTCGGCCCATGAACCAAAAGGAGAAGATGATGGGGCACAAGCAGGCGGTCAGCGTGGATGAGATCCGTGGTACCATCACTGTCAATAAAATCGATTCCCCTAACGAACCTCCCAAAACATTCACATTCGATACTGTGTTTGGACCTGAGAGCAAGCAGCTTGATGTGTACAATTTAACAGCTCGACCCATCATCGACTCAGTGTTGGAAGGATACAATGGTGAGTAGATTGAGGTGTTGTGAATCCTAAAGGTATGTGTGTGTACACTGATAAGAAATGTAACCAGTAAGCCCCCTGTAGATCCTCACTTTCACGTAGTTGAAGATTAACACACGCATTAAGCAAAGGCCTGGGCAGATACGTGTGATGTAACCTAATTTATAGAAATCTTACTGTTGCCATTTGGGATACACAAGGAAATAAGTTTCTGTCCCTTAAAAAATATATTGAATTTCATTCCTAATTTTAGGAACAATATTCGCATACGGACAGACTGGGACTGGGAAGACTTTTACAATGGAAGGAGTAAGAGCAGTGCCTGAACTCCGCGGGATCATTCCCAATTCATTCGCCCATGTCTTTGGCCACATTGCGAAAGCAGAAGGTGATACTAGGTGAGAAATGGATGGAGAAACAATATATTTATTTACTTAATTTACAGATTAACTAGGAATGACTACTTTTTTTAATACAATAGCAGTGATGATTTTACTAAGTTTCTGACGTAGTGCTGTGAGAGAATGTTACCGGAAGCCTAAAGAGGACAGTGACAAATAACCGGTATCTGCCCTTCAGGTTCTTGGTAAGAGTTTCCTATCTGGAAATTTATAATGAGGAAGTGAAAGACCTGCTGGGAAAAGATCAGACACAAAGACTGGAGGTAAGGAAAAAACATCTCCATAGTAAATCAAATGTTGCATCTGAACATGTGGATTTGAATCACAGTCATCATTCTAATCCTTGGAAGTGGGAGTCTGCAGTTGTCTATTGCATTTAACAGTACAATTGTAAACAGTCTTGAACTCATTTTAATTTTTCCTGTTAATCAGGTTAAGGAAAGGCCGGATGTGGGCGTGTACATTAAGGATCTGTCTGGATATGTTGTGAACAACGCAGATGACATGGATAGAATCATGACACTGGGGCATAAGAACCGTAAGGATTTCTATTTTAGTTTTTTTAAATCTATATTTTTCTGGTTTAAGATGCTTTTGCTGGAAGCATCAAATAAGTGACCAAAAGAAAACTCAAATTCATAGACGTGGATATGGCACTGTTATAGAGTCAGTGTTTTCAGTACTATGATTATTTTGGATTATACCTTTCAATAATTTGTCATTTTAGTTAAAATCCCCAAAACTACAGATCAATAGTCACAGACTGGTTGAAAAAAAATGTAAAAACTGGGTGAAGTGATCATTTGTTTTAAGCCCTCAGTCTAATCCTTTCAGGATCCGTTGGAGCCACGAATATGAACGAACACAGCTCTCGTTCCCATGCCATCTTCACCATCACGATCGAGTGCAGCGAGAAAGGCGTGGACGGAAACCAACACGTGCGGATGGGAAAGCTGCACCTTGTGGATCTTGCTGTAAGAACTGCACCCTCCCATCAAATACCTTGAATGTGTTTTTGGTTGATTTGATCCATTGTGGGTCCTGCTAACTCAAAACGCGTTGTTTCAACCCACAGGGTTCAGAGAGGCAAGGGAAGACTGGAGCTACGGGGCAGCGTCTGAAAGAAGCCACCAAAATCAACCTCTCCCTCTCCACTCTGGGCAACGTTATTTCTGCGTTGGTCGATGGAAAGAGTACCCATGTCCCCTACAGGAACTCCAAGCTCACCCGCCTGCTGCAGGACTCTCTGGGAGGAAATTCAAAGACCATGATGGTAACAGTACTGTGCCCCCGCTCCCCCCCAAGCAGTGATTATTTGTTAACCCATAACTTTCTTACTTTCATATTTAGTTTTCTCAATGATCAGAGATTCACTTAAACACGCATTACATCACAGTCTAGTCAAATCATGGGCAAACGGGACAAATAGCTAGGCTTACAGAACAGATCGAAAATCAAGGTAAAACACAGGCAAAACAATCCTTATTTTCGTGCTCGTTCCACATTGTGTTTTTAAATTGTCCTTTACCCTCATCAGCTCATTGATTATCACACCATTCTTCCCTTGCCTCTCTCTGTAGTGTGCCAACATTGGGCCAGCGGACTACAACTATGATGAGACCATCAGCACTTTACGATATGCAAACCGTGCAAAGAATATTAAGAACAAAGCTAGAATTAATGAGGACCCCAAGGATGCCTTACTACGCCAATTCCAAAAAGAGATCGAAGAACTAAAGAAAAAATTAGAAGAAGGTATAGATATTTTTAATTTTATGACAGTGATCATTATGTAATTAAGCAGTAGCTAGATGGCAGCCTAGAGCTAGTGAAAACTCATTGCAGATGTTGAAAATGATGACTGAGAATTATTTAGTTAAAAGCTTACAAACAAAAGTACATTTCTGTCAGGGACTGGAGAGATCTGAATCCTATAGCAATTAATTCACAAAACAGAAATGTTCTTGTACTTCATGGAAAACGTTGTAATTCTTAAATCCATCACTTTAATTTCTTCTTCTCAGAAGTATTAATTTTGATGTGATGCCTTAAAGTACCTCTAGGCTAAATCTTTTAAACAAACATGTTAAAAGTAAACATTGGCTTCAAACCATGTCTGTTTGCTCAGAAAGCCTTTTTAAACTCTGTTATGGTGTCATTTTCCAGGGGAAGAGATATCTGGCTCTGAAGGCAGTGGGTCTGACGAAATGGAAGAGTACGATGGGGAAGGAGGGGAGAAAAGAAGGAAGCGCAGAGGTATGGATGCCCAGCACAGGGCTCTCTTTCAGTTAGAGGAGAAACAGATTTTTTATTTATTTTTCCTAGGCTGTATGCTGCATCTTCAAGAATGCGGTTTACCTCCATTTCCACAATCTCCACTGTTCAATGAACTCCGGACGGTGTTCAGTTTAAAATGCTTGTGTCAGAGTGCATTGTATGCTGGCGATTTTGCAGCGTTTGGGTTTCTGCCATGTTCGGCAAAGGAATCTCCTAATCAAAACTGTGTCTTTTTAGTATACATCTTGAGCACAACTGTGGTTTATCACTTCCTTTGCGTTCATATGATAGATTACAAGGATAAATGTTGACCGTGTCTTTTTAGTAATTTCTTTATCCGTTTGTACCAAAAAAGGATAAGACTTGAATACCTTCCGGTGGTAAAACGTTTAGAGTAACTGAGGATAACTTTAAACTATTAATTATTGTAAGCCAGCAGTTGCAAAAGGAAGTCTATTGTAAAGCACTAAATAAATAACAAAAATGGCAAGATATCAATTTCCATAGGAATCAAAAATGTACCTCATGCTCAGTGAGTCACTCGATGAAAAGGGTTTCCTTATCCTGAAAATGAAATATTGTACTTCATTCAATTGAATTAATTCTTCATGTTTCCTGTGATTTAAAATGTCTTTCTGTGATCAGATGCCACTGTTCTCATCTTTCTGTGTAAAATATCATCCAGCATTAGAAATTAGCTTACCCACAGCCAAGCCTAATTATCTGTCAATACACTTATGAAAGCAATATCACAAAATGTAAAGCCAAAGCTTTAAAGTATCTATTAAGCAATGACAAAATAGTTGATTGGGTTCACCAGTGTTTTATAAATCCATTTATGCTATTTTTCATTGAGTGTTGTCTATATCAATATCATTGGGAGAGTAGGCAACAGCTTTCAAACCTGTTAGACCTCACATTTACAGGTTCGAATAATTGCAGGGGTTTAACTGGCATATGCTGAGCCACCGACAAGCCTGCAAGTGCTTTGACTGTGGCCTATCTGTGCCGAACCTGCCCTGGCGACTGATAGTGGCCTCGGTTTGCCGAAGCTGTATGATCAGCATAGCGCAGGACACACAGATTTGCATATGAACATGAAGCACCTGTCCTGGTTCCCGGAGTCTGCCCTGTTCTCTGCTTTCTGCTCAGTCCTGTCCTTGCTTGGTTGCTCTGGAGCGTGTCTCTCTCTTTTGCAGGCAGTAGCAGCAGCAGTAGCTCAGACTCAGCCTGTTCTGTTATTCAAAACTCTCTGGAGAAATCCCAGACTAGTGAGTGGGAGCTGTTTCCAAAGACAAACCAACTCCTCTTTAGTTTCCCTTGTTTTTCCCCTTCTGCTTTGGTCATCTTTTCAAACAGAGGCTCTCCCTGTATTATTTTGCTCCCTGAACAGTCTAAAACAACAGCTCAAAAGAACAAACCAGATGCATGCACTGCTCCTGGCTCTTCCCCTTTTAATGCATGTCCTTGTCACTGAACACTGTTCTACATGTCGCTGTTTTGTCTCTCATTGTCTAATTTCTCATGTGTGTATGAATTATCTTCGATGGGCATGGAATTCAGGAAGAGGTATTCTAATGAGTTTGAAGTCTGTTATTTCAGCAGATATTGAAAGTTTGTAGATAAGATGAAACGTATTAGCTCTATATGTTCAGTTTCCTGAATGATATAAAACTAGTGCCAGACTGAAACTAAATCTGTTTTGGGTGATTCTCAAGACCAACTGCATCCATAATTGCATTTGTTTTGTTTTGTAAGGACACTAACAGTGTAATCATGTAAAACGTTGGAAATCTTTTTCAAAATTAAAAGTGGGAAAGGGATAGTTTAGGAACAGTTCTTCAGTTAAACATTTTGTTTCCACCTCATTGCACATTGCACCGTTTTTATGTTGTGTGACGTGTCTCTCATATGGTTCACGCCTACATTATTTTGGAGGCTTTTCCTGTTTTGGTTTGTTATTATCGATCATACATGCTATATGGGTCTTTATCCTGAGTTTTCAGATCAAGAATTAATTTGTTTTTCTTCTTTTTCTCTTTTCTTGATGCAAATGCTGCCTCTCTGCCTTGCTAATTTCTCCTTCTTAATGCAAGACCAAACAGGTTGGTTTAATGAACTTATTCCTCCCCCCTCAATTTACAGTTGTTACAATAGCAGAATACTGGCAGCTTTCAATCAGGCTGAAATTGACAATTTCTGCATCTAGCACTGTAACAACATCCTACTGAACATATCCCCCACCCACCCCTTCATTCCCGACAATAACTTGCCTGTGTTTCAATCGGCTGTACTTCAGTATGTGAGTCATTGAAAGCACCTCTAGCTTTTAAAAGGCATCAGATTAAATAGATGCTTGAAAGGGCAGATGTGACTCATTCTTTATTGCAAGCATTGTGTTCACTTGTTTTATGTAAACTGTGTAATTTTGAAACCATTATGAGTTGGTAGCAGATGATTTTAAAATCTAATGTCAAACATAAATTAAAGAGTATTAAAAGTTGATCTATATCAGTGCTAACCCTTGCATGAGCCTGCATTATTATGTTTGATGACATGCTTTTTCCTCCTGCTAATGGGCATAGAATGTGAATTAGTGATACAATACTGTCAGTGTCTTTGTTGATGTGCACCAGAGAGCTGAAACTTTGCTCCTGAAACTTTGCATTTAATTAAAAATACTGAAGGAGAATGGTGTTTTTATTCCCACCTCTAATAAGGCATTGGGTATTGTTTGTTCTTTGTATTTAAATGTGATTGTAGGGAAGAAGAAGGTCTCACCTGACAAGATGGTGGAAATGCAGGCCAAGATTGAGGAGGAGAAAAAGGCCTTAGAAGCTAAACTAGACATGGAGGAAGAAGAGAGGAACAAGGCCAGGGCAGAGCTGGAGAAGAGGGAGAAAGACCTGCTTAAAGCCCAGTAAGGAACGCCGCCATCTCTTGAGCATTGTAGAAACTGCAGTGCATCCCAATAAATTAATTCCACTGGACCTTGGGTGTTGGAGATAATCTCTGAAGTCATTTTAAATGCAGTTTCCCTGTCACTTTTACCTCATCACAGTAATGGTTTATGCCCTAAAATGTTGTATTTAGTGTTTGTTTCTCTCACTGACAAAATAAGAACCATTATCTCCAGTATACTCAGGAAATCATATATGTTCACCTCTGAAGGAAAGGCAGTGTGTGTCACTGTGTGATCACAGATCACAGCAAAATCTCTTGGTCATTGAGACCAGTCAGCTGCATCTCATTATTTGTTAATAATAATAATCATTATTGAATCGCATCACATCTTTTTAATCAAAGGCAGGAACATCACCTTCTGTTGGAAAAGCTCTCTGCTCTGGAGAAGAAGGTGATCGTAGGGGGTGTAGACCTGCTGGCTAAAGCCGAAGAGCAAGAGAAGCTCCTGGAAGAGTCCAACAATGAGCTGGAAGAGAGACGGAAGCGAGCCGAGCAACTACGGCGAGAGCTGGAGGAGAAGGAGGTAACCATTTTGTTTTTCATTCCAGTGCCTCTGTAAAATAAATGTTTACATTGTTTTAGGGTGTTGGTAGTATCGATTTGATCATTGCATGCGTACCCTGTAAAACTTTGTTTTTCTCGGAGTAGCAAGAGCGTCTTGATATTGAGGAGAAGTACACAAGCTTACAAGAGGAAGCCCAAGGGAAGACCAAGAAACTGAAGAAAGTTTGGACCATGTTGATGGTGGCCAAATCAGAGGTAAAAGGCAGTGGGAAGGGCATCAAACAAACTGGATGCTTAGTCCATATCACTGCCTGAAAGTTTTATACTTTATTTTTCTGCCTTGCTTTGCTAAGAGTTTAAAAACTGCACATGAGTGTCTTAGGGCTGTATAAATAACAAGCAACTGTTAGATACTCAGGAATCAGGTAATATACTCTAAGAGTGGTGCTGCCTTTGGAAATCAACATGCACCCACAGAGTGTGGCGACGCCGAGCTCTGAGCGTCTGTGTCTCTGTTCTCGTCCCAGATGGCTGATCTACAGCAGGAGCACCAGCGGGAGCTCGAGGGGCTGCTGGAGAATATCAGACAGTTGAGCCGGGAGCTTCGCCTCCAGATGTTGATTATTGACAACTTCATACCCCAAGATTATCAGGTCAATACCAAACCCCTGGTCATTCCCAGTTCAAGGCACATTGAAATATAGTGTGGTATCTGTTTTACTTTCTCTCTGTGTGAGTAAATGGTTGGGATGGAGAGTTGGAGATTTGTAGACTTTTATTTGTACCCCATGTGAAAAAACAACACCCTTGTAGTGCTAGATTAGTGCCAAGTAAACTAATAATGATTGAGATCACTGAGAACCCTGAATGACTAGATAGTACTTGAATGAGGTCTCTCCCATTGATAACAAGCAAATGTAGATGCTGATTTATCAGGTTTAGAAATCTGTTGTTTTTACGTATAAAACAATGAGTAAATAAATACCTGGATGTCTTTTGTTTTTTTGCCTTCTCAGGAGATGATCGAGAACTATGTGCATTGGAACGAAGACATTGGAGAATGGCAGCTGGTAAGTAGAAGGCCTTTATCCCATGTGTGTTTGAACGTGTGTGTGAGGTCCAGTGTGCCTGTGGACAACACCCCCCTTTACATAGTGGAAAGGATATTAAAACCTCTGTTCTTTCTTTACAGAAATGCGTTGCATACACTGGAAATAACATGAGGAAACAAACGCCAGTACCGGACAAGACCGAGAAGGACGTAAGCCAATCCACTATCGGCTTTTAAATGTTCTTTGTTTCTACATTATTGTCCAGATTATTATTATTTTTAATATATATACTGAGTATATTGATATGAATTAAAATTGGAATTAACCTAGTCTCTCTTTCTCAATTGTAGCCATTTGAGGTCGATCTGTCTCATGTGTACCTGGCCTACACTGAGGAAAGCCTAAGGCAGTCTTTGATGAAGTTGGAAAGACCAAGGACGTCAAAAAGTGGAAAGTCCAGGCCTAAAACTGGCAGGAGGTGAATAAGGTTTTGCACTATGATGTGTATCAGTGAGGATAATACTAGAAGCTAAGATGTGACATGGAAGTGCATGCATCCTAATTTGAATGGTTTTCAAAGTGTTTCTGAGTGTGGGCTTAGATCTTCTAGATCATGTGTGTGGTTTTCGTGAATGACTGTAGTGTTATAAAATCAAAACGAACCATGATGTAGTCAAGAAAGTAGTCCGGTAGCGTCATGTAAGATTACACATAGTGTTATTTTGTAGTTTGAGTGGTTTAAAGAGTTAATCGGCATCTGGATAGTAACTGGAAAGAAAGGGGGTTATTTTCTTTCCAGTTTTTAAATTAGTTATTTATTTGGTTTCATTTTGACTGGGGTTATCAGACCACTTTCTGATACCTGAAATGCCAGTCTCAGGGACCACCATTGAATTTCTGTAGCCGGGTTGCAGTGTGCTATAGCAGATAAAGAAAATGTACACGGAAATCGGGTATAGCACAGTGTAACTTGCAGCTGTTTTGAGTGTTACAGGTCCATTTGGACTACCATTAATACAAAGCTGTTTGTTTCAGAAAACGGTCTTCAAAGCCTGAAGCTGTAATCGAATCCCTCCTGCAATAAGACATACTTCTGATAGAGAACACCTGAAGAAAACAAGTCGTAACAACAACCTGTTACAGAACAAAATGGCAAAAGTGTTTTTGCATTAAGCACCTTCAGTATTCTAAAATATAATTAATAAGACTGTTGAATATGTAGCCTTTTGTCTGTTGAGGAGACATCTGTGTTGCATATTTCCTAAGAATTAAAAAAAATAGCAACAACTGAATAGTCTTAATATTACAGTATTGCTCAGCCTGTCTCATGAATTTAAACCTATAAAGTTGTCCAAAACCGGGGGGTTAGGATAAGTTAGTGAGGGGATCTTGCTGAAGTATATGAATATGCTCTTTGTGCTACACACTATATGTACAGATAATTGTATTTGTATCTTTCTGTTTTGTGATTATTAAATACACATGAAATAGATTATGACACTAATCTTTAACTGAATAGAATCAAGCTAAATATGACTGTGAAAAAAGAATCTGAGGATTATGTAGATGATTAGATGATTATATAGTTTTGTGTTCTGAGTCACAAATTACATACTTTGCAAATGCAAGTATTTAAGCATAGTTGTTAAACAAAAGTTACCCTTGCTTTGAAAACCAACAAACAACAAAAAAGTGCTTCATTATATTTGAAAAGAAATGTAAACTAGGTGTAAGCTGGAGTGCAGATATCCACCTTCAACTTGCAATTTAAGTTTTTTCTTTATTTTTTGTACAGTAAGTGATTGACACTAGAGATTTTCTGGGATGGTTGTAAGCAGGCCTTGCATGCAGACCTCGTCCTTAACATTGAATCACTAACAATTAATACTTGTTCTGTTTTTATGTTCTCTGCAATAGTGTCCTGTAATCTTAACAAAGTAAAGCATTTTTTATTTTTTGCTATGTCAACATTGTTTACATTTTCTGTATCATCCTTTTTCCTGTATGTTTGTTAATTTAATAAATTATTTTATACAGTTCTAAAGTTGCTTCATGTGTTTTGATTTATATATACTTTTAGTGTGGTTATTTGCTTTGATTTATTTTTCAGGTTCCATTTTTTTTTTTTTTTTTTTGTATCTTTGCTGTGATAAGCAGGCGGGTGGGGGGTGGATGCACCAACAGTCAAGTTCAACAGTGCTTGCAGAAACAATCTAATTATACTTCTGCTGTTGTTTCAGAAGGACAACGGTAAGCTTGCTTTTATATGCAAAGGATGTGGAGTCTTGTCCATGATGGTAGATGTACAGATACATGTTTCTTACACCGATCAAACATTTTAATCGCTAACCTCAAGGTTGACCTCAGCTCTTATTGTTCGATTTAGTCTTGTCATGTTGCTTGCCCAGTGTTTGGCTGAAAATTCACAGCAGTCAGCAGATTGGGGCAGATAATCTAAGCATAGCAATGGTGAATGGATAGATTCAAACAACAAGGTGTCTTTTATATTGATTTCAAAATATATACCCTCTGTATTTAGCCATGATTGCTAACTCTTCTTAATTTTACAACTCCAAGCAGTCTTCATTTCACTGCTAAATCCCTGCTATTTTTACCTGTTGGATAAACCCTTTGGTAGCCTTAATAGTTCTACCATTTCCATTCTAAGCACCTCATTTACTCATCTCTACAGTATTGTGCTTCACTGGAATAATCTCAGTGCTAGACATAACTGAAGCAGCCCTGTCTGATTTCGATTATATATGAATCATAATGCTAAGACACTGGAATTATTCTGACATGCCTAATTATTCATTGACATTTCAAAATGTTGCGAGGTATATTACAGTTGGGCTAGAAGTGCATTTGATTCAGGGTATAGTTGCTTATAAAATATCCCGGGGCCTGGATAGGGGTTTACATGTATCTAATTAAACAATTAGACAAATTAAGTAATTGAGGACTCTGTTGTAATGAAAACCAGCATACACAGCCCTCCAGGGCTTGAGTTTTAGACCCCTGATACAGACTATTTGTTTGGAAGCAGCAATACAGTATTTTCATATAATCTTTACCTCAACAGATGTTCATTTTATGGGGAATATTCATGTGGGACTGGGGGCTAAAACCTCTAGTTCTCCTACACTAAACCCACAATTCATACAGCAAATTACATAAGTGTGTTCAAGTTAGGTAGGGAGCCTTCACAATGAATGAGTTAAGACACCTTGGTAAAGATTAGAAAATGCTCTAGAATTGGCTACTTATAGCTTTTGACAGCCACTTTCCCCATTTTTTGCAGATATGTTGTTTATATCAGTCTGGAAAGCTTGTGTTCGCTGTTTATTTATATCTTTAGATCTAATGCATTACTGCATTATGTACATACTTTTGAACATTCAATTATTTGGCATGTGTGGCATTTTTCCTTGAATTGTGTGCCCTCTCCATCTGTGTAAACCTGCTGTTGGCCCAGGCAGGCGGCAAACCGTATCGGATAATGCCATAAAATTAGGTAAAGTGTAATTCAACTGACATACTGATAAAATATCAATGAAGAAAAATGCAAATTACACAAAAACTGTGTTGCTTCCATTGCATAGTTTTATTGTCCAATATAAATAGATACATATATTTGTTTAAAAAAATAGTTATAAATAAAACACTTACAAATAAATAATGCTAGGATACACAGGTATAAATCACAGTAGCAGTTTTCATCAGTTGTGCTAAGTTTGAGAATTGATTCTACGCATACAATTTTGCAGTTTCATCAGGATGTGTGTCAGCTCGACCTCCTCATCCCTATTAGGCATGGAACAGGTTTTCTCAAACTGAAAAGCAAAAGACAAGCAAATCAATAAACAGACATACCCACAGACATACCCAGTCCTATGCTCACCATTTAATATACATTTATCCTGTTTTGTTATATTTCCCTTAGAACGTGTGTATTTATTTGTGTGTGTCAGCTATCGTAATTGTACAATTCAGAACACAGTCTAATCTGTTTGTTTATTTCTGTGCTCTTTACTTATGTGGAAATGTTGTCATCTTCTCGGGGGGCTTTAGCAGACAGTTGAAAGAGAGGTGCATAAAAGCTGCAGAACCTGGGTGTCTCGCACCTGCTCTTATTCAACACGTTACCAGACGTTCCTAATTACCTGCTTGTTATATTGAGTCAGGGCCCTGTTGATTGTTCCATTCTTTCCAAATTCCTTATGGTTTATGGTCTCCAGAACCAACTGAAGTTGACATAGATGTTTAGCCTGTGAAACAATGGTGAAAAGAAAGAGAAAACAATCAACCACCGATCAAACATATTTATATTTGTGTCTGTCCACAGCCACCAGGAGCTCAGTGGTAATTCTGAAGCTAAACATGGAAGTGTCACCATCATGTGAAACAGTGCTGAGATTGTAAGGCCATGAAGAGGGGTGTACCAGTTTGTCTATAAATCAGATGTCTTTCAAATGGTTGATGTTATCTATCTTTGTATGCATGCTCTGCACCCTCCTTTGGTCAAAATAGTCAGAAGCTTCAGCAAAGATTATTTACAGAGATACACAGATGAGGAAACCAACCTCTTCTGCACTAACCATATGGGACAGATTTACCCTTCAGATCATACTTTGAGTTTACAGGAAAATGTGTTTGACAAATCATATCCTTCTATAAGGTTAAAAAGGGTCAGTTATGCTTTTGGTCTTGGGTCCATACATTAGTTTTCATTTGTAATAAATAAAATGTGTTTACCTCACACTCCTCCATCTTTACAAAGGGCACCAATTCTTTCAGAATATCTTTCTAGAAAACAAAAATGACAATAATATTAAAATAACACAATCCAAGGTACAGCTTTAGTCTAATACAATTGTACATAAAATCTGAATTTGAATTAGCAGGGTTATTAAGGACAGCCTCAATGTCATGTTTTGAGAGTTGTCTGGATAAATAATTGACTACAGCAACAATGTCTGGGTAAATACAAGTCTATCTATCGCTTCTTTGTACTGACCAGCCTTGCAAAAGTATGATATACTAATCATTTCAATCATATTTATTATGATATGTATTTAATAAAATGTGAAGTCATGTGATATGCTAATGACCTTTCCCATCTTATTTAGTATCCTAGAGCCTCCTCAGAAGTTAATTTGAAAAAGCAGGTCCTGCAGCCTGTCTTACCTTTGCTTTGAGCAGTTCATCCACAGATTTTATGATCTCAGTCCGATGCTGATAATGTGAGGACTTGTGGTGTGTAGGAGCGGGATTGCTGCAGACATATACAACCAGGACTAGCAGGCCGGACAGATTCATCACTGCTCTGAACATGATGGTGGAGGATTCTTCTGTTTTAGCTGAGCGAGGAGTGAAGTGTTTGACTCCAGGTAGATGTCTTGGTGATGTGAACTACAGTTTGGATTTAAATAGTTTTTTATTTTGCTGAGTAAGAACACAGTTATCTAGTGGTGTCTTTATCTTTTTTTTTGTATGTGTGGATATTTCTAAATGCAGAACGGAAATTCTGATAATATCAATGACATCAGGTATGACCATTTACGATCAAAAGGAGAAAAAAAATCATTTTTTAGAGAAAGTGATACAGCTGAGCTATAATTTTTTCTTTGTACAGGTTTCTATCCATGGGAGTATAAAAAGATTACATTTACTTTGTAATCAGGGATACCCAAAATATATTGTTCAGGGTCTATTGTGCTTATGTATGTATGTATGTATGTATGTATTTATTTATTTATTTAAGTTTTAGTTCTAAATTGCTTTCTTTTACTAGATATTAACTTAATTGCTCATTATAAACTTATTTCCACAGATCTTCATCAACTTTAAAATTTAAAACCTGAACCAAAGAGGTCACCCCTAATTTAGCATATAAACATTTAACTTAATTGATGAATAATAATTATACCATTATATCTAAGCTGGAGGGTTTTAGGAGAGGAAAACAAGGTATAATATATTTTACAGAAATCGAGCACATTCATTTCAACTCAATACTACTGTTATTACAGTTTCTCATTTGCTAAGTCAATGTGAATGAAACCATGGTCTACATGACCAATACCTTAACCTAAAGGAGTAGAACAGTGTACATTTTTGCAAATCTCATCACAATATAGATTTAGTTGCTGACAGTAAGAAAGGCTACCCATGTTCATTCTGTATAAATATACGTGGATGAAGCGGGACTCAATTTGCCCAGAGTGATCAGACATGGGAGGAGCTCATCGGTCACAGAGCCACAGTCAGTGTTCAGGCCAGAGAGGGGGGAATATGCCATGTGTGCAGCCGTCTCAAGAGAAGGTGCTCTTCACTGTTGGCCCAGGCAATGTTGGGGTCGTTGTCATGCTGCAGAATAAATCTGGGGCCAATCAGATGCCTCCCTGATGGTATTGAATGATGGATAAGTATCTGTCTATACTTCTCAGCATTGAGGAGACCAGTCTGACCAAATCCCCAACTCCATTTGCAGAAATGCAGCCCCAAACTTGCAAGGAACCTCCACCATGTTTCACTGTTGCCTGCAGACACTGATTCATGAAAAAAAGAAAACATGAGAGTGAATTGCGGGAACAGCAATCAGGTAAACTTGTGTTCTCTCCTCTTGAAGTTTGATGTCGGCAAATAACAGTAACATTACGTTGATGTGCGAGCTTCCAGTGCATCCCTCTCTAGTCTGTCTGTCTTGTTAACCTAGATGGGCAGTACATCTCTTGGTCTGTCTGTGTCTTGCTTGCCAGTCACTTCCAGGGCTGTGTTCTGTGACTTTGTACCTGACAAAAGTGAGAGTGAAATACAACTATTTATTACGTTTGATAAATGCCAACAGGCAATGGTGTTTATAAACTGCAGCTCGGAAAAGATCATTCATATGTGCGTGCATTAAATGAAACCCGGCGCTTTCCAGCAGCAACCTCTGTGGGGACCAGTCCAGACAATATATGCTATAGGCTTTATGTTTACATTGCATAGACAAAGCTAATTGTATAATATTGTGAGGACTGGACTAATTACCAGGCAGCAGAGCGAAAGCTCAGTGTTATATTTTATTATTTTCTACATTTTATATTTTCTACAATTTCTTATTTATGTTAATGTTAATATTCACTTATCTTAAGATTCTATAGAAGATATTCTATTCAGTAAATATTGTTTGTTTATACCTCATTCTGTTCTGTATAGGTCTACTTATTCTTAGACCGACAGATGGAGCAAACTGTTTTAAAGGAGGGAGGATTGTAGTGGGAGCACTGGGGTGGCAGGTGTGACTGTTTGGCAATGGCAAATGGTTTACATGACTCACGGGTCAGGTAGGAGGGCCCTTTAGCAGAATATTGCTTAGGGCCCCAGGGAGATCACGACCGGCTCTGGTGTTCCTCACCCAGTTTTATTCCTCCTACACAGCTGTTTCTGTTTCAGTTAATGATTGTGTTTCAACCTACATATTGAATTGATGATCATTAGCACTTGTTTGGTATAATTGTTTAATCATACACCTGACTATATGCCTACAAAATCCCTGACTGTGTGCAAGTGTACCTAGAAGAACTGATGTTGTTTTGAAGGCAAAGGGTGGTCACACCAAATATGGATTTGATGTAGATTTTTCTTGTGTTCACTCACTTATCTATTACAATAATCTATTAACATGACTATTTTTGAAAGCATTCTTACTTTACAGCATTTTTTCACAATTGCCTGAAACTTTTGCACAGTACTGTATGTAAATATATCAGCTTGGTCCTGAGTATCTTCAGTGGACTTGATTTATGTTTACTGTAATTTGCAGCATCAATGTATCAGCAGCAGTAATGTGATGGAATATAGTAAAATTTTAGTATTTTTTGCTGTTTCTACTTTGGACTTCTTGATATGAGTCACTCAGAGAACATGAGTACAGCTCCTGCTGCGGTGAAATGTTTACTGACCATTTACACTGATTTGACTAACAAGTAGAAAACAAAGAGAGCACGTACTCAGGGCTGACAATGTCATACTGATGCTCACAGTTAGTGTTTATTGTGTCATTGTGAAGTGGCTGATGGAAAGAACTTTTAATTAAATGACAAATAATACTGTTTTGATGGACTGATTTGGTTTGTGACATGTATTTGCTGTTTTGAGAGCCTGAGTGCATTTTACAAATGATTTTTGTCCTCTTGGACAATGTGTTTCAGTTTGGGGCACGTGTTAATTGTTTTGAAAAAGTTAATTCCGTTCGGACAAGAAAGAAAATATTTTTAAGAAATATTTTTTTATCTCACGATCAAAGATGAGAAAAAAACAGGAATCATAACCCAACCCTATGTTATGAAACGTTGCATTAGAATTCAGTTCAAGTCTCAGACTCAGGTTCTGTTCGTGCTGGGCTCAGGTTAGACTTCCTAGGAGACAAAGGCTTCCTTCAGTGGGGGTAATTCTTCTTAGTGGGTAAATTTATTCAGCAAGAGCAGCCAGTTGGGCAGAGCTATAAAAAGGTTTTGGTTTGGTAGGGCTGGTGTGCTGGATATTATCCTAAAAAAACTAACTTTATAGCATTATAAAAACATAAAAACATAAGAAAGTTTACAAATGAGAGGAGGCCATTCGAACCATCATGCTCGTTTGGTGTCCATTAACAACTGCGTCATCCAAGGATCCTATCCAGTGTGCCTTTAAATGTTCCCAAATTTTCAGCTTCAACCACATCGTTGGGGAGTTTGTTCCCGATTGTGAGGAAGAAGTGTGAAGAAGTGTGAAAAGGTTCAGTTCCTCAGTCTCTCAGTAGGACATTCCCTTCAGACCTGGAATAAGTCTGGTTGCTCTCCTCTGAACTGCCTCTAGAGCAGCGATATCTATCTAAGTCCCTCTGAATAGCCTGTGCTGCCGAGATTGTATCTGCTGAGCCACCTATTTTAGTATCATCTGCAAATTTGACAAGTTTGCTAACTATCCCAGAGTCCAGATCATTAATATAGATTAGAAAAAGCAAAGGCCCTAGTACTGATCCCTGTGGAACTCCACTAACAACCTCACTCCAGTTAGAAGTGACTCCTCTAATCGACACCCTCTGTTTCCTATACATCAACCAGTTCATAATCCAACTACTTACATTAATGCCTGAATGCCTACAGCTTCCAATTTGGGGATCAGTCTTTGGTGTGGAACCTTATCAAAAGCTTTTTGGAAATCTAAGTATATCATATCATATGCTTTCACGTGATCTACAGCTGCAGTTGGATGTTCAAATAATTCTAATAAATTAGTAAGACATGATCTGCCTCATCTAAACCCATGTTGACTATCTCCAAGAATATGGTTTTCATTGAGATGCTCCTCTATTTTCTGTCTAATAATTTTTTCCAACATTTTACAGGTGATGCAGGTGAGACTGATTGGTCTGTAATTTCCTGGCTCAGTTTTGTCCCCTTTCTTGTGGATTGGTATGACATTTGCTGTCTTCCAGTCAGTCGGCACATCCCCTGTTCCAAGTGTCATTTGGAATATTTGAGTTAGCGGCCTATAAATAATTTCCTGTAAATAAAGTACTGTTGGAAATATCCCATCTGGCCCAGGTGATTTGTTTGTTTTTAATTCTGCTAGTTCCTTTAGTACCACCTCCTCATTTATCCTGATCTCTCTTAGGGTTTGACTGGACTGATTGTTAACCTGTGGCATGTTATCTGTTTTTTCTTTTGTAAAAACCTCTGTGAAATACTTGTTTAGAACATTTGCTACATCTTGTTCGTTTTCCAAGATACTTCCATTTTTACCATTTATCTGTTTCACTTCCTCCCTTATTGTCCTCTTGCTGTTAGTATTGAAGAAAGCTCTTTGCATTAGTTTTAGCTCCAATAGCTGTTTCTTTCTATTTCCCTCTTTGCTTTCCTGATCCCTTTCTTAAGATCTCTTTGCAGCTCAACATATTCTTTGTATTTTCTTTAGTCTCTATCCCTTTTGCATGAGCTATACAACATTTTCTTCCTCTTTATATTTTTTTGCATACCTCTATTAAACCATTTTGGCCAGTGTTTTTTGGTCCTCAATTTGCTAAGTTTTGGTACGAATTGCTCCTGAGCCTCAAGTAGTATATTCTTAAAATATACCCATCCATTTTCAACTAACTCTGTATCCAGTGTGCTCCAGTCTACCTCTTCTAAGTGCTGTCTCATACCTTCAAGGTTTGCTTTTCTAAAATTGTAGACCATTGTTTTAGATTTGGTACTTTTTTTAAGTATGCCTCAAAGCTAACCATATTGTGATCACAGTTTGCCATTGGTTCTCTAACTAGTGTCCCTCTGACTCAGTCTTGGTCATTTGAAAATATCAAGTCAATGCATGCACACTCCCTGGTTGGTTCCCTGAAAAATGGAGTTATAAAGCAGTCATTTACCATCTCAACCATTTTTATTTCTGCTTCTGTAGTCCCAACTGGGCTTTCCCAGTCTATGTTTGGGAAATTGAAATCAGGCAGTCCTGATTACACTGTACAATGCAACATCTTTCTGAATATCTGAGTTGGGTGGTATGTAACACAATGTCATTTTTGACATATAATGCTAACCCACCACCTCTTTGATTTTGTCTGTCTCTCCTAAACTGTGTGAATCCTTTCAACTTGTATTCATCCCCATCATTTTCTGTAAACCATGTTTCTGTCACTCCTATAACATCATAGTCACACACCAGCACTGTGGCTTCTAGGTCTAACATTTTGTTCCTTGTACTCCTGGCATTGAGGTACAAACATTTCAGGACTTTCCTACTTGTAGTTTCCCTTTGTTTTTTTTCCTTAGTGGAGCATCTCCCATTAGCAGAGCTCCCTGCCCCCCTGGTTCCTAGTTTAAAAGATTCTCAATTACTCTGCACATACGCTCTCCCAATGCATCAGCCCCCTTCTGTTTAGATGTAGACCGTCCGGTTTGTACAGGTCTCATCTATCCCAGAAGAAAGACCAATGTCATAACCCTAAAACCTTCTTCCCTACACCAAGCTTTCAATCACGTGTTCAACTTTCTAATCTCTGCCGGTCTCCCTGGCCTGGCACGTGGTACCGGAAGTATTTCAGAGAAAACTACTGTGGAGGTTCTGCTCTTTAGTTTTGTTCCTAACTTTTTAAATTTGTCTTGCAGAAACAGAAACAGCTACAGTAACAATTGATGTGGTAACACATTATACTAAGGTGTTATTAATGTTTTAATGTATTCATATATAAATGTTTAATAGATTATGAATATATACTTTAGTAAAGTTATAACTCAGTTATAGCAATACATGGAAAGGCCACAGGTACTTAAAAAGTGTCCATCTATCAAATAATTTATCAACAGGTTATAAATAAAACTTCACTACTGCTTTGACACATTCATAATAAACAATTTTACACTTCTTGATTTGTATACGTCATTTATAAGAGGGACACTTTTTAGATACCAGTTTGACTTTTTGGCAATTCTGTGTATTGCTATAACTGAATTATAACTTTGTTGATTAGCAACATCAGGTAAGCTAGGGCTAACACAGGACCTGTGAGGTTTTGTTTTGTGCAACGGTCTTATCACAAGGTCTTACGTAAGTCCAATTTCACAGGACTTAGACTAAGGCTAAGACTTACAATAAGACCTTTTTAATGCAACCGGCTGCATATTCTTAGCACAGAGAATTCTAGCAAATCCAAAGGCATTTTATTAAAATGAAGGCAAAAAGCAAATTGATGGAAATATTTTATTTAAAAAAAACAACTATAATGCACAAATAATGATTCCATTTATATTATTTAATTGAGTACACAGAAAACCAATATATAAATACATTTAATAAAAAAAACACAGCTTTCCAAATACAAATCATGAAAACAAATTCTAAGATTCGCTGTATGTCTTTCTCAATGCTTCAGTAAGTTTATTCAGGAAATCAGCTATCTTAATTTCATTTTTTTGTTTCAGTTTGCACTTCCTTGTCTGTAAAGAGAAGAAAAAAGAAAGAGAACACATACATAATTTCACTTTTTGTCATTAGGTAACATCATGTCTAATGTTGGAGTTTCAGTTTCATTTGAACACTTGGATTTTTCCCCTTAAACCTTTGGAAGAATACAAGCTACATTTTAGATGAGTAATGCAATCATTGTAATACACAACCTATTGTATTCATATTGCTGATTTCAGAAAGACCCAGTCATTGCTCTGGAGTATGATCATAATTTTTATTAACCACATAAATAACACCCAGTCCTGGTCTAGCCCAAGATCTTGGAATGGCCTTTGTGCCATGGCTTGTTTAGTGTTCATGCTTTGATGCCTTAATAAAATCAGTTTGCACCCCACATCCTTTCACACATATTTACCCCAATAATTGCCATTACTGTGTTGTAACAAGGCTATTGTGTATTCTTTAAAGGATTATAAAATGTGGAACCTATGGAAATCTATGTGGTATCAGGAAAGGATGTTATTTTTCCGTTAGCTCAAGGTAGACCCTTGGTTCCACCACTCATCTCTATTGCAGCCTTGGATGCCAATAAACCCTTGATCGTGGCAGTGATTTCCAGGGTCAGTTAAGTAATACAGTATCAATAAAATCAATGCACAATACAAATGACTGGGATTGGGAGTCACAATCATCCATCCCTCTCATATAATCAGTTTGTGCTTTTCACTTCTTGTATTAGTCAACGTTAATTTAGCAAATGACAACCTCTTTTATATAATATATACACATAACAGTGTCATTACCCTTTTATACATAGTTCTGAACAATATGGTGATGCTTTCTTTCATGTGGACACATTTCTGTGAATCCTGTATGTTTTTCAAGACCTCCGCTCCTTTACACAGCAGCTTAGAGATACGTAAAACCTGTTTGAATAGATAATGATTTAAGGTGTTTATTGTTTCTCATGAGTTTTCACACACACACACACACACAAAGACTGTGTGTGATGAAGACAACTCATATGCAGGCTTCAAGACATTGACGCCTATACAAAGAACATCCATTTTATCATATTTTGATCTGAGAACAGAAATTGCAATATCAAACAAAATACAGTGGCAGTGTTGATTGAGGGGGAGTAGACCAACAAATACACTGCTGCTACCCCTCCGCCCGACCCAGGCAGCACTGAGAGCTGCCAACCACCCAGCGATACTTTCATTGTGGAGCAAAACTATACAAACATAACCGTTATATTTTTAGCTACATGCTCAGAAGCATTCATCCACCATACTGTACAGTACAACAACTTTTCCCCAAAAATGAATGAATTAATTTTATCATACTCAATTGATTCAATTATATTTCTTGGTGGGAATTCAATACAATTTCCAAGTGAGTTTAAACATGTCAGAGAGATGAAGAGGACGAGAGACAGAGACATAGTAATAGTATAGTAATACACACTCACTCCTTCATTTTGGAAAATATTTATGGGAAAAAGTATCTGTTGCTTACCCTTTTCTTTTGAAATACATTTGGCACAAAGATGTCACATTTATCCTAAACAAAACGATAGAAAAATACAAATAAATTAGCATTTCCATACTTCCAGCCAGAGGCAGCAAGCAAGTAAGCAGGTAAATAAGATAGATGCAAGAGAAATTAACTTACTGTGTCTATATATGTAACTGCCTTCATGATTTCCTTTATTTTGAGATTGTTGCTGTGCACAGCAAGGACCAAGAAGTAAAGCAGAAGAAAGACTTTGGCAAGCTTCATGATTTCAATGAGCTAACAGAGACCTGAAGCAACGCTAGAAAGATACTAAAGATTACCCCTTTTTAAAGCAGAGGTAACATAAAGTATTTGCTGAATAAGGTAAAAATGACTCATTTCAATATCATACCTTTAAGGTCGATTGAGTTTATCAGATCAGATTCTGTAGAATTTAGAAGACAAACTAAAAGTATAAGGGGTGTAAAATAATATAATGACACTCCCACACTGATACACATATGTATTTTAGTGGGAGTGTATTAATACAAAGGTATATAAGACATATATGCTTTTCATAGCAATGAATAAACTGCTGACTATTTTATCATTATAAGTTAATCCGAGGTGAAATGCAATTTCAATGTATATTGCTGAAGATAAAACAAACCTGTTTCATTATCATCAGTTTGCCTTTTTATTTTAACAAAATATATTAAAATTAATAAAATGGTGCATAACCATAATGAAGTATTGACTGGGTTTTGCAGGAGTATGAATTATTGTGTTCTTGTCACCAGCAAGACGTTGATGGTCAGGCAGATTAACTAGACCAGTCAGGGTCAGGATGGTTTCAGTCACAGGTAATATACAATTTTGGGAAATCAGCCTAACTGTGTGGGGGCAAACTGTCTTTGCCTTGATATGGATATCTCAGAAAATATATTTTAAAAGGCATTTTAAGCATGTAAATATCACATTAAAACATGCAGTTTCTCAGATTAAGCATTCACTGTGTTGACCACCATACGTTTTAACAAAATGTATAAACACCATGACTATCTGTGTGAGGTTTGTTCAAATTTTATGAACACTCCTAGTGTACCACATAACAGCATCCTGTGCAAGCTCTGTTCTGGAAGCAGAGAAGTTTCTGCGAAAAATAAGGTAGTTGCTGAGAATAACTTAGATATTTGTGTGTCTAATCCTAAAGTGTGTCAAGAGTGTTTGTAAGTCAAGGTCTTGTGAAGTGTGTCTCTCATTGTACAAGAAATGTAATTTCATAGTTTGTGAAGCCTTGCTCAGCTTCACGCCCAAACTGCATGAGACGGCAGCTCTTATGCAATAAGAGACACATTTCACACAACGTGTTAACTTATTTAAGAGGATCCAGAACTTCATTCAGCTGTTGTTTGGAAGGACACGAAGAGCTGTCAGTTTTAAAAGTCTTGGTGATGGTATAGACGTGCCAAGAAAGACAACATAGCCAAGTTAGCGCATTTTAGGGAAAAAGACGTGACAACAGGCGTATCTTCTAGAGCGGTTGAATGGTTACATGCAGCTAACTGACAAAGACATTTATTTATTTTAAACACAAATCTTTTAATTTCATTTCATTTCAGCCTTTAATTCCAGAATATGATTATGTACTTCAAAGCATTTAATATTAATGCAGTATTTCCCAATAGTAAATGACCTAGACATAGCGGTCTGTTTCAGATTTGCTGATGGAGGGGAAATCGCAGCAGCGAAAAAGAGCAGGGGTGGTGAGGGGGTGTAGCGGTAGGGAAACGAGTGCAAGGGGGGGTAAGTGGTGAGCAGGGGGCAGAGCAAGAGCAAGGGCGTTTCATTAATTAATTACTTTTCCCCCCGAATAGTCACACATTGTTTTGGCCAGGCGGGAAACATAACTGCAGGGAACCTGAAATGACTGACACCAACATCTATGTGCAACGGTCTCCAATATGTTTAATTTGCTTTGGTTCACAGAAGATTTTTCTTGCATGGGTTGTTTTATTACTGCACCAGAAGCATCATATATTTAATTCCAATGCATTACTAACAGATTTACAGATTACTTAAAAAATGATGTGAATTTCAGAAGGCAAACATACAGGAGTACAATTAATAAAGAACTACATGCTTGTGCAAGTTAATCATTCTTTCTAGCGATCTCTCGGAACACTTTCTGAAGACATTTATTCACATTAGCGCTATATCTTTATCAGTAATACAAATGTGCAAGTTATCTTTCAAAATATCTAACCCTTATAATCTTTCAATTCTGCAGAGACATATGTATGCTGCAATTTGAAAGGGAGATGCTTTGAAGAGATTGTTACTGTTCAGTTTCAAGTTAAATCAGTAAAAAACGTATTTTTAAACAAAACAGAAAAATCAAGGTCTGCAACCCAACGTCAACATTTACAAATCACAATGCACATCTGTGTTTAAGGAAAACAGGCGAAACATCATTGGAAATTAAGAAACTTTTTCCATTTTAAAGGCTGGGATGCAATTATTATTATTTTTAATTATTGTTTATATCTTCAAACCCACTTCCAAGATAACATACATAAAGTCACAGAGATTTTGATGAACTGAAGGAGAACGAACAGCAACTTCCTCTCAGCATGCCACCTTGTGATGCTCTTCAGGTCAATGAAGATATGAGTTTAGCGATGCAACACTTGACTTCACAATCTCTGAGCACTGCTCAATGTTCTTTTTAATCCTGTAGAAATGCTCCACGTACTCTGAGCGGCCCAGCAGCTCCACAAAGTCTTCATCGTGGGTGATGACCAACAACTGGAAGTTACGTTGCCTGGAACGGCTCTTAATGATCCTGTAAGAAGGAAATCAGTGATATAACAATAATAATAATAATAAAGCTTTGTTGTCCATTAAAAGAATGTTAAAAAGTAGAGGAAAAAATGAGCCAAGAGATTCAGAGGATGCAAATTATCATTATCATTTGTGTAGCTTTCCTTCTGACTGCTTGATGTAGCAGATATTCTGAGTACAAACAGCAGGTAAAGTACGCTCATAGGTAGGAAAATGGTCTCTGTACTCATCCAAAAAAAACCCGCTTATAATCTATAATTATTATAATCTATTACATTGCATTATAAGCTGTTAACAAGTCAATAATCAAACTTAGGAAAGAAACAAAACCCAGGAACTGTTATTATGTTTTTGGTGGCACTTCTGGTCCCGGATTTAAAGATGGCTACCAGGGTTGGGGTCAATTCCACTATCACTAATTCAATTCCACTTCAATTCTTTAACCCTTTAAATTCCATCAAATAAATTCATTATCCAAAACACTTTCCTAAATTCCTTTTCAATTCATCTCAATTCCAATTCGATATTTCTCCCACAGCAATTCCTTCCTTCTTTGTTACCATCACTTTTTTACCATCAAAGTTTTCAAAGTGATCAAACACCACAGGCTTCTCTGACATTGTGAAAGTGTTTGTCCAAATCGGTAGGCAGTGGGTCCTCAGCCAGTCCAGGTTCAATCACAAAATCAGGGTTCTCAGTAACAGTCCAAGTCAAAAACACAAGCAATCCTTAAAAATATATATATATGAACACAGTCAAAACCACAATCCTTCTACCCAACAAACAAGGAGAGCGAGGTAGGTCCTTATACACTCACCTAAAGGATTATTAGGAACACCATACTAATACTGTGTTTGACCCCCTTTCGCCTTCAGAACTGCCTTAATTCTACGTGGCATTGATTCAACAAGGTGCTGAAAGCATTCTTTAGAAATGTTGGCCCATATTGATAGGATAGCATCTTGCAGTTGATGGAGATTTGTGGGATGCACATCCAGGGCACGAAGCTCCCGTTCCACCACATCCCAAAGATGCTCTATTGGGTTGAGATCTGGTGACTGTGGGGGCCAGTTTAGTACAGTGAACTCATTGTCATGTTCAAGAAACCAATTTGAAATGATTCCACCTTTGTGACATGGTGCAATATCCTGCTGGAAGTAGCCATCAGAGGATGGGTACATGGTGGTCATAAAGGGATGGACATGGTCAGAAACAATGCTCAGGTAGGCCGTGGCATTTAAACCATGCCCAATTGGCACTAAGGGGCCTAAAGTGTGCCAAGAAAACATCCCCCACACCATTACACCACCACCACCAGCCTGCACAGTGGTAACAAGGCATGATGGATCCATGTTCTCATTCTGTTTACGCCAAATTCTGACTCTGAAATCGAGACTCATCAGACCAGGCAACATTTTTCCAGTCTTCAACTGTCCAATTTTGGTGAGCTTGTGCAAATTGTAGCCTCTTTTTCCTATTTGTAGTGGAGATGAGTGGTACCCGGTGGGGTCTTCTGCTGTTGTAGCCCATCCGCCTCAAGGTTGTACGTGTTGTGGCTTCACAAATGCTTTGCTGCATACCTCGGTTGTAACGAGTGGTTATTTCAGTCAAAGTTGCTCTTCTATCAGCTTGAATCAGTCGGCCCATTCTCCTCTGACCTCTAGCATCAACAAGGCATTTTCGCCCACAGGACTGCCGCATACTGGATGTTTTTCCCTTTTCACACCATTCTTTGTAAACCCTAGAAATGGTTGTGCGTGAAAATCCCAGTAACTGAGCAGATTGTGAAATACTCAGACCGGCCCGTCTGGCACCAACAACCATGCCACGCTCAAAATTGCTTAAATCACCTTTCTTTCCCATTCAGACATTCAGTTTGGAGTTCAGGAGATTGTCTTGACCAGGACCACACCCCTAAATGCATTGAAGCAACTGCCATGTGATTGGTTGGTTAGATATTTGCATTAATGAGAAATTGAACAGGTGTTCCTAATAATCCTTTAGGTGAGTGTATATATATATTTTTTTTTGTAATGTTATGGAGGTTTGTTGCACTCAGTGCTTATTACAGTGTGGAACCTAGTCGCAGCAATTCCTGGTTATTAGCCAATAGAATGTGACGTATTAATATGGAATGTCCTATATAGAGCTGGTGTTAGTTAGTCAGTGAGTTGATTGCTCGCAGATTCCAGGTTCGGCATCTCTGCAGGCATTCTGGACTGGGGCAAGAGCGGCACTTTGTACTCCTCAAAAACACAACACAAAAACAGGTATTCAGTTTTCCTGATTTCTATACATAAGCAGCTAAAATGTGCATCGTTTGTCGTGTGGACATATGTCAACCTCATCTCTAAAATATAAAAGTGCACACACGACCGGGGGGTCACGGTACCACAGCTTGTGTTCACCTAGAAACCCCTACGTCAGGGGTGGAAACAAATGATTTCCAATGCATTTCTAGCAATGCACACGCCAAGAATAGTGCATCCTCACCCGCTTCAATTACAGACCCACCGACACAGATCTGTGATTGACCAGCACCAGGAACCGCGTCTATTTTGCATATATAATGTTGGTTGATATGTGTTTTTTGCTGGTGATATGTGGTTGTGAAGAAAAGATATATCTGAGTCCAAATCTGCCTGTTTTCATGGAGATTTTGAGCTGTTTTTTTTTACTTCGAAATGACTCAGAATCGCGCATTTCAGCTCTCCAATTGTCAAAAGCTTCTGGGGGACGCCCAGACCCCCCACCCTGAATTACTCAATCGTCTTCGCCCTCATTTTTCAACACTAATCTTAAATGCTTGAATCTAATAAGACACAAAATGCTTGAAAAGCTTCTATTATGTTTATGTATATGACTACAATAATCTTTAACAAAAATGTAAAAGTGGTCTGAAACTGTTTTAATACTAATATATACAAGTATTTATACATTTTATTTTGGTACTTTGTCAAATGAATGTACTAAATATAAGCAACGGGGTAAATTACTAATTCACAGAATTGTGTGTGTGTTGGAAAGGGGCATAAGGTGTGACCCCTCATGTCTGGACCTTGACCAAGAAATGTGGACCCTGACACAAAATAAATGATTAACCCCGTTATAGAGGATTCATAATTAATTAAAAGGGTAAAATGGTAAAATAATTAAAACAAGGCGCATTTCCAATTCAAATTCTGAAGTATGAGATATTGTTATTTGAAATACAACAACCATTAAGAATTAAAATTGGAACTGAGTTGGAATTAACCCATGAATTTCAATTTAAATTGAATTGACCCCAACACCCAAAATGGTGCATTTGTATCTTTGTAAATCAGTTGGGTTTCAAGTTTTAGCCACTCTCTCTAAAAGGTGAAAAAAACTAACGTAAAACAATGAAAATGTTCTGTACCCTGAAAAAGGAGTCATGTGTAAGTGCCTGGCATACTCACTCCACTAAAGCATGGGCCAGAGACTCAATGTTCTCCCGGTCCAGGTTTGTAGTTGGTTCGTCCAGAGCGAGAATGCCACAGTTCAGACAGAAGGTCTCGGCAAGAGCAAGACGGATGATAAGAGAAGCCAGCACCTGGGGACAAGAAGTGCCACAAAGAGAAACATCAGGGTAGAGTTTCAACACTCGGGTGACTTTCCATCAGCAGATATTCTGAGAACCCAGCAACTTTAATTTGAGAGTGATTTGCTTATGAAGACAGTGTATTCAAAGAGACAATTTGTATTTTTGTCAATGAAATGCACCATTATTAGACTGTATTCTATATTTATGTATTTGTGTGTGTGTTCGTTTACAGTCCATGCTGTATCTAAGCCCCTGTGTTACTAATTCAGTTACTGGCACTGGTGGCAAGATCGCACTTGATAATGGGCAACTACACTGAAGAGGAAATGGGACCATGAAGGTGCCAGAACACTACATCAATTTTCCACATCCTCTACTGAGTAATAAACCCACAGATCAAAAGATACAATACTTGAAGAAAGGCAGACCTTTTTAACATCGACATGAAAATCCAACCAGGAATATCATGCTGTACTTCAGCACTTACTGCTACTTAGACCCATAGAGCAATCTACAAAACCTTTGCTCACAAAATGACCATCTCTTCAAAAATGTTGCCTAAGATGCTTCCAAAAATAAAAGTGCAATTCAGAAACACTTACATAAATAAAGTTCAGTGACAGGAACATGTACATATATGGAAGAAGGTATGGTTTCTCAGAAAAAAGATGGCTTTGTTAGATCATGATAACTAGATCTCTTATCAAATTTTGTAATGTAATTTACAGAAGAAAAAAATGCAAATCATCAGAATAGTAAAATCAGATTTTGTTTCAAGGGAATGCACAAAGCTCATTAATTATCTTGTAGTAATTCACACTGGTCATTAAACATCTGTTCATTAGGGACTACATTAAATATAAGGAAGCTTTACTTTCTGTTTTTATTGTTGACAGTATTAAGATGTTTAACTAGTTTAACTGAATTTGTGTTGAAAACCCAATGATAAAAATGACCTTATTAACTGATGGATAATTTCAATATAGATATATTTATGTATCACACCTTTAGGTTGCTTAAGTGCTTGCCATTCAAGCACACTACACTCCTGCATCTTGTTCACTGCATCTACTACTCCTCCGGCATGCTGTAAAAGGCACCACTTGGCCATACCTTCTGCCCAGCACTACATCTGCCTCTCATGTCCAGCGCTGTGTCCCCCTTGACCATGACAACGCGGTAATTGTAGGTTCTTCTCTTCACGTTGGCCGAGACGTTCTCGTCCACATCGGAGCGGATCTCCACGTACTCGATGTCTGGAAGGAGGAGAGCGAGTATTTCATTGTCATTTGTAACCACAGGAAGATGCAGATGAATGAATTATATGCTTTGTGGAGACGCTCAACAGACTACATGACCAAGTCTGGCACTGAGAGTTGTGGGGGGGGATCATTTAAATTATATGAGAAAAGATAACGTTGGCCATCTGAAAGGACAGAGAGTCTTCTAGAAAGGCTAATTGATTACAATGGCTAAACTGTTAGTTTATTCTCACCTTGTCCTCGGTAAGTGCTTCTCCATAAGTCTCGGACAATCTTGTTGATCTCCTCCATTTTCATACTGTGGAATTTCATAATTGCTCTATCGAACAAAAACATGGAACATGGATTGGTTAAAAAAAAACAAGAATAAACATTTTTATGTGACTTTTCATTAATTTAACATACTTTTCAACACTAGATGGTGCTATTTTGTATATATTTTGTCAAACTTGAATAAATTAATCAAATGTAACTATAACTAAATTAATCCTGCAAAAAAAAAACTAATCATTACCATATGTTTCAAAAGCTATAAAATATTATACTTAACATTACACTATACACCTTTTCTGCTTTCAAACTGCAGAAAGACACAGCAGGTTTACAGTTAAGTTAAATGCCTGGCACTATACAGCCAAAACTGGAATTTGCTTATATTACACTGTCAGACAGTAAGGGATCAGACCTGTTGAAAGAAACATGATTCATGTATAAAATGTAAATAATATGTATGTATATGTGTAATGAGCATTCAATATGTAACCTGATAAAGGAAACGCTCTTTTAACCACAGACACATAAGATGTATACTGTGTACTTTAAAGTAAGCAGGGAGCATTAAAATAATAAAACATAATAAAAATGTAATTAGCATAATAGAACGTTTCCTTTTTTAATAAGCATTTTCTTTGCTGTAGGAATTTCATTTAATGGCTTTAAAAAAACAAACCGGAAACAACACATTGTTGAAACCATAAAAGAGCTCATTACACCAAAATAAATTAATATGCAGACTTGAGTATGGAAACTCCCTTCATTTGTGGACTTTCAGCTTCAAAAAAGAAAACTCCACTTATCAAAGCAACAGTCCATTCTAGGTATTATAATGCACTTTCTGAAATGAATCATCACAATGCTGTCAGACAGAAAAAAGGCCTGAAAAAAGAGACCGATGTTATCTTGCAGATAACATACATTTTAAAGTTCAAAGAGGTTCAGAAGTTTGGATGCTGATTACATTATCTTTACATTAAGATTCTGCTTTGAAATAAACAATATACAAAATAAATACACTTCTTGTTTTTTCTTAGGTTGTCATATTTCTTTAATGGAATTTAATGGAATCAGGGAATTCTACTGCTAAGCTAAGTGGATCCCCCAAAGAGACACTGTGCATGCATTGTAGATGAACACAAAGTGAACAAAACTGATTCGATACCTTTTTTATTATAAAAATTAAGTTGAGAAGAGACCTGATGAGAATGATTTTCACTGCAGTTTTCTATGGTTTCTGAAACTGTTCATGTTGCTAAGTGATCATTATCTTCTTGTGTTTGAAGTGATAGTCACTTCCTGTATTAGATAAGAAGATGCAATGCATTTGTTTTCCCTCCATAACTAATATAAATCATAACTCTTAAATATATTTTATTTCAATTTATTGTTTACATCAGTGTTTCTTAACCTTTTTTGACTTGTATATGACCTCTTGGACATTCTATCAACTGTGTACCCCCTCAATACCTTTTACATTTCTAAATATAAAATGTATGTATAGCTGTGAGTGGTACACATATAGGCTAATATGTCCTTGATGCATTTACCATCCATTACATTTTTTTAATATGCAATGGAAAATAACATGTTTTAGCTATATTATGTCAGATGAAAGTCAAATATACAGTGTCCATAGAAAATCTACACCACCTTTAAAAAAGTTCCTTATGTTCCTTTATAGCCTGAATTTAAATTTAAAATGCAGTAAAAAAATAAATAAATAAATAAATAAATAAATAAATAAATACTTCCAAGTGGAAAACAATGTAGAATATTTGTAGAAAATGTATTCAAAATAAAAACTGAAATAACTTGTCCACCCCCTTAATAAATTAATCAGTTCCTTTAGGTTACCTCTGCTGGGTAGTGCATTTCAAAGCAAATTCTCAATAATGAGCACCAAAGCACTTTTAAGTGAACTCCAGGACAAAGTTGTTGAAAGGCACAGATCAGGGGATGGGTATAAAAAAATAAAGCCTGGAATATCCCTTGGAGGCAGTCAAGACAATTATTAAGAAGTGGAAGTTGTATGGCACCACGAAGACCAAACTGGATGACCGAGCAAGAAGGAGACTGATCAGAGAGGCCACTAAGAGGCCAATGGCAACTTTGCAAGAGCTACAGGCTTTTATGGCCAAGACTGGTCAAGGTGTGCATGTGACAGCAATATACCAGGCACTGCACAAATCTGGCCTGTATGGTAGGATGGCAAGAAGGAAGCCATTACTCAAGAAAGCCCACCTGATACATTCAGTAGATTCTGTAGTCATGTGGCAAAAAGTGTTTTTAACTTTTTGGCATAAATGCAAAGCATTATGTTTCGCACAAATCCCACACCGCACATCACCCAGAGAACACCATCCCTACTGTGAAGCATGGCAGTTCATGGTTGCATGGTGGGGATATTTCTCATCGACAGGGACTGGGGAACTTGTCAGGAAAGAAGGGGAAATTAATGGAGCAAAGTACAGAAACACCCTTGAGAAAAACACCTGATTCAGTTAACTCTGTAGAAAGAAGATCAATCCTAAACTTAACAGAAGCCTAAGAAGTCAAACCCTAATTTCATCACTGAACCTGTAACCGTTAAGCCATTTCTACCTTCATCTGTAACCCTAATTTTAATTTACTATTACAGATATTTTTATTTTCATTTTTTTTTATTATGAATTGTTTCTTAAACATAAAAATATATACAATTCATGAGCCTAAATTCTTAATAATATTCTTTACTTTGTTAATATTCTTTAAGCACCATAGGTATACTTTTGTGTGCAACTCTTCAAACAGAAGTATTGCGTCACTGCATCTCATATTAGTTTCCAGGGAACATCATAAATACCATGTAATACCATGTAACAGGTAGCTTTGACAGATGAGTGTTTTGTGTTGTACACTTTGATTAACTAGCCAATATCCTGATCTCACAGGCAGGACCTATACATCTCTGCAACATTACTTATGAGCATGAGAGTGTGTGGTTGCACAAAGGATATCCATGTCTCACAGGGTATTACACATGTCGTCTGCACCTCATCTAAGTTTAGTGGCAAATGCAGCAGTGCAGACAGAATTCATCATGAAACCAACATAATTTCCTGTCCAACTGGATACACTGTCACAATTTCCTTTCTGGGTACAGACATCCCCCCCACACTCACTACGTTATTGATTCTGATGTAACTCGGTGTAAACTGGTGTAAAACTGATATAAACGGGACCTTATTTTCATAGAATATGTTCTAAAGGGGCGGTGGATTCCTGAATAGCCAACCAGAGCCCATTTCCTCTTGTTATGGCTCAAAAATGCTGTTGAATACATTACATGCTAATTGATAACATATGTACACTCACCTAAAGGATTATTAGGAACACCTGTTCAATTTCTCATTAATGCAATTATCTAACCAACCAATCACATGGCAGTTGCTTCAATGCATTTAGGGGTGTGGTCCTGGTCAAGACAATCTCCTGAACTCCAAACTGAATGTCTGAATGGGAAAGAAAGGTGATTTAAGCAATTTTGAGCGTGGCATGGTTGTTGGTGCCAGACGGGCCGGTCTGAGTATTTCCCAATCTGCTCAGTTACTGGGATTTTCACGCACAACCATTTCTAGGGTTTACAAAGAATGGTGTGAAAAGGGAAAAACATCCAGTATGCGGCAGTCCTGTGGGCGAAAATGCCTTGTTGATGCTAGAGGTCAGAGGAGAATGGGCCGACTGATTCAAGCTGATAGAAGAGCAACTTTGACTGAAATAACCACTCGTTACAACCGAGGTATGCAGCAAAGCATTTGTGAAGCCACAACACGTACAACCTTGAGGCAGATGGGCTACAACAGCAGAAGACCCCACCGGGTACCACTCATCTCCACTACAAATAGGAAAAAGAGGCTACAATTTGCACAAGCTCACCAAAATTGGACAGTTGAAGACTGGAAAAATGTTGCCTGGTCTGATGAGTCTCGATTTCAGAGTCAGAATTTGGCGTAAACAGAATGAGAACATGGATCCATCATGCCTTGTTACCACTGTGCAGGCTGGTGGTGGTGGTGTAATGGTGTGGGGGATGTTTTTCTTGGCACACTTTAGGCCCCTTAGTGCCAATTGGGCATCGTTTAAATGCCACGGCCCATTGTTTCTGACCATGTCCATCCCTTTATGACCACCATGTATCCATCCTCTGATGGCTACTTCCAGCAGGATAATGCACCAGGTCACAAAGGTCAAATCATTTCAAATTGGTTTCTTGAACATGACAATGAGTTCACTGTACTAAACTGGCCCCCACAGTCACCAGATCTCAACCCAATAGAGCATCTTTGGGATGTGGTGGAACGGGAGCTTCGTGCCCTGGATGTGCATCCCACAAATCTCCATCAACTGCAAGATGCTATCCTATCAATATGGGCCAACATTTCTAAAGAATGCTTTCAGCACCTTGTTGAATCAATGCCACGTAGAATTAAGGCAGTTCTGAAGGCGAAAGGGGGTCAAACACAGTATTAGTATGGTGTTCCTAATAATCCTTTAGGTGAGTGTAAATATAAAAGGTTAAACAGGCACTATAGACCCTAAACTTAAAATATTTGACCTTTTCCCTCCTTTAAGCTCAGTACAAGCTGTAGCATTGCCTTTTAAGTTGGTGCACTGTCTTGGCTACCGCTACAATACCACAGTATAAACTGTCAATTTGTTGAAATAAATGACACTACACTGCTATTCACATATTCTTTAAGTCCCTTAATTTTCATCTCTCTCTGTATTGTCAGTTTGTATTCTTCCATTGTTCCATTCTTCTTTTTCTTTGTGTACTCATGTGTTATATGCTTGGATATATTAACAAGCAACCAGACAAAGTGTATTAATAATGGATGGATAGTACCTAATCTTTGAAGGGGTGTCACACTATATACTTGGAAGTGGAATATATACTATACGTCAGAATCACAATAAAACACAAATTGAAAGTTATGATAAAATATTTTGGGCCTACAGTGCATAACAATACACTCAACAACAGGATGTATCAAGGCATTGATTTTAAATGTGCTAAAACAATTGCAAAATAACTGAATGACTCCTTCAAAATGAAAATGGTGAATATTAAGTGTCAAAACCCTGAAAAGCAGTTTTTACTGCATTTCCCGGATTACAGAATTCAACCACATAAACAGACACATGAAAAAAGAAGAAAGGAATATCAACTTACTGGTCTAGAGTCTTGTAATAAATGTCCAAGTCCTTGTTAGCGAGCTCTGTGGTTCGCATCACGATCATCTTCTCCCTGAACTTTTCCTCTGCATCACGATACTGCTCCTCACGTAACTCCTTCCGAAAGCGAAGGATCTCCTCCTCGAACCCTTTTTGTCGGCCCATGGCTAAGCTGCGATTCTTTTTCAGCTCTTCAATCTTATTGTCCACCTCTCTTCGTTCACTTAAAGGTAAAGAAAAAACAAAAATGATACATAAACATTTATTTACAATGGTGCTGCATGGATTATGCAATAACCTTCTCAACAGGTACAACATTTTTATTGGCCACTGTTAACAAGATATGAATGGTAACAGATTTCATCCAAAACCTTAATTTGTTGAAAAGTTCAATATGAATTCAATATCTTTCCATACAAAGGAAAACCACACTTTCCCCTTTTAAGATGTGAAAAAAAAACAGTCACTATGGTAATAATCTGATGCTGATGTCACATTATAGTCTATTTTTATTCCTTTGCACATCACTTTTCAAAACTAAAAGGTGACAGTCTTAGAAGTGATCGCTGTTTACCCTTTAAAAAATATCAGGGAATTATTAAACCAGAAAACTGCAACTCAGTTCAATTCAGGTTAGTATCTGGTATAGAAGTCAAGTTAATAAAATGCAATAAAATAAAAATAAGCATAGACTGATTTACTGTATGACTAAGACTACCTTCTTAGTTGCATTACTTGCATCTCCCCCATTTCCTTCATCAGTGCCTTCCTTTTCTCAGAGACTTCCTGAAGCTCTTCAATTCGCTTCCTTAAGGTCAGGTTATCCTGAAGCCCTCTCTCTTGGATCTATGAAAATACAATACATTTGATTTCATCGAGGATTTCCAAAAGGCTGATCAGATCCAACCATAATATTGATCAAGGAATCCGTACATTTGACTAATGTCAGAGAAAATGTCTGTTCTACAAGAAAACACTACACTAAAAGTATACACTAATCTATTACATACAGAGAACCTGTTAAGGCTATATAATGAGAATAATGAGGACCTGTGTGTTCTTACCTTCTGTGTGTCAATGTCTTGCCTGATATTTCCCATTTCTTTTTGAATTTTCTCTCTCTGCTTTTCTGCTTCATGGAGTTGTGTATTTGTTTCCTGCAGCTCAGCCTCTTTTTGCTACAACATAAAACAGATGTTTTCGCTGACAAATTCACAGAAGACATGCAAATACAAGCTCGAAGGCAGAATCATACGATGATATTACCTCTTTGTATTCGTCCTTTCCCTCCTTTACGTACTTTTCAAATTCTCTCTCACAGGCGTTGATGTTTCTAACTTTCTCCTTAATGGCATTTATCTGAAACAAACGTAAATCCCACTTAAACATCTAACTGGTGTTGTCCAAAACAACTAGCTCATCTTTTTGGTTCTGATTAAGGTTGAACATATATATTTGTGGTGTTATTTTTATGTTTTTGCTTTTTTGTTTTAAGTTAACAAAAGGAAGGTTCACTGAGTAGTCAGTAAACACTTATAAACATTAAATTAATAGTCTGATTAAATCAAAGCAAAGTTTCAGTGAATCCAGACCTTCTCCAGTCCCTCCTCATGTTTCAGCTTTCTCCGCTCTGAGAGGTCGTGCTTCTCCTGCTGTAGTTTTTCCAGAGCAGCAACCAGGGGAGATGCCTGCTCTTTGGCCTCCTAATAGACGCATACAATATGATTTACTATGGGAAAGCACTCTGCATATATATGGTGAACTACAAATAGAAAACACTTTTAAGATGCCTTTGATCAAGACAAATGCAGAAAGGAATCAACTCTGAAGACATATAAACATGTCTGAGAATACACATATGTTTATTCTTTTCTGTGACCATTGTACATGACCAATAATACAATTATTACGATATCAAGACTCATGTACTCCAAGGAGTTTATGGATGATGGAATGAGTTAAGACAGTAGCTTGTGTGTGACTGTTTTACATAAAAATCAGCAGAAAAGGCAACTACCTATTTCTCAAGCTCACAGAGTAAAGGGAATCCCTTCAGATTAAGAGAAACGTGTTGATGAGCAGTTGTTTGAAACTTGTCATGATCTTATACAGCTATGTGCCGATACTGACAGAGAATGATATAAAGGAAGATGTAAAACTGTGATGAGAAGACCAGGCTAAATTGATAACTGTTTATCAGATTATTTCCTTTGCAGGAATCTGAATTAGTTATACATTGATGGAAACATATACATGAAAAGATTCAAATTATTCATCAAGTCACGTCAAATAAAAACCTCAGGAACCACTTATCATTGGGGCGTGCTGATTCACCAGTGACAGCTATCTCAGTTGATCAAACTTCTTGAAATAGGGTCAATTAAGCAACTAAGAAAGCAAAGCAGAAGACCCCGCAAAAAGACGAGAGGAAAAATATTGCAAATTCCAAAAGAGTATGGAAATCTGTTTGATGCCCCCAACTTTAGAACACTTTAGAGTTTGTTCCTCCTTTAACACAGCTGTGGTAAACTGAATATGGCAGATAATAATGTTCGGTTATGGCTTTGTCACCCAAACAGTATTAAAGATAAATGTGGTTAACAACTTCTATGACACCACTGTAATCAATAATCAAAGAAAGCACTGCTTCCTCATTGCTATACTTCATATGAACATTTTTATATTCTCCTTGCATCTGGATTCATAATGGTATTAATTTTAGACACAGGTTTGTAAAGCAATGATATGTGATCAAAGTTACCATTTGAAAGTATTTGTTTACCAGCATCTATATAACTGTTTCGGAGAATCCAGCAAAAGCTCTGATATGTGCAGGGCTTATTATTATTATTATTATTATTTCTTGGTAGACGCCCTTATCCAGGTGTAAAATAAAGTGCAAAAATACAGTTGAGTAAAAGGCATCAATCATTACAAATTCAATTAAACTAAACATAGCAATTCAAAATACATTTTACAAAATCCAATGTACAATTTAAACAAGCAAGTACAGTAAGTGAGGTCCTACATCCTGGACGGTAAAAGCCAAGTGCTGTATGATTTTGTATACATGGGTTTATTAGTATATGGAATCAATTGCCAAGCCACATGTCTGAGGCTCACCCTCTGAAATCATTCGAAAGAGAGAGAGAAGCCGTGAGAGTTTTTCAGAGTTGTATTCATAGGGGTGAACAGAGCTAGGTCAGTAGGTCAATGCTGCAATGCTGGTTTGCAGTTTGCAATCCCATCAGTGAGAAGAATGAGCAATCTATTTTACCTGAATCTCTCTATGGAGAGACTGTATCTCTGTCGAAACCTCTATGCACTGCTCCTCTAGTTGTTGCTGGCGCTGCATGTTGCTGGAAATCTGCAACTTTTCACTTAGTGTCTCATTTACGCTGCTTTTCAAGAACTGGATTTGATCCTGTTGGTCTTGGATCAGCTTTCGCTTCAGTTCTATTTTGCTAGATGCTTAAGACATAAATAAATAAATTAATCAATCACAGGGAGCCAAAATTATATGGAGAACTTACTTTCACAGAGAAACATTGGAGAAATCATATCCAAGTTTTAAGCAATTTCAATTGGATTCTATATATTTATTCTTTAGACTCAAATTACAATAGGTAGTGCAAACTAGCCAAAGCAAACAAGGTAAAAACTAAGACTGGTCCCTGATAACTTGTAGGACGAGTGAAGCAGACGTACTTGTGTCCAGCTTGTGCTGTGCCTCCTGTTTCTCCTGATTGACCTGCTGCACGGTGCGGCTCAAGTCCACACCTTGGAGTTTTGTGGCCTGCTGAGCAATTTTCCGCTCCACATCTTTCAAATCCATCTAGAACAGCACAACAAACAAACTTCTATGACTAAGGCCAGATCTTCCTAAATTAAATCATTAGGTAAAAGGTTAAAGCTGCCACCATAATTTCCATTATGATATAAGCTATTCATTTTTAAAAAGTCCCGTGGGTCAAAATTAGAGATTGTTTGATGATAGCACACACATATAACTGGAAGTCATAGAGACAGGCATGCAAACATACATCTTTGGCATATGAAGATCTTGTCACATCCAGGAAGTTTAATGTTTAATGATATCTCAGAGGCATGGTATAGCACAGTGAAGAGGAAAAAACAAAAAAAAAGTCTTATGCCTTATAGTCTGCTACTTTCCTGCCAGTCTAGTTAGAATGTCATACCAGGAAAGCATTATTAGAACATTGCTATTTTGCACCTGAGCCCACTGTGACGTACATCACTACGAAGGAATTGTGCATCATATCCTTAAACGTTTACCAGAAATTAACAATTTCAATTTACGTATTTCAAAAGTGAATCAGTGTATTTTTACTTCATTGTACCTGGTATCTGTCCATCAGTGAAATGTCCTGCAAGCAGGCTTTCGCAGTTTCTTCTTCCGACATCTGGGTGGCCAAGAGCGTCTCCTGCTCCTCAATGTCACTTTTGAGCCGTTCGATTTCCCGATTTACACTCTGCAACTTGTTCCGTAACTCGGGCAGCTCCTTTTCCTGTAGTTCACTGACAGTTTGCCTGGAGAAATTAAATGATTGGCAGGATTATTATTACAATTAAGCTGAGAGAAACAGCCAAATCACAACGGACCTAATAAACCTAATTCACATATGGGGGACAGTTAAACTGTATTGCAGTTTAACCTCACTATAACTAGTCATTTCACTTAAGCTGGAATGTTTTGCCAGTGACTTTTTTTTTCTATTGAATTGCTCCCAGTCAAAATCATTGTCCTATGAATCTGAAGTGTAAAACATGTAATCATCCCCAGTGGGATAATGTTTTGAGTAACTCTTATCCATCAAGCTGCACTGGGACTTAATGACTGCAGGCCCTTCATTACCTGAACAATGAACATCAATATCTCAGAGCTTTGCAGCAAAGGAAACGCAAAGTATTTTTAATATCATGGTGACCTCTTGTGGCTGCAGTACAGTACTAAAAATTCTCAGCACTACCGGGTAATTTTACAATTTTACTTACGTGGATGAATAACATCAGTAAATGAAGAGCAGTCAGGGTCACACTTTACAGTGCTGTGATTCCTTGTCAATTAAGATATGAATAACACAGGTATAACACATGAATATGCCATAAAGATCATGTGAATTCTGATGTTAATGACGTGTATAACAGGGTTAGGGTTCATCTGCTTAACAACTCAGATGATGTGCATGAGGTATTGATGTTATAATCCTGTGGTATTCATGTATTAACGCATGAGGAATCACAACACCTTATCTTGGAGTGTGTTACCAGAGTCAGTAATTTATTTTTAGTCATTTTAAAAAATAGCAAACCAGGCAGGAGACAAAAGAAAATAAATCTGAGCTCCATGTGACCGAGCAGCAGTACCGTATCGGTTTGAGACCCATCATGTCATCCCTCTTCTTCTGCTTTCTCTTGAGGTCCTGCTCAGTGTTCTTCAGTTTGTCGGGGACGAGGCGCAGCTTGGACTGCATGTCGTTGATCACGTCCTGTAGCTCTGCCTCTGACGGGAACATGCGCTGACACACCGGGCAGCAGGGCTCATTCTCCTCCGTGAGCTGGCTGATGAACTGCGTATACACCGCTGTGGCTCCAGCAAGCATGGCTGTCAACGGAGAGAGGAAACGCAAAGCAATGTCAAGAGATTCCTCGGCCGTTGAAGAACAACCAAACATTTATTAAAGAACTGCTTTATAGATATACAGATATATAGCCACACACACATGGACATTATATTGCATGCAAGTAATGAGAAACTCCTCCCTCCACAGGCATTGGTCATAAGCTACATAGAGGCTTGGCTTTGTGAAGGGCCCAGTTGCTTGTTGTGGTATTATGTCGACATTGATAGAAACGTATGGTGTAGTACCACACATCCACATCAAAACTCAGCTTGTCACCAGTCTCTGCATCTGGGATGAAATGCAAGATCAGTAGGAGTTATATCAGTTATATCAGTACAAGAGGAACTGAAGAATGGCATAGCAATCTATCAAAAGGTGGTCAAGACAATCCCTTCAAGAGCAGCATGCGCCATTGAGGTCTACAACCTGTGAAATATGCTGTGAACAGATGTCTTCTGATTATTTTATTGTTTTTTTCCCCTCCTCATACTTCGGATCACTGACACAAGCCTAAATTTGTGGGTACAGTTATAGTCACCTATATAATGAGTTATGCTGTTGATCATATTGTGCTCACCTCTTTGTTTGGAGTTTTTTTCAATATCATCTTGCAGTTTAGAGAGGTCTGATTCAAAATCTTGACTTCCACATACTTCAAACAGCTTCTCCTCATAATTTGCTAGTTGCTGCTCTTTGCGTTTGATCTCAGTACTAATGTGATTTTTATTCTGCTCCTTCGAAGCCAGGTCCTTACTTAAATTCAAAAATAAGCAATTAAGTATTCACATTCTGCAGTATTATTGCAAAAATACCCTAATCTATTAATCTAAAGCATTTCATACATTTCAACTACCGCAAACCACTTAATTGAACCGAAACATAAAACACAAACACAGAAGTCAGATTTAGTCATACACTGGTTATCTGATGTTACAATGTTTCATACTTGTTATGATTTTTTTTTTATTAACATAAAATTAAAAGGAACATATTTAAACTAACGTTATCCACTAGAGATAGAAAAATGTTCTGTGAACAGTGAACTGGCATAAAATGCAATAACCTACACATACAGAATACTTAGTATTTTTCACTGATATCAATCATAGGTTATTTGCATATTTCACCAATACAATTTTGTAATCAGATCAGCTCACACTTAGTGAGTTTCCCCTTCTGCATGAAACAAAATGGAGAATCATACAGAACATGTACAGTAGGGTTGTGTATCTTCAACAATTAATTTTCAATGTTTCTTCTCAGATCGGTATTAATATGTTTGTGATTATTATTGTATTGAACATGTGTGTTTTAAATAAAACCGCAGTGCATTAAACTCGACTATTTTCAATTCAGAGTACTGTGCATTTAACAGAGGTAAATTTGTATCTGGGCATGTGTGCGTGAGTGTCAGAGGGCTGTAGGGTTTTAATTTTATTTTTGGGGTGTGAATGGCAGACACTTAAAAAAAAAAAAAAAAAAAAAGACGAAATCAAAGTAAAACAGATACAAATTAATGTGAAATCATTGTTTTTTTTCATTTTTGTGAAAATAAGAGGCGCGCCTGTCCATTTTGAGTGCTCAGTCAGTCTGTTTACAGTGATTCCAGTGGAGAGTAGCTGTGCGATCTGGGACTCACAGCGCAGAGCAGAGCAGCGATTTATATGGGATTTTTGTGTGCGTTTTAATCCCAGTTACAAACATTTACGATTAAAATGGAGATGGTTCAGATTAAGTTATTTTGCATACATATACTTAAATGCGCATTTGTAAAGTTGCTTTACGTCACAAATCATTATTTAGTCCGCAATATATCCGTATGAAGATCCCAAGACTATCTTGTTTTCAGCAGCACCTATTTCTTTGTAAACCCGCCTTGTTCTTCTTCATTGGTCAATCGTACACATGCATGTATCATTATAAGAGAAGCCAACTACCTATGAGTAAAAAAAAAAATACACATGCAATTGCTTTATCGGTTTGTTGGCCAGTTTGTGACAAGCGGATCGATATTTGACAGGTTCGCTAATAAATATGGACCAGATTGGGGAATTCGGTGCAGTCGTATCTCAAACAGCTGCACTGGCACATCGATTATGTACAGTAATCAGAATCTTTGTGATTTGTGAAAAGGCCACTAGATGGCATCATACAGTTAAAACATGAATATTCATATTTAAATTATTCACTTCAGACTCTGACATTCACTTCCAATCAGAAAGTTATGTTATCTTTTCCATATGCAAGCTCATGTTTAGAGCCTTATTATATCAAATACAGCAATTGACAGTGTGAAAAGGGTAATATGTAAAAAAAAGTAAACTGATATCTTTATAGGTGCTTAACGCCCATATTAATTTATGAGACGCTTCAGACTTGCATTTTTAATTACATTGATCTGAACAGCAATTGAAAAATATCCAGCAAAAAGAAAATATGATGATCTTCCTTGGCGATGGTAGACATATTTACTTTTCAGCATACTTTATTACATATTATGGTTTATGAAGCTTATGAATACATTTTAAAGCAGTTTCTTTTTGCCACTTTGCATTCATGACAGCTAAAAACATGTATGCTGCAAACGGAAACATGGCGGAATTTTCTTCAGGTCTGGTATCATCACACGATCTGCGTATTCACCCACTAATGAAACGTCACAGAAGTTGCACATTGTGTGTGTGACCTGCCTATTATACCTTTGCAATGTGGATGTAACCAGTCTAAGTAATAAGCACATTTTCCTATGAGGGCTTGTAGGAAGGCTTACAACCTCCCCACATTCTTACGTAAAGGTAATTATTGGTCGAGAATGACCTACTAATGACGAGCCCAGATCTAAGAAGAAGTGGAACTAAATGCAGATGTACGAAAGTCTGAATTGGTTTCTTCCAAATATTATCTTCATAAGCTCTGCGTTTCGAAACAATAAAATTGGAAACTGGAATTATAACAGCATACTCACGTCAGCTTGTACAGTTTGTCTCTGGTGTGGTTAATTTCCTTGTTCTTTGCATGAATCCAGTCTTCCAGCTGTCTTTTATTTGGGAAATAACCCAACAATGACCCCAATTCATCTTGGTGTCTAGATTTAATCTTTCGTACTTGTTCTTCCTTGTCAGCCTACAAAGAGAACATAAAATGTGATTTACAAGGACTGGTCATTTCCAGGTGTACAGATTAAGATTTTTCTCAGCAGAATGACCCAAAAGCAAAAACAGTGGCCAAAAAGGTGTTCTCCATAATTCACAGAAAGTGTTTATATATATATATCCATATCCTTTCTAGGCCTCTGTTAGCATTATTAAACATGCATTAAACATACATGTAAACCGACCAAGTAAATTTCAGAGTTTCCCAATTCTTCTGATGGAAACATGAACCTGTTATATCAGGGTCTATCTGTCCTACCTTATCTTTCTTCAGCATTTCCATCTGAGTCCTTGCCATTGTGTGTGCGTTCAATTGTTCCATCTCCTGGTCTAGTTTGCGTTGTGCTCGGTCAAGCTCTCCTTTCTCACGCTGCAGCTCTAGTACATCTGCTTTTAACGTGTCAACAGTAGAGCTCTCCACCGCGCTCTGCAGCTCGTGCTCCTTGAAGGCAGTGTAAGGGGGAAAGGAAATATGTCTCATTTACAACCATGTGAGCACCCAAAACAGAAGAACAAAGTTCACAACACAAAATAATTGAATATGCATGCTGTGTGGTGCGGTGACGGGACCCTGAGAGCAGTGGGGAGCTCCCATGATTGGCCCGGCTCCTGCACAGTGGAAGGAAGCCAGAACATCTTTGAGTTGGAGCTGGACCAATCATGGGAGCCCTGCTGAAATCACTTTGCGCCTGTACAGGCACTGTACGGCAGTTGATAAAAACTAGGTAGATGGTCTATTTGAACAAGACAGTTCCATATCCCTACAATTACAGCTGGTTGAAAGCCTACCTGAAAGCATGCTATTGACAGTACAAGCCATTTAACTATCCATAACAAGGGGAACTCTTTGTTGTCAAATATGTTCTTTGTTGAAAACTGTTATATATATATATATATATATAGGATAACAGTGGCAGTTCATTTTTTTATATTAGTAGTGATAATGTTGTTTTTCTTACTTACGGCTTTTAGAAGCTCTTGTTCCAGTTCTTGAAGTCTGTCTGAGGATCCCTCCAGCTTCTGAAGATCACTCTTAACACTTCGTAGTTCTTGCTGTTTTTTATTCTGAAGATCCATCTTCAGGTCAATGGTTCGCTCTAAGCCAGTTTTCTTGTCTCGTATCTCATCAATAGCATTCTGTTTTAGGGTCTCTCTCTCCTGGAAGTCCCTCTAAAAATATGAAGGTATTTAACTACAAGGAATTCACCAACTTTCTTACGTAAGATACAGACATACAATATGAACAAGCCAGACATTAGAAGTCATTATCAAACAAGATATGACAATATCTAAACTTTAAAGATATGTACAAAAGGATGTGTCAGTGTAAATCTAAAGTAGCAATCGCAAGTAGAACATAATTAATATGTTCAAGGCTGTTATCCCTCTTATGAAACACTAGGTGATGGATATTCAACTACATACATTTCTCATTCATTTGGTATGTATGAATGTCAATGCTTAAATTCAGACGGCAGATCTTCCAGTCATACCATCACTTGGTTTAGTGCCTCCAAGTCCTTTTCTTGCCTCTCCTTCACTTGAGCGTTGAAGCTCTGCAGTTGTCTCTCACTGAAAGGCGTTCGATCATAGCCATCCATCTCCAGGTAAGACGCCAAGGCCTTGACATACGAATCACGGGTCTTAATGTTCTGCTGGTGACGGTCTGCCTGTAGCTGAAGACGGCCTGGGTGGAAAGGAGTTGGCAATTTTAAATGATCAGAAAGTGATTAATTGCCCCCAAAAAATGATTATAATTTCAATTGATCCTGTGATCTTTTGATAACTAGGGAACATTAAGACAGGGATTATCTCATTGTTTGTGGACACCCATAACTTCCTCCTGGACTTTGTCCACAAAGGCACATATCTATCCTATCCTAAGCGTGGCCCTCCTAGACCCGGATTGGGTGCCCATGTTGTATGTGAAGTGTCGAAGGGGTAAATATGTGGAGATGTTTCATGTACCCTGCTCAACCAGCAGTTCAGACTTCTGGCGATTCAGTCTCTGACACTCCCTGTTGGCTCGCTCCAGCTCCCGCTGACAGTCATTCAGCCTTCTCTCCTTCTCCCTCACGGTCCTCTGATGGTTCTGATACATCTCTCTGAGCTGCTCATCTGTACCCTGGAATACCTGTCACCAATAGATCACCACACAAGCATGACCATCAATGCCAATGTGCAGAGCCTGAAAACACTAGAACACTGCATTCTGGAATCACCTTTTTAAGGAAACCTAACCAGCAATTCAGAAGTTATTGTATACCCTCAACTCTTTAAGCTTCTGTATAAAATGGCAAATTATGCATTTCAATGTGATAGCTAGAGTTATTTAGGGATATGAAATCAATATATATATATCAGTATACAAAACAATGTAATGTAAAAGAAGATAAATTGTATGAAAACAGCTATTATTTGCAGGGCTCATCAACATCCTACAGAATGCCTTTGTTTCTTGTCAGGATATTCAAATTATTTAATATGATTAGATTTTTTCCCTAAAAACACACTTTCTGCAAAGGCCATTTTGAATGACTTAAACATACACCTATCACAAGAAAACCTTTTATTTTGAATTATACATAGACATTGTATTATCATGTCTGTGAAAAACCCATGTTAGCCTTAATTCCAAAATGTTGAAGCAGCATGAGGTTCACATTCATTCCACACGCAGTGGGGGAAGGATCTAGGCATAGAGCTTCACTACGCAGACATCAGGAAACAAACAAACAATAAGCACTGTCACAGCACGGTACTTTTTACAGTTCTACAGGGTTGACACGTTTGATTTCTAACTGCACTTGCAGTCTATAAATACTTTATTGCTACATTCTATGAATAGTACAAAGTAAAAAAATTTAAAAAAAAAAACCTAGTCCAACAGGCAAACAGCGGAAGATGTGGTTTAATTTGCACTGCATACAATATTAAGTAGAAACCATCTTACATATATAAAGAAACAAGTTATGCACAGTATAAGAGCCAGAAACTTTGCACTGTAGGCTCTAAGTTTCAGGGAGCCAACATTTCTTATCATGTGTTACCTCCTGATAACCATTATCTTTCTCAAATGCATAGATGTTGGTGGTCAAACCACTTAACATATCTAAGGGAAAGACATAAAAGTAGCGATGCTAACTGAAGATAGCTGATGATAATCAGTTTATGAGTCTAAACAGGATTCTCAGTTTTGTATAATGGTTCGAGACCGATGTGAGAATGTATTAAATCTCCTAGTTATGACTTTTTTCAATAATCATTTAATGAAAGTTTATGAAAGGAAGGTGGAAGGTGGAAGACCTAGGACATTTAACATTTATTTATTCCCCGCTATTGTTGTTCTTCAAAGTATTAATGGAAGTGACCAATTCACTTGACATTTTCTTTCCTAGAAGCAGGGAAAGTCCATCTTAATTAAAGTGACCAAGCAGCCTGACACACACAAATATTTGCATGTGTTCCATGCACTAAAATAAGTAGTCAGTGACGTAAGTCTGTACACAAAAATGTTTCGCCAGTATTGTGTCACTATTTGTGGGGGGGGGGGGTTTGGACATGACAGAGTGAGCATTTTTTAATTTTATTTACATAAATCTATAAGAGTTAATATATTTACTATCTATCCATATGTATTCGAAATACTTGCTGCATGATCATATACCTAAGAAATGTCCAAAACCAGGATACCAATGCCAGCCGCAGTGTCAACGACATTGCCATCCTATGGTAAAAAACTAAAACTCAATAATGATCATGTTTGCTTGCTTGCCCTGGGTACACTATGACTTCATGTGTGTTTCTACATCAAATACGAGGTTATTATATACATACACTAAAACCTGCACCTGGCATTCACACATATTTGTTTCTATTGCAACCTGCTTGTTTTATTATTATTATTTTTATTTCTTGGCAGACGCCCTTATCCAGGGCAACTTACAACATAAACATGAAACATCATCATCTCTGGACTAATGCCACCAATTTCCAAATGCATTTTATATTGTGGCACATACACACAAAGATAAATTACACCATAAATAGTATTTAGAGTGTTTCCTTGTATTTCATATAATATATTCTTCAGTTTCTCTGTGTATGTTCGAACAGAACAGTAATGAAAAGCACTTTGATTTCAGAGCAAGAATGAATAATTAGACCTGTAAGTACTTAATGATAAAAGACACGACTCAATAATTATACGCTGCAGGGACAATGTAATCTTGGTACGTTTTGTTTTAGTTTTTTTAAACCATTGTATTACTGTATCAATAACAGGTGATATCCTGCCAAGCACACAAGGTCAAGCACTTAGTTCTCTGATCACTGCTTTAAAAGAAAACAAACTAAATCCCTGGTTTATGGAAAAAAATATATATAAATATATATATATTTTTTTAAAAGCAGAGGTGTGATTCAGTCAGCACAAACGCTCTCTCTCCTGTTTTGCCCGTCAGCAAGGTGCTGAAACCTTACCCTTATTACTCATAGTTTTTATTTCAATGATGCAAAAAACATACACCTTATTTGGGCACTAATTTCCAGGTGTGTGCTGAGTGGTGGGAAACCGCATCATTAACAAGTGTAGTACCTGCTCCATTTTCTCTTGCAGTTCGTGATTGTCTTCTTCCATTTGCTTCTTTCGGCTGTCCAGGGCTTTAATGTCATTGTCAAGCTTCATCACCTTTCCCAGATTTGTATCGATATCCATTAGATGGTTCTAGAAATAAAAGGTCAAAGTATAATACTGATATTATAATTATTTTTCATATCAGTGAAATAAAATGTGAAATGAATGCATAATGGCTGTTTTATTGGTCTGAGGCTAATCCCTAAAGGATGTTTCAGCAATCAGACGGATACAGGAACCTCAAAAGTACAATTCTAGTGCTGAAATTCTTTCGATTTTCCTGACAATATGAATTAAACATAGATGGCTGATAATGAAATGAATAAACGTGTTTTCATTAAATTAGATCTAAAGCAAGGAGAAAGACTGTCAAGAATAAGACCCAAAGACAAAAAGCTATGTCCTAATACCATATTGCCATATCAATTCTTAAGACCTGCCGAATAACATTCAGGGAGGGAGAGAAAAAAAATGAGCACACCTCAAGACCCATCTTACAAATCTGACTTTACATCAGTGCCAAACAGGACTTCGGTGATGGGCGTCCCGAATGGAGAATCGGAAACACTACAAAAGTTCCTGTAAATGATTAAGTGTATACTGGGGCAGCCACACACAGATGGTGCAAGACAAACATCCAAGCATAAGTGTGTGTGTGGTGGTGTCATTTATGACAGTACCAGTAATGTGACAAACCCTTAATGTCAATGCTAAAAAAAAAAAATGCAAATCATTCACAAATTGTAGCGAGTAAACAGATTTTAATCTGTGTTACAATAATTGCACTTTTGTCTTTTCCAAGTTAAAATGTGACGAATCACAAGTTTGGAAAAATGTGAGGAAATCCGCACATACAGCATTCATAGAATGTGCTTGTAAAATGCTGCATACGTTAAATTAACAGTATAGGCTGTTTCATTTACGGTAATACTTTAGGTTTGATTTGTAAAAAGCAACATTTATTGGAGGTGGAAAGATACTATGTTTTAAGAGATCTTTTTCATGTTATGTCTTGGAGAGAAACACAAACGAATAGCAGCTTTCTAATGTTATTTGTTAGGAGAACAGGGCAAGCAATTTACATGCATTGAACAATGTACCAGTTTTGTTTCAATGTTAATTTAAAAACACTTACCTCCAATGGTTCAATCTGACTCTCAATGGATTGTACATTATCTTTAGAAGCTGCTAGTTGAGATTCCTTGGTGCTCAAAAGTTCTTGAATTTCCTGGGATTTTTCCTTGTTTTGTTTGAGGTATTTCAGCTCCATCTGACACTCCTTCACCCGTTGGCCCTGCTTCAGTCTCAGCTGGCGTAGGGTTTCTAAAACCTTGATGTACCTATGGATAACAGGAAACAGAAAAAATCAAGTCACAAGAAAAATGAATAAGAGTTTTGCACATATATTAAGCAACTGAACTGAGCAGAAAAACACTGATTGTGTCTGTAATAAAACATGAAGGACATCAACTACAGGGTTTCCACCAGAAATTGGCATAGGCAGGGCGACTGTCGAGCAGGGAGTGTGCTAGTGGATTGCTTAAAGGGGGGCTGAGCTAGTGGATTGATGTGCAGAAGGGAACAAGAGCGGAGGGGTTTAGCCATAAGGAACGAGAGCAGGGGGTAGAGCACGTGCGTCTGTGCTTTAAAGTTTGTTTTTTGTTGTTTTTTTGCCGTTCATGCATTTGCTTGGCCAGGTGGCACCAATTTATGGCCAGGTGGGCTGCCTAGCAAGAATAGCACTCCTGAAGTACATTTCATTCTTCAATGTCATCCTCGGAAAGTGTGTCACTTTTGGGCATCACTAAAATGATGAGGCCAGCCATACTGTTTAAGGGTGTAAGGGATTATGTGCATCTAAGCATGATCTTGGCAATTAGTATTTACATATTTAATCTAAAAACATTGTAATGACTCAACGTGTTTAAGCTTCAAGTTCAACAGCTAACAGTGGTGTTTCACAAAAACATTTTGGTTCTGTGGAATAAAAATAGGAGACCAGAAACCTTTTGTACAGAAATTCTATATAGTATTAGATATGAATTTAATTAGCCGTGTAGAGGTGGTACATCCTCTGGAGTGTACAGAATTGCTGGGTTGTGTTGGTGGATGGGACATTTTCTTAAGATCTACACTTCTAAACATAGAAAGGCTACCCCAAGGGACAGTCGGCTCTAAAATAATGACATCACACCACCGTTTCCTCTTTAGTTTCAAACTCTCACACAACTCTTTCATTTTTTTTTAACTGCTAATTTTGCTAATGCATACTCATGGGTAAAAGGACACAGTACCTTGTAGCGGAAAATATCTCATCAAACTTCTGCTTGAGAGCTTTTCCTTCACTAAGGGGCCAGTTTGATTCCTCTTGGTGGCAGAAAATTACATTAATGAGGACAGCTTTGGAAACTCCCAACGCTGTAATCATCTCTCGATCGATCTCTGCACACTTTGAACTCAGGCTCACCTTTTCACCATGTCTGAAAAGCAGTAGAGGTTATCACCAGATACATGGCATTCAAATAAGCAACTATGAGAGGTAGATGATCTTCGAGGTACATCATTCAGCACTCATGGATGTGACAATGAGCAGTCACATATATTGAACCAATATGCAGATATTAAGGGAAATGCAATCAACTATTTATCACTGTGAAACATCCGATTTCACACTGATTTAACAGGCCTACACGGATTTCAAATGAAACTGTGTAATGCAAATCAGGTGATTGAAAGTCCTACGGCGAAACTGTGAAAGATAGACCAAGATCATGAAAATCAGAATACAGACAAGTCTAAATACAATACAGAACAGAAATCACTGTACATGTACTCAAGGATTAAATCACCCTGATAATAAAACCGAGTCCATACCAGTCTCACTAGTTACAACTTAACCATATATATATTTAAATGTATATGACTACTACTATTTCGGGGGGGGGGGGGGGGGGACTTACTTCATTCTAGTAATGACTCCCTCCAGGGTTTTAAACTCAGACTTCTTCCCTTTCTGTGTGCAAAGCATTGATCTCTGGACCGCTATCAGCTCTCCGTTTACATCTCTGAACTGCAGGCGGATCTGGGCCCTGACATCTGTCTCGTGAGCAACCTTACAGATTCACACACAATTAAATAAGGATAAGTTGAATGAATCTTTGAATGAAACATCATAATATAAACTACATATATATCTATTGTATTATTATTGATACGTTCACTTTATTATTTAAGTTGTTTCCAAGAAATGTCCATCATCCCCTTCTTTTATTTAAAATGCATTTTCTCTGTCGCATATCAAAATGAACCCCAACAGGCGGCAGTGTGGATCTAGGATGTCCCAGTGCTGCGGCCACCATGGTCAGCATTGTCTGATTGTTAAAAATGTGATGCGTTTGGAAGACAGATACCTTGCCTTTTAGGGAAACCCTTACCTTTGGGTCATGAACAAATGTATTTCCTTTGCTTCCTGGAGGGAAGTCTCCAGTTGTGATGTATTTCAGGCACTCGATTATAGTCTGGGATTTAAAACAGTCCACAACAGATGCAATTACCAAATCAACTTTAAAACAGAACTTAATATGACTTCATGTAAATCAAAGAAATACACTGAAATATTTTAAGGACTTTTATACACTTATACATGTAAAAGGTATATGCACGATTGATAAACAGCATACATTTATATATAGATACATATTTTTATAATTGTTTACAATGATATTTGTAATCATTTGTACTTTGAAGTATTATTGTAACTATTTGTATAGAGAACACAAATAGAGTAAGACAACCAAATAAGTAGCGTAGAGTTCATATTACAGAAATGTAGTAAGGGTGCCTTTGTTAAATGAGAACAGATTTTAAATAGATTTAAAAAATATAAATGTGAATATACATATGACCAGGAAAAGCTTACATACATATTAAACATGAGATGGAATCTGTGAATAAGACTAAGCATAGTATATTCTCCGACTGTGTGGAGTGGAGTTATTTTTGTGGTTTCCTAGCATGAGTAAACATAAAGGAAACTCATAGTTTTTCAAAGTAACCCTAACACTGGTGATGGCATTCGCTGTCAAAGTGATTTTATCAGCAAGGCTTTGAGGAAGTCTGGTCCTTTAAGTGAAAAATAAAAATACTAACCTAACCACAACCCTCGAAAGACTTTAAAAAATATGTGAACCTGAACTCTCACAGACTGATTTACACAGGTTTGTCACGTTAGTTACAATGTGTGTTGCTTTTAATAACCTGTTGATCGAAATCTAGGCCTTCCAATCTAATCTAACAGCACATAATAACTTGGGCCCTGAGTTTCATGGGATCTGCTTTCCAGGTGGCACTTTGTTCCTGGTGGTCGTGGTCATACAGTCTGCTTAATTAAACATAATGATTAATAATCTTACAATCCCTTTAATCATCTCAATCAGTCATTCTATTAACACACATTGGCAGGTTGATTAAGCGGCAGCAGCAGCTCCATGCATTAATGTAGTTGTGCGTTCCATTCTATCTAATCTGTTATTATTATTATTTATTATGCATTGATCCAGGCTGTAGTAATTAATTCATTTTCTCAGAAACATCTTGTAATCTTATCACACGTCATTTATCCAGGGGATATCAGTTAAGTTACAATTGAAGAAAAAAAAAAGTTGCCTAAAATGCATTATTTGATATTTTTTAGGAAAGACATTCATTGTAATTGAATGGAAGCATGTTAAATACCCATGTTACTACCTGTAGCCTTACATGAGTGGGTATTCACACAGATATCTTATTTTTGCAATGAAACACAAATGTTAAAATACTAAGATACATAGGCAACCATTGTCACTGCAGCATCTATCATTATAGTACAATTAACATAATTAAACCCGAAAGGGAACTTACTGTCTTCCCAGCACCATTGGGTCCAACTAACACAGTTAAAGGGCTAAAGAAGGAGATGACTTGTTTGTCTTTGTCTTCAACTCCAAAACTCCTCACTCCAAGAATGCTCATCTTTTCAATCTTCGACATCTTGCAGTTTTTGTGATATTTTTTAGGTGCCTTCTGAAAAATATAAGATTGCATGCAACACCCACATTAAGAGGGTATCGATATCATTAAATAATCAAATATATATACATACTACTCTGCTGCAGAACTGTACAGCTGACACCTATTGATCAACCCACAACCAATTGTGCCTATATAAAACTTGTCAATACAGGTTACATTTTTACATAAATCTCACAGATGAGAATAAGTTGTTATACAAATATGAAATACATTATTTCTCGGCTTCAGTGCAGTTATTACAAGAGCCTGTAGCTCTTAAAACCTGAGATGGATTGACCTCCTTTCAATCCATTGGGCTGTGACCCTCCTTGTGCCAGTCTGGCTTTTCTTTCATTACATCCCTGCTTTGATTGCTTGAAAGCCACGGTCATCGTCTTCACATTTTTATTTATTTATTACATATTGAACAATGTAACAATGAAAACGGTGAAAGAGTTTCCCTAAAACATAAATGTGAAATGTATGCTTGAGAATTATGGTATCATTTTATTTTTAAACCGCAAAATACACCTTTGCAAGTCGTAATGTGATATTCCTGATGTGTGGAGGTGTTCATTTAACTACGAAAAGCAGATTAGCAGCACATGATGTTCTACCAACAGACATGACATTAAGCAAATTCAACTACCAAGAAGTTATACTGATCTAACAATGCTGGGCGATACAATCAAAGTGTCTCTTATTTCTACATTTCAGTTGATACATTTCCCTACTTACGGAAAAAGGTTAAATCATGTATTCAGTGTTTTCGATTTGCGTTATAATTCGAGAAACCTACGTTATGCTAATCAGAACGCATTACGTTAAAATTAAGAAATAAGACGATCAATATTATGAGACAAAGTGTCAAATTCCACATGTCAGTTATCACAGTTGCGATTAACAGTAATATGCCTGAAGATTATGATGATGGTGCTTTTTAAATAAACATTTTAACATTTCTCCAGTTCTGCGACTGTCTGGTCTTACCGCGCTCCAAGGTACGTATTTTAACCCGGAAACAAAATAAAGGCACTTCCGCTTCCCACGTCATTAGGTCAGTTACGGGAGCAGTGGGATCGCAGGGGTTTTGTATATTTGCACAGAACTGCAGAAATATGTCATATTTTTCTTTCTACTGTATTTTTGGAGTTAAACCTTGTGAAAGTGTTTATTTGAAAATACAACTATTCAGTCTACAACCAGCACTATGCTACCGGTGGTCCCTGAGTACTGCATTATGGGAAGTCATAACTAAATGGGTGTACCTGGCTGGTTCAAATCAAATCAAATCAGATGTATCAGAATAAACATTAGATGTTTTTATGTACTATTAGAGAAAAGTATTTAACCTTCAAACTTTCCCTGTATAGAATAAAAACATTGTAGAGATCTGTGATCCTTCATTTAACCAAATACCAAATAACATCTCACAGCAAGAACTGGCAGATCTGGGTCAGTCCATGAGGAGGAGATGCGCTGCAGGACTTAATGCAGCTGGTGGCCACAGCAGATACTGACTGTGACTTTTGATTTTGACCCCCCTTTGTTCAGGGACACATTATTCAATTTCTGTTAGTCACAGCACTTATTTAGTCTTAGTTGTTGAATCTTTTTATGTTCATACAAATATTTACACATGTTAAGTTTGCTGAAAATAAAAGCATTTGAAATACTATTTTATTTGGTAAAGTATTTTACATTTCAAAGATAAAAACATTCAAACAAATCTTAATACTCGTGATTAAAATTTTAAAAATCAATTCTTAAAATCACTTAAAATTTTTAAAATCTTAGTGATTTAACATAAACAATATATATGAACTTCAAATAAACAAGTGCACAAAACAACACAACAAACGTGATTAAAGCAAACTGCTACCAACAAAAAAAGTCAAATACATTGAAAATAACTGAAAATGCACCGGACAAAATAAAAAAACAATTAAAAAGGTAAAAATAAAAAACAAACCAAAACGATCCAATGCATTTAAAATTAAATCCAAATGGTCAATGTATTTGACAAAAAAAATAGAACAGAACTAACCAAAAAACCCAAACAACTAGTGCTTTAAAAACAGCTACATCTTTAAAAACAGTTAAAATTCATTTTTAAAAGTCATTTTTTAAAAGACAATCATTCATAAAATAGTTAAAAGATCTTGGACTCGGGCTCCAGCAGGGGGAGATGACCGTCCCCGGAGGTGGGTCCCATCATGGGATCCTGAGCTCCCCCAGATCTTGTATCTGCCAGTTCTTAAAGGCTTCCTCCTTGCCCCTCTGATGGACCTCCAGATTGACATAGTCCCTTATAAGTACCATGCCCCTCCGCGCGATGACAATTGGGTCCAGCTCCTGCTTATTGAATAGACAGATGTTCTGTCCATCCCACAGGGCCTGTTTCACTGCGCAGACGACACGCCACCAGCACCTCAGGGTGGAAGATGTCAATCCCCTGGCTGGACCATATAAGATCTGCTGGGCGGTCGCCCGCACAGGAACGGCAAACCTGTGGAGGAATGGAGAAAACAGGAGCCAGACCCTGTAGGCGGAGGGGCAATCCATCTCCTTCCCCAGGCAACCCTTGTAGGGGCAGATGTCATAAGGGGCCAGGCCCCTTCTGTGCATGAACACTCGGGTGGGGAGACACCGACTCACAGCCATCCAGGAGAAAAGCATTTGAAAGTGAGAGGACATTTCTTTTTTGGCTGAGTATATAAGCATTACACATCAAATATTAAAATAATAGTTCTGTATGGGTCTTATCTTCCAACCAGGGGCGTAACAAGGGGGTAGACATCCTGGGGCCCCCTAATGGGAACACCCCCCCGCTCTCATGGGAGAAACCTCCCCACCCCCCCGTCACCGTCAGGAATTATTTTGCCTGGGGCCACCACATACCCTTGAATCACCTTTGCTTCTGATGCTATATTGAGTCGAGCTTATCCTCATGTTTGTCTAGTGGGTTCAGAGAGACAGCCGTATCTGTACTCCTGTAAAACTGCTCCTATGACTATGATGATATTTTGGGGGAATGGAAACCCACGTCCTGGTTAACATACTTCATAGGAATTATCTGACACACAAAGTTTGGTTAACACCTATTAAGCACTTGGTAAGCACTTCCTGTTGCACATGTATAAATAAGCGCATGCTGTATTTGTACCATTAGTAAGCATCACTCTCATCATCTCAAAGACATCATGTATAAACACTTAGTTCTCCTTGCCTTCTTCTTGTACCTCAGCAATGCTTTTCTAAATGACCATGAACATGTGGTGTATGAGATTCAACAAAACCTGAAAAATCTTTCAGAAGTATTAAAGGTAGGTTTTATGTTTTTTAGAATTCTTATTATGAATAGATGCTGCTTACCACATTTAATATCAGATAATTGATAAATGGAGCAATAATGGCATTCCTCCATTAATATGCATATTTGTATGCTATTGTGGTACATGTTGTGGCTGCTCAATTAAATGTAACGTATACTTTTCCTCTCCATCCTCAGATTAAAAACAAGGAAGAACGGATTGGTAGAACCCAAATAGTAAGTTTTGTTATTGTTGTTATGTGCCATTTTGTGTTTATTTGCAAAGTATATTTTGTGCATGTCAATATGATCATTTTTTTCATATTAACATTTAAAGGGAAATTCAGGTAGACAGTCCATTAATCTAAAATATTGGAAATGCTGTAAAATATTTTTCTAGATATGAGGCTAGAGTTAATACAACAATTGTGTACTTGTTTTGTTTTTGCTTTCAATATTGTGCATATTGTCACAATGTGGGCCCCAGAAGTTAATATGCACCACAACCATAGTCCACAGCTTTTGAACACATTTTGTTAAAAGTATGTATACTTCCATTAAAAATGTATGCAGTATCATAGACATTTTCATATTTCTCATGCAGATCTTGACATTGTAATGTTGTGTATTTCAGTGTGAATGCGAAGCTTATGTTAGTCAAAACCTGAAGAACTATGTGAACTCCTCCCCGCAAATTAATGGAAACGAAAAAGCCGAAAACATCTCTAAAAAGCTGAATATTCAATTGCAAAAGCTGATTAAATTATCTAAACATCCAATTACTGTACATGGGGTAAGTTCTGTAGCAGTTTTATCATATTTATTTAAATCTTAGCTGAGTTTTAAGGTGTACTATCACTGTTTGGATACCTGTCTGATGTTTCAATGCAAGATCCTTTACTTCACACTGATATTATCAGTATTTAGGACTTTTTTTTTTTTTGACATTTCTTTGAGTGGATTTGATTGATCTGAAAATTGCATTTCTTGGTTTTACGTCATATCTGTCATATTTTTCTCTTAATTAAATTTAATTTAATGTTCTTATCATAATTTTGTTTTCCAGAATGAAAATGAAAGTGGCCCAATATGCAAAATACAAAACGCAAGGAAACCTATTGCATTTTACATCCTGTATTTCAAGAAATGGAATGAGTTGAATTGTGGAAAGAACAATAGATAGTTGAAACAATTCAATTAGTTTCTGTATTAGATCATTTTATTGAGGAGCTTTACTTTAATTATTTATTTTTAAATTATATTTATTTATTTATTTATTTATTTAAAATGTGTAAGGATTAATAGATTGATGGATTTTGTTATGTATTAATTTATTTACTTATTTATTGGATGCAAGTATTTACAATGTAAAGAAACTAAAATATTAAAACCATTGTGGAATGCAGGGCCTGATTTTCCATGTTATGAGGCTTCGTCATGAATGAACCAAGTAGTTTTAATAGTTTCATATAGTTTTTTAAATCAATGTAAATTATGCATAGTGTTGTATAGACTATATTGTAGGGATATTTAACCTATAAGTATGTTAAACCAGCTACCATATATATATATGTGCTGGTTTTGTCTATTATCTATTATTATAAATATATTTTGTGAAAAATAGAAAAAACATAGTTTTATGATTAAATTAACTACATATTTGTATTTATAAGTTTTTGAATGTATTGAATTGTTTCTTTAAAATGTATTTGAATAAAAATTATCACTTAATTAATAGAATGATTGGTTAATTAACCTAATTGATGGTTCAGTGGGTCCAAGCTTTCATAGGTTTAAATATAATAATCACAATGGAGATATTCAGTTCAGTTAGCACTTCTCTTTGCATATGCAAATGTTAATCCTTTAGAAGAACTTTTGAAACACACATACTTTGATATTTTGGTACGTGTTGGAAATTATGAATACAATGTATACATAGAGACATTTTGTGTATCTAGTCAGTTGTTATATTATTAATGATATATTTTGCTGACACCTTTTTCCAAGATGACTCACGTTCAGTAATGAAAAGTAAAAAGCTTCAGTGTGCAACAGTCACAGACTTTATACAGTGGAACAAGATTCAATGCAAAATGCAGCATCAAGAACAGTGAGAAGCAAGAACTAATTATCTTTTTAAAGCTGCTTATGCTATGCTTATGGTTTATGCTGCTTTTAATGCCAGGGGTCCAGGTCTGTTCCAATACAATACATGGCCACTTCCAACTGTGATGGGGAGATTATCACCCACCAGTGATTGTCTGGAGGTGGTGATTCAGATATGGGTGGTGGGAATTTGTGTATTGCATCACCACTATTTTAAGATGAGATGAAGGTGGGGAAGATCCATAGGCTGCACAATGCCTCTCCTACACAGAGTGCAGAACATCCCAAACACCACAGGGCTAAGGAGTCTGCTGTGAGTGCAGTTCTGATTTACTGTCTTTAGATTTACCTGTCAGACCTGTTTGTGCTGAAAATACTTCAGGGGCATGAACTCAGACGGTTGGCTTGTACCTTGTACTTAGTTTCCCATCGCAGCTCTGTCAATTATTGACAAAGGACAGCATTAATTATCACAGAATGGTTTTAGGTGCATACATGTGTATCCTATGGAATTAATTTGTTTCAGTTGGTGGACTCTTATTGAGGATACCCAAGCACAGACAAGAAAGTAGTAAAGTTATACGTTATCATAGAGTAGGCATGTTTTATTCTCTCATCCCAAAGTGAGCTGTGTGTGGCTGCTCACATTCTGACATCTCATGTTAGCTGTCAAAAAATGCCCAATTATACAACATGAAAGGACAGCAGCAGTCAAGACTATCATTTGAAATAAGGTTCTGAATTTGCTCCTCAGCTCCTCAGCATTCTTCAGTTATATCTACCAATAATAAATAGTTGATCACAAAAGAACAGATTCTGTGCACAGATGCAACCTTGGTTATCTGAAATTAAGAAACTGTTTTCCCAAAGTGGGTTGCCAGGTAAGGAAAATAGGAACTGTTCAAGTAACTATGTAAAAGATGTATCTGACTCTACAACTTGTGTTTTTCTCTAATAAGGAAAAGAAGGATATTTTATAAATAAGTCCCAATATTTTCTCCAAATCTCTTGGAGAGCCTGTTAGTTAGGGATGTGTTGTGTTTCACAGAAAGGGATTATTTTGATTTCATTTTGATTTCAATCTTTATTTATTTAAAAACATTTTAAATAAATGGTGCCATGGTTTCCGTGCAGTAGCCTATTTATTTTCTGTAGGCCAATGGCTTGTTTTCATCCAGAATTGAGCCACTAATTAACTAAGGAATGTTTATGACTGTATTTAAGTGTGTGGAACACACAGACTGGATAGCCACTGCTGGAAACTTCAATTAATAATAATAATATAACTATATACACAGCGGGGCAACAAGAGCCAACTGGACACAGCAGCAGCTGCCCCAAGCACATCTAGCTTGGCTAGGGCAGTGCCACAAAACTGCTGGCAAAGGAACTATATACATAGTGGAGCACAACGTGCCTCTGCTAACAACAGGGCAGACCTCCACACTCAACTTAAGTAAGGAGCGGACGACAAGCTCTACTGTATACATTGAAAAAGGGCCCACGGCTAACGATAACTGTGTCATGAGACTTCTCCTGACACCAAGTTTGAAAAGTCCGCTAGAGGTAGGAGTACTGCGACCTCGTAGAGGGAGCTCTTTGCCGACTGAATAGTAGCCACTACAGTGTCCAACAGACCCCAAGCTATTAGGCGATCCTGCTCAGGGGCCAGGCCCAGAGCTGGAGCAGGCCCGGGTTGGAATGCCACAGTGTGCCCTGCACCTGAGACAGCAAGGGGAAGCTGCCAAGGCTCTCCATCCAAGAGGGAGACTAGGTCCGCAAACCACAGTCTGCAGGGCCAATGAGGCGCTACCAGCACAACTGTCACTTGTTCCTGCCTGATGTTCTCCAGAACCACTGGGAGAAGAGGGAATGGATGGAATGCGTAGAGGAGACAACGTGGCCACATGTGCACTGGGGCGCTGGGTCAAAAACCAGAAACACTTTAACCGAGTTGTGCCAATTACTTTGTGGCAACAACATAGGAAGTCCCAAGGTGTAACATCAAACACCGCTGAAGTGCACCGAACAAAAGCACTGCGCTGCGAGGACCGTACAGCCCTAGCCGCGCCACGTGTGCTGGGTGGGGGGTACCAGGGGCACTGGGCCCTGCGCTGTTTGGAATCCGGAGGGCCCACAGTAGAAAAACCACCAGCCAAAGTGGGGCTTAACACACCAGAACCACTACCATGGATGAGTGAGTGCAGCAGAGCTCAATCCATTAAACTGGAAGAGCAAGATCTCTTACAGCCGCAGGCGCAGTCTGTAATGCGGGCACTGATTTGTACTATCAGCCAGCCAAAAAACACAATTTCTGTTTTTATACACAAACACAGAGGCTCTCACCTGTCTTGACCAACCAAGGCGAAGGGCAAAAGAGGAAGTCTCTGTGCAGATGTCAGCTTTTATACAAACAGGAAGTGGAAGGGTCCTGTTTGAGTGACGGGCACAGGGGCCAGTGGCAGCTTTGATAGACAAATGTCTTCGATACCTTCCAGCAAATGCATGCTAATCCAAATATAGACGCTTTACCGACTGCAGAAATACAAACCCTACAACCTCACAAAACTTAGCGATGAATACAGCTGATCCATTCATTACAGTGTCAAAGGTGTTTTTCAAAGGAGTCCCATTCAAATTAAAGCTGATGCCCCGCGATGTTATTGCTGTGATTTTTATTTTGCACATTGATGAAGCTGCAGGTACAGAGAAAACACGCTGACACTGAATTTGTGAAAACTGTTCAGTAAGTTATGGATGCCACAGTGTTGTAGTTGTATTTATATACACATGTATGAGTTTTGCTTAAGAAACTGTCTCATACTGTATATTTCATGATACAGATATGTAGTGACTACACGGACAGATTTGAACCCAGCGCACTGTATTTAATAATGCAATGCAGTTCATTCTCCCACAGACAAATAATAAGGGAGAATATCTAGGATTACTTACATTAAGCTATATCGTCAATGTTAATCAGATCATGATACAGGGAGAAGTAACACGTTATTTACGATGCGCTGGTAACAAAATAAACAATGACATTTTAAGTGATGTAATTTGTTTTATATATTATTTCAATGTGTCCCGGTTTCTATTTTTGAATATCTTGTATAACTTATACTATAAGACTGTGTTAGATATCGTAAAAACATTTCAGCCCAACGTTTACTGCACTGTAATGTTAGCAGTATTTCAGCCTCCAGTTTAAAACACTGAATCCCAGAATGCCGAGCGTCCAGAACACTGAACTGAACCCAAAACTGTTTGTGTAATGTAATGAAATAAATTGTGGAAATACAAATGTTTCATTTTTAGCGGAACACCACATGGTAAATAGATTCATTTGTTAATACTTATTAGGTTATTCTTTGTCATTCATCATTAAATACATAAATATCTATTCTTATAGGCCTTATTGCTGTAACTTTACAAAACCTGTTTTCTGATGGTTTTTATGATCATTCCAAACTTTATAAATTGATACATCAATATGAAAGTTAATTCCCTCACATTCTTAAAGGATACACCATCAATAATGTAATCCAATTAACTTTGATAATATTTCTTACACAATGTTGTCTTAATTAACAACTTGCTGTTAAATTATATATTTTTCAGATTTAGGGCTTTTAATTTGAATGGTTATTTTAATTTTGTAATAACACTACTCAATCTAATGGACTTTGTAGGGCCCAAAACTTGTCAAACCAATTTCCAGGAAATCACAGATTCTGGACATTAAAAATCTTGCCTGCACAAACATGAAAACAAATCCTGAAATATTTTGTTCAGTCCCAGAAACACTTAATTTTTCTATGCTGGTGTCATGGGCAATAGTGCCCCTTGTCCAGGCTGGTGCTGGAGAAATGAAAATAGAGACAATAATGAATGGCATATAATACCCCCACAAAAGTCAGATATAAATAAACCACCAATTAAATCCAGTGACTGTATCTGTTTAATACAATAAAATGGTACTAATATGCACCTGTTTCCTAAAAATCCCAGGAAATGTTGATGACCTAAAATACAGATGGTGTGAATACTTTTGTTGCCACAAGATGCCACTATTGTTTACTTAATATATGTTGTACACATCAACTGCTGGTCATCTGATTATATGGGAATCAGTAAATATGCTCTCAAAAATGCTTCTTTCAATTTCTTAGTTCAACATTTAAATTAAACAACTACCCATTGCCATATAAATTAATATGTTTTGTTTTGTAATTTCTTAGTAAAGTAGCTGTAAGTCTTTTCAGGAAACTGAGAGCCCATGTAAAACACCACAAGGTGGTGCTAAATGAAACTCAGTACTTATGTCTCTGAGTTTGATTTGAAAGCTGTTACACTATTTTTGACTTTTCTGGATATGTATTATTTTGTGAGGATGTGTGTATGTCAATCGTCTGCTCTTCCTAGAAAACATTTTTTTAAAAATCGGATTTAATCATTTGTAACTGCTTTGTACTCTGGCATACACTCTGGTGATGTAATTTTACATGGCTCTTTAAATGGGAATGGGAATAAAATAATACTTATATTTATCATAGTCACAGCACAATCAGTTTAGTCAACATTCACATTTAAAGAGCCATGTGAAAGCTGGTGCAACTCACCCCAGGATGAGGTGAGTTACAACAATATTGAAACTATTGAAAATGTAAGCAAAGTAAGTATCATTTGGAGTTAATTTTATTTCAGTTAGGAAACACCCATCACATCAAAGGAGACAAATATACCTGTCAAAAAAAACGATTGTAGGATCAAAGTCAGCCATACAATTACATTTTCACATCGTAGGAGTGTCTGTGGCATTTAGTGTCATGTCATCTGAAAGTTTTGTGCAGCTCTACTCCAACAAGAAGCAGAAAAGGCTTCTCCAAACACTGACTGACTGGAGGTGTGCAAAAGAGCACAACATGCAAAGCGAAAGTGATAGCATAGTCACACACTGAATCCGTGCAACACCAATCCAGTGAGCTGAAATGAGTAACTACGATAAATGGAATGATACAATAATTCTGTATTAAAACCACTCGCAGGACATTAAAAGAAGAATAGCAGATACAACAAGCTCCTAAAAGACAAAGGAAACCATCAATTAGCACAAATATTTTGTCAGAGTATCTCCTTCAAAGAGCGTGTACTTATGCAGACATTGACCTCAGGTGAGTGCATCTAGGCCGGTTAAAACCTGTGGTTCACCCTACAGTTACAAAAAGACATTTGTTAAGGGGAAAAAAAACCACAACAATCTTATAATCTTAAAAAAGTAATAAGTAAAAGGAATAAACTCCACAGAGATGTTACTGAAGTAAGTGTCCTAAGGGTGCTATAGTATCTATTAGTTTCTTTTCCAGCCCCGATTCTGAGCTCCTTAACTGGTCTAATTACATGATTCATTAATTGAAGACTTCCCTCAAGACTCCAGAATGTTTTGTGGGTACAATATTATCAACCTTTATTAAGTTATAACAGCTTACATAGGCCCAACTGAGAAAATAGTTTAATTTATTTCCTGTTGATCTCCTGTTGGAACATAAATCAGAATACCCCATGGGCCTCCAAGAGTGACACCCCTGCTCTTGAAAAGCAAGGAAATCAGATGTGATCAATACAAACCTCAAGATAAGTCTTCTGTGGCTTCAGAGCTGACATCTGCACAAAAAGAGAGCTAAGTCACAAGTCCCACCTTTTGAGGCCAATATAAAGATAAAAATATGATCAGGTTTGACTCTTTTTAGAAATTTGACATGATGCACACTACGAAAAAACTTGTCCTATATTTGGTTTTGCAAGTCATGTGTGCACATTGCAGTGCATTTCGCCATGCTCCGCACATTCAAGAAATCTTAACAAATGTAGATAAATTGCTGAGAGAGGTATGTCTTTTTCTCCTCTTCCATTTGCTTGAAAAAATATATATTAACCTTTGAACAAAACTGAACTCAGATAGTAGTGATTCTAGGTATGTGTAGGGGTTAATTAATCTATAATTAATATTTAATTAATTGATTATAACATATGAATTGATCTATAATCTATTTCTTAATGTTTAATTTATTTTAGTTAGCTACAATAATCTGTCTGACTGTTTTATTTGTATTTTTTCAAGGAAAACATTGAAGGAAAAGGGTTCTTTCTAACACCACAGGACATTAATGTAAGCATCTCTTTTAGAAATATGTATGATATTGTTTTGTGTAGCATTCAAACTGTTCATAATAATTTCAGATTATTTGTTAATTGTTTATGCAATATTATCATTATTTATTTATTTATTTATTGGCAGACACCCTTATCCAGGGCGACTTACAAAATATAAGTGCAATATGTACATATACAGAATGCAATTCCAATGTTTGGAGGCAAAATATTATATTCACACAATATTGTTGCTCTTCTTCTATGGATTAACTCCCAGGATTGCCAATATACATCTGAGCAGGAGGAGACATCTCTAAAATCAGACACTGTATCAGAGGAAATACATATTATGTGCAGTGAAACCAGGACATTTGAACACGCAGGCACTCAAAGTTGATTCATCAGGCAGGATACAGCCATATTCACACTTCTTATTCAGCAGTGCGTAAACTGAATTTTTAAAGAGAAGGAGTCAGATATCTGATCGGACACAGGATGATACTACTAATTTCTGTAGAAGAGAAAAGAAGAAAGAGTATTATGTGTTCCTCCAGTCAATTTGAGTGAGAATGTTTTGCAACTGTGTTGCACATCTTGTTTATTCAACAAGTTTCCATCTTCAGTTTATCAACTCTTAAATTGTTTTTCAAAATGATTTATCCTTTTCAGAATGTTAACTGCAGTACTTTAAACCTGAAGAAATTTGCTGAAGGAGTTAAAAACATCTCTTCAAAATTCCATGCAAATACGACATTGAAAATACTTAATCACACAATGGAAAATATAGAGTATGTTTGCCCAAAGGTTAGTTATCTTTCAGTACTGTACTTATCTTGAATAATTATTTTTGTAATGTATAAAACAATTATTGTTTAGATATATTAACAAAACGTACCAAAATCAAGCTTGCTTGCTTCTTTGTTTTTAAATGAAATATTTTATGTCTGTCTTTTCAGTGTGTGCTGCTTCTTCTTTCTCAAATAATGCACTGTACCCTGTAACTGAAATCTATCTAAAAATGACATAATTTGCAGAATGAAGCAAAGTCCTGATATCATTATTTGATCACAATGTAACTGTGTACACAAAATGCACGGCACTATTAAAGTTACTGGTATTGAAGCTAGATTTGACTATATAAGTAACCTTTCCCTGAAAAAACACTTTAATATGTCTTGCTTCCTCCCACTTTATTTTCAGCACCAGCCAACAGCATGTGGACTCCAGGAAAAACCTTATCAAGAATTCTGGAAAAGCATGAAAAGATTCTTTCAAATAATAATGAGATATCAATGTTTTCATACTAAAATCTAAAAACGAATTGTTTGTCAATACTCAGATCTCTGGATCGTACAGTTTGCTTTTCAAGGAAACAATGTTTGATGGAAACAATGTATGTGTCATATGTGTATTTATTAAAGAAAGCATGTTTACTGTTTAAAATTACATTTTGTGAAATTATTATGTATTTAGCTTTTTTGTTACTATATTATTAAATGTGTCACCAATACATGTATACCAATACTGCATGTGCATTATGTGTTTAATAAGAATTACTCACCACCATGCCTTTGCAAAATTAAATGAAATCTGTATCATATTGATCATTACATATTATATACTCACAAAGCAATACCTATAAATAACATGTTCTCAACAATTAAGAATTTCAAACTAAACAGATAAACAGATGGACAGAAGGTGGGCTGGATGGAAATGCTGGTATAGGATAATGAGTTCAGCATAGTCCAGAGAGGTCACAGTAAAACACAATGCAGATTGCATCTCAAACATCGTATTAAATTGTCCTCTCCCTGGAGGAGATTAGGAGCAGATATGTATATTTAGATTTAGATCTCGTAAGATTATCAGTTCAGGAACCACTGTGCATATGAGCAGAAATTAATGACTAACCAATTGTCCATACCAGATACTGTTTGGCTACAGTTGCCACAATGCTGTAGACAGAAAGCATCAATTTCGATATCAGTAGTTAAATATGCAAACATTTTTCAGATAACAGATAGAAATGAGCTATTCCCCCTACCCACAAAACCAAAAGCAAACAAAACACACGATTTCTATCAAATAACAGTGCGGTACACCATCGTGATATTGCAGGGATGGGGGGGGTCTACAAATGTACAAATGTAAACAATATTTTAATAGAACAGAACTGCAGTCCTTGTTAACATTCTTCTGAATCCCATTCACTCTGACTGTTTTTAATGGTATTAATATTGATGGCTGAATGACACCCCAGGGACATGGTGTCATTTCAATATTTGGAGTTTTGCTAGTACCGTGACTTCAGGGCATACATTCCCACATACATTTTTGATTCTGAAAAGCTGAAACATTAGAATGTGGCAGGACATACTTGGTATATAGTATTTGATGATTCCTGGTATAAATTACTATTGAGATAGGTGTGAGGGATAGGGCAAGGTAAGATTGGTTTAAGCCTGGAATACTTTCATGCATGAGAGAATGAGACATGAGAGAGATGACAGCCAATGACCTATGATGGGAAAAGGCTTACTTGTGTGCGTTCAACAAGATGGAGGGCAAATGAAGCAGGTAAAAAAGGAGTTTGATATCTTGGTGTGTCCCCATCTCAATCTCATTGCTATTGTAGGTCAAATACTGTCATACCTTTCGTCTGATCTCCCTTGTTATTACAATACGATTTCAACAGGACAGTATAATTATAATTGTATAACCTTATGACTAAACTTCCTAACACTAAAGTGTGTCTGGGGATTAAATCGAGAATCTGTTTCTAAGTGGTTCACTTTTATTTATTTGATGTGACCTCATACACTGTGGTCCTACTTTCAGTTAAAGGTAGTACGTTTTATTTGCATACATAACTATTGTATCATAATATAGTCTTATTTACAGGCAATCAGGAATAATTGATTATTTCCAACATCATGGTGATACACCAGTTATGGTGGTAAAGTTTAAGATACAAGGGAACACTAGAGGATTTGGACCTTTTAGAAGGCTATCCTATATCAGAGGTCACTAACAGGCGGACCGCGGTCCGGGTCCGGACCCAGAAGCTGTCCCATACGAACCCGGACCTACAGCCAAAACAGAAGGTTATGATTTAAAACCTGACAGGGCGCTTCTATTTTAATCGGCGCAGCATTGCAGGCGATAAACATTGCGACTCTACAGTGCACACACATGAGAGAGTTAGAGGCAAGTTACACATGAAAAGATGGTAGAAAGAAAAAGAAAGATAGTGATACATGTAGAGAAAACAAAGGGAGAGATACAGACGACTGCGCCGGAAAAAGTTGAGAAAAAGACGGGTGAGACGGAGAAAGGGAGAGAAAAATAAGGAACAAATGGCGCTCTCCAAAAAAAGAAAAGTGGACTGCGAAAATAGAGCATTTAATCCGGAATGGACAGACAAATTTCTGTTCATACTTCCCACTGGGAGCACTAAACCAGTGTGTCTCATATGTTCAGAAACCGTGGCACTTATTAAAAGTGCCAATGTGAAACGCCATTATGAGACAAAACATACCCACTCAAATCTGAAGTGAGATCACAGAAAATAAGTCGTCTCAGAGCCCAATATGACCAGTCCACCAGGATCCTGAGCCACACATTCACTGCCCAACAACGTGCTCATGAGTGTTCCCTCAGAGCTGCTTGGATTTTGGGTCAACACAAAAAGCCATTCACTGATGGAGCGGTTGTCAAAGAATGCATGAGTGCAGTAGCTGAAACACTAATTGAGGGAAAACAAAAACAAGAGCTTTGTGATAAAATAAAGCAAATACCCATGTCAGCATCATCTGCTACAAAGTAAAGTGAAATATTGACTATCTGTAAAATAGTGAAACAGAAAGAGGAAATTCAAGCTTTTCCTCCCTTTATTTTATTTTTCTGAAGTTAAGCACTTTATTTGAACATGCACAATTTTCAGATTTTATTTATTCTCTCTTATTTTGAAATGCAGCCCTACTTTTATTTAGTAAATGAGAGAACATTATACATATGGGCAGTCATACATATATATGTTCAGTTCTATTTTACAATACAATATTTGTGACAATAAATATTGTCAAAAAGTTTTGGAATTGTACTGAATTCATTTGATTTGACAGTCAGGTATTGATTACATGCAGATGTTGATACAACTACTAGGCTACTTAAATATATATCACACTAAATAGTTAGACATTATGATCTTCCGGACCTTTGCTTCAAGAAATTTTCTCTAACTGGACCTCTTTAAATTTTAGTTGAATTCCCCTTTTATAGATGAACACTTCCACAAGGAGGAACTTCCATTACATAAAGACGTTAGGCTGAACCAGATTTGTAGCTCAGAATAGATCATTTGAAGCAGCAATTTCTGAAGGACGAGCACTGGGTATCAGAAAACATATACCCAATTACATGGGAGGCCATCAAACTAAAACTCAAAGAAAGAAGTCAAAGTTTCATTATATGTCACCAGAATGGTGTTTACTGAAATGGTTATTTACAGTATTTCACATAGTATGTGATGCATTATTTCATTAAGCAGATCCCAACACATATAAATTTGAGAAATCAAGATATTTAAAGACGATGTAATCCAAGCCAATGATAGAAAATGAGAAACTTCAGTGTCATCTTCAGAAACACTTGAAAGGAAGGCATACAGTGATTCTATCTTTAATGACCTTATAGACAGTGGGTATTTCCATTTTACCTAACCATTTTTTTTCTTGGAAAAAGCCTTGATTATTAAATGAATGTAACTAATTGGAGCAATATGGGTTAAAAAAAGAAAAAGAAAGATGTCATATCATCTTCTTAGAAAACAACAGAGCGTTTGACCTGCCTGCTAATTGGAATTTATTCCTCCTCCTATGATAACCTTTTCAAATGCAAGCGTACCTATAAATTGGGCGAAATCAATCCAGTTACATTATCCGATTGTATGACGGCATACAGTACTAGATTTACTACCACTAGACTTCAGAATCATGCATCTTGCTCTCTTAACTCTCTGTATCATTACTGTGAGTTCTTCAGAATCTATGGAGGTTGAACAATTTAAACACCTGCTGTCTGAGATAATGTCGGACATAGACAGAATGAACGAGCCTGTCACTGTAGACATCACCACCACACAGGTAAGAGTTCTGATTTGCTTTTTTCTTTACAGTTGTGTACTGGTTTAAATGACTTTTTGTAAATGTTTAGGCTAAAGCTCATAAAGAAAGCCGTAACAAATGGAGATTTTCTCAGAATGCATTTTCTTCATATGTTGTTTCCATAAGGAGCTGTCATTAAATAATTTTATTTGTTGAATTTCTCAACAGGGGAATGATTGCACCTTCGAGAATTTTGTCACAATAGTGAATAACAACAAGGGGTTTGAAAAGGTTGCTCTGAAACTGAATCAGCAACTAATTAAAGACAAGTACTCTAATGTAAGTAATACTCATTATTATTATACATATTGTGAATTTGCATACGTGTGTAGACATTAAGTATAACAAGACCTGCTTTACCTACATAGATACATAGAGAAAATACAACACTGACCAAATTGTTTGTATTTACATGGCAGTATCATATCAGTGCCAAGGTAGAGAAAAAATATTGAGAGGATTTCTAGATATTTTTGAGTTTAATTACAGATTCCAGGTGTTGATTGATGTTAAATAAATGTATGTAATTTATATTGCAATTTTTAAAAATATAAATGTTTCCCTTTTTGCAGACTTTTCGGAATAAATGTAGACTTGATGACCCAAAGCACACTTTCCAAAGCCTCCTGAAGTCCTTTCTTCGATGTATATTTACGGACAGATGTGGAAAATTACGCATTGATCCATAAACTCCTGGCAGAATATGTAACAGATATAAGTTAAACAATCATAATTTATTCTTGAATATTTATAACTATTTATCACATTTGTATTTAAGGTCTGGATGACTCTTTATAATTTGTATGAATAATAAAATTATATTTATTATCATTATTGTTCAGTTCATTGATTACTTTAAAATTAATAACATGGTGGTGATTTTTTTAAATAGATATCAATTGAGTCAGATCAATCAACCAGAAACTTTACCATTTTCTCATGGCTGAATAAGTGTTCAACAGTCAACACTTACTATTGAGCAGTAATTATTAACTATATTAAACAGTGAAAAATATTATTTTAAATGAAGGGTGTTAATAGTTTCAGCTATAATATTACAAACCGACAACACGCTGCTGTAGGGTACTAGGCTATACAAAACACAACAAAACAAAACAAAAAACTACACTACACTTAAGATAATCTTCAGATACTTTGACAACTTTCTAACAAACTAACACTTTACACTCACCCACATATTCGCCTGGTTGGAACTTCTGAGATGTTTAATATGGACATTATCAGGAGTACAGGTATGTGACATCTATCAAATGAAAATAGACAACCTGTATTATCATATTCTGCATAGTTTATCATGATTAGACAAACTATATTACAGTACTACCAAGTTTTTTCACAAAAACAAAAATGTGATTTTATCAATTTTGTACTTCTTGACCGTTTTCCTATGGGAAATCTTGATATGAAAATTGTATGTTGAAATATCTCTCCAATTGAAATCTGTAGATGTTCTTTGGTGACAATAGCATATGAAATGAGAAATAACGAGCATTTGAAAGAACGTAGCCTATACGGAAAAGGTTAGATAAAATGTGTACCACAAAATACTCACGAGGACCATTTCTCCATTGTAAGGACCAGCATGTGGGACCACTCAAATGAAAGCACACAAACTACAGAATCAGTTTCTGCATTGTGGATCATGATTAGACAAACTATATTGCATGGAGCATGCAGTACACTTTGGAGAAGAGCTGCCTTTTTCGCCTCTTTCTGCTTTTTTGATATCGCTTGATGTCCCCACTCAGGGTATGTCGATCCATTGCTTTTTCTCTTCTAACAGCTACTGTGATGATATTTCAGTGAGCGCATAAACATTGGACACTTGAGTTTCTTCATCTACACTGACTGAAGTGGATTCAACAGGTTACATCAATAAAGGATCATAGCTTTCACCTGGATTCACCTCATCAGTTAATTTCATGGAAAGAGCTGTGTTCCTAATGTTTTGTACACTCAGTGTATATATGTGTGCATGTATATCTATCTATATAGAGAGATTTATCGACAGGGGGAGCAGACAGACGACAGGAGTGCCCTTTCTGAGAAGCAGGGCAAATGGTGTAAATTAGATGGAAATAGGATATATCTGAACTCGAAAAGAGATTTAATGTTTTAATTCATAGATGGAGATAATTCTATACACTACATGGCCAAATGTTTGTGGACACCTGTTTGTCAAACATCTCATTCCAAAGTCATGGGCTTTAATATGGAGTTGGTGCCCCCTTTACTGCTATGACAGCCTCCACTCTTCTGGGAAGGTTTTCCACTAGATGTTGGAATATCGCTGCAGGATTTGCTTCCATTCAGCCACAAGAGCATCAGGGAGGTTGGGCACTGATGTTGGGAGATCAGGCCTGGCTCTCAGTCGGCGCTCCAGCTCATCCTAAAGGTGTTGGATGGGGTTGAGGTCAGGGCTCTGTACAGGCCAGTCAAGTTCTTCCACAACGATCTTGACAAACCATTTCTGTATGGACCTCGCTTTGTGCACAGGGGCTTTGTCATACTAAAATGGGAAAGGGCTTCCCCAAACTGCTACCACAAGGTTGGAAGCACAGAATCGTCTAGAATGTCATTGTATGCTGTAGCTGGATTTTAATGACATGCTAGTGACTGAATTCTCCATGAAGAAATCAAGAAAAAGGACGATCTAAGGTAAGATGCACATGTACTTATTTTGATATGTTGTTATGCTTGCTGCTGTATGATTTTTTTTTTTTTTGTGAGACTGGATTGAGAATGAAACAAATGGATCTTATTATTGAGTTGTTGGTCCAGTATTGTATCATAAGACATCCTGTGCACCCGTAGTTGTAGTTCTGTACCAACAGTGATACTGGCCTTAAGAAAGTGATTACATCATTGCCTGGTAAATGTTACTTTGTCAGGACACTTATTTGTGTTAACTGGCCCTTGATAAAATGGGTAAAGTATATCTACAGTTGACCAGATTGCTTGTGCAGCAATTGATGGTTTTACAGGCTACGCAGTGATTTAGTTTCAAGTTTTTTCTTGTGATATAAAAATACTTGGAAAAAGTAATTGGAAATACAGAAAATATGTTTTTAACTCAGGTCTGACACACACACACACATACAGATACAGACATAGTTCATATATATAAACTATCAGAGGTGGAGTTGGGGGGAGGGGGGCCCATAAGGCATTCGTGCCCAGGGGCCCAGAATGTGTTAATCCAGCCCTGGATCAAATACTAGGACCCCAGAATAAACTTTGAAATAAATACGATTTTTTAAAAACAATAAAACAAGTTCAGACCAGTGGCATAGCCACGGGTGTGCCATGGTGTGCCTGGCACAGCCAGAAATCAGATGCAGAATGCATTTTTTGTTATAGCCTTATGCTGGGGTCACACTACACGATTTCTACAATCCGACCCGATTTTGTGAACAGTGCGCAGCTCACACTTAAGCACTATTTTGCACCGGATTTGTGTTTTGCGTCGTGAAGCAGCGCGCAGCCCAGCCTTCAGCACAGACACACCGACTGACCTGACATGCGTGTCGCGGAGCTGCGTCACAGCCTGCAACCTGCGAAGACCCGGCCGAGAGAGCCGCACCGAGCAGCGCATTGTAGGGATCCATGTTCACTGCAGACCTGGGCCAATTACAGATACTAATTGGTATTTGAAAATGTTATTTTCCCTGTATTAGAGTATTTTAAAATATCCTGTAACAATCAAATAATGCACTGCTGTGTTGTAGAGAAAATCCGATGTGGCCGAGGGCTTTGCATTGCGCGCAATATGCCGACTGTGAGTGCAGTGACTGAGATGTAGTGCGAGCATTTACCCATTTCAACATGCACAATAATTTAATGTTTGTGTCAGTGTTTTTTTTTTTTTTTCCCCTTCAATATATTCTTTGGTGCAATATGGAAATTGTTAATATTCATTATTGTTACAGTGGACTGCATATTATCAGATAAATGCATACTCCGTTGAAATGCATAGCAAATAGCTGGTCCCTTTCTAACTATGCAAAGTTTACTGGAAACATGCTTCGGTTGCATATTGCATAGTGCCCTCAACAACTTGCTTTTACATTGCTAGTACTCGTGTTGTTTATATTGAGTGCCCCTTCCCCAGAGCAAATACAAATTATAACTTCACATCTTGTCTGCAATTACTAGGATGTAGGACTTGTATAACTGCTTATGTAATGCTGAACTTGTAATTTGTACTATGCTTTTATCTGTAATTCTAGATTGTATTGCACATTTATAATGCTCTAATGTTTTGCAAGTTACCCCGGATAAGGGCGTCTGCTAATCAATAAATAATAATATTGTTATAATGCTTAATTTGAAAATACTTTTTCATACTTACAAGAAGAAAAATAAAATAAAATAAAAACGAGTTTAACAGCTACACACTTTATGTTAATTTGCCATAGAGTAGTTTGAACTGTTTTCATAATAACTAATTTTAACCTTTACTTTCTTATCTATGAAGATGTGAGCTAGCGAAATCAATTAGTACATTTGATGACATATGGCTAGATAGATATGACAAAGATTGAAATTAAAACAACTTACAGAAAATACTGTTTATTTCGTGAAGTCGTCTAAGCTATTTTTGGTAGCTTGTATTTTCATTTCCATTTGGCGAGAAATGGCGTTTACTTCTTCAACTATCTCAGGTTGATTGAGATTGAGTTATTGCTTGCTTTACATGCAATAACATATTTTCCTACTGATTTCTGTCTATTGTTGTGCTTCTGGTACCATAAGCCTAGAGTTACTGATTTAAAATTGAGGCTTTTGTTTGGTGTAGATGTTTTTTTTACCTAAACTGTTTATTAGTTATTGTTGTTATTTCAATGTGCTCATTGATGGGCACTATTTAAATGTTTGTGTGTCTTTTAGTTTTACCTAAACATTTTTTCTCCACCATAAAGATAGGCACCACTAAAATGTTTTACAGAGGAGGGGGGCCCCACATTCAAATCTCAACTATGGCCCCCAAAAAGCTAGGGCTGGCCCTGCTCAAATTTGGGTGCTTGACACCTTCTACCATACCACGATCAAAGGCACTTCAATATTTTGTCATACTTTCTGAATGGCACACATTACGTCTCTATTGTGTCAAGGCTTAAAAATCCTTCTTTAACCTTGTCTCCTGCCCTTCATCTACACTGATTGAAGTGGAATCAACAGGTTACATCAATAAAGGATCATAGCTTTCACCTGGACTCACCTCATCAGTCCTTTCATGGAAAGAGCAGGTGTTCCTAATGTTTTGTACACTCAGTGTATATATGTATTCGTGTTTATCTATACAGCTCTGGAAGAAAATAAGAGAGAACTGCAAAATTATCAGTTTCTCTGGTTTTACAATTTACAAGTTTGTGTTTGGGTAAAATTATTCTATGAACTACTGACAATATGACTTAACAATATATGATTGTTAAATAACCTTTGAAGAACTCTTACGGTTACACAAGTTAGAGATACACACATTTAAAATGAGATTTTATTAATCTGAAAACCTTTAAATACTATTTAAAAAATAGCACTACTGGACATAATTGACTCTGGGTGAATTCATTAAAATACAGAAGAGAAAAAAAAAGTGGCAAAAAAAAAAAAAAAAGTAAAGTGGGGTTACAAATCTCCCTAGTGGTTTGGAAGAGGTGACAAGCATTCGAGATATCAATGCACTGCTGCTTTGCATCTACCAGTTGAGGTGAGGAGTGAGCGAGATATCACTGCACTCCTGCTCTGTATCTACCAGTTGTGAATTTGTTTTGTAGACACAGCAATTTCTATTAGGCAGTTATCAGTAGTAGAGTCAACATAACCCAACAGAAATTGCTGAGCTTACCAAGAGAGGAACAGTGCCTAACATTGAATGCCAAACTTCAAAAACCAAATTAAAACTTTACCTGGATTAATATTTGACATTCCTGCACTTCCACTAACTGAATGCAAGTGAAAACAAACGGTCTGTGAAAGAATTGATATAAATACAGAGACTCGGCACAAGACACAAAAAATAAAAAGGAAACCTTATGTAGTAAATAGAGAAGTACTTGAATGAAAATGCAGCCAGAGTATTGAAATTCTGAGTTTCTGCAACGCCGAATTCAGATCTGAATTCAGATTCCCACTTTATTGTGGTGGAGTGGTAAAGCATCAAGTATTACTGTGGGTTATCAGCATAAAAAGAAGAATAAAAAAAACATTTGCACAACGCCTCTGGTAAAGATGATGAATTTGCATATCATCTCTTCCCCATGTACAGCTTCACTGATGAAATGTGATACGAAACAGGGCTTCACATCCTCGTTCACAAAGAAGTCACCGTGGCAATCCTGTTACTACTCCACTGGGCTTTGGGGATTTTTTTTTTTTTTTTCCTGGCCTAGAGATGAGAGATGAGAGATGAGGCAAAAGTCCTAGAGGTAAAAGCGGGCAACTTTCAATCGACTTCCGTCATCCCACATGGTCTTCGGAACTCCTGGCCTCGTTCATGGATCCATTTGTTTGACACTGTAAAAATACAATATAAATAAAAATCACACACAAGCTTCAAGAAACTACATGCATCAAAAATAACATTTTATTCCCCCCCAGTTTATATCTTCAACCAGCTTAATTGTGCATGCCTTCCACCGGGGTATACAAATAACTTTTCCACAGTACAGGAATATAATGCCTATTGATATTAAGTGCAAATGATACAGCGAAATAATGGACAGGAACATTAAAAAACACTTACCCCATTTACTCCCTACCAATACAGGACAGGCTGCATGTCTTGTTCTGTAATCTCCTTCTCCACTTCTGAAAAGGTTGTACCAGAACACCGCTGTGCCCTTTGGGGAGGCATTATTGAGTCCATTTAATCACAACTAACAGCCGTCATGACCAGTCTTCACTTGCACATTGAATGCATTCAATGGTTTACAATCAGAAACTACTACAATTCACATTTTAAAGTTATATACATTTATATATTGCAATATATTTGCAATTATTACACAAAGATTACAAATCACAGTCAGACTTTCACAATTCTTAGTTGTTAAAGGTGTTCAGTCATTAAAGTATGATTAAATTAATCACACTTTCTACTTGAATGGTTCCTGAATTATTTGAAAGCATAAGAACACCAAAGTTGAATTTAAAACAGATGTGTGAATCTCTTGATTAAATTAATCCCGAGTTCATATACATGTACCGCTGTGGAGAGAACATCTTTATGAACACCTTTCTTAAAAGGTTGGAAGATGAGCATGGAGACTGACCTTCCTAGGCCAGACTGCTGCACCAAAATCTGGAAATACTGTTGCCCCCCCAGCTTCTACATCACTCATCTGGTATGGAAAGAAAGACGTATCATGAATATTTCTCCATTGCAATCATGCAGAGCAACTAACAATTTAAATGTATTAGGTCAAAAGAGAACTAAAGTAAATCGCATTTAAAATCAAAACGCAAAAGGTTTTTCTTGACTCATGTTTTCTTGTGTATGTATTTTTTTTTTTTAATTATGTATGTGGTGAACCGATAATGAATGTCAATACAGAAATAACATTTTATCTATAACAAGCATAACAAGATTCTGTAGAAGATACTCGTATATACACAGATTAAGTCATTGCCATTTATGTTTAACAACAAATTACTCTGGCCATTCATATGGTACTCTTATAAAACTACGGAGAAGCTACTCCTTGTGGATACAAAATCATATAAAATATAAAATCATATTTGTAGATGTAAAATCTATTACTTGTATTTGGTTGTGTGCTGGCCATACATATACTCAGCTGGATGTAAAAGCAAGCAAATAATAAAAAAAAGTAAGCACAAAATAGCATCACAAAGGCAAAAGAACAAATAGCTTGCATAGACGCAGTTTAAAAACAGAAAACTGGCTTCACAAAATTGATTAATTCAAGGTTTCAGTTCTATCTCTAAGAATAATAGATTCTCAACATCTTAAAAGCTAGTGTGAAATGTCCCAAGTCCAATTCACCCATCTGATAATAGGTCATTAATATATTGTGGTTAGAGTATGTTCACAGAGAACGCAACATCATTTAAGCTTGCATAGTTTCATATTCAGCAAGTCTGTACTAGAATCTCCTCCAATGTGTACCAAAATTGACCAACGACAAATTAAAAAGTGAAAAAGGACATTACAATAATTGATGTTCTTGTTACATGCATTGCAATAAGTACATCTGGTGATGTTTCTTGTCAATGAAGAATAAACAATTAAAACCAGAACATTAGATCAGTCATTTTGGGTTCAATGAATGGAGAACTGTAACATGAGCATTACAGAGAGAAGCAACTACACCAAAAAAAAAACAGAACGTTTCCATAAACTACATTCACTGCAGATACGTCAGTACCATACTTACATAATTTAAAAAAGTAGCCACACGATTTCCAGTGCCTAATGATTTGAAAGCATCAGGCTCATCTTTCTATGAAGATAAAATGTCACATTAAATCCACAGACAGCTAGAACAGCAATGCTGGTACTTACATAGTTCAGATAGGTTGCAAGCCTATTCCCATCTGTCTTGAGATTGCTGTCAAAAGGACGCTGCAACAGATGTTTATAACTTTAACCAAAAAAACAAAAATGACCTTAGTCGAATCAAAGTTATAAAATCTTACTTAACCACTGTTTACTTTTATTTTTAAAGTAGAAGTAAAGGTTGAATTCCCAACTCCCCACAAAACTAAATAATTCAGCTATTTACTATTGACAAAAAGTATTAATAAATGAATCCCATTTTCAAAAACAAATGTCTTGTTTTGATGTTTACAAAAATCGGATACTGCATTAACTGTTTTCTCCTAATCTACAGTACTGTGCAAACGTTTTAGGCAGGTGTGGAAAAAATGCTGTAAAGTAAGAATGCTTTCAAAAATAGACATGTTAATAGATTATATTTATCAATTAACTAAAAGTGAGTGAACAGAAGAAAAATCTCAATGAAATCTATATTTGTTGTGACCACCCTTTGCCTTCAATTCTTCTAGGTACACTTGCACAAAGTCAGGGATTTTGTAGGCATATAGTCAGGCGTACGATTAAACAATTATACCAAACAGGTGCTAATGACCATCAATTCAATATGTAGGTTGAAACACAATCATTAACAGCTGTGTAGGAGGAATAAAACTGGGTGAGGAACAGCCAAACTGAGCTAATAAGGTGAGGTTGCTGAAGACAGTTTACTGTCAAAAGTCTTACACCATGGCAAGACTGAGCACAGCAACAAGACACAAGGTACTTATACAATCAGAAGATGTCCAGCAGTGCCATCAGCTCAGAATTGGCAGAAAACAGTGGGACCCTGGTACACCCATCTACTGTCCAGAGAAGTCTGGTCAGAAGTGGCCTTCATGGAAGAATTGCGGCCAAAAAGCCATGCCTCCGACATGGCAACAAGGCCAAGCAACTCAACTATGCATGAAAACACAGGAACTTGGGTGCAGAAAAACGACAGCAGGTGCTCTGGACTGATGAGTCAAAATTTGAAATATCTGGCTGTAGCACAAGGCAGTTTTTTCGCTGAAGGGCTGGAGAGCGGTACATGAATGAGTGTCTGCAGGCAACAGTGAAGCATGGTGGAGGTTCCTTGCAAGTCTTGGGCTGCATTTCTGCAAATGGACTTGGGGATTTGGTCAGAATTAATGGTTTCCTCAATGCTGAGAAGTACAGACAGATAATTATCCATCATGCAATACCATCAGGGAGGCATCTGATTGCCCCCAAATTTATTCTGCAGCATGACAACGACCCCAGACATACAGCGAACGTCATTAAGAACTATCTTCAGCGAGTAGAGCAAGGAGTCCTGGAAGTGATGGTTTGGCCCCCACAGAGCCCTGATCTCAACATCATCGAGTCTGTCTGGGATTACATGAAGAGAGAGAAGCAGCTGAGGCTGCCTAAATCCACAGAAGAACTGTGGTTAGTTCTCCAGGATGTTTGGGCCAACCTACCTGCCAAGTTCCTTCAAAAACTGTGTGCAAGTGTACCTAGAAGAATTGATGCTGTTTTGAAGGCAAAGGGTGGTCACACCAAATATTGATTTAATGTAGATTTTTCTTCTGTTCATTCACTTTGCATTTAGTTAATTGATAAATGTAATCTATTAACCGGTCTATTTTTGAAAGCATTCTTTCTTTACAGCATTTTTTCACACCTACTAAAACTTTTGCACAGTACTATACATCAACCTCAGTTTAAAAAGGAGCAAAAGACAATGCACCAAACCATAGCTTAAAATCCCCCTGTATCCCTATATGGGAAGCCTCTGCAAAAGCATGCTTGTGAAAAAAATGGAGTGTTAATATTGTGATCTTTACAATGTTAAATAAACCAGATCAACCAAGTGAGAGTTAGAAGGCGGACTGTAGAATTAACAGCAATGATGACAATGTCAGTGACCTGGATAGAATAACACTGACGAACTACCTCTAAATATAGGCTGTACTGAGACAAACTTTCCACCTCTGGCAACTGTTCCCAAAGTGGAAAGGCGACTTACATAGGAATAATACAATAAATCTAATTAATGTAACATCGAGAGACTGTTGCTCAACTCCCATTGTCATAACATACATATACTTTAGAGTTGAATTGAAAAATCCTCAGATGAGGTAATAAGACTGCCATTTACTATAAATATATGTAGATAAGCAATATGGAGGATTAAACTATTTAAATTAGTGCCATTTAAAGACAAAATGATCAGCCCTTAAGAGATAACATTTCCTTCGACTGACAAGAGATGAGACATCACACCTTTCTTGAAATACAGGAAAATAAGTTATTTTTGCAGTTTACATTTAATCAGATTTCCAAATATTCTGAGACAACTGAAAGTGCTGACAGTTTAAATGCAAGGTGGCTTCCTCCGTGTCAGATGAAGTTTCAATCAATAATGCAGAAGAAAGAAAAAAAAAATAGAAATAAAATAAAATACACTTAGCATTATTGCCACTATCAGTCTTAGCCTGCAATATGGCAGAATTACTGGAGGTAATGTTTCCTCCCACAAAGATTACCTATCTGTCCCACAATTCACACAGACCATAGAACTACTTAGCATGTAGGTTGAAGACAAAAGAATGAAAACTTAAATTCAGGTTAAACTACACATGCAAATTGAATATTTTCTGTAAACAAGAACACATGCCTTAATATGGATTAATGACAGGAAGTAGTTTAGTTCAGTGTAGGATCTGTTTCTGCTTACCCTTGAGAAGTCATAATGAGGCTCGTACTGCCCTCCAACCCCATAGTTTGCAACCTGTGTATTTTTAAACAAAGATAAAAATACATATTTAACAGATATTACTTGTATAAGACAGAACCTACAGCCTATAAGGAATGTGGACAAGCCCCCCCCCCGGCTGGTGAGGGACAACAGTGCTACATCATCTCTAACCACCTTTTCCAAATTCCCATATTCAGACTACATCAATACGATCTCTTGCTTTACAACCTCTGACTGACTTTTTTGTCTTTCTTCTTAAACCACTAGTTTAAGTTCTTAACGGTGAAAATGTGTCTAGCAGATAAGGAAAGTAGTGTTTGCTACTGAAAAAGGTAGGTAAAGACAATATTAGCTAGAAATAGCATTGAAAACACAAACACAAATATGATCTGAGATGCAACAAAAAGCAGGCACACGTACAGAGTGGAAAACCCCATAAGACTGTGACATGACATTTCATGGACCTGTGACATTATAAATGTGCACTGCTGATAAGACTTGCTGAAAGGACCACGGAGGGGAAATCACCTGAAGTAATTCTGCGGTTTCCACCGTCAGGCCTGTGATATCCTCTATTCTCTGATTGACACGGGCAATGACAGGGTCATCCTCCCCCTCCAGCCAGGCACTGGGAATTCAAGAGAGGAATCTTTCACATCAGAACTGATTTAGGATGGCTGTAGCAATAGGGTTGAATACCTATCTTCTAATTCTCATTGAAAATCTAACCTTGATATATCAGCATTTTTTAACATGATCAGTTTGGAGTTGATTGTGTTTACTTTGTCGACATTTTTGGGAGGGACAAAAAACTTCTTGATAAATGTTTATGAGATGTCAACCCTGATCGTATATAAAGAAAACATTAATTAAAGAAAAACAACATCAATACTTGAATCAGTTCAATATGGTTTGTAACACGTACCTTTTGGAGACTCTGTAATTGGCTACTGTAAGAACTCCTGACTTAGGGTCCCTCACGGTAGCTCTTGCCAGCTTTAAAGAAAAGCATAAAATAATTTAAATTATTAAAACATCACTGAATGACAGGCTACAATCACTTATTCTAATTCTACAAAAATCACACACTCCTTAGAGGTTACAAGGTAACAATCTTAGAAAGACAATTACAGGGCCATCTTTCAGACTATATAACATGAAAAGTTAGGTGTTCTAATAGGTTTTTTTAGTTTTTTATTGGGAATGCTATATTGTAAAGGGAAATACTTTTTGGTTATGGTTTACCATTTTATCAGAAGCCAACACTGTTTGAGACTCATGGCCGTCAGTTAAAACAGCTCAAACTGTTACTTACCCTTGGTTTTGCGATTTCCTTAATCTTTTCAATTTCATAGTCTGAGAGGGCATTGAGGTAGCGAACAATCCGTGGGCTGTCCCATTCGTCTTCTTCTTTGATTGGGGAGAGAAGCAGCCTGGGGTTCCTGTTCCCATTGTGGTAGCGACAGAAAAGCTTGCTCTGTCTCTCGGGAGTCTGACAGAAAAAGGTACAATGTAAATATTAGGCTAGTTTTTACTGCTGTAGAAATTTTACAACAAAAAATATATAATCTATTATAAAGAGAGAGTCTAGTAAGATTTACTATCTTACATGAAAGAAAAAAATTGTCACTCACCCATTTAGAAGTCTCATGCTCATATTGCCTTTTCCTTATAGGATATACACTACATGGCCAACAGTATGTGGACACTCCTTCTAATCAGTGGATTTGGCTATTTCAGTCACACCCTTTGCTGACAGCTGTATAAAAATCAAGCATACAGCAATGCAATCTCCATAGACAGACACTGGCAGTAGAATGTGCTGTACTGAAGAGCTCTGACTTTCAATTTGGCAACTAAGTGCTGTTATTGTGAAGTGGAAATGTCAAGGAGCAACAGGAGCTAGGTCCTCAGTTGCAACAATCACTACCGAGTTCCAAACTGCCTGTGGAAGCAATGTTTTCTATGGTTCGGGCTCGGCCCCACTGAAGGGAAATCTTAACGCTACAGCACACAATGATATTCTAGACGATTCTGTGCTTCCAACTTTGAGGTAGCAGTTTGGGGAAGCCCTTTCCCATTTTAGTATGACAAAGCCCCCATGCACAAAGCGAGGTCCATACAGAAATGGTTTGTCGAGATCGGTGTGGAAGAACTTGACTGGCCTGTACAGAGCCCTGACCTCAACCCCATCCAACACCTTTGGGATGAATTGGAGCGCCGACTGAGAGCCAGGCCTGATCTCCCAAAATCAGTGCCCAACCTCCCTGATGCTCTTGTGGCTGAATGGAAGCAAATCCTGCAGCGATATTCCAACATCTAGTGGAAAACCTTCCCAGAAGAGTGGAGGACGTTATAGCAGGAAATGGGGACCAACTCAATATTAATTGAATAGCCATGATTTCGGAATGAGACACAAGTAAGTGTCCACAAACTTTTGGCCATGTAGTGTACCTTTACTGCTCTCTACTGGCACTTTACATAATCAAAACTAAAACCTAACCACTACACTAGTGGTAAATGAAATCCATGGAAATTTATTTAAAAGGGACATTTTCAGTTCTCCCAAACTTTGCCAAAATGGGTGTACAAAGAGAGAGGTCTGCACAGAATAAACAAACAAAAGGCCAAACGCATGAATAAACTGAACATTTATTCCACTTTCTGTTTTGCAATATAAATAAAATATGCAAATTGCTTTGGTATTGAAAGCTCCTTGTTAACATTTACCATTTTCACTCCCTCTCCTCTGCACAGGGCCTCGTAAGTCTCCCTCTCAGGCAGGTAGTCTAGAGGCCTCGCATAGGTTCCCAGCTCAATAGGGGTCTCGGTGGCCGGCGGTTGTTCAGTCTTCTCACTTTCTCGGATTTCTTTGGCCCGCAGCCTCTCGAAGTAACGCAAGTTTCCTCCCGCTCGCTGATGGTTTGGATCTGTCCCATGGCATACAGACACAGATTCATGAAAACAGTCAAAGGGATGGCAATGCCAGTTTTGGAGAACAAGAGGAAACTTCAGTTTGCCGCTTTCCCCAAAGAAAATACAACTCTCAACAATCTGCAAATAAGGAGCTTTATGTAATTTCTTATTAAAACACCAACAGCCGCAGTGAATAAAGAAAGCACCTCATTGCGCAATGTTGATGGACTACTGTTATGAAGTGACACTTCTACTTTTTTAGGTTATGTAGGGCTTTTGATTTATTTTCACTAAAGATGCTTTGGGGGAAAAAAGCTATTCTAATGCATCTTCTTTATAATAGATTTAATTGCTTTTATTACAATCTATTTAACCAGTGGCATTGAATATGTAGAAAACAATTACTGTAATCCAAGAACATTTTAAATTCCTTTACCAAATAACTTGCAGAATGGTTTAGACCTATGCCCTGCCTGTGAACCTACAGAATAGAGAATGTTTTCAATGTTACACTGCATTCTAGTGGCAATTATGAAAAGTACCTTCATCTCTATGCCATGAATTGTGCTTAAGCACTAGGAAGGTGACGTCAGAAAATATTCTGTTATATTGGAAAGCAATTTTCTTCCATGTCTGCCAGTTTGACTTTGTATAATCTACTTCATTCTTAATTTCAACTTCTAAAAACTTTGTAAAAGTTTTTGTAAGTTTCAATTTAACTATTACACACCGAGGGCTGTACTTTATGAACTCCTTAAATAATGACATCCTTGCTACGGTGCTGCTAAAAATACAAACCAAAACCAGAAAACGCAAGCTAGGGTGGGGAGCAGGAGATTTTACAGTGAGCCACCCTGACTTACCAACTACAACCAGACGCCTGGTTAGCTCAATGGCCCGAGGAAGGTCACCCATTTGATACACAGAGTAGCTGAGGTAGTCCAGGACATCAGCCTTGGAAATGACAGCGTCTTCGCCTTCATCCAGCTGTCGGAGTGCCTCCTGCATCCACAGCACAGTGTGGTAATAATCCCCATCATTGTAGGCAGTCTTCCCCATGTCATAACAATCATCCACAGTCAGCACGGCATTGAACTTCACACCTAGACACACACACTTTCCTTAACTCATTTGCACAGGTTTTCCAACGGTCTCGCAGACAAAATGTTATTGTTTTGTGGTCATGCAGGCTGCAGGTGCCCTATGAAGATGTGTTTTTGACAAAAAACATAAAACATAAATATTGCTTCAAGCATCATTACATATCAGTCTTACCACATCCCTTGGCTGCCCACAATTGGCATTTTATTAAGAAATATAGCATCTCTAGATCTGTGTGTTATTGGGAGGTGGGCTTTGTTTGGATATAAAAGAACAGATTAAAAAAGAAAAAATATATATTTTCATAAGTATGGTGTGGCCTCATAGCCTAATAGTAATAACTCCATGTTATCATCGCCTTTCCACGTTCATTAAATTGAAAAATAAAATTTAAAACAATTACTTAATAGTCATGTGACCACAGCATGTGGATGGTGTCAGTCACAGCAGGTTGTTGCTGCATACCTGGAAGTCTTCCTTTGGAGATGCTTTCAGGGTCTAGTTTGTACGTGTCCTGCAATCGCATCAGTGCTTTCGCTGCACCTTTCTCATCCTCTTCATCTGGGAAAAACTGCCGGTGGACTGAGATATTGGAAATGAAACCTAAAGGAATAAACAAAATGCAAAACAAGCTTTCAAAAGCAGTAATGATGCACTTTGCCCAGAAATATTTTTTTTAGATTCTAGATTAATGCCAAGCAAGTTTCACAGAAGAAAAAACACCAAAGAAAGGCCACTCATCTTAAAAGTTCCTGTTTGCTTTCACAATTCAAAAATCCCTCTAAATCGACAAGCCAATTTTTCATAAACTATTAAACTAGTGTTCAGGAAAAGGAAACAACGACAAATCCCATTCAAAGCTTGTATATATAATTTAAAATCAAGACCAATTAGCAGAGAAGCAGTCCTTTAATCAATAGCAACATCAACATATCCTTTCAAAAATGCATACTTTAAATAATGAGACTCAAACTGAAGCAGTTATTTGTTAGTCTAAACACACAGATGTCATTCACCAATGACTCCTAACAAATAACCCTGAACAGCATGAAACATTATGCTCTACTTGCAACATTTTTCAACCTCATGAAGGTGTGACTTTTGGAGAGAAATTCTCACACCTTTACCAGTTCTACGCAATCAACAGGGATAAGTGGCATTTTTGCTGTGTAAGGAGACCAGCTGTAGCAGATGATGGACTTCCCCATTGGATTCCTATAGCGTTAAGCAATTAGCTCAGCAAAACATGTCAAACAGATGTGTAGCTTTGATCTGCTTTGAAAACATCAACACTAAGTCACAGTTAAGTGTCATGTCCAGTCTTGATCCCCAGGTTTGAAGGTGGCATGTTAAACAGTAGCCAGGTATGATTTTCTTAATTTCTTAAAATAAAAAAAATTAACTGGAGTAAGAAGCAGTTGAAAACCTTCTTTGCCAATAGGTATATGATCAGATAAACCTTCCTATAGCTTCAATTCAGGCTTCTTGAAACCTTAAGACCTACATCTCAAGTATGTACTACAACTCTACAATTTCAAAAACACTGTTGCCCAAGAGCAGTAGTGGACAGTTTGCGTTGAGAGTCTGTCTGCAGTTTGAAAAGGCACAGAACACGTTAGAGGGAAAAGATTTAATCAGCCAGTGGGTGATCAAATGCAGCATCACTGCGATAAATAATTCTTGTCAGACCTCAAAATGAGCAATTCCTGACAGAAAGGTTTTGCACAAGGCTGAATGTGTGCAGTGCTTTTCCTCCCACCGTCAGATGGGTCCTGCAAGACCAGGTTCTCCAACTCCAGCCACTCAGTATTCAGCCTCTTCATTAACTTGTAGGCGTTCACCGGGTGAGCCAGATAGCCCTCTGGGTCTGCAGTGGAGGTATGGGTCAATACATCGAGTCTTTTGGCCCAGCTAAAACAAAGTATACATGTTATTATTCAAATAACCCCCCCTCATTATGTATTATGTATTTTTAGCACTTTTATCATTTTACTGTACCTTTTTCTAATCCTATGCCCACCCTGCCCCTCAGCACACACAACCCTATTAGATCTGCATTTGTTACCTCATTTGTACTAGGATGTATGCTTAGTGTATTGTGTACTGATTTACTGCACATTTTTCCAATGTTTTACAAACTGGGTAAGGGTTTCTGCTAAGAAATATATACTACTTCCACTACTACTAACAATAATACCACCAATCTGGACAGGCAGTGCTTTTTTCAACCTTACTTGTGTTCCCCATATTATAATGTTTATTCACCCTTTTACATACACACAGACCTGGAAAAGTCTAAGGGTATAATTTACACACAAAAAAGAATTACATTTTTTTTTAACTACTTAACCTCTCAAGAAAACAGTCAATAACTTTTTAGAATTCCAAAAACTTGTAATTAATATTTATTTTTTTCAATATGCTGGCACCAGGTGTTTTTTTTTACCTTTTAATTGTTGCCAATTTGGACTCCTCAGCTTGAATGTATTCTTTCAGAGACTGAACTAGTTCCTTTTCGGTGAAAATCAAGTCTGTCATTTGGCCTAAGATAGAGAGGGAAAAAAGTTTAAACAGTATTGGCAAACTAGTTAAAAATTAGCATATGGTATCAGTTTAATTTCCAAAGCAAACCAGGCATATAGTTATGTATATATATATGTATTTGACAGCAAAGTTATCCTTACAGGGAAATTAATCACTTTTTTTTTTTTAAATGAAACTTTCTTGAAATTAAAATGTTTCAGCACAAATTAAGAATTAAATTTATTGAAAACTGGATTTTAATTCATTATGCTTTCAGAAATTCACATAATGAACCATTTACCAGTGACTTCCTCTATCCTGTTCTCTTCTGTATTTTTATTAATACAAAAAAACACCTACATATATCAGGAAATATCTAGCTGCTCTGAGTTAAGAACATGTATGAGGCTTGGTTTATCTTATAAACAGTTCATTTCATTACAGAACTTGGCAAATGCAGCTAATAAATCTGTTTCTTTTTTTCTTTCCTTTAATCCAACTGTACAGCCATCCAAAGAAAACAAATGATGGGATCCAGGTTTCAACTCGCTGAAGCAAAAACTTCAGATTTTACAGGATTACAAAACAACAACCATTTTGCATGAAGAACATGTTGCTGCTTGACCCAGTTACAAGGCCTTCCAAACGGCTGTGCAATTATTTCCATCTGAAAACCTGTCTTCCTATCTACAAAACCATTCAAAACAGCAACAACAAAGAGAGAAAAGAGGAAGAAAGAATGAAGACAAATTTAAGAAAACAAATAATTCTTCTGCTCTAGGGCCAGTCATATGTGTAGTATTGTTTTGTATTTGTAGTAGACCTATACTTTTGTATTATTCTTGTATTATGCTTAACAAGTTTACAATGAAAACTCCGTAATTAAGGCTGGCTGCTAGTTTGACCCAGGAATAGGACTTAAGTGAAGAAATGTAAGTTCCCTATTTTTTTACATTAAGGGGGACAGATTCTACCTTCTTTAAATTCTGAACAAATTACCTTTTGTTGATGTCCCTTTGATTACGTTTCAGAAAAACAAACATTATGCTTTACATCTTGCAGCCTTAGATTGCTAAACATTCTCAGAGAAACAGTAAATGAGTTTTCCAGTTAACATTTTTATAGCACGCTGTATATCCCTGAGGTTTTCTAGAAACAACACTGTGCTTGCTTGTATTGAATCCAAGTCAATAATAATTCTGCATGTTCTTTTTCTTCTTAAAGTGACCGGCACACCTTTCATCTCAGTGCAATATTTCTTGCTATATTAAAGATTGATATTCACCAATTGAAGTAAAGATCTCCGCATCTGCCCACAAGCTGTGACAGCCCAGAATAACGGCTAAAGATAACAGCCAGCTCTTCATCTTCTCCCTGGTTGGCAGACCCTGAGGAAAGTTCAGATACACAATGTTAATCACACCTAATTGTGTGTGCCAACGAGCTTTGTCCCAACTTTCCTGTAAATGCATTAATCTGTTCTCTATCCATCTCAACTGTAAAAACTTTTCTTGCATTGCTGTAGGAACAACTCCTGTATTCATTTGAGGTAAATGTTTCTGAAATTAAAAAGATTGAACATATCTAGTGGAGAATTATTATTTTTTTTTTTTAAGTAAGTAAGTAAAAACATTCACAGAGAGGGCTACATAGGCTAAATTAAAGCTTTTGAAAACATTGTGGTTTTAAAAATGTGATTTAAAAATATTTAAGGCGGTTTTAATTTCCTTAGACGTCAGTAAGGATTTCCCACATAGGTAGCTCTGTGTGCAAGGGCTCCAAAACTCAGTGGCTTCAAACAAATGTTAGATTAGGTTTACTTGACCAAGCTCTTTCTGCCACAAAACGCTAAAATCTCCAATTAGTTATTTAAAAGCATACAGTATGGAATCTGCTTTAGCACATATCAATTCACATCCTTTGTCTCATTAATAGCTTCTACAATTTTATTTTATTTTTACAAATGAACTAACTAGGCGATACATCAATCTTGTTCTGATTCATGGTTTAAAAATGAACTGTTCCAAGAACTGTTTTTCTTTAGCAACTGTTAATAATTTCCTATAACTATACTGTCTGTTCAGCCATGGGAAATCATTGTCTGCCAATTAACTACTTCTAGGGCTTGGCTTTAAAACCTCTATCTCCATGGAAATGACTGCAGAATGCCCAAATAAAAAAATCATACAGCTGATCTCATCCAAAATGATTTTGCCAAGAACCTCTGCTTCTGTGAGTCAATGCAAAACATAATAGCATCTGCACTTAAGATTTTGCTCATGCTTTATAACTTCATGTTTCTTACCCATCTAGGCCTAATCTACAACAGAAAAGACAAATGCAAAGTTTTTATACTAAGTAAATGGTTTACTTTCATGTTTCTTTCGTAGAAGAGGTTCCGAAATGTGGAGTTATTTAGCTATTCTCTGGTACAATAAGATAAATGAAAGACCTACAACTGAATATATAACTCGTGAATACTACTACTTGAGGGAACTCAATCCAACCACACCTCCATTCTTCACAAATTACTGCTTTTTTATGAATTTAATTAAAGGACAGTTCAGCTCTTAAATGGATGTGGAAAGTGACTGAACACAAGCTAAATTAGCACTTTCTTCTTTAACCACCAAAGTCTAACACATGCGCACAGAATTGCAAATATAATCTACGCATTTAGTAGGCTTACAACTCCCCAAACCATTTATTGCTAAATAATAATGAAATATATCACAGGCACAGCTAGGTAAAGCTTTAGATGAAAAAGAGGACATATTTTTTCATTGGGGAGGAGTTCTATCAGAGAAAATATTCTCAATCAGGAACAAGAAAAAAAAAATTAGATATTGTAATCATTATGTTAATCAACTTTAAAGAAAACTCAAGGGAGATAAAACAGTGAGCTAGCAACATAGAGACAGAGAGACATATTGACTGATTTTTGAATTACAGCAGTATATCGCAACAGCTGCAAAACAGCACAAGTCCTTTAACAAAGTCAATAATCTGGAAGGTTTATTCAAATGGATGCGTTACCTACAAACGTCACTTGAAAGCCATTCAAGTACCTGGCTTGTACAATTGTTGGCTATCAAACGCATTTTAGATTCCAGCAAGGGAAAGCAGGCCAGACAAAATCCTTTCTACATTTGCATTTAAAAAAAAATGTGACTGACTTTTTATAAAAAAAAAAAAATTAATCATTCAAATTTGTGTTAACATTAAAGATAACATTATGCTCCTTTTGGCAGGAATACAGGCAGGACCAAGGAATGTACCATTTTGTTTTTGCTTGTAGTGGAACTTAATAGCTAACTGCCCACTCATAAAAGAACTAATTATTTATTTTAATTGTACATTGTACACAAAACCAAATTTACAACCATAAAAATCTAACAACCCGGTTAGGTGGTACAATGGAGAAAACAGAAATTATTTTCTTAGGTCACCCACAACACCCAGATGGTCTCCCTTTACACCAAACCAACAACACATGGATGCCACAAGTGACAATAATGTGAAAGGAGGTTACTCGACAGTATTACAGTATATACGAGTACTTAAACAAGCACATATTAACACCAACAATTATTACACAAGTTCTATAAACTGCAATCTTCAAGGAGAAGATGTGTAGTTGAACAGAGTTTAATCAATTACTCTCATAAAGATCGTCTTCATGACCACTCCATGTGTCGCTCGCTGTCCGTTAGTCCGCTACTTTTATTTTGTATTGATAATCAAAGTTTTCTGGAGTTCAGGAATGAAAAAGGACACTTCAAATTCCAGATTTTGCTGAGCTATTAGAACTTTTCTATTACTTCCAAAATGTAACATCTTAAACACAACTAGAGCTGGGCGATATGACTTAAAAATAATATCTCGATATTTTTAGAAGTTTGGGCGTTACACGGTATATATCTCGATATTTATTGTTTTTATCCAATCAAGCCACAAAATAAGACCAAAGACATTAAAACTACAAGTATTTCGTTAATGCTTCAATAAGCAAAACTAACAAATACTACATGCAGGCTGTCATGGTAAATACATGCAGAATGCAACACATTACAGGGCAAGTGTTGTGTGATTACTATTACGTGTTTTGTTATTATGGGATATATATATACACACACACACACACACACACACACACATTTGTTAAAAATAGCTGGCGTTACAATAGTTTTAATAAATCTTAAATGCGGGGTGCCTTATCACTGGGATTTTATATAGAATAATTATTATGATGGACAGCAGCTCCCGTCTAAAAACAGTCCATATTCACCGATGTCTCAAAAATTATTTATTAGAGAAAAAGTGAACATCATAATGCTTACGCGTTTCGACTTCTCTTCCTCAGAGCACAAATATACATACACATTATGATTTATTGCCACATAACCACAATAACACCAGTAATAGTGATCACGCAGCACATGCGCAGTAAAGGTCCAGATTCAGGCAGATTGAGCACAGCCGGGTCTATAGCGGCGCATTAACATCTGCTGGACAGACATTTCTCCTGTGACTGTCGCGTCTCGATTCTACTTACAAGTACAGCACGATGTTAATACAAAATAGTTATAATAATAGTAATAATAATACTACTAATAATAATAATACAACTGTTGAACCACTTCACCATCTTAATAAAAAGAAAATTATACTTTCTGCATGTGTTTGCATTGCTTTCCAATTTATTAAAATGCAAACAAACTTTATTATTATTTTTATACAAATGATATCAGTCTAAATTAGCGGGGGTGGAGGTGCTTGCAGATCGAGTTCAGCCCCGCGACGAGAGCGGGGCGCAGCGTGTGCGCCTGCGCATTACAGTGTCTCTTGGTTGTGTGTTATTGTGTGTCGGGTCTCTCTCTCATGTCCGTCTGTGTTTCTGATGCTCATTTCTACCTGCATCCAGCACGTGTGGAAGAACCGGGAAGAACGCAAAGCGTCCTAATGACGAAAAATACTGCCGTAAAGATTGCAATTTGCGACACCGCGATATAAACGATATAGCATAATATGAAACTATAGACGTTTTTCTATCGTCATACGATATATATATAGTGATATCGCACAGCCCTAAACACAACATTTTAAATGAACAAGAGAAACACAAATATACTTAAAAGCAGACTTGGCTTCAGATAAAATGTACCATCTGCACACTGAATCTGAGCAGATGCCTTTCACATATCTTCAAGTTGGAGTCTCTTCATAGAGGAGTCAATGTTTATACAATGCAGGATAAAAAAATGATTCTGCTTGCAAACTGTAGTAAACAAACATTACAGACCATTCATCAATTAAAACAGAACCCAGGTTTTAACATTCCATAGCATTGTAAAAGACTTAACGCTCAAATCATTGCTTGATTCTCTGCAAGTCATGTAATCTCAGCGGAAAATGAGGGAAAGTGGAAGGGACCCACCAACGATATCAGGATAGTGGCTGAACATGTAAGGCAATGCAAAAGCTCAAAGTTTCAACAGGGACTTCAGTCAGAACCGGCTCGGTTTATAATTTTGTTTTGTTTTTTAATATCCTACAGTTTAAATATTCCAGATTAACTCAATTTAAATTATCACTCTTTGATCCCTAGACAGTCACTGGTTAACAAACTCACTGCCAATTCTTTGCTGCTCAACTACAGCTCCATCTACAGCTGTGTATTACACAATGCTTGGCAATTCATCAGGTGTAACTTTTCATTTTTACATGTAAACTGCTTTTCAAAAATGTAATAAGAACATAAGAAAGTTTATAATCGAGAGGAGGCCATTCGGTCCATCGTGCTCGTTTGGTGTCCATTAATAACTAAGTGATTCAAGGATCCTATCCAGTCTATTTTTAAATTTTCCCAAATTTTTAGCTTCAACCATCACTGGGGAGTTTGTTCCAGACTGTGACAACTCTCTGTGTGAAGAAGTGTCTCCTGTTTTCTGTCTTGAATGCCTTCCATTTGTGGCCCCGGGTGTGTGTGTCCCTGCTGATCTGGAAAAGCTCCTCTGGTTTAATGTGGTCGATGCCTTTCATGATTGTGAAGACTTGGGTCAAGTCCCCACGTAGTCTCCTCTGTTCCAGGGTGAAAAGGTTCAGTTCCTCAGTCTCTCAGTAGGACATTCCCTTCAGACCTGGAATAAGTCTGGTTGCTCTCCTCTGAACTGCCTCTAGAGCAGCGATATCTTTCTTGAAGTGTGGAGCCCAGAACTGCACACAGTATCCAGATGAGCTCTAACTAGCGCATTGTACAGTCTGAACATCACTGCCCTTGTTCGCAATTCTATACTAATGTGTAAGGGAACGTTAGAAAAAACAAAAAAAAATCTGCTCAATATTGTTTTTGTTTAAAATAAATTAGAAGAAATTTCTTATCATTCACTGATGCAAGCTGGACATGCCAGCAACTATAAAATCTTGCAGATGTTTTTCCTCATGCACTCTGAATACACAATGCAAAAATGTCCACGTCAGCAATTAAAACAGATTCACAGAAAGGAACAATTATATGTCAGTGTTGACTGGTTACTTGGTAAGCCAAACCAACACAGTTTGATGTTTTTTTAATTGTGTGTTTATTATGGTTACAAATATATTTATCTGCCAGTATTCTAAATAATAGGGCCCAAATGTTAATTGCTATTTGGTAAGTTCTTGTTAAATACAGTCCTTTGAGAAACTGGGAAGACTGAAGACTAGCCCAATAGTCTCACTGAGAAGAGCTCATTCAGTGTTCACTTAATTGTCAGTACCAAAACCAAGGTTTCACAAGGAAAGTTAGTTTCCCCTAAATTACTGGTATTTTAACATATAGGTCTAGCCTTTTTGCAATTAAATGGATATAGATTAATGTAAGTATAAGACAGAATTTCACACAACCAATTTAGGAATGGGCTTGTCTATTTATATAGCATATATCATGGTCTTTAACCTCCCCATATTTTATTGAGCTTTTAAAATCTTAAGAACATGAGAAAAGAGAAAGGATGCTTCAACCCCTTGAAAGTATCAGTATTTTCACAATACATTTGTATTAACACCCACTGTTCACTTTTATACAGGTGTTCTTATTACGTACTTTTACTCTCTTATGGTAGATACTACTCCCCCAAGGAAGGAGAGAATAAATGCAAAGTCAAAGTGATACAGTCATGAAAGTCACAGAATCTTCACAATTCATAAACAATGTCCTAATAAAGGGGATGTTGTTGTTAAACACCAAAGTTGTGACATCATGACAGATAAAGTGTGATATAAGTGTATAAATACACATCATTCTTATTAATTTGGGCTGTGTGCATGCCTGATCAGTACTAAAAACTTAAACTTAAAACATATTTGGGAGGGTCTGAGCAGCTGAGGATAATAAATTTAGTAACAAGATGAATAGCATATTATAAATGTTGGTTAGAAATAAAATTATAACAAAGAATTCACATATTTATACCAAGTGCATGTCCAGGATAGTGAGAGACTGTAGTAAAATCATAGAAATACTGATTTGGAACAGAGATGTTCTCATTTGGGAAGGAGAAAACAAATATACACGGTCTATGATACCTGTAGATATACAATACTCATAATAATGTAGTAATATATAGGCTATTTGCATTTCTATAGGTGGGATACCAAAACACTAAACCTTCACCAAACTGCCTTGGCAAATTCACTTCTGCTATTAAAATATCTGATTCTCTTTTCTATATCATGAAACGATAAAGCATTCATTTTCCTGTCTTTCCTTACTGATAACCAATGATTTAAAATGTATAACCCAGATGTCATTAACTAACTTGTAAGTATAGCTTTCAAATCTATTATGGCTAAGCATTCTCTCATGCCAGAAGTGAAATGGGAGTCAAAGGACGATGTTCAAATTCCTCCAAAACCAACGCAAATCCGGAGATAAAACAGGACCTGTTGCTAGTCACTTTCACTAGTTACAGGAATTAATATATCTCAGTATAATATAGGCGTCTGCTGACAGCAGTACTGTCAGTGATGGAAAAAAACATGCTTTCAGGTGCGACTGGACATGTCTTGAATAAATTGCATGCTCGAAATGGTATAAATACCGTTTACACTCAAGTAAAGACACACAGAAGCACGACCATGCATGCATCAAGAATCGGGGCATTTATTTACGTGCATGCGTTGCTTTAAACAAGCTTTCCCTAGTATCACCCCAAAATGCGTGCAGTGCACCAGACGCCCCCAAAGGCACACATGCCTGAGCCCTGAATCACTGCTCCAGCTGAGCACACTCGCTTCCACAGGAATATTCCAGAAACACGGAGCACAGAAACAAAGTGTCCCTGGGAAAGACGACACACACCTGCACAAGTTAGTGAACACGTTTGTGAAACGTCGAGAATAATAAGAAGAACAAGAAAAGTGCGACTCGGTTTGGAAAATAAAACGAGCACGTAAGCGAGAATTTGGGTTAAAGCCTTTAAAGTGAGTCTTTAACACTCGCAAATTAAATTCATCATTGTGTGTGTGTGTGTGTGTGTGTGTGTGTGTGTGTTAAGCAACACCACAGCGTGTGACTGGTTTATTAAGGGTCACTTTTAGTCCTGAACAAGAGCAGTAAAATAAAAGCATCAGTGAAGACCGTTATTTCTTCTAACTCCGTCTCTATACAAGCCTTAAACAGACGCAAAGCGGAGAAGTTACTTACTTACTATGAATGAGTGGCGAAGCAGTCTGCTCTTTGAGGAGGACCCTCTTCAAACATGTGTCGGCAGAGAGCAGGTTAAAATGTTGCTGTGCCGTGTCTTCCTCTGGGGGAGCAGACAGTACAGTGCTGAGCCCGAGCCCGAGGTAATATATCTCCGCCAAACACGGGCCTGCTGCGCCGCGCCGATCCCCGCTGCCACGTATGGAAACGCCCCCCAAACGCACCCCTCGCCCGCGGCACGACACGTAAACCCCCGGTGTGACGCGCAGCCACTTTTGGGACGGGTTTCCGAGTTTCACACATCTGACACAATGTGTCCAACACATGTTTTGTTGCACTGTGTTTAATTATAATTCAGATGCATGTTGACACAGTTTGTGCCATATTGAAATATCTATATTGATGACAGATAGATAGATCTATAGATTATCATACGTATGTGTTAAGACTACAAGTTTAACTACATCTGCCCTGTTGGTTTGTGAAATTCATGTTTACATTTAATCTTATTTTTTTTATAATCTTATGCTTTTCCCCCATCCACTTAAACTGAAAATTGGTGGAGTGTAATTTCTCTCTCTCTCCCTTTTTGGGAAGCGTGGATTTAAACGAAATACGGTAATGGGAACATGGGCCATGCCGAGCTGCACGTTTACAGTTTTTCACACAAAATCAAACGCCTACAAACCACCTATTGAGCCCTGTAACCACATTTTCATTTTGTAGGTTGTCTGAAAAGTCAGACAAGACTGGTATGCGTTTGTTCACCGCTACCACAGTCTGAATACACGTGTCCTTAAATAGCAGCTATACACAACTACAAGCTATGGGAGCTTGGAAATGCACGTAGCCACATGTAGGCTCTTTTTGTACTGTTAATCGCTCAATGAATACATTAAATTATATTTTGGACTATTATGGTAAATATGGACTTATCTATTTACATATTCACACATTATAAGTTTGCAGTATATTACAATACTTTGGTAAGGATAGAGAATACAAGACAATTTGGAATTAAAATGACCCCACCTTTTTCTTCTGCTTAACAGCATGTGCTCAGTGAACTATAGCGAGGTTTCCTGTGCTTTGTTTGATGTGTTTTTATTTTATTTTATTTATTCTATAGGAAATAATTTAAATGACACATTAAAATAAACAACCTCCCAGAGACCTTAGGGAATTGTATAGTCCCAGCCTCCATCATTGCTGGCCAAAGGATACAGCACTTAATGACAACACCCCTCAAACTAACCACTCAGAGCCCAGACAAAACCCAGCAGTGACATTTCTGTGCAAGTGTAAAGGGCCTATTGTGTACATGACCTCCGACCGCACACACATAGTATGGTGTTGGATGGTAATACATAAGTTAAATAGGCTATAATATTGTTTACCATGGTAAAACATCTAGTAAAGTGTAGTGTGATGTACAGTGGTAAAAACACAATGAAGTACTGTAGTGTACCATGCTCAAATCAGAGTAAAGTGTAGAGTGGTGTACTGCAGTAATAACACATTGTAGTGTAGTGTAGTCTACTTTGGGAAAAACTTTGGATGCTCGTCTTAGAGATTTTAAATGGTGATTGTGATGCATCTGCCTTGATTGTTTTATCTTTTTATTATGTTTTTCATAATCTATCCCTGAAACTTTTCATCTTTTAAACTGTTACTTGTATGGTACCAGAACAGGTGTTTAGGCAGGATTTAGATTGTTTTAAGAATTGCTTTGTGATTTCCTGTTATTTATTTTATGTACAGTACTGTGCAAAAGTTTTAGGCAGGTGTGCACAAATGCTGTAAAGTAAGAATGCTTTCAAAAATAGACATGTTTATAGATTACATTAATCAATTAACTAAATGCAAAGTGAGTGAACAGATTAAAAATCTACATCAAATCAATATTTGGTGTGACCACCCATTGCCATTGCCTTCAAAACAGGATTTTTCACACCTGCCTAAAACCTTTGCACAGTACTGTATTTGTTTTGAAATATTATTATTGTTGCACTTTGGCACTTTAACTTGTATTTTGCACTGATTTCAGCACCTAGGCTGTTTGTCTTGTGTGTCTTGTGTGAATAAAGTGAAAGTTACTTGTTTTTATAGTTACCTGGTCCAGATTTTTGGGAACAATTTCAAATGTTGTTAATTGATTAAATGTGTTACTCTTTTGTCCCATCAATTGATTTATATCTATTTAGAATTAATTGAGGGTGGCCTAGTCACACAGTAATTGGTCATTAGTGGTTTTGTACCCAATTACCCAACCTCTCTACAATGTGTGCAATACCACACTACAGTTTTGTCACAGACTGATATTTGGCCCATGACATTTCTTATTCCCTATATAATCTTTTATCTGACTTCTATCACACCGTCTTTCATATTGGGCCCGTATTTGCATATCAGAGGGTTTATGAAGTAAAAACAGCTTAATTAGCTAGTCAACAGGTTATTTACATTGTATGATCAATAATAATAATAATAATAATAATAATAATAATAATAATAATAATAATAATAATAATATACTTATACTAACTGACATCCAATTAGGAACATGAACATACCTGGCTGCTACTATACAACAGCTACTAACCTTCTTAATTTTACATATTATTCCTGATGCATGCTTATTATAACCTATGTTATACAGTACTACTTCGATTGCATACAATTACTGATCTTAACCTGCATGCTACCACACAATAATGCATATCCAACAACCAGTGTTGGGGTCGTTACTCACAAAAAGTAATATGTTACATTGTACTCTTATAAAAAGTAACTAAATACTTGACTTATGACTCCCTGGATAATATATATATATATATATATATATATATATATATAAGATATAATTAGTTACTTTACTTTTAGATTACTTTGCATTACACCCCAAACGTCGCGTGACCTCACTAAACACTTACAAAGTTACACCAACACAAGCAGTTGAATAATGACAGAAACATACTGTTATCTTTTGTTGTTTTAATAAAGCGCCACAGGAAAGTTGTATTGCAACTTATCTCTTTAAACATTAGTTTAACAAATAGTGCCGCAAAACAAGTGCTTCAGTTAATGTCATTAACAAAAATAAATCTTTTCTCAAAAGGCAGCTTTGGAGTTTGAAATAAAATAAATAGGAATTTGAAATAAATAGGACAAACAAGTGGTTACCAAGACAGAAACTAGGGTTGCCTCAAAAGTCAGCTTATAAATAAGACAGTTTCAATAAAATAACATATTGTAATACAGACTATAAGGCCTTAAAAACACAGGCTATTTAGATAAAATGTTTTAGCATTGCATAATGCAATTTATAATAAACACATTATGACACCACTAAGCCACAAACAATGGTTGTACCTCATTAGGAGAAGCCTCTCAAATCTTGTCTCTGTTTCTCTTTGGAGTCAGTACCAGACTCCCTAGGCTGAAGAGTCTTTCTACTGGAGCGGGGTTGGTGTGTTGTATCTCAATGAGATTTTGTTTTATTTTAGGAAACTGGTTCAGGATCTCCATTCCCAATCCAGACTTCAAATAGTCCATCACTTCTGTGTCTGATATGATGTCTGTATTGTTCCCATCAAAGGCAAAGAAGTAATTTTCACTGGAAGAGACTGAGGCCACTGGGGCGGGCCTTGCCAGTTGCTCCTCGGGAAGACTGCAACACTCCGCAGACAGCAGTCCCCTAACCATGTCCCTCCTTTCCTCCTCTCGTAACCAACGCAGCTTAAACCTCGGCAATGTGACAGCAGCCAGCAGAGCCTCTTTGCTTTCCAAGATAGATGCAAATCGAATCTTGAATGCCTGCAGTATGAAATTGAAATAAGGCGTCTTGCTGGTTTTGCATATCACTTTTATAAAGGCTAAATAATCCATATTACTGGTATTATGATTGTTTTGTTCTGTTTGCATTCATTTGTACAAAGCCAAACCGCTATTCAATTTTTGTTTGCATTAATAGCTTAGGCTGTAGTTTCGATACTTAGTATAGTAGTCTATTTCAACATACAGCATATTCGTTGCTATGGTGCATAGCCTACAGGGCGAAAATCACAGGGCATTTAGAATAAAGATATAAACACTGTAGTTCTACCTATACTATGGCATCGGGTAGGCCAGCTGTCATTCGAGCAGTCAGTGCAGAGAGTGCTCAAATCTTCAACAGGGATCCCGGTAATTCAGAATAGGGCATTGAGAAACGAGTTCCACCACATTGTTGTGGGCACAAGGAGTTTTCGGCTGTTCAAGTCCTCCACAAGCTCTGAAGCCAAGTTTGAACGGCTTGCCTTAGTTCAGACAGCCGAGCACTTTCCTGTAGCGCTTCTGTAGACTGCTTTAGAATCGATATTCGATGACAGCCATTTATCTACATCATTGCTTGATATAAGGTTTAGCATGTGTGATGAGCATCTCTGGTGTGGAGGAAGAGAAAACTGCTCATTTATGTTGGATTCAGAGAGCGTTTGTCCAACATTTAAATGTACCATCTTCCTCTTCATGTTCTTCACAATCAGTTTGCCGGCTGGTACATTTGAAATGCTTTTACAAAATTGGACCCATTGTCCGTGACAGCTGCAGTGACTTTGTGTGACAATCCATAAACTAAATGAATTTGTTCAATTCCATTGGCAATAACATTGTAGGTGTATCTTCCTCTTATGCTTTTGCAGGCAATTGCTGCTTTTCCGCGCTGCAAATTGCTTGAATTAATCCAATGTGCAGTCATTCCAAGGAAGCTTCTATTATTACAAGACCAAATGTCAGCAGTTGTCGATACATAGCCCAAGCCCTCAATCATTTTCTTAAGCTCAGATTCCATGTCAGTGAATGCTTTATCCAGATAACTCACGAATATTTTCTGATCTGGTGGACCCTGATTGCCTATCATCAGTATTTTGCTGAGTATCTGTCGGATAGAGGGAGATTCTACCATGGATAGGGCCTGCATTTCCTCCATTACATACCTAGCTGTTAGTTCCCCAAGTGGCTGATGTAAGGGGATAAGGGGAACATAACATAAAACAAACAAATGCAGAAGTGGGAGAGTGAGGTGAGTGCAAAAACCAACAATGAGTCAACTATATATACACTCACCTAAAGGATTATTAGGAACACCATACTAATACTGTGTTTGACCCCCTTTCGGATAACATCTTGCAGTTGATGGAGATTTGTGGGATGCACATCCAGGGCACGAAGCTCCCGTTCCACCACATCCCAAAGATGCTCTATTGGGTTGAGATCTGGTGACTGTGGGGGCCAGTTTAGTACAGTGAACTCATTGTCATGTTCAAGAAACCAATTTGAAATGATTCGACCTTTGTGACATGGTGCATTATCCTGCTGGAAGTAGCCATCAGAGGATGGGTACATGGTGGTCATAAAGGGATGGACATGGTCAGAAACAATGCTCAGGTAGGCCGTGGCATTTAAACCATGCCCAATTGGCACTAAGGGGCCTAAAGTGTGCCAAGAAAACATCCCCCACACCATTACACCACCACCACCAGCCTGCACAGTGGTAACAAGACATGATGGATCCATGTTCTCATTCTGTTTACGCCAAATTCTGACTCTACCATCTGAATGTCTCAACAGAAATCGAGACTCATCAGACCAGGCAACATTTTTCCAGTCTTCAACTGTCCAATTTTGGTGAGCTTGTGCAAATTGTAGCCTCTTTTTCCTATTTGTAGTGGAGATGAGTGGTACCCGGTGGGGTCTTCTGCTGTTGTAGCCCATCCGCCTCAAGGTTGTACGTGTTGTGGCTTCACAAATGCTTTGCTGCATACCTCGGTTGTAATGAGTGGTTATTTCAGTCAAAGTTGCTCTTCTATCAGCTTGAATCAGTCGGCCCATTCTCCTCTGACCTCTAGCATCAACAAGGCATTTTCGCCCTCAGGACTGCCGCATACTGGATGTTTTTCCCTTTTCACACCATTCTTTGTAAACCCTAGAAATGGTTGTGCGTGAAAATCCCAGTAACTGAGCAGATTGTGAAATACTCAGACCGGCCCGTCTGGCACCAACAACCATGCCACGCTCAAAATTGCTTAAATCACCTTTCATTCCCATTCAGACATTCAGTTTGGAGTTCAGGAGATTGTCTTGACCAGGACCACACCCCTAAATGCATTGAAGCAACTGCCATGTGATTGGTTGGTTAGATAATTGCATTAATGAGAAATTGAACAGGTGTTCCTAATAATCCTTTAGGTGAGTGTATATATATAGAAGAAGGGTTTATTTAAAAGGGGAGGGGAGTATATACAACTATATATAATATTCCAAAAACAGACGTGATGATAATAGTAATACAAATAATAAACAAATATACACGGAGGAAAAAACACCCTGGGCGGTGTCGGCTAATACTAAAACAAAACAAAACCTATCTAAGCTAGTCTAGAAGGAAATCCACTACCTGACTTGCATTTCTGGAACAGACCCTAACTGTCTACACTAACTAAACTAATTATATTATTTTCATTTTGTCTTTCTACCAAATCAAAATAATGGTGCCATGATGCCTTGATGCCTTGTACTTCACTGTATTTTTGCACTTTGTTTGCACTAATGTTGTAAGTCGCCCTGGATAAGGGCATCTGCCAAGAAATAAAAAAATAAAATAAAATAATAATAATGGGAGTACTTCAAACCTAGAAAGTTCAATCTTTTAGATGTGCCAGGGTCTGCCATTTTCCATCTCCCCCCAAAGCATTCGTGCTTGCGTAAACAAAATATGGCATGGACATGTAATATGGATAAGTTTAAGGAAAGCGACTATAACATAGTGTAGCAATCTGGGACTGGGGGGGTGCATGTCCATAAGTCACAGTTATAAAAACTTAGGACACTAAAGAGACCTTTCTACTGACTCTGAAAAACACCAAAAGAAATATGCAGAGGGTCCCTGCTCATCTGCTTAAACTAACCAACATCCACTAATACTAACCTGCATATTACCATACAAAATAATACACAAAATACAGATACACACACAAAGTATCCAGGAATATTACATTCTTGTTATTCTCCACAGCTCCTGTAAAAACATTTTTGAACAGCAGGTGGCAGAGTAATACTATTCAAAACTGCACCGCATTTTAGAAGCACTCTATATAAGGAATAGTTTTAGAGATGTTTAATTCAGATTCCATTGTGAGACACTTTTCCATAGACTATACAAAACAAATGTATTTTTAAAATGTTATGTGATAAAAAATAGTTTTGCACTAAAATAATTAAACTAGCTTTTACTGCACATTTTACTGAATTTGATTATGAATCCATAATTTATAGTTTTTGCTCTGTCCTTCCAATACTCAACAGTGGGTGCTGTGCATACATTAAGGACAGTTCAGAACTTTTGAAACTAAAGTATTTATAACCTCTCATGTTAAATGTCTCATAAATCACATACAAGAAATAAATATATACACCCCTTTCTCTCTATATATCACAGTATACACAAACAGACACACATAAATTGAAATGTTAAGGATACGTAAAAAAATGTAAAAATTAGAAAAAATTGGGATTACTCACCTACTAATAAAAGACCTTATTGTGTTTCCAAGAATCCATGATTAGGGCATGGCCCCTGGTAAAAAGTCAAAGGTCGCAGTTTGCTGGAACAGACTGCATGGCAATTGAAGACTGTAGAAGACATTGCTAATTAGAGTTGACAAGTATAATCACTACAACAGTCTGCTTTGGCATCCTGTGAAGCCAGCAACTCATTAAAATAGAATGACAAAGACCACAGTGTGCACCTGAGCAAGACAGGATGAATAGCAGTTGTATGTAAAATGAAAAGATTCAGTGATTGGTATATATATATGAGAAGGAATTGTTGAATATGAGCTTTAAAATCTGTATTCAGTAAACTGTATGTGGACAGAGAGGCCCCTATTGGGCAATTCCACCAAAAGGTGAGCATCTTAAAATTACTAAGTGCTTAACTGCTGGACTATTGTAATGCTCCAATAAATCAAATTACAGGATGCATTATGATTTTCTATCAATAAATATGAGGAACATCATATTTATAGGTGATTTAATTACAATTAGAAGATCTTTTTTTTTAATAATAATGATAATCTGTCCCTTGTGTAAACACAGAGAATGTATTTAAAATCCTTCAATGGAGGTTGGAACTTTTCATATAAACAATATCATTATGAACATGGGCTAATCTTTCAAAAAGCTGTCTGTGATAATTATTAACAAAACATATGAAAACACACCATTTTACCCATTTCTATTTGCTGAATATTTAAGTCGGCAAAAATGGAGATCAAAACTGAAGATTTAAATTCTAGCGGTGCTCCTTCACTACAGGTAGCAGTGTTTTGTAAAAGCTATGACAGTATTGCTAAAACCCTACATATCTACTACCCACTCATTTATTTTAGTAAAGTCATTCCAGATGTTCAAATGGTTCCAGACATGGATGTTTATGCTTGTCTCTGGTTTGCCTTGTTAGTCATGCACAAGCAGTGCAAAAGGTCAAAAATGCATTCTACTTTTATTGGAAACAACAGCATGGAGCACACTGTTACGTTTAGTTTTCTACTCTCTTATTAACATTATTAAAAAGTAATTAAAAAGCATTGATTATCTTTGTTGTTTATTTCCCTTGGTATCACAACCCCCGTACATGACAATGAAACAATCGAGCCTAAGAAAGATTTAGGTAGGGAATTACCACATCAGAGTCGGCCAAGAAATTACTCACTGCAATCTCTCATCACACTGGCTTGTATTTCAAATAGCCTCTGTCAGCACATCGGGGGATGAGAACTCAGAAAGGAAAAGTGACAAATTAATATTTTAATTCGCCTTTGACAATGTCATGAACTGTTTAAAGTTGGTATTTTTTGGTCTGTTTGTTTGTTGTCTTGTATCCCTGTGTTTGTCTTTTCTTTTGTCTGAGTACTTCACTGTTTTGCATGTTGTCATGTGTTATAATAAAGTAATACACAATTATTTCAGATGGGTCCTGTGCAGCTCTGATTGAGGTCTCTCCTTCCTGCACGTAAATATTATCTGTGTTGAAAAGAACCTTCAATCTAGAATGGCAAAGGAGTTAGCTTTTGTCATTGTGTGCACCGCTTACTTGTATCAATACAGCTATTTAAACAATTACTGTAAGAGGCATTGAGCAACATCTTTGCTGATTTTGACATAGCCATACCCTGAGTACAAAATGAATACAAGAATTGTTGCAAAATAAAGCAAAACATATGAAAAGGCATGGTAATTAAGTGTAATCCAATATAAAGTATGTACTATGTGGGGTTGGCTATTCATGGAGCCACAGTTAAGATGTTTATGCATTTGCTGTTTTAGAAATGTTGACTGGTGTCTAGCACAGCTGGAGCTGGGCTTCTAGAGTGACACTTCTCTGTTCTGGAATCCACAGTGGAACAGGGAGTCCTCCAGTGCTAAACAGTGGCTCATCAATAACAGCGACACTACTGATGGGATTCCATTTTAGCATAAGAGATTGTATCAGTGTTGTATTTCCTCTGTGGTCAGGGGTGATGTTAGAGTTGGTGATAGAGTCCGTTTTTGGATTAGTATGCAAATGATGGGACTGCTGTCAGTATTTCATTTAGACTGATATGATATGACTTAAAATGTTAAGTAAGAACACATACAGCTGGACTTGGATTATACTACCTAAAATAACATAGAGCAGTCCAAGACTAATCTGGGTTTGTGAAACCAGCCCTTGAAGATGAAATATACATTTGTTTAAATGTATTTGTCTTTTTTACCAGTAGATACCAGTGAGCAAGTCATAGAATATTTATTGGTGGATTCAATTTTCTTAAAGAAAAAGGATCACTAGCAACACTTAGGGACCAATAGCAAAATACATTTCCTGTGACATGTGCTGAAGTCATCAGGAAACTCTACGATGCATAGACATTCTTCAGACCATGGTTGTTGAGAGACATTCCAGGTTGAACTGCCTTCCATATAGGCATTGGTTTCCCCGAATTTCCAAATAAATGTTTGCTTGTCAACAAAATACAGTATTTATATATATAGTAAAAGATAAACAAAAACATATATAATACATATAATACCCAGTGTAAATGAGGATAAAGAACAACTGGATTTTGATTCCTGTTAGACTATTGCCTGGGTTAACAGGCAATGTTCGAAGGTGTTCTAATTTCTGCTCTAGTTTGTGTGCAAGTATTTAAAGGGGGAAAAACCCACAAAGAGCAATACATAATAAACAGTCTGAGTCTGTGTATGTGTCAGAAGGTGGTTACACAGTTCACCTGCTAAATTATAGGTACCTAACATAAGATAACAACATGATAACAACATAAGACAGTGATGTCATGACATTGTACTTCCAGAGGGACGTGGGATATATTTTTATAAATGTATTTCATGCTTATACAGTTCACTCACTATTTTCTGTAGAAGTCTAACCCTTACAGTAAAATGTAAACTTTGTATATGTTCCTCCGGCTACATAGTAACCCCCCCCCCCCCCGACCTGGGTTCTGGGTTCATATTCAGACTCGGAAGCCCTGATATTATAAAATGAATGTCCTGAATTTAGAATACATTTTCTTTTTCATTAATAACAAAATGCCATTTATATAGATCCTATTGAAGCAGCAGCTTTTTTTTTTTAAATGCTATGATTGCAGCTTACCTCCGTTCATGCTTTCTGGCAGGGCTTTTTGTCATATTTATTTTGATTCATATATGTGTGCAGGGGAAAAAAATCTGCATTGTTTCCCAAGTCAACATTAAGCTTGTAAGCTTTTATGACTGCTTCGGAAAACTGGTTTTTACTGGAGTATAATTGGGCAATAAGGTGCAGTTAATTCCTCTGACAGAAATAATCTTTCTTAAAACATAAAGTATCACTAAAGTAAAAAGATGGGGAACAAAAAGCTGAGCAACAGTCATTTCCTGTAGGTGTATATGTCTGGCAGCTCCTGTGGGTGTACAATTTATGCAAATGCTGCAAGACATTCCAGAGTGAGGTTAGAGGCTAAAAAATAAATAAAAGTCTCTTCAGGAAAGGAGTTATATATGCCTCGATGTGAGCCTGTGCTCTGTTATCAGTGGTAGAGAAGGACTGCAAGATAAACAACAGTGGGTTTTTACAGCTTCATGTTTCAAATACCTTCTCTTCAATACAGCCAAGACAAGTTACAAAGAGCTGTAAAGCTGTCCATAAATTTGTAAAACCAATAGTATTTTTGCATGCATGTCTGGTTTTATTAATTCACATATTTTAAGTTTACAGCTACATTAAAGTCTCTTTCAATCTGGGACCTTCTGACGTTCTTGTTATTTATTTATGTTTTATCAGTAGATGAGAGAGTATTTTCTTATATTGGGAAATGAATGTGCTGTAGCTGTTTAACTTACTGATAGTGTTAAATTAGGCAGCATTTGTAGTAGTTTAACCACAAGCAATCCCAACTTGACTGAAATGCTGTGTCATCTTTTTTATGTGGAAATTTGCATTATAAAAAGAATACCCCACCACATCAACAAAGAAACCAAAAGTACTAGACAAAAATTCCTGTTATAGGGAAACTCATAACAATCTTAGCTTAGCACTGAAAAAGTTTTACCAACTCTACAACATTTTCAAGGACCTAAATTAGAGTAAATCAGAGTAAATTAACCCTGACTGATAATTATTGAACATAGTTTAAAATAGATTTTATAATGGTGAACATGAGGAACATACTGAAGACAAACATGTATTAAATGACTTAAAGAAAGCATACATGTAAGTCTGCTAATCTGCTAAGTATTCACCTCAAAATTACATGTATTCAGTTTGTCCAGAATAAACTTTGATAATCAACAGGTCTTTATCTTTGTAATTAATTTGCAGTAAGCTCTTCACTTAACAAAATCAAACCCATAGATGATCCCTTATGCAACTTACAGGGCTTTAAAAGCTTATTCTGAGTTAATCTGTCTGGGTGAGATGATATATCGGCTGTTGTACTTTTAAGATTGGCTACAATTACAACAACTACAACAGTAAGTCCAGTCTATGTGGTGCATAATCATTCCCTAGTAGACTTCCCATTTAGGTAGCTTGCTTTGTATTGTGTGATCAGTGGTTAGACTTCAGCTGCAGCAGAAACTGAAGCAGACAATAAGGCCATGGCAAGTTCCTCCCAAGTTCAGCTGTACAATGGCATGCCTGAAGGATTGAAGACTTGCGATGCATTTGTTATAATGATTTAAATAATCACCTCCAACTACTTTTTGAATTACTAAACAAGGAGAAACCACTGGCACGTTTGACAGGATTGACTGTGACATGTCTATGATCCCCAATATGTACCTGTACAGAGGACTTCATACTGTTGCTGGGTTAGGGAGAGAAAGCAGATTGTCCCTTCAGTAAACATAGCCTTTGGGGAACGTCTACTTGCTCAGTTAATCTGATATGCCTGGTGTTATTTGACATCGAATCAGTAATAAGGTTGCAAAGACTTAGGGAATCAGGCTATGCACAAGCCATTACTGGGTTTCAGATCCTTTTACTGTAATTAGCTACGGGTACACCAGCTGTTGCACAATCTGTTTGGACTACACATCAAATGCAGTCAACATTTACATTAACTAGCTGGCATTAGTTTGGTTCAGCTGGTTTTATACTTTTGTGAGGAGAACAAAGTCAGGAGACATCTGAGATCAATGCAACATACAGTTTGTTTCCATGGATTTTGTTCAATCATTACAAGAGCACTGAATTCCCCACCACAAGATAAATTAGTCTCATCCCTCCCACTGTTATTTGATTGAGTTTATTTTGTTTTTCATTTAAAGGCTCCATTAATGTTGCAACTTGCCCTGAAATATGACAAATGTATGTTTGTTTATTTACTGTACCTAAGAGGCTTCAGCTGAGGCCTTTGGAAATGTTACCTTCTTGCAATTACTCCGGTATGTTATTGTGCCTATTCTCAGGCTGCTTTTTCACAGGGATTTTATGATTCCATCCAAATGTGTACTTAAAATGTGGTTTATTGAAGCTGTACTGAAAGATGGAAGGCAAAACTGCTCCATGCATTTGCTTTCTGTAAAATGACATTGAAGCAAGAAAGACTCCCTGCAGCCTGTGGTGTTTGCAAAAGTGAATCAGAAATCTAGCTGTCTGACCTCCAGTCAAAGTTCAAGTCCGGTTTTCTGCATTTCACAGAAGCATCACAAGATCCTATATCCAAGACTTTCTTTTCAGGTGACACTTGACACTTGACTTAAAAAATACATATGGAAAACTTCATAACATCTTTAAAATAGTCTTATACTCTGGGTGGGTGGACTGCATGGTTTCCTTGCTCACTGTATTCTAAAGAGGGTCCTTTTTTAATGTTGTGTGTACTTTTCGAAAACTTTAAAAGACACCTCTGAAGATGCTGCTTCCCCAGGGACCAGGTTACTGCATCAAATGAAACCTGGAGTATAATGGTGGAAAAGGTGAAAATGTCCTCTAAAGGTGAATCTACTCATCAATTCACTTCAATATATATTTTTTTCAAACGTAATCATACCTTCGTTGATCAAACTCCTGATATTTTTCTTCTTCTTTGTGTACTCCAGTGTAGGTTACAGAATTTATAAACAAATGCTATTAAAACGGTCTGGCTCCTGACTATGATGAACGATACATTTTACACATTCCTTAAAAAACATTTTCCCATCAAGAAAAACAAACACAGATCAAATACTTTATGGAATTAATCGGGATAATTTAATGCTACAGTTCAAACATTCCTAATCACTGTATGAAAGTCAGTTTCAAGTTTAAAGATCGTTTAGGGGGTTGTTTATAGGCTCAATTACAGCCTCAACATCACTCCTCTTCCTGAGTATTGCGATGGCAACTGACATTAAACACCCCAGTCTGAACATTAACGATTTCATTAGAAAAGGTTAAGATCTGACAAAAACTTCACATGTATTTGAAAAATGCATATAAAACAGCTACCAACAATTAATTGGGAGCAGGAAAAGAACATTGTACATACCACAGCAGTTTCAGTGAGGTCTGAAACACAATATAGCGCTCTAAAATAAATAGCAGTGTTTGAAATGGAGTGTTATGAAGACCCTGGGGGAAGCTGAATGACAGTATTGTTTATCTTATTGAATTGTGGTACAAAAAGGTGCCATAAAGAACACCAAGATGTCATACAAAAGCACCATAAAAGCATACAATAAAACTTCACTTTCAATTATAAAACATGTAAGAGTTTTGCAATCCAAAACCACATTCATTCCTGTCTGTGCTTTATAACTGCAAATTATTCTGTGTGGGTTTTTTATATTAGATTTTTGTATGTAACTCAAGGAACAGCAAAAAAAAAATCTAACAGGTGAAGGGAAGCTGTGTATAGAACAGGTGTATATACTTTCCGTCCATTATGGATGTTTAAGATGCAATTTGTAAAATGTTCTTTTACAAGATGGTAAGAAAAGATCTGGTGTCAAGTTATATAGAAACATAAGAATCGGACCCTAAGAATTAGACTCTGTCAGCTTTCTTCAACGTGATTATTTTAAGCATTAGTAAGTGGATTTCTGTAGTGCTGAACACTGTCCTCCATAATGCTATCAAACTATTTAAACAAATAATATAGTAAGGTGAACATAATTGGGCCACATTGTTCAGACTTGTCAGGCACATTTAATCTAGCATATTCTAGAATCAGCATGACTTGGTTATGATGTAAACATGAGAGTTTATAGAAACATTTGCAGTTCCAAGAGGATTCTTTTCAATATGGCCCAAGGATTTGTCGCTGGTAATCAGTTATTCTACATTATTGCTGCCTCATAAATCAAAATATACATTATATTTATTTATATAACATTATATATTATTTGAATTCTTTAAAAAATCCTCTTTAGGTTTCAGATTCAGATATTCTTCTGTGTTATTATTGTTTCCAGTTTGTATCATAAGACTTACAAATTCCAATGGTAATACACTATATATACATAAATCTCTCGCACTTCGTTCAGACTTGAATTTGTTACGAAAAGTACATAGTAGCCAGACTGATGGTATTAATTCTGGAGTTGGTTAAAAGCAGCAAAATGAAAATCCAAGGAAGGAAACACATATTCAGCAAAATAATATTGAGAACCCTTCTAAATGTTGTATTTAATCATTATTAGGCTATATAAACCAATCATTTTTACAGATCAAGCGTCCCATGCAGTCTTGATGTCAATAAAATTCAAGCTGGCCTCATAAGTCTGAATTCTGATTGCGCATTGACCCAGGACAGCTCATGCTGATAGAAGGATGTCTGACTCACTTTTTGCTGGCGGGTTGCAGCATCCGTGAAACCTGGTTAACATTTTAGTGTGAAACAAAAACAAGTGTTTGGGTCCTTTCCAAGGTTCTGCCTATACAGAAACCCATAAAAAAACTCAATATAATTACGTCTTTAACACAGGATGACAAAAAATATAAAAAAAGTGTGTGAGGGAATTTGTTTTAATTACGTTTGATTTAGAAGTGAAATGAGAGAGATGTGACAATATGGGTATGTATAATGAATGATCACTAACGAGATCTCATGTGTGTATGTATTATATTTTACAATCTATCATAGTATTCTTCAGCAGCATACATGTGTGTATGTAAGTATTTCTTTTTATATATATTATTATTATTATTATTGTGGAAGAGTTACCCTGGCGACAGACAACACAATTGACAATGACCTGAGCGCTCATCTCACTCATTCTCTCTAAAGGACAGTCACACAGGAATGTCTGGCGATGACGTCAGGTGAATTAAGGAAGAAAGCAGACTCAGACTCAGCCAGACGTCAGGAGGCGCGACTCACTGCTTGCCCTGTTGATCAGTGGTCGCGATCGTGTAGCGCACATGTCCGCAGTTGCTGCGCGGCTAAACCAATGGGATCGGTGGAAATCTGCAGCTCTGCGCAGAACTGCGGAAATCTGCGCCACAAGAACGCGACCACCGATCATTGATTCGTTCTGGTAATAGTTTCTCACACAATCAGGGGACGCACATCAGCACAACATTTACGTGACTACCAATTATCCAGCTGATGGTTATGCACGAACCCGAACCAAAAAAAATAAAAAATAATAATAATAGAATGCACGTTGTAAAAAAACTTAAGACAAATCAAACTTTTCGGTGTTTCGGTCATTATTTCATTTTTTAATTCAAGGTGCAATTTCTGACGAATTAAACAATCGGGTGTTCCATAAATATCCCGCTAAAAATCAATCTTTTCTATCGGGTGATAATACTTGGCCCACTGTGCCCCTGTAGTTGAGTTAATTTGCACCAAGACCACTGTTGTTCTCAAGTCAGTCTTTCACTACGGTTAAGCCACACCCTGTCTGCATTGCAATGACAGGACGGTGGGCTTCTGGGATATGTAGTCTAATTCCTCAGGATTTCGTCCTCTCTCAATGACTGCGGCGGGGACATAAAAACTACAAAGGGCAAAACTCTCCGGCCCGTCATCGAGCACCGTTACCGCGGCGCCGCGTCTGACCCTCCCATTCAAGTGGATACAAAGTGCCACTCCCCCCGCCGACGTCAGGGGCTACTTATGACCTCACTGTGCGGCAAGTGAGCAGGGCCGTCTTTCAGACAGTGTTGCCTAGCAGCTATAGGCTCAGGACCTGCTTTCTTCCAGTCTCCAGCCTGACTTGCGGATTATTTTGACACAGACATGCCCCAGACTGTAACTTTAAGCGGACCCTCGCCCTGGGGTTTCAGGCTTGTGGGTGGAAGGGATTTTAGTACACCTCTCACAATTTCAAGGGTATGTAGTGCTGTGTTTTTTTTTTGTGTGTGTTTTTTTGGCTTATTTGATTTTAAAATTGTTATTATTACAACTTCGATATTTATGCCTCCCGTTAAAGTGATATGTCTGTTGTGTTTTGTATAACTTTATTTTATTAGTGAATTATTACGAGAATGCATTTTGCTCGGGACAGGTTCTTGGAGCGGTTTGGAAGAGAAAGGAGAAAATTGCAGTTAACGAGCTGGACTTCATTCAACTTTTATTCACTGTAGCTTATGAGAGAGAGAGAGAGAGAGAGAGAGAGAGAGGGAGAGGTTTAATAGTTTACAAAAACTTTCCATACACTTAAACGTGCTTATTATTGAGGATTACTTCTACCAGCGGACTTGCAGAGAGTGACCATCATCCGTCGCTTTATTTTTCCAGCTTAATAATATACACGTTTCTATAAAAAAAGTTTGTCGTTAGTATGACCAATCTGCAGGATAAAACTGATGCCCTAGTGTTTCACTTGTGACTATGTTCAAAATGTTGATCTGTACAGCTATATAACTAAAGCCAGATTTTCATAAATTATGTTATTATTACATATTGCAGTATTATTAATATTATTGTTATTTGGTGTGGGCTAGTAGACTGTGGTTCAATGTTTGTCCTGCTGATAGACGGTCTTTGTTAATGTTAAACTTTCTCATGAATTTCGCATGACTGATCCCAAATTTGAATCCAGCTGATTTTTCTAGATTACTCAATATATAATGTATTGTGTATTTAAGGCAATGTTAAACTGAACAAACAACCTGAAACCCTACATTCAAACTATGGACAAAACATGCTTTGAAAACCATGGTAATAATAATTTAAGAAACCATACATCAGTACTTTGGAAGAAAAAAAAAAACACACCCATGTTACAACATGCAAACTTAATATAAAGCACTTTCGGATGCACTTGATTGCAAAGTATTATTAAAACTTTTGCAATAAAGGTACACAGAGAACAGAAGCTGGGGTTTTGCAGTATAAACAGTGCTGGAGATGACTAATGTGTTTAGGGTGCTGACATTTCTCTCAAGTTGAAAGCTGTCATCAGAGATTGTTGTGGAGCAGAATGGTTGCAGGTGTTGTCATTTGTTCATATCTGTTTCAATAACTGGTTGTGACAACACTAAAAGGTACTATCACTAGTTAACCTCCCACCCCCACACCTCCCCCCATATTGAAAAAAATGTTAATTTGATTATTTAATATATATTTCTATACATCTCTGGAAACAAATAAGAGACCACTGCAAAATTACCAGTTTCTCTGGTTTTACTATTTACAGCTAAGTGTTTGGGTAAAATGAATGAATGTCGAGATGTTGGTTTATGAAAAAATTGCTGTGGTCTCTTATTTTTTTCCAGAGCTGTTTGTGTGTGTGTGTGTGTATATATATATATATATATATATATATATATATATATATATATATATATATATATATATAAGAGAGAGAGAGAGAGAGAGAGAGAGAGAATACACAGCTTTTTCTGCTTATACTTGATTTTAGACAATTTACAAATTCCCCCCAAAAAATCGAGTTATGAGTAATTGCAGAAAATATAATATATTTTTAAATAAATCTTCATAATGTGTAGCAGGTTTGCTTAGAAACTGTCATAATCGGTAATTCATCCATGTAGTAAATGTAATTTGCAATATGTGTATTGAAAATTCTAAGGAATTACAGGTTTTTAAGTAGTTTATTAAAAAAATAATAAGTTATGTTTAAGTTACTACACCATTTAGGATTCTTAACAGAAAATAAAGAAAGTGAAACACAATTTCCATTCAGACTCCTAAAACATATAGTTTTTGGATTAAGTGTATGTGCCAAATTTATCAAGTTCTTACTGCCAAACTGCAATCTGGACCATACTTTGGAGAAGTATTAGCTGTTTAAAAACACAAAATCCGGGAAGAACTTGAGTGTTTGATTTAAGAATTTTGAAATGCATATTATAAGTTGAAGATTCACAGCTTGTATCACACAAATACTTTATTTTAACCCTCTGTTTTAACCCAAGTTTTTGAAAACTACACATCCAAGAAAAATCCTAGATAAGTATCCAGCCCACTGTGCCTTAATTCCAGTGCTTCCCAGTGCACCTCGTATTAAGTACCTATACAATGCACTTTAACATTATATATTTTACATTTTTACTACAGAAACATGATTTACTTGTGTCACCTTGCTTATATATTTAAATAGTAAATATCTGGACATGTGTTGAGTAATTCCAGGATTGCCAATGTTACAGAGGGGGCAGTTATTGAGCTCAGTGGATATGAATGTGCATATTCTGAGACAAGAAGGTAAAAACACCTGTGTCTTGAGACTGTTAAGTTTCGTCAGTCCTTAAATGCAGCAGCTGTTTGTTCTGTACGTGGTGATTTTCAAGTTTATTGCAGTTCTCTCAGATTGACAGAAGGGCAAATACCCAGGCGAACTGAATCTGTTAAACCACAGTCACAATTGCTAAAGCATGTGGCAGAGATGTGTGGAAAATTGTGACTATACAGTAAAATCTTAGTTTTATAGTGGATAATATGAAAATGGTGAACTTGTCATAAACTGTGTGCTGAATTGGCCAAGAGTCCCACGATTTATATGTATTGACCAGAAAGATGGTTTTCCCAGTCAGTCATAGAATATATCCCAAGATGGTGTTAAAAAACTATACAATCTTTGCAAAAAGGCTGCTATCTTTAAGGCATTGGTGTATAGTCTTAAAAAAGATACATTCTTAAACACTGTATCTGGATAAGAATAGGTTCTTTCTGCTTATTTTACTTCAAACAAATTCTGTATTTTAGATGGAAAAATAGTTTTTGGATTAAGTTCTTTCTGACAAACTGCAATCTTAACCTTAGTGTTATACTGTCAACAGAAATAGTTTTTGAGCAGAATGATCACAGGTTACAGAACACTGGTGACATGAATATAGGTAATGCAATAATTTGAATGAGCACGATGGGTTGAATGGCCCCCTCTCATTTGTAAACTTTCTTATGTTCTTATGTTCTTATGTTCTAATTTCCTAGGTTCTATATGAAATTTACATCCTACCCTAGAATCTGTCCCTTTCCTTCAGTGATTTGAGACAACCATATGCAATGCAATTGAAGATTATGCAAAGCCAAACAAGTGAACCCCTGATTAGAGGAGTTTAAAAATAGTTCACTTGGAATTTGAATAACAACACAAGTTCTTGCTACTTGAATTCTTAATTGGAAAGCTGAATTGAACTGAAGAGTTCAGTATGCAGAGCTGGTATAACGTACCCAGGGGTTGAGTTGTTGGCATGTATGTTGGCATCACCTAAACATGCATATACATACATCTAACAATTCTCCAAACTTTATTATTCTTTCAATAAACTTTTTAAAGGAATTGTTTCACTTGTTTGTCTCCAGCCTTTATTTTGTGCTATCTTCCCTTAACAAATTCCTTTGACTTTTTCCCCCAGTGTCTGTTTTTCTCTCTCTCTCTTTCTTCTCTGCAGTAATTTATTAGCCCTACTTAGTCATTTTGAAGTACTCTAACTTTGCCCCTCTGGTGCTCTCTTTCTCTCCCTCACACGGTCATACAAGCCTGGAATCTGTGTGAGAGTTGATCTGTTTGTTGTTTGTTTTGTCTGTGTCCATGGAGTGACTGAATTCTCTAATAACAGGATGTACTTAAAAAAGAAATATAATAATTATGTTCATGTAATTTTTCATTAAAATTAAATTCAATCATTTAAACCTGTGACACACTTTTATGTGGCTATGGAACAGTCTAGAAGCAACTGTAAGACCATTTCTACCATCATTTTTCTTCAGTCATATTTAGATTAATCAGTCTAAACTGTATTTTTAAAACGTATTTCAAACAAAGGATACTTTTTTTCATATTATTCTGAAACGCAAAACTTTTTTTTTCCAAACTCGTTAGCAGCACATCAATGCAAGACTTGGTAATTGTCTCTCTAATCCATGCAGAACAATAGTTCCAAATGATCAGCAGCATGTCCTTTATACCAGCATCGATGACACAAACAAATTACTTTGACCTTCTATGGCCACGTTGCACTCATGGCTATACAATGGTAATCAAACAATATCCAACACCCTGCTGCCACACATTGCACTATTCAGCAACCAGATTGATTGTACATAGCATCTTGTTGTTTCCCATTAATCAAATAACCTGGTAATCATCAGCAATATACTGTTAGCTTGATATATTTAACAGGCCCTTCTCGAGACATTGCGTAAACGATATGGAGAAGGTGGCTGAATGAGGGCAGTGTAGTGGAGTGGAGGCACCTGGTTATTCTCCTGGTTTTTTGTAATGTATATTTTACTGTCAGCCATAGTGTGAGCCTTTCCTTTTTGGATTACAAAATACAAAACCTTTCTTCTGTATACCAGGCACCACGGTGCAGGTACCACGTTTTATGACTTCTTTGAAGACTAGTGTTGGGTTGGTGCTTATCACCAAGTTGGTGCTTGTCTAGTGTGATGTAGAAAGGGTATGTGCTTGTGGGTGAGGTTCTCCTCCTTTGTATTTAGACTGAAAGCTGAAAAAGGGAATAAAAGAGGAGAGAGCTGTTCTGACAGCCCTGTAGGCAGTGAGTTGTCTCCTACACTGTGTATTGCATTTCCTTATGGGTCGATTCTAACTCCCTGTATTTTTAGGCATTACCTACTCACAGTGAGTTGGTTAACTTATTCAGTTATGAACTTATCAAAGTATTTAACAAAATACTGTTCAGATGGTGGTCCCAAGGAGACTGCTGTATAGAAATTACAAGTTTGAAATAAAATGTAACTGATATGAACTTTCCTTTCTGAAAAGTTGCCTACTTAACTGGACACTTTAAATACATATTGGAAAACTAAGATTATATAGCATATTTTTGCTCTATAATGCTAGTTTATTGTTTTCTGTTTTTGAAATGCAGTAATAAGAAAAAATATTAATATTTTTTTCCTAAACATTTCAATTGTTCTCTTTTTTGTAAAAACAAGTCTTACTTATGTTACTATCAAAATGACTTAATATTTTTGTGAGCATATTGATAATGTAACACTTTTCTCAGAAGGCAGATGGCAGAATGAGTCACACTGGGGTATTCATCTTAGTCCTGACCTTGGTGTGGGCTTTGTCTTACTAAAATAACACACCCTCAAACATAATATGTTTTTGCCAAAAGACCCACAATACAGGGACATTCTCTCAGCTGGGGGATTTACAACTATAAAGTCGTTTTTTAATGTCTCCCTAAGCTTTCATAAAGTTAAAATTAGAGATCTAAAAAGAGGGATTCCATGTTGGATTATACTGTTTCTTTTTCATAGGCTGCGGTTTGGAAAACAGCATGCACACCCCTAAAAATTATTCATGTCTACCATGAATGTGAATGCACCAATTGTTGTCGTACATAATAATGACTAGGGGAAAAAGGCAAACTTTCAAAGCAAAATGTAAGTTAATGTGTGTTTAAGCCAACCAAACAAGTATATTGCTACACATACAGTTACTTTTAGTTTACTTGCAGTTTTTATCAGTAGTTTATATGCTATGTACCAATTTATTTATAACTCAATATATCAAAATGTTATTTCAGAGCAAGGTTGTATTCCAAGGCTTTGTTCCAAAAACATTTACTGCTTCATAGCTTAAAGGTTCTGGCAAATGACAGTGGTGGATTGATGCAAAGCCTATATATTTTAACCTCAGTATGTGGTTACACTCATGAAACATGTATTTCACCCTTTCAGAAAAAAATTAGGTTTATGACTGTATTAATCTTTCAGCAATGAGATTAATCAGCTTGTTTAGTGGAATTCACTTATCTTAATGAGCAAACTGGGAGATCTTGAGATCAGAACAGGACTGAAGAGGCTTTGCTTTTGCAAAATGTGCCAACATTTTATTTTCCTCAGATTCATTTTTGATATACAACATTTTCTGACGGTAGATGTAGTGCTGCAAAATATATCCTGCTGTTTTTCTCCTAATTAGAGACGTTATAATTTATTGTAGAACTTCAAAATGAATCCCAGTTAAGTAACGTTATACTAAAATAAACAAAAAACTACAACGGCACACTGCAAGTTGCACATAGGGATTGTAATGGTTTCAAAGTTTAAAGTGTCAGATCCAGATGTTCAATTCTCTAGGCATAGTTATGATCTGGGTTAATTACAGAAAATTGTTTTCATATGGTATAAAATTAACTTCTGAAGGTGAGTCTTGACTATTAAAAGAAACCCTTTTAGGAAGATCTCCTTGAAGCCATAATGTGTCATAAGTGAAAAAACACAGACTTGTGTATTTTTTCTATTAACTTCGAAAGCCTCAATACATATGTTGACCTTACGTGTTTTATATCTCTTCTTCATTCATCAAAGGGATAATAAATTGGATTAATCCACTGTGGCTGTGCACTGATGACAACACTTAGAGGAAAGGATACAATGAAAACCTCCTACCATATGTATGTTTGACATATATAGTGCTATTCCCTGCAGAATGTCGGAAGAACATACCCTAATTTTTAGCACAGTAAAAGATGCATTAAAGTCATTAAACATTTTTGCCAAGCACCTGATATCAATTCAATGGGTAATTGCAGCAAATTTCCTCATAAAACCTTTTTCAACAATGCCTAAGTATTCAACTGGCTTAACTCATGGCAGACTCATGTGTGTAGTAATCCTGTGTTGCTCTAAATTACTGTTTGGTCCTGTCATCATTTATTTTGTCTTCAGTCTTTTATTTTTTATTTTTAAATTAAAATATTCATCAGTGCATTCAGTCATTCCCACCCACACATTGAGATTAATTGAGGGTTTAATGGTGTTGCTATTAATGAAATAAGCTTTAAATCACATAACCTTTTTTATTCCTGCGATCTCAGTTATAGTTATCCACATGGGTTTTTATATACGGAAATGTGGTACAATGTTTTTTAAGGTTAATTTTTTACAACAGCTTCAAAATGGTTTTGTTCATTCTCCTTGATTCTTATATTTGCTTTTTTCATTTTCCCTGACTAAAGAACTTAGTCACACATCACCTATGGAGGCATGCCTCATATCATTAATGTATTTGTTTTTTATGCAAATAAATGCCAGAATAAAATGTGATGGATTCTCATTGCAGTAACATTCTGTGCTGATCATTCAAGTTGAACGCTCAAGGCTAAATTAGCTTCTTGTTTCATTCTGTGCAGATTACACCTGGAAGCAAAGCCGCACAGGCAGACCTTTGTGCGGGCGATACCATCCTCACTATAAATGGAGACAGTACGGAGAGCATGACACACATGGAGGCTCAAAACAGGATCAAAGCATGCACTGACCAGCTTGTTTTATCCATCCAGAGGTGAGTGACATTATGTGGAGTCCCTTACATTCTCCATCTAATCATGGAAGTTTATTTTTGTGGAAACTAACATCAAAAATGTTTTTAAACACTCTGAGCACTTTTATGTCTGGAATGTTTTCCTAGCTCAAACCTCCAGGGTCAAATATAGTGACCCTTAATAGTAAGCAGTTCAGTTATTTCCCTGTTTTCTGGCATTGATGTATACCAATCACTGCACATTTCAATGCCTCCACCACTCCCCAATAAAAAAAGATAAAATAAAACCGCCTGTGTACTAAGTTTTTTTTTATCAATGTGGGTGTAATTTAAGGCCTTTTAATTTCAGTAATTGCATTTCTTATAGTTTGATGTTGTATCCAGACAGTCCCAACTAAAGCTTATTTATTGCAGATGGGAAAATTAAAAATAATATATTTGGACATAGTTAAAGACCTATGATAAATAAGTGTTGCATGTAATTTAGGAAATACAAATGTCAGAGTAGTGCTCTATGTCATAAATGTTACATTCACGTAAAAGCTGTGTCCTGAAAACATTTAAAATCAATTAAATACAAAACATTTATTTTCATCTAGGCAATGAAATGAGACACAAAATAGACATTAAATATAAAGCTGCCATTCACCTGGTATTTCATTGCCTTAACTTGACATTAAGTGCACTCTTCAAGCAGCAGCTAAGGTTTAGAACATAATTCACATTTCAACAAGAAATATTATCCTTTTGTCATGCATATCTAGGGCCAGTTAAAATCTGTTTCTATTGGGAAAGGATTAAGTATACTGAATGGATGTCATGTTACACATTAATATGAAATTAAAAAAATAACACATTTCAGTCAGATTGTGCCTAATCCTGAATGACTGAAAAGTGTCATTCTAACAAGTGTACTAAACTGTACTAAACAAGCACAACAATTTATGAAGGTTTAAGAAATGTTATGCAGAGATCATTTGTCTTTGTGTTTAAGCTCTTGATGCATATTTAATTCTGGAGGTTCCTGTGAAAAGACACAAAAAGTGAGGTGGAGATTATGCAAATTGGGGTATTCAAATATTACAGTGAAAGGTACTAAAGCTGCTGACCATTACAAGCTTTAGAATTGCATGTTTGTTTGTCTAAAGTCTGAAAAGCCCTAAAAGGCTGTAGGAAAAACACTATCCTTGCCACTCTGATTGTAACAAAGAGACATCTTCCATAACAAGGAAAGAACAAGTGATTGTATTTTATTTCCTAGCTGCATTACCCTCTTCTATTTAAATAAAGCACAAAGTATTTACTGCTGAAGAGTCATTTCATAAACTTGGCTAATGCCTTTATCCAAATTGACCTTTTTGTACCTATATATACACTCACCTAAAGGATTATTAGGAACACCTGTTCAATTTCTCATTAATGCAATTATCTAACCAACCAATCACATGGCAGTTGCTTCAATGCATTTAGGGGTGTGGTCCTGGTCAAGACAATCTCCTGAACTCCAAACTGAATGTCTGAATGGGAAAGAAAGGTGATTTAAGCAATTTTGAGCGTGGCATGGTTGTTGGTGCCAGACGGGCCGGTCTGAGTATTTCACAATCTGCTCAGTTACTGGGATTTTCACTCACAACCATTTCTAGGGTTTACAAAGAATGGTGTGAAAAGGGAAAAACATCCAGTATGCGGCAGTCCTGTGGGCGAAAATGCCTTGTTGATGCTAGAGGTCAGAGGAGAATGGGCCGACTGATTCAAGCTGATAGAAGAGCAACTTTGACTGAAATAACCACTCGTTACAACCGAGGTATGCAGCAAAGCATCTGCGAAGCCACAACACGTACAACCTTGAGGCGGATGGGCTACAACAGCAGAAGACCCCACCGGGTACCACTCATCTCCACTACAAATAGGAAAAAGAGGCTACAATTTGCACAAGCTCACCAAAATTGGACAGTTGAAGACTGGAAAAATGTTGCCTGGCCTGATGAGTCTCGATTTCTGTTGAGACATTCAGATGGTAGAGTCAGAATTTGGCATAAACAGAATGAGAACATGGATCCATCATGCCTTGTTACCACTGTGCAGGCTGGTGGTGGTGGTGTAATGGTGTGGGGGATGTTTTCTTGGCACACTTTAGGCCCCTTAGTGCCAATTGGGCATGGTTTAAATGCCACGGCCTACCTGAGCATTGTTTCTGACCATGTCCATCCCTTTATGACCACCATGTACCCATCCTCTGATGGCTACTTCCAGCAGGATAATGCACCATGTCACAAAGGTCGAATCATTTCAAATTGGTTTCTTGAACATGACAATGAGTTCACTGTACTAAACTGGCCCCCACAGTCACCAGATCTCAACCCAATAGAGCATCTTTGGGATGTGGTGGAACGGGAGCTTCGTGCCCTGGATGTGCATCCCACAAATCTCCATCAACTGCAAGATGCTATCCTATCAATATGGGCCAACATTTCTAAAGAATGCTTTCAGCACCTTGTTGAATCAATGCCACGTAGAATTAAGGCAGTTCTGAAGGCGAAAGGGGGTCAAACACAGTATTAGTATGGTGTTCCTAATAATCCTTTAGGTGAGTGTGTGTGTATATATATATATAATATATCAAAGTGATAGATGTATAACAGAAGCTAGCTTTTGCTTCTGCAAATGTCCAACTTCACAGAAGTTGTAATGTAAAAAGACTGACTATACCAAAGGATTTGTATTTATATTATGTGTACTTATCCTTCAATGCACTTATTGCCAGAATGCAAAATGCGTAATTGAATGTAGATGTAAAAGGAGGGAATCTGCATGAATTGTGAATTGTCATTTCATGCTCTTCTCCTTTTTAATACTGATGGGCTGAAAACCTTTGTGGAGAAGATTTAGATACTTATTTTAATTTTAAATACCTATAAATGTTAAGGTTATAGTATTAATAGCCCTACAACCTCATGCAGTAACACATAAAGAGTATATAAACAACATATTTTGAACAAAACCAGACAGTTGCGCATATAAAGTTACATTTACTGCCCTAACTGGTCTCTCAAGGGGGTTGGCTGGTGCAGTAAGGGTCAAAGAACTTTGCTCCAATGTTTCCATTAAAAAAGCAGGAAAACAGTGGATTTTGGAATCATTTTAACGGGCCAGACTTCATTGTGCTATGTGTGGCTGTGATTTCAATTACATGGTCTGTGTAGCATACAATAACTCTCCAGTTTGAACCCCCCTTCGTAAGCTAACGGCACTGTAGTTTCTACCCTTTTGTAAATAAATCAATGCCTTGTTTCCACTGCTATTGGTAGTTAATTTCATAATCTCAAGAAAATCTAATTCCAATTTCAATGGAAATACTGTAATAACTAGTGTTTATTAACCTCCATTATGCATCCATAGCAGTGGGCTCTTTAAAATGCAACTAGCTGCTACAATAATCAGCATCTGTCATCTCCTTTATTCTACACAAATTGAGAATGGGTAGCAGGACATCTGCATATTTTCCAAAATGACACTGCATTACAGTTCAGAGAGAACTGGAGTATGATTATTATTGGTATTGTAACAAAGTGAAAAGAGAGCAAGTTGTTTTCAGTATCAGTATATCATATTACATTGAGCTGGAGGAGTCGGTTTGGGTTCAGCTGTTGTAATCTGAAAGCCTTTAAAATGCCTCTAAATTCTACAGTATGAGGTAAAATCATTCCATAAATTCTGTGCTGTATTTCTGGCCGTGTGATCAAAGGGTGGCTCAATGGGAAAGATTTGCTGCTCCTGAGACTCGTTCCAAGTTCACAAAAAAGTCAGGGCATTCTATTAAGAGCTTCCTGAAACTTGTCATGTCGGGTGGGCACTGCCAGTGTATCATTAACCATTGTATCACTTCCATGGAGACGTATGCCAGCTGCGCTTTATATTTTCCTCCTTTAATAATGCAACAGCTATGAAGGCCTGGAAGTGAGATGAAGGCAATTGAAATTACCCACATTTGTTTCCATGAACACCAAAGTAGCATTAAAGCACTGCTGGCACATTGTGAAAGTGCAAGTGAGAATTATAGACTGTGAAAGATCACTGCTGCAGTCGCAATCAGCTGGCAAGTGAATCACTGTGAAGCATAATGGTTAACAACTGTGCTGCTCACTGGGTCCTTGAAAAAACTTTTTTTAAATAAAATCTGATATAGGCCTAATGCCCTTAACATATTATATATAATATATAATTAAGTAAATTTATGAAGTGTTTAGCAAGCGCCCTAACTCTTTCATGTGAGCACTACTAAAATTATCATTGTGGTTGGGGTGAAAACACCAGGAATGTGTAAAAATGGAATGGCCCAGATAGTCTTTCCATATCTTATATAAATTCTTCAAGCTTTCTGTAGTCTGTGAAGAAAAAGGAATCCCACACACCCAGAAATAAGAAAAGAAACAATAGAAAAAAAAACTTGTCATAGTCTCAAACACATGTCAGTTCAAGCACCAGGAAATTAAAGTTTGACGAAATGAAAGTGATTCAGACAACGGAAAGTTTATTAAAAAGTAGGTAAAAGGCAAGAAATAACAATAAAGCAGGCATACAGAGTACTTTTTTTCATCCTAATTCAGTACTGCTTTATAATCTTGCTATAATTTATTCGCTAAGTAAAACGGTGCACATGATTAAATGTAACGTATATGAAAGTGCCATGTTTTTCCCCCCTTTCTGTAAGAAAGTGTTATAGTCCTTAAACTATTTTAATTAGACATACTGAGAAAATTCCAGTAGTTGCCTACAGAAACCTAAGAACGCCTTGGCACTATTATCAATGAAAAAATTCAGATGCTTTTCATCTGTTCATGTATCTTAAAAGTCTCAAATTTGAGAAGGTTTAACCCGTTGTTTATAAGCAATAGAAAGCCCAGTACTAAACATAAAAACAAGTATAACTATATATGCATACACACATATGTAGTGTATCATATGTTTTCAATTAATATTTATCAGTTATTAATTCTTCTTGTTGTTTTTAAAAAAAATATATAGTACAGTGGTGTGAATTCTACCCACAACTCTCACACCATTGTAGCGTTTCAGCCTTTTGCTACTGAATTCAGTGGCTCAAGAAAAACAGATAGTAATAGAGTCGGGGGTTAATCCAACAGGTTTATTTCTCCAGAACAGCTTCCATAGGCACAACACTGAGCTTGATCTCGCTCTATACTACCCCTGCCACGGACTGGGGAACCCCTATATATCACCTTGCTCCCGTCATCCCCACTACCCAATCACGGTTCTCCCCCTTTCCCACACAGGGCCAGCCTTTGGCCCCAGGAGCCAACATAATTCCCCACTCAATAAATTAGATTCCCAAACAATCTGCCCCACCCCCTACACACAGAACTGAACACACACACATGAACACACTGCTGTCCCTCCATTCCACAGAACAGGCTCAGATAGCTACAATATTCAAGGAAAGCATTTATTTTTTGATTCAGCATATCTAAGCTCTTCCCCAACCTTGTCTGGAGAAAGCATGATGTCATAATTAACCTTAAAGCAAAGTTGGCTAGAACATCTGCACATGGCTCCGAAGGTCATTAATTGCATGTGTAAGCCTAAAATCACTGCGATATGAACACCTCTCTGTTAATTTTTAAAATATGACCTCACCCAGCCATAGTTAGGACAGCTGTGTTGGGTGACCTCATTTGAAACTAGCTGTGAGTTTTCCACCATTGGAATCATGATAGAAGTCTCTTTGTTGCACTGATCCCATAGGCTGGCTACTGTGTAGGTGTAAGTGACTGACCTTGCGCATGTTCTGTGGAGTGCTGATTTGTTCCAGTGAAACACTCTATTATTCAGTGTCTGTGCTGGCTAAGAAGTGATGTCATGGATAACAAACCTGTTTAAAGTTACAGACACATGTATGTAGATACAGACAAAGTTTTCATGTGGCTGGCAAATTATTTAAAATATTCCACACCGTCCTTTACTGCAGCTGGACATTTCTAAAAGTGCATACCAATCTTTATGCTACCTTAAAACATCTATAAAATAAAAAAATGAATGAATGAATGAATCAGAAGTTAAATGAACTGATTGCTAATCAAAATGCCATTAACGAGATTTGGAAAGTACCATTATATTACCCAGGTTTCATTAGCTCTTCCTGGTTCTTAATACGCATTCAATTCCTGATGTTTAGATTGGGTAATATATACGGTACACACTACAGTCTTTCTCAACTCCCTTTATAAGCTGTAAATGACAGTATATGTTGGAGTCAAGACATTTTAACTTTACCATTCAGCTTTTTCGGAGGGTTAAAAGAAGAAATGTTACCCCCCTGGGAATCTGTAAGATATGGATTACTCTGCTTTTCATAAAAGATGCAACTACTATTTCTGCAGTATTTAATTTCAGCACCCCTGGTTAGGGCTGGGTTCACTTTCAGACATCGTTTTACTGTATAGATTCTAAAAAAATAAAGGACTATGGACTATAATCAGCAATTAGAAATTTAGCTGAAAAGATTACCTATAGAAGGTTCAGACACCAATATCACAATGAAAGGCTGCATTGTATTTTCAGCTGAGAAAAAGATCTATTACCACCACCCTGAAAATGGGTCACTTAGCCTATTGGCTTCCTCTTGGTACGCTAAATGATCATTCTACACGGTTGTGCCCCGATACTGCTAACGTTTGGATGAAAAGAGGTTTGAAACAGTCATTGTGCCATGCAATGTGACCTTATCACATTGTATCGCCATCAATGAGTTAAATCCTTTCAGTTAGAAAAGATAAATTACTGAAAAATATAATGATCTGCAGTCCAAATATGCTGTATGATTTCCAGTACACTAAAGAATGTGGGGCCTAGTTGAATGCATATTTCTATGGTTGGTGTGAAGTGATCCGTTATACATCTGACAAAGGATAAACCTAGTAGAAATTAATGAAAGGCTACAATTGAGAGCCTTGTCATTTTTCCTTCCTCTCTCACTGCTCAGCATGAATGATCAACATTGGGTACATTTTTAGAGAGCTTAGCTTAAACCTTATACAGTAATTACTTTTGGAAGGAATTGCAAAAAAACATTTTTCCTTTAGCCATGAATGATCATTTATGAGTCATCATTCAATTAAAATATTGGATTTTTTTGTTTTTATTTTTACAGGTCAGAAACAAAGATCTGGTCCCCAACAGTTATAGACGATGGCAAAACAAATCCTTATAAGGTTAATCTGGAGTCTGAGCAGCAGGTAGGAACAACTAAATGAATAATTGAAACACTGATCTGTACATGTTATTAATCCAGATCTTAATGTCAGTATTGCACCTAAATTGACATGGAATTTTGTAAAATTACTTTTATGTAATATTGGCATTAAATTATATAACATTTCATCAACCTTTTTGTGACCTGATGATGCTACACCACATTTCAATCTATAATGTATTATATTTTAGTTGTTAAAATAATTTATGTTCATTTTATCATCCTTCTTTGGAAACATTGTACATTTGACTTCAAACACATACTGTTCTCTTTATCTGTTTTAAAACTGACATCTATAACATTTCTGCCATGTTTATGCTTGTAAAAGTGTAAGTAGTTCAGATTTATGTGATAATTTGTGAACGATAGCCTGGCTATGCATCTTCTCATTGAAGAGAAAAAATTAATGCCACATGTTCCTTTACTGTTTACTACCCTAAAATATGTATTGCATTTTTAAGGATAATTTACCTCTAGACGTCTGATGATATGGTAAACTACCATTGTTTTATAAAATGGTCAAGTAAATAGACTTAAGGTCTTTACATAGAAACACTAAGCTGTATGCAGTATTGCTTGTATATCAAATTCATACAAATTCCTATGACTGCTTTATACTTTTAAGTGATAATGTAATGCATAACAAACATGAATATATACACTACACTCACCTAAAGGATTATTAGGAACACCTGTTCAATTTCTCATTAATGCAATTATCTAACCAACCAATCACACGGCAGTTGCTTCAATGCATTTAGAGGTGTGGTCCTGGTCAAGACAATCTCCTGAACTCCAAACTGAATGTCTGAATGGGAAAGAAAGGTGATTTAAGCAATTTTGAGCGTGGCATGGTTGTTGGTGCCAGACGGGCCGGTCTGAGTATTTCACAATCTGCTCAGTTACTGGGATTTTCACTCACAACCATTTCTAGGGTTTACAAAGAATGGTGTGAAAAGGGAAAAACATCCAGTATGCGGCAGTCCTGTGGGCGAAAATGCCTTGTTGATGCTAGAGGTCAGAGGAGAATGGGCCGACTGATTCAAGCTGATAGAAGAGCAACTTTGACTGAAATAACCACTCGTTACAACCGAGGTATGCAGCAAAGCATTTGTGAAGCCACAACACGTACAACCTTGAGGCGGATGGGCTACAACAGCAGAAGACCCCACCGGGTACCACTCATCTCCACTACAAATAGGAAAAAGAGGCTACAATTTGCACAAGCTCACCAAAATTGGACAGTTGAAGACTGGAAAAATGTTGCCTGGTCTGATGAGTCTCGATTTCTGTTGAGACATTCAGATGGTAGAGTCAGAATTTGGCGTAAACAGAATGAGAACATGGATCCATCATGCCTTGTTACCACTGTGCAGGCTGGTGGTGGTGGTGTAATGGTGTGGGGGATGTTTTCTTGGCACACTTTAGGCCCCTTAGTGCCAATTGGGCATCGTTTAAATGCCACGGCCTACCTGAGCATTGTTTCTGACCATGTCCATCCCTTTATGACCACCATGTACCCATCCTCTGATGGCTACTTCCAGCAGGATAATGCACCATGTCACAAAGGTTGAATCATTTCAAATTGGTTTCTTGAACATGACAATGAGTTCACTGTACTAAACTGGCCCCCACAGTCACCAGATCTCAAGCCAATAGAGCATCTTTGGGATGTGGTGGAACGGGAGCTTCGTGCCCTGGATGTGCATCCCACAAATCTCCATCAACTGCAAGATGCTATCCTATCAATATGGGCCAACATTTCTAAAGAATGCTTTCAGCACCTTGTTGAATCAATGCCACGTAGAATTAAGGCAGTTCTGAAGGCGAAAGGGGGTCAAACACAGTATTAGTATGGTGTTCCTAATAATCCTTTAGGTGAGTGTATATATATATATTATTTTTTAAATATGTTTTTGCTTTCTTGCCACCCACACAATAGAGACTAGACCTGCCTGAAGGCCCTTCTTGTGAACATAGTAGATGAGAATACATTCTTCCAAACATGTGGTTCATATCAGCAGACAAATGGAGAGCAAGTCTGTTTTAATGAAACACAGGCTTTTGTCTAGAAAAAAATAAATAAAAAATGATGAATTCATTTGAGCAATATGTTATTGCATTATTAAAGACACTGCAGTAGCCACTGAAAGTAGGAAAATGTTTATAGAGATGGTTCCGCTAATGAAATGCCCTTTTTCCTCCAGCTGGCCACACCACTGCATCATGCGGAACATATAACAAACACAATGTGCTAATGTCCCATTTGTGTTCAACAATAACAACACAAAAATGATAAGCTGTTCATCATAAAATCATAAAGAATGCATGTAACTGACGTTCTTATATGAAAATATCTCACACACATATCTGACAACAGGAAGACCAAGAGAGAATATTGTTGTACCAATCACACAAACTTGTTAACTTTTAGGAATTGTTTTTATTGAATTATTAATATTAATATTATTATTATTATTATACAGCAGAATAAGAAAAATCTGTGAATGTGAATTGTAGTTGATAACCATGGTAACCACTCCAGATGGGGAAATCCTGAAGCACATTCCCTCTAAATTTGACTAGGGAAATGAACGGATGTGTCCTTGGGATCCTGGGTTTTGAGATCATTGTATTTCACCATCTCAGCAACACGGTGACCTAAGCAGACCTGTTTTGATTATCAGAATAAAATACTAGAATACACTGAGGAGTGGTAAACTGAAACCTTTAATGAACACAAGGAGCATATTAGTGTGGCCTATCTACTACTACCAGTAGACCATGGTGTGTGTTTTGAAAGAATAAACAGTGAAATTGGAAATGTTCAGTATGAGACACCATTAATTTCCTCCAGGCTACTTAGTGGGACATCGGCTGATTGTTCAACACATATAAATAGCTAGAAAAAGTAAGTCCATAAACCATTCACTATTAAAAATGAAGGGATAATTAAATTGTATTCCTGTATTTTTCTAATTTACTACCTTACAAACTGGTGGTTCTGTGCATGATGTGTTTTGTTTGATTACAGTTAAACAGTACCAGAGTAATTTTCACAAAATATTAGTTACCGTGAGAAAATGACAACGCCCTGCTATTCACTTAGTTGGAAATTTTAACTAAGTAGCTGGATATGACCCACTCTTATGACAGGAATTGACACACATGGAAGTGATGAGGTGTTTCCTTAATGTGCTTCACTTAAAATAGAATCTCATCTGGTTGGATTTTTCATTTCAAAGCTGGTATACAGTTAGATGTAAGGTTTATGACTTCACAAGACTGATCAGTGTCTATTAAGAGTTGTACTGTCATTCACTGTTATATAGCTGAACAACAAGACATTAAATTTAGCAGGTAAAATAATATATTGTGAATGCATTGAACTAAAAGTTGTACTGTTGCACTACATGTTGTATGCAGATTAAATTACACCAACTGCTAATCATTTAAAATTTTGATTGGTCCACTGAGGTACTTTTTACCATTTATTATAATTATGTCCATCAATGTAATGAAAAGTGGATAGTCTGTTGATAACATTGCTTAGAACAGAGGAGGTGTCATACATCTTACAGTTGACTAATTCTCTCAGCATTTTACAATATCGCAGCACAGCGGTTCAGAGGGTTTCTGTACCTGCACGACTGTAGCCTTATCTCGCAGTGCATTGATCAGAAGGTAAATTCCACAGTACCCAAGGCAGACATTTGCCATGTGCCGAATGGGATTTCCGTTGTTGTTTTGCACTCTGTTTGGAGCCAAGTGCATCTTAAATCAAAGCTCAGTGTAGAATTTATTAAACACACGTCAATATGGTCACATTCCCAAGATTCACTGCCAAGCTGGCAAGAAACATGGAAATCTCCCAAAACACATTTATCAACTGTGACAGTTGGGGTCAACGCATGACTTCAGACTGTAATTCTTTCATTATTTGGAATACTTGTGACTTCAAAAAGCCAGCATAAGACTGTGTCATTATACAATGATAATATGGGTAAATTCTTAAACAGTTGATATGATATGATCTATATTTTCATAACATTAAATGCTTCACCATACTCACTTCAGCTGTGATGTTTTATGTTTGTATAAACTTGTCAGGATGCATCCATCCTCTTTGCCAAGCTTATTAACTTCAGTTGAATGTTCATATTATGTGGCGCATCGAAACAGAAGTTCATTAACTCCATGACTGCTATGTAAGGTCATTTTACACCCTGCTATAAGAGAGCTGGGAGATTTTTGGATATGTAAACAAATGAAGATCAAAAGAAACATATCAGATCAGTGAAAACAGATTAATTCAAAGGGATTAATATTTTGAATTATTACTGCATAATATTTAATGCTACAGTGTAAATGTTTGTTTTTTTGTCCTCAGAGCAGCATTATGTAAATATTCAGTTGCTGCTGTTGTTGTTGTGTAGGTGCCGAAGTTCTACTTAATCATATACTGCACATGTATCAAAACAGCTGCACAATATAGTGTTGTTGTTTACAAGAAAATGTTTCAACTTAAGTGTGTGTCACTGATCGTAAAAACACTGGGCCTGTACATGACACTGTATCTTCGTCTATTTACTGAATTTCTAAACTAACCTTTACTTGTTTTTCTTTTATCCATTTGAGTCCAGACTTTTGTTTAGAGGTTTTTAAATGTTGCTCCTCTAATGCTTTAATATTGTGCCAAAGCAGTTTGTTTTCTTACTAATAAACCCGTAGTACATTTAGTTGTAATGTTTTCCTGCTCAAATTATTGCAGTACATAATGGACCAAAATATGTACCATCAGCCAAACATGCTGTAACCATAAGCATATCTTCCAGTAATCAGATTAAATTAGTATTTTAACTTCAGAAGTAACTCTTATAAGGAATAGTTTGCCATTTCAACTCTTGCTTTTCTAATTATTTTAATATTGGCATTATTTAATTATTTCCATGAGAGTTTTATGCCCTAAAAGGTAGAATAGTTATCTTTAAAATATCTATCCATTGACTTTTTGGAAGTACTGCACTCATAACAAGGTTTATCTCTAAAGCATCAACTGTCTTGTGGAGAGTTAGAAATGGCATGATTTTAACACCTCAGATATTTTAGACGGAGACATGTCAGAGACTAGTGTCTTTCAAAGCACAGTCAAATCTTGAGGCAAATGCATGGAAATAGTGGTTTTACACAGTGCGAGTACTGTATTTCTATACGGTGCCAGAGAAAGCCAAATACATTTTGTGGTTAAATAAAAAATCTTCTCAGCACTGACAAAACGTTTAATTGACATGGTGCCATAGGGAGGTCAGTTTGTGTACCATAGTTATGTTAGTTTGGATTAAAAACTTGTGATTTAAATCATGAAATATATGTGTTTTATTTATGAAAGTTAAAACATTCATGTACATTTTCCCCTAAATGGGTTCTTTCCATATTTATTTTGATGGAAAGAAGTTGTGTGGCAGCAATACATAGCTGAAAACTAAAGAAAAGTCATCTTGTGGTCTCTCCCCATGAACTTTCATTTTGGTGTCTTGTGCTGTGTGCACAGTCATTTAAATACCAACAATAAAAGGCTTTTTTGTGTGTGGTTACCAGAGCAAAGCATCATGTGAATTTTTCTTTTTTCAGATGTCTAAAGATTACTATACAGCTATGGAGAGATAGTTAAGGAAGTGGAACCCATTTTGGAGGGCATATGATTTCAATTTAGCCTTCCCTCCACCTAGCCTTTCCAAAGCAGCTAGCTGTGTATTTCCTGAGGGAACAGATCTAAATGAGAATTTGCTCTTTGGCACTTCTTGGTAAAATGTAATTCTGAGAGCTGGGAAATTCACAAACAGTGTAGTTTCTATAAAGAATCTGTGCATTCTGCTGCCAGCCCATCCTGCTATTCCCAGATTGATCGTACCATTACTGTAAGCGGTCACCCAGAACTGAGAGTCATGCTCGACTGCCATTATAAAACAGGTCAGTGAAATCTGATGACTGTTTGAATTTATAGCTGACAGAGACAAAAAACAACAAAAAATAATTCCAAAGTATTCTCTGGAAATCAGAAAAAAACACCATCTAGGTGTGAGAAGATTTCATAGTTCTGGACTGTCTGACCTTACTCTGGGTGACTATAATTCATGTCCCATCTAATGAGGGAACATAGGACCAAGCTTCAGTTTTACTGAAAGCCAACCTGTACAATTGCTCTAGTTCTTTTCAATTTCTGTGCCATTAGTGACTTCTGTGGAGTGCTGTCCAGGAATACAATCACCTTTATCCTTTATATGTGTATAATAAAGACAACTGCAGTTAATTGTGTATAAAACTTTTTTGGCATTTGATAACTACATAAAATACAGACAGCAATCCATTTGTTATTTTCCCTCAGATTTCAACTGCATGTTTTTTTATTTTTTTATATTGCATACATGATAATCATTGGCAATTCCTGTCACATATGAACAATACCTGCAAAAGTCAAGAAAACAGGTTGCTGTAAAGAGAAGTGAAATTCTAACAGTGCCTTTGATTTGTAATCCATGTACAAAATAATGAGATAACGTTGCCTAGTGAACAAGAGTCTAATCTTTCAGCAAACAGCATGTCATTTAAAAACAGTGCGTGTGAAAATGTGTGAAGGGCAAGTGTCAATATTAAGCACTGATATTAACAGCTTTGTATGAGGTGTTTTAATGTTCTGTAACAGTACTTAAATGGAGAAGGTAAATCAGTTTAATGAAATACTCTGACTTATACACAGTGATTTAATGAAAATAAGCTTAGCCTATATATCTTGGATGGAGTGGAGGCATCAGTCATAGGTCTAATACGCCGGCAAACTGACACATTTATAAACATCTTACCAGATGTGCTGACTTATAAATCTGCCATCTACTTTAGGCAAGTATCTATATGCAGAAGAAGTTCGTTTCCAAACCACAGAAGCACAATTAGATTAAATAATTGGCAGGTATATTTCTAACATGTTATTACTGTGGAGTGAAATGTCTAAAAGTGTAACCATTCACCAGTGTTTAGGATCACATGTCTCCCATGTCTCCTATGTACAGGTATTGCTTTTTGATGGGGCAGAAGAAAACCCCAGTACTGCAATGAAAGTCTCTGGCAAACATTAAACTTAATTTGATACATGCTTTAAAATGTTTGATGGATTTCCCCATTGCCTAATCTTGTTTGTGGAGGCTTTTCTGAAACTGGGTGTTTGCCAGCTTCCTTTGCAGGTCGTCCAGTGGGCCCTTTGTGCGCTCCACTGTAAACAGGCTGACGGAATCACTGGAATATGTCCACACATTTTGAGATACAAATATAATAAAAGGAAAGGTTTATCTTCGTGCCACAACAAGACCATTATGTGAAATGGTGAACTAATGCCCTGGAATAGAAATGTCCATTTTGTTTTTGTTTGTGTAGACGCATATACTGAGAAAGTGTAATGATGGGGTTAAAAAATAAAAAGGAACTTCATGTTTTCAAGTTTCAAAGAAAGACAAGAAAAGGAAGATACATTTCCTGTACTAGCCCTGGCCTTCAGTTTAGAGAGGATCTTTTTTTTTTTAAAAGATAAGATTACGTTGGTTAATTGAAGGAGTCATCAGTGCTGCTAAGCTGTGATTTTGCCTCTCCGCCTGTGTGGGTGGTCTGTGCAGGGCAGCGCTAGGTCACATCTGTAGGCCTGTATGGGGAAGCGCTCTGCGCCTTGTGAAGAGCATGTGGACCTCTGTTTCCTGAGCCAGCTGAGAAACACCTTGAATGAGTAATAGCCCAGAGCCCCTTTTGTTGAAAAGAAAAATACAAGTTTTACACTGCATGTGAATGCTTGTGAGGGCTCTACAATCCATTCTGCAATTTCTCCTTGCGCTGAAATGTTAAAAAATTCACTCCTGAGCTCTTATTTAAAGATGTTGATAATGCTTCTAACAAGGGAAGCCTTAAAAAGCATACTGATCTGAAAACTAATACAGAAAGGCAAGTCAATGCAGTGGAAAATCTCAACTGTGAAAATTGTAGCTTAAATACTTCTCAGGGTCTTATCTTAGAATAAGCTGGACTTTCTCTCAACAATGTGTTTAAGTGTTTCACATTTATTGCAGGTAAAAAAAAAAACTGAAAATAAAAAACTAAAAACTACAGCATGCATATTTTTTCTTCTTCTTCTTCTAGGATTTTAGACCCATTGGAAGTGGATATAACAGAAAACCGGCCCAATATGTTCCGGAAGTTCCTCAGAATAATGGCAATTCTAAATCAAATATACAGTATAATAATCCAGTTGGTCTGTACACAAATAACAATGTGGAAACCACTTTACCAAAGCAAATGACTGCTCTCAACCTGGGTTCCCCTTATAGGTATGTAAAGTCAGAAACCAGAATCGGGAGAGGTCTACATTGCCATAGTGTTTGGTTTAACTTGCTTTATTTTCTGATATATAACAGCGTGAGTGTGCAACATCAGAAATCATGTTCTGGCTTATAGGCCTTTGCATTGCTGTGTTCATTTTTATTTTCCACTGTTCAGCACATTCAAACTGCATTATACCCTTTTACCTAACTGTATAAAGTTACATTGTATAAATTACCACGTCTAACCCAATTTGGGAAGATTCTATGCTTTAAGAATTAGTTTCCAAGAAAACCATCAAGTCTTATGGAATAGAATGGTCATTTTAAAGGTTTTGAAAACAAAAACAACCTAGAGGAATATCTGGTGTGTGCTGCCACCTCAATGCGTCAAATTAACCAAACAATGTCTCTTTCAGTCCTGAGCCCCCCGTCCAGTCACCAAGCAGCAAGAATGGCTTCAACACTGAGTCGGATGTCTATAAGATGCTTCAGGATTATGAAGCGCCATCCTCTGAGCCTAAACAATCGGGGTCATTCAGATACTTACAGGGGATACTAGAGGCCGAGGACAGTGGTGAGGAAATCCTACTTCTAGTTCCCATGCATTGTTAACTATGTTGTTTAACTGTACACTTTCATTTCTATGTTTGTTTGTTTTGTTTTCTAATGGGTCCATGTTGAGAGGTTCATTTACCACTTATGTGTGCAACAAGCTTATGAAGAGGTTTTCAAGCAAATATCTCTTGTGTTCATAACATGTTTATAATTTTCTCACGGAAAGATTTTCAACGCAACTGCTTGCTGAAGAGTCCCTGGGAATAAGCAGCAATGGTCTATTTTTCCTTTTATAGCCAAAATAAAATTAGGAGAGTTTACTTTAATGGGTAGTTTTAATAACACATGCCCTGGAGTATATATTTACTACAAAAGTGGCATGCTGCTTCAAAAAGAGAATAAATTAAACCGTTAAAGTACACAAAAAAATGTGTTTGTAATCCTTTGTCAACATTGGTCCAACTTCCTTTCATTAAAATAAATGAGCAGCACACATTTTGATTTTTTTCATATGTAGATTTTGTTTATACATTTGTTATAGTAACTGAAACTATGTCAAAAAGGGTATGAAAAATACCTACAGTGGCCCTGATTATGAAACTGTAATTCAGGTCAAAACTGTTATATGCTTTATTTATGAAAAAAAATTAAACTTACTATTCCGAGTTATTTGGAACTCTTTCAGTTCATATTTGTCTTTGCTTTGGTTTGTTATTAAACAAAGCTGTAACAAATGAGAGGCAATCCAAACATAATGATCAAATCACAGTCTCTCAAGAGAAACTTTCAAGTTAATTGAGATGGACCAACAACATTCGTATTTGTGCTAAGCGAAGTACGAATATTAGGAAAGCATTTTAATTTGCACAATAGTTTGCACATCAAATATCGAGGAATGATTATTTCTTACACACTCTTGGTTGATATTTGGCATGTCTTGAGAACCTTACTTCCAACCTGAACAAATATTGATATAATCCCTTAAAGCTACAATCTGGAGGTATTGCTTGGTTGGTACTGTATGTACATGTTTTAACACAGAAAGGTATTAAATATTTACTGTGATTTCCTTAATGAGGAGTGAGTTTGTTTAACAGTTCTACCCTAAGTGAAGGACATATGTATTACAAGGCCTCCCCCATATATAGTTAATAACACTTCTCTATAAACATTACCTAGTAAGCCACATCTTAAACCCACTGTTTGTACTTCACTAATGGAAAAGTCTTGGCAAATTATAGATGTGCGCACAATGTATGGGGTGTTTTTCTTTAAATGATTGATAAGACAAGAGCTGAAATACTAAGCTTACAAAGTGAAATTTAAAGTTATGTAATTTTTTAATTTTTTTATGACTGCTGTTACAGAATTCAACATTCCTAAAGTCTTTTCACTGAGGTAACTGAGCACAGCTTCCCTGGTATAAGAAAAAGGAAAATGAAATATTTAAAGGAAATCATTTTGGACAGGACATTTTATATATTTATTTTTTATTCAGCTGCAGTTGTTTTGTTATTTCTAGCATCCTGCGCAGCAAATCTGTATTAATGAGAAACTGAAATAGATGCCAACACTGTAAATCTGGGAACAAGACTGCATATGGAACTCACGTGTGTTCAACAGTCAGGTGTTGAAATTACACAAACTGCCAGACAGCAGGTGGAAAGCAGTACCCATGAGTGATTCTACAATCATTTAAAAGTAACTTGCTGAGCTACAGAATTAATTTCGGGGGGTGTGGCTGACCCTGCTTTTGAGAGAGGGCGATTTTAACACTTCTGTTTGTTCCTTAATGTGGAATGTTTCAACTGCCAACAGCATTTTCTCAGTAATGTGTTCATGCTGTGCCAGGCATGGCATTGATGTCATATCTAACGTGTGAATTAAGAGATGATCTGGCATGGCTGAAACAAGCTGTCTGAATGACCAGCATTGCAGCAGAAGTCACAGAGACTTGCGATGTTGAAAGACGTCTCTGTGGTGCAGTTGGACAGATTAAAACATTTTTAAAGAATGAGCGCAGCCTGGCAGACGAGGTGGAATGTTAAACAAATGTCAGATGATCTCGAGGACAATGACCAAGATGAAAAATAAACATAAAACACTAATAATAATCTGAATCACACAGCGATATGGCATACCCATAAGCAGACAGGAATGATCTCGACTGTGACTGTGCTAAAGAGGGGATATGGATTAATGTCCTAAAATGCAGAGTGAACTGTATGTAAAAAAGGGGCAGGGTAATTGTTCTCGTATATCTGCTTGTGCTCCTGCAAAAGGTGAAAGGCCTGGAGTGAAGAGTGTGAAATCCCCAGTCAAATCTCCCGTCCCGAAACTTGGGAGCCCCCTACCCAGCTTGCAGAAGCTCCCCCAGTGCACCAGATGTGGAAATGGCATAGTGTAAGTAAAGGGATGCACTTGCAGGTGCTACTAGCTATTGTATGACTGTACTGGATGAAGTTCTACAGTTTTGGCTAACATTATAGATCAAAGGAATTACATTATATACTTTGTCAATATATACATATAATGGATTATTATATACAGTCCTTGCAAATGTTTGTTGCTTATTTCCCACTTTAATGTGTGTATGTAATATATATGTGTATGCGTGTGTTTGTGTGTGTGTGTGTACTAAACTAATACATTATATTTTGAAGTCATCAAAAATGTGCTCATGAAATGCTTTTCACAATACCTTCTGAAATATGTTTTAAAATGCTGTATCTACTGTAATTGAGTTTAGCAGCATGGAATGTGTGCATGCCAAACCCTCCAGCATACATTAGGACAAGCTGAACCACAACTTTGAACTGCAGTAAGGAGTTCCATTACATTAGGGGGAAAAGTGAAGGTTCGATCCGATGTTTCAGTGGTCGCCAGTCTGCCCTGCTCTGACCTGCCTGTGTTTGTACGTGTAGTGGGACGATCGTGAAAGCAAGAGACAAGCTATACCACCCGGAGTGCTTCATGTGTGACGACTGCGGGCTGAACCTGAAGCAGAGAGGGTATTTCTTCATCGAGGAGCACCTGTACTGCGAGACCCATGCCAAGGCCCGGGTCCAGCCACCAGAGGGGTATGATGTCGTGGCAGTCTACCCCAACTCCAAAGTGGAACTAGTCTAAGTCTGCACATTGAAAGTATGTGTTGTTTTTATCAATTTTTTTGTCCTATTCTCATGGGGATGAAAAGCTTTCATGCACTGCATGTTAGAATGATCAGTTGTAACTTGGTGAAATATTAATTGTCTTCAAGGAGTATATTTTAGTTTCATAGCTTCTCATACAAATATTATTCAGAACTTACCATAGTGTTTCTTTTCTTTTCTTTTTTAATACAAAACAGTATTGTATGTTTTACACCTACAGACATTATTAGGTCATTTCAATCCATGGTTCAAGTCAACTTTATTTTCTGTCAATAGCACTTTCACTATATTTCAGTAAACAAGTTCATTTTTTTCCCCATGATATCAATATCACTCCAAGTCTCACAAAATATATCTAAGTTGTTTCACCTTCTGTAAAAAAGAGTACATAACACAACATAAAGACTCCATCCTAAATTCTTCAATGTACATATCTGATGCCCTTCTTGTGTCACATCTAAATATCTCAGTCTTTCTGCAACTATTAAATAGCTGGAAGAAGCTGGGACATGTGATAAAAAGTTTAATAAGAAATATGGAATATATTGAAACCATGAGCATGTGGAAATGGTCTCCATCTCTTTCATTTTTTGCGTATTCTGTAGGTACAATATTTTTGGTTTATCTTCTAGATGTTTAAGATTATGATTTTTAAGAGAAAAACTAAATAATCATAACAGCTAATATTTCACAAAGAGAATATTCCATGTATCGTAAGCTGGTTATGACCAAAATGTCTCACGTGAAATGTATTTGTGTATCCGTTTTCCTTTTTTTTTTTTTTTTTTGTTAATCAGCTTGCTTTAAATATTTCCATGTGTTAATGATTGTACTAAGTATTAATAATACTTATGAAACTGAATCTCAATTCAATTTAAACCTGAAAGTTTGTAAAATATTTTAAAAGATGTTTATTTATACAACAAAAAAAACACAGCAAACAACAGTCAAATATTAAATTTGGAATAATGGTCTGCAGAACTAATTCTTACAAGATTGTAATTCTTAGAAGAGAAGAACAGTTCGAAAGTAATCCACACTGTTACTGTAGCAATGCTAAAATACAGTACTATGTGGTAGGTGGTGATTCAGTAAAATGTTAGTTTCCATCTTTATTAGTAGTGTACATATTTTTTTTCTTTGTGGAATTGTATTTTTTAAGTGTTTTAACAAAAATAATTATTACCTTTTGTCTTTTTACTTGAGTGTCATAACATGCTAACTGACCACGAATTATTCACAGCAAACGTTTTTAACTTATTTTCTAATCTTTAGTTTTGGTCCTTCAATTCATGTGGTTAAGTATAAATAAAATAAAATAAAAGCACCCAATGTGAAGTTGAATCATTATTTATTCTAGGTCTTTGCCAAAGTTTTTTGTTTTGTTTTGTTTTTGTTTTTTTTCCAATCTGCAGCAACATGCATCAGCAATAAAATGTTCTCTGTACACTTTCCACACTTTATGGCTGAAACGTTAACTGTCTAAAGGAACACCCGGCAGCCTATTGTTGTAAATCTGGTTAGATTTTCAGAAATACCACAACACTCATATATTAGCCAGAGCAAACACAAACTGAACTCAACTGGCAGATTAAAAGTGTACCCTGGAAACTTTTTCCAGGAGTCCTCTTCCAAATGTGTTAAATTAAGCTCTCAAATTTTGAAAATACTTCTAACTCTGTGTCATGACATAATTTCTGGAACACATTCTACGTTTTCAGGTCTTGACTTGCAGCCAGCTTCCTTATTCAGTCTGGATTATTTTTCTTGTAGGTAAAGGATTTGGATAAACTTATATATTTGCTCCATTCATACTTAAGCATGTGTTTTAGATTGTGCATTGTCTTCAGAGTACACAAAACAATCCTTTTTCAAGGCCTGGAACTGTCCAATCTGACACATATGTCTGATCATTTACGCATAAATGCCACAGCACTGCTTCTATTGGAAAATCACAGTCAGTGTTCAGTGCTCTTGTTCAACACTATAAAATCCACCACAAGTGATTCAAATAAGAGATTTATTTTAGAAACTTGCATGCTCCTATTTTTTCTTTTTCTCTCTCTTTTGGTCATCCCAACTGCAGTGATGTTTAATGAAGCTAAACCAGATCAATAAATCTTTTATTTTCTAAGCTATAAGACAGACCATTACCTAAAGGCAAACATGGTAACTACTTGCTGTCCTGCTTTTATTCACAGACTTACATGTTGCTTTTAAATACACTAAAGGAAACCATAAGATTGTCCCCCTTTTACCATAGAAACGTATGGTTTATTTAAGGATTAATGTCAAGCCCTTGAGTAGTAAGGCTGACTTATAATAAAACAAATGTTGATCTTAAATTAGAAACACAAGCCCAGAGACCCCCTCACACTCTATTAAATATTTTTAGCCGCAGATTCTCTAATCCTCTGCAGCCATAATGACTTCATGTTAAAGTGTCAGTAAGAGAGGCATTAACTGAAATATATTAGTGTTACATTGTAGTAAGTTACCAGGATAGCTAACACTTGGTCACTTTTTTACAGGACATAAACTGAGAGCTGTGTCTCTTAAAAAGCTCTTGTGTAAGGTTTTCCACATTTTGACACGCATACTTGTATATGTCATGAACCAGCTGTCTCTAGAGTAAACTAAGCAGGGGTTGTGAGACACAGTATCCTGTGTTGAATTTCCCCTGGACCTGCTCCATTTTGCTTAGAGTAAAAGGCCTGTAAACAAAGAAGAATACTGTGGCATCTGTGCTCTTGGAATATCTCCCAAATATATATATTTATTAAATATCGAAAAGAGAAGATAGTCATATGTTCTCTAGTGCAAATATTCACACAGTACATTTCTGTTTTGATCTGTCTTTTAAAAACATTTTTCAGAGATAATACTGTTTAAAAACTACATGGTTTTCCCCACAGTGACTGAAATGGAACCTTTCTTAGAAAATTCAATTCAGCCATATTGTAATCCAGGTCTCCATTTCAACCAGAGCAACTTGAGCCTGGTGTGAAGAAAATGCTTGCAGTACCTGAATAGAGCACAGTTGCTTTCATGAACATCTAGTTCAGAATTTAAGTAAACATTTCAATCTATTAAGCGACAGCGCAAGTGTTTGTCATGTGGTTTACATCACCACTTCAGTATTAGCTTATTGTGTCCAAGTTTAAACACTTTACTGTAGATGTGACTACGGTTAAAAACACATCCAAAAGCCAGGAGAGGAGCATAAGTCCTATTATGTCTCACAAGGCAAGCCTCGGAAGCCTTTTATCTGCACTTCAGAAGTAAGAAAAAATGCATTTACCCATGCCACATTATTGTGCCTGTTAAATAAGCCTCTATTTATTTTTCATTGTAAAAAATATGTAAAATATGTAAAATAAAATTTTCATTCAAAAAAAAAAAAAAAAAAAACATCTGACATTGGGCTAACATATGTTCATGGTAAAATATAAGGAGAAATCTAAAACTCAATGTTTTTCTTTCTTTTCACACATTCTAAAGTAATTTACCAGTCGTTTCAGATAAGAATGTTGACTTTTCAGCTGCTGGCACTGGGCTGGATGCTTATCAGTCTCAACTCTGTATTGCATGACTATGTCTGATTGGCACCTTCCCAGGTACTTAAATTGGCCCTCAGTCCCCTAATTTCTTCAAGGAAATTTTACAGTGCTCACCTCCCATGTAAACCTGTTTTTCCTGTTCATTAAGTTTTGTTGTGTTTGGCTGGAATGAAATACTGAGGTTTAATCTGGGGTGTACCGGTACTTGAAAAATCGTTGGCCATGAAAGTGTTATGTTTTGCCATATAGGTTACATATTGAATCCAATATCCAAAACATAGGTCATGTTAATGATTTATATTTCTTTAGGAAAAAATGATATTAATCTAAAAATCGTAAGCTCAAATGTGACTATTTTGTATTGTTACTCATGTATTGGTTCACAAGGTTTTCACACTGTGGGGGTGACCTTATACAAAAATTCTTAGGGTTTGACAACAGGTCTGGAATGGCACAACAGTGGCACAAGACCACCTCCTCATTAAGAGGCACAATAGCAGTGAGATTATGTGTCAAATTCCAAATTAATTGTATCATTGCTTTTTTAAATTAACAATTACTGACTCAGAAAAGGGAGCATGACTTCCCTTTTCAGTCTATTAATCACCACAAAAAGGGTTATTACAGAAACTGGGCGTGCATCCTGATTTACCCCAGTATGACCTTTCTTTCAGCAGTTCACTTAAAAACCCTCAGAGGTCAAATATCAAAATGAGAGTGATAAAATCATTCTAAAATAGTTGAGTTTTTATATACTTAGCCATTAGCAAAACAACTACTTCGATTTTATATCTCCATCCCCCAGCTCAGACAGAACCACCATCAACATAAGCTGTAGTGTATGTACATCTCTAGAAGGTCTTGATGTTTATGTATTAAAACTTAGAAAGATAAAACCTGCTTGCCACACAGTTAAATATCCTTTAATACTGTTAAACGTCTCTCTTGTCAGGACAGAGAAGTCTGGGTGTATGTCTTATAATTTCCCTTTTATATATAAATATACTAAATTAGCAACATAATGAATTTAAAGTGTACAACCATGGGTGGTTCAGACACTTAGTTTCCAACAATATTAAACAATGAAATCCCCGGTTGGGTATTCAAAGCCTTTTGTGAGAGTTAATTGTAACTGCATAATGTGGCAAATGAGCTTTTGCAAAAGGAGAAAGAGGCAGGAAGCTGAAAAGCCGAGTTCAGCTGTCCAGCACAACCCTGCGGAGAGGAAGGATAGGAGATATCCCTGGGCTGAACAATAGAGTCACAGGGTGGCGAGTTCAGTGCTCCATGGCCCACAACACACTGTTGTCATATTGTCTTAGCAACGCAATGAATGGTACCACAGAAAGCCAAATGAAATGAACACTGTGGCAGTGGAGCTACAGCAGCAAACCATCAAAACTGCTGTGTGGAAGTGCCCATTTCTCCACCAAAGCCTGTTCTTAAAAGCAAACAAAAAAGTTTCACAGCTTGGAAAAAAGTCTGACTGAATGCTTTGTCTTTGTGATATGATTTGTTTGTCCTATTGCTTCATGTTACTGACACAGCCTATGCCTCACAAAAATGTCCATATCCTGGATCATGTTTGGTGAAGATTGCCTGAGATTGTGAGACACACTGATAAATGTTAAAGCAACAACTTCTGACGAGTCTCAATGTAATTTCAATTTCCTCAAAGTGCTTTCTTCAAGGAATATAATTAATGTGTAGACATTGGTAAAGACTATGTCATTAAAGGATGCTGTTTATAGACACCCATATAAACACGGCTTAAGAGTATGGATGTCTAATGATTTTTATTTAAACGTTAGACAATTTTGATCTTTTTTGCTTACTTATCATTTGCTTTGGCAGAAGCTGGAATACCCTTCAGAGAATTAAGTGCATTGGCTAAAAATGTGTACTTGGATGCATTTCCAAAACTATGAACCATTGATACATTTCATTTGGTGTGCTACTCTCTAAATGACATGGGTGGTGTAATTATAGGTCTGTTAATATGACATAATCAGCATGGTATCCACAGATGTTGTGGGTTTTCCTAAAGACCACTTGAGTAAAACCACATCTATATAATATGCGTTTAAAGGCATGAAGTCACTTTCAGCCAATGGTACATGGGCAGTGCGCCCAGGAGATTAAATATTTAACCGAAGGAAGTGTTCATTAAACTATTCCAAATCAAAAGTGAATAGCCACCAGTTATCACGTCATCAGAGAATCTGATCCCATTCAATGACTTGGTTTCATTAAAAATTATGTGCAGAACTGGGAATTAGTAAATCTGTGATCCAGACATGGATGGGTTATCGTGATTGATACTCTTAGAAATGCTTCAACTGACATAATTATTTGGCTTTGGAATCCAAAATCCAGAGAAATATCTTCCACCTGTTACTACAGGTGTTAAGCAAACCCATTCCTCATTAGAATGACCAGGATCTTGTTCCACGTTGACAAATCTGTGTCCCATATGCAGGCTCTTATGTCTCTAGGTACTGCTGAAGCATAGCTTTGTTAAAAGACATATTGATCCATCACTAATATTGGTCCCCTTTGCAGCAATAATAATTCTCCCTGGTGCTTTTCCTTGGTTCCCTAACTCAATGAGTGTTAGTCATGCTACAGGGAACATAAAGACTTGGTTGTCTTTTGAACCACTAAAGACACAGCACACTTTCATATTTTGCCAGAAAAAATAAATCAGTAAATTTAATTCACTTCCCTTCAATCTCCCCCTTGCACTATAAATGGAAAAACAAAAAATGCTAGCTGGGCTAGCATTTAGCCTCCTTACGCATGGAAATATAGATTCATTTAGTTTTGCTTCTGGGTCGTACAATGGCACGATTAAGAGCTGAAGTAAGTACTGTGAACAACGAAAGGGGAATGTTTATATTGAAGTGAGTAAGCTCGAGATTTACTGCCTGGAGTGAAAAGCTATTTTGGTCAGAGAAAGCTTGATTGCCTTTTAGTTTTATCTAATAAAAATTGAAATTATTTTTTAAATCAGTGAAAACACTGAGGGTGTACCAAATTCAAATGTCAGATGGGTCTTATTCATTTTTGCTAGAGATATAATTATATAGAGGCAGCAATCAACATTTACAACCTTTCATTGCTGAATTTGTCCCAAGAATGTAACTATAACTTTCTTTTCGAAACATGTATTTTTAATGACAATTACACTAATGTTATGTATGACCTAATTTATTCCCAACAAGACAATGAATTTCAATCAATCTATAATTTAAACATTAAAAGTGTGTGCTACCATAATGCTTACATTACATTTACATTTAAATTCTGTTCTGCCACTAAACCAACCTGAATATCATCCTTGAACAAAGCCAGTGCATTGTACTTCATTGTCTGCAGGGACACATTTTGCTTCCAGACATTTTGCTTTTTTTTTTTTTTTTTACTTTCGAGATTCGAAGGAGGTACAGCTTCCGTTTTGCTGACTAAGAAGCAGACGGGCTGGGAAGGGAAGAAGCATCGTATTTTGGACACTGAAAAGGGAAGAATATGGGTTTGATTAAAAAGCCTCTTGGAATGCAGAGGAAGGATGATTCTGGGGAGGGGGGTTAGTCTAAAAATAAATGAAATCCGCTGCCTATTAAAAACAAAAGCACATCCCTCCATCAATCTTTCTACACTGGTACAGGCAAAGAGAGGGGGACACGCGAGCTGAACCTCAAATCCATGGGGTCTGACAGCCCAAGCTGGCATGTAGTGCTGAAAGACAAATTAGATGCAGTACTCTTTCATAATTAACAGAGGGATGCGATGCAGGCAGTTTCTGCTAGAACATTGCAGGTCTGATAAGTTCGAAATGTAAAAGTAGTTTCTCAAGCATGTGGCCTGCACTCCTTTGAGCCGTACAGCAGTTTGCAGGCTGGAGGATTTAAAAAAAAAAGAAATTCTTAAATGTATATATTTCTGTTCAATTTGAGAGCCAAGAGCATCCTCCCTCTATGTCTTTACTTGTTATATATGGTTTCCTGTTTCCTGAGATGACTTACACTGTCATCCTCAAGTCTAGTTGTTTTGTTTTTTTACATCTCGGCCGCTGCCTAATGTAGCAACCTCATCTCGTGTCTTTTTAGTTATTTTTTTGGCTTAAATTCTCAGTCGAGATTAACTGTCTAAAGTTACTGCACCCCTCTCAGTACGTCTTTTGACACAACATAAGACCACAGCGGATGATGAAATGCCTGTATCAGCCTTTGCAAGGGCTTGTTTGCTGTCATCTTCACAGTTTCCAAGGAGAAGCCGATCGACTCTTCGGCTGTTTCACAAGGCCTCTTTTATGAACGGTCCGGTGATGCTGAATAATGTGGAAACTGATTTGCAGCTTTTGTGACGTAATGGCAGCGCTGATCAAGGCAATGTACATGTTTGAAGGGTCTCTCGGATACAACTACAACAGTAGCCACCACAGCTTTCCTATTAGATAATGTGCCACTTATACAGGATCAAGACGTGACTCAAAGCATGTTTCCACACGAGTAATACAGTCGCTGCATGAAGGTGCAATTGTTTAAGAGCAAGACCGGTCAGGATGTCAGGAAGTGATGGAAAGGCCAGAAGGAAGTTTGGATGACATGTTTAATTTCTTTCATTATACCAATCTGCAATACTCAATCACACAATCAACGCTGTTAGTATACCTAAGACAACCCCCCCATTTTTTATCCCTTTTCAACAAGCTCTCACACTCCAAGTCGAAAGCTCAAGCGTCTGCACAGATGGATCTTATTACAGAATTGCTGGATATAAAAGTACTCTTAAGGGGAAAAGAAATACATTTTTTCATGACTGGAGCCAATACTAATTAGTCTTTACTTGCTAACCACCCATCTCTCATAAATCACGGTCACAGCGGCCTTCCTGCCTGCTTGAGAGCTCGCAGTGTTTACTAGCTGTGGCTTTTCTGTCAGCAAGGTCATATTGATACATCTCCTGGACCTTGAACCTGTTATCTTCCTCTTGAGAAGAAAAGAAAGAAGACAAATATGTATATGCAAAAAAAAGGGGGTTATTCTGTTTTAATTGGTTGCTGGAATGCACATAGCTTTAGATAAGGAAGAAATAAATCAGAAAAGAGACGCCACTGACCTTCACTGAAAAACAAGCATTGTTGATTATCACATAATGAAGAAGTTTCTGTGGACTATAGATTACATTGATTGTCAGCTGATTGCAATGCAAAGGTTAATTTCTCTTCCTCTAAAGATCAGGGAGGTTTAACATCCAGTTTAATGGATGGAGCTGCACAGTCTGTATTTGATTCAAGTGCCTGGTTCCTATAACACACCCAGAAAAGAGCATTGTTCTTTCTGATTGGTCTGGTGGCATGGGGAGAGTTTGTGGATGTTCATAGAAAATAAGTATGGGTTGTCATGTGGATTGATCTAAACATGAACTGCCTTTTCAAGCATTCTTAAAAAAACAGGACAGAAATGTGTCTGGCACAGCAATTACCAAAAATGTGGCACACAGTAGTCCAGGTCTAATCACATAATTACATAATATTTAACTTTCTAATGCAGATTAAACTCTTTTTAATTGATTATTCTATCTGTACTAGGCCTTTGGGAAGGTAGCTATTATTATTTTTTATCACAACCCATGTAACATAAGTTTAGCACATACTTATAAGACCACTTCAAGTTTTAAAATAAACACTGCTTTCACTTGCAAATGTTGGTGGTTCTGAGAAGGAAAAAAAAACAGTAACCCAAATAGCCACAAATAAATGCAAAGTCAGTGTCATTTAATATGTGGTAAGTCTAGGAATTCAAAACTGCAGGTCATCAAATAATACTGGCATTTGTTTAACCCAATATTTTGGGCAGGGTCAAGGAAAGGAATATTTGTTTTTAGATTTAAAAAAAACAAAAAGGCAGAATTGTTTAATCAAAATCAAAAGCATCTCTGTTTTGTGTTCATTCGGCTGAAACAAACTAAGTTTTTTGAAGTACAATAACCCACAATATCATGCTAGTCAAGCCACACCTGAAGAAGGTACTCATTGCTGTACGAGGTAAAGTACTTTTTTACCGACCTTCAAATGCAGTGCCTGTAACTTAAGTCAAGGAATTTAAAATTCATAGGATTCTGGCATGATGGACGTGGAATTCAGTAGCACTTAGGATATACACTCACCTAAAGGATTATTAGGAACACCATACTAATACTGTGTTTGACCCCCTTTCGCCTTCAGAACTGCCTTAATTCTACGTGGCATTGATTCAACAAGGTGCTGAAAGCATTCTTTAGAAATGTTGGCCCATATTGATAGGATAGCATCTTGCAGTTGATGGAGATTTGTGGGATGCACATCCAGGGCACGAAGCTCCCGTTCCACCACATCCCAAAGATGCTCTATTGGGTTGAGATCTGGTGACTGTGGGGGCCAGTTTAGTACAGTGAACTCATTGTCATGTTCAAGAAACCAATTTGAAATGATTCGACCTTTGTGACATGGTACATTATCCTGCTGGAAGTAGCCATCAGAGGATGGGTACATGGTGGTCATAAAGGGATGGACATGGTCAGAAACAATGCTCAGGTAGGCCGTGGCATTTAAACGATGCCCAATTGGCACTAAGGGGCCTAAAGTGTGCCAAGAAAACATCCCCCACACCATTACACCACCACCACCAGCCTGCACAGTGGTAACAAGGCATGATGGATCCATGTTCTCATTCTGTTTACGCCAATTTCTGACTCTACCATCTGAATGTCTCAACAGAAATCGAGACTCATCAGACCAGGCAACATTTTTCCAGTCTTCAACTGTCCAATTTTGGTGAGCTTGTGCAAATTGTAGCCTCTTTTTCCTATTTGTAGTGGAGATGAGTGGTACCCGGTGGGGTCTTCTGCTGTTGTAGCCCATCCGCCTCAAGGTTGTACGTGTTGTGGCTTCACAAATGCTTTGCTGCATACCTCGGTTGTAACGAGTGGTTATTTCAGTCAAAGTTGCTCTTCTATCAGCTTGAATCAGTCGGCCCATTCTCCTCTGACCTCTAGCATCAACAAGGCATTTTCGCCCACAGGACTGCCGCATACTGGATGTTTTTCCCTTTTCACACCATTCTTTGTAAACCCTAGAAATGGTTGTGCGTGAAAATCCCAGTAACTGAGCAGATTGTGAAATACTCAGACCGGCCTGTCTGGCACCAACAACCATGCCACGCTCAAAATTGCTTAAATCACCTTTCTTTCCCATTCAGACATTCAGTTTGGAGTTCAGGAGATTGTCTTGACCAGGACCACACCCCTAAATGCATTGAAGCAACTGCCATGTGATTGGTTGGTTAGATAATTGCATTAATGAGAAATTGAACAGGTGTTCCTAATAAACCTTTAGGTGAGTGTATATTATGTGTTCTTTTAGATGAAAACAGAAAAACAAACAACCATTGATTTCGGTATGATTATTTCCGTTTCTGATTTCTGATTATAACTCAAATTTGTGAATTGCTTCCTCTAGTGTTCCAGTCCTGTACTGCAAATTATTCTTGGTTTGTGTAATTCTTTTTAACATCTAGGTTTCGTAGTGCCATCTAGTGGGTAGATGCAATCTGATAACACCATGTTTTTTTTGTTCCTGGGTAGTAAGTGTTATTTCCTAATTGTTTATGCCTCAAAAGTATAGAAAATGTCTATTATTCCCCACAAACTTTGCTTTTCTGACCAGGACAGTGATATTTTGAAATTTAAGTATTTCCAATGAGAAAACGGGCGAATTTGTGTCTTTTCGTTCACATAAAGTCAGAACGATTATACTGCATACTGCATGATTACACCGTATAATTGTAAATCTCGAAAAACTACTCACTTCTAAATCTTTTGTAGTCATTTTTGTATTACTTTACTATAAATACATGTTAATTTGGATTCATATGTTGTTTTTTTCTGACTTTATATGAACGGAAAGACACAAATTTGCCCGTTTTCTCATTGGAAATAGTTACATTTCACAATATCACTGTCCTGGTCACAAAAGCAAAGTTTGTGGGGAATAATAGACATTTTCTATACTTTTGAGGCATAAGCAATTAGAAAATAACACTTACTACCCAGGAACAAAAAAAACAACCAAAAAAAACATTGTTACACGATGTAGGTAACCATGTTTCACTCTAATTTACAATCTATTTATCATTTGAAGTCATAATAAGTTAACCTCACACCAAAAAGGTAACCTTTTCAATTTACTTGAATTGTATGGGTTGTTTTTCCTGAATTAAATCTGGTTTCCTGGGTATCAGACCATGAGCTGGAAAGTTAAAGGTTACTGGCTGACCATGCTGGAAAAGCTATTGATTGAGAATCTCACTGCAGTTCAGTGAAGCTACATGAAGTTGGTGGACCTGAAAAGAAGAAAATAGCAGCTACACTTTCCCTTAATAATCAAATTTTATAGAGAAACTAGTTGATGTTTTACTTTTAAATAAGGTTAATGATTACATTCTCAAAGAAAATACTTGTCACATAGATGTTTATAGTAATCAAAAATGTCCAATTGTCTTAATGTAGAATATTTGAGTATGTCATCTTACCAAAAAGTAAAAAGTAATTTTAGCTACATGTTTTAAATCCAAATAAGAGAGAAGGATTTGTACTTTATTCTTTGCAACTGAAAAACAACTTTTTGCAATTTTGAGTCGTAACCCTTGGGATTTGTACAGCAAAATGTACTTTAAAATGTCTCTATGGGGAATATTCCATTATTTAACTTATTTTCTTCCTATGTCACAAACTTTGAAAAGAACATTAGATTAGCAAAAAAGTAAAAAGTTGCAGTAGTCAAAAATTATTTGTATTGGACAATTACTGAAATGCATTTTGTACCTGTCTGTAGCCCTAATTTATCATTGCCACATTAAAAAAACCTGCAATAATGCAATATTAGGCTAAATACACTAAAAACAATCCTATAAAAACAAGTCAAGAGTATATGTAACCAAAAGACCATCTCTACCTCCATCCATATCACCAATACATTATTACCACTGCCAAATTTTCCAATTTAGATTTTTCTCTTTCTTTAACTGTGAAACTTGTTATTAAACATGTAGAAATTGTATTTATGCAGGCACAACAATGCATTTGCACAAATAATAATGTTTATTTCTGAGTTGTACGACTACAAACCATTAAACATCAATAGATTAGATTAAGCCCATAACTATGATGATGATGAGGCAGATTATACATTGTCAATGCCAACAATGTAGCTAAATAAAATGTAACAAGCTGAATGGTGGTTGTTGTTTATTTGTATTGATGCTTCATGACCAGCATGAACCCCAACTTTAATCAAAATAGTGCATTACTTAATGTATATCCAAACTTACACAATATATGAGAGAGAGAGAGAGAGAGAGAGAGAGAGAGAGAGAGAGAGAGAGAGAGAGAGAGAGAGAGAGAGAGAGAGAAAGAGGCCGAAACGAAATAGAGGCACACAGCGGCATCATTCCCCACAAGAGCAAGGCCTCGCACAATGGCTGAAGTAAACTGATGTATTACCAGGTTTCAGTATCTACTCTGGGTAAAAAAACAACCAAATAACCATACATTCACAGACAAAGTGACACTTCAAAGTTCAACATAAAGATGGTTGTGTGGCTTCACGTTAATCAATGATTTAACAAACCCTGATGTGCAGCTGACGGCAGCAGGACACTCCCCGGGCAGAAGTAAGTGTGCACTGAGCCGGTCTACCTGAGGGGCAGGTATGGCTTTATCTTTATTGTCATGTAAAACTCACACGCTTTCTGTGGCGTGAACATGACGAGAGACTACGACCAAGTCACAGCTTTCCTGGGGGAGTGGGGCCGCTTCCAGGTGATGGTCTTCTCTCTGCTTTGCGCCAGCACGGTTCCCAATGGATTCAGCGCCTTTTCCGTGGTGTTCCTGGGGGACACGCCACCCCACCGATGCCTCATACCCGACAGTGTCAACCTCAGCGCTGAATGGAGAAATGCCTGCATCCCCGTGGAGCAGGTGGACGGGCAGGTGCGACGCAGCTCATGCAGGAGATACCGTCTGGACGTGGTCAGAAACCTGTCCGCTGTCCACCAGCGCCCGGGTGTGGACGTCAATGTCCAGGAGATCGAACAGGAAGACTGTCTCGATGGATGGGAATACAGCCAAGAGAAGTACCAGTCCACTATTGTAACGGAGGTAAGCGCACACATGGGAAGCTTTGGCCGCCTTCTTGTTGCGCAGATGTGCGCTTCTCCACCAATGCGATCGGCGGGATTCTGCAGATCTGCGCAGAACTGCGGAAATCTGCGCTAGAAGAACGCGGCCTGTGTTTTACAATACGCTGAACTATAAACACACGCATGCGCACACAGTTTCGCAATTAAAGGCGGGAACAGGGATCAAACTGTCGTCACACACTCAACTGAAAGTTTGTTTTGTTTTTTAAGAAAATGTAACAAAATATACGTTTTCAAATTCTACAACCAAAATACGAAAGGATAAAACATGTAAAATATGTAACTGTATGTTACTCATCAAATGCATGCCGTGTTATTTCACATACAGTTTTTAAACTTGTATTGCTTATTTCCACCCCAGATCTGTATTTACAAAGTCTGGTTACTTGCAGCAGGTTGTGTTAACTTTGGGTGGACATACTGAATGAATCATAATAACATTGAGGATTGTTGTGTAATTAAGCAGTTTTTCTGAAATATGTACAACTTCTTGCAGTTTGATCTTGTGTGCAGCAATCAATGGAAAGAACCTCTCACCTCCACTGTGTACTTTCTGGGTGTACTTTTTGGGTCCTTCATCTCTGGTCAGCTCTCTGACAGGTAGGTATATTTTGACACTTGAAGTTGTTCTAGTGTAAACACAGATGTAGCAATGGTTAGGGAATTTAGATGCCAGGACACCATGACTACACGCACCACTACAAAACTCTGCCTTTTTGTAATTTATGTAGGTTTGGAAGAAAACCCATTCTGTTTGTGACAATGGCAGTTCAGACCGTCTTCACATTCATTCAGGTGTTCTCTCCATCCTGGGAGGTATTCTGTATCATATTCTTCATTGTGGGACTGGGTCAAATCTCCAACTACGTGGCAGCATTTGTTTTGGGTAAACTGACAATTTGGATACTAACTAGTAGTGCTCAGCAAAGTTATTTTAGTATGACTTGTCCACAACTGTTACTGACATTTAATCTGCTTGTCACAAAAACTGACCTATAATCTGTGAAAAAAAAAGAGTTCCAAGAGACTTGTTGTTATTGGTGTTTGTTTTACAATTACCTTTACATGTTCAACAGGTACAGAAATACTGATCAAAAATGTGCGTGTCCTTTACTCTTCCCTGGGAGTGTGTATTTTCTTTGCATTTGGATACATGATGCTTCCTCTCATTGCCTTCTTTATACGAGACTGGAGGATGCTTCTCATTGCCTTATCTGTGCCCGGTCTTTTATACATCCCTCTGTGGTGGTAGGTCTGACTTTAAATACATTGGACTTATCTTGGGAGAGTAATGCAAATGTATCTTAACAGAGAACTTAGCAATGCTTTACATTAAAGTCACAAGCACGTACCCTCTGGGGTATATGATATGTTTGTAGGGCTTTAGCAATTGTCTGTCTCTCAGGTTCATCCCCGAGTCCCCGCGGTGGCTGCTCTCTCAGGGCAGAGTGCAGGAGGCTGAGGCCATACTGCGAAAGGCTGCCAGAATGAACAAGGTCACCCCCCCTGATGTCATATTCACACTTACAGAGGTAGCAATGGTCTTGTGTTTTTTTTCATGATGTCAAATTATAGCGCCTTTTGAAAGTATTCACCCCCTTGGCATTTTTCCTATTTTGTTGCATTACAACCTGTAATTTAAATGGATTTTTATTTGGATTTCATGTAATTGACAATTGGTGAAGTGAAATGAAAAAATAACTTATTTAAAAAAATTATAAAAAATAAAAAACAGAAAAGTGGTGCATGCATATGTATTCACCCCCTTTGCTATGAAGCCCCTAAATAAGATCTGGTGCAACTAATTACCTTCAGAGGTCACATAGTTAGTTCAGTAATGTCCAAGGAGGGCATTATCAGAGAGGCAACAAAGAGACCAACAATAGCCCTGAAGAAGCTGCAAACCTCCACAGCGGAGATTGGAGTATATGTCCATTGGACCACTTTAAGCCATACACTTCACAGAGCTGGGCTTTACAGAAGAGTTTCCAGAAAAAAAGCCATTGCTTAATGAAAAAAATAGGCAAGCACGTTTGCTGTTCTCCTAAAGGCATGTGGGAGACTCCCCAAACATATGGAAGAAGGTACTGTGGTCAGATGAGATTAAAATTTAGCTTTTTGACCATCAAGGAAAACGCTATGCCTGGTGCGAACCCAACACCTGTCATCACCCCGAGATCAGCATCCCCACAGTGAAGCATGGTGGTGGCAGCATCGTGCTGTGGGGATATTTTTCATTGGCAGGGACTGGGAAACTGGTCAGAACTGAAGGAATGACAGATGGTGCTAAATACAGGGAACTTCTTGAAGGAAACCTGTTTCAGTCTTCCAGAGATTTGAGACAGGGATGGAGGTTCACCTTCCAGCAGGACAATGACCCTAAGCATACTGCTAAAGCAACACTCCAGTGGTTTAAGGGGAAACATTTAAATGTCTTGGAATGGCCTAGTCAAAGCCCAGACCTGAATCCAACTGAGAATCTGTGGTATGACGTAAGATTGCTGTACATCAGCGGAACCCATCCAACTTGAAGGAGCTGGAGCAGTTGAAGAATAGGCAAAAATCCCAGTGGCTAGATGTGCCAAGCTTATAGAGATGTACCCCAAGAGACTTGCAGCTGTAATTGCTGCAAAAGGTGGCTCTACAAAGTATTGACTTTGGGGGGGTGAATAGTTATGCATGCTCAAGTTTTCAGTTTTTTTGTCTTATTTCTTGTTTGTTTCACAATAAAAAATATTTTGCATCTTCAAAGTGGTAGGCATGTTGTGTAAATCAAATGATACAAACCCCCAAAAAATCTATTTTAATTCCAGGTTGTAAGGCAATAAAATATGAAAAATGCCAAGGGGGTGAATACTTTCACGAGGCACTGTAATAATCACCACCCAAGACAACAGCACTTTACAAATTGACATGTGTAAAATATTTTCCTAATCTGAAGCACACATAAGCATTTATTTATATATATATATATATATATACACTCACCTAAAGGATTATTAGGAACACCATACTAATACTGTGTTTGACCCCCTTTCGCCTTCAGAACTGCCTTAATTCTACGTGGCATTGATTCAACAAGGTGCTGAAAGCATTCTTTAGAAATGTTGGCCCATATTGATAGGATAGCATCTTGCAGTTGATGGAGATTAGTGGGATGCACATCCAGGGCACGAAGCTCCCGTTCCACCACATCCCAAAGATGCTCTATTGGGTTGAGATCTGGTGACTGTGGGGGCCAGTTTAGTACAGTGAACTCATTGTCATGTTCAAGAAACCTATTTGAAATGATTCGACCTTTGTGACATGGTGCATTATCCTGCTGGAAGTAGCCATCAGAGGATCGGTACATGGTGGTCATAAAGGGATGGACATGGTCAGAAACAATGCTCAGGTAGGCTGTGGCATTTAAACGATGCCCAATTGGCACTAAGGGGCCTAAAGTGTGCCAAGAAAACATCCCCCACACCATTACACCACCACCACCAGCCTGCACAGTGGTAACAAGGCATGATGGATCCATGTTCTCATTCTGTTTACGCCAAATTCTGACTCTACCATCTGAATGTCTCAACAGAAATCGAGACTCATCAGACCAGGCAACATTTTTCCAGTCTTCAACTGTCCAATTTTGGTGAGCTTGTGCAAATTGTAGCCTCTTTTTCCTATTTGTAGTGGAGATGAGTGGTACCCGGTGGGGTCTTCTGCTGTTGTAGCCCATCCGCCTCAAGGTTGTACGTGTTGTGGCTTCACAAATGCTTTGCTGCATACCTCGGTTGTAACGAGTGGTTATTTCAGTCAAAGTTGCTCTTCTATCAGCTTGAATCAGTCGGCCCATTCTCCTCTGACCTCTAGCATCAACAAGGCATTTTCGCCCACAGGACTGCCGCATACTGGATGTTTTTCCCTTTTCACACCATTCTTTGTAAACCCTAGAAATGGTTGTGCTTGAAAATCCCAGTAACTGAGCAGATTGTGAAATACTCAGACCAGCCCGTCTGGCACCAACAACCATGCCACGCTCAAAATTGCTTAAATCACCTTTCTTTCCCATTCAGACATTCAGTTTGGAGTTCAGGAGATTGTCTTGACCAGGACCACACCCCTAAATGCATTGAAGCAACTGCCATGTGATTGGTTGGTTAGATAATTGCATTAATGAGAAATTGAACAGGTGTTCCTAATAATCCTTTAGGTGAGTGTATATATATATATATATAACATAAGGTAGAAACCTCTGCTGGATAGATATCTGTAATTCTCAATTAGTGGGTGGATAAACATTTGGACTTCATTCCATTGCATTTCTTCATCAATAATTAATAAATCAGAGTGGTTTTAGTTAAGAGATGGTGAATGGTCAATCAGCAAAATCCTCTAAATAGGTAATCGATGCACTTCTTTAAGTTTCCTATTCTTTCTTCTGAGAAGTTCAAAGACTGTTATAGTGGTTGTCAACTAGCCAGTCAATATTACATGTAAACCAAGAAGGCAAACAATTAAAAAAACAACATCAACATCCTAAAGCAGTTTTTGCTGTTGTGGTTACATTTGGACAACTATGAAAAAAGGGGGTGATCATATTACTTTGACATCTGGTCATACCATTTGTACTAACATTTCTTTTTACTAGGGCGAAGAGAAAAAAACGAATAAAGAGGATAACCATAACGTCCTTGATCTTCTGAGAACAAGTAACATCCGCTACATTACAATCATATTGTTTCTTGTGTGGTGAGCATCATTCATTTCTTTGCTTTGTTTCTTTTTTAACTTATTTTACTGGTTGGCACATTGTCCATTCCTCCTTCTTTCAACAAAACACTGCAATCCTTTTTAATTAATGGCTTGATGTAGAACCATAATCCACAACAGTAAACTTACTCTAGGAAGAAGAGTCAGAATAAGAAAAGCTTAATGTGTAATGTGTTGATTGCAGCAGACTTGTTTTGTTGACATATGCAGCGTGATTTGCAAAAAGTGGAAAATTAGAAATTGCTCGCAAAGTAATTTGTAAAACGTGAACATATGGACCCAAATTACATTTTTTACATAAAAATTTGTATCCAATTTCTGCAGATTACAAATATAAAATGCTTTGATTATATAAAGCAGACTTTTTTATATATAAAAAAACAACTCTCAAACTTATTTCTACCAATGTCCTGTCTTGCCCCTTTAGAAAATCTTTGAGTCTACACCTCTCTTTGAGAAGTATTGAATTAAACTAAAATTCAAGTTAAACTAGAAATATCAAAGATTAATTAACAACAGTTTGAGATCTGATGGTCGACAGCAGCCATCTAACATCTCAGCTCTTTCTGTGCACAATGTAATACCCAGTGCCTTAATGTTGGGGTGCAGCTGTGAATGCAGTATCTGTAATCTAAAGCAAAGGGACATTTGCTCACGTGATCTACTTCTAACCAGACAAATTAAAGTTGTACTGGAACATGAAGCTGGTCTCCCTGCTTCTGTCTGGATTGGTGAGGGGTTTAGAGAACAGGATGGTTATTGGTTCAGTTTGTTTTATCCATCTGGATGATTTTAAACATAGCTGCTCTGTTTTTCTTTACATTAAATAGTTTTACAGTAGATTTAATTGGTAAAACCATGACAGAGTTTACATTATTAAAAATGTATTGTATTATGTTGCTAATTAGAAAATCAAGGAGTCATTTGACCCATGTATTTATTGTTTTCTTTTTAGGGGTACTGTAAGTATGGGATACTTTGCTTTGTCGTTGAACACATCCCATCTACATGGAAATCCTTACCTCAACTGTTTTATCTCTGCTGCCATTGAAATCCCTGCCTACACAGTCACCTGGGCATTTCTGCAGTTTTTACCAAGAAGAGTGTGTGCTCCAGTTAGTATGATTCTTGGTGGAGGTGTACTTTTCTTCATTCAGCTTGTACCTCCAAGTAAGCCATGCATGCTGACTCTCAGCAGAAATATCCCTAAATTTTAGAGGCTCCACAGTCATGTTGTGTTGCCAACAGCAGTACTGGGTGGGACAAAACATATATTCATAAGGAAATCCATGGCTAACTTTAGTTTTTTCCTTACTTGGTTAATTTTTAGTAAGTTCGTAAGATGTTTTTTCTCTAATTCTAAAAGTTCTAGAATTAACTTTCAATACAAGCAGCAAATTGTGAAGCAAGTGTGTGCCCTGCTAATACAAGTACATAGACACCCATTTGAACCTGACAAATATGGGTTAGGCCATGATGCCTGTCCATGGGAATATCATATTGATTGGCTAGCCAATATTGAGAAATTAATTGGCTACACTGTTTTGTTCTGTGTGAGCAAACCTCAACCTTCCACAATACATGACAACATTTCTTAAAGCATAGTTTCAAGTGTTGCATCTTACAATTAAAGGAACTATAAACTTTGTTTACAGGTTTACCCATTGTGTCAATTGCACTGGAGATGGCAGGAAAATTTGGAATGGCTATTGCAACAGCATTAATGTTTGCCTACACAGGAGAGCTCTATCCCACCGTGCTGAGAAACACTGCGGTGGGCTCCTGTACCATGGTGTCCAGAGTTGGCAGTGCCATTGCTCCCTACTTTATCCACCTGAGTAAGAGACCATTTATTCACTTCCTACTAGAGCAATGTCAACGATCACACTTTACACTGAATACGGGCAGGTTGGATTAGTGCCAAAAGTGCATTTATTAAGAAAGTGACACAAGACAGCATTTGATTTTGACTGACTGAAATAAAAACTGCATGGTAACAATAGCCAAAAACCCAACCCTGCCTGACAACACAATTTGAAGGTTTAAGATTTTATAAATATGTGACTCACATTGACTCACTTATTTTAACTTCACTAAAGTAAAACATACAATGATATAAATACATCTTAATGTAATAGAAACAGCAAGAAATAAATGTTATGCATTGGTACATGCATTCAGTTAAAATACAAATGTAATATCCATCCATCCATCCTTCCATCCATCTTCGAAACTGCTTATCCTGGTGAGGGTACAAATGTAATAATAAAACCTAATTTAAATAAGAGACTATGTTGATTTGACATCTTGACCTTGTTTATTCTGATGGAACAATTAATGGCTTATTGAGAGTATGTGATCGCAGGCATTTAATTACTTGGGCTCATCCTTTGGCAGGTATATTTTACAAGTACCTGCCCTACATTGTGTTGGGAGCTCTCACAGTCTCTGCTGCGCTACTCTCACTGTTACTACCGGAAAGCTTTGGATTGCCCATGCCTGAGAGCATTGGCCAGATGCAGAATATCAAGTGGTGAGTAAACAGAGCTGAGTTTGAATTAATACAAATTAGTATCACCTATGCTTGATTGAATATAATTTAACCAAAGCTTTGAAACTGTGATTATTAAGTCCATGTTTAAAAAAATAATGCACAAGTCTTAGATATATTAAGTAGTATTTTTTCTGGCAGGGGAATACAGGGAATGGGGATGCTTGCATTGCAATCTGAGACTCATCATCATTTTTGTATCCCTTTAGTTTGAAACTGAGAAATACATCAAATAAAACCTCAGGCCATGAAGAAATAAGCACTCCTGTAGTCCTTAAAGAGGAGGCACTGTGACCGTGACATTTCAGCAAATAAGCTCTTCCTTTCAACTTCTGCCCAGCACTGTTGATATACAACTTTTGGTGCCAATATCTTAATTATCTTTAAAAAATTATGAATTAAAGATTATGAAACACGTTTTAATATTTCAGAGTATGATATACACTTCATGATTTGTAAAATGTTCTCCTCATTATTAATGGCAATACCCATATCGCACTCTTGGTGTGCATGTTGTCTAGCCAAGCTTCCAGGGATCCACTTAAACCTCAGTGTTTCCATTTCAAACAGCAGCTTCCTGTCAGTCGAGTCTGTAGTATAGGCATAGACTATCTTTTGCCTGCATCAGCAGTTTATTATTAGGTTATTGTGCATCTCCCGGCATTGAATCATTGTGAGGTAGGGCTGCCAGTTATTTGATTGTTGTGCCAAAGTGTCAGTGTCTGAATGATCCAGCTCAGTCACAGTCTCGCTGACATTAAAACATCTGGACTGTCAAAATCCCCTCCAGCTGTATGGTTATGGTTATAAAGAGTCTTTCTCTTTTTAAACCTGAAGAGAAGAAAAAAATACTAATTGACATGATTTTCAAAACAAACTGGGAAAGCAAAAAGGTTTGGTTCGATAAATCATTTCAGAGACCATCATGTGTAGACACTATAACATTTTAATATCACTGGAGATTTGAGTATTTTTTCCCCTACAGTTTTATAAATGAATATGTGTCACTTGACAAAATAAAGGCGAAATGGCCATCCAATTAGAACTAATTCAGGAAGACACCAGGCCAAGTAGCATAATAGTAAATAGTGTACTCACTTATTGTAAAAATGTTATCAAATCCCAATGCTGCTATTATTCAAATTGTTATATTGATAGAAAAGCCCTTACCCTTTTATATGTTGCATCTGATCAATAGTCTCAGGGAGCGGCACTCCAAAACTTTCAGGTAAGAGAAGAGCAAGCACCCCTGCAATAATGGTGAGGCTTCCCATTAAGATGTAAGGCAGAAACTTGTCGAATTTTCCTGTAAAACACAAGTAGATGCTGTACACCAAGACAAGACAGTGCCTTTCAGAAAATTAATAAACAGTGTGTGGGGAAAAGCCTATCTTTCAGATTCAGAGGAATCCTTTTTTTAACTTGTAATTGTAAGTTGAATTAATGCTTAATTTGAATTTGTATTGAATTGTATTACTGCACTTTTGTAATGCCTGTGTATCCTGCAAGTCACCCTGGATAAGGGTGTCTGCCAAGAAATAAATAATAAAAATATAAACCCTGTAAATGAGAAAGTCAGTGGAAGTGTCCCAGGATGGCTTACCCAGGAAGACAAAGTAAGGGGCACTGATGCTGCCTATTCTGGAAGCCATGGAACAGACTCCGACTGCCATGTTCCTCACTACAGTGGGGAAGAGTTCTGCGGTAAAGGCATAAACTATGGCAAATGCAGATGTAAATCCAAACTTCCCCAGCATCTCCATTGCAACACATAATGCTGTTAAATCTGTTGAATACACATTTAAAAACAAAAAGAGATCATGTAGTTATCTGATAAATCACGTAAAATCAAGGGATGGTCTCAGAGAATCAGCACTGCAGTATAGTTTGGTGCCAGACTTAAACAGCTGTTTCTACAAATTATCATCCTCTGTCTGAATTCTTCAAACTGCCAAACAGTGGTTGTTCACTTACATACGTTTCAATATAATTAAATTACTGTACATGCAGATACTCTCATTGGTCATGACTGTACAACTGCACCTCTGTCTAAAAGTGTTACCTATTAAATTTGGAGACGGAATCAAAGTAATTTTACAATATAATTTCTTACCTTGTGGAATAAGCTGAATGAAGAGAAGCACTGTTCCACCTTGAACAAGCATGAAGAAGAGAGAAAGTCTCCTAGAGCAATTTTGAAGCAACAGCCAAGTAGCAATATAGGCTGGCACTTCAACTGCCCCAGAGGAGAAGCAGTTAAGGTAGATGTTTCCGTGTAAACTGGAAGTGTTCAGTGATAAGGCAAAGTACCCAATGGATAGTATCATCCTAAAAAGAAAAGGAAATTGTCTATTTTTGCTATGTGAATTGTGTGAGCCAGAATAGGTCACATTTTGCTCTCTAGCCTACATTTTTAATGGACAGTGTCAGTAATTCAAATGTTTACAATCATTGTTTAATTTATAGTAGAGTTAGCATTGCTTTTAACAACATTCGGTGCTCACCACACAAGGCAGGACAGAATCGTGATGCAGCAGATGTTTCCACTCCTCAGAAGGTCTAGGATGGTGTGCACATGTGTTTCTTCAGACTTATTGTCTTTAGGCTGCAGTATACATGACACAATACATTGGCAGATGTGTATTAATAATCCTAAGCATAGTTATTTGTGTTAAAATACAATTTTGTAACTTTATGGTAAACTATAATAAGCTGTGTTAGTAACCTTACCTTAGAAAATGTATCATGGTTTACAACATTACTGTAGTTTTGCCATAGTTTTACAGTGGTTTCTTGTGGGGTCAACATGCTTTCACTGTGCTTTATTACACTGGGCCACGAGTAAACCATGATCTCCTATAATATACATGCCTTTGAAAAATCTATCATGGTATTCCCTGAAAGGCATATTTAAAATGAAAAAGATAAACATAAGCAATACAAACTGTGTAGAAAGAGACTTTACGTTTCTCATATAAAAGAGCATTGTTGTACAATTTAATTTTGTACATTCCTTGGCATGTAAGGCTTATATCACATTATTCACCTTATTAAGTAGCACTAAAGAGTGTTAAAGTCAGAAAAATGCTTTTATTAAACCAGCTTTTGTACTTTTCATTTAATCACCCTGACCCAATTTGGACCTAATTCATGTTTAATCTGGTGGCTGAAATTACATTCTACACCTGACCTGAAAACTTTTAAGCAATGCTTTCTAAATTAATATAAAAAAGTGGGTCAATACCTGAACAGGCTCAAATATGATGTCAGGGGGGGTGACCTTGTTCATTCTGGCAGCCTTTCGCAGTATGGCCTCAGCCTCCTGCACTCTGCCCTGAGAGAGCAGCCACCGCGGGGACTCGGGGATGAACCTGCGGAATATCAAAGCACAGATTGTTAGGGCAAACGATTGTGTCTGCATAGTAGTGTATAGAAAAGCAACACTGTTGAAGCAAATGTTCAATAGACAGTTTAATGCCAAAATTACCCTTCTAGAGTTTAGGAAAGATATTTACATAAAATATTTACTAATCACATTTCAGACATACCACCAGAGAGGAATGTAGAACAGTCCAGGAATACTTAAGATCAGCAACAATATCCTCCAGTCTCTTATAAAGAAGGCAGCCAAAGGGAGCATCATGTATCCAATCGCATAGCAAATGCAGACTCCCAGAGTGGAATAGATAATACGAATGGATTTGCTTAATATTTCTGATCCTGTTGACAGATAGAATACAAAATACATGCACATACATGGTTTGTTATTCTGTTATTACCCACTTTACTAATTCAATATATAAGCACACAAGTGCAGTAAATGAGTTGCAAATACATATTGTTTTACTCTGTGGATTCATATACAAAGCTTCTTTATGATTTAAAGCACTATGTTTGAATGAGTAATGGGGTGATAATCAAGGTGACAATACCAGATGCAATATTTGTAATTGCCAATTTGATTAGTTGGACGGGTCCTTTTCAAAGTGGAAGGAAGATATATAACATACCCAGGACATATGCTGATACATAGTTGGAAATCTGCCCCATACCATTGAAGAAATGGAACACACAGAATAGTTCCCAGGATGGAGAGAAGACCTCAATAAAGTTGAACAAAGTCTGAATTGCCATTGTTGAAAAGAAAGCTTTTTTCCTCCCAAACCTAGAAAATAAGAAAATCCAACATTTTCACTGTGCTATATATACATATACTATATTGTAATTAGAAGGGTTAACCAAACATTGTTCATTAGCTACAGATGTCACTAGTTTCTTAATTGTTTGTAGCAGTGGAATAGCTACTGAGGTGGCAACATTTAAAAAATATACATTACATTTTCAGTGCAGGGAAGCAAATTTGATATAATGTCCATAGGGCTCCAGATAATCCATTCCTGCTTTATGTTGCCTTCCTATATATTTATGTTGTGTGTTTAGATGTATTTTATTTTGGAGTTCAATTTAGACTTGTCTTATTACCAATAAGAAGAAAGTCAAGCTACGCCACTGTTTTGAGGTGAGTATCCAGTGGGACCAGGAATAAAAACATGTTAAGGTAAATAACATTTTACACATTGATCAGTCTAGATAACCTAGGGAATGTAGTATTGTTCTCTGGGGTCTTACCTGTCAGATAGCTGCCCAGACAGAAATGATCCAAAGAGAACACCACCGAAGTAGGCAGAGGAGGTCAGTGGTCCTTTCCAACTGTCATCACACACCATGTCCCACTGTGAACAATGTGGGGTTACATAGTGGGAAAATAATTTGCAATTTCTTGTAACTCTGCTGGACCTTTTGTGTTTGTTTGTTTTTTGTCTGCAACATTACCTCTGACAGGGTAACTTTCTTACTGTAACATTATGCCACCACCTTTGGGCAACTCAATGCTAATCCTCAAGACACAGAAGAAAGAAAAAATCTGAAGTTTGCACATACCTCTGTTACAATAGTGGACTTGTACGTGTCTCGCCTGTACTCCCACCCATCAACACACTTCTCCTGCTCCAGATCAGTGATGTTAACATCAACCCCCGGGATCAACTGCCGGTCAGACAGTCTTTTGATCTCGTCCAGTTTGTATCTCCTGCATTGACTGTACTTTCGTTCTCCATCCACATTCTCCCAGGGAATAGAGACATTTCTCCATTCCCCACTGATGTTGACCCCAACGGGGATTACGCACTTATGATCGGGGGTATCGCCCACAAACACGATGGCTACTCCCGTAAATCCATTAGGAATGGTACTGAGGCTTAAGAGGAAGAAAATCATTCGTTGAAAAGGCCCCCATTCTCCAAGGAAAGCGACAGCATCGTCGTAGTCTCTCATGTTGTCTTTGGCGCAAATGAACTGTGCCGCTGGAGCGCACCGCTGTGCCCTTTTTAGACGCCCCCTTGGATGCAAGTGTGATGCGAGTGGAGACCTCCAGCTACACTGCCATTTATCTGCAAGAGAAAGACACCGGGGGTTATATGTGTATTAGACTATTTCTTGGTTAATAATTAGATTTTATGGTAGACTAAGTTTTAGGTCCAATGGGCGCTTGTTTTCGTGGCCAATAAGTAAGCTCCACAACTACCCCTGCTACTTAAGGTTTCTTCTGTAGGCGACATTGACTGGAAATATGTCTTAACACTTTATTCAACACCCCTCTTAAAATAACCATTATACAGGACGGTTTGTGACGGGAATGGGTAACATACAACATACAAACGTCCAAAACAGAAAAATACTTTTTCTTGAGCTTTCAGCAGCTTGTGTTTTAATGTATAATATTGTAAAAGATGTCTAATAGAATAGACAAACTGGCGACCCTTATGCCCCTTTTTTATTGTTTCCATTCTGGTTTCTATTATTTAAAAGAAAGACCCCAAAATAATTTTAGATCTGTTTAGTAGCACAGGTTCCCTTTTAGGTACAGTGGTTTTTGCTAGGGATCTATTTCTGGAACTGCTTTTCAACTTCAGGATTTAACCTTCTCCTCGTCTAGTTTGTGTCCTGAGGGGTCCTCTGCATACTTTAAAGGGTATGCTACTTGAAACAAATTGTGCCATAGGGGACACTAGTTTGGGTGTGTATTCCCAGTTCCAAAAATAGCTCCCCAGTACTACTGTAGGTTTAAAGGGGACCCTTACTACTATCAGTTGGACCTAAAATGATTTTGGGGACTTTCTTTTAAACATTAAAAAAGCAAGCCGTGGAACGCTAACATCTCTGATTCATAGACCAAATGGAAACAATAGGGATACCAGTTAGGGTGTCTATTCCCAGTTCCAGAAATAGTTTCCCATTATAAAACTATTGTAGCACTATTTGACTTTAGTGCTACTATTACTTTTACAAATTCTGTTCAGTTTAACACATTGTAGAAAATGTGTATACATAATTATAATTGTTGTTATTAATAAAGTTAATTATTAATATTATTTACATTATGTATTACAATATTTTAAATTAAAACACAAGTTGCTGAAAGCCCAAGAAAAAGTATTTTTCTGTTTTCTTTGTACATTTTTCCACTGTTCTGGTGTTCTGGCATTCTGGGTTTATTGTCTGACTCTCTGCTTTTTTCCCTCTCTGCAGGTTTGTGGGACTATGAGTCTATTATTATGATTTTATTATTATTTATTTCTTAGCAGATGCCCTTGTCCAGGGCGACTTACAAAAGAGAAATACAAAGTGATGCATATCTACAGACCATTGACCAGTGTAAGATTAATGCCTGCAGTGGGGCAGCAGTTCCATTGGCAGCAGGAGCCAGCCCAGAGGGAAACGATATCCCAGTAAAAACAAAATGGTTAAATGCTTAAAAAATTCAGCTTGTAACACAACAAAATGTGAAAAGGCCAAAGGGGTTGAATACTTCCTATAGCCACTATATGTTGGTAATTATGTTCACATGTCACCTACAAATTGTACTTGGAATCCACATGACTACATTGAATCAATAAGATGTTTATTATATAATGGTAATAAAATAATATAGAGAAACAGGTGCTGGAGATATGGAGGATCCACAGACTGAACAGAACTAGATGTGGTCATATATAGGTTGAGACCTTAGATATATAGAAAAGTCTATATATGGGAATAATTTGGAAGAAAGAATGAATATGCATGAAATAAAATGCAACGCTAACAGATTATATTGGCTACTGAATAATCAACAATATAGATAATGAGTAAATGTGTCATACCCTTCGGTACAGTTCCACGCACCACTTCTGTAACCTTGTGGACAACTATCAGAAACAGCAGGAAGTATTGTTATCAATATATATGTACATCATACCCTGATATCAAGGCAAGGGAAATACAATGTTTTGAGAACTGAATGTCTGCTACAGACTTTTCAAGACACAGAAACACACAGGTCCTGTATGAGCCAAAATTATCAGTTTGGATTCAATATATACTAAGCAAAAAAATTAATGTCCCTTTTTCAGGACACTGTATTTTAAAGATAATTTTGTGAAAATCCAAATAACTTTACAGATCTTTATTATAAAGGGTTTAAACAATGTTTTCCATGCTTGTTCAATGAACCATAAACAATTACTGAACATGCACCTGTGGAACGGTCGTTAAGACACTAACAGCTTACAGAGGGTAGGCAATTAAAGTCACAGTTGTAAAAATGTAGGATACTAAAGAGACCTTTCTACTGACTCTGAAAAACACCAAAAGAAAGATGCCCAGGGTCCCTGCTCTTCTGCGTGAACGTGCCTTAGGCATGCTGCAAGGAGGCATGAGGACTGCAGATGTGGCCAGGGCAATAAATTGCAATGTCTGTACTGTGAGACGCCTAAGACAGCGCTACAGGGAGACAGGAAGGACAGCTGATCGCCCTCGCAGTGGCAGACCATGTGTAACAACACCTGCACAGGATCAGTACATCCGAATATCACACCTGCGGGACAGGTACAGGATGGCAACAACAACTGCCCAAGATACACCAGGAACACACAATCCCTCCATCAGTGCTCAGACTGTCCACAATAGGCTGAGAGAGGCTGGACTGAGGGCTTGTAGGCCTGTTGTAAGGCAAGTCCTTACCAGACATCACCGGCAACAACGTCGCCTATGGGCACAAACCCATCTTCGCTGGACACGATTTACTGCAAGACAGGAATGTCAGTGTTCTGCCATGGCCAGCAAAGAGCCCGGATCTCAATCCCATTGAGCACATCTGTGACCTGCTGGATCGGAGGGCTAGGGCCATTCCCCCAGAAATGTCTGGGAACTTGCAAGTGCCTTGGTGGAAGAGTGGGGTAACATCTCACAGCAAGAACTGGCAAATCTGGAGCAGTCCATGAGGAGGAGATGCGCTGCAGGACTTAATGCAGCTGGTGGCCACACCAGATACTGACTGTGACTTTTGATTTTGACCCCCCTTTGTTCAGGGACACATTATTCAATTTCTGTTAGTCACAGCACTTATTTAGTCTTAGTTGTTGAATCTTTTTATGTTCATACAAATATTTATATATGTTACGTTTGCTGAAAATAAAAGCAGTTGAAAGTTAGCTGTAAAGGCCCCAGTTTTCCAGGATCAGCAGATATTTCATTATAGCCACTCATATTGTTAATGACAATAGCTCATAAACTAGTTTCCCCACCAACTAAATGCAACTCAATGCAGATTTGCCTTGTGTACAATTTTGTGTACACACTGACACCTGCTAGCTGACCCCACACACGCTTGGACATACTCCACTTCTCACAAAGATGTACAAATTTCTATTGCACTTTCCTGACACTGTGTTAGGGGAGTAACAATGTTAAACAATTCCCTATCCATTGGGTATGTCACTACTTAATACGGACAGTGCCAAAGGGCAGGGTGAAAATGGTTGCAACCACAGAGACTTATAGAGACATTGCCCCTTCAAGCCTCTGCTCTTATGACTACTGGTACGTGGAATAATCATGCAAGGAATATCCAGCTTGTGCCGATTAGGTCTTTTGATATGGTTGGAGGGGCAATATTATCACAATATTATCTTCATAAAAAGTGATGGCAATTTGGCGGGTGATATTGTTGGCATCTGTTGTGTGTGTGTATGTGTGCGCATTTCAGAAAACTGTCAAAGCATCTGCGTACTTTGCCCATGTTGGTAATTTGCACTATCATGTCTGATAATAACTCTATAATGCCTAGTTCATTATTTTTAGTAGTGCCTGATCTTAATCTCCTCATTTTTAAAGGCAATATTCATACCACACAATCATGGTGTCCATGTTGTTTTCAAGGCCTCCAAAAGTGTTGTCTAGCCATGCTTGTGCTGATTCACTTACCTCATGGTTTCTGTGGCAGGATCACTGCACCTACGTTTTGAGATCAACAAACCTTGATTCGGTGAGTTAAAGTTTAGCATACCTAATGTTTCATTCAAATCCAGATTTCTGTAAATTATTACCATGAGATTTTTCAGTTCTGAATCCTTAAATTAATGTGTATGGTGTAGTGAACCCTGAGCGTGGAATATAAAATGAAGTCTGCACGAGGAATGTCCTGATGGAGGGCAAGGGGTCAGTGAGAGGGACTGGGCGCTGCTCTGGGCAGGATATGTACACTGTTATTCAGAGCAGAAAATCAGATAACCTATTGGTCACTCTCAAACAGTAGTTTCCTGTCTGTACCGTTCAAAGAGATATATTGTATCTATGGTCTATATCAACTGTTTAATAATCGCTGCCAGCGCTTGTAGAATGTGGTCTATGAGGTTTATCATCTAAAATTATTGCTTAAAGGAATGATGTGGTCCTTTTTGTTTCAACATTGTCTCTATCATTACAATGTCTTGTATAATCTTCCACTGATTACATTTTACAAGCACTCCCCTCCACCCCGCCCTTTGCGCAAATACATAATAAGGAATAAGTAATTAAAGGTCAACGTTTATGCTCAATGTACGTTTTCTGCAACAGTGTTATTTTTAAGATAGCAATAATAAAATATATGAATATCAACCAATAAAAGTTATTACATGACATTTTAATCAATAACCATACAAAACCCTGGGTATGTTTGCTTACTTGCCCTTTACACCTTTGTAACTTCACTTTGCAATGCTTTAGTTGGTCTTTCTTTACAAGTTATTATCTGCTCTCCCTGCAGTGCTTGAATAATCATTGTCTTTCATTCCTTAAAAGACATCTTTCATGCTGACCGGAGCACTCGGTGCGCGCTCACGTCCCTGTTCCTCCTCCTCCCACCCCCGCCGCTGTATCGTTTGTGGCCACCACACGTTACCCACACAGGTCATAATGTAATTAAATTTGTTTCTTCTAGGTAGAACATGCAAGTGTTCAGAAAGAGCAGAAATATACAATTTTAGACATTCTGAGGAACTGTGACATTCTCTTAATTACCATCGTATCTGCCCTCATGTGGTAAGTTCCCTATATTACCCTTGAGGACACAAGGAGGCCGAGATTAATTGAAAATGTCCAAAGCTTGAGTGACTAATGAATTAATTTTAGTAATGTACTATACAAAACTCACAGTACTAGTGTTAGATATGCAATGCCACTAAGACTTGTTAGTGTATTATATAATTCTGTAAGTGTCAGGATGCACCAATAGCTTTAAAACTTTCCCCTTGTGCTATTGCAACCAACTGAATAGGTATTTTAAATATTCATGCTGTTCAACAAAAAACACCTGCCTTCTATTGACATTAATTGCTGCCGTGTTTTTCCTTCTTTCTGAAGGATGATCCTCCATGCTTTTTCTTGGAGGAGCAGTTATTCTTTTAATTCAACTGGTGCCTAAAGGTAAGATTCACTAGCTAAACAAACCCCTGGCAAAACCTTGAAATATATGGACAGTTACTCCTTCTGTGTCCCCGTGTCTCACCTTTGCCTGTATTTATGCTATATTCACAGCTGGTCCCTGCACTCGGGTACAACAGTATTAGCTGTATACATTATAATATGGTTCCTTCCTCTACTGCTTACAGATTTACACGCCTTGGCCTTGACACTGGAGATGCTGGGGAAGTCTGGCATCACGTCTGCCTTCTGTATTGTCTACGCCATCACTGCAGAGCTCTATCCCACCGTGGTGAGGAACATGGCTATGGGCACCTGCTCCATGGCTGCTCGGATTGGCAACATCATCTCTCCCTACCTGGGTGAGAGCCTCTCCTGTGAGGTCATGGCCTGTAATCCACTTACTAGCTTGATCACACATTCTGACCGTCTTCTCTTTGTGTTCAAATTTGTTTTGCAACTGCAACACGTTTCTGCCTTATATTAATATTAGCAGCCTTGCTATTGTCTCTGGAGCGCTGCCCTTCCTTCTGCCCTAAGGTTTCCGAGTGTCTCTTCATCTCTTGACCAGATGCAAAGGATTAGAGGGTAAGACGTCTACAGATTTACATCTTCACGTTACGTGAAACAGTCACAATTTAAAATAGGTGGTGTGATTCCTCATGCATTAAGATATTAATACCACAGGATTAACACATGAATGGCATGCACTTCATCTGAGCTCTGATGTTAATGACATGTGTAACCGGGTTTAGGGTACATGTTAGGGTCCATGTGCTCAACATCAGAACTCAGATGATGTTCATGAGGTATTGATGTTTTAATCCTGTGGTATAAGTATAAGTCATGCATTTATCTTGTGTATGACAGTGAGTAAAGCTCATTTTGGATTTCCATGCCCCCTAATTAGACTCATCAAAGTTTTACAGTTTGTGTACAAAAGTATTATAATTAAATCCCAGGTTGAAAGTTAAGAATAAAATACCTAACCTGGCCAATATAGCTGAAACTGAAAACCACTATCCTGCCATGCTCTTGGAGGAGAAACTCTATTGCTGGGCTTCACTGTCACCATGGACTGTTCTCTGTAACAGTGTACAACAATGGCAGCAGCAAAATAACAGAGGAAAATCCACATACAACATGCAAAACCAAGTTTCCATTTTAGATACATCTTCATAGCATATTATACCAAGTACTGCTGTAACAATGGTAACAGTCTGTAAACATGAATGCTAACATATCATAATAGATATCATAAAAGTAAATTGACACATGGGGTCTTCTATCTTCTTATGATAGCCAACACATTTGTGATTTCTTGGAAATCAAACATTTGATTTTTTTTTTTTAATCACAAGATAATTTATTTCAAGATCTCAGTCTTACCATTGTGTCATCTCATGGTCAGTAGAGAAATGATTTTGGGATCTTGATATTACAAGCCATTATCTCATGATGCTGGGATAAGTGCATTGTATTGAGATCCCGAGATCCTGTTTATGAGTTAACAAACCATTTTAAATGGTGTATTTTGACCATGCCTATTAATGCAATTTCATTTAGTTTGCTAATCCATATAATATTTTTTTACATTATGGTTCTCTGTGTATAAACAATGTTTTGCACAAGTATAAATGATCCCCTGATGTTTTAAATAATTGCCACAACATGTACACTTTTAGAAATCCAAAATTGCTGCCAATAATTAAGACATAGTCATACTGTAACTACTGACTGTGCATCACATACATTTGAACATTTCCTATCTAACATTATTGCTATTGTATACTATGCTATAAGATTGTGATTGTAATGTACTGTAGCGCTTTGAGTACAAGAAAAATAAAACATTTTACAAATAAAATGTATTATTATTATTATTATTATTATTATTATTATTATTATTATTATTATTATTAATAATAATAATAATAATAATAATAATAATAATAATAATAATAATAATAATAATATGATAGTGTTTTAGTGAATCAGCATTCTTAAATGTTTGTGCAGATTGTGCAGTGATTTTTCTCCCCTCCCCCTTTAGTCCTGTGTGCAAACACGAAGAAATGAAAAGTGAAAGTGTTTAGTTAAGATGAAAACTAAACAAAGTGTATGTCTGCTGTGCGAATTGTACATAAGACTACGGTATTTTGATTGACCATGGATTTATATTAAGATTGGTCTCTTAACATGGAACAACTTGATTTTTTTAAGGTAAGATTAAATATGTATGTATATTTGTGTGTGTATATATATATATATATATATAAAAATATGTATATGCATATATGTATCTTTGATTGAGACACTAGTCACTGCTTGTATATTTTTTTTTCTTCCAAATGTGTAAATATGTCAGTAGATTTCCTTAAAAAACTAATTTAACAGTCTTGAGAAGCTAGCTTTAAAATATGAAGATGATAAATGTGTTAAAGAAAATACAACAATCGAAATCTGTTTTTGTTTTCTTTCCGATCCGTTATAGACAAACATGAAAGTAAAACTGTGCATCCTCGACACATGGACATAGATACAATGTTCATATATATTTCTCTGTAAATGCTGTTGCTAATGTCAATAAATTATATACATTTTCCCTTTGACAGTGACACAAGATAAATACATGGATAATATATATTTTCATTATTTAGATTGTTTTAGTAATACGTTTCTGATTATTTGTTTCAGTTTCATTTTCAAAGCTGATTCTCAGTTGTTTAAAGTGCCTTTAGAAAAAAACACACTGGATCACAGGCAGGCATCTTCACAATGGATTATTTCCAAAATATCCTGACTAAAACACACTACTACTGTGTGTGTATGTATGTATGTATGTATGTATATACTATATATATGAATATACAGCTCTGGAAAAAATTAAGAGACCACTCCAATTTCAGAAATCAATGTTAAGTGGTCTCTTCATTTTTTCCAGAGCTGTATATATAATATATAATTACTTAATACTGTGTATTTCTGGGTTACCATCTTATACAATTCACAAATGTCTGCTTACAGATGTTTTGTAAAGAGGATTAGTCTCAAAATTTGTGTGGTTGTAGAAGTTGGTTGTAAAGCCATTTTTGATAGCTTAATAAACTATTTTCAAATGGTTTATATGACAAGTATTACATATCTGCTTTCTGCACCTTTAGAATGTAACCTGTTACCTAAATCAGGATTTACAAAATCATGTTGCCACCAGCTCTTTCTCTCTCCACTTTTGAAAATCATAATGAAGATGTGTCATTGTAATGTAATTAAGGCTGGGCCTTATGCAATTCAACACAGGCTGTGTAATGAGCAAACCTCAGGTGTGAGGATGTGGTCTGGGATCACAACATTTACGTGCCCGCTCTGTATGGAGAACATAGATTTGGGATTTATTTTAATTCATAGTTATATGACAAAGTAAACTGTTTTGCCCTGAAGTTTGTCTGCCTGTGTGCATGGGTCTGTTTGTGAGTGTGTGAGAGCTGTATGGGTGCATGTGTGCACGTAAAACAGAATTTAAACAAATTTAAACATTGGAGAAAAAGGAAAACTATGGAGAAAATGCAAGACAAGGGTTAGGATTTGGACTCTTTCTAAAATGTAGTTAATACAGAGCTTTTGTTTCCATTTCATTGCTTGAAATGGGATCCCAAATGTCAAATTAGAATAACGCATGCCTTACTGTCAGCATTCCTCTGTGTCTTGATGAGGTAATTGCTCCTTGAGCCTTAATTTTACCCTCCATTGGTAGTTGATGAGACACGGCTGGCAAAAACAACGCATAACAACACATCCTGCAATGTGACCAAGTCTGGCAGTTGCTCAGGATCCCTCCCTCTTTAATGTTTTTCCTTGTTCCTGTTTACCAGCTGCAGCCTATCACCTTCTTACTTAAAATGGCGTCCTACTTACTTTCTGAACAAAGAAACCAAGCCTGTGTTGCCACTGAGAAGAGATGTGTTGGTATTACTTCAGTGTTTTATTTCTTAATACAAATTATTCGGTTTTTTATGTATTATGAACTTTTATGGATGTAGGAATGGAGTTCCCTCAAAACTGCATGGAGAAAAATTGAATAATTGTGCTCATAACCACACCTATTTATTTGCACTACACTTTGTCTCAACCTCAGTAATTATATCTTGATAAAAGTGTAATCGAGGTAAAATACAGGGAAATATCTCTGCAGATTCTAAGACATCCTTTCCTGTTGGTAGGCTTAATTATTATTGAAGGGATATTCAGCACTTTCTATGTCATTTGCTGCTGGTTTTGAAAGACATTAAGTTATGATATAAAGTGCAGCCATACTGAAAACAGTACATACTATCATTACATTTCCCATGAAAAGCAAATTGTGCAATGTGGAACTTGTTTTGGATTAGCCTTGTTTACATATGCTAGATCATTATCTCATCGAAGTAGTTGCAAGACATGAATATATACATTTACAAACAAACATCTGTATTTATTTTCAATAGAGATATAAACCCACTTTTCTTGGATAACTAGAAAAAGGTTATGAGCAGTTAAATCTGCTTGAATTGTTAAACTTCTTAGAATACTTTAATTAAGTTTATTTGTATTCTTCACATTAACTACATATGTCATGCTCTATATTTTTAATGCATCAACTGTGCTTTGATCTGATGTCTCATTTTATCGTTAGTACTACAAATAAAATGAAAACAAATAAATAAAGTGAAAACAAACAGTACAACACAGTATGCATGTGGACACTTAACAACAGAACACAAATCTCCATACTTTCCATACTTTTCCACTGTAAAGAAAAAAGTACCTGCTTGTTAACACATTTATTATGATTTCGCAATGACTGGTTGATTGATTTTGCAAGAATTTCTCATCTCCAAGGTCATTTATGCCTTTTCATTAATTCTGTCATGTCACATGTCCGCCACTATGGGGCGACATTGCCATTGCAATCTCTTTGTCTAAATTGAAGTATAGTCTAACCATGATGGGTTTTGGTTGTTTGTTTTGTTTATTTTTAAAATTTTACGTGCATTTCAAGTCTGTTTCCTTTAATAATTAGCGCATTCAATCCCATTCAGAAATGTATGTAGGACATACAGATCATTTCAACATATGTGTTTTTTGTTGAGTTTCAATAAACTTTATTTGACCATGCAGTTACGCAAAGTATTTTGTCATTCCAGGGAGAGTTCATAGTTTTTTGTTTATGTTGGAGCAGTTAAGTTAAACAGACAAAACTGATAAATGACTACATTTAATATGCTAAATGTTTCAGTAGTTTGAAATAGCTTTCACAATTCAGTCCTTATTTTAAAACAAAAACGTATAAATACAAATATATATTAGAGGTCTTATGAGGTCTTACATCCTGGATAGTAAAAGCTAAGTGCAGACAAGATGTTAGATCACAGTCAAGGGCCAAGGGAAAGGGAGCAAAGGGGAAATTAAAATAACATGATTACTAGTAATGCAAGAAGTATGATAAAACGTAAAGTGCTATCCTGCAGGAGAGTAAAGGACTAATATTACAAGTTCTGTCTGAAAAGATGTGTCTTGAGTAAGCGCCGGAAGGAGGTCAAGGACTCTGCTGTTTTGACTTCAATAGGCAGGTCGTTCCACCACTTAGGGGTCAGGGATGAGAAGGAGCGGCTCTGGAGGAAGGAGAGTGGAGAGGAGGCAGAGTTAGTCTTCTGGCACTGGAGGAGCGCAGAGGTCTGGAGGGGATGTATGTGGAGACGAGGGTCTGAAGGTAGCTTGGTGCAGTGTGGTTGAGACAGCAGTAGGTGAGGGTCAATGTCTTGAACTGAATGTGTGCTGGTATAAAGTAGACAGTGTAGTATTTGGTCATAATTACATATGTGGTTAGTGCATCAGATATATATATATATATATATATATATATATATATATATAGATAGATATATATAGATATATATATATATATATATATATATATATATATTATACATGAAACATGTGATTCCTTTCACAAAAAGGGGACATTGCAGATGATCCAGCAAACAATCCAAAAGACACGTGTTTCTGTTCTCTTGTTGTGGTGTTGCAACTTCCCTATTGTATTGCTTTGTGTATGTATTGATTTCCATAAACAATAGAATGTTGTTTATTTAGCTTATATTTATACACACACAAAAAAGAAAATCAATAATATGAAAAAGGTTAAAAGGATCAATTTGGATCTTGAGTGGCTTTGTAGATCAGATCCAGGGTGACTTACAATTGTTACAAGATATCACATTATTTTTTACATTTACCCATTTATACAGCTGGGCATTTACTGGAGCAATCTAGGTGAAGTACCTTGCTCAAGGGTTCAACAGCAGTGTCACCCACCTGGGGATTGAACCCTAACCACTACTCCACACTACTGCCCTACAGAATAGGCCACAAACCTCCTCTGGTCAGTGTTCCCAGGACATTATGTACAATCAGAATATGGTGATTAAAGTCCAAAAGAAAGGCGCATGTGAGCTTGTGGTATTAATGATGAAGCTTGTCTCGGTCTTCCCTTCAATGCATTAATTCTGCTGTGAGTGCACTAGGCTCAACTTGCATACAGAAGCACCGTTTTCAAAATGCATGTTTTCAAGCATGTTGCCTCTCTCTCCCCTGGGCTGAAGATTGGTGAGGCAAATTCACTACTGCCAATTCTGATTAAAAATTATCGATACAGAGAGCTTTAACTGAAAGGGTTAATTTATGTATTTAAGTAAGAACTCTAAAGATGTTGTGCAAAAACAAATCTTTCTTATCTGGGAGCCACTACAAATATTATTATAAGGGGGGAAAAGGGTACTTTATTCTCCAGATCATTTTCTTTCATAAAACATTTAAAAAGTATAAGCCATTCTTAGTTTTCATCGACTTTTTCAAAGATCCATTCAATGCACTTAAGATAACTGATTTGTTCATGAAAGTGGCCCAACACAAATGAGCTTTTATTACAAATATTTTATAGCCTATTGAAATAGTTTTCCTTTTGAGCTCACTGACACATGCATAATCAATGAGCTATGTGTGGATACGAATGACACTTTCCTATTGTATCAGTTATGCAAGGTGGTTGTAATGACAACAACATGTCTTCCATACTGTATTGTGTTTCTAAAGGCAAGTGTTTTTCTCTTAGTTTCCTTAAACACCCCACATCTGTTATAAATAAGACCATGGGTGTGACCACACATTTGATCGAGAAACATGTTTTGATATGAGCATGTTTTTGCAGGAAAGCAAACTTTCAGAAGTCTCGATAGTGTTAACAGAAACGTGCTGTGGAGCATTTGACAATTTGTCTAAATGAATTACAATCGTCCTGGCGTTAAATTGACTTACTTAATTTGCAGTGTGATGTAAGATTACCTACGAGAGTAAGTAACCTGTCTTGCCTCATTGTTTAAATAAAAAACCACAAAGACTCACACAGAAAGTTGAATTATACTTCAGGGTTTAATAAAGTTATAAAATAACATTTTTATAATTGAAATAATTATTTTGTTAAAGAAAGTACCCTGTTTTATGAAAGTACCCCAGTATTGTTTTATTGTCAGCATCTGAGCATTCTTTCTGACAAATGCAACATGTATCAGACCCCGGGTTTAGGAGAAATGACCTGTATTTGACCTCTGTGGTACAACGGTGGAGTTGTTAAAGGTTGCATACCACTATTACCACTATGTAACACCTGTGCAGAATATATATATATATATAAAATAAAACAAATGTAGACAGTTTTTGTTGTCTCTGTGATTTTATTTGTTTATTTTAGTACCCCACAGAAATCCTTAGTTAATTTCAGCTTTTGGTGGTAGTGGTCATCAAAAATATGTTATTATAGTATGAGGTATCGCATCGAAACTACTGATACGTATTTATTTCCTTTTACCCCTTTGCACTCATTAACAAATTACAGATCACCTGACTGTGCATTTACAAACACAAACTGTAATAATAATACAAATAATATAATGTATTTCAATATTAATTCTGTAATACACTAAAGTGAGAATGAGTGGCTTCTAACATAATTACAGTGAAATGGTCTGTGTAATGGATAGATCCATAATGTGATGTTACTGGAGATTACTAGGCCCATTACTTTTATGACCCATTTTTCAAACATTTCTAATAGCTGTACTGTAATTGGTACACTGGCCCACTTTGCTAAATGTGCAATGTAATGGAATTGAAATAGTGAAGCATTACAACCGGTATCTTAAGCATCCAACAGTGAAGCCCTGCTGTTGATCTGTTTTGCTGTACTATACAGGTGGCCACAGGTAAATCATTACTGGGACAAGAGCTTTTCATCATTGAATACAATCGATACAAACTAGTCATGAGACTTCTGATTCATTTATAATTTGTTATTCTTTTAAGTTTCACCTTAAATTGTAACCGCTTATTCACATGGTAAATGCAATAGTCATACTTTGTTTGAGGCATGAATCATGGTGCCCCTTGGCAGACTGTTTGACATGTCAACAGAAATCCAGTTTTGAAAGACAGTAGAGTAGAGTAGAGTAGAGGCAGTAGAGGCCATTCATTGTTTTCCAAATTTTCAATTAATTTTCCAAAATTCTCTAGTCATCAATGATCACAAGACTCTATGACTAAGAACAAATATCTTTGAAGTTTTTTTTTTACTACACATCAACTGTCAGTTCACTATAACTCAAGTAATTTAGCTGTGCAGGCAGGGTAATGTTTATGACCATGTTGGACTTTGTCTTTCAATCAAACAAACACTTGTATTTATTTGTAATATTTCCCATTCATGTGCTATGTACGAAGAGAAAACATCATAAAAGAGAGGGTTTGAAAATGCTGGGCTTCCTAAAGGAAGTGGTAGACAACTTGTGCTTTTTTCTGGATTTGTGTATGAGAAATTAACATTTGTAATATTTGTAATCTCCTCTCTGAATACTAATATTCACATCATTGCAGTGCCTGAAACATGAAGTAAGCATAAATTAAAGAAGATCACATCCTTTGGAAGTTATGATAGTGGTATGTGTATATGAAATGAAAAGCCATGCAATACTAGTGCTTTAATTTATGAGTACAGTGCATTCCCGAATAGGGTGAGGCGAAATATAAATTAGAAAAATATTTCTCGAGACGTTTCCGTATCGCAGGTAAATTAGGCTAAGGCAGCGGTCGGTGTTGTTTGACCTGTTATTTCTTGCACATCCAGGTATCCTCAGTTGTTCTGATAAGGGTCTTGCAGAAACACTGTAGCCCTGCTTTCACTCCTGTGACTTCTGCTCAACCTGCACTCTGCACAAAACAGCATTGAAGCATTGAATTCATATGCATTTCATAAGTATGTTCATTTACAAACAATAGATTTCCCTATAGAGGAAGAATTATATGACTGGTGTGACTTTTTGTAATACTTTAAATATGCAATTGTAACATTACATCCATCTTCAAAACCATATATCCTGGTGAGGGTCATGGAGAGCCAATCCCAGCAAGCGGGAATACACCCAGTACAGGATGCCAGTCCATCACTGGGCAACTTAGCAAGACCAATCAACCTAGTCTGCATGTCTTTGGACAGTGGAAGGAAACCGGAGTGCCCGGAGAAAACCCACACAGACACAGGGAGAATATGCAAATTCCACACAGACAGGCCCCCAAGCCGGGACTTGAACCCGGGCCTGCAGAGCTGTGAGGTAGCAGCACTAACCACCACATCACTGTGCCACCCATAAAGTTATGTGTTCCTCTTAATTACCTTTTTATAGTCTATTCACACAGTCTTTCTGTTTAAGACAGACGGTAAAGTTTAAAGCATTAACTTGTTTAGTGTAATTGCTTTGTTTTACAAGAAAACTGTATCTTCAATCATGGCGGGAAATTCTGGTGAGAACTGTGGCGCTGTAGTTCAGCTTAAATTACCAACAATCATATTGCACGTTTTTCTGCTAGTAAAGCAAGACTGCAAAGGGTTTGATTAATTGTATTTATTTTCTTGTTTTAATTTAATCTGAATTATTCCTTGCTGTTTTGAAGCACACAGTTATCTAAATAAAAGAAGCATGTGTGTGTTTGGTTCTTACTGAAAGTTTCACCAAAGAAGGGAGGCTCTTATCAGTGAGGCTTTCATGTCAGTGAGGTTCATGTTTAGGATTATTGGAAATAATTACATTAAATAACAATTCCAAAGCACAGATTCCTTACCAGAAATCTGCTACTACCACTCCCTCTGTCCCTCCTTGAGGCTATATAGGTTGCCAGTACACATCCTTTAGTTTTTTTTTTTTTTTGTAGATTAGTATGTCATGTGATTTACAAGAAATGGGCTATCCTCAGGACTACAGCGCTGTATTGTATATACACATTCCCATATACTTGTAAAGGTCATTACATAAACAATCTTTATACAGCTCAATAAACCATTTGTTTGGGGGATTTGGTAACAGTGTTTCTTTTTCTAATTTTGATTATTTTGGTCACACTTTACAATAAGGTACTATGGTTCCTCATGAATTAATATGTAAATACCACAGGATAAACACATGAATATGTTAATCACATGTATAAAAGGGTTAGGTTTTAGGGTTAATGTTAGGTTTAGCAATAGTGCAGGTTCAAGTGCTCAACATCAGAACTCAGATGTTCATGATGTATTGATGTTTAAATCCTATGGTATTCATATATGAATTCATGAGGAATCACGGTACCTTATCGTAACGTGTTACCATAATTTTCTTGCATAGTAAACCATGCAGCGAGCTCCAAATACAAATCCCAGGTTTAAATGCGAGGAATAACACATATGAAATATATTAAGGACTTCAATCTCTTAGATAAAGACTTACCTGAACTGAAGACTTATATGTCTTTTGGTAAGGGTGGTGTGTATCATATACTGATGGGGTGTACAAAGTAAATTCACAGTGCAGTTATTGTGAGTTTCTATCATGGAAACATTCGTTACGAAGCAAGATTTTCCTGCTCATTTGGTCTTTGTTTGGTGGGTGTTTTTCAGAGAAACTTACATGAGTACTGGACTCAGTTAACACATTCAGTTATTTTAAGGTATGGATTTGAAATTAACATGCACTTTGACAATGTCTTTTTAAATTTTTAATGAAAATGACTTATTTTCCATTAGGTAAGTGAACAAGCTGATATTAATGGGTAATTATCAATAGGCCACATGATACTAATTTCAAATTTTGCCTTACTGCATACTATAGCCATTAACAGTACAGCACATTAACCATCACAGAGTAGTTTTCTCAGTATATTACAGCTGGTCATATATGGAATTAAATCAATTTCTGATGGTTTTCTAGATAAAATAAGCTTTTGTGGAATCGCAACTGCAAATATCTATTTCATTTAATTTTCTTCAGCATGATTTTGTTAAATGACTAACAACTAATGAAGCCTGTCATGGGGGCGGGTAGCATTTCTGGGTTGTCAGACATGTACAAATGCAAAAAAATGAATGAATCTGGGTCAGAATATGTAGTATACTTATTCAAGTTATTTACAACTTGCAAATCTACAAAATCCTTTATTGATTTATTGATACTTCCTATATTTGTTATTTGCATCCTGTCAAATGGTAATTGGGTAATTGTATAAGCTCAGACTTTTTAAATTTCTTTCTCTTATTAGCAATTCCAATATTAAGCCCCTTTTAAGTAAATATATTTTTGTCCAGGTAACATTTACAGGTAAATCGTGTGTCGTGAGGTATTGTCCTTGGGCAGTACCATGCATTCCAAAGCATTTTTATTATTTTTTTGTAAATACCACCTTGCACATGTAGCACGTCATCAAGCAAAGTATTCTAAAAACAGACCTGAACCCGTATTTCTTTACGAGAGTTGTGAATCATCAAGAAGTCGTTGTTGGTTTACCTGTGAAACTATCAGTTAATAGAAACAAAACATATCAATTACTAACATGGATTTATTCATTTTTAAGTTTAGAAATAACTTTATTTTTTCTCTCCTCTCATTTTATACCCCACAATTGTGAATTCACAATTTCTAGTCAATGGAACTTACTGCTACAGCCCCTACAGGAAATATCTTGACTGTGGTTATTCTGACTTCATGATGAAAATAGTGAATTTTTTAAGATCTTCCAGGCAATCCACACATGTAGAAACATGACTGCATTTGAACAGTACCTCTATACTGTATTCTAGTGAAAGAGCAATCCCCCTTTACCCAGGCCCGCCGTTTGGAGTTTTTAGTTCTCTATTGAATTCCAAAACGCCACCCTCATTGTCTGTCACCATAAATAATACTTTCTGTTGAATAATGGGGGTGTATGTATGTTTGAACATGAAACTGAAAATCTGTTTGTTTTACTGTTTGAGTGTGTGTGTATGTACACACATATTTAGTGATAGTTCAAGGATATTTGCAACCAAAAGCTAAATGACACTTTCATAATTTTATCTTGGAGATTTACAGCCTCAATCCTGAAGCATGGAGCTGTATTTTGCTTTCCATGTAGCTGACTGTCTTGCTTTGAATAATTTCATATGAAACATTAACTTAAATTCCCCACATAAAAACTGCCATTTTGATAAGGAATTGTAAAGCCTGCTTTTTCCGTAAGTGCTTTGTGTGGTCATTAACCTGCTTGTTGACAGGTGGCAGGTGTGTTCATCTCACAAATGCACATCCACACACACACTGCCAGCATCACTTGATGTTTATACAGCATCTGATATTGTTCACCAGAGCAGAGACTCACCACTATTTCAGGAAAAAACAACAACAAACAACATTAGGATCATTGTGCTTGATTGATTTTGTTTATGTTCAAATATGGTATGTTTATCCTTTACCTTACAGAATAAACTCCTATTTTGTTTAAATTAAGTATAAATGCTAGTTATATTACTTACATTACTGTACATTTCTGAATATTCTTTCAATCCTGACCGGCCTCTGATTCAGGCAGAATGTAATATAAACATTTTTAATAAGGAAGTAAAACTTTTTTTTTTTTATTTGGCTGCAGTCCACTATGCTGTAGTTGTATACATGTCAATGAACAGGTTTTATGTCAGATATTTGGGTAGTTATGATAACAAGATTAATCTGAACTAAATTAATGTATTCCGTTTATAGATGAATCTGCTGGCATTAAAAAAGTAAAGTTTTATTAGCCTACAGGATTTCTTTGTCTAGATACCTAGACAGTTTACCATAATGATGTGGAAGTCACTTTTTTGAAGTCTCACATCCAAGGCAAATATTCACTTTGACCACATTTGCTTAGACATGCATTTAAAATTAAGTTAATGTAATTACAAAGTAGTAAGTGCTCTGTGAGTAAACATTTGCAATATTTCAAATTAATCACAGATTCACTATGTTCAATTCTAAATAACTGAATTGATAAATTTATTTGAATGGTGTCATTTTTGGATGGATTTAGACAGTGACTTTGTCAAGACACCTTCTATGACACGCATGCAATACATTTTTTAAATATTTTCATAAAAAGAGCATTCAAATTAAGTTGGTTAATTAAGCAAGTAATTATTGTTTTTCATAGTTGTAATGGCTGAGTGACAACAATGGAACACAGACAAAGCTACCTAGATATTATTAATAAGGGAAACTCTTGCATAACTTCTATCTGCATTTTTTTGGTTGGTGTGGTATTTGTTCAGAATCTAGGTGTACTTTTCTAATCGTCAATAAGCTGCCTGCAAATTAAAAGATAAAATGTAAAATTAGAGGAATGCAACTGAGAGATCTGCAGGAATGTTTTGTCAGTGTTGTGTGTGTACAGGTTAGACATGTTTGCAGATTATAATGGGTCACTCTAGGCAATGCATGATCAACTGAAACACCCCCTATTTATTAACTGTATTGTAGGTTTATTTACTGACAAACATTAACATAGCAACATATTAATCACCTTTTGACTTTGGACTCTGGGTTTCACAGTTTCTCAACATAGCAGCTTATAATCACATATTTTAGATAGAACCCTATCCTTCAAATTTACTACCAGGTTTAGATAACCTACAGTACTGTGCAAACGTTTTAGGCAGTTGAGAAACAATGCTGTAAAGTAAGAATGCATTCAAAAATAGATATGTTAATAGATTATATTTATCAATTAACTAAATGCAAAGTGTGCCTAGAAGAATTGATGCTGTTTTTAAGGCAAAGGGTGGTCACACCAAATATGGATTTGAAGTAGATTTTTCTTCTGTTCACTCACTTTGCATTTAATTAATTGATAAATATAATCTATTAACATGTCTATTTTTTAAGGCATTCTTACTTTACAGCATTTTTTCACACCTGCCTAAAATGTTTATACAGTACTGTGTATGTCAACAAGAATTATGGAATGTTTAAATGCTAGCAAGGTTTAAAGTTACATTCGCTCGACCCTTTTAATGCACACTAGCAGAACCTGATACTTTTTCCCTTTTGCAAGGGAAAGCCTAACTTGACTAAGGTGACAGCTTCAGTGGCAGATTCAATTGTTTAATATTCATACAAAGAGAGAGAGAGGTGAGTGTGATATTTTTTTTTATGTCCAGTCACCCATAACTAGGGTCAAAGCACTGTGAATCCTCATTAAGATTTTTGTTATGTCATGTAATAATAAATGAAGAAACACATTCGTTACTGGCTAAATGCCCTTTCCCCGTCTAGCCATGAATCGGCCAGTGTAAGTTTGTGATAGTAGCAACCTTTCTCTGCCCACTAGAGGGAAGAAGGGCTGAGACGTATTTATAAAAACGTAATTTCCTATGGCTGATGTTTATTTTAATTCTCAGGAAATTGTTGTAGCTATTCTCCCCCTCCCCCAAACACTAAATAGGGTCCACTAAATAGGCTCCAAAGCCAGGAACTTTTTTTTCTTTTTTTCTGTTGTTGTTTCTAAGTTTATTACGCAGTTGTCTTTTCAGTGGCTTTCAGTGGGGAAATCACAAAATAATTTGCTGACAAAATTTTATTTTGATCTAAAGATGTCACAAAGTTTCCATTGTTAGTGCTTCTGCAGGTAAAAATAAGCAATACACTTATCAAATCCTAAAGTCATTTTTATCTGTAACAGTTTCACCACTTACTATTATTACTACTGCTACTTCTACTATTATTTTTATGTTACTCCTTGAACATATTTAACTTGGCATGGTGTTGTTTCTGTTTAAATGCTGTGTCACTAGCCTAAACTTAGGGAAATACCACCAAGTATTTTTCTCTGATCTGTTCGTGGTTTGATAACTTCTAGGGAGTTACCCAGAGTACGACTGCATGAACTGATCACTGTGTTGTTACATTTCTTGACCTCTTGCTTTCTTGGCATGTATCTCCACCCAGAGATAATACAAAAGAGCAGGCGGTCTTTCGCAAAACTGACATTAATTAAACTGAGTTAAACATACATTTTAGTGTCTTTCAATGGCTCTTTTTCTTGGTACTGAATTATCTACATATTTGAGGAATGTTCATGTGTGATTACAATTAAAAGTCACCCGAATTTCATACATTTCCCTCTGTTTACCTAAAACGGAAGCTATTGAGAAATGTCTGTGAACACAATTTCGTGTGGGTTTGTGATGTTTGCTGAGACTATAATTGCACCAGTATCAATGTTCACCACTTCCTTGAGAGTGCACTGAGTATGAGAACGTACAATGATAACTGCTGCAGTGTTGAGAGACCAGAACACTACGACAATGTTACTCAGTCTGACAAAGAAGTAAAGATTAGGTTTACAATAAATGTCGAGTGACTTACAAGAAACAGGAGAGTTTCTTTGTTACATTTTTACTTTAAACCAATCCTAAAATTAACCAAAATAAATACATTGAAATGTAAGTAATGCTATAGTTATTGTTGCAGTATAAGTTTTTATAGTTTTTTTTTGTGAAGCATGACAATTGGATACAATTAAGCATTTATGAATGTGTAACAACCACTGTATTAATAAATAATTAAGATTTGGTGATGGAGTAAGGCAACATATGTTTAACAAATACACATTTATGTTGACTTTACAGTTGGCACTAAACCATGTACTGTAATACTGTACATGCAATAAAGAGATCAATTACAAATAATAATAAAACATTATGGCATTTCACATTAAGGGATTTAACTTAATCTGGAAAATACCTTGCTTACTCTCACATGACTTTGTTTACAGTGTTTTTCAAGCTTATTTGCATGTGGCTGTGCATTTTCGGTGTTTCCCCATTGGCGCCCTAGTGTGCATTATCTTTCTATGTGAGAATCTGGCGATTATATATCATGGGGGGTTTTCATATCATGAACTACAGAATGCACCTAAATAGCAGTCTTTTCTGAAAATTGCTACCAAAGGGAATCCACTGGAAACTATGAGAAACAGAATATGGATTTAAATCTTTAATCATACTCCTAGTTCTTTATTTGGTATATCCAAGGTTCAAATGTGAATCTGTCCACCAAGTGATGCTCAAATTTCAAATATGTGCACCACCAAATAAAGCTACTATTATTGGTACAGTGGTCTCTACATACACAGGGAGTTGTTGTGAGAGTAGAGAGAATGCTGCAGAAGGCTCAATTTATTAGCTAATGGTTCCCAATAATTTAATGCAGCTGCTTAAGGAATCTCTTTTAGCCACATACCTGGCAGTTGATCCCAGATTCACACAGTTGCTGATGGAGACACGTGATCCTGTCTTTGTGTCACTGAAGAGCTGGATAGTGCCCAAGCTCTTTGTGAACAGGAATATTCTGCTGATGCCATTAAGTAAGCATGTGAAGCTTGCTTCTCGCTGCAAACCTGAAAGAAGTTTCACTTTTAATTTTGTTGAGAGGTGGTATTCTTGCAGTGTAATATTTTATGTTAGACAGACTTTTTTCAGATATTAAATCTAAAAGTCTGAGATATTTGTGGGTCTTAATTCATTGTGATGCATTAAGAAGACTAGACTTTTTGCACTACTCTTTAAAAAGTCCAGTTTTAAATTTTTAGATATCACATTATGGAAGATGCAGTTTCATCATCTGCTCTTCTGTGAACCTTTGGTCATATGTCACATAGATTCTCCTTCAACACCGTATTTTTTAAAATTTATTATTATTTATGTATTGGCAGATGCCAATTTTGCACAAGCATTACAAAAGTGCAGTGATACTAATCAATATAAAATTAATTAATTGTTGGTTCATCCTCGTATTTGGAATATGCCATGTACATGGCTCAGAATTCCTTCAGTTTTCTGAATACTAAATCACACTCTTAATATTCAGAATATTCAAAATTGAAATATTTTAATTCATATTCCAAATATGCTACTTGCATGGTGGAATATATATTCAGAATATTCATTATTCCAAATACTAGTGGAGTATTAGTGGCCATGTAAACAAAGTAATTGATGTTTGATATGTGCACTGTATCATTTTAATACATTTCTTAAATATTTTTAAATTGCTTCTCTGCATTGTCATGATGGAGTCAACAAATGAATTACAATAAACCTTTAAAAAGTTGTTTATTTAAATTAATTTCATTGTGTTTGAGGTTTTAAATTCTCAGTATATTCCTGTTTATCTGAATGTTGCATTTTATTTTTGTCAGCATTTTATTTCCTTTACTATATCTCCTGAATAGTCTTGTACGGTTTGATACGCCACCATTTCCATCATCTGCAAATTGAACAAGTTTAGTCATTGCACCATAATCTAGATTGTTGATATAAATCAGATCCTTGTTTTACTTCACTAAATACCTCACCACAGCTTCAAGCTTTTTTCAGATATGAGTACGTGGTTTCTGCACATTAACCAGTTCTCAAATTCCCATACATATGTTACCTTGTTATAGATTAATGTATATCTATTACCAAAGCTTGCAATGAATAACAGCCTTCAAGTGTTCTTAGTTCTGAGGCATGTGGTTGTTTTCTGCCATAATGAATATTGTTGTATATTTTGTAAAGCATAATTTTGTCATAAACACATCTTCTTGGATTCACCTGCATATAACATTTTAAATGGAAAATAAATCTTTGCATTTGTTTGATTTACAGCTCGTATTTTCTTCATTTATCTTGCAGACTTGTTACTTCCATGTATGGAAATGTATGAATGATACACTTGTCTATAACCTGGATCGAGCTTATCAAGCAATATTACCAAGTTCTGAGTTTTTGGGAGTATTGTTTTAAGATAATCACATTGTCTTTATTACAGGAAGTCTGCCGTCAGTTTGTGTGTTCAGATGCTATCATTGCCATCGCCCAGAGAAATGGTTTTGAAATTATTTGCATAATTGGGATTCTCTGATTGTGATGTTACAGTCTTGCAGTCTAACTGTAATAATCATAGGGAGTAGCAGTCTTGTATTTTTTTGTTAATCTGACTGTGGTAACCAACAGAAACCACATCCCTCAAATCTTGTGATATGTGGCATATGTTCAAATTCATCTTTGTAGACTCAGGTTACCCTTTGTTTAGCCTTAGAGAAAGACATATGCCCATTTGCATTTGGTGTGATCAATACCAGATGCACATGAGAATCTCTCAGCTGTCATTTGGTCAGACTTGGATAAAGCAAAAAGAAAAACACAGCACTCCTCAACTCCTTATTTAAGCAATTATACTTTTGCATATGCATTGCATCAACAAAGGCTTCAAATAATCATGAAATAAACCTTAAATCAATGCCCAAATCCATAAACTATTACATTTACATTACCATTAATTCAAGGATTATAAAGGAGTCTGTGGCAGTTATTTTGCAAAGGGTGCTATATTAAATCATATATATATATATATATATATATATATATATATATATATATATGGCAAAAGTCATGTCTACCTTGGACAACAAATCAGTGCAAAATTAGATTATAGAAGAAATCAAAATCAGAGTGAAAATGAGATGGAGTGCATTTGCCAGCCCCAAGAACAAGCAGGAACTAAAGACAGCTGCAGTGCAGGCCTGGCAGAGCATAAAGTGGCATATATAGTATACCACATATATAGTAACATAGTGCTGAGACTACATCTCTGAGAGGCCACAGGAGATTAATCGGGGGAGATAAACCCACATGGTGTCACAAGATCCATTCATTTATTTTCCTCCCTTCTAGTTATTCCAAACAGACGTCTTTCCATACTTCAGTTTCGGTGTCAGTTTCGGAAACTTCTTTGCATCTAGTGACCAGGTTTCACAACCATTAGTGAGCACTGGTAATATACATTAATCAAATACATTTATCTTGAGGCAAATGGACTCCATCCCATTTTCAGTCTGATTTTGATTTCTTCTATAATCTCATAATCTCATTTTGCACTGATTTGTTGTCCAAGGTAGCCATAACTTTTGCCAATCAGCCATAACATTATGACCACCTGCCTAATATTGTGTAGGTCCCCCTTTTGCTACCAAAACAGCCCTGACCCGTCGAGGCATGGACTCCACTAGACCTCTGAAGGTGTGCTGTGGTATCTGGCACCAAGACGTTGGCAGCAGTCCTGTAAGCTGCGAGGTGGGGCCTCCATGGTTCGGACTTGATTGTCCAGCACATCCCACAGATGCTCGATTGGATTGAGATCTGGGAAATTTGGAGGCCAAGTCAACACCTTGAACTCATGATTCATCAGACCAGACCACCTTCTTCCATTGCTCCGTGGTCCAGTTCTGATGCTCACGTGCCCATTGTAGGCGCTTTTGGCAGTGGACAGGGGTCAGCATGGGCACCCTGACTGGTCTGTGGCTACGCAGCCCCATACGCAACAAACTGCGATGCACTGTGTGTTCTGACACCTTTCTATCAGAACCAGCATTCACTTTTTCAGCAATTTGAGCTACAGTAGCTCGTCTGTTGGATCGGACCACACGGGCCAGCCTTCGCTCCCCACATGCATCAGTGAGCCTTGGCCGCCCATGACCCTGTCGCCGGTTCACCACTTTTCCTTCCTTGGACCACTTTTGATAGGTACTGACCACTGCAGACTGGGAACACCCCACAAGAGCAGCAGTTTTGGAGATGCTCTGACCCAGTCGTCTAGCCATCACAATCTGGCCCTTGTCAAAGTCGCTCAGATCCTCACGCTTGCCCATTTTTCCTGCTTCTAACACATCATCTTTGAGGACAAAATGTTCACTTGCTGCCTAATATATTCCACCCACTGACAGGTGCCATGATAACGAGATTATCAGTGTTATTCACTTCACCTGTCAGTGCTCATAATGTTAGGGCTGATTGGTGTGTATATATATATATATATATATATATATATATATATATATATATATATATATATTCATATGATAGGAGTATTTATATAGCACCCTTTGAAAAATAACTGCCATGTATATAATCCTTGAATTAATGGTAATATAAATTTAACAGTTTAAGGATCATTTCATGATTATTTGAAGCCTTTGTTGCTGCAATGCATATGCAAAAGTATAATTGCTTTAATAATGCAGCTGAAGACATGCTGTGTTTCTCTTTTTGCTTTATCCAAGTCTGACTAAATGACAGCTGAAGAGAGTTTCTCATGCACATCTGGTATTGATCACACCAAATGCAAATGGTCATATGTCTTTCTCTAAGGCTAAACAAAAGGGAACATGAGTCTACAAAGATTAATTCAAATCAATTTCAAATCATATAGAGCCAAAATGATGACAATTCTGTCACTGTCCAAATATTTATGGACCTAATTGTATGTATCTCTCTCTCTCTCTCTCTCTCTCTCTCTCTCTCTCTCTCTCTCTCTCTCTCTAAATATATATATATATATATATATATATATATATATACACTCACCTAAAGGATTATTAGGAACACCATACTAATACTGTGTTTGACCCCCTTTCGCCTTCAGAACTGCCTTAATTCTACGTGGCATTGATTCAACAAGGTGCTGAAAGCATTCTTTAGAAATGTTGGCCCATATTGATAGGATAGCATCTTGCAGTTGATGGAGATTTGTGGGATGCACATCCAGGGCACGAAGCTCCCGTTCCACCACATCCCAAAGATGCTCTATTGGGTTGAGATCTGGTGACTGTGGGGGCCAGTTTAGTACAGTGAACTCATTGTCATGTTCAAGAAACCAATTTGAAATGATTCGACCTTTGTGACATGGTGCATTATCCTGCTGGAAGTAGCCATCAGAGGATCGGTACATGGTGGTCATAAAGGGATGGACATGGTCAGAAACAATGCTCAGGTAGGCCGTGGCATTTAAACGATGCCCAATTGGCACTAAGGGGCCTAAAGTGTGCCAAGAAAACATCCCCCACACCATTACACCACCACCACCAGCCTGCACAGTGGTAACAAGGCATGATGGATCCATGTTCTCATTCTGTTTACGCCAAATTCTGACTCTACCATCTGAATGTCTCAACAGAAATCGAGACTCATCAGACCAGGCAACATTTTTCCAGTCTTCAACTGTCCAATTTTGGTGAGCTTGTGCAAATTGTAGCCTCTTTTTCCTATTTGTAGTGGAGATGAGTGGTACCCGGTGGGGTCTTCTGCTGTTGTAGCCCATCCGCCTCAAGGTTGTACGTGTTGTGGCTTCACAAATGCTTTGCTGCATACCTCGGTTGTAACGAGTGGTTATTTCAGTCAAAGTTGCTCTTCTATCAGCTTGAATCAGTCGGCCCGTTCTCCCCTGACCTCTAGCATCAATAAGGCATTTTTGCCCACAGGACTGCCGCATACTGGATGTTTTTCCCTTTTCACACCATTCTTTGTAAACCCTAGAAATGGTTGTGCGTGAAAATCCCAGTAACTGAGCAGATTGTGAAATACTCAGACCGGCCCGTCTGGCACCAACAACCATGCCCCGCTCAAAATTGCTTAAATCACCTTTCTTTCCCATTCAGACATTCAGTTTGGAGTTCAGGAGATTGTCTTGACCAGGACCACACCCCTAAATGCATTGAAGCAACTGCCATGTGATTGGTTGGTTAGATAATTGCATTAATGAGAAATTGAACAGGTGTTCCTAATAATCCTTTAGGTGAGTGTATATATATATGTATACTGTGGCACATTGGAAGGATGACCACGGTGTGTGGCTGGATAAATAGGCAATGTCTAGGGAAATGGGTGATATGATGCAGGAGATGTTTGTTATATCTACAGTGGCTGGTGCAGAAAACAAGAGAAAGGTCCTTCTCTAGACATTAAACACCAACAAAATATAGACAAACACTAGGCAATAATCCAAATCACAAATCTGTTCTCAGGTCCAATTACATGAATCAGAAGTTTGTTACCAGTTTTCCTTTCTCTGCAGTTTTAGTGTCACACCCCAACTCCTTCTCCAGCTCCTTCTCCCCCATCCCTCATCCAGTATATATATTTTTGGTCAGAACACCCCACCAAGGTATCAAGTATAATTCTAAACAAGATAGGTAGATAGGTAGTCAAATAAAATAGTCAGTTATGATATCACAAATTGGAAGTTCAGAATGAGTATGTGTCATTCCACGCATCTGAGTTCTTGTAGCATACTTTCAGATTGAGTTAAACGGTTTGCTCAAACGGTTGTGCTATACTTTAATGTAATGTAATGTATTTGTGAAGTAATGTTTTGGAGCAAAGAAAAATAAGGCCTTACATGGTTACCTTTGCTTATAAATGTTGCTCTTATTTGATAGGCCACTTTTATTTCTTCTGGTTAAAAAAGATGAAGAAGCAAACTTGCTTTGAAAACCAAACAAAGCAAACAAATAATGTCAAGTATTTTTTCCACTATATCTATTAAAAGGCAAATATGTGTCAGCAATTAAAACCCAAAGGAGGAAAAGATACACCCTGTAATTATAGTGCTAATGTTTTACCTTTAACAGCATCAAGGATCAACACGTAACCAACAACAGATTTTCTACCTGTTGGGCAAGCACTTGACTATCCCTCACTATGTTGGGTAGTTTGCCAAATGGTAACCATATTTGGAATCTGACCAAGTTAGTCTGGCAGCAACTGAATGAACCCTGAAGATAATACTATCAACAATGTCTGAACGGGCACACAAATGGAAATTGGGCTTTCAAGGCATTCAAGACGGAAAACAAGAAACACTTCTTCACACAGAGTTGTCACAATCTGGAACAAACTCCCTAGCGATGTGGTTGAAGCTGAAAATTTGAGAATATTTAAAAATAGACTGGATAGGATCCTTGGATCACTAAGTTATTAATGGACACCAAATGAGCACAGTGGGTTGAATGGCCTCCTCTTGTTTGTAAACTTTCTTATGTTCTTATTTTGTTATTTTTTCTTAACATTTGTCTGTCTCTGAAGAACAATTAAGTAAACCATACTCTACTCATCAGAGAGAGAAAAAAGTTGTTGGGTGCTATGTTCCATGCAAACACGTCAATTTTAATAATATAACTTGCATCCTGCCTCCACTACCCCTTTATTCTGACATTCCCAACTCTATGAGAATTATTTATTTGAAGTAATAGCAAGACATGGATAGGTTCATATGAGTTTACTACAGCTCTTCAGTTCAAGATCATTGGTTCAAGGACAGGTGAAGGAGAGAATAGCTGGAGAATGGACAGGGGATTTCTAAATAGTCACATTTGAGATTTATTTCACCTGTTATTAATCCACATTTTGAATCCCCACACCACACAATGCTAGTGGGTCATATTACAAATATTTGTTTGCCGCACACAATAATAATACAAAAATAGTCTATTGTGTCTTGCAAAGTATGGCAACATTGCTGGAGTTCTGTGGAAGCTGGATGAAATGCTTCCTGCTTGTTTGTCAGTTTGGTATGCAGCTATAGTTTACTGATTTACAGATAATCTCCATGCTAACTAGTTTTTTATATAGATAACCCAGGAAAAACCCCTGGAGCGGAGCCAAGGATCTAGATCTCATAGTAAAAAAAATAAAAAACAAACTCCCTACCAGTCTGTTGCAGTGGATATAATCCATGCCAAGAAGAAGGAAAAAAAGAAAATCTACTACAACTTAGTTTTTCATAAGCCACAGAATGGTGTCCCTTTCCCCTTTTAATCTAGAAAATACACAGTGACAGAAGTCTAAATGTATTCTTAGTACAAATGTTAGATACATTACTTGTGACAAAGTCTATTTTCAATAAGTGTAACTGTAAAGCCTCTCCTACCATTATGTGTCTCTCTATCTCCCTATTTATTGACTGCTGTCAAATTTCATGTCCTGGAGCAACATTTAACCATAGCCACATAAGCCATTTAACCAATTCTTTAGAAAATTACACCAAATTCCTCAAAGCATTTCTCTAAAACAACTTAAGTGTACCCATAAAGCCAATCCTACTCCATAATTCAAATTGACCATTTTAGCCTAATTGTAATACTTTGAATTCTCTCTTTTTATTTGTCATGAATTTCTCCAAACAATCTTCATGTAATATTAACTTTACTATGCAAAATAAAACTCAGAGTCTTTATCTTGAACTGTAATCCTGCGTTGTAGCTTCAAATTGATTTTAAACTATTGTACTATATCAGTAGATAACCTACAGCATTTAAAGCCCAATCAACAGTGTGATCCCAAACTATGAACACTACAGTGTGAAGCCAGGCCTGCACAATCCTAGCCTTAGTGAAAATTCACTGTGGACTCTAGCCTGGACCAAAACGAAATCCTAATATAATCCCTAAACTTCAGTTTAGTACACAATGTAATTCAATTACTCCCAGCAGTACTCTAAAATCCACCTACATATTCTTTTAAGACCAGTTCAACCATATTCTCCATTTACCATTGCCAAATTGTGAACTGTATTTTCTATCAAGATTTGTTTCTCAAACGTCCACATATTAATTTCATACAGGGATTACAGTTTATTTGCTTATTAACATCTACACCTCCATACTATTCAGACTATTAGTATTATGTTATTTAATCCTGAATCTTTAGAAAAAAGAGAGACAAGGGTTATACCCTAAGACAGTGATACTATGACAGTGTGGACCTTCCCAATGATAACAGTAACAGTAAGTGGACAGTTTTTGAGAAGACATTACTTCCAGTTCTTGAATTAGTAATACTTTTTGCTCAACTGTGGCAGAAACTGGTTAGTATGCTACTGCTTTAAGTATTCACATAACAAACCATCAATGTCAGCATATTTTTTGCTGGTTGTGTATAAAATGTGTGATGTTTTGTGGTAGTGTGTTTTGTCCTAATCAGACCTACAGTATTCACAACCTATTTATTTTCATCCTGAAGGACTTCTTCTTGTATGGTCAACTTTTTGTGCTCTTTGCAGATGCATTGCTATTAATTGCTTGATTTGTGGATCAATTATGTATTTGTTACAAAAAGCGAAAATATATATTTTTGTTGTAGTGGTGTTATAACTCATTGTAATATTGTGTATACATTGTATATATCCACTTGATTAAACATTAAGCTGTTTTGGATAAGGCATCAGCTAAATTAATGTATATTCCTTCCAAATAATATAATAATAATTATTACTATTCACTGACAATACTATCAATTCAAGCGTGCTCTGTAAAAACAATGCGTAGTAAACATTAATATAATGGAAACATCTGGTTTTGAAGCCTGTTAAACACCTCATCATGTTATAAGCATGTGGTTGTTGGAATAAAATTATATTTTTCCCCCTCCTGTTTCCAGTGATATCAAACAGCATACAATGTCATCAGGATAATATTCTATATCTGAAATATACAATTGTGATGTATATGTTGTCCTTTTGTTGTTATGTTTGAAGTTCTATAATGATCTTAACGTTTTTGAGGTAGAAATGCTACCCAAGAAATGCTACCCAAATACACTATTTGTATTTAAAAGGAGAGAACATGTAAATCAGATAAAATATGAACATATTTTTTCTTTGTAGCATGTAAACTATGAGTGCAGATAACAAACACTATTTGCTATTTGCCAGAGGTTTTGCTTTGAAGAAGGAACAGTTTTCAACAAGCCCGCACATTTGTTCTGAATATTCACCTACACCAACCTCTGTACTGGTGACACCCTGAAGCTGGAACTGAAAACTGCTATAAATGACTTTGTGTTCTGCAAAGTTTTTTTCATTTTATGTGTATTATCTAAAATCTATGTGCATCAAGAATTATGCTTAGACATATTTGCATGAACAGCAGAAAATATTCTGGATACAGACAAACCATTGAAGGGATCATGCAAACCTTTACAGTTTTAAAATGTGCATTGAGGTCATCAAACTGTTTAAACCTGAACCACTCCTGTCAGAAAGTTGCCCTTTTCTTCACATGTGTTTCTACATATATTGTGAGATTATGTTTCAGGTGAACTGATTTGTGTCCGTGTGTATAATGTATACACTGTGGTTAGAGGTCAAAACTGAATATTTTCCAACGTGTTCCGTGTACAATATTAGGACGTTTGCAGTATTCCACCATGTTTCTTGGCCTCCTCCAATAAATGTAGGTGGACACAAGATTGGTAAGAGTGACTGAAACATGAAATGAAACATATTGATGTGGACCAAGGAAAAGTGCATTTGTTCAACCAAGGACACATTTTCCCCTTTCTTGGTTTTCAATCTAAGGCTAAGTCTAAGCAATGGAATCATGAGTGAGTTATTCCACATTAATATATCTGACTGGATCTTTAGTAATTGTATTTAAAACAAGCAACTCAGTCTTATGACCTGGCAGGTAAAATAAGTGAGACTGTTTACATATAAATGTTTCCAGGAAGAGGTGATAAATATGTCGAGAACATAATGTTTGCTGTTTTAAATGAAAGATCAGCTGGCTATCCATCAGTCTGTTGTCATTCTGGCCTGAACTGTTAAAGACTTTATCTGAGTATCAGCAAAGGCATACAGACATAGCAAAAAACTATGTTAGCTAGGGCAGCCCAGGGAAATGTGTCAAGTGAAATCCCAAGACACATGAGAACGTGGAGTCTTCCGAGTTAAGAGGTGACTACTGGGAAATGGCCAGTTTATGTTGCAGTAATGTGAAAGCAGTCTGACTCACTGAAGTTGAAGTGAAACTGAGCAACCTTGTGTAATCTGAAACTAATGGCATTCACTCATAAAAAGGGGTATTATCACATATACTTTTGTCCAGCATTAGATTGTAATATTCCTTTACAGCTGATAAATATACAGGCACCATTAATGGGAACAATACTAACTGCATCAGAAAGCCACAATAGGAAAGAAAACCTCAACAACTAATTTAAAATAGGAAGTCATGTATAATGGGTTGTATGAGTATCTATCAGGGTAAACTCCTACATTTGAGATCTCATATACATATTTGTAGTGATAGTTACTGTAAAGCACATATGTGGCATTCCCACACTTGATTTTTATAAACCATGACAATTTGGTTTATCCTGGATTAATAAATAGTCAATTTTAAGCTGTGATCATGATCAAGCGATCAGTTTTACAAATGTTTTCCATAATTTATATTCTCTCTTTCTCTGTCTCTGTCTCTCACTATATATATACATATATACACTACTCAAAAAAATTAAGGGAACACGTAATCATCACAGTATAACACCAAGTCAATTAAACTTCAGGGATATCAATCTGTGCAGTTAGGAAGCCTAAGCAATAGTGAATAAATGTCACCTGTTTTGGTGCAAATGAAAGTGACAACAGATGCACTGGAGAGGCAACAGCAAGACAACCCCCAAAAAGGGAATGGTTTTGCAGGTGGTGGCCACAGACAATTGCTCTCTCCTTATCATTTCTGACTGATTCTTCTCTAGTTTTGTGTTTTGCTAGTGTCCTTGTCACTACTGGTAGCATGAGGCGATACCTGCAGCCCATTCAGGTTGCACAGGTAGTCCAGCTCCTCCAGGATGGCACATCCATACATGCCATCGCAAGAAGGTTTGCTGTGTCTCCCAGTACAGTCTCAAGAAGCCCAGCACCGGGCAGCTCAATTGGCATTCGCCAGAGAATGGCATTCGCCATTGGCAGGTCTGCCATTGGCACCCCGTTCTCTTCACAGATGAGAGCAGGTTCACACTGAGCACATGTGACAGACGTGAAAGAGTGTGGAGATGCCGTGGGGAATGTTATGCTGCCTGCAACATCATCCAGCATGACTGGTTTGGCGGTGGGTCAGTGATGGCCTGGGGAGGCATATCCTTGGAGGGTCACACAGACCTCCACGTGCTAGCCAACGGTACCCTGACTGCTGTTAGGTACTGTGATGAAATCCTCAGACCCATCGTCAGACCTTACACTGGTGCAGTGTGCCCTGGGTTCCTCCTGGTGCAGGACAATGCCCGGCCTCATGTGGTCAGAGTGTGTAGGCAATTCCTGGATGACGAAGTCATTGATGCCATTGACTGGCCCTCAAGTTCCCCAGTACACACAGGCATGTGGGGGCCATACACACTACAGAGTCACATTATGAGTTGCCGTGATGAAATTCACACAAGTTGGAACAGCCTGTGATTTCAATTGTTTACTTTGATTTTCGGTGTGAGTTTGAAATCCAGCCCTCAATTGGTTGGTGATTTTGGTTTCCATTGACCGTTGTTACATAATTATCACAATGTACAGTAAAGATTTTGATCTTTAGTATATTTTGTTCATCGAGATCCGATGTGTGATTTAAGTGTTCCCTTAATTTTTTTGAGCACTGTATATATTTATATATCAGTTGGGAAATTACTTTTCTTAGTTTTGGGTTAATAGATTGCCTTTGATTATTTTTATAATAATAATAATAGTTATTATTATTATTATTATTATTATTATTATTATTATTTCTTATTTCTGAACAATATTCTGTTAAAGTGGAGAGCACACTACCAAGTTTGATTTCATTCTGCAGTCACTATCAGTAATTTGCCAAGAGTCATCCCCACCCACTCTCTTATAGGTGTCTAGAGAATGAATGTAGATTAAACACATTTTAAGAAGAAGGCAATACAATGATATAAAATACTTTTTATAAAAATGTAATTAGCTCGATTGCAGACACAATTATACAGTAACACAAACACGTCAACATTGTTTTCAGCTGCTTACATTGCAATCCTGTGCACGCCATTGGCTTGAGTCCACAGAGGTGGTGGAGCAGTGCTAGAATGGCTTGTGCTCATAAAAATGCCAAAGTAATTAAAATTAAAATACAGAAATAATTGAGGTTGCTGGACAGGTTTGTCAAAATGCATACCTTGCTGTAAAAAAAGGTCACACTTTATAATAAGGTACAGTGATTCCTCATGAATATGTATATGAATACCATAGGATAAGCACATTAATATGTAATATCTTAATTATTTTGTTAATAACATGTATTACAGGGTTAGGGTTAGGGTTTTACTGTACCACCTTTTTTAAGATGCTGTGATGTGGTGCCACATTATGTAAATGTATTGTTGTTGTTCACTCATGAGCAATGAAATGTAGTTGAGGTGAATTAACTACATAATAATCTTGTTGTTGTTGTTGTTTTTCACAGGATGTCTGAACCTGGACAATACTACTGTTGACTGCATACACCGCCATGCATTGTCAAGGTATTTGGAATCTGGCTGATAAGTGTTTGTTCTTGGAATTTCAACTATTTGTGATTATTTTGCGTTTCCAGGATGTCTGATTCAAAAAAGCGTGAAAGTAGCAAAGACGCCAGTAGTTTAAACTATTTATTTTTTAGATATTTGTCTTAGATCATCGCCTTTATGTAAAAGAAGGGGTATCAGGATACAATGACATACTGTGAAAACATTTTAATACCATTAATTTAACTATTTGTTTTCAAAATCACATTCATGTTTGTGTGAATCATTTCTCTTCAGAGTTCACTGAAATTTGTGAGCAAGCAAGATATTTTAGTTTGTGTACATATGACCACGTTGTGATAACTAAATAGGTGTAACTGCTTCTTTTGTTGAATAGAGGACCAGTAGAGAGCCCAAATCCAGTTAGTATTATAGGTCAGCCGATCACAGACTATCACAGAACTTTAAATGAGCACTGAATGTGTTGCATATATTGAACAGATCAGAATGTGTATCGTTGACTGCTGATGCATTTCTCCCTTCGTTTCACATGGAAAAATGTGGGGTGTGAAATATTAGTCTTGATATAAGTGGGGGGGCACTTACAGCTTGTTTTACATTCCCGTGAGAAACCTTTTGCTTTCCATTTGTTATCAAGAAGTTTGAATATCAGTGTTAGAAAGTGTTGTTAGGCCTCTCACCATCTGATTGTTAATATACATGTTTTTGTAGTTTTTCTTGGCAAGCTTTCAAGCTTTCAGTTATTTAACCTAAACTGGGAATGGTGTCATGATATCTTTGGAGACATATGATAGGAGGTTCAGTTTCAGGTGCAGTGCTTCCTCTCTCCACAAGCACCTTCTTTTCCCAGAACTGTGTTTGTGTTCCCTGCTCAATTAATGCTCTATAACCTTTTCTCACACATCGAAAGAGCTATAAAACATTTGGTTTCAGAGTTACAGTCACACTATAACTGAAAAAATCGTTTGTTTAGAATTTTTGTATCAATTTTAAAAGTTATTATTATTTTATTTTTTGTATTCATGGGAAACGGTTGGAATGGTGTCAGATATCTATTACTTCCCACAGAACAGGTGGAGAGAAAACATTTTCTACTTATTGTAAATGGCACTTAAGGAAGGAAATGGATCTGGGGAGATTTAAAAATCTTAAGAGCATTATACTGTTGATCAGCACCTGAATGGTGACATGATCACAACATAAACAATGAGATATAATTTGATAATGTTAAAAACCAGACAAAACTTGTTCGGCAAATACATGAACTGGCATAATAAAGCATTCAAGTTAATAAAACTTAATAAATTAATAATTTTAGTGGAGGATCTGTCTGCCACTAGATCTAATATTGTCTTTGGATTTGATATGCTGATATTGGATTTTGGGAACCCCACAACTGCTCATTGAATACAATGTAGATTTAAGCTATGTTTCTGTATCTGTATCCTTATGTGATAAATACACAAATTAATACATATCATTTTATTGAAACATCAAAGGCACTGTAAATTGATTTTACCTTACTTCATTTGTGAAGATCGGACACATGCATTACTTTGCATTGGTTTGACTTTTGCAGTTTGTCACAATCAAATATATTGTTAATCCATTCTAATCATTTTATTCTTCCTTTTAACTTAAGTTTTTTCCCCTCTCTCTCTCTTTGGTAAATATTGTTAATTTGAATAATTATATCCCAAACAAAGTTCTAAATCGTATATGAAAGAAATAATAAGGAAATAAAATACAAAATACAGTACTGAGAAAGCCTCGAATTGATTGAAAACAATGATGCCATTTCAAACAAAGCAAGAGTATATACACACATATACAGTGCCTTGTGAAAGTATTCACCCCCCTTGGCATTTTTCCTATTTTGTTGCATTACAACCTGTAATTTAAATGGATTTTTATTTGGATTTCATGAAATGGACATGCCCAAAATAGACCAAATTGGTGAAGTGAAATGAAAAAAATAACTTGTTTTAAAAATTCTAAAACTTAAAAAATGGAAAAGTGGTGCGTGAATATGTATTCACCCCCTTTGCTATGAAGCCCCTAAATAAGATCTGGTGCAACTAATTACCTTCAGAAGTCACATAATTAGTTAATTAGTTAGTCACATGATCTGTCGCATGATCTCAGAATATATACACCTGTTCTGAAAGGCCCCAGAGTCTGCAACACCACTGAGCAAGGGGCACCACCAAGCAAGCAGCTCCATGAAGATCAAGGAGCTCTCCAAACAGGTCAGGGACAAAGTTGTGGAGAAGTACAGATCAGGGTTGGGTTATAAAAAAATATCTGAAACTTTTAACATCCCACAGAGCACCATTAAATCCATTATTAAAAAGTGGAAAGAAAATGGTACCACAACAAACCTGCCGCCCATCCAAAACTCACGAACCAGGGAAGGAGGGCATTAATCAGCGAGGCAACAAAGAGACCAACGATAGCCCTGAAGGAGCTGCAAAGCTCCACAGGGTAGATTGTAGTATCTGTCCATAGGACCACTTTAAGCCGTACACTCCACAGAGCTGGGCTTTACGGAAGAGTGGCCAGAAAAAAGCCATTGCTTAATGAAAAAAATAAGTAAACACATTTGTTGTTCACCAAAAGGCATGTGTGGAGACTCCCCAAATATATGGAAGAAGGTACTGTGGTCAGATGAGATTAAAATTGAGCTTTTTGGCCATCAAGGAAAAGGCTATGTCTGGTGCAAACCCAACACCTCTCATCACCCCGAGAACATCATCCCCACAGTGAAGCATGGTGGTGGCAGCATCATGCTGTGCGGATGTTTTTCATTGGCAGGGACTGGGAAACTGGTCAGAATTGAAGGAATGATGGATGGCGCCAAATACAGGGAAATTCTTGAGGGAAACCTGTTTCAGTCTTCCAGAGATTTGAGACAGGGACGGAGGTTCACCTTCCAGCAGGACAATGACCCTAAGCATACTGCTAAAGCAACACTCGAGTGGTTTAAGGGGAAACATTTAAATGTCTTGGAATGGCCTAGTCAAAGCCCAGACCTCAATCCAACTGAGAATCTGTGGTATGACTTAAGATTGCTGTACATCAACTTGAAGGAGCTGGAGGAGTTTTGCCTTGAAGAATGGGCAAAAATCCCAGTGGCTAGATGGTGTACGTCTCTATAAGCTTGGCACAAGAGACTTGCAGCTGTAATTGCTGCAAAAGGTGGCTCTACACATTACTGACTTTGGGGGGTGAATAGTTATACATGCTCAAGTTTTGTTTTTTTGTCTTATTTCTTGATTGTTTCACAATAAAAAATATTTTGCATCTTCAAAGTGGTAGTAATGTTGTGTAAATCAAATGATACAAACCCCCCCAAAATTGTAATGGAATGTATACGTTCCATACAACCCCCATTTTAAATCCAGCTTGTAAGGCAACAAAATGGGAAAAATGCCAAGGGGGGTGAATACTTTCGCAAGGCACTGCATATATATATGACAAATTTTATTTCTCTGAACTGAAACATCACAATTCAATTCTGTTCTGTCCTTATATCGTACAATTATGTTGGTTTAACTTCTAATTAAAAAACAAGAAAAGAAGGAAAACTTTTTTCTATATATTTGTAAAGATGTTCCCCATCTGCTGACAGAAGCCAAAGCAAGCAGGAATTTCACAGCAGGGAAGAGTGCAATTGATTTGTGTCAACTTGCTATTTATGTATCCAATGTATACAAGTTGCTTTTTATGTATCCAATGAGAGAGATATTATGACAGAGAATATATATATATATATATATATATATATATATATATATATATATATATATATATATAAAGAGGACTCATTAAGATTGTTAAGGTTATTGCTTTAAAGTGTATCTAATTCAACAATCTTACAAATGTCTAAACACTTGTACAAGAAGGCATTTGTTGTTGTCAATCTGTTGATGCCTTGTACTTAACTGTATTCTTGCACTTTGTATTGGACTTATGTTGTAAGTCGCCCTGGATAAGGGCGTCTGCCAAGAAATAAAAATAATAATAATTATTATTATTATAATAATACAATTTTTAACTTATACAAGTTAAAATGATCAGAAACATGAATACAGTAATATATACAAGTTGGTAATGTTTTATATTACACATATAACAATTTAAATGTAAATGTATATGTCTATGTAATAACTTGTATATGTAATTTACTTTTATTAAATTACAAAATGGTAACACTGGATTTAAAAGGTATGGACAATAATATAGATTTCTTTAGTTTTCACAATAGGAGTCTAACCTTATTAAACTTTTATTAAAACATACTGTAAACAAAGTATTCATCTAACAATGGAAATGTCTTCCTTGTTTTTTTTGTTTGTGTTCTTTTTTTAATATTGTGATGTAAATAAATTCAATTAAGTATTGTACAATTATTATGTTGGGTAACATAAACATACATTTTCAAGGACACAGCTGCAGCAATTAGAATTTTTAAAATTGATTTTATTTTTTAACAAAACCAAACATAATTTACAATCTATTTACAAATATTCACATTTGACTTTTCACCAATGGTAGGGAATTGTGGGTGTATGATCTAAAAACACATGTATGTACAATGCATTGTAGTAGTCCTTTACTGTAAAATGATAACAAATTCCACAAATTAAGGAAAATACAAATAACGGAAGCTAAATGGTTTAAAACAGAGCAAGTTGGATAATAATATCCTTCCATATGCATTCTTATACATCAAGGAGTTTCTACCTTTTCTTCAAATGTAAAAAGTTGTGCTGGTAAAGTGCATTTTTAAACTATGGCTTTACACACATTTTCTAGATTTGGTCAATTTCTTCACATTAGAATGTTTTCACATAGGATTTACTGCAGTAAACAGGCCTTACTCTATCAGTATGCCGCATTTCTAATGCAAACAGCACCACTGATGTTATGGAAACTAAATCCAACATGTTTTCACAAAAGTATGACATTTAATGAAATCATTATTGAATATTCACTTTTTCTTATTCTTTCATGCAGCATTGCTGCATGTGCCAAACAAATAAACTGTTGTCCTGAAGCAAGAGATCTGATGAGATGATGTGGTCAAAAGTTGAAGTCCCCAAAGTAAAAAAAATAAGTCTTTTAAAAAAGGGAGTAAGGTGTTTGGAGTATTTACAGGTGCTCTCTCTCTAAAGGGGGCAGGTGATTTGCTGTAAATTGGTTGTGCTGCTGGTCCAGGGGTCGAGGTAGCTCACAAGATCTACGTTTACTCCTCCTTTAAGTTCAGTATAAAGCCTTAATTCAATTTCTCCTAGAAGAGAATAGGGAAAAGATACATTTTAGCAATACCTTTGAGATCACATATTTGTCTGTATATCACATTTGTTTGTAATTTGGGATAATCTACACAAGGCCAGGCATTCTCTTTCAAGATTTAAACCAGGTAGTCCTACTCGTCTCTCTGCTAGTATTCCTCAAGATGTTATACTTGTTATAAAAGACACAACAGGATGCCAGTCTGACAGCTGATTAAATGTAACACAACTAGAAGACAGAAATTAAATGATATGTGAATATTTGCTTACAGCAAGCTCATTTACATTTTTTTCCAGTGGTGTTTTTTTTTCATAATAGTGATCCCAAATTGTTTTCGTTCCATTGGTGTAATTATGGTCCATTTGTTATGGGACTTTATATTAGGGAGTTCATTATTACCTGTGGTGTCCCCCCAGTGGGTTTCTGTATTGTGAAAGCTTTCTGTTGTGCATACAGCATTGCTCAGGAAACCTTTGCCATTTATATTGCTTTGGTGCCATTGAGTCTGATCTTGTTCCAATTCTTGTGCCATCTGAAAAAGCAAAAAACGGAAATGAAACTTGCTGTTTTGCTTTTTAATGTCTATATATACATACAGCATATATATATATATATATATATATATATATATATATATATATATATATATATATATATATGGCACATACAGTATGAATTAAATACAAATTCCTGATTAGAAATTGAGGTGAGAAAAGTCAGTAAAAATGCTCACCTGGATCACTTCTTGCAGGTTTTCATCCACATCTTCCAACTCTAAAAAAACAAAAGGATGGAAAAGATGAGCCTTAGAAAGCCTTCAGCCACTCACTTAAAATTGATAAAAGACTGACTTCACCAGAGCACAACTGCTGATGTAAGACAATGATTTTAATAGCACCTTAAGAAATGTGAAAGTTTACTGTCATTGTATTCTTACCGGTGTCTAAAGGGGTTTACAAGACAGTGGCCACAGAACCATAAGAATGTGGATGGACAGAACTATTAAGCCCTCAGACAAGCACGGGACAGCATGGTTACCATAGTGTGCTAGTATGGACGGAAACTGTACCTGGTGAGTGTATAGGTGAGACCTGGAACGTGTACATTCCATTGGTGCTGTCAGCTGTTGATATCTCCACCGTCTGCGTCCAATCTGGAGTTACAACAATGGGCTCTTCCTGATAACTTGGACTTGGGAAGTCTACAAAATAAAACAGGGAAGAAAGATGTAATGATCTCCATTCGAAACAGAACCTGTCCTGAGCATTGTAGCAATTTTAATATTGAAGACCAGCATCATATAAAATGTGAAACAGTGACTTGGATTGCTACATAGAGTTTGGCCTAACTCTGTTGACTCATTAACTAAACTTGATTTAATGCAACATAATTGCATCAGACACTGCATAATTGTGGTCTGGTCTTAAAAAAGTGGAAGTCAAGAAGTGTGGCCATACCTAAATCATTATCTGTGCTGTCCACCTCTGGTGATGAATGGTCGTCTGCGGCCGTGTACGTGCTGTGGTCGTCTGGGAGCTGTGTATCTCTTTCGTATTCGATCTCCTCCAACTTTAACTTTGAAAACGTTCCCTGAGAAAAAAAAAAAAAAAGTAAATCAACTGACCAGATATTATTATAAACAGTGCTAGAATTTGTGTACCAAAAATGTATTCACTCACACTTTTTTAGTACCATCAAAGTCAAAGTCATAAAGACCATGATGCAGCTTTCTCAACCTAGATATTTCTAAATTTCTAAGGTTGTTTTTTCTTACTATGTGTAGGATACTTGTTTACTTGTTTTGAACATCACTTGTCAAAATGTCAAATGTACTCAGTTGAGGCTTGTTTAGTAATACGTACTGCTAGGTAGGCAAGACTAATATAAAGCTGCCTGTTTATAACTGGGTGTGGGCAGGTTAACCACACATTGTACTGCATTTGAACTTCCTCTTCTGATGTAAAGGGCAGACCGCCCTCCAGTTCCAAAAATGGTCGCTTTTCTCAGCAGGTGACAAACAAGAGACTACAGCGCTTCCAACGTTTAATTAATTAAACCTATTTTTCACAAGACAACAATTACCAAATATGGATTTCTATACATCTCCCCTGCTGACACAATGCCTGTTGCTATCTGTTATCAGCTTTGAAGTCCATTAGACAAAGCAAAAAAACATATTACATGAGAAAAACTGAGGTTTACCTTATTCTTGTTCCTGCCTTTGGCGTCTTTAGTTCGTGATTTCTTATCTGTGAAGAAAACCGAATGGAAAATTAAAAACAGAACTGTTTAAATCATTCTTATGTTGATGACTGTTTCTTTATAATTCATTCAATAGTTACCTCCGAATGTTATTCATCACTTGAATATTGAATGTTTTGTACAGTAGTTAATCTTTTGTTTGTTTGAATTTTACATAGATTTTGTATCCGTGTTCTTAACCATAAATTCAAAAACGGTCTGAGGAAAGACAAGCAACTGCATTATGCCTGAGTTTGATAATGGTGGAGTGGGATATGCAGGTTTATAAATAATATATTTTGATAAGCAAATTAGTAGCTACTTACTGGTGCATTTCAGAAAGTGTTGCTAATGGAAATCTACGTACCTCGTTTCTTCGGCACTGGGGGCAGCATTCTGTAGACTCTCACTGCACTGCAGCCTTTGTTGACGCTTTTGTCTTTCACTTCTTCAATGTCTGGGAGGGAGTTCATGGCACAGCGGAAGTTGGCTTTCCAGGTTTTGGGGTCTGGCTGATTTACACCAGATTTGTACTTTCCTGCACATAACATTATTAATATATTAGTACATAATTAATATTAAACCCATAACTTTTCAAATATTGTCATTGTATAGCATTTTATGGTTTAGGCGACAATAATACAGCAATCTAGAACACCTTTTTGGAATATATGGTGATTAGAAACAGATCACAGCTTATATAGAAATACTGCATTTTGGAATAGATAATCACCCGATGCCACTTGCTTACCTGTATGTATAGCCCACTGTTTGAAAAGACAGGCATCTTTGTCCATTTCCCACCCATGTCTCGCAGCATGCTTCCAAGGTATCTGGAATATTTTCTTCTCCTTAAAATGATAATTTCTGCACTTAGTGTACCATCAGAAATCTTAGAATAATTACTAAATATTGATAAAATGATAACACTTTGAATAGACAACATTAACTTTTTAGGCATTGTTTCTATATACGAGCAAATATTTGTTCTCGTTTTACTAAATTACATTTTTTTAATTAACCCTCTAATGACTTCTGTTAAAGTGTGCTCCATATGTCCGCTTATTGCATTAGTACTGATGGTATTATGGCACTTTTGTAATGCTTTAAAATGTTTCTTGTGTAAACTGTAAGTAATATGTAAACTATTAAATACATAACATAGTTATGTTCATTTACAGTGAAATATTATGTCCAAAGGCCTCATAAACAAATACACGAACCTCATGTTACAGATTATAAAAGGTACATTGGATTTTTCTTAACTATGGTGTGTCAGAAAATCAAATGTAGGATTGTATAATCCATTACCTTGTTTACCCAGATTAACCCAGAGATTGAATTTGAATCTATTTTATCTTCCAGCCATGGTCTCATGCGCATTCTTGAAACAGGCATGTTGGCTGGAAAAGAGAAAGGGGGTATATATAGTTATTCTCCATTAGGAACTTGCTCAAGGTATTCAATAACCTGTTGTTCTATTCCACTGAAAACTCTTTAAACACGTTTAAAGTCTAAGGCACCAGAGCATGAAACTAATTGCTGATTTTGGCGCTCAACCGTCTTCCTCAAAGAAATGCACGGATCACGTGTCAGCAGGTGTTACATTTCTTTGCTATGCAAAGCAGACAGACAACATTAACACTCATGCAAGAACAATGAAACACTGGTTAGTCTTGGTAATCCATTTCTTAATGCATTTTACTTCTTTTATTTGATGTGCAGCCTTCCTGAGGTCAAGGATGCACTGTTCACTTGCATATTGGCATCGAATATGATCTGTGCGAGGACATAATACTTGCTTTCAACTGTACTTTACTACTGCTGATGTCCTTAGTATGGTATGCATTAAAGTAAGAAAACATCTTAAACTGATGTGCATGTTTCTTCCAAAACCTACAAACACACCAATGTACAGAATGATGTTGTTGAGTGAAGCGGCTGCGCTCACGGTAAGTGTGCGCAGCGGGCGCTAGGCGTTGCTACTGCGCACAAGCGCGCCGAGGAGCTGCCCGTGGTCCTCTGACTTGTTTTTGTTACATGACGTGTTATCGCTCATTAAGGAAGTTAACTTGTATCGCACTGTATCCCTCGCACACCTATAATTACAATGCAAATATCGCTTTCTGCAGATCACGAAATCATCACTGCGGTGCTACACCAGCTCTCTCTACAGCAGACAACTAAACCATTACGGACCTGACAGCAAATCATCATTAAAAAAAGCTTCTATCCTGGTATGCAAGTTTGTTCACTGACAGTGAAGACAGTGACAATGGATACAATACGTTAGTACAGTGCACTGCAACTTTAAATCTGTATAAACTGTATAGGTTCTTCATTATTTCAGAGATTGCACATGCAGACAGTACAAAGGCAGACGTGCACATGTTGCTGTTGCAGGGCTTCAGGTACATTTCAATGAGGGCACTTCATGCATATTTTTTAAATGTCCTTTATATACAGTATGTTCAGACTCCATGCGGGACATTATACGATATCTGTGGTAGAATCAAAACAAGAAAACGAAGCGCTTTCTACCAAATTGCAGAAACTTCAGTCACTTCCAAAGAGCTGTATCATATTTGTAGTGAATAAGTGAATTACTAGCTTTTAAGCATTATATAGACATTTTAAGCATGATATATACATTATACATAAATATATATATGCATGCAGATATACACAAAATATAGTACAACTTACTGTTTGTATGTCTGTTGAGCAGGGAATGAAGTTAATCCGCTCGTCTGCACTTGCGTATGGCAGAGCTTTCTATATTCGTCGCAACTGAGTTTGCACACTTTTGTGAGCGCAGTGTGAAAGGCGTCGGGTATAAAAACTGCAGTCCGGGATTTCCCAGTGATATCACTGTACATCTATGGGAGGCTGGTTTTGGCTCAGGGTTGCAGCTGCGCACTGCTGGAGAGGCTGTTGTGTGCACGCAAAAAAGCAAGCAGCCTGATTTCCGAGAAATCAGCCCGTTGTCAAACTAAGGCCGGCGTGAGAAGGGGAAGTACACTTACAGTGCTAGCACTGAATAAACACACTTACTATACAGACATCTGCACGTAGCCTATACCACAAACTTGATGTGAACCAAAGGTGCAAAAACCCAAAATGGTATCTCACGTCCAACGTAATTCATATTCAACATGTACTCTCATGAAATAATGTATTCATGCAGTTTATTGTAAAACTGAGAATACGACTTGTGAAATTTGGGATTAAATGGCGGATTATACAAAATAACAAGTTGCAGTCTTTTCAATTATTTGCAGGGCAAATCAAAAATGTTAACAATGTTAATTCACACTTGCTTCACTCCACGCATATTGCTTCCCCGTTGTGTGCTCCCCCCAGTACCCCCCACCCACCGTGACCTGGCCGCCACTCGCGCATTCCTGCCTGCAGCCACCCGAGAAAAAGTCACAGGACCCGGCGGCCTATCGCAGTCACATGACTGTGGAGTGTGCCTTTCTCTAAACGGCAGCCCGAACTGTAAAGCACCCTTTTCCAGGAAACCGTGCCATGCGTGCTTTCCGCCAGTAGAGGGACATCTTCAACTAGGCAGCTAGCTCATGGCGATTTGTTATGGTTCAAGAAAGACAACAACAATAACAACATATATGTGTGTGTGTGTGTGTGTGTGTGTGTGTATCACAGAAAACAGGCGTTTTGCTTTCATGAAATGCAAATCATACCAAAATAGATGTACTTGCATATACGTTTATAAAGGAACAAAGCTGAATTTCAACATCATGAGGTTAAATCACAATGTAATTTACAGCATCGCCTATATGCACCAACAGCCTTGTCTTTTCTGCAACTGAAGAGCCCAGGGGTAGCCGATTGTACATGGAAATGATGGTGTTTTTCTCGGGAATTTTTGCAGAATGAATTCGTGGGTTTTCCCAATGTGTGGAGCTTCCAGATCCCATCTGGAGTTTAAACGAGAGGTGGAGGCTGCCCTTGGGAAAACGCCCCTTTCTGTGCAATAGCCTAAGTCTGAGCTGATAATGGCGGTCTGCTGAAATGACGTCACTATCTCATACAAAGGTAATCTGTTTACTGAACGCATTAAAGCTATTACAGGAAATGGGCAGCAAAAGTCAAGCCAGCAGCCAATATTCTGTTAAATAATTTTACACAATGGATACAAAAAATAATCATTCATATTGGCTGTCCCCCGTTAATTTGATTGCATAATTATACAATATGTTTATCCTATTATTTATTCTGCAATTCTAACCTTTATGTTACTGCATGTGCATTGTGACATATGGAAAATACACCCATGCTCTAATTACTCAGTGATGTTCTCTTAATGTAGCAACAGTACACACAGAACCATGGACATACTTGTAACTCATCTCTGCCTGCATGCTTGCTCATATAGATATTTAAGAAAATAAAACATTCTTAAGTGTCATCAGATTGCTAGATCTAGTTAATTGTTGGCTTCTACTCTTCATCACTTTAATAATAATAATGTTAATTATTATTATTATTATTATTATTATTTAAATAATAATCATGGTGCAGTCTGCCAAGTTTCTCACTTGTTGCTTGGTTTTCAAATCATAAACATAAGTTAATTATGTGTTAAACCTGTCAGCTGACTTACTAGCCTGTTTCCTGTAAATGCCAGCACATACAATAATTACAGTTCACTGCACTGGTGTCAGCATCCAGATAGGCCGGCCATTCATTGTGTTCTGTGAATCCCTCAAATCACAAATCCAGAGCCTTTCCTTTAAGATCCATAGGAGCTGTGTGTAAGAGTCTGTGTGAAACTGTTCCTATTATTGGTCAACCTCTGAGTAAAAATGTGTTACATAGTAACCACTTAACTTGTCTTCCCACACTACACATTGCAATACAACCAACTTCAGATTCTCAAATAATAATAATAATAATCATAATCATAATAATATTATTATTATTATTATTATTATTATAAGTTTTGCTCTAGGAGAAAAAAACTCACATTATAAGGAATATTTTACATCTAATCTACTTAATTGATTAAATATCCCCTGGTGCAATGTCACAAAATTTGCTTAAGTTCTTTTCTTATTTTATGTGAGAGTTTTGTGTTGTGAGAAAAGTGGATACATTATTTAGTAAAATATTTATTTCCTAAATTATCAATTTAATTATTTGCTTATCTTAATAATTAAGTTATTTTATGCAAGAAAAACACGGTAATCCTGGTCTATTCAGATAAGTAATTGTATTCTTTCTCCTACTGTGTTGCATTGTGTTGATTATTTATTGTTTTAAATGTCAAGAAGAATATTGGTATTTTTCAGCATGTGAAAAACAATATTTTAAACTATATTGGCAAAGAAAGAGAAAAATAGAGAAAAGAGTTCATGACTTGTTTTTTGTCCAGGTTTTAGAAGCAGTGAGGAAGATCTGGAATGAGCTCTGCCATCTGGTGGCTGCAAGTGATTGAAGAACTGCAACTATACTTGGGAGTAGTCCTGAAAAAGAAAAAATCAGTCTAGTATGCAAAAACCCACTGCATGTGACAAAGTGGTTGATTAAATGCTGCAAAGGCAAACAATCTGTACTGCCCATTATTGCACCATAGAATAGTCTTAAGAAAAATCTTGAAACAATGCAATACTTTGATCATATTTTCCACCATGTTCAATATGGTCTATTTCTTCCACTGATCATTTTATATTTTACCAGATATGACTTTTGATCTTGTGTGGCTTACTGCACTGCAATGGTGGTACTCTGGTGGGTGTGTACTTTAAAGATGGATTGAAGGTTTAATGTAATCTGGAACTAAGGTACCTTTAAAAATGAAGGGAAAGAAATGCAACAATTAACAAGAATTTGGGGGTCTGGATATTGAACAGGTACATTTTCACACAATAGCCTTGCATTTGGTCATGTTTATTAATTTAACAAGATCATCTTGAATGTAAGTGACTTAAGTCACTTATACATGTCAATGTGGTTAAACGTGAAACAAAATGTCAGTTCTGGTCTAAATATAGACAGCATTTCTTAAATAAGGTAATACCCGTGAAAACCACATGCATAAAACACAGCACAATACAGAGTCAAAAACTCAGAAACCTATATTACCAGATTACTGGAATGTACTTACAAAGTAAATTAAATACTTATCTTTATAAGTTCTGAGCTAGAGACTTCTCTATATCAAGAAAAGCAAAGTAAAACTGTGAATACGATGTATTAGTGTGTTTATTGTTTATGTGTGCAACATGAATTATAATGCAGCTTTCAATACACACATAGTTTTTATTTGTGAATGTGGAGAGAGATCAGTAGAGTAGGAATTAAGAGAAAAACAATACTGACATCCTATTATCACCATGTGAACAGTATTAATTAGTTCAAATTAGCTAATGTGATAACTTTATTATTAGTCTGCATGTGAAAAGATGTACAGTACTGTTCTCTTGCAGGATTATGATACTAGTATTATTTAACTATATTATTTAACTCTTTACCCTGCAGTCCTAAAATGAGAATGTTTATTAAAAGCAAAGTTTTCAGTTCTGCTTCTGTTAGTAGATTGAAAGATTATATGAAACAACGTGATCTTAAGTAATGTTTTACCCTTTATACAGAGTGAACTGAGTGACACAGACTGTTTGGAGGCCTGCTGGTCTTTCTACATGTTTTATGAGAAGCACTTTGATTTTGAATTGTGTGTTAAAAAGAAAGTGCTTAAATTAAACCTTTCCCCTTTTCTGTTGTGTTCCTCATTCTACTCATCCAAAACAAAAAGAACCTGGTTAATTTTACTCTGTGCATTACTGCTCTGGGTTGGGTACTTACAGGAATTAGGATGGTAACTATTCCTGTGCTCGTTCTCCTTATCATAGCCAGTGCAGTTTCTACTGACATTAAACTACAACAAACCAAAGGGAATGATCACAAATGTGTTTATTTTAAAATATAATAATATAATGGGTATATACAGTACAGTACAGTACTTTGTTGTTGTTCCCTATGACACTTTTATTTTACTGAAATTATGTCTTTTGCTCCCATATGACATTTTTGATCATGTATGATGTTTGACACTTTTTGGCTGTATTGTACCACACATTATCTGTTTTTTGGGTTCATATTTGCATATTAAATGGATTATAATTGTCTAATTAGTCTCAGGAACAATTTCCACAACATGATTAGTTCAGCTGTATGAGGAATACTCTTATCTGTTTGGTTTTTAGTACTCTAGTGTTATTTAATATGCTGTAGTGTAGTGCAGTGTAGTATAATAATAAACTCGCAGTAGTAATTTATGCACAAAGTACTATCACATGTAGAAAGAAATAGTTAACTCAAAATATAGAAATATACCAATTTCCTGAAGCATGAAACACTGAGAGTAAGAAGATACAATATATTTAAATAGATGGATTGACAAGAAGTACATAATACAGTGCACGTTTGTATTAAGGGGTAGATAAAAATACAAAACTAAATGAATGATTCACTGTAGGCCATAGCAGACATATAGCAGTTATATATAGCAGTGTCTACACTGTCTACATTGCAATGTCTTCTTCAGTCTCTAATGGAATCTTGGTCTTGTCTTTCCTGCAGTGCAGAACAGTGCCTTACATAAAAAGAAACAGCTCTTCCGGGAAGACATTAAACCATGCCAGAAAAAAAAAAATGTAGCAGAAGAGTAACAAATCTGAAACAGAAACACTTCCACATTCGTCTACCAATCCAAGAAGAAAGCAGTTTGTGGGTTTCTGAAGAAGTGGCATGTGCATATGAATCTCCTGACAGCTATCGTCATCCATGCCCAGCAACACAAAGGCAAAGCTGCTGCTCTTCTGCAACACACAGCCATTCACTACCCCGGAGAGTCCTTCCTCCTCCCTTTTGAGTCTCCATCTTTCCCACCACGTACACACTTGGCAAAACAGGAAACAGGAAAACAGGAAAACAGGAGTGGCTCCACTGTCAGAGTTTCTCAATAAACTAAGAGTGACCTTCAGTCAGCGGACAGTTAGCAGTTCTTTTCAGATGTCACTCGAACAAGTCAACCTTGTGGAATTGGATATACATCTGTAGTACTTTTAGTCAATTTGTGACAATTTGTACTCAGCAGTCTGGTTTGCAGTTGAAGAGGACACCTGAGAGTAAATGTTTCTCTTCCTGCTCACCGCCTCTTCTAAAAATCTGCAAGTGAACCAGTATTTAACAAATGCTTCTAAATTTAGCGTCCAGCTGCACTCAGTAGGTACCCATACCTGTTATGATAAATGCAGAGGTATTCAGTTCTACTGTAAGGGAGAAAAACTCATAAAACTGTGTTGGGAATGGGAACACCAGTGGCTAAAAATAACTACTGAGTACAGCAGTGTTAGTATTGAGAGTTGTGATGTGTATTTGTTTACAGAGGATGATCAAGATGTCACTTTTTTAATCATCTTATGCACTGTGTATTATATATATATAAATATTACCATAACCCACAAAATGACAAAAACAAAGACAGTTGGCATTCCTGCATGGCCAGAAAAACTGTGGTGTTCCTCCCTCCCAATGCATAGTTTCAAAGTGTGCACCTCTATTAGGTCTCAGAGCTGTAACAGGACAGCACAGCTCAGAAGATTTATTCACTGCTTCTTATCTTGAAGAAAATATTTTTGCAGTTTGGACTTTGATTATGCTCTCATAAAGTCTACTTGAAAATTATCACGTTCTCAGCATTCTTAATCTTTAAAAATATATATCTGTGTCTCTCTCTGTGTGTGTGTGTGTGTGTGTGTGTGTGTGTGTGTGTGTGTGTGTGTGTGTGTGTGTGTGTGTGTGTGTGTTTTAGTTACACAAAACAAAAACACGTATTAAATTAATTGTAATTTTACAGAACTTAAACCAGTTAATTACTCTGGGCCACTTTTTTCAAACGTATAATGCAATGACACATACATGCAATTTTTAGAATGAGCACTACATGGAAATATACACCAATGGAAATATAGTAAAATTGTGAAAAATGTCTACTCAAAAATGTCTTGATTTGTGGAAAGGACCACAAGTCTGCCGCCAGGGTATGTCATACACCAGATTGGCCTGCATGTCTGTTGACTGAACAGAAAATTCAAATGTAGAAGGTAAAACATTTAATTGACAGTTGTTTCACATTGCAGTACTTCAAAGAAATATTGTTCTCAATGGAAAGCCTTTCTTTTTATGTTATGACAAACCATGTCTTAATTAGCATATTCCAGTATGTTTCAGAATTCCCCATTAGCACAGTTCTTTAAACTTTGATTATAACTCATCGCACGCTGGGGGGGTTAACATATGTACAATTATTCATACTGTCTGTTTGTCCTTGATTTGTATCATTGCAGTTTGCACGGTTCTTCCTCTGTGCATAATTACTTGTATTTCTGTGATCATACTGGACGATGTGTATCCCCTTTATATTTATACAGTCAGGAAATAAAATCATTCAGTTATAACATGGCCTGTAAAAGACCGGAAGAGGCAGCTGCATGTTTCTGACTGTGAACCAGCTGAAAGGTCAGTCACATGATCTCTCTGGGAAAAGACAATTCAGTTAATATCAAAGCTGGCTTGTTGCACAGATAAATTACACACGTTTAAAATAAGTGCATTGTGTAAAAACACAAGTGTTGGATTATAACAAAGGAAAAGATTACGAGCAAAAATGAAAAACATTTACAAATTGAATAGGAGGATGTGGTTTGCAGGTGATAGTTTGCACAACGAATATGATGAATTAGTCAGAGAAATTGGATTAGGGTTTCTTTATTCACCTGTGATTTGTGAAATGTTACACATGTGTAATAGTCCTTCCAGTAAGCATCTGTGTGGGAGTGAAACCGTTCATTTTAACTTTGTGTTATAAAAGATTTGCAGGCATTGTGGTCATCCAAGTAAAATATAGTGTTTGTACCAAGACACAGGAAACTGAAAAAGAAATCTCAGCTGCAGATACACTACACAGTCGAAACTGGTAAAATGGTGCTACAGAATAAGATACAGTATGGAAACCGGATGCAAATCATCCCATCACCTTGTCCCGACCGCCTGTCACCTTCACATGAACTGATGGGATAATGTGGATATTAAAGCTACATGTATCGGTAAAGATATATACCAATATAAAACAATAACACACCCCTTACCAGTCGATATTCAATACTGCTGCTGAATTATACAGATCAAAGAAAACCCCTGGCATCCCCACGACAGCCCGGATTGACCAGCTCAGTATTACTCAGTGCTTCTGCTCTAATCTCCCAGATTGTCCCAGAGCTGCTGCAGTCCAGCCTGTGCTGCAGTCCTCCAGTCCTCCAGTCCTCCAGCCTCCATCTCCAGGCTTTCTGCTGCTGCAGCAAACTCAAGCACAGACACAGAGAGATGCTTGCCTTCCTGCTCGTTTCTGGGTCTATTTGGATTGTGCTAGGTGAGTTTATTCTCATTTCTGCCCTTATATCCGTTGCTGCACCAGTTTAAAGTGTAATGCTATGTGCCATTGCCTTGTGAAACACCGAAGCCAAAGGAAATCCGGGATTTTAAAGCGTGGATACCGGCTTTAGGATTTGGTCACCGGTGTCATCAGACTACAGTGCGGTAAAATAAAACGCGCAGAACTCATCTACCTATAAATAGATATCATTTTTAATTTCGTGGTAGATTTTCTCAAATTGTGTCGTGTGCATTTGAACGTTTTGTCATTTTGTAGCTATATAATTTCCATTGAGTGTCTTTATGTTCTTATAATGACATATATCTCTCTCTCTCTCTCTCTCTCTCTCTCTCTCTCTCTCTATATATATATATATATATATATATATATATATATATATATGTTGATGACATCAGGCGATACCTATACTTATTGTTAATAATATAACGGGCCAGGTTTATGTAACATACTGATGCTGCGACATTATTTCGTGTTACTTTTATTGAAGCAGAATGTCTATATGAGCCCTGCATGCAAGTAATGCACCATGCAATATAGAAACACACAGTCTGATCAAACGAACTAAAATGTTTTACGTTAAAGTTGGAGATGGTTTGGAGATGTCCCGTGTATTTGACTATATTTGACTATATTTACATCGATTTTAGACAATTTAAATACGATAATTGCAGACCCATAGCCTATGGAGATGCCGATGGAGTGTGAGACTGGGCCATAACATTTCTCAGCATAAGCCGCGCATATGGTGCTTACAGACGTTGATCTCTTTATTAATTATATTGAGACTTTCCAATAATAGCCGGAGCAGCATTACGAACGTCAACATTTTTTTTCTTGCTGTCCCCCCCCCCCACACACACACACACAATTTATCTATTTTACAAGGAAATATATTTTAAAGAAATAAATGCACGTTCATGATATTCTTGTATGTACATCGTCTAATAAATATATATAATAAAGTAATTTCACGCACTGGAACAACCAAACGATTGCACCAGTGGAGCTGTCCATGGGCCAGAGTGCTGAAACACTACGAGTGACCTTCCAGTTTATGGGTTTTGAAGTGAAAACTGCTTTATGGTTTACATCCCTAAAGTGTTGTACCTAAATCGTTCACTGTCCTTTTTTTTCCCCTTAAGAATAACATACAGTGTGTTAGAAATCATACTCTTACCGGCATATCTTTCTATGTCCATTTCCAGTATGAAAAATACATATTACAGGGTTGTAATGACTTTTCTCTCAAAATAATAATTCAGTTCTATTTCAGCATTTCTACATAAAAATAACGTTGCCTGATGTTCATTCAGATTTGTGTTATTGTCCTTATTCCTTGTTGTGTCCATATTCATCAAGTTACTGCTCAGACAATTCAAGGGTTTAACTCTGTATAAAGGGAAGGCCATGGCTTCACTGTAAGCTAACATCAAACTCACATTAGTATATTTGAAGTAAATTGCCACTACCTATCATGCTGGGTCCTCCTGTTTGTGAATAGTTGTATTAAATAGGTTATAACTAGATTCATTTTGATTTCTCGTGAAATATTAGATTAAGCATATTGGTACACCAGCTGTGCTTAAATCCATGCAGCTGAGAGAAATAGAAATTGCAAGTGAGCAAATAGACATAATACACAATGATTGTGTCCCTGGATAGGCAAAAACTTCAGAAGCATCTAATCTTTGTTTATCTCTTAAACTACTTTGCTCAGGTTTCAATTAAAACATTTGGCCTTTGAAAAGGGTATATTGGACATGTATTGATTCTAACACTGAGGTGACAAACATATGAACTGTTAGACTAGATCATGGATATAGATACCATGAATACCTATAATAAATAAAAACTTATAATAAAGAATAAATGTATTAGATGAAAAAAGCCATCATCTGAGCACAAACTGGCATTGGGTTACATAGAGGCCACCAAATACATTGTATATATATATATATATATATGTGTGTGTGTGTGTGTGTGTGTGTGTGTGTGTGTGTGTGTGTGTATTTCACATCATGGATTGTTAAACAACCCTTTAACAAAATGGGAATTAACTAGAAGATTAATTTAAACATGGGCAACATTATCCTTCAGATGTTATTGCATGTCCTTCTGCCATTATTTTGACCTTGTCCTTATAGTCAGAGAGAGAATGGTTGTGGGAAACCTCTAAATATAGTCATATGTATCCTGTGGGCTGGACTGCCTCCAGTTTAAGAAAGCCATTTATTTTCATATTTAATTGTTCATATTTTAGGAAGAGGATTTGTTAAGAACATGCTTCAATGCATCAATTACCAGGAAATGGTTCAGTCTACCGCTTTCCTGGTCACATGCTTTGGAAGTGCACTCTGGGTTAAAGAGGGAGGAGGGGGATGGTGAAGAAAGCTTTAGCATTTGCTTTAGTATCTGGTGAGGGTGGTGTGATACGGAGGCCTGCCAAGAACAAACCAGGTCTGCGTTTCCAGCACTCACTGCAGATTTGCATAATCTCTGAGCAGAAATAATCAACAAGTTTTAAAAGGCAATTTGAGAGGTACTGAAAAAGCAGACAATAAAGACTGGAATAATTGCCCCTGCATGATTACTACTCTTCTGTGAGGAACATTTGCTAATTTGGTTTAATTTTAAACAAGTCTTGAAAATATCATAAATATTTACAAGAAAATTCTAAAGCTGGGAATAGCATGATTGTTGTGTTAACTGATTAAAATAATTTTGTAGATAGACATATCTTTCACAGTAAGTTCCATTTCAAGACTTTTACTGTCCTTGATTATAAGGATATCATATCAGTCTTTGAAGATCTATGCAGCAAATAGGCAACAATGCATTTATTTTTCTACCAGAATAATGTCAAATAATGGAAGTTATTGAAAAATATCAATTGTACTACACCTTAGAATTGCCTGCATTATCACAAAACAAATATTTTTGTGTCTCTGCATGTGTCTGTATGTGTTATACACTGTATATAATACTGCTTTTATTCTCCTTACATCCACAAAATAGGTTTATGTATAGAAATCTGTCCATTATGATTATAGTTGCAAAGTTGTTGTTTAATCTGCAGGAAACTAAGCAGCCACAGTGCAGCTGTATAGCTGTGGCAGGGTGGATAGATACGTTCGAAACCCCTGTTGTTTTGTTTTGTTTTGTTTGTGGCTTCTCTTAATACCAGGATGTGTCTGCTTACACAATTCATGCTCTCAATTTTAAAAACATTCCAGATTCTCTTGATAAGAGATGAGAAAAAGATGATATGATGTCTGATCATTTGAAATGGAAAAAAAAACCCTGCAGTGTAACCTCTTAACAAAAGACCCTTTACTAATAGGCTGTAATCCTGCGGTGGTGAAGCCTAATTATTAGTGACGGTTTACAGATGGGAAGAGAAGAGGGATTGCAGCCAAGTGAGATTTCTTTCTTTTTACTACATTAAGCCTATGAAAGTTAGAGCCAGCCTTTTTCCCCCATTCATTAACTGCTAAATTGATCTCAGGATTCCAGTTCTGCTTAACTTTGAAAGAAAGCTGACACTAAAAATTCACTTTGGAAAAAGAAAAAGATCAAATCCTACCTACAGCTGGAACATACTTTTAGGGTATTTAGAAAGAATCCGAGATTACCTGCTGTTGGTTTCCATGTGAAAGTAAGGACTGCATTTGATTAAAGCAAGTTTCACTGCTAAACAGTTGCCTCTACTAATCCTGCTGTAATTAGGAATAGTTCTGTGTTAATTCTCTTGCTAGAATGTTTGGAAGAAGGACGTTGCTTTAACACAGGTAAGGCAATTCTGTGTTAGAGGTGTTTAAGTGTTTTTATTGCACTTTCCTGTTTTGATTTTCCAGTTTGAAGAAAAGCAGCCAGGTTCATGTTTTAGAGTAGTGGATTTCTGCCACTGTTCAGCGAGCATTCCTGAATTAAGGGAGCCCTTTAAAACGATTAAGGACTCATCATCTATCATGAACTATAGGTTTCTAAACATGTTTAAATAATTCAGATTTGTCTGCTTTAAAATCAATAATAGAAATGCATAAAGTCAGCATTTCTACTGAGTATTTTTTATTTGTTTCATTGTAAAGACGTTTAGTAGTTTAGTTAATTTAATTACAGTTTATTTTTACACCTTCATTTACAGTTGTATTTTTGTTTATGTTTTTAATGTTCAGAATGGTTAGAATACATATATTCTGTTTGTTTCAGGTAGAAACACTGGGATACCCGATAACCTTAGACTTTTACACTTTTTATTCATGTGTGTCTGGCGTAGCATCAGGCTTCATCCTATGTCACGTCCCTGGTCAAAAAAATAAGGTATACGAGTTGTAGAGCTGATTTCACACTTTCAAATTAGCACTAGTCATGACTTACCTAGTGTTATTTTAGGTAGAGTACTCTTAGACTAGTGGTAATTGAGGTCTGTGAAACCAGCCATTAGAGAAAGCGCTCGAATAATTCTGTCAAGACTGGGTCTTCCTCTCAGAGCACAGCGCGATTCCCTATCAGGACCCCCTGCCTCGCCACCACTTTCCCATGTGTCATACACTATGCAGCTCTCCTGTATGTATGTTTGGATGTTTATTTGTAAAGGGAGGGAGACAGATTTGCTTCACCATTTTATGATGAGATTTGTCAAAGGTTGTAGTGGTACCTCTTTTCCCTTCATCAGCTAATGCTGTACAGCTCAGAAATGTGATCAATATGCATTCATCTTGCTTCTCCTTGAACTGCTGATTCCACAGTCCTGCTGGCTGTGCAGTTACTGGGTTATTGTGTTCAGTTATTTCTGTGCTTTATTCATTGGAGAATACCTGATATTGACCTATTCCCTGAAAGAGACGTCACTGTTTTTTACATTTTTATCTGGTTTGATGGCAAAGTTTTTTTTCTGTTAAACCCCTGGGTATTGTTTTTATTTAAGCCAGGTTTCAGAATGGTTATCAAGTTTTCATAATTTCTCTTCATCTTTCCTCATTTTGGGAGACTGTAGTTCTGGTGTTTGTTCGCACAGCCTCTTCAGCTCTCGGTGTAAGACACGCATAACAGCCCCTGTGTCGTTTATTGAGAAAATGTCCCAAGATATTTCTGACATCACTGCACACAAACTTCTGCTCCGTGGATGCTGACCTAAATACAGTGTAGTAGCAGTAACAGAACTCGCCACTGAATTGATGTGAATCACAGGAAAGAATAGTGTATGCAATGTCCACAATTAAAATAATTGTATTTCCTTCACTTAAATGAACCCCAGCTATGGATTAGACACTGTGGTTTTGATTTTAATTGGTAACTTGTAGAAGCTCCACACTCTGCTTCAGGATGGCAGTTTAATCAAATTAAAGATAAAACCAGCTGCTGCACTGAGTCATGCCTCCAGTTGTGAATGATTCTATTGACATGTCCTAATCAAATCAAATCTTTGGTCATGGCTACAATTTTCTGTTGGTTTTATTTTTGAAACTGACAGAACAGTTTTTGGAGTTTATTTGTGACAAAGTCATTCCCTCAGTATGTCTTCCCTTCCAAATGAACACAGACAATACCTCTTCAGTGGTTCTTTCTACACAATCTATTTTGTTACCTCAAGGGCCTGTTTTTTGAACTCAGAGAATTACTTCTTATCAAGTAAAATCAGGTCTGTTCCAAATATCCTTCTGATTAGCTTAATGTGAATTCATATGATGTGTGATATTTATATATGGTATTTGTGCATTCTCCTGAGCAGGAAGATTGTGCTGTGCTGCACCTGAACACGTAGTCAGTCAGGTTCGAATATGCTTGAGAGAGGCAATCATTTTGATCCCTGTGGTTTAAGCCTCTGAAATATGTAATTGTTTGGCTACAAAATTGCACTTGGCTTAAAGGGACCATCCATCACTCCTAGGAAATCTGACAGAATCCATGTCCTGTCTGCTGACATCTTTTAAAATATGAATAAGCAAAGAATGAAGCCGTATGTCACTTTCCTCAATGCAATATGCACCATTATAAATTATACATCTTTAACATTTGCAACAACAAAGTCCTTGCTGTCCATATGTCTGTAGCCATCGGAGTGGTTTGTAAGCTCAGACACATTACCATTAAATGTTACATGTGAGATGTTGGAACACTATAAGTATAACTTGACCACTGAGAGGTGTGCGTGTTTGTCTTGTTTTGGGCAGAGATCAGTAACACGCTGATGGAGAAGATGCAGGCCCAGGAGATTCTGCGCAGTCTGCGGTTGCCGGAACTGGATGAGTTCAGTCAGTTCTTCAGTTCCCTCCCTGCATCCACTCTAGTGGGCATTGGAGCTCTCACAGCTGTCATAGCCTACTGGCTGACCACACGGCCCAAAGCCATGAAACCTCCTTGTGATCTCTCCCAGCAATCAAAGGAAGTCGAGGTGAGCTGACGCCCTCTTGGTAATTGCCATTTCGGTTACAGATAACCTTGGCACATACTGTAAAAAAAGCTCCAAACAATCCCAGTGCAGATATTTGCCCACCTATTCTTGATTATTTGAGTTCCTAATCTCTACCTCTAGAGCTTGGTGATTTGTATTACCATCATACTTTGCCACTACTTACTCATTAAATATTTTGTAGCACTGTAAGTGAACAAAGATAACATTAAGTTGACCCGATGCTAGAATATATACTTCTCTAAATTAGTTCTAAATTAGTTCTATTCCTTTTTTCCACTTGAATTGTGTTGATCTCGTGTATGCTTTGTTTTCAGTGCATCTCATTTCACGGTTGGTAATTGGACAGTGTTGTTTTTGTGCAAAACAATTCTGAAACATAGACTGCTGTGAAATGTAAAAAGCCACCAGCACCTTGGCAAGAACATCTTTCTGCCTCCCATCAGTTAACATAGTTGTTTTGTTTTTTTAGGCTTTAGAAGTTCCAGTGTTTTTGATTCCTTCGCTCTCCTTTTCAATGGCTGGCTTAACGTTGTTGGGCAACAGCTTGGTTGCCAAGGCAGCAACTTTGACTCGAGAAAATCATAGAAACTATTTCAAATATTTAAACATTACCATCCAAACTCACAGACGGAATTAGAATCTGTTTGCAGGCACTTGCAACTTGATACACACTGATTTATGAACATGTATCATGTTTTTTTTAATGATAGTGTTTTGTCATCAAAATTACAATGTATATTTTCACTAATTGATAGCATATCTTTTATCTTAACAAATAGCAGTAAAAGTGATACCCTTGAGCTTTGTATATTCAGTAATGTATGTACTAATGTATTTTAAGAAGGAATTTTGTAAACAAAATAGACTATTTGTTACTATTATTATACAGTTTACTTCACCACAATATATGGATTTTTTAACCTAAGGGACAGGAGGAGGACAAACCCCAACTCACAACACTGCTCCAAGCACAACTGATCAGATACAGCCTCCCGCACACACACAAGTATAGATACAACCGAACTAGCTTCCTTTTCCCGATTTCAGTTTCTCACTTCACGTAGTACTGCAACCAAACTCCCTCTTGCAACCAACAGTAAGAAAAACACCTCTCGCCACCTTTTCAGCAGCTCCATTCACCATGTGCCGTGGGGGTTTTTCTCATGGCCAGGAGGTCTTTCCCTCAGCCATGGGGGTTAAGGCCAAATAAACTCCATTTCCATTACTACTACTTTCCACCTACCTCTATATGGGGTGTTCGGATCCCATGAAGTGTAACTTAATGCACCATTAATAAGATTCTCGGTACTGAGGGTTGTTGACAGAATGTGAAAAGGGCACGTGGGCTGAATTTGCAGACTGATTCCATCCAAAGAAAGAGCTTTCCTTGCAGCTAACTGAGCTAAAGAAAACAGTCTTACTAAACATTGTGCTGGAAGATGTCAGAAGCTGTATGTCCTGCTTTCCTCAGTACAGGAAGAGCAATGTTTTGATTTGATTTGAGGCCAATGTGTCAGAGACCTGAAGCAGCGATGTGTCTCTCTACTCCTGTGCAGCACAGTGATGGAGCGCACAGGTCTGTGCTGGGGGACAGTGCGAAGCTGCTGACGCATTATCATGACGATGCCAAGACAATGTACGAGGTGTTCCAGCGGGGGTTGCACATAGCTGGTGAGTATCAGGGATTGACTGGGTAATGCCATGAGGAAGGATGACATCATCGCTTAAATGCCTGATGCAATAGATAGGAAGCAACGGTAGGAGTATGTTGCACTGATCCTGAGCAGGGCGATGGTGGCACTTTAGAAAGGATTAAATTGAGAAATAAGCTTTATTGTTATATTATTTTAATTTAAACATATTAGCTTCTATGTTTTTTTCAAAGTAGATTAAAGGCAGATAGTTCTTGTGTGCACAATGAATAGCAGTCAGCTATTGTTAACATCAAATCGAGGCATGCACACATATATTATATATTTAAAAACTCTAGATTACTGAACCCGTGATCCAAATTTTGCAGTGTTCTTCTTGTCCTCAATGGCTTATTTTACATTCAGATACTGTTTCCAGACTTTTTTGTCCTTCTGTTTCGTTTGAAGGTGACGGGCCTTGTTTAGGCTCTAGGCAACCCAAACAGCCATATCAGTGGCTTTCATACAAGGAGGTGAGTGAACATGTTTTTTGATAAGGTGCAGTCCTGCACAATACACACATTCTGCAATATGTTTATGAGGTAAAACAGTATGAAGTATTACATTTGGCAATATATTTAAGGCTGTTTCCCAAGGCTCTAAAATCCTGACCACAAAGTAATCAAAATAATATTCTGAATGGTTGTATTGATTTGCTTTGTTGTTGTTGGCTGTAGTAGTTAAATGCAGATCATTTATTGTCATTCTGTTTAATTAAATGAAAAATCCTTCACTCAGTCCATTCCTGAGTCCAACTCTTTAACCTATAAGAAGGGGTTTTAAAAGGCTGATGCTCAGCTGTGCTGGTGATGGTTCGGAGGCACCTGTGTCTTTAGCTGTCCGGGATGCCTTGTAGAGTTCACATGAGCAATGCTAATATGTTCAGATATAATCATTCTGAGAATGATGTCATTGGGATTAGGATAATGCAGTCAGAATTATGCAATATTTTTGTCTCACATCCAGGAGACCGCATTATTGCTTTATCTTTGGGTTGGCTTATAGCATTATTCTTTCATCAGAGGAAATGTAGATTGTTTGGCAAATGCATACTATCTCAAAATATTATTTACAAATGCTTGCTCTACAGTAGTGTTTTAACAGGGAAATATTCAGACATCACACTGTACACCCAGTACGTGTGGATTTGAAGAATATAGGTTGCAGTTTGTAAGGTTTTTTTTTTCTGAGCTCCAGTATGTAACAATTACACATTGTATTTTGAAACTCAACTCTCAGATCTCAAATGACTGTCCCAGATCATTGATCAGAAACATGGTAGATCAAACTCTTCTTTAAAAATATATTTAAACCCTCTAGTGTGTAAAAGGGTTAAATGCCAGTTAGCTCAACAGCAGGTGAATTAAAAACAATTAAGCAGATTACTTTAAAGCCACGAGGATCAAGTGTTGTGTTTACAGGAAGAACACAGGATAAGTTTTGTCTTCAATCTTTTTCAGTTCTGAGCAAAGTAAGCATGATTATCCTGCTGGATGCTTTTACAAGGGAAAATATAAAACTTCAACCTACTGTGTCCTTTAACTGGGCACTTAAAATAAAATATTCATGTTAATTAACTGTTTTCTTCTCTTTAATCCCGAGGTAACCACTAGGGCTGAGTACCTGGGGTCAGGTTTGATTTTCCAAGGCTGTAGGCCATGTCCAGACCAATTCATTGGGGTTTTTGCACAAAACAGGCCTGAGGTGAGGATTTGTCTTATTATCAAATCATTTACCACACATACCTAGGAAGATAAGAGTATAGACTTTAGATTTGGAGAGATTGTGCTATAGTGCATGACCTGTCACAGTTATTGTATAGTGTATGCAGATATGAATGCACACTTTTGAGAAACAATTCGGATAAAAGACTCTTAAAGACCTTTGTTGTGTTTTGTGTGTGTGTGTCCGTTGTTGTGTTAATAGTGGATTATTTCCGAGCTGGCCTGTTACACGTACTCTATGGTGGTTGTACCACTTTATGACACTTTGGGACCAGATGCAATTCGCTACATTATCAACACCGGTAAGAGACATAACCCCACCCTGTCCATAGTCCACGTGCATATTATGCTGTGTATTTATGCTTTGTATATGGTTGTTCATTTAATCTATTCACATAACTCCCTTCCCATACCTTAATTGTCTAATTATGAACAGGTGAAGTGGATAGTTATATTGGTATTAAACAGGAGTAAGGAGTATGAACACAAACAAGAACAGAATACATTTCATTCCTTAAGCTCAGCTGTTAAAGAAGATAAAAATAGAAATTAAAAATCCCCCAATCCCCCAAACTTTCATGCATTGAATAAAATGCTAAAATTATATGTGTCACTGTGTTTTTTAGCTACTAAGCATAGGATTTCAAAGTAAAATTCAATGCCAAGCATGTGAGTAAAACATCTTTATTTGAAAGGAAACATTTTTTAACATTTGTTTCTTGTTTGTTTGGCATTCTGTTAGCTGAGATCTCCACAGTTATATGTGACAAACCAGAGAAAGCCCAGGTACTGCTCGAGAATGTGGAGAGACAGGAGACTCCCGGGCTCGAGACTGTTATCTTGATGGACCCCTTTGACATACCCCTGGTGGAGAGGGGACACAAATGTGGGGTGCACATTCAGTCCATAAAGGAAGTTGAGGTAGGGACCCAGACACCATTTGGGTAACTAGGTGAACCATATGTAGATAGGTAAATGCTAGATCGATTTATCAGATGCCAGGTCTGTTTGTCTGATTACAGTATGTGCTTCTTTTACTTTTCAATTATTCTAACTTATTGCAGTATTAAAAGAAAACTTTATCAATGGTGTTTCGGGTAATTTGAAATCTTTGGGAATAACATTCTCAATATTAATAGTAAAAAGGTACAACAATTAATGAAAGATCAGTTATTATACAATTTGTATATGGCAACTGTATTGTTTGTAAATTGTATTGCTGCTGAAGTGTTCTCGGAGTTCTGGCAATGAAATCTGTCCCTGTAGGTCTCTGTCACCGCCAAACCTTGTGGAAAACACTGCCGAGTCTGAACTTTGTTATTTGTGCTGCTGACTTTTCCTTTGAATCTGTCTTCGGTGCTCCTGGCAATGATGCTGAACTTTTTCTTCTCTGCTTCTTTTTTATCTCATCCAGGCTTTAGGAAGAACACACCACAGAGTTCCTATGGTAAGAACGGCCTACCTGATAATCTTCCACCTGATTGAAGTTGACTAGAATAGGAAAGCAGGCTCACAGGCAAATGTTTCCATACAAAATTGCACTACCCCTCTGCTTCAGTCCTGCCAAAATCTCAGCTGGCTCACTGAGTATATTTATAACCTAGCAGGCCCATATACCAGTAATATTATCCGGTTCAGGGAAGGAAGGACATGCGCAGGGAGCATTCAGACACCTGAACATGATTCCTTTAATCAGTCTCAGCGAATGATGTGTTCTTTGTGGGATTCGGTTTTTTATAACTTTCATGTGTGTTTATACTGTGCATCGGCCATCAAGTGTTAAGAAATAAATGGTATGATGACAATGTTAAGAACGACTCCAAAACTCTCAGGAAAAAAAATTAAGATTGTTTTGACCAATATTTTGTTCCATGCCCTTTGTTCTTGATAAACAGAACTGAAACAGTATGTGTGACATTTATTTTTACACGTATGTTTAGCCACATCATGTCATCATCTTAATTCTCAGCACTGGTCATGACAGAATGTCTATTTTCATTCTGAAATTATTTTCTGTATGTTTTGTGGTGCGTATTTTTTAAATATGACAACATTAAAACTATCATATCTGTATATATACGTACTTACTTTCTTTCAGCCTCCTCAACCAGATGACCTGTCTATTGTGTGTTTTACCAGTGGCACAACCGGTATGTGTCTCTCGCTTTAATCTGATATTTGGGAGCTCGGGCAACCCCAATAAACGTATGTAGAAGAAGGTAAATACAGTTTATTTTGGCCTAGACTCACTTGACTGAGGGAACGATGTCCTGGCAATGAGATCCCCCCTACAAGGTGGAATGAGCCGAGTTGCTGCTGCAAAGGCGGTGTTTGGGGTGGAGGAGGGATGCAAAGTGATGAGTTCTGGGAAAGTACATGTTGCTGGATACATATGCTTGGGAAGGTAGAAGTCAGGTGTGAGATTGGGGTTGTCCTGTTCCCGAACCTCAGTTTAAAACTCCATTAACTGAAAGAATTTGAATGATTTTGTTCTGTATTGTGCAATGCATGCAATAACAATCTCTTACATTATAAACATGACTTTACAGTCTTTAATTTACATTATGCAATTAGTCAGTTTATTTTACCCTGTGTAGTTCATAATTTATATTGCCAACCTACAAATCGAAGCGGAAACATCTTGGGGAGACCTTCGTCCAACAGTGGATTAATTTAGGGTGATGATAATGATGATATATATTGTTTAATGTTGAATGTTGTATGTCAGAAAAGTGTGCTTGATTCATGACATTTCATAGATCTATAGGATACACAAGTGAACCACACAAACATGCAAAATCTTATCAGGTAAAATTAGTCAAGAGTGAAAATAGAGTAGTACCTGCACAATTCCATATATGCGTCAATAAATGTTTTATTAAACCAGAGACAAATAAAAAGTCTATTTTCACATTTCACAGGTATCTGTACTCTGATTAAACATGAGTTTTGATCTGAGACACAGATAACGAGGGAAAATGATTTATATTTGTTTTCCCAGGAAACCCTAAAGGAGTGATGCTGACTCACGGGAATGTAGTTGCTGACTTTTCCGGCTTCCTTAAAGTGACTGAGGTAGGTGCCCATGGAGAGAGATTCTATCAAGCGCTGACAAAGAATGAGCATTTGCCAACACGAGCTCTTCGAAGACAGCAGAATAAATTCTCCTACAAGCTATTCTTCACCTTCCTTTTCAACAGCATTATATTTTCTGTAGGTTATATACATTTAAAGACATCAATATTATTTACATTTTTCATGATTTCTGCATCTGTACTTGAATTCCTCTCCAGTTTTGAAGAGGAGCAATAACACAGGAGCAGATTTTGTAAATGGAAGGTATTTCCTTTTTAAGATTCCTTCACAGTTCACATGAAACAAATACAGATATTACCCTGAAATGTGCTTTTAACTACAAATAAAACTACAATTACAACTACAGGATTTGCTTATGTTATTTTTGTACCTAACTCTGGCACTAACCCTGCTGCAAAGTAGGTGTGACTACAATCATAACTATATTTCGTCAAGTCATTACGAAATGACTGTGCTGTTGAAGTTGAATGTGAGACACAGTAGTCTCTCAGTGCCTTTTTCAGTCTGTCTGGGGAAATGGTTAAAGATTGTAAGAATACCGTAGATACTGTTCTATAAAAAGTGATTTGCTTTTTATAATAACAAGACCAGTAATCTGCCTAACCACAACATTAATATCTGCTTTGTGCCCTTCCTTCGCAGTATCATCAACTTTTTCTTACTTTACTATGTTCTGTACGCTAAAGGTAAAGTTGCCAGTTTTCCTTAAGCTGTAGATACTAATAACAATACAAAAATACTTAAAAAAAAAAAAAAAACGTTTAAAAAGTTAAAATATATGAAAATGAAACATATACTTATGGATCTCCGAGAGTGTAGTTTCTAGTGATGTGTGTGTTGTTCAGAAGTACCACATGCATTTTGGAGATCAACAGATTGTCCATACCTTTCACAGAGACTCGCAGCTTTATTGAGCGTTTAACCTCGACAGAACTTTACTAAATTCCTTCTCCTCCATATCCTGCTCCGGCCTACAGAAGCGGTTCTTATACGACTCTTTTTATTTTCTCGAATATCTTGTATCATTTTACTCTTTCTCTCTTTTCTTTTCTTTTTTCTATTCTTTTCTTTTCTTTTTTTTTTTTTTTACTATTTTCTTACAATTATTTTTTCTGTCAGTATCTCTCTCCTTTCTGTCTCCCATGCCCTCGCCCTGGCTGCAGAAAGTCATCTTTCCCAGACAGGATGATGTTCTCATCTCCTTCCTGCCTCTTGCTCACATGTTTGAAAGACTCATCCAGGTAAGGAGCTCAGTCTAACCTGGCCTTGCATGGCCCACCTTCCTTTGTTTTCCAGACCCATTGGTCTCCTATAAGCCAAGATGCGCACATTTCCTACTTGACTTTAGCACACATGTTTGAAAGGATGGTCCAGGTAAGATGTTTGTAATGTGCCAGAGCCTACTTGATGTAGTGATCTTTTTTATTATTGATTTTGGCTTTAGGTTTCCTGACCATGATCATTGCTGCTGTTCTGTACAGATTTAGCTTTATCAAAACATTTCTGCATCCAATAACTAATGAAACATCTGAATCTGATAGTATCAGTGACCTTGCTGTGCAAAATTCTTAGTGAGTACTATTTTCCTAACTGGTAATTTAGCTCCTGTTGAAAACTGTGTTCTACAGTAACTGCATCCGTTTGATAAAGTAATTGGCAAGGAGAACTTGATGACTTTTCCATTTTGACCAGGTTTGAACCGACACTCTCTGAAAGCAGCAGTGTGTGGTTATCTGTGTGTCGGGCAGCATTGTTTTGCCTCAGCTGAGACTGAGAGATATAGTTTCAGGAAGTGAACACACACCCTTCCTGTGGTTAATTCAGGCTGGAAACCCGTTTGTGGGCTTGTTCCTGTTCTGGATCTTCTCCTGCTTCATACTGCCCTGTCAGCAGAGCATGAGGAATGAGGAACAGTTTCTGCTCTCCTTCTGGAATGCAATTTGGAAACCTAACATATATTTCAACACACATACTTACATGCAGACACACACACAGACACACTGCACTTGATAATCCTTCCATTGTGAACATACTATTGAATGGGACTGTCAAAACACAATGGCCTAAAACCCATCTTACATTCCCTTATATTGTCTATATACACTGATCAGCCATAACATTATGACCACTGACAGGTGAAGTGAATAACACTGATAATCTCGTTATCATGGCACCTGTCAGTGGGTGGGATATATTAGGCAACAAGTGAACATTTTGTCCTCAAAGTTGATGTGTTAGAAGCAGGAAAAATGGGCAAGTGTAAGGATCTGAGCGACTTTGACAAGGGCCAAATTGTGATGGCTAGGCGATTGGCTCAGAGCATCTCCAAAACTGCTGCTCTTGTGGGGTGTTCCCGGTCTGCAGTGGTCAGTATCTATCAAAAGTGCTCCAAGGAAGGAAAAGCAGTGAACCGGCAACAGGGTCATGGGCGGCCAAGGCTCATTGATGCACGTGGGGAGCGAAGGCTGGCCCGTGTGGTCCGATCCAACAGACGAGCTACTGTAGCTCAAATTGCTGAAAAAGTGAATGCTGGTTCTGATAGAAAGGTGTCAGAACACACAGTGCATCGCAGTTTGTTGCGTATGGGGCTGCGTAGCCGCAGACCACTCAGGGTGCCCATGCTGACCCCTGTCCACTGCTGAAAGCGCCTACAATGGGCACGTGAGCATCAGAACTGGACCACGGAGCAATGGAAGAAGGTGGCCTGGTCTGATGAATCATGAGTTCAAGGTGTTCACTTGTCCTCCAAATTCCCCAGATCTCAATCCAATCGAGCATCTGTGGGATGTGCTGGACAAACAAGTCCGATCTATGGAGGCCCCACTGCGCAACTTACAGGACTTAAAGGATCTGCTGCTAACGTCTTGGTGCCAGATACCACAGCACACCTTCAGAGGTCTAGTGGAGTCCATGCCTCGACGGGTCAGGGCTGTTTTGGGGGCAAAAGGGGGATCTACACAATATTAGGCAGGTGGTCATAATGTTATGGCTGATCGGTGTAATATGCCACTAATCTTAATAATAGTAATTAAATGTGAATTTAATGTTGTTAATGTTTGCTGTTATTTTTCTTTCAGTGAGGATTAAGATAAATATATACCAGAAATATTTTAATGCATCTTGAAGGACTATTATTATCGTTTTTATATTAATTAAATTCAATAAATTCAATTTCTACAGCTGTTAAAATCACAAGTAATATTTGTTTTCATATCTTACATTATTACAGCATTACACTTAAAAATATATATATCAAAAACCATCTATATATGTGTTTTAAGATGTAAAAAGGAATAGAGTACTTTGAATTCAACATGGTTTCTGCACCTCACAGTGTAATGTGTGAGTAGACTGAACTTGTATAATAAATACAAGCTCAGGAAGCCTCTGTGCACCTGCCTGGGAGGTTAAATAAGCACTTACAGCTGAATTTACTAAAGAACGCCATCTAGTGATTAGATTGATCAGGATAAGCACTCTTCGAAGGTGCTGCATTTTCAACTCCTTACCCTTTAGATATGAAAACAAAAGTTACATTTTTCTTCACAGAATGGTGTGCAAGTAACTATAAATAAATACAATGCGAGAAAGTTTGAACATAATTCACTATGCTGGGATTTGTTTTCTCTTTGTGTTCTGCCCAGTCTGTAGTGTACTGCCATGGTGGGAGGATTGGTTTCTTCCAAGGAGACATCAGGCTTCTGTCAGATGATATGAAGGCACTTCGGCCCACAATCTTCCCTGTGGTGCCCAGGCTGCTTAACAGAATGTATGACAAGGTGAGTTGGGCTGTCTCCCATAACATCCCACTTTTATGCGAATTGCTCTGTCCAAAATAACCTATGTCTTACCATGTCCAATGAAGTTATCAGTGCTTTTGTGCATTGCCAGTTTGGCCAGAAGAGCCACCTAGAAATCAATGTTTCTCCTGTTTTACAGATCTTTAGTCAGGCCAATAACCCTGTGAAGCGCTGGCTGCTGGATTTTGCCGCGAAGAGAAAGAGTGCTGAAGTTCTCAGTGGTGTCATACGGAGCGACAGTGTGTGGGATAAGATATTCTTTAGAAAAATACAGGTGGGAAGATATCTTTACCATAAGATTTGCATTACACTTGTTTGAGGATCTGAGCCACACTATAGTGACGTTATGTGCAGCTGAAGGTTGTCTTTCCCACGTTATTCGTTATTTTGAGCAACAGAGGAGAGAAAGAGTTCAGAGGAAAATTCCCCACAACCTGTTTTTACAATTCCAGTTTTGACACCAATACTCTTTTCCTGATTATGGATTTCTGCCCATACCTCGAGCAGGAATGTGTGAACAGACCAAAGGATATATTTGTGCTTGGAGAAAAGCTAACTGAAGAATTAGTATGTTATTAGGTCTTTCATTTATTCAGAAATGTCCACCAAAGTAGCCAGTTTTATTATAATGAAGGTATATATTGATTCCAATGGTGCTTTGTTGTTTGTGTCATCTGCCTGACAGGATAGTCTGGGTGGGAGGGTGAGGATGATAGTGACAGGGGCCGCTCCGGCATCTCCCACCGTCCTTGGTTTCCTGCGAGCCGCTCTGGGCTGTCAGGTGAGTATAGGCACATCCAAAATAAGGCTGTCTCCCTTCAAATCCCACCGTTAATATAAAAACCTTGGAATTCATTGTGCTTTGGTTAACTTTTGCAAAGGGATTTATATATACATAGGAAAAACTTACCTGAAAGAGAAGGAACACAACCTAGGCAGTCCTGACATGTGCTGTATTTTGTGTGTCAGGTCTACGAGGGTTATGGGCAAACCGAGTGTACTGCTGGGTGTACTTTCACCACGCCTGGAGACTGGACGTCAGGTGAGATGGTTTTTAGGTCAACCTATACACCCTAGCATGCCAAGGATGTTACAAATAAGGGGCTTATTGAGAAAGAAAGTGCTGTTGACCTTTTGTTTCTACTTTCTGTGCACTGGGGGCAGGCCTAAGCCCACTGAACCCAAAGTCAGACAGTTAATTATTAATAATCTGTAAACAGACGTATAAAACTTTCCATCCTCCCAGCAGTGCAGATGCAAACTTTCCGGATATTGCAGTCTTCTATCTGTCGAGCCTGATTGAACCCACATCCTGTTCTTCATTGTAAACAGTGCCTGTGATAAAAAGCTGAAAACAAGCATTTACAAGTCATAGATGCATTCTTTAACATACTCATATACCCATTCTACAGTTTGCAATTTGCATTTTCACGGTTGTGTTTTTCTAAATAATAAGGGTCTGTACCAGTTCATTGTCACACCCTTTTCCTCCATAGATAAAACTGCAGCATATTTAAAGATTAATGTAAATGTGATGCAGGTATGGGGGGGAGAAAAATCAAATACAACCAATTTATTTTTCAACTCTCGTAACAGAAATGGGAGTTCATTTTTCTTTGGAGTATGAAAGCTGTAAAAGTAATCTTGTTGACCTATATGGTGGCATATTGTTGTTTAAACAAACCATGTATGTGCAAAGGTGGGGCATTTGAAATAAATGCCATTATCTGAATCACTATTCAAAGTATGTAGTTGGTCTGCTGTTGCTATGCGGAAACTGTTAGGAAAAAACATATTTCTAAAAAGCCTATAGCTGGCAGACATCCACTGACACTCCCCTGCAATTGTCTAATTTATTTAATAGTTTTTTTAAATAGTATGTTTCATTGACTTCCATACCAAGACATGTAAACTCATCCCAATTCTCCCAATTCAATAACTCTCTGACATGTATTGTGCAAGAAGCAGAGCAGACAATAGCTGAAGAGTTTTCTTACACAACCACCAACATTATCAATAAGCGTGAAGGCAATATTCAATAATGCAGTGTTACAGTTGGTGATTTTTAACAAACCGTTCTTTCAAAAAACAAAAACACCTTTGAATGGGTGCCCTTAATTTGCTAGTTTTTTTCAGGATTCACACATCCCATTTTCCTCACTATTGTGCACAGTTCAAGAAAGGTTTTTGACACATTATGAAAGTAACACTGTTGAAGAGTAAAGGAACTGATTTTCAATTGGGAAAACAAATGACAAATAGTTCCTGAAATGAAGACAAATATAAAACATGCAAAAATATATATTCAACTTAAATTGATAGCTATAATTTAATGTTGTTCAGAAACATATTTATACATGTTTAAACACAGAAGCACAATAAAGAATAAACACAAAAGTCAACTTTTAAGCTACCCTTAGAACAATGCAATGTTTTCATATTAAAATTACTAAACTACTCCCCCTTGTGGTTTTATACATAACTTTTGTGAGTATTGTCAGCACCATACCTTTCTGATATTATTGTATGGAACACATGGGACTAAAGAAATTAAATACAATCATGTCTTTTAGAATTTGAATTTTAAAAAGCCTTCCAGAGAATGCAAATTTGAGTCTTAACAAATAAAATGACAAGTTCATGTTCATTTTCTTCCCCCTTTATTCCAGGTCACGTTGGTGCACCGCTCCCCTCTAACTTGATTAAGCTGGTAGATGCAACAGACATGAATTATTTTGCTTCAAAAGGAGAGGGAGAGGTGAGATCAATCATCACGCTTTTAAACATCTGCAAATGATCCCCTTCTTCTGTGTCATTCTTTACATTCAAGCATTCAATTACTTTAATTTACAAATGGATGTTGCATGCTTAGAGAAGAGTCAGGACATGTAAAGAATAGATCTGTAGGATGTACAAGCCTCTCTTGCCATATTTTCTCTGACTAACCCTGTCAGCATCATCCATGTAATCACAGTGCTGAAGGCATCCATGTTTTAGCTTTTTAGCGGCCATCATGCTAATTAACGATTGCAGTCTCGAATCAGGCAGCTGAATGAGCCGTCTGTCATATTACAGGTGTGTGTAAAGGGGCCGAACGTGTTTAAGGGCTACCTCAAAGACCAGGAGAAAACCGCGGAGGCTCTCGATGGAGATGGATGGCTGCACACTGGGGACATTGGGAAGTGGTTGCCTGTGAGTCTCCTGATCTCATCAGCATCAGTAATCATGCTGGCTTAGTTTCCATGTTCCGTGTTTCAGCAGTTCTGCCGAATTGCCGTGTTGCTGCTCACATGTTGAATCTACATTTGCAATGAGAATATGAATCTGAAACCAAACCATAAGTATGTACATATTTTATATTAAAAACTGTTCATTTCTCTATGTATGATAACATTCTCATTTAGTGACACATTTGGGTATTTCATTTTACTACTGAGTATTCTCCACAGTGTCTGGGTTGTTTTTTCTTACCATTGTACTTTTGATGTACAGTATTTTTGACTCACATCCTGACAACTTTGATTTGTTCACTGCTAATTTCACTTTTTTTTTTTCAAGAATGGTACATTGAAAATAATTGACCGCAAGAAGCATATCTTCAAACTGGCTCAGGGAGAGTATATTGCCCCAGAGAAAATTGAGAACATCTACATCCGCAGTGAACCTGTGTCACAGTTGTACGTCCACGGGGACAGCTTGCAGGTACGTCTCTTGGCATGCCACCAATGCATGGAAAAACATGTCCCAATGACAGCCTGACACATTTTCTTTAAAGCCTCAGAAATGTTTGCTCAGAGTTGTTCATTGTTGTCATTATGTGCTCCATATTGTTGTAATTACTCCCCCCCACACTAAAAATACCTGATTTTCCAAAGTTGATAAATGATTTACTCATGATTAAGAGCTGTCTGAATATAGTTAATTACTTTTGACTTGTTTTTCCAATAAAGAGGTAAAAGACAAGAGCTCTTTTCTCTTTTTATTAAGTTCAGTTACATCTTTTGTTTGTTTGTTGTGTTTCTCTGTAGTCCTGCCTTGTTGGGATAGTTGTACCTGATCCTGAAGTAATGCCTGCCTGGGCAAAGAAGAAGGGTTTTGAAGCTTCCTATGGAGACCTGTGTAAAAATAAGGTATTCCTATGTTACTTGATATCTTTTCACTTGCATCTGTTCAAAACTGTTTTGAAGGGTCAAGGGGTTCTCTAGTCTTCATTCCAACTCAGACCGCCAATATTTTGATGTAGTCATCTGTTTTGTCCAGGTCTTAACCAGTTCTTAAATGTAACTGTCAAAGCTGTAAAATGACGACCCAGCATGTAGACTGTTCAGACAAATTTACTGGATGGTAGTTGGAGCTGAAGTAGTTTATTTTGGTCTGTTGTACTCCCAAAGAATATCACTGTTCTGTTGCTCTGGGTGAAAACAGCTTCATCATGATTGTGGCGGAAATAGGAAGCAGACGATCAAATGGATATTTTGTTTTAGGAAACCAGCATGCCATATATGTCACATACAGAGGCTTGGTAAATTAGGATAATATATTTATGTCAAACCTGATAAGTCATTGTGACACACACATCACACTGGTTTCTTAAATGTTTAAAAGATTCATAACAATCTATATACATATGTATATATAAAAATCCATCCATCCATTTTTGAAACCATTTATCCTGGTGAGGGTTGCAGGGACGCCAATCCCAGTAGGCATAGGGTGCAAGGCAGGAATACACCCAGGATGGGACACCAGGCCACCGCTGGGCAACACACACAAACACACACAGACCTACAGGGCAATTTAGCTTAGCCAATCAACCTAACCTGCATGTCTATGGATGGTGGGAGGAAACCAGAGTGCCCCGAAGAAACCCACACGGACACGGGGAGAACATGCAAACTCCACACGTATATATATAGGTCTTGTACTTTCATACCTGGGGCCAGACAGACATTACAATACAACCCTCCATCCTGAACCTACTGTACATATCACACCAGCACACCCTGTTCCTTGAGAACCTACCATTTTTACATATGCCTATAATGTAACCTCCTTAATCAGACTCTGATAGTGTATGTGTTTTACTTGTGAAGGAGGTGAAGAAAGCAATAATGGAGGATATGGTGCGCTTGGGAAAAGCAAGTGGCCTACATTCGTTTGAACAGGTGAGTAATAATGAGCTGACATAACATTTCATTAGCCCGGAAAAGACCAGAAAAATCTGATTGCTTATTCTAATGAGACTAATAAGACAAAAAGTCAGGGATGTGTAACAGCAGGATATCATCTCTGTTTTGCATTTGATTCAAGATAAGACAAAATAAAATGAATCGTTAAGGTACTGAGCTGTAGAGGAACATTCATGCCAATACTCTCGACGTTTTAGCCTGACTGAACATATCAGCCCACTTATAAAGACTGAAGTGATTCCAGTGACGCATTCCTGACACTGACAGTCACACTGTGTCCAGACTAACGCAGCCTTTCTCTTCCGCTAGGTCAAGGATATCTACATCCACAGCGAAATGTTTTCAATACAGAACGGACTCCTGACACCGACGTTAAAGGCAAAGAGACCAGAACTGAGAGAGTTCTTTAAGGAGAAAATAGAGCAGCTGTACGCCAACATCTCGATGTAAATGAAACATGCACATGCCCTGGTTTCAGAGACTATTAGCAATATTGCTGTATATAAACCACTTGTCCTTAACTCTTCATTTATAAAAGAAAACACACAAATGCACAGCATACAACTGTGAACAAAGAAAGAAGAAAAATCTGGTTCTATTTTTAACTTCTGAAGTCAGCGATGGCGTTATCTTACGAGCAACTTTCTCTCTGGAACCCGAATGTGGTACAGTATAGCTAAGACCAAATTTGATTTATCCCCAACAACAACTTGTGCTCTGACCATTTTTTTTTTTAAGTTGGGTGATTTTTTTTTTTTTGTGCACACCAAAAAACATGATTTTGATACGTACATCAAAATGAATCTATTAATCCACTCAATTTAAAACATGAGTGTAGACGGAGGCTGAAGGACTTGCACTAATAGCAGGCCCCAGGCTGGCTTGGCCAAAGACAAATTCTGGGTTATAGGTTCACGGTAAAAGGCACTGCAGTCTCTTACACTGCAATTCTAATACACTTAAGATCTTCAAGCTCCACTGAATAATGAAACCAGAAAGGTTCTACTCAAATTAAAATCTGGGTTAATGAAGACCTTTCTTATAACTGAGATTCGCACAACCCGAAAGTATTTCCATTCAATTAATATAAAAATGGAAGAAATGTTCAGCAAACATACTGAAAAGGTCTTCTAAGTGTAGGGAGAAGTGTGATTTCAAGTGTATCAGTAATATATGCAGCTGGCAATAAGCAAAATATTTCCTGATATCACATGATAACAGCACTAGGAATGGATGGGAGTTATGTAACGTAAAATAAAGATACATTCTGAAAAAAGATACATGATCTTAATTTATTCTTTGCACCTCTTCAGGAGGTGTAACAGTATCTACGTAAAACTTGAAGTGAGTGTACTATTACTAGTGTAAAGAATATGTATTTTAACATGGGGGTGTGTTTTTTCCTATGTGTTGCTGTGGATTGAAACAATACAAATGACTCATTCAAATACATCTTGTTTCAATGGTGGTCCGCTTTTTTTTTTTTTTTACACATAGTTAAAATGTTCTCTTAAATGCAGCATACATACTGATTGCTGAAAGTTGATATCATAGTGAAGCATCAAGTAATAAGAAATAGATTTGATGTATGAATTAATCTACATCTCTCCACAATGACTGGAAGACCCCCGCCCCCGTCCCCCCGTCCCCTTGCCCCCCTATCTCTTTTGTACTGTTGTATTCTCAGTCCCTTCCACTTTCACCTTCAGATTTCAGTGGGAAGGTTACCTCTAATTAAGATGCAGATATTGTTTCTCTTACTGGACGCAGGTCAGGGACTCTCAAGGACAAAACAGCAGTAGGAATTCCATGGATTTCAATCTCTTCCAAATGATTTACTGTTGTAAAAATAGCTTGTCTGACCTATTCAATTCCATTGTCTTAATTTAAAGTTGAATAGATTAGTATCTGTTGAGGACAATTTTGTACACCAAACCTTATTTCGTTTCTCAGCAACATTTCAGAGAATGGTTGCATATTTTCATAAATGTAAATAACGAAAAATACAATGAAAACCACAGTCAGTGAACATATTTAAGGATTTGGGGGAAACAACCTAATTTCAAATTGGAAACTGTGATTACTGTAATTTAAGATCAGGGTGTTTTATACTTTCTGGTGAAATATATTATTTTCCAGCTTATTGACTTGTTTCCCTTTGGAAATCGCTTGTTGTTGTTTTTAATCAAATATTGTCCTGAGGTGTTTATTTATTTAATGTGGCACAGATTATGACGTGTAAAATAATGACCACAGAACTAAACCCTTTACTTATATTCTGTAGGTATGATTTATTTTCCATGTCAATCGTGACTTGCTTAAGTTCAGTATCTTTCAAAAAAGTAATATTGCAACTACTCTGAAACCTCTTTTTGTTTTTCTGGTGAAGTTGCTGAAATGATTTTTGAAATTAATTTCTCAGGGCTAAAGCAACATTAATCTCCCTTTCTATTCTTCACAATTAATGTATTTCAGTCCAAAGTAGGGAAGCAGTGTTGTGTGAAGGGACTGGGGATTATCAAAATCCTCTTTGAAAGAAAAATAAAACACATATCTAACATTCAATGGAAAGCACTGAAATTTATATTGAGTAAAGAATAAAATTGAGATGCCCATATTCCATATATCTGACCTTTGACACAAGGAATCAATAATTCAATAAAACATGAAACCCATGTACAGGTATGAAAACTATGTTTGTATATTGTACATTTAAGCGCACGCATGTTTGTACAGTTCTCCTGTGATATGAATGTAAAAAGAGAAGATATTGAAAGCAAGATTTGTGCATGGCAAACTAAGCCCAGCCTTTAAACATGTTTCTGGGTGCCAGGTGACATGCTGGAAGAAAAATGAAGAAAAAAAAGGACTAAAACATCAAACTGATGAATGTATTCTTAAAAAAAGGAAAAAGCATGAAGTGCAAGATATTTAAACCAACGTGTATATAGCATCTGTAAAAATGACCAAGAGTAAATAAAATGTCTTATACATATATAGATGATTTTTTTAAATAATTTAGTTAACCACATTGCATGAAACAAAAAAGAGTTATCATTATACGTACTACAGAATGTTTTTCTTTTGTTTTATTTTTGTAATCCTCTGCAATGAAATATATTTGCAATGTCCTTATGAAAACGCTTCTAAAGTTCTATGAAGGCAACAATTCCATATGGTACAGAAGAATTCTATTCAAAACTAGTTTGCAGTGTTTTATAACACAGTTAAATGAAAGTTATGTAAGTTGGGGGGCAAAAAAAAAGAGATATTATATTTTATCTTGTGGAATGGAAATACATTTACATTTAACAGCCAAAGCTGTAATTTAATTTGTAGAGCTTACAGTTAAATAAACGTGAATCTCAAACACCTTTTCTGTCTGTTTCCTTATTGAGAAATGTATCTTTTAAATTCCTGTGTTAAAACAGCTGCATAATTTGCTGGGATTAAGTGTGTGTGTATTAGGTGAAGCTAGCATGTATGTATGTATGTATGTATGTATGTATGTATGTATGTATGTACTATGTCTATATATCTATCTGTCTGTGCACACACAGTATTTGGCTACATTTCCAATTAACTGCAGAACACTTAAACGAATTTTAGAAAACAATGCATTGAGAATTGTTTACAGAAATGTTACATTACTTCTGCAAAGAACAACCACCCCCCCTCCTAAAAAATAATGTATGCACATTGATTTAGAACAGGCACATTATAAACCGATTTTCAGGCCCATTGAAGAGCAGTGACGCCGGGCTGCAGGCTCCACCAGGGGGCGCAGCTCTGAGGTCATGACCCCGCAGAGCGGCGCTCAGTCCTGCTGCTGTGGTCCTGGAGCGGACGTGAGTGACGATTGCTTCGATTCATACACATTAAAATCTATATTTAACATCGTTCATATATATATATATGTATGTATATGTGTGTGTGTGTTTAAACTAAAGTGAGAGACGTTTTTTATTTAATTATCATAACTGTCGAAAACAGCCAATGATATTTCCATTTTTATTTCATCAGTAACACCTATTATTATTATTAATATTATTATTGATATGATTATGATTATAAACAACTATTATTTACATGTATGCAATGTGTCTAATTTGAACAATTGTAGCTACACGTGATGCATTACTTTACTGAACTAAATGCCATCTTGCGCACCTACGTCCATGTGCCGCTAAACGGCAAACATTTCATCTACCGCAAAAATATAATAATTATAAAAACAATCTTCCGTCGGACCAATTAGTGCGTTTTTAGATTAAAATGAATAAAAACACGTGGACCCAAGTTGTAGGATAGAAATGAGTAACTTGATTACATCGCAGATTTACCGCTTTTAACATGAATTCTGCACAAGTTACATTGCTGTGTATCCCAGAAAAACAACACATGGTGTCAGGGAGATTATATGTTTCATCATTACAGAACAAAATGGTAAAGAAGCAGAAACTGCGCGACATGGCAGGGAATCAGTCGCCCCGCCTGGGCAGATCCTCCTCCAGCAGAGGGCTGTGGTCCACACCTGCCCCTCAGAGGACAAGTAGGTCTCCTGTCCCGCACTGCTGCACTGGGTTTCTTTTCTAAACAGCCTCTTCAATGTCAGTTTGAAATGGGTAGATGTCTCTGTTATGACATTAGTATTAGTTGTACCTCTGATAGACGTGTCTGTATTATCAGCATGTGTCCAATGTGGAGTGCTTGTGCGTTGCAGGCAGGTGATTCTGTGTCGAGCAGTGTTTCTACAGGATGAAAATCGGGTAAGACCCTGGACTAACACGGTCCCGTTGCATTGTTCTTCCTCAGAGCGACAGAGGGTTTTCCAAGTGAACCTGCCCGATGCGAAGGGCAGCCTACACCTCACCCCCATCAACGAGTCCCCCTCATCTCCGCAGGAGTGGGTATATCTAGCTTGATAAGACGGGCGTACTGCAGCCCTTCAGTGCCTGGAGAGGTAGCTGATCTGATGAGCCGGTAGCAAGTGTTGGAACTTGAGGGAGAGCTTTTCAAAGTTTACATCCTTACTCCTTTTGCCTACTGTAAACTTAGTCTTCTCTTTTTCTTACATGCACTGTGTAATACCTGCAAACTAAATGGCTCAGACATGTTTTCATTGGACATAGAGAGGATTCAATTATTTTAAGGTGTCTTTGGTTGAGTTTTTAGTGTCCTTGGCTGTTAAACTCACATTCATTTGTTGTTCATAAAGTTGTGAGCACAACGACTTGTATCCAAATAACTGCATTTCCAGATTCATCGTGCAAACTGACAAACCCAGAGGGCTGGCAAGCGTCTCAGTGCAGAAAGTAGGTTCTTTTCGTAGCCTTGGTCACGTTGTTTCCTTAAACTAGCGGTGGTGTTATTTTTACTGTCGGTATATACAGCTCTGGAAAAAAGTGAGACCACTCCAAGTTCAGAAATCAATGTTAAGTGCTCTCTCAATTTTCTCCAGAGCTGTAGAGAGCAAATGCAAAACTAATTGTGAAATTACTCCTTTTATTGTTTTATTTTCTTGGTAGAAATAATACTTTTGAATTAAAAAGCTCCCGTCTTAGTTTGAAAGGTAATGTTTTGATAGTGTACTGCTTCCGATCCTCCTCTTTAAGTTTTACTCTATAGAGTCCATGGTAGTTATCTTTTCTTTGCAAAAATCACACAGAGTAGAGCTTTTTATATTCTGTATTTCAGGAGTCGACTTACAGCAGCTGTGCAAGTGGCTCTGTAAATAGCGACAGTACCTCAGGTATGCGTTCCTGTGAGAATGATCATATAGTATTAGGATTATCAAGTGCTTAAATAATTGGGATATATTTGTATTTTAGTCTCGCACACTCAAGGTATTCTCTCTAACTGACTGCTGGTCGTTTGCTGTCATTGCGTGCAGTGTTGAGGTAATGCTGTTTGCTTTCCTAGATACCGTGTAATGTTTTTTCTTTGCCGGATGACAGAAATGATTCTGCCATCTGGAGTGTCCACCTTTTTCCTTGCTTGCATGGATTCTGATTTGCCTGACATGCCATCCTTGTCAGACTCTTCAGAGAGCAGCCTCTCTTCACCAGAAGTCTTTCGTAAAAGTGACTGCCTTGGTATGTACTCCTGCGCAATTAATTTGGGGCAGGGCAAAACCCTCCCAGCCAAAAAAAGAGGAAACATCAGCCCGTGCCTGGTTTAATTACAACACATAGAGAGGACACTGGATGTTCTTGTATACAGTTATATTAATTTCCTTGTTGCTACACTTTATCTGTATGTGAAATTGGGAAAGCAGCGAGCCTTGTTTCTTGTATTGCATCTCCTCATAATATGAAAGCATGTTGAATATTTTTGGGCTTTGCAGAAGAGGCATTTGACTTCCTTGATGAAGATGAATATACCTGTGAAGAGATCAGGAACTCTACCCTTCTTGACACCAGTCATGCGGTTGATATAAATATGAAGCAGCCCCTCAACCTGTCTGACATCTTAGGTAACTGCTTCAGTATGACCTCCCTGTGCGATGCTGGTACAAGGAATAGAGCAAATTGTCATCATCTCCAGTATTCATTGTTACATTGAACATAAGTACTACACTGTTCCATATCAACTCTAGTTTCTATGACAGAAATGTACACCTCAAATAATGTCCCCAACACTTCTAACAGTATACTGGTATAAAGTGGCAAGCGGTGGAAGAATCATAACGTAGATGTGTTTACTTTTGCTCTGCTTTTAATTTTAGATTTTTCATGTACATTTTTACTTGTAATTCCAATTCGTCCCGTTGCCAGATAGCTTCCTAGTATGTGGCTGATGCTTGTGGGTAGTTCATGTGTGTTGTAATGTGGACAGACCTCACTTCAAGTGTTTAATGTCATTTAATCTCTGTAGAGTTGTCGGAGGAGAATAATGAAGACATTCAGACCAGGTACAGTTGTTTTGTTTGTGTTTTTTGTGTTTATGTGTTTATTTGGAAAGGTTCTCAAGAAACAGACCAAAGATTCAAAGAGAACCTAGACTCGTCTCTGTACTACCTGGTATTTTCCTCAAGAAATCGATTTTTACTTGTACAAGTGTTTGATTTTGCTTTATTATGACACATCCCAAAATGGTGAATTGCCAGTCTGTATCTATATCTATAATCTATGTATCTATATGTATGTTTCTTTTTTATTTAATTTTAAAGCATATAGGCAAGCATTCTATCTAAACAAGATAGGCTCTTTGATTTCTTACCAGATTGTATAGCATTTTTGTGAGCTCTTGATTAAAAGTGTAAAGCCATACTTGACAGTTCCTGCGTTTACTTACATGGTTGGTTATTAAGAAGTATTGACTATCTTTGTGAAAATACTTAAGCTCATCCTTTGATGAGTGTTTCACTTTTCACATTTCCAATATTTTTCCATTTTTACAATTCATATCAGTGTGTACATAGTTCTCATAGATACAGTTTTTTTCATTATAATTCTGTTCTTTGATTGTACAGAATGTCTTTGAATTTGTTTGATACCCCTTTGTAATTGTTTTAGAAATGCGATGCCAGGAACAACAAAAGCATCTTCAGTTACCTGTGCAACTTCAGTGTCTGGTATTTATGATTCCACACTTCATTTAATTCTAGCAGTTCAACAAATGGATGTGTAATACTGCAGTATTTGGCTTATTTGCTTGTGTTGTGTTTTATGAAATCTGAAAAATAAAAAGTTAAAATTAAATGGATTTGCACTAACTGTTTCTGAAAAGTGACTGTTCGTCTACAGGAAAAATTGTCACAAATTTTTATGTGACGCAAGAGATAACTCGAGAATCCCGAATAACTGTTGAAGTTCCTATCCCATTTAAACAACCCAAAAAGGTACGTATACTTACACTAATAATGGCGCACTATTTAATTTGGGTTTATGGTCCTCTTTTTTTAATATATAGAAATGGTAATTTCTGAATCTGCATTTCATGGAATATTTTAGTTTTTTTTTTTTAAGTATTATCATTTGTAATGTTTGTTTATAAAAGTGTGCAAAAATGATATACTTTTATTAAGGAATTGAATGAGTGTATAGATTGCCAAGTAATAATGGTTATAAACTGTGGGTGTGAGAATATAAGTAAGTTGCTCCCTTTAGTTCTGTATATATACGTTCTGCACTTGTGTTTAAATTTCTTTAAAGAGACAAGCATTCCGACCTGTCAAGTGTCGAAAGAAGGTCACTTTCAAGGAATCTGTAATAATGGAAAAGACTTTCCAAAGCCCTGGAATGAGCTGTGACACTAAAGTTACAACCAAGCAAGTCATTGAAAAGGTGATGTCTGTTTGTGAACCTGAGAAGATAGCGGCTTCTGAAGGACAGAAGAAGGACAGCTGGCAGACTGTTCCAGAGAAGGCAAATGATGGAGAGGAGAGAAGAGAAGCTGAGAAAAGAGAGAAGGGAAGAAGCACAAGCAGACATTTTCCCAGTTCCTTAAAGGCAGCTGAATATGTGAGGCCCTCATCAAAGTCTGAACCTCACAGTGTAAATCTTCCAGAGCGTCAAAGCAAATACTTCTCCAAGAGACACAGTCCATCCCCTGTAAGTTTCTTTCATAAATCAACAACAGACTCTCATTTTTCTTCTGTGCTATGTTGTTGATTGGACCGTGCACCCCACTTGAAACAGATGCACGACTTTGGATGATGTAGTCTCTTTCCTTTGAATTGGCCATAAGACCTTTAAAAGGGATGGAAGAAATATTAGATTTATATTGAATTACTATTATTATTTGTTCTTATCAGAGAGAAATCAACGGTGTGTCAGTAAATGAAGAGGAATACATGACCCGAGTGCCTTGGACTGTTCATCGCATCAAACCATTCCTAATGAAGGTTGGACAGATCTGATTGCTTCTGATGCTTCCTAACAGCAGACTAATGCCTAGTTTACATTCATATGAAATTACTATCCTGCTATCCGTCCATGTCACTGAAACGCGTGGTAGGGGTGGACAGGAATTAGGTTTAGGCTAGGAGCTGGTATTAGGAGGTGACAAAGTCAGTAGGTTTTTTAACTGTCTCATGTGAGCCTGGAATGAGGTTTAAGATACCCACCCGACTAGTTGCCCTAGAAAAAGCCAGAACCCCCACCCTAACCAACACAAGATTGATGGTCTGCCCAATCAGCTTAACATTTTAGTTAACCCAGTAGAAACGCATTCTCAAACTTAATAGAAGCCTACATTTACATGGAAGCCTAAGACAGCCCAGACCCAAATCAAAGCTATACGCTTCAACTTTCTAAGGCGTCCATTCAAGTTTTACTCTTAACCAACCTAAACATAACTTTGACTATTTGTACCAAAGATCTCCTAATTATATTTGACCTCAACCATTCGTAAGTCCCAGTATTAACCTTAACCTTGGACCAGCACTTTTGAAATTTGAGATGTCATTCACAGTTCTGCCGCATTGACTCAAGTGCATCATATTAATTCCCACCTTTAAATCTGATCAAAACAAATATATTATGTTGCAACTTATTAATACAGCACTGGACATGTTTCAAAACTGAGTAAAAATATATGCTGGTGCTCTTTGAATTCCAGTAGAGGGCAATACTGCCCTGAGAAGACTTCTCGTCTTTCTTGTCATCAATATAATTTTATATATTTCTGCTACAGGAACTCTGTACATTGGACAGACAGTATAAGAACATCTGTAGCCATTATTTGATTAATTATTACTTGAGATCCATTTGAGATATGTTCAGAGGTGTAGTAATAACAATGAAACTAACTGAAAGTATATGGTCTTGTTCATGAAGGTCCCATTTCGGGAGGAGGAAGTGGAGATTAATTGGTTAACCGTCACCACCGATCCATCCAAGTTCCTGGAGAGGATGGGCATTAAAGAGTCAGAGGTTACACGGGATGAAACGGGTACATGTCTGTATATGTGTTTATAGATTGTATGCATGCCATATTAGCAGAGACATTGGCACAAGCCTCCCCCACCAGTAGTGGATTGTAGCAGTGCCCCTCGTGCTACATAGAGGGCATGTGTGGTGAAGTAGCCGACATAAAGGCAATTGGGAGCTGGTGACAGCCACTTCCTGTCCATATGGCATATCGGAGCTGTTAATTTCAAATGGTATTCGGTTGCCACATTTGTCGTCATCATTTGCTAAAGATTTGTTTTAGTCCAGTGGGGGGAATACTGGATGGGGTGGTGTAGATCAGTCTAATGAATTTTACGGACTTGGATTATGCAAACGGGGGAACAGGGAAACCAGAAGTCTGGCCTTTATCTAGGATAGCAACAGCCACTTCTAGGACTGCTAAGGCAAAGGTTGGTCTATTAAAGAACAACTGTTTTTTATGTCCACAGATACTTTTGGTAATATTGTGTGTACTAAACAGACTATAGTAATTATTATATACTTTGAAAATTTAATAGTGTAACAATTAATCTTAACACATCTTCTCATTGTGCTTTTTTTGACTGCTGCTTTGTATGTAGTTCTGAAAACAGTTCATGGCAGTCCAAGGTTACTGAAATATGAGAAAGTTAACCAAGTTCACAGTTTGAGTTAAAAAGTCATAATTGCACCTCATCAGAAAACACACTTTTTAAATCTTAGTCTTCTTTCTTTTCAGGTACTCATCTGCCTTACAGATATTTCCCACCAGGTCCAGATACCAAAGGCTTTATTCATAAATGTGAAAGAATCGATCTGAATGGAATGAAATTTAAAGATTAGCACTTTGGATGGATATGATGGTTTAGTTTTTGTTGTATTTAGCTCACATGTAAGTTCTTGTTTATCTGTTAAAAATGTGTAAAATATGGATGTAAATGTATATAATTAATAACAATGGAAATGAATGTAAATAGAATTGATACATGTTGAAAAAAGGGACAAATCTGAGTGTAAACCTTGAATAAATTGTTGCTTTCAAAATAAATCGAAAAATGTTTGTAGAATTACCAAATAACTATTTGAACTAGATAGTATTTCTGGGTTAATTGCTGTTATATAATGCAGTGAAACTATACTTCTTGCAGTGTTTGATATGTAGGTCTTTAAAGAGATTTGCTGCATACATAGATTAATACACGCATGTATAATGTAACATAAAGTATTACATTATTCCGTTTAGGTAGCTTGCTTTTCACAGATTACTGCACAGTTAGTGTGTAACCCAGCTGCACGCCAAAACATCAACACAGCAATTCCTCTGACCACGTGGTGCAATGCCATAAATAACAGCCAATCCCGTGGCTTAAAATCGCGGGGCTGTTGTTTTGTCCAATCAGAAAATCCAGCCGTGTTTCCTGGCAGTTTGCGTGACTAATGCCTGTCATATGACTGTGACACAAATGGAGTTAGTTTCAAGGAACTAGGTGTGTGTGTGGATTGGCAAGAAAGATACATTTTGTACCAAAAACATTTGGTACAAAATGCCTCCGACGTTGTTTCAAAAACTTTTTAATAAAAGAAATGCTTGCTCGCCGCCCCCGAAGTGCAGTAAAGAGGAGCAGACCTTCAGGTACGTGATATTAAACGCTTCATTATCTGAGGTTTCGTAGTATGGCTGCGCTGGCTGCAGATAACGTGAGTCCAGCGTGGTTTTGTTGTTGTGTCGTGTCAGGGTCCTGGTAATCGCAAAGTGAGCCGTTTGTCTTTTGGTTCAGTGCTTTATTCGTGGACATATTGACTATAATATAAGACAGTCTGTGTGAAGGTATATTTTGCGTTCATTTGTGTTTACATTTAAGTTTACTTTGGGGGCAGTCGTGTGTGTCTGGAAGGTGGTGCTGCCGTCCGCGAGTGTGTAATGTAGGCTAATTAGCGGCTGTGATCTCATTTAAGGCGGAAAACAACGACGATTGAGCGAGATGTGGTAAATCCACGCACGTTTGAGAAAGCAGCCTTGGTGTTTTGTTGATAGGACCGTGAGGATGACTACCCGAGGGCTGTGGGCTGTCCCTGCTGCGCGCTTCAGGCTGGGCTCAGGGTTGAGTTGAGCTCGACGGGCTTCGTCATAGTGATTTGTGTCGCCTGGTTGTTGACGGGCTGCGGTGTATTGCAGATCTCTGATGCCAGTGCACATTTTTCAATGCTAGGATGGCCTGTGCATATCTATATCATGCTTAAAATTGAGCCTTTGGTTTGGGAAACTGCAAGGAATGCGTTTCCTTTGCATTGTACATCATGTTTTTGTTTTTTTCTTTTTGCTCTGTGTCAATCATCAATCACAAGACAAGTTGCCTAACGCAACCGCTGTCAGACTACCTTTTTTTGAGGTTATGCTTCCTGGAGACTTGCAAGATGTGTTTCTAGTCTGTTGTACTGACTGTCTGTGTGTGTTTTACCTATAGTTCTGGTCTGTATTTGGGATCTCGTAGTAAAGGTGAATGCTGATTTAAACATGTGGTAAATGGTATTTTGTGGGGTTTAAAATGTAGGCTCGTACAGGATCCGCCTGGACTCTTCACATGGCTCACAGTTAATGCCACTACAACAGAATTGATTATTTATGTTGCTTTTATTGTATTTGTTTTGTACATTTTTTGGCTACCTGCAATTTTATGTTAGGATTTAAGATAACATTTTATGTTTCACAATTAACATTCAGTAAATGCTCAATAAAACATTTACTAGTATGGGGGATGACATGTCATAGCTGACTTTTAATTTCACTTTGTCACAGTTTCCTGGTAAGGTAAGAGACATGTTTGTCTTGCTGCCTTGTGTAATGTGAACTGGCTGCTATGTACTGTAGGTAGTAAACTACTATTCACAAACACGTGCAATGTGCCCTTAATAAATGCCTCTCACCCCTGCATTTCTGTAGCTAAACAATCCTTTGTCATAAAACCTACAGCGGACCAGAGATATTTTAAATGCAATAAACTGTATTCTCAACGTCAGCTACATTGCAGCCTTCGTCATTCAGTCCAGGTTATAATCCACCCCTGACCCTGAAGCCTGAACATTTTTCCTGGCAGTAACACACCGTTTCATACAGCACTATTGAAATCCTCACAGCTTCTAAAATATTCCTTGCTAAATGTATCTGAACATACTTCACATACACACAGGGATAAGACTCCTCCTCCCACAGCATGAATTTAAAGTTTGAGAATTTATATCAAATTGTTTGAGTGTAAAGAGAAAAGGGGTGGGTGTTTTTATTTTTATCTTTATAAGTACTTGATTTTACCGTAAATGAAACTTAATGCTTTCCATTCCTGCCTTGAATGAATGGTGTGTTGTCAAAAGGGTCTTTCCCTTTTATTAAATTTATACGTAAGATATTTTTGTTGCTGTAATGAGGGCTGCTGTGTCCCCAAACTTTATACATTTTTTTGTTTGTTTTGTTTTTAAGGAAGTTTTGTGAATTCATTACCACATGAATTCACAAGAAAAATGAGTTCTGCAAAAAACTTAATTTCGTAAGAGGTAGTTTGTAGATGTTCCTTTATAGATTGGATTAAAGAATTGTTCTTGCAACCCGAATGCTCTTTTGACCTTTCAGAGTTGCGATTGATAATCCTGCATAGTTTCTTTTGCATAATCTACTAAGAAAACCACATTTAAGAGTTTGATACAGAATATGTTACACTGTTTCCACAAAATAGGGCCTATATTGTAGGTCTTTGAAATGTTCATGTAGCCTATCCATTTTTCTCCACATTAAACAAAATAGTACCAAGGCCTGAAAATCATTTAAGGAAAATGTAATTCTCATGAATACCAGGGATGACCTACTAACAGAACCTGAAACATGCATCTGCATTTATTTATACATGCGTAACCCAGGGCATTAATCTACTCGGCTTAGGGAGGAGAGTTTGCATTTGTTTAATTTTTCAAGTCATTGCGAATTGTGCAGTGAAGTCATAGAAGGTGTGAGTACCTTGATCCTCTCTGGCTGGTCATCCATAAGTTGAGTCACGCCTTCATTATTTATAAATTAGATTTGTTTTTACTCTTTATTCTTCAGTGAAATTTAACAAAAGGTATATCGGACTGAGAGATACAAATGTATCATGTATAACTGAGTGTCTGACGTTATTGGTTGTGGACTCCTAGTCTTAGGTTGTAATTTTGAATGTCATACCAAAACCTTTGCTTACAATATAGCATTCCCTATATAGTAGTTGTTTCTTTCTTGAGTTGTTTAAAACCATTGATAGTTGTTGTGTATTTCCTTTCCATACCTTTGAAAAGTGAAAGTCATTTCCCATTCCCGTAAAGCTATAGTTTAGATAATGGTGCCCTCTAAAGAAAATTAAAAGGTTTATGATCTTAAGAGAAGACGTAAAATCTCTACACAGTCTTGGGGACTTTGTCCATTTGTACTGTAGCCCTGTTTATGTGCCTTCATTCCTATACATGTGCTGTGACTGTGCAGTTGCTCATCAGACCAATGTTTAACTGTTAAGTCAGCCTGTCATCAAGTTCTGATGGGAGCTATTCTGAGTTGGTTAGACACTTCTCAGAACTACTGGCTTACAATAAAGCTGACCTTAAAACAACACCTGATTTTCCTTTTTGCTTATTATTTTTTTTCCTGTAGGAAAGGTGCTTTATGCATTTGCTTAAATATATATTTTTAAATCATTCATTCAGTTTATCTATGCAATTGCTATTTGAATGAATCTTATTGAATCTGAATTAGCATAGTAGGAGCACACTGATCCTCACTATGCTGTGTGTTGATAAGTGAATATACAGCTTTTTCTGTACATATTCCAATGTAGTGTATATTGTGTAAGAATAGCAGTACATAACTATGTTTTAGTGCAATTTTAATGTTTAGTGTAGTGTAATCTATTTACCTAGTTCTACGCTTTGTAAATGAAGCTGGAATGTGTTTTTCTAGTATTTGTTTGTCTCCGACATTGGCAGACACTAAAGCACCTGTAAATGAGCTTGTGGTATCAGTGCTGTTGGAGTTTATCCATGGCTGTACACAGCCCTAATTTAGGAATATCCCTAAATGAACTTGTAACAGGATAACATTTGATGCCCTGGCTGTGATGATTTCCCATGATTAGTGGAAGCTGTTCTAAAAGCCGGTTTGCATCCTTTGAAAGCAACGAGCACGTTGTCTGAACCGACGGCAAAAATTAGCCTTCATAAAATAGGTGATTTGCACAGGTATTTCTCATTTGTGTATTTATAAAGAATGCACGATGGAAAATGTCTGATTATTGTCATTTCCGATCCTGTCTAGTTGAAGCATGCATGCTAATGTTTGATGAACGTATCCAGATTAACTTATTAACTTGATTAACGTAATAATTATTATAATAAATGTAAACAAATGGTGCAAATATTGTATTTATGAAAGAGAATGGCATGAATAGTTCAAGGTACTGGTACGCTGCTTGTAGTATACATACCCCTTAGTTCTCAACATTGGAGGGTAATGGAATCTTTCTAGCATCATCTGCTTGTTTGTTTACAGTACCTGTGTCTGGGAGGGTGCATAGTAGTGTAATGTTGTTACTCAGGTTACCTGTCGGAATCAGATTGAGGTGAAATGTCCAAGCTGACTGGATGGGATGGATCGCCTGCTTTTGAAACATTGTGACACATTGTAATTGGATAATCTCAGGGAAAGAAACAACAAAAAAAACTGTTTACTTAATGTACCCTCCACACCACAATGTGACTCCATCATGTGATGCAAAGATTAAAAACATAAGCAACAGTGATGTGTTTATCAAGCAAAATACTTGTGTATACACTATATAACCTGCCTTCCATCAGTTTATTCTCAATGTTTCAGCTGCTGTTATTTACACAGGTCATGTTGAGATTATCACTAATCAGAAAACAATGTATTTGTCCTTTGTGTCCCTTTTAAGTCTATATCAGTTGCTGAAGGTTAATCTTAAATCCGTTTTATCCTTGAAGATTGTCTACCTAACCTCATATGGTGGCAATCCTGTGCCCCTGTCAAAGTAATTCAGATTTTACTGTTTATGCTCTCAGAATTCATATAGCTTCATTATGAGATATGCTACTTCTATTATGAATATTATGAATATCTTTCCCTCTGTGTGTATAGTAGCTATCTGGGTGTAACTCTTTTGCATTATGTGAATCATAACAGGAAGAGCTGTATGAAGGAGTGGTCATTCATAACACCTTAACCATAAAACAAACCCCAAAACCACAAGGTATGGCTTTTAGCCTTTGTAGCATGGTTTGTATTGTTATTGGCCTGTTTATTTGCCTCCATACTACACATCCTAATTGCTTCTCATCGGCAGGATAATGTGCTGATTGTCTTGTGGGCTACTCTAGTGCCTACCCAGCTCCCTCTTGAGACACTGTATCTGTAGGTTCACAACTTCATCATTTGTGAGCGGTGGCCTTCACAGTGAGCATGGCAGTAATCTGTGTGGTCCCTCTGATAGTCCTGTCATCTGCTTTAGTGTACGTTGTACCCACATGTTGGCATTCCTAGGAGAGATTGGGAGAGACGCAGGTTGTACATCACCCTACGATTCCACATTTCAACTCTGCTCTTTACACTGCTATGCTCTGTGGTGCGTCTCTCCTTTGCACTTGTATAAATACATCACATAACGGTATGCCAAAGTCACAGCCTGAAACTACCCCAATGAACAAGACGGGTGGGCTATGAAAAGAAAAGGCACACAGATGCAATGAAAGGATTTAGGAAATTGCTGAATAGAAACACTTCTTAAAAAATCAAATATGTGTTTAGATAGTGAAGATTTAAGTGTGGTTTCAGGTCCTGTAAATTAGCTCAATAACAGTACTTTTTTTTTTTTTCAATTGAGATTACATATTAAATAATGTTATCTGAATTGAAAAAAAAAAACATGTACTTTGTTATTGAGCCAGAATCAGTGTCTTTGCTTCACTCCTCTAACAAAATGTGACATCATAATCTAGTATTTTCCCCTTTCCAACCTTTTCGTTTCTAGGAAAGTTTTTGTCGTGCTATTTCTGACCATCATATCACTGAAGCGTGCCATTATGTTATGGCAGTAAAATTCTAATGATGAATCTGCCCATTTTAAACCATAAAATACAGTTCAAGAATACAGGTCTCATACAAAGATGACGTTCAGGACTTTATAACAAATTTGGCACCTATGCAATGTTGGGTCATACAAACAGGAAACAATTTGCTATCTTCATAAACATGCACTGTAGGCCAAGGGCTAGACCATGCTAACAGTAGTAGCATTTACTGTAACAAAGATGAGAAACACCCCAGTGCAGGGCTGTGATGACTCAGGAGAGCAGGTCTGGAAAGGGAGTGTTTCTCTGCGTATGAGGTATGGTGGGCGAGTTTCAGGGCAGTCCTGTGCCACTGACTGTTTCAGATCACATGCTGTCACTTGGTGCCTGTTTGTTTTTGCTTGCCTGGTCCCACTTGTCAGCAACAGTCACTGCAGACCACTTAGTGTTTAAAGAATGCTTCATATTAGTATTACGTTATGTATTTCTTACATATTTTAACCGTTAATCTGTCTTTGGCATAGTGAAGAAGGGTCGCTTTCTGTCCCTTGGCATCTACTAGATCTGTAATTAGTCCAGACGAATGTTGAGCGAGGGTGTTCTCTGCCAGAGACGCAGTTGCTGGGGGGGCTGTGGCCAGGAGGGTGAGCGAGTGTCGACTTTCGCTGAGAAGAAAGCATGATTAGACTATTTTGGCACCGAATGGCAGGGCTTAATTTTCAAATCAGAATTAGACGGGAGGGATGGTTCGTGACCAGGAATTTTGCACTGGAAAAATACTAACTTTGCCTGGAAAACAAACAAACAGGGCACTGCCTTTTTATGTTTATTTTTGGGCGATTCAGCCCCAGACCACCCACACCCATCTCCTTCTCTGGCTGTGCAGGATGTACTGAATGGAAAGCAGATATGAAGAGAGATTTGCCTCTATAACTACAGAGTTTAAGGCTTATTCAAGATAGCCCTCCCTTGTCCTCCTCCTTTGTCAACTGGATACGGCACGGTATACATGGGAGCATGGAAATTCCTTTGTCCGAGTCATGTCCACTGCTCTCTGGATGTCACCTGACAGTCTCATGTTTTTGGATGAATTTAGTTCATAGCTATTATTAGCTAGCAGTGGAGAGTGTTTGAAGAGAGGGGCTTGTTGAGATTGGGAAAAGACTGGCAGATGAACAATGATGCCCAGGTATCCTGTAAATTTAAGCAAGGTTGTTGCTTGTTTAAATTTTAAATAAATATCTTGGTGTTGGTAAAATATCTGATTGTTTATAACAACTGTGTAGTGAGATGTTTAAAGGAAGGAATTTAGAGGAACAATATATAGGGAAGCAATGTTTTTTGGTACTAGTATGTACAATTTCAGTATCGCTGTCATTGCTATTTACTGCACTGTTCTATTGTTAAACAGAATCCATTAGGTTTGATTGAATCAGATGTTGAACTACTTACTGTGTATTAAAGTCTATAAGCAAACTTTTCAGGGCACAAAATGTCTTATTTATTTTTTGACTTTAAGATCTGATGATTTGACGGATATTCAATGGTTGGTCTGTGCATCCTATCCTGAAAGTGTCGATAGCCTTTCTGGAACACAAAATCACTTTTACTTTAAGTTTTAAGGTTTACCTGTCCATAGTTCAGTGTCTTCTGTCTTTGTGATTCACTTTTTTTCATGCACTTTAAAGATTTTATTTTGATAAGCTTATTGGAATGTAATTGTTTCAAGGTACGTAGACTGAAATAAGAAATCCTGAGGAATAATAGTACTTCAACAGAAGCATAAAAATATCTGTGCCATTTTGCTATGAGTAGCATAGTCATTCTATTGGAAATAATACACTTGCATTGATGTTTTGTCTGCTACCACCTGCTGCATGTGACCGTTTCACTTGCTGCCTTGGAGACACTTATATTCATAAGGGAAATTAAGTTCAGCACTGTTTTTCAAATATGAGTTCTCACTTTCCCTATTATTAATGTTTGAATCCCCCCTCCACACACACGTACATTCCCATTCCCCTTTCCACATTATGTAAAATGTAATCTTGTTTTGATTCTTACACAATACTGTTGTGTTAATACTTATTATATATTATTATTATAAGTATGTTCATTTTTAGCTTGAAACTGTTAGAATGTGGTTACATTCTGAAAATTATCTTGCACTTACAGCTACAGTACATTAACCCAAGCTTTGACTGTATATAGTACTATATGACAACATTCTGAAACTTGTGTGGATTCATACACTTTAAATGTCACCTGATATCTTGTAGTTTGCATTCAAAGTCGAGGACCAAAATCAGAAAACGTCCCTTAAAGAAATCAGTATTAAGTTGATTGTTCTGCATCCCTGATCTCTGGAACAACACTGCTTCTGGCACATATCTTAAATGTCGCAGGCCCTCTGGCCTTCCTATGACTTGTACTATGGATAGGCTACAACTGTTTAAAAAAACGGCGTGGAGTTGAAGCTGCCTGTCAAGACATTTAAAATGACTGTAATGCCTTGCTTCTTGTTTCTTGTGTCTTATAGTGCCCTGAGCAAAGGCTTTGTGTTTTAGAAAGAATTGTATCTCATTAATGTGCATTAGAGTGATTAGGCTAAATTATTTCAGAGTAACCTGCTTTCATTTAACCTTGAAGAGCTTTTTTTTTGTTTTTTGTTTTGTTTTTAAGGATGTTCTTCAACTTATTAACAAATATTAGGAACAACCCTATTTCATTAATGAATGACAATATTTTAATTTCTTTAATATATAATAGATTTTTGTATTAAGAATTAATATCTAACTTTGGCATGAAGAATAATAGAGTAACTTCCAGTTCAATATATTGAGACATCAGCATGCTGTCTGCACTGTGAACAGGAGAGTGAATGACTGTCTTACAAATTACATTATATCCATGTTCACTGCAGAGTTCCTCTTAAAATCTTGAAGTTATTCGTTCAGTATGCAAATTAGTCGTTTGAAATTTCATATTGCATTGCTGGAATAGCTCTGATAAATCGTGACCTGCCCAGCCGTGGCTTTATGATGTCGAAACGTTAATGAGGTTTATGGTTCAGCAGCTCTGTTATGTACAGGGGTGGTTCTTGCATAAGCCACATTTCAGAAGAGCAGAGACTCTGCAGAGCAAAAATAACTGAGAACTTGGACATTATGGTTCCCTGTCAGCACCCTTAATCTCATTCAGTAAACACAGACTGTAAAACCGCCGTCACTCTCACTGGGAGTAGCAGAACTCGGGGGTTATATCAATAGACATTTTACAGAACGGACATCTCACAATTGTCTTTTGGTTTTAATACTTTCCTTCATGATACTTCTCATTTTTTCCAATTATATGCAGTACTATCAGATAAGGCTGGGAAATGCGATTTACAATTTAGAATGCCTTTTGCTACTGTGCACGTCTAGTGGAAGTTCTTAGAGATGGAGCTATAGTTTGGCAAAATGCAATAATTGTACAGTAAAGTTTAACAGACCTTGTTCAACAGCATTATTCAGTAACATTTTAGTTTGCTTTCTTTTGTTTTCATTTGTAGACCTGACATAAATAGTTCCTCAAAAGATAGTGTGTGTGTGTGTGTGTGTGTATATATATATATATATATATATATATATATATATATATATATATATATATTGGAGGACTATAATCTTTTGAGGCACTATTTACTCCCAAAATATCTGCACTGTGAATAACTTGTGATACTCATGATTAAATGTATGTGGATACAATTATATGAACCCTATAATGCCTATTGTGTAGATTATCATTTTGTTTATTACCAGTTTAAGTTGTTTAATTAAAAATACATTATTTGGTGACTGTCAGATATTTATTGTTACACTACATGGGGACAATGTCATTCATGGCAACAAAATCAATGTAACTTTACGTTTTAGCTGGCCTTCTGGGGAGTTGGAACCAAGCCAGATCAGACTGATAGTGTATCAGGACTGTGAGAGACGTGGGAGAAATGTCCTCTTTGACTCCAACACCAAAAAGAAGAACACGGAAGAAACACCTGTTTCGGTGAGAAATGAATCTAAACTAAATCGAACACAATATATTGGTTTGCTTGACCCTTTACTACTGTCAAGGTACTGTAAAAGTGGTAAAACAATGGTAAAATTCCTAGGATTTAATTAGAAGCAGGTCAGAAGGTTTATCATCTCCTATAGTAATGGAAATGGCTGAAACTAACTGTGGCTGCATTCTTTTAAATTCACATGACATGTTACTTCCTTAGATCATATCTATATTAGTCATTGCATATCATGGATTTCTACATGAAGTTATTTTTGGTGACCTGTGCTCTGAATGTATGCACTTGCAACCCTTAAAAACATTGAGCTTTTAGAAGATGTAGGTTCTTTTAATATATTCCTTTAGTATATTTTGCCAGAATGTGTTTATCGTGATTTTAAGAGTTAATTTGACCTGCAAATGTAAACAATCACAATCCAATTAAGTAAAAAGTGCTGTTTGTGGTGGTGAAAGTCCATGTCAGGTTGGATAGCAGTCTGTGTGGCTTTTATCACATGACAGTGTTTGGCTGGAGACGTTGTTTGTCCTGTGTGTGTTTGAGAGAGAGAGAGAGCGTGCGCCACTGAGAGAGGCCGCAAACAAGAGGGAGGGAGGGAGGGAGGGAGGGAGGGAGGGAGAGTGAGCAATTCCAGCTCACGAGTTCCAGGGAAAGTCATATGATTACTATTCACATGTCCCAGCCTTTGTGTACTCTGTGAGGGCACGACAAGACATTTGTTTGATGTGAGCCATTAGCAAGGCAAGGCACTGCACGAATTCCACATCGACACATAAATGTTTGCCTTCTACAGCAGGAGAATTGTGCTGTATATGTACACACTTTAACAGGGCAACAGGTGTGTCAGTGCAAGTGAAAGATTATCGTTTGTTTTAATACGTAAACGGATCAATTAAAATGAATTCATGTTTGGGTGCCAAAAAGCATGGCTTTTTGTTTGGCAGGTTCATTAAAGACTAAATTACATTAATTTCTATTTTAGCTTTGCACCACGTTTCAGTAATACCTCTCAGATCTTAATTCCTTTAAGTTGCAAAGAAAGGAGGCAGATATTGTAAAAACAAACTCTTATAAAAAAAAATATACATTTTTAATTGCATGGAGCTACATAATAGAAAATAATTGCCATTAAAAATTAAGCAATACAAAGTAATTGCAACTAGATATGGATAAAATAGCAATATTGAGGAAAACTATTTATTGGATTGCATATTAGGTTGTTATTATCAATGCACTCCCTCATGGAGAGAGTGTGCCCTGAAGAGTCCTTTCATGGCATGTCAGTACTTTAGCCTGCTGCCTTGGCCATGTCTGCAGGATTCATCCTAGAGCTAGAATTGAGCTGCTCTATAATCCCAGCTGGACTTAAGCCAGGAGAACCCAAGGGCCACTGTCCCCAGTAGTGATGGGTAGATGTCAGACTGACAACCCTCGGGTCATGGCACTCAAGCAGCTCCCTTGAGCTCCCAGATTCTTAGCAGTGCCAGCTGGATGGCAATCCTCTGATTGGTGTAATGGCTCGGCAGTGGGCATTCGGTGCCTGCGGTGTGAAAACAAGTGGATGACCTTCACAACATGCACTCAACAGGACCTGCGTGCGGTGTGTCTCATCCCTGCTGAGGAAGCGCACAATCATAGCGTTGGGCTAAGCTGTCCAGTTGGAGATTCCAAGTGTGAGGGGTAAAGAAAGGGGAAGAGAAAGAGAGTAATGTAGCTCTGCTGTCGCTGCTTCATGTTCGTGTTCAGAAGCTCTGCAGCGATGCCCAGGTGAAGATGTTCGGGAAGTGCTGTCAGCTGAGGCCCGCCGGCGGCAGCTCCAGCTCTCTGGACAGCTCCTCCTCCTCCTCGGCCTCGGAGCCAAAAGAGCCGGCTTCCCGATACCAGGTGAGCACTGACCCAATCGTACCGGCCTCTGGGACACAGGCTGGGTGCAGACCAGGAATGTGTACCTGTGGACTCGGAGAAGGAAACTGCGTTGTGCATTTTCCCATAGCCTGAATAATAGAAATTAGACCTGACTGGATAAAAACAAGGAAAATATATGACAAAAGTATGGAGATGTATTTGTCTAGAGCTTTCCTGCATTTACTCAGTGATGTGCAAACGTCTTGTGAATTTAATATATATTGTACTGCACACATCCAATATCCCCCTCTGATTCACTGTCTGATTAACATCCAGGGCTCCCGTTGTTCATCTGATGCCAACATGCTGGGGGAAATGATGTTCGGGTCTGTGGCGATGAGCTACAAAGGATCCACCCTTAAAATCCATCAGATACGGTGAGATTTACTGAAAACATTGGTACATTTACAAACGGGAATAAACATTTTCTCAGAAGGATACTTTAGGTTTAAATTGGAATTGAAAAACAGTTATGTGAAATTATAAATGCAATGTAGGTGTGCAGCTGCCATCTCAATAAAAAATAAATTAATAGATTGTGCTTTTCTACATTCCCTATTGACCTGATGACCTCTGTGACTGAAGTCTTTATCAGTTCTTACCACATTATTCAATAGCCTTTCTCTGGGTCTATAGCTCCCCTCCTCAGCTGATGCTGAGCAAAGTGTTTACAGCCCGGACTGGAAGCAGTGTTTATGGCAGCCTTAACACGTGAGTTTATCGCATCTCAATTTTCATTGACACATTAATATTCCCCGTACTGTTCAATGAAGTTTGAATCTTTGAATACAGTGTCTTGTAGCATTTGTAATTATAATCTGCTTTTTTCATTGATCAAACCCAGTTTGTGGCCAATTGTTTAGTTTTTAAACTTTTACAAATACGATGGTTGATTAACAATAAATAAATTAAAAGCTTTATTCTTGTGTTTCTTTGTAGAGTGCTTATAGTGGTTTGCTGTATTGTTGTAGATTACGTGGCACTTTTGGAGAACAAAACATAGATGTTTGATTGACTTCTTTTCTCTTGTAGATTGCAAGACAGCCTTGAGTTCATCAATCAAGATTCCAATGCTTTAAAACCAGATCAGAACACTGTGGTGAACGGCCTCCTAGGGAATATAGGTAACCTGAGGTTTAGTAACTTGTACTGGACTGTCAACTGAAGACACCCTATTATAAAACCATCATCATCATCATTTTGGAATTAGATTCTGGTTTGCTAGTGTGATGGGTTCTTCTTTTTTTTTTTTTTTTTTTTTTTAGATAAATGAAAAACTGAAGATTTCACAGTAGAGATGGAAATATTTTACAACATTTGTATATCAATTCTGCTACTGAATTCTTTACCTCTATTAGATTTGCCAAAAATAAACAAACAAACAAAACAGTTTTCCTTCAATAGATCACCATTTTAGGCCCAAACAACTGCATGAGCTCCAACCACAACACTGAAATTTAAGCTTCGCCTATGAACCCAATCCTAACCTCAACAGAAGTCCGTGTTTTGCAGGGACTCTAATCCTGACCCTAGTTCAAAATTTTGCCCTAATTCTGTCACTTAACTTGATTTTAGTGAAAGATTTAAATTACTCAACATAAAACTCTTGAAACAAACTATTTCTACATTCGTTGAGGTCCCTGATTAAAATTTACCAATATCAATGCTAATGTTTAATAAAAAAAATATATATATATCATGTCATTTTTGATGACATTTTAACTGTAAATCAATACAGTATTAGAGTACCAAACACTTAATTTTAACAAGTCAGATTTTTTCCTCTGTTGAATACCCTTTTTATATGGCCTATTATTCCATCTGAAGCCCTGAAGCACAATTAGATGATTGCATTGCATTTTCATTTCCTTTCATGTGAAGACTAGAAGTGCCCCAATTAATTTACTAGGCCTGTCCCTTTAGGTTACAATTAGTCATAAACACGTTTATCTGTTTATATATCTGTATATATGTGCATGTATGTGTTTGTGTGTATATGTACATATTTGTATATGTGAGTGTATGTATACTTTTTATTTCATTAATTTCTCTAACAACCATTGCAAGGCTATTCAAAACACTTATTGGATTTGTTAAGGGTGTCTCTTTAAAAATAAATTAACATATATATATATATATATATTTATATTCTATTCACAAATCACACAATATCCAGATGAGAACCTTAGAAAATCCAAATTGTTGTTTTGCCTTCTATTTCTGCTTCAGTTTAATCCCTTAGAAAATATATTTATTTACAAACATCTTCAGGTAAAATGTTTATATCATCTACGCCTGGTTGTTGTACATGTATGCATCATACTCAAGACATTACCTTTATTGTTTTTGTGTATTTCAAGAAAATATATTTTCTTCAAGGGAGTGTATCTTACCTGCGTTCTTCTATGGAGGGCGTATTGTTTTTATTTCCTGTTTGCTGGTCTATGAGTTTAGTGTTCGGCGCTGTCATGTTTCTCTGCTTCACTAACCCAGTTCACGTCTGTTTTACGTTTTGCTGTCCAGGTTTTTCACAACTCTGCAGCCCCCGACGGGCGTTCTCTGAGCAGGGCCCTCTGCGTTTGATCAAGAGTGCCTCTTTCTTTTCAGGTTTGCAGTGTGCAGTGTGCATGTTTTGCCCAATTAGTTTCTCTGGCATCAGCAGCTCTTCTGCAGTGACCTGTCTTTCTTTATAATGCCAAAATCTCTATGCTTTCTTTTCTTTGATTTATTTTTGTGTGGGTTTTTAGTTAAGAAACTGAACTAACAAATAACTCGGTTGTGTGCCAATATGTGACAGAGCTGTAACTACCTGTTATCTTCAATTAAACAAATGACTAAGGTAATTATGTTACAGACCTCTAGATTGTTGAAGACTGGTCTTAGATCTGTCTGTTCTTAGAATTATGTTTAACATCCATAGAGGCATGGTAGGTGGAAGATTTGCAAACCTGATCTCAGCTTTTGAGGTCAGATATTCTTATCCCAATAATTGTGCCACACGAGATGCAATGAACAGAAGAATAAAGGGAAGCTTCAGAAATTTAAAGAGGGATGAAAACAAATACCCAAAATGCACCTTAACTGGGAAAACGTACTTGTTATGCATCAGTGGAGTGTGCAGTTCTTGTCAAGGCACAAAGCATGTTGTTTATGAAAAGGACACCATCATAAAATTTCACTTTGTTTTGCGCTTATATTTTGTAAGTCACCCTGGATAAGGGCGTCTGCCAATAAATAAATAAATAATAATACAAGTAATAATTTAAAAACCATACATTGTATGAGTGTGTCCTTTACAGTTGAAGTTGTTTTTTAGCACAGTAATATGTGCTATGTAACCATGCAATCTTAAATGACATCCACCTGGCTGTTTGAAAGTCTTGGCTCAAAAAAACTTTAGATTTGTTCAGAATTCACAGCTAATTGGCTACATGGCAATTCTGGTTTATTATTCAACACAGATTTTTGTAAAACCTTAATCTTTTTGTAAAACTATTATATATTTTAACTGCATGATTCTGTTTTTTTTTTTTCTACTTTTGTATCACTGTTGGCATCTTGTTTATCAAATCAAATTTGGAATTGAAGCATGCTCATGTAGTTTAGAGTTAAACATAAGCACATACAATTGATTTTCCTTATGTATGGATGCTCCTACAAGTTCATCCTGACACACAAAATCTTTTTTTTTATTTTTTTTACTGGATTTCATAATAAAACTAACAAATATGTTTGTGCTTATTTTAACTCAAGACTTGGTGATGGGAACACTATCACATTCACAGGTGTGTGAGTTTGATCTAGCTATTGGGTGAAATCATTTGATTGCAAGTTTCTAAAAGACTCAATAATTTCACTTCAAGGCCACAGTAATCCCATGGACATGCCTGGCAGAGGACAAAATGAAGAAAGAGATTGTGGGATAGCCAGATCAGGTAATGAAATAACGTTTATTAGGAAAAACAAGCAGATGTTTAAATACATTGTTTTACATTGATAGGTTACAATATAGAAGTATCCAGATTGTATTACATTGCATGCATATGTTTTTCTTATTCATGTTTTCTTTCTGAACTATTACTTGTGGTTGTCATAAAGTAATAATGACTGCAGTGGGTTTGGATTCAAGAATATTTAATGGCAAGAATTACTGTGAGCCCTTACATTAATGCCACCAAGAGTAAGTGTCTAGTTCAGGTTACCATGATCAACACATTCTCTTGAGAGAGGCGTGTTCTCTCACAACATTTTATGTTTGTTTTGAAAGCAAGCATTTAATTTCACTGAGTCGTACCAGTCCAAAGACTGCTTCAGATAGTATGCTTGTACGCTGTACTAAGGTGCAGAATCTTGTCAACGCTCCAGAAACCCTAGAATAGATCAGAGAATAGAAAATTATCTAATGGCATCGTAGGCATTAGGGGAACCTTACTTTTTATAACGTATGTTCAGATCCTTAAAATTATAACCACAAAAACACTGATATTTATAAACCAAGTTGTCATTAAATCCTCATCACTTTCCTTTGGCCTCCTGTGAACTTTCACATCTTTTATCGATCTTTAAGTGTGGCTGTATGGGTTGGTGCTGGACTGTGAGAGTAAGCTGCTTCTTTTGTCCTGTGCCCGCAGCGTCTCTCAGCAGCCTGCTGGTCACACCGTTCCCCTCCCCGGGCTCCTCGCTCAGCAGCAGCTGTGCCAGCAGCTACCAGAGACGCTGGCTGCGCAGTCAGACCACCAGCCTGGAGAACGGTGTATTCCCACGATGGTACGAACTGCAGATAATAATACTCATAACAATACTCAATTATAATACATTTTTTATTTTTTAATTGAGCTCTTTTTAAATACATGCATAAGTCAGTCTGTCAACATGGTTATGAGCTGTGCAATATTTTAAACATTTTAATCAGATAATAGTCCAGAGGTTTCATTTTAGTACCAACATAGCATACTTTTGTCTAATGTTAGGGTATTGATTTTAAGAAATCAGACTCTGCTATGGTTGTATCAGTTGTTTGTTTAGTTTTAAATTCATATCTGAAAAACTGCTTTTCTACTACGTTTAGCTCTGGTGTGAATATATATTATACCAATTTTATTTTAGAAATAATTTAGAATTTTTTTTTTTTTTAGAAAAAAACAGTAATACAATGTTTCAGAAACATTCAGTAAATTAAATAATGTTAGAGGAATTATAGTGCAATCAATAAAGATTATAGAGAAGCAGACGTAAAGGACGGCTTCCTTTAAGTAGTACCACTGATAGGAATTTCAAAACATTGTGAAACTGGGATGTTTAAGCATTTCAAATTGCAATTTCCCAAAGAGATCAGCTGTGCTATTCCAACATCGCTCCGATAATACCTAAAAATCATATTTTCATTAAAAAAAAAAAAAAAAAAAAAGTGAACTTGCAGTTCTAAAAAAGTAAAGTAACTACATGCTTTGCAGGGCCTATGTACATTGTGTATATACAGTACTGTGCAAAAGTTTTAGGCAGGTGTGAAAAAAAGCTGTAAAGTAAGAATGTTTTCAAAAATGGACCAATACCCAAAAAATACCCCAAACATACAGGGAAAGTCATTAAGAACTATCTCCAGCGTAAAGAAGAACATCGAGTCTGTCTGGGATTACATGAAGAGAGAGAAGCAACTGAGGCTGCCTAAATCCACAGAAGAACTGTGGTTAGTTCTCCAACATGTTTGTGCCAAACATCAAAAACTGTGTGCAAGTGAACCTAGAAGAATTGATGCTGTTTTGAAGGCAAAGGGTGGTCACAGCAAATATGGATTTGTTTTAGATTTTTCTTCTGTTCACTCACTTTGCATTTAGTTAATTGATAAATATAATCTATTAACATGACTATTTTTAAGGCATTCTTACTTTACAGCATTTATTCACACCTGCCTAAAATGTTTGCACAGAACTGTATCTCCTCTGTTACTAACTAAACATGTGTTAGTGAGCGTTCTAGAGGTGTGCCAGGCTGGTTAACAATAGGATATCTCAGATCGACAGAATATGTATACAAGTACCATACTTCACATTGTTAATGGTTTTTATTGTGAAAATATATCTATATTAATTTTACAAAACTGAAATATCATAACTGGATAAGTCTTCACCCCCTGAGTTAATGGTTTGTGGAAGTACCTTTGGCAGCAATTACAGCTGTGCATTTTTTGGGATAGGTCTCTACCAACTTTGCATACTTAGATTTGGTAATATTTGACCATTCTTGTTTATAAAACTGTTTAAGCTCTGTGAAGTTCCTTGGGGAGTGTTGTTGGACAGCAGTCTTCACATGCCACAATGTTTCGATAGGATTGAGGTTGAGGGGCCCTGACTGGGTCACTCAAAGACATTAACCTATTTGTTTTTTATCCACTGTATTGTAGCTTTGGCTGTGTGCTTTGAGTCGTTGTCATGCTGAAAGGTGAACATTCGTCGAATTTCAGCTTTCAGGTTTTCCTCAAGGACTTTTCTGTACTTTGCTCATTTTCCCTTCTGTCCTAACAAGTTCCCCAGTCCCTGTTGATGAGAAACATCTCCACCATGCAACCATGAACTGCCATGCTTCACAGTAGGGATGGTTTCTTAGGGTGATGTGCGGTGTTGGGTTTGTGCCAAACAACGCTTTACTTATAGGCCAGAAAGTTTGATTTTTAGATTTGTCAGACAACAAAATATTTTGCCACATGACTACAGAATCTCCTGAATGTATCAGGTGGGCTGTCTTGAGTAATGGCTTCCTTCTTGCCACCCTACCATACAGGCCAGATTTGTGCAGTGCCTGGGATATTGCTGTCACATCCACACTTTGACCAGTCTTGGCCATAAACGTCTGTAGCTCTTGCAGAGTTGCCATTGGGCTCATGGTAGCCTCTCTGATCAGTCTCCTTTTTGCTCAGTCATCCAGTTTGTAGGGAAATGCTGATCTAGGCAGGGTCTTGGTGGTGCCACACACCTTCCATTTCTTAATAATCATATTCACTGTGCTCCAAGGGATATTCAAAGCCTTTGATATTTTTTCTTATACCTGAACTGTGCCTTTCAACAACTTCATCCCAGAGTTCTTTTGAAAGCTCCCTGGTGCTCATGGTTGAGTCTTTGCTTTGAAATGTACTACCCAGCAGACGGAAAATACAGGAACTGATTAATTTATCCTCAAATAATGTAAATCACTAAACTTTTACACAGCTGGAGGCCACTTAACTTGGTGTGTGATTTCAAAGGTGATTGGTTACACCTGAGCTAAATTAAGGGGTGGACACTTATCCAACCATGTTATTTCAGTTTTTATTTTTTAATATATTTTCTACAAAAAAGTGTGTATAGACTGTCTATAGGCAATGTGTGTATATATGTGTATATAATATACTTTAAAATAAATAGGCTACATAATAATGTCAATTTTCTAGGTCAGTGGAGGAAAGCTTTAATATGTCTGATGACAGTGGTGGTCCAAACCTGGGAGTCATGCGGAAAAAAAAGATAGCGATTGGCGTCATCTTCCTCCTGTCACAAGACGAAGAGGAAAGTAACAAGTTTCAAGACTTCTTCTTCTCTCACTTCCCACTGTTTGAAAGTCACATGAACAAACTCAAAAGTGCAATTGAACAGGTATTATTTTTGTCATGACTGTTGTATTCTTCTTCTATATATATATTTTTTTGTTTTTATTTATTGAAGTTACTTGCTGTATCCTCCAGAAGTTAAACCCTTTCTTGAAACTGATAAACAGATATTAAGCATTCTTTGCAACACTTATTTTTTCTGACTGAGCTCTAGTTAAGACTATAACCCTTTTTTTTATTATTGGTATACATTTATAACTGCAGATGTTTCTCAGATGAATCATCGCTATTATTTAGAAGATGACGTTTTCTCTCGTTTCACGTTACTGAATTCCTCTCATTTTCATGTGGACACTGAGCTGAGAGGGGATAAAATGCAGAAGCCAGAGTAGCCTGTGGATCTACGGAGCTTTTACTGTGGAATTCACTATTAGATAAGCAGCCATAGTCCCTGTGCCCGTGTTACAACATTGTCTTAGTGATTAGATTATCCCAAACTATGAGAACTTTTTAAACATGTGTTTGGGGATTAGAACAGTTGTGTCCTGTCAAATACGAAACCAGAGCTATGTCATTAATCATATATAAATAGATGGATACAATTATTTTTTTATATCTATAATCAATATATATTTTAAAAAAAAAAATGTAATCCCCAACTCAAGGTTTTTAACCATAGGCTGAATATTGTATAAATAGAATCTAATGATGTTCTAGATGTTCTCTCCTATCAGCAGTAATGAAGTGGTTTTAAAGGGTTAGTGTTGTTTCCCACTGTCAAACTCCACATTTCAATAGCTGATGAATACCCATATCATCTGTATGTGTTTGTTTATTGGCATTACTCTTTCTACTTTTATATCTGTAAAGATCCAATTTAGACTTCACAAGGGATTTGCTTTCTTGTTTTCAAGGCAATGAAAATGAGTCGTCGGTCAGCTGATGCCAGTCAGAGAGCTCAGGCTTACAGCCGCATTGTAGATGCTCTGAATGAATTTAGGTGAGTTTCCTTTTTACTATAATTGAAGGAGGGACGGAGGCAAATCTCTCAGCTCATTAAATACGAGGTCAGGGAGTCAAACTGATTTTGCGTTAAGGAATGCAGAAATCCAAAACAGGCATATTAAGTTCCTTTTTATGCAGTCATTTTATGTGTTTATTTATTAAAGGCTGATACATGCAGATACAGTCTGCTATATACATATATACACACAACCAAAATAAACGGTAAAATGGGGATTAACTGTAGAGGTGAGGTTTTGTTTTTCCTGTTCTTTTGCGAGTCAGAGTCTTCAGATGCGTGCAGCGGCGAGGGTGTCTCTGCACCACTGCTCACATGGTTGCAGGGAAGGCTTCCCATTGCTGCAGTCATATGCCTGCTGGCCGCCTGCCAAGACAACCTGATCTCCCTTGGAGGAAACCCTATCTGTTCCAGACAGTGTCAGGGCTACCAGAATAGTAAATAATATGTCAGTGCCATGAGATGGAATTTGTCTGCATGGGGCAATATCTCACCTTCATTGCTAAATATAACCTTTGAAGTCTGTATTTGACATTAGTGAGGTAAGGTCACGGTTAACAAAGCATAGAAAATACAATTTGTACAAAAATCCTAACCCAACTCTGATAGCAATAATTATCATTGCTGTTTTTATACATTACAAATTGACATTTCCATACGGAGGAATTTGTACATGAGGTCGGTAATATTTTCATTTGTTCTTTCTCCAGTGATCTTTAAAAAATATAGCTGAGGCGTACTGTACAGCTCAGGAGGTTTCCCCACTGGGAATTCATTGACGACATAGCTTCTGAAGTTCACCTGAACAGCTGCTCGGTGTAAGGCTAGACATTACACTGGCTGCAGAGCACTGCCAAAGATGTCACAGGTCTCTCTCTTACTACAGAGATGGATGGTTGCTAAGAAGCCTTTTTATAGTGCAGGGTAGATTGCAAGCAGTGGAATGGTATGTCAATCATTAGATGTTATTTAAAGAAAAAAACAAATCTTTAGTTTTCAACAGCTCATTTAAATTGAAGGATTTTAGATCTAATCACAGTATTTGGTGATTCATAGACATATACAAAGAGTCCTGTGACAAGAAAGACATCATCATTTCACAGATCAAGCTTTTCATTTTGTTGAAGCATTTGTTACAGTCACAGCCCAGATCTCTTGTCTTTTATCATTTGTAATAGCACTTTGAATAGGATTGTGTCCCACATAGGGCGGTGGAATTTCAAGATGATAAATTGCCACCAAGGGTCTCCCTTTCTAGTACTGTGAACTGTGCATTTCTTGTCCAGTACAATAGGCTTGTTGTTTCACTGCAGGACGACCATCTGTAACCTTTACACCATGCCTCGGATTGTGGAGCCTGTTTGGCTCACAATGATGTCGGGGATTCCGGAGAAAAACCATCTTTGTGGGCAGTTTATGAGGGAGTTTGCCTTTCTGATGGAGCAAGCCTCAAAGAACCAGTTGAGTACTGTGTGAGTGGGGGATGTGTCAGAAGCGTGTGCTGTCATGAATCCGGAATATTGTAGGAATATTGCAGTCTTGGTGATGGATGTATAGATTTTGAGATTATTATCAGCTGGTATCAGTGTAAGAATGGAGTAAACTCAGCAGGTTCTACTTCTGAGAAGAGGAGACGCTGGGTGTTTTTGTGGATCATATTCCGTGAAATGCTTGTAGTGAAATGTGTGATGGTGATGATGATAATGATGATGAATCCAGTCGATTATGTAAGAGCATATTGAATATAGAAAAATGGCTGACACTGCTGCCCTCCTCTCCTTTCCAGGTTCCTGCCAGCAATCCTCACTGCTGTCCTCACCAACCACCTGGCATGGGTCCCCACTGTCATGCCAAATGGACAACCGCCCATTAAAATCTTTCTGGAAAAACATTCCTCCCAGAGTGTGGACCTGCTGGCGAAAACACACCCGTATAACCCTCTGTGGGCTCAGCTAGGTGAATATTCTTTGGGCGTGTATAATTAGAAAATTATTAAATTGTGTCAGCGGTTAATAGAATGCCTTTTTTCTCCCAACTGTTTTGTCTGCATTAGGAGTTGTATTTTCTTGTCAAGCTGAGTGTTTGAGTGTTATTTATAGTTAAAACTATTGACTTGAAATTATATTCCGGTTATATTATAATGCATGTTGTATAGTATATTTTGAAATTGTTTGATTTGTGGAAGTGAAAATGAGAAATGTGAGAGTACACCTCCATCTAGTGGCACAAAGAGGCAATGCAGCATGAGTCGTCAAGTCCTACAGATTGATATAGGGAACACAGGAAGTTTAAAAATATAAAATACAAATCTGATAACCAGAGTGTAAGCATGTCTGACACAGGGTGTTCTGTGAGTAATTTAAATTTAAACCCATCCTCAAGGATGCAGGACACACACACATCTTCTGTTTATGAGAAGATGCTTGCAGTACTTAAAATGAAGGAACAAATAACAACTTCGACCTTTGCATTTTAAATTAAAATTGCTAAAATGCAATTATTGTATATATGTTTTTTTTTTTTTTTTTCCCAGGTGACTTATATGGTGCTATTGGTTCCCCAGTCAGACTGTCTAGGACTGTGGTGGTGGGCAAGAGACAGGATCTGGTCCAGCGATTGCTTTATTTTCTCACCTACTTCATACGCTGTTCTGAGCTCATAGAGACTCACCTGGTGGAAAGCGGCGAAGACGAGGCCATCGTCATGCCTGGCTCTCTCATTACAACATCACTGCGGAAAGGGGAGGTGGAGGACTCGGAGTATGTTCTTGTCACCATGCACAAACACAGAAGTGATTACCTGTCTCAAAGGCCCGACGGGGAAGAAAAATATATTTCTGGTAACGGCTGTCAAAGCAGCACGTACGCTGACGGAGCGTGTTTGGGGATGGACCGCACAAGCCAGGAAAAGGTCTGTAACCAAAGCACGAAGAGCAGCGTTCTCCAGTCCTTGTTTACTAAAAGCACTCTACCAATTATCCGCACAGAGGATGTCGGTGATCTGCAGCCATATAAAGAGAAGGCAACAAACCACTGCTTGGACACAAAGCTGGAGACAGTAGTCTGCGTTGGGTCTGCCTTGAGGGACCAAGGGTCAGTGCTGGAGGCCGCGCTGGAGCCGGGCGTTGAAGCCAGGGCTGCTGATGAGAAGGCAGAGGCTGGGAGCATGCCCATCAAAGTGTTCCGCTCCTCAGGAATACCACTGGAGAAAAAGCCACCGGATAAGAACCTGTCTTCCACCTTCAGGTGTGACGAGGAGCAGCCTTCCACTAAAGTGACCTTTTTGATCGGGGACTCAATGTCACCAGACTCCGACATGGAATCCAGGAGGCAAAAAGTAGAGGAACAAATAAAGAAACACCGAAAGCAGCTGAAGGAGAAGCCGCAGGGTAGCAGTGAGCAGATGTCTAGGTCAAAGAACATTTCAGAGGACCAAACCAAGACCAATGTGACCAAGGAAACATTGCCCCGTGTGGCCAGCACTCTACCACAATGGGACCCCCCCTCCCAGGACATATGCATAGACTTATTTGATGAGTATTTCAATGAGGATAACCCAGTGGAAACCCGGACTATTGACGATGTGTTAAATAAAGAGGAATCGGACAGCTCAGACAAAACAAAGAATGAGCTTTTGGATGCCTCGAAGAAAGACAGGGTTTTCCCTACTAATGAAGGCCAGAATGAACTGGACAACAGTACATGTTGTTGTGGTTCAATTGACGTCATGAATGGAGGCTTTTGTAGGAGTTGTTCTGCTGACCAGGACAGAGGAATTGTAATTTCAGTTACCGTCCCCCAAGGGGACACGATAGACCTGAAAAAGGCCACCCCACTTAATGAGTGGGAAATCCCAAGAAACGAGAGCTCGGACAGTGCCCTGGGGGACAGCGAGAGCGAGGATGCTGGTCACGACCTCCAAAGGCACGACAGCAGTTACTATGGAGAGGAACAGGAGGAATGGATGGATGAGGTGGAGATACCATTACCAGGGTATGTGTCCTCTCCTTTTTAACTCATGTTAAATGGTTCTCAAAGTATTAAGAATACCCCCAAACAAGAGAATTAAAAAGGATTAAAACTGGAATGACGTATACTAAGTACACTTTATATAAATCAAAACAATATTGAAAATAGATGTACCAGTGCATTGCAAATATTATCATTTGTTTTAATTATTATTTATTTCTTAGGTCTAAATTAGTTGAGATGAGTTTCTCCAAGCCAAGCATTGCAAATTTTGGAAGGTCTCTGTTTGGTGGATACTGTCCGACCTATGTCCCCGACTTTGTTCTGCATGGGACGCCCAATGATGAGAAGCTTAAGCAATGCCTAATGGCAGATTTGGCCCATGCTGTACAGGTAAGCAGCTGCTTACTGCAGAAAAAATACATTTGATAAGTGATTTTTACAATGAATACCTATCCTTTGTTCTATAAATCAAGCATGTCACAATAAAGATTTATTTCCTTACAGTGTCAAGATTCTTATAAATCAGATGACCACAAGATTAAAGAGCTATGTGCTAGTGTTGAAACAAATAGGCTGGCTTCCTATGGGAAATAATACAATAATTGTATATTATAATTTTCTAATTTTAATATCAAGAATGTGAAGCCTCTGTAAGCCTTTGTTCTTTGTTAGATGGCAAACTGCAGAGATATGGCTACTATTTTTGGACGTTGCATACTGGAAACTTAGTTTCTATTTAGAACACATTGGTATTGCAGTAAGTCATGCCAAGCCATGAGTTTCATAATACATGTAGACACACACACACACACACACACACACATATATATATATATACAAATGATTATTAATAATTTGTTTCTCAATTCCTCCCTTCAGCATCCAGTTTTGGATGAACCCATTGCCGAAGCTGTCTGCATTATCGCAGACATGGATAAGTGGACGGTGCAGGTGGCCAGCAGCCAGAGACGAGCCACAGAGAACAAACTTGGCAAAGAGGTCCTGGTGTCCAGCCTCATCTCCAACTTACTGCAGTCCACTCTGCAGCTTTACAAGCTCAAACTGTCACCCAACTTTGTGAGTTTCACTTCACAGCTTCAGTTATCTCCCCTTAATACTCTTTCCTTATTGCACCGTAAGGCTCATAATTGTACATTTTTACAAATTTGTGACTGTTTACTGATTTCATATGAAGTAGTAGAAAGAATACAAGTTGCAGACCACTGTTACTCTAAAATAACAATAATAAATGTTATCTGATTGATGTCACTAGTGCTTTTTGTGTGAAAGGTCAGGGCTTCAGTTTTATTTTTAGTTCTAGTTCTTGAAGCCTGGAGAGAATAATTGACAATTCCCCTGTTTATCTCAAAAGGTATTCAAGTTTGCATATTTGTATGAATATGGAAGATTATTTATGTTGTTTTAATACTTTTTCCTCAGTGTATTATGCACCTTGAAGACAGACTGCAGGAGTTGTATTTCAAAAGTAAAATGCTTGCAGAATACCTGAAAGGACAGACAAGAGTGCATGTGAAAGAGCTTGGAATGGTACTAGGGTAAGAATTCCCTTCGTGTGTGTTCTTGTCTAAAACGTTCAACACTACCCATCCTAACTTAATTAACCATACGTGTAACATGAGACGCTGGGCCTAAAGGCTATCATCAACTTTACATACTGGATTTAAAATAAATAATAAGAACTTGGGAGGATTCATATAGCCTGGACTTTTCAATGTGATACTTCTTCAAACTATGAATAGTCTTTAATACATTCCCTTTGTCAAAACTCATCAGCCCCGCTTTTTTAATTGCAAGTTTAATTTTTAATTGATTTACATTGTTTTTCGTCACTTTCCAGGATCGAATCCAGTGATCTTCCTTTGCTGGCAGCGGTCGCAAGCACTCACTCTCCACACGTGGCCCAGATATTGCTGTAGATCGCCAAAAGGCAGAAACGGAAACTATTTAGTTTGAAACTGTAAGAAGGGCAAGACGGCGGCAACAATCTAGACCGAACTTGTTTGGCTCTTACTGTCTGCCTGAAGCAGTTCAGCAGGGAGAAACAGAAATAGAGAGAGAGAAACCATTACAGAGGCTTGGATTGGACAGCTTCACTGCCAGAAAAACAAACACAAGAGATTCAAAATTAATCTCCACCCTTCCACGACAGGAGACTGCCCCTGATTATTCAAATGTGTTTCTGTCATTGTGCATCTTCAGAGCATTTCACCAGACTTATGGACAGACAAGCTTGCCAAATAGGAGCTGTATTTTTTTTTCTTTTCTTCTGAACATGAAACAAACGAGAAGAGAGAAGCAAACATAAACACTGTTAATCCTACATCTTCCATGTCTTCCACTATATGAAAGGGACAGTGTTGGTGCTCTTCTGTGCTGAAAAAATGTCTCCCCTCCCCCCAACATCTTTCCCTTTTCTGGATTTGTTTCCCTCTATCATTCAAATGAATAGAGTGGATTTGCTCATTGATTTAGTGAGGAATCTTTGGAGCTGCCTGCTAAATGGCTTCATTAAAGAAATTAAATCATCCCAATTTACTTAAAGGTTTTAGGTAGTTTACAGAAATCCAGGAATCCAAGTGGGCTTCAATGCAAGCAATGTGTACAGATTTAAAACAAATATGAGGGATGGAAAATAAATGAATAAATACATGTCTGCAGGGGCACTGCACTTGCATATACCACCTTTATAGGCATCATTTTGGAATAACCTTTGACAGGTTAGTTATTAATGGTTTAAAGGTAAGGTGAGATTTTCATTTCATTTTTTGACTGAAAAAGGGAGCAGCAACCAAGACCTTCTCACTGGTGCAGTACTACCTCAGACCCATAGGGGGCTACACTGAACATTTGTCACTGCAATGTTTTTAGCTTCTTTGGAATTAGATTCCCTTTTTTTAATTGTAAAATATCAAAACAATCAATAAAAACTTTGTGCTTTATAGTTAATTAAAAGATATGTCTAAACCATGACACAGTTTTAAAATTTGAATGTCAAATTTTCTTACATTTTAAGAAAGGTACATTGTTCCGATAGTATACATTGCTAGTGTAATTTTGTGTGGGAATAATCGTCCAATTATTGAACTGCATTTTAAACCATGAGAATGTAAAGAAAAAGGAGACATCTGCACACTTTTTTAAAAGTATCTTTCATTGTAATTTGAAGTACATTTAATAGCTTTATTGCTATGCATGATACATTATTTAAGTAATAGTGCATGCTTCAAAAAGAGTACATGGCTACTATAATTATACCTGCAACAAACAAAAACATTAACCTTTTTATCTACTGTAAAGTGATATGGTGTTTCATAAAATCACTACAAATTAATAACTTTTTGTGCATTTTTAAGTTGGCAAAAATGCTAACATTTTATGAAAGGGTAACATATCACAAGGAATAGATACAAAGGGTGGCTTTAAAAGGGAAACGTTTTCTGTTGTTTTCTACCATGGTTTCTGTTTAAATCACATTTTATTTCATATTATGTCAGCAGGTAACGTCATGTACTTAAGTCTTAATTGACGTGGCATGCAGAAAATGAAATGTCATAGGATTTATTTGCAAGCTTGTTATTGTTATACTTTTAAGAACGCTTGGCTGCTGATGGTATTGTACAAGCAGCACTTTTTAAAAAGTGTGCGTGTGTGTATTTATATATGTTTATATAAACACACAGTTTTATATAGTTAAATTATTTAGTATGGTGTGTAAGATGTTTATGTAAATTGTAAATACTCTGTTTTCATTATTTTGTACATAATGTCTTTGAATATGCATTGTATTTCCGAATTATTATTTCCCAATTTTATGGGAATGTTGTGCAATAAAACGCCAATGTTATATATTTCAGATTGTCTTGTTTTTAAATAGAAATGTTAATAACTTTATTTTCTACTATGCCACCTTGAATGTCTCTTAACATTCCCGATCTCCTACAGTAAGTTACAAAATAATGTATTCTACTGGGCCTTATTCATATATATTTAATAGCAACCTCCCTGCCCAATTTTGCTTCACCTTAGTTTCGTCACTTTGTGATGTAAGTGGGAAAGGTGATCGTGTTTATTATTGTATTTTTAAATGACATTTAAAACCACAACAAGGAGGCTATCATCTGTGCTGCAATTATACAGTAAGACCATTGGAACAAAGTATTTGTCCACTTTTGGTTGTATTCATGTCCTGTGAGCAGAATACCAGAACTCTTTCTCTTAAGGTAATATGAAACACTGCATTGGACACTATAGGTTATCTATTTTATTTCAGTTTCCATTTATGTTAATATCCAATTCGGAACATAAACATTTGAAAATGTGGGTGCCTTCAATACTTTCTATACTGGCAAAAGGCTGTACAAAGCATTAATGATAAAAGCACTTAATCATATTATACCATTATTATTCTGAATACGAAGATGATGAAGATGCAAGTGGTGTTGGAGGAGGAGCAGGAAGAAAGCAACACCATGAGAAACATTTGAAATAATTCTCACATATTATAGTAGGACTCTACCAAGAAATGGCCATTATAGATTGGCATCACAGAACTGCATCTTCTATAACCCTTACATACAAAAAAAAATGATTTGGGTAAAAGTGCTTTTAGCTCTGCTGCCCCATCTTCACCTTCAAATAAGGGAGAAACAAACAAATAGGGGCTAATATAGATAAGACAAGGCGGTTTGAAAACATCATCCCGTCCCTTTAACAGCCACTCTCGCGAGGTTTGGGAGAGCGGAGACGGGCGCTCGCGCTGGGACTTCAATTACACAACTGGTCGGGAGCGCAAGTGGACAAAGCAACCGCAAAACAGCACCCCTTTCCCCGCCATGGCGCATTTACAAACGAAGCAGCGTTCATTCGCTGAATAAAGTTAACCGAATCATTTCAAACCCAACGAAAACGTGACCGCCTCCGAGGTCTGCATTGGGAAAAGACTCCCTGTCCTCTGCTGTCCATACTCCACCTCTCCGGCGATCAGGACGGGGACGTGCGGTGTAATAATCAGTGCTCAACCACAGCCGCGGCAAGGACTTCCCAACTTGTGTGCTGTTTGCATTTCCAGCGGAAAGGATGAACGCGTCTGGAGGTTCAGATAACTAGTTGCATGCATTTTCCTGCGGGACGAAGTTTGTATTTATATATATATATATATATATATATTTACGTACAAACGAAGATACCGGTGATGTATGTATTGCATGTCTCGGTGATCGGACCCTGATGGACTCGCCAGTTTAGCAGCTCAAAACCACTTCCCTCGATACTGGCGAAACTTTAAAAGTGTCAGGAGTTTCTTGTGGGGGGGAGGAGGAGGAGATATGGAGAGCAGTTTCTCTTCCTCTGTTCTTCAATCGCCAGGGGTTTCCAGTCGCAAAATGCCCTCGACAGGGAGGAAGCCGGCGTGTGATGGAGCATTTTAGTGCTACATGGCCACGATAACCTGGGCTTGTCCGACATCGATCCCAAATCCAGTCCCATGCTGGGAAAGGGCCGTGGCTTTGGAGTAGATCTGGATCGCACGTTTTTCTGGGGACGGGTCTCGGATTTACAATGAGCGCCTCTATGGATGTCACATTCAAACGAGCCTTAAAAAAAGCCCCCTCGTTGAGGACCAGAGAGGTAAGATTTATGAACTTTAGTCATTGTTGTATGTGTTCTTTACACGCATGCACATTCGTGTTTTATTGAAACATTGCTTCGGGCTCTTTTTCTTCTTCTTATCCCCACCCATTATTACTAGACTATTTTAAGGTTTTCATGTATATGTCCAATGAAAGGACTGTTCTACTGCATGCATGTCGTCTCTGGTGTCCTTTAAAGACTAAGTTGTCCTGAGCTGCAATGGACCCTGGGTTTAAATGCATCATGAGTCCTGGTATTATTTAATCCCTAACACATCAACAAGTCATGGTTTTCATCTGAAGCCTACTAATGCACGTCCAGATGTTCTTGTATCATTCTTACACTTGGGTTACTTTATGACCCCGTCAGTGCTGCATTTCTACTAAGATAGGGGGTCCCTACCGTCAAAGCAAAGCTTTGGTGTGTCAGGAGACCAGGCATGGGGGAGCCAACGAGTGGATGCAAATTGGATGAGGGTTCACACACAGCTGACACTAAATAACCCACCTGATCATCGGTGTTAATCGCAGCAATGCACAGCTGTATTGCAGGCATTGCACATGATCAAGTTATCAGCAGGCTGTCCTAATGACCCCCGCATTGCTCCTGCCCCTTTTTGGATGAATAAGGCTATTTTTCAACTTCCAAACGACTACTACTACTGCATTTGTATACTGCTTGTGTGACCTGTTAGTCGCTGTGGATAAGGTCTGCCAATAAATAATACAAACACAACTTTAATACATTATAAATGAACAGACCATGACATCAAAATGTAAAAATCAATATTTCCCTCAAGACCAGTGAGGTGTAGAAAGAGTTTTCCAAAGGCATGATGCACAAATGATTAACATAGGAAGTTTGAGTTTCTTATCACCTGCACATCTCTGAAATGCACCCTAGGTGTGGATGGCTCTGGATTTCTTGTTTCATGACTGTTACGCAAGAAATCCTTTATAAATGATTCACAGTAAAGGTTGCAGCCTCAGGTATATTGGGTGGGGTGTAGGGGATGTTGTACTCATATCCTTTTTATATGACTAGCTAAGCTTGGAGGTTGAATTACACACCCACACATAAGAAGCACTGAAGGACAATAAATGGAGCAGCCCCGGTGTAAAGCATGCAAACCACTGGATTGTGATAGTAAACACAGTATGTTGAGAGTTAACAGGAGGAATGTTTCTTCAGGGGGAAATTCAAGGGAATTCCATGGTGTGAGCTAGGACTTTTTGACAAGCACCATCAAGTCTTTCCTAAGTCCTTGTATGCCTGTTGACTGTTTCAAATAAAGGTATATTTGCTGCCTTCAGGTCAAACACAGTGTTTGTATATAAAATGTTATTTTCCCCTTATAGGAGGTTGTAGGTTTCATTCAGTGATCATGGTCAAATCTTCGTGACAGTCTCGGTAGGCAGGGTATTTTTATTTTGTTAGTGGCCTGTGTTTCCCGGTTCCATCCTCAGCACACTTGTGATTGTGAATGCACACCTCCTTTCGCAGGAGTGTGAAAATAAAACCTCCTGTGAGACTGGCTTGAGTTTCAAACCACAGGCAAGACAATCTGATTCTGCAGTATGTATGGGCTGAGGAGCAGTCTTTGTATGTGTACCTATTAAACATTCATAAATAAGTGTTAGTGCAGCTCCTGCAGTCAGCAGTCACAAAGAGGAATACAGTACAGTGTTCAGATTGTCACCATTTCATTTCATATGTTTTAGTTATTTCCCGTTATTTCAGTAATTGCCACTGACATTGGTTCTCTAGTGGAAATGTAGACTACAGTGTAATATCTTCAGTAGAGTACATTGATGTAACCTAGGTTTGCTGAGAAATATTACATTAGACATGAAATTGAAAATAAATGTTCTCTGCTGACTACACATATTAAAAATAGGAAGCTGATGAACGAGGGGAAAAACTGGTCCATGTCATGTTTAAATGTCTACTTCAGGCTGTGCCTATTTGCCTCCTAGAATGGAGCATTTATAGAGAATTTGCAATTATCCAAATATGTTGTACAAGACCAGGCTTTGTCCTGTCTGTGCTGTTTGTACCACACCTGAAGCAGCAGAGTGTATGATGCTAGTGAAATGACTTCCTGGAGAATTTAGTTTGAACTCCGTTTAGAAAATACTTGGAAGAGAAACTTAAAGTTTCAAAAACCTGTGCAATTCTTACTCAATCCCCCTTAACTGTGAACATAGCTAAGGCTTAGGCAAACTTAGGCGAATATAGAGATAAGCTTGAAAGACATTTGCATGGTGACACCTGGTCTTTTCAGGAGTGGATGATGTGTGCCCAAGGGAACAAAGTGCAAACTCCCTTCTCTAGCTTTGCAGTGTGATAGTCAGATTGTAGGAGATACTGTAAGCCACCTTTTATGCTCAATGTTCTGTAGCAGCTGGGTTACCGACTGCATTGCATATTGTTCACGCACTTTGGTGTGATGCGTCTACTTATATCTGCAGTGAAATTTAATTAGACCTCTCTCCGGTTCTTAATGAGAGAGCCGTTCATATGCACTCTTGCAAAAGGCTTTCATATGTACTATTTGAAACGCAGACATTTAGTTAGAGAATCTTAGGCACAGTAATTATGTTATAATTTTAGCAGCAGTCTTGATCGTGGCAAACAGTGTTCTCACATGGCTTCAGTTTGTTTGGTGAGCAGGTAGCTTGCTTTGGTCTTCTTGCAATTTCCAATGCAAACATCAAGCATATGCCTACATCTGGATGAAAGCTCAGTTTTCTGTGGAAAAAAATGTACTTTTGTTATGGAAAACAGATTTCTACTTAGGCTTAACATTAATAATTTAAATTGTTATATATATTCTGTAGCTGTGCCTGACAATTTGTTTTCCCATGTTTCTTCTATTCTGATACTTACTTTTGACATGCTGTATTTGTTCACTTAAGTCCTCCGAGCATCAAAGTCTGAGAACTCGGAAGGATGTGCACTTTTCTATACCAGAGATAAACTGCAGTGATAATCACATTTTCTTTCAGTGATAAAAAGCTGTTAACAGACTTCTTTTCTGTTTTTATTCCACTAACTGATCAGCTCCTCCCCCCCATAAATATTTGAATTGATATGGGTAGGATAGTTGCCTTAAAATTGTAGAATAGCTTGTTTGTAATCTGGAAGCTAATGTACACTCGCCTAAAGGATTATTAGGAACACCTGTACAATTTCTCATTAATGCAATTATCTAACCAACCAATCACATGGCAGTTGCTTCAATGCATTTAGGGGTGTGGTCCTGGTCAAGACAATCTCCTGAACTCCAAACTGAATGCCTGAATGGGAAAGAAAGGTGATTTAAGCAATTGTGAGCGTGGCATGGTTGTTGGTGCCAGACGGGCCGGTCTGAGTATTTCACAATCTGCTCAGTTACTGGGATTTTCCCGCACAACCATTTCTAGGGTTTACAAAGAATGGTGTGAAAAGGGAAGAACATCCAGTATGCGGCAGTCCTGTGGGCGAAAATGCCTTGTTGATGCTAGAGGTCAGAGGAGAATGGGCCGACTGATTCAAGCTGATAGAAGAGCAACTTTGACTGAAATAACCACTCGTTACAACCGAGGTATGCAGCAAAGCATTTGTGAAGCCACAACACGTACAACCTTGAGGCGGATGGGCTACAACAGCAGAAGACCCCACCGGGTACCACTCATCTCCACTACAAATAGGAAAAAGAGGCTACAATTTGCAAAATTGGACAGTTGAAGACTGGAAAAATGTTGCCTGGTCTGATGAGTCTCGATTTCTGTTGAGACATTCAGATGGTAGAGTCAGAATTTGGCGTAAACAGAATGAGAACATGGATCCATCATGCCTTGTTACCACTGTGCAGGCTGGTGGTGGTGGTGTAATGGTGTGGGGGATGTTTTCTTGGCACACTTTAGGCCCCTTAGTGCCAATTGGGCATCGTTTAAATGCCACGGCCTACCTGAGCATTGTTTTTGACCATGTCTATCCCTTTATGACCACCATGTACCCATCCTCTGATGGCTACTTCCAGCAGGATAATGTACCATGTCACAAAGGTCGAATCATTTCAAATTGGTTTCTTGAACATGACAATGAGTTCACTGTACTAAACTGGCCCCCACAGTCACCAGATCTCAACCCAATAGAGCATCTTTGGGATGTGGTGGAACGGGAGCTTCGTGCCCTGGATGTGCATCCCACAAATCTCCATCAACTGCAAGATGCTATCCTATCAATATGGGCCAACATTTCTAAAGAATGCTTTCAGCACCTTGTTGAATCAATGCCACGTAGAATTAAGGCAGTTCTGAAGGTGAAAGGGGGCCAAACACAGTATTAGTATGGTGTTCCTAATAATCCTTTAGGTGAGTGTATAATTTAGTCCTACAATAAAATTAAGATTTGGTAATGAACCGAAACTACCTGTGTGAATTTGCATACACTACATTATGTTTGTGTTGGTTTTTTGTTTATTTAATTCAAATATTCTTTGTAGCGTCGTGTCTTTTGCACTAGCCTTTTATTCTAATTCATACAGCTGTTCAAAAAGTTTTCATGAAGTTAAGATTGATATCTGAATAGAAAATGGTTCTGACCATGTGCATCTTAAGGCCAATGATCTAAAATGTTTGGCCCTATCTATTGCACTTTAATGCTGAGGTGAAAGTGAATCTGTTGAATGCTTTCAAATACTTTTAGAGCCTTCTCCATCTTTTTATTTAAAAAAACAACCAAAAAAAAAAAAACTAAATGAGGCTTAAAAATATGCCTTAATTAGAGTGGCCTTAGGAATTTGTCATGTTACAACATTGCAGAAACCATCTTTGTGTAGCAGCAGATATTGTATAGTAAATATTCTTCATCAGTTTCTTCAGATTAGGCAATGTTGCAATGGAAAATTGAGACACATTGTTTGTCTCTTGATGTTAATCACTGAAAACAGTTACACACAACACCTCTGACAGTGGCGGTTTTATAGTGTTGTTCTCTGTACAAATGCACAATTTTCAACTGTGTAAGCATTTAAGCACAATAGGTGGAACCCTATATGGTTTTGGTTGTAAATCCTCTTTTTAGTGCTGCTTTGTCTCAATGGAATGTAGGTAGTAAGCACTAACTGTGCAGCCCAGCGTGCTTTCCAAAGCATTATACAGATAATTATATTTAATATGTGATGTGTAGCAATTAAAATGTATATAACACTATAAAAAAAGTGTTACTTGGTAATGTATTTCTTCGAATAGTGAACAAGGCCACAGCCGGGCTTATTGTACCTTCCCATTTATTCAGAAGACCTCAGGAAGAAAGAGGTTAATGGTTCAGCAGCAGACAAGTTTGAAATATTTAAAGATTTACTGTAATTCACTTAATTATTCAGTTCCTGAAGGGTAGAAGCTTTTGACAAGAGGTCAAGTGTAAAACTGAGACAGCTTCAAAATATTTGTCTCTTTGCCACTCCAGATTTTTTGAGTTAGGCAAATTTCATTTAGTGAAGTCATTAATTTACAACAGAGTTACAGTATACTTGGTTTGGATGGATTGATTGAGAATACAGTCTTCCGTGCCTAGCCATTGTTCATCTGTTTGCATTTGCTGTCAAGGTCAGCACGTCACTGCAACTTTTGCATAAACATGGGTGTCAGCAGTTTTGTAGTGTTATTAAGTTACTGAGTTAGAGATTTCTGTATCAAGGCTGGTGTGTTTAATGTGTGCAGTTAGGAAAGAAATGGTTTCCTATCTACGTACTATATATTGGGGGGGGAGTTGTACATTTCATGACTCAACAGTTGAGGTAGTGAAATTGTCAGGATGTGAGTGTGAGAAAAAATGTATATCATGAATCATGACATGACATGCTAAATTGTGTACAATCATTATTGCCCAAATGCTCTTGCGCAGCATGCTAATTGGGTTAACAATCTAAATGAGTAAACAGGGCAGTTAGTTAAAAACAATTATAAAATGATAGTGTTGTAACAGACATAAGGTGAAAGTTAATTCTCCTGTTTTTTGTTTTGTTTAGTTTTACCTACAAGAGCCAGATATCTTAAAATGATTCCTTGCCAAATAGTACTTCGGGAGTTTAAGAAAATGCATTTGTTTTCTACCATGAGTGGTGTGGCCACAATAATAAACATAAATGCAAAGGTCTTGTGGTCAGTAAATTGAACCTAATCTCAAGATACCATAGAAAGTGAATTATCTAGCCTTGAGCAAAACTAGTATGTGTGTACTGTGCGCCACAGTATTTCCTTGTCAAAGGAGAGCAACCAGTAAATTGAGGTGGAACAGAATGTCACTTTCTTCTTTAATGCTTTCCTTTGCATGCAGGAGAGAGTACCTAACAAAAAAGGGTCAAGAGGAAGAGTGATTTTTTTAGTTGTTTAGGAATTGCTATGGTTTTTATTAATTTCTTTTACTGGAAAATTCTGAGCTCTTTACAAAGTTGTGTGCAATAGGCTTTTCATTGTTTTCTAGGTAAATAGGCTAATTTTAATTAAAATATAGCCCTATGTGGGCAGTTCCACAATGACATGTTTGTTTCCAGGACTTAAATCAACTAGTGACTATGTGGCAGAGCTGATTGAAACTCAGTCCTGCTGTCTGCTTATGTAACAATTTACATAGAAAATGTAGGAAAATAAAAGTAGACGGGTACAGTGGCTGTGTGGTCTGCATTATTATTATTAATAATAATAATAATAATAATAATAATAATAATAATAATATTTGTTTCGTAGCAGACGCCCTTGTCCTTGCATGTGCCAATGCCTATTCTCAGACTGACCCCACTGGAGTTAGGGGAGAGTCCTGCTCTTATTCAGATGACCCTGTTGTAAGGTACCTGTAGACTGTAATAGACTGGTACTGCTGGTCTTACTGGGATTACAGTTGGCATTGAGATGCAAAAGCCTTTTCAGGGCACCCCTCCCTTCACTGAAAAGTCCCAGCCACCAATGTTTTGTTTTGTTTGTTTTTGTGTTTGTTTTAGGTGTGTCTATCTCCTTTCTGTCTGAGGCTCAAACAGGCCTTATAACAGTTGAAAAAATTAGGGATGAATAGTGATGCCATTTCTGTGTAATCACCCTGTAATGATCCTCACTGTGCACACTGTAACCCCCAGCTTTGATGACCTCTTACTGAGTGTGTGCAGTGAGTGGTGTGCTTGGCCGTATCTGCAGTGAAGCGGCTGCAGGGGCACTGAGCTTTCAGAATCGTTTCATAAGAGCGTGCCTGTGTGCGTCTTGCTCAGGAACTGGAAGAGTTTAACTCTGCACAGGAATGTTGTAAACCTTCAGAGTAAACGCGACCTTACGCTGACCTCTTCTGAATGAGGTCTTTGTAGGACTAATAAATGTGGCTAAGGTCTGTAGGAAAGAAAAACAAGTTTGAAAAACAAGTCTTCATCAAGAAGGTAGCTGTGAAATCCAAGCCAAGGGAGGGCGTCCTTCAGTGTATTCACTGCACGTGTGTAGCTGACCCGTTTCATGTTGCTGGAGCACGCTAGATAAATGCCAGGCCACCTGTAGGCTTCTGTTGAGCATCTGGAATAGTGAGAGAGTCGGCTATCCTGACATGACGGCACCATACCTCCCTTTGCCTCCATTAATATCTGAAGTTTTCAGAAAGTGACGCTTTGCAGCTTATTCATTTGCATTGTTACTTTTAAAGTTCTGCCTGTTAGTCTTTTATCCAGATGTTATTATTGTTAATTTTAAAATCTTAATTATGTATTTACCATTCTAATAGATTTGTTGTCCATTACATTAATTATAAAATGGCTAGGACTACAGATTATATTTTTAACCTACCTGTTTTACTAACCTTAATGCTGCATTTACTTTCAAAATCTGTTTGATCAGTATGTTTCTCCAAGCAATGTTTCACATTAAGTACAGCAGCTGGATTGCTCTGTGTGGTTGCTGGCTTCTGCAACCCAGGAAAGAATTAGTCACCAGCTACAGTAAAATACAACAGATATGTTACAGTGGTTTGACTATAGGTTTCCCGTCATTTTCCAAGGATCTTTATAGAGTCAATAAAATAATAATAGGACCACCTGTCTAGGCAAGTGTGTTACCAGGCCCTTAACAATGCAAAAGTAAACAATGACTTCTGACATGATTTGGTCACTTGTCAGGATGCATTTTGTGATTCAAATAAAATATTAGGAACTTTGAAACAAAAGCTTGGGCTAAGTTGGGCCTTTGGCCAAGGTTGGCTTCATTACAAACCGAAAGAAGAAATATTTTAAAGCTTGCATCCCAAGAATTTGCAAAGGTGTTAGAATGAAGCCGGACCTGAAACAAACACTGGAATCCACTTCCGGTGTGTAATGCTGTAGGAATGTGGTGCGTATGTCCAGAGTATTCACGGAATTCCAGTTCCCTCTTTCAGATGCCCTCCCCGGGGGCTTTTAATTAAAATGGGTAGTGGAGTAACTGTGTAAGCCTTTGTACGAGTACGAGATAGACTTCTGTTTCAGGATGATACAGCTACAGTAAGTACTTTGTGGTTTATTTTAAGCTGCAATTACTAACTTCATATACTGCATTTGGTCTTCACAATGCTGATTTAATAAAACTGTGTAACCATGTAGAGTTCTAGGGTAAACGTATCACTATTTGCCATGTAGGTGTGGGTGACTTAGGTTTCATGTTATTCATGTTATCACTTCATTATTATTTTGCCTTATGTTCCCAGCTTTGTAATTCTCTTTAGCCTAAGCAAATAGAAATTGACACAAATAGAAACACATTACCCTGGGGCAGGTACCTCCTTTGAACGAATCACTTGTTGTGTGTTTAAATAAACATTGTGGAACGTATAGTGTGCTGTTTGGCTTGATTGGCCAATTTATGTGGTTTGCATTGTAAACAAGTTTTAACAAATTTTGACCTTTCCTTGTTTCCATTGGTTTCAATTAGGCTGAAACTCACCCCTACGTAGTGAACTCCACTCTCAGTGACACTTATTTCCTATGTCCAAATGTGACCTACAGTCAGTCATTTAGGCCTACTTTTCAATATATCTTGTATGTTGGCAGTGATGAAAACAATAATAATAATACTTTTTCTTATTCAGTTTTCTTAATCAACAGCTTGTTGAAATACCTGAAAGGTACCTGAATTTACTTTAATTGAACAAAACTAGAAACATTTGAATGCTTTTTCAGTCAATTTTCTTTATGAAAAGGATAAGGGAGTTGATATCATTTGCACCAGAATAAGCCTTTTGTGTTGTGATTTACTGGGTTGGTTGACCATAAAAATTATGTTCCTCAGATTAAACTTCTTGGCTCACTCTGTTTTTCAAGAGCTTTAGTAATCTTGAAGGTTTTGTGCATTCCTGGCTCAAATTCTTTATGGCTTTTACCCAACGTGTTATGTTACAGTGTGCTGCTTATTATTTTAATTGGACAACTTGTTCATAAAAGAGTGAAAAGCATGCTTAGAGGTTTTGGTTTCTTGCACTTTTGGGCATAGACCAAGTCCAAATATTGACTCACCTGCTAATTACAAAATCCATCAAATATAGACTTAAAATATTGTATTTTAGATCAAATTAGTCAAATTTTTGGTCAAGTCTGGATCTTAGTGTCTGAGTTCTGTGTTGCAATGAGCAGGTAAGATTTAATGTTAACTGGTCTGCACATGGATAGGCTAAAGCAGTGTCTGGCTAAGAAATTCTTGTTGGATTTGTTTTCTAACCAGCATACTGGACTGTGTTTATCCAGTCTATTTGTTTTTCAAGGGAAGTTGAAATAAATGCATGATATTTCAGAACAATCTGGAAGACAGTATTGGTTTTTTTCACACTGCTGATGGTGTAAAAGTTGTGTTCTGCCTTTTCAATTTATACTCTGAGCCCTTTGCAGTGGGTTTTACTCACATAGGTCTTCCTGTACAGCAGCTGCATACAGTGAGGAGAAAAGGGTCATGTGTCCTTTCAGTTTCACTCACTCGCTGCTGCTGTTGCTGCTGTTCATGACCAAGCGCAATCCGGCGGTGTCTGGCTTGACCTCGGATGTGCCCGGCCTGCTCGGCTCAGGCAGATGCTGAAGCCATCCTGTGTGCCCAGGCCGTCCTGTTTTTAGGTCTGATTGTAAAAACAGACCCAATGCTTTGCCTATCACTATTATTTTAACTTTCGGAGTTTGTGGTTAATAAAGATGATGTCATATTTTTCAGAATAGCATTTTATTAACAGTTTTAAACATTCTAACCAGTTGTTCTCTGAAATAATGTCAGCTGAAGCAGCCATTAACCTTTCTATACTGGACTTGCTGACTGCATCTCTTTGCCCAAGTATTCTGCATACTGTAAATTAAACAACATCTTTGTGAAGTCAGATTGATGTTGATTGTGCATGCAGGTAAGATTACAGACTTTTTTCTGAAGACTTGACTTCAATGGCGACGCACAACATGCACAAGAGGTGTCGAGCAGCTTTTTTGAATAATTTGATTATCCAATAAAAATTGGGCATGTGTTTCCTACCATAACTCCACTATGTAACAATGAGATTTACCTATCTACCAGCAAAGTGTGATTGTGCAGTTCATATACTCTTCCTGGTTCACCCATCTTGGGTTTGTTAAGGGCCACAGCACCTTTGTTTTCATTCCACCTGTGTTTTAGGCTACTTAATTTAAATCTGTTACTACTATGAAGTACTATATGAAGTCTTCGGATGCAGCAATGGAAAGGTTTCATAAAGCATTGCCCTTGAAGTGTTGACAAGCTCAGAACAGAAGTCAGAAGATTTTGATAACTACTGATTTTCAAGCTGACAGCTAGACTCTCCCTTTTGCAACAGAGCCTTCTAACCTACCGAATCACTGACTGTGGGTGAAATGGTATGACAGTTAATATTAGGTTGTCTTCGAAATCTACAGAGAGTGTGTTGTGTAACTGGAGTTATTACAGAAACTATACATTTAATGTACCATTGAGAGAATGTTGTGTTGTATTGAACTGAGTGAATTAGACATTACACACCATGTGAATCCATATTCAAAAGACATGCAAAACAGAGATGGGTTTAGGAGTATTGTATTTATTTTTAAGCTATGACTGCATGATAATGATACCTAACACCTGTTTTACGTTGATTAACATTAAAGAAGAGGCTACCTGTGTTCCTTTAAATCACAAACTAGTTGTATTATATAGAGTGCCGGGCTCCTATTAAAAAACACTCTATAAAAAGTCCACATATTAGTCACTGGGGATGGGGGGTACAGCAGAACAATGGAGAGTGGCCCTCCAAAAAACTCCCAGCTGGGATCAAACGCACATCATTGTATTGCTTCCAGATTTATTAAATAATTAGGGGCCATGCTCAAGTCATTAAATCAAGCATCAAGTCGCATATAAAACATCAAAAACTACAACTGTTGTGTTTTGGCATTACTCACAACCTTCATCGGAGTGTTCTGCACTTACAGGTCCTAGAGAATAACAAACCTAATAAAAGAGGCTTCTGACTCACAAAATCCAGGTTTAGTCCTGATCTTGCTTTGTGAGGAGACCTACTCCTTATGACTGACACTGTTTGCATGCTTTAAAGAACCTTTCAAGATGTATTTTAAAGGTAGGCTAATTATGCTACTTATTCAACCTGTTTGTTTTTCAGACCTATGATATAACTGTATTTATATACTCTACAATTCAATTGATATGGAAATTAAGTTCTTTCAGAAGTGCACTGGGCCTTTTAAGATAAATTGAAGCTATGCAGAAAATGCAACTGTGTATTTGTTGTCATATCAACACATTTTTCAGATCCTACCAACGTGAATATTGTTTAAATAATAATAATAATAAAAATCAGATGGTTCTTAAATAATTTGCATTGAAATGTTTCTTTGCTCAGTTTGTTTGTTCAGTGCAGTACCTTTGTCGTGTTTGTTGTGTTGTTTGACATTGGCTATACTTCTGAAATGGAACCCAGTTTTGAATCCTAAATCACTCAGTAGTATAATACCGTAACACCGCTTTTTGCTAAATAGTTCCAAACTGAATTTTAAGGAGTAGACACAGTGCAAAATAATATTATGTAAAGTTTTCGTTTGTCTCTATGACGACCAAATTATTTTCCCGAAAATGTTGCTGTGTTTTCTGGCCAAGATTAGAAGTGTTACAGTGATGTTTGTGTGAACCAGCTATGGCTAGTTTTATTTTCCAGCTTGGTCAGGCAATAATTGTTTTGTTGTTGTTGTTGTTGTTTCTTTTAACACTCTGTAAGGAGAAAACTGTCTTGCTACTTGTTCATATAAATCCTTTTGCCTAACCTTGGACAAAGATTTTATATCTTTGGCACTGCAAAATGCCTTCTGTATCCAAGCTGCCCTTTCCAGTCATTTAACAGACTGTGTTCTTTCACTGTGAGGCCTTGATGCCATTTTTCCTGCTGGGTTTCTTTTCATTTCTAAAAAGCTTAATCATTAAAGGAGTTACTGAGTTAAAACCTTAATTGGCCCGTTTGCCAAAAGACTCTTTGAGCGCTCTCCTCTTTTTTGGAATACTGTTGCGATTTAAACTCTTAAACTCATTATGTGACTGACTGACATAAATTCATGATATGTTGTCCCTGCTGTCCAGAGAGGAAGTCTTTATTGGTCTTATAGTCACATGGTAATTGTCGGTTCTCTGAATTTCCCAAAAGGAAACGCCCAACACCATTGCTTAGCAAGGATATTAGACTACTGAATATGGCACGTTATTAAGAATGTGCTTATTATAGGATAGGGAGGCCTTTGGGGTAATTTTGCACTAACAAACATAACGGGGAAAACTTACCTTTTGCAAAGCTTCCCTGATTTGATTGCTTTGGGACTAGTCAGGATTTTTGTAGCTAAACTTATAAGAGGCTGATAAAAATAATGGTTTTCATATCAAGAGACATTATACTGGTAATAAGTGAAATGTATGATCATGTCCTTCTTTCCCTTGATAAAGAACTACAGAAGATTTTTTTTGGTTTAATTAATTTTATTTCCATTGTTTTATAAGTTTTAATCGTGAGACTGGAGTTAAGCATAAGTTGTTTATAGGAGACAGAATGGAAATATTTAATTCAGTGTTAAAATTATAATTTCCTTCTGCATGTTTAAAATTAATTAATTAAGTAAGTATCCATTTGCTCTAATTGGTACACTGCACTATCTTGCTCTTGTTTGGAGTCGGAAGCTCCTGTATACTAATCTTAATCCAAGACCCCTGAGTTTATCTGTGCATTTGGCAAGTTTAGTTCAATGTAAACACAATTTAAGCATAGCTCTTTCCACTAGTGGCCTGTCACAGCATGTTGACAGCACACAGGAGCAGAGATCTCCTGTGTCCATCGGCAGCTGTATTAAGTGCACTGCTTAAAAAACAATTTGGAGAAATAAACAAAAGTGGTGCATTTTCAAGAGTGGAACTGCAACACTTATTGGAGACCATTCAAAATACATTATTCCTTAATATCCCTTTTTTTTCTCATGTTGCTAAATATTTGTAATTTTGCAGGAAACTAATGATAATAAAGACTTCAGCGTTATTTTTCTCCATGGTAAAGGCATGATTTCAAGTATAAATGCATACTACTCAGTATGAAGGCGTGAAGTAACATCTTGAAGGCTGTTCCAAAGACTTCTAGTTTGTATTCAACTATAATATACATGTCCACTGCTGGTACGGATTTTAGGACTTTCTATTTAGTTACATTAAATCTTTGTCCTATAAATCTTATATTGTGTTTTTAAACCTTTATTTTACTAGTGACTCATTTCAGACTTCCTCAATTGCAGACCACAGTTGTCAAAACAGTAATACATTGTGATGATTTGTATACTTTATACATTTTGTTTTATAATTTAGTGGAAAAAAAGCACACACACACACACACACACAAAACACTTCTACATTACTTTATCATCTATTTTCAGCTATTTCAGAGACACATGTAACATTTCAAAGTGGCCACAAGAATTGATTACACTATTGAGTGTCATACCAGAAGGTGGCAGCAATACCTGCCCAATACAGATTATTCAGTAATATAGAATATGGCCTTTACACCAAAGAGTTGTCAAATACATGGCATTCATGAGGTTTCAAGTTTCCAGAAAATGGATACATTCCGAAAACCTAATCTAAAAAAAGGTTTTCTATAAAGGACACTCTTCTGTGTTTACATGACAGTCTGATCAGAGTTTGCATGTATAAGTTTATATTATTAGATTTAAAAATATATATATTCTTTTAAATATTTAAATTTATTTTTGGGGAAAATACTTTGCTAAAAAACGCAAAATGTACACAAAAGTTCCCCTGTTCGATTCAAATTAAAGATCATTCAAAGCTGTCTCATAAGCTTATAGGTCCATTTTCAAATTCATTTTATTGTTATGTTTTATTGACTTCTTGCCAGTTTTCGAATAAAGCCATCTTGAAGAGCATTGCACACAATCTTCAGTCATCTGATAGTGACCACTTCTTATCGTTGACATTTTAAAGGTTTTAACCACAATCAATACCTGCTTACTAAACCTTGTGTTTTTCCATTTGAGATCTAAAGCCTGTCTGCAGTGGAGACAAGAGCCAGAGTGGACATGACAGATCAAAGTAGATATCAAAATTGTTTGTTTCAATTCCCGGAGCAGATGAGGTCACAGCACCGCAATCTGCCCCTGCCTTATTTTGTAGTAATGCTGTATTGATAGAACAGGTGAGCTAAGGTTTGTGCCCAGGGGCATGTGAGAGAGGATTCACATTTCATTCAAAACAACTGCAACTTCTCAGATTTGACAGAGTTTAGGAGGAAAGATGGGACAATTCTTTGGATAATGAAGTGGAGAAAAACCAACCGAGCAACCAGCTAAATAAAAAAGTAATCCGTGCAGGAGACCATCCTGATAGAGATTGTATGGATTTTAAGTATTGATTGCTACTACCTCGTGTACTATTGATGTTTCATGTTTAGTTGATCATAAGAGTACAGCTCCATCAGGCGTTTCTGTATTGAGTGAAGCATCTTCCCCAGAATAAGCTAAATCGACAGCAGTGTTGTCAGTCTACACACAGTCTGGCTGTAGAGTAGCTGAGGGCCCAGTGACACATGCATTGGCATAATGCTTGCAGTGCATAACCCAGGAAAGGCATATACTTTTCAATAGATCAGATGTTTTTAAAGGACACCCTATTTTATTTGTATATACAAGGTACATGTGGGTCTAAATTCCTGTATCTTGCAAAATGGTTGTTGTATACATTGCATTTGTATTGTATTTGCTACAAGATTTCCAAATTCTATTCTTGCAAAAATAAGCTTCTGTTAATTTAAGCCTTCAGCTGGAGCCCTGCTAGGGTAAAGAATTAAAAACTATGTAGCTTTTACTGCATGCTGTAAACTAGATTAGGAATGGAGTTTCTAATTTGCTCAAAACTTCCCATTTGTTGAATCGGTAATCTAGATCATTTTAGTTTTTAAACCTCTGGGTATCCATGGAAATGAACATACGGCAAAGATTTGCTCTTCCTACTGAAATCTTTGGAAAGCCCTACTGTCCACAGTGATGCCCAGCTTTGGGAAGAGACACTGTGCCAAAAGCATTAGCAGAAATATCTAGGAACACTCTATGAGCAATCTCTTAACAAGGTAGTCTCACCGAAATGAGCCTCTGTCAAGAGTGGCTCTTGTGGTTAGTGCTAGTTTGTGATGACAGATGGGAGATATTTAAGACCAAAACAAATCGGTAAGTAATTCTTTCTGGGTTCTCTTACACCAAACCATATGTTCTCTTTTTAATGTAAATCTCTCAGGAAAGCTAAAAGGAAAAATTAGCAGCTTCATTCCACCTAAGGTGCTCAAATCTATTCATTTGCACAGGGACTTTTTGTGGTTGAATCTGTTCCTCAGGAAAGCCCCCTGTCTCCCTCACAGTCTCCTGAGTCCTATTTTAATAATTTCTTGTTTCTTCCCTTTTCTGACCCATTTCTGACAAAACATTTTTATTCCCGAGTCTGTAAGGGTTTTCCCTTTTCTTTGAAAGCTCATTATACAATGCAAATTATGCATTTTTTTTATGTTCGTACATTATCTAAGGCATTTAGTTGGTTAGAGTAATACTTGAATTGGTTGGTATGGGGATTATCAAATTTCAACTTTAAGACATACCAGATTTGTTTATTTTCTTGCGTGAGTTGGAACAAATTCCGACAGTCCCTGATAATAAGTCTTTATAGAGTACATACAGTAAGAAAGATTTAACACTCCCTTAATATGTAAGATTAAATTTTATTTTATGTCAGTTCATGCAGGCAGCCTAATTTCACTGGTCTTGAAATTAGTTTGAAGTTCAGAAAACCTGTTTAAGCTTCAAAGTACAAACATGCTAAATTTTGCATTCTTTTGAAAACCTGATAGATATGTTAATTTTATGACATATAATAATAAAAATCCAAGTTCAAATTACAGCTATGTATTATGCATCATTAAAAGTTGAAACACAACAAGCCATTTAAATATAGGCTATCCAATATCAGGCACATATAATTGGGAATGGCAATTCTTTAGATTCTATCATTTGGTGTTACTATGTAAATAACTTCTCTAATCGCAAGTATTTTCCAGTTACCATATGTTGTATCAGGTTTGATGTAAACTAGGCTGAAACAGGAAATGCCATTGATGCAAAATGGGTATAATTTAGATTTAATGTTGAGTTTCCATAGTGTATTGTTCTTTGTTACCAGTTGAAGTGGTTGACAATTTACTACTGTGTGCTCATTAGTAATACAATTTCTCAAATATTTTAAAATGCTGCGACATTGAGCCAGCTGCTTCTCAGGACGAGAAACATTCTTGAGTGACTTGAAAAGTGTACAGCTGAATCTTTGGCCTCTCCAGTACAAGCACCCCACCTGTTAACCATAGCTGCCCACAAGTTGAATAGGTTCAGTGTTTAGCCCTGACATATGGCCATATATATTCTTTCACATACATTCTTCTGACTGTGTGTTCATAATGTTTGAACAGCTGTGTTTGATAGTATGCTATTTAAAGTGGTTTTCCACCTGGTTTAAACTTTACATAAAGCATTTAATTCATACGAATGAACTTAAAGATTGCTGTATAGTTGCTGGGTGCTATATTTTGTCAGCCAGTGTAAGAGGGATATGGATGTACTTTTCTCCGGGGTGTGTATAATAATAGCCTGCACATTACATGACTTGCGATTATGTTGCTTTTTTTGTTTTTCTATATTCTAATCTCAAAGTCTGTTCTTAATTTCTGTATTATAAGGTGCTTCACCAACATGCTTAACAAACGGCAACAATGTAAATTATTTTGATAATGTCTTCCTTCCTTCCTTATTTTTTTATCAGGTCAATAGTGACCATGTCTATGAACCCCTTTGAAGCAACATCGCTTAGTGAACCTGAATGTTAAATCTATCTGGATGTTAACTCAATAATCATAGTTTTCTTTTTGTTTTTTTTAGGACATAAACACAATTTACTGTCATCTTTATAACATGGATATTTTATCACATCTCAGGGAATATCAGCTCAGGTAAGATTGAATTATCATCATTACTTTAAGCTCTCTGTAGATAACTAAAATAAATTTCATCAGCTCGTATTCCACTGAGATAAGACCTGTGTGCACTTTGCTTCACCTTTTCTTAACACTGTGAATACCCTAATGGTATTTTTTCCCTCATACTCGGGATAATCTTTTATTGCACTGTAAATTAATGAATAAAACCTAATGGTATGTTTCTCTGACATCTGTCTTAGTCATGGGGAAAGTTATGGATTATTCTCTTATGTATTGAGTTCTTACATAATTGAAGTGGATAGTCACCACTGTCACATAATTAATATGAAGTTCTGACTGTTTTAAGGCAGACCGAAACAGTAGAGCTATTGGGATTCTTGTAAGAACAGATAACTTGTTGTGGGAGTGGATGCCTAGAGCAGCCTAAGTGACTGTTTAAAACGTGAAAATCGCAAGAGACCCAACCTTACTGCAGGACTGCCTTGAACAAAATTTTCTGACCTAATTAGACAGAAATTCTTGGCAATGTCTCGTGTTAAAAAGATAAAGCAGCCGCAGACACCTTCTGCACATATTTCACAGATGAATAATCATTTTGGAAGCTTGTTTATATGGACCTTTGAATTGGCAAAGAAGGGTTTTCAGCAGTGTAATGTTTAATTAACTGTGCATCTTAGCTTAGATATGTGTAGGCTGCAACTTGGCTGAAGCTGACTAGCACTAATAAACTACAGTTACTGTATTTCTGTTTGCAGATCAATGTGCACCACAGCTCGTTATGAGAGACATGAAGCAAACCACGTCCTGTTCTAGTAAGTAAACCTGCAGGAAAGCTAGAAAACAACCTCCAGAACTGAAAAGCTACACTTACAGAGCACACTGTGGATGTATCACAAAGTTAATGTTATGTTAATGTCAAATTCAGATCCTCAGTTAGGTATTTAGCTGATAGCTCTATGCATGGGCATCCACTGCATTAATTGTAGCCAAAGGGGCCTTGGGGAAGTGTAGTAATTATTATGCTTCTATTCCTCTGTATTCAGGTTTCATTTACACTTTCATCATTTTTTTAAACCAGGAGAGGTGTATTCACATATTGTAATCCAAAATAAATCTTTCATCACAAGATTTGTGTTCTAACTCCAGTGTCTTCCCCTTGGGTTGAGATTAAAGCTCACCTTTGCAGTGAGAATATTTCTGTAATAACCACTTCCAGTTTCTTATAAAGGGCAGGTATTTATTTATTCTGGGACTGAAATCCCAGAAAGACCACTGTTGGTGTCATCTTCTTTAGAGCAGTTTAAACTAACGTCAACAGATCAGGAAATAATTTAGTTATATATATATATAAATTCACAAGAATCAAGTGTGACAAGAGGAATTGACATAGTGGTTGGGGTGAAAACTTATTTTTTACATTTTTGTTTCACATGATCTCTTTATTAATGCTATTTTTAAATTCTCCACTAAGAGGAAAAAAAGGCACAAAACATAACATAATGTGATTTTTCAAGGGGTGCCAATGTCTGGCCGCCCTTAGTTTGTTGAGAGACTAAATCACAGAAGAGCAGATAGAACAGCCTATGAGTATAAACCACATACAGGTAAACAATGTTTGTCTTATTATTTCTTTTCAGCTCTGACAGCATTTCCACATGTTGGTATATACTTCTTTCTGGTTCAGTATTTATGAAGGAGTCCATGTTCTTGCCAAGATGCTGGTATGTAAAATCTATATTTAATACAACGTAATGGTAATATAATATAGACTAACAGTGAAATGTAAGTTGTAATGTAGCAGGAATAAAACAAACAATCAACACTTCTCTTCAGCCTAATCAATTTGATTATGGAAATTACAACAACGCAGATAATGGATAAATAGCTCTCAATTTGGTATTTTGGTATGTTAATAAAAACAACCATTAATATAGATGATTGCGGGTATTTGTAAAAAACAAAAAACAAAAAAAAAAACTGACAAAAACAAAAAGCTCTTCTCCCAAATCTCCATTCACATGACACTCATGAGTGAAGTGCTGAGTCATGAGGAGGTTCACTGGAGACTGCAGATGTCCAGGCTGAAGTGTTGCTACTTATACAGTATTATTGTTTATTTTCTGCAAATGCTTTTTCCTGCCCTGAAACCATGCCTTCTCTCCATTGGTTTCTATTGATTTATTTATTTTATTACCATTTGATACATAGAAAAGCTGAAAATAGTTGCCTACTCTGAGTAATTTATGGGAGGCAAATAAATAAAACCGCCAAATACTTTGGTTTTAAATACAAGTGAAATCTATGACTATGCCAAAGTAATATCAAAAAGCCATAATCTTGCTTTTAGAAGATTTCTGAATTAAGATTAGCAATAATTGCACGAGTCTTTTTTCCCCATTAGCATAGTTTGCCAAGAAACCAAGCTCTGGAGATAGATAACTTTAGTAGTATTTTTGTGTGTAACTTATAGTATTTTTAAGGGAACCATGGCTTACATTTTTGTTCTTAGATGCTAATAGTGCTAATAGTGCCTTGTAAGCTGTTACACATAGCAGAAACAGCAGGAAAGCACTTAGGCAAGTTTAACTGTGCAGAGTGGGTGCCGATCTTTTTCTCTACATTGATGAAAGCCAGCTGTGGGGTGGCAGTCAGCGTGGCGGGGGGTGGGGGGGGTGGAATGCGGAACTGCTGGCCGCACTCTGACTGAGCCATGTGTTACTGAGGCGACTGTGGCGGTGAGCTCATCCAGACAGGAAATGAACATGCTTTCCACAACGCCAGAGAAGGACTGGACAGCAATATCTTTAGTCTCTCTCTGACAAACGCCCAGAAATAAAACATTAAGAAGAATACAGCAGCAACAGAAGTGGAGGGAATTACTTCAAGCGTCCAGGAAAATCTAACTACCCCGAGATGTTGAATTTTTTTCTTCATGGATTTTAAATGAGGAAAGAAGTTTGGAAACTTTGCCTAGACCTTTTTTTTTCCCTCCCTCCCTTTTTAAACTGATCTTTCAATGAAAACCCTGAAAGAACAGATGTCCTAAAGAAAATATAAAGCATGTTCAGTGTGGCTGGATTATTTGTTTTCTTCCCATGCACAGTGGGATTTCAGCTTTTGTGTATTTTGGTCTGATCTGGACATTTTCAAAGTTTGGGAATGGATCAGCTTTGCATCGGGGAGTTTCCTCAGACCTGATGTTTGGGACTTTGGGATTTGTTCATTGGAAAGGACTGTCTCAGGATGTTTATTTTTCCTCCTCCTGGCCAGCTGTTTTAATTTGTGGCTGTCAACAGAACACATCAGTGCAGATTTACTGACAAAAAGTAAAACAAATGTAAGTCTGAATTTAAAACAAACAAAATGAAGCTTAATATCTTGTTCCAATGGTGGTTTCTGATCTGAGATCTACTTTCTTTAATCCAACTCAGGAAGTTGTGGTATTGGGGTATTTTTTTTTCTTTCTTCGAAGGTACAAAAGTTTTATAGTAAACAAATGATTTGATGATTTGACAGCATTCTTAAAATGGTGTGCTACTTTAGACTGCAGAAAAGTGGTTACAAAGTGGTTAATTTGACAGGAGGTGTTTCAAAATCTTGCACACATAAGTTGTCTAGACAAATGCTGCTCTTGTTCTGCTTTTTCAAAACATGTTCCTTAAAATGTAATTTATCAGTTTTGTTACTGAAAGTATAGTAAACTTAAGAGGCCAGCATTAGTCATCTCCTTTGGTTTTCTGGGGAATCATGAATAATTGTATTTAAAAACATAGTGTTTGCTGTTCATGAAGAGATTATTAATTGAATTATGTTAATGGAAAAAAGTTTTCATTGTGAAAAATAATATATTAACAATACAAAACTGAAATATCATAATTGGTTAAATCCCCCCCCAAGTTAATACATGATATAAGCACCTTTGGCAGCAATTAGAGCTGCGAGTCTGTCGATATAGCTCTCTACCAACTACCACACCTAGATTTGGCAATATTTGACCATTCTTCTTGACAAAACGGTTCAAGCTCTGTCAAATTCCTTGGGGGACATTGATGCACAGCAATCTTAAAATAAATCATGTTACAAATTTTCGATTGGCTTTAGGTTTGGGCTCTGACCAGACCACTCAAGAAGATTTGACCTTTTTTACCAAGAACTTTTCTATACTGTGCTCCGTTTATTTTATTTCACTTCTATCCTGACAAAAGCCCCAGTCTCTGCCGATGAGAGACATCCCCAAAACATGATGCTGCCTCCGACATGTTTCACAGAAGGGATGGTGTTATTTGGGTGATGGGCTGTGTTGGGTTTGCGCCAAACATAACGCTTTGCATTTATGCCAGAAAGTTCCAGTTTAGTTTTGTCAGACAACAACATTTTTGCCACATGGCTACAGAATCTCCTAAGTGTTTTTATACATACTTCAAACATGATTCAGGGTTTTCTTGAATACCATACAGGTGATTTTTGTGGAGTGCTAGGGATATTGTCATCACATGCACACTTTGACCAGTCTTGGCCATAAAAGCCTGTAGCTCTTGCAGAGTTGCCATTGGCCTCTTGTTAGCCCCTCTGATCAGTCTCCTTTTTGCTTTGTTGTCCAGTTTGGAGGGACAGCCTTATCTATGCAGGGTCTTGGTGGTGCCATACACCTTCCACTTCTTAATAATCATCTTGAGTGTGCTCCAAGGGATATTCAAGGTCTCTGATATTTTATTATACACATTCCTTGATCTGTGCCTTTCAACAACTACTTTGCCCTGGAACCTACAGGAACTAATGGATTTATCCTGAAATCATGTCAATTGCTACACCTTAACACAGAAGATCACTTAACTTGGTGTATGATTTTGAAGGCGATTGCTTACACGTGAACAAATATAGTAAATGTTCTACACATTTTTACCTTGGAAGTTGTAGGGTAGGATGTGTAGATCAATGAATGAAATAATAATAATAATAAACAATGTATTTTTTTAATTAATGTGATCAGAAATTGGCTTGCATTTTGAGTTGAGTAATTGTTTCCTTTTTGGCAACTCCAAATCAGTGTACATATCCAAGGCCTTCAGAAGCCTTACTCTGTACTGATGTTTGCACTGCTCTCTTAGTCTGCCCCAGCTGCCTGAAATACTCAATTTCTAATGTTTTTTTCCTGGTTTCCTGAAAAAGTATTAAAGCCCAATTTTCTGGTTGGTGAAGGACATTGGCTTGTTAGTTTTATTATATGTTTTGATGCTATAGTCCGTATGACTGCACGTCCTTGAGGAAAAATTACCCTTTGAAAAGCAATAGACCACATTCTCATAGAGAGTTGATCTTGATGTGCCACTTTCACTGCAGATTAGTTAAATACTGTCATTGATCCTCCACTGACTGCTTGTTGACGTTTAAGATCACAGATGAAAACACTGTAGATTTCCATACTGGTTGTTTTATATGTATTTCAATGTAGTTTGCTAAAATGAGCCCCATCTTTGGCAGCAACATTAGAAACCATGGAAGTTGCACTATGAAGTCTGTTTATATGAAGAAAATAACATTGTTTAGTTTTGACTTTTCAGTACTTTCAACAGAGGTATTTTTATGCTGTCTAAACATTTTATTTTTCGTATCCTATTTCAGTGCTCTGTTTGGTGCCTGCTTGTAGCCTGTATGTGACAAGTGCCTTCTGCTCAAAAGGATGTACACACGCAACAGACATCTTAGAATTATAATGAAGCAACCACAAAAGCTGTGGCTGTGCTGTGAAACATCAGTCTCCGGTATCAGCTACCTGTTACTAAGGAAATCTTGATTAAAAAGAAAAGATTAGCCCTTTTTTTAATCAAGCAATCTGTGACTATAAATCTTAATAATATCAGTATGTCAGGTACTGTCTAGCAGTATTAAAAAACCCTTTAGAGTTTTATAAGCAAACATTTTGTGCACTTCTATACATTTTGTAAGCCTGTGCACTGCAATTGCCCTTTAATGGTTACTGTGGGACGTCTATTTTGAGATGTTGGTATAAATAATGTGAACAATTTCAACAATTTTACTCCCAATTACCAAAAATTAATTCCAAATGGTTACAAAGTTCTCAAAGCCTAAATGTTAGTCTGAACCACTCTTGGGTTTACATTTGAGTTAGCAATTCCCACAGGAGAGGAGAGCACTTTTTGTTAGCATATTGGTAAACTTGACATTTGATATTGGCGGTGCATCATGAAATTTCGATTGCTTTATAGATCAGGAAGGCTTCCGCGTGTGCTCTGCATAGCAAAAGGTCATCAGATTATTTCACAATGCATGCGCATATGCAATCTCAAAGAAGTCAGCCCAAAAGGGGGATTTCTTGCAGTACGTAACCTTTAGCCTATTGAAACTGGGTTGACTGGGTTAACATGCATTTGAGAAACGCTATTAGTCATGTTTTTGTGACGTAACACATACTCATCACGTATTCCTCAAGCCTCTTTAAGGCAGGGTCAACCCCTATCTCAAGTTTAAAACAAAAAAAAGCTTTAAAAGGAGCAGTCTTTGTGTCTCACAGGATTTCAGCACTCGAGATCCCTTTTACCTGCAGTAATACCATATTCTCAGAGCACAAAGGCCGGTGTGTGTGTGTGTGTGTGTGTGTGTGTGTGTGTGTGTGTGTGTGTGTATATATAATATATACACACACACACACACACATATATATATATGAGAGAGACAGAGACACCAAAATCCCTCAAATGGTGTGGGGGAAAAAAAAAAAAATTCATGGCAATGCACATTTAAATAGCCCTTCTTTTTATATGGCTGTGAATTGAGTAATCTCATTTAGCATTTAGTCCAGATTGTCTTGCTAATTCTGAACTGTAATGTATGGCCAATCTGTTTTTCCCCCGCTCGTTCTGTTGTGTATCGTTTCAGGAGCAGTTTTAAAGAGATCCTTGTGTCATAGCATGTTGTTTTCCTCTCATTTTCATGACATTGCAGATGAAATAATTTCAGAGTCAGTTTTAAACTGAATGTAGGAAGGGCAGATGCACAAAAACAGCAAGCATGGAGGAGCTCTATTGATGTTGGTCTACAAGTGAAAAGAATGGAGAACATCCAAGCAGCTAGTGAACTGAATACATTATCTCCTAATAGCCAAGGACACAGAAACACTTGGCAGGAACACTGACAGCAGGGTTTAACCTCTCTGAAGTGTGAAGAGAATTGTTGAACTAAGCCTGTCTCAAGGCTTAAGAGTCAGATAATTTGTCATTCTTCTTTAAGAAAGGCAATAGTTATTTATCTATGAATTATTTTGAAGAAAACACCATTCAGTGTTATTAGGCATTAAGAACAAAATAAGTAAAGTTTCCACCATAATCCTCCTCATTGTGCTATGAAAATATTCATGATTTATACAAGCTTGAATTTAATTGTAGTAACTACACGGAAGTGTGATATTTTTGGTGTAATGCAGAAAAATGCTAATGCACAAAACTGAAGTGTATTTTGAGCTTAATATACCAGAGTACATTTGTAAAACCTGGTATGATGAATGGGTATCTACTTAACCAAGATAAATATTTGGTGAATTTTGACTGCAGGTTTTATCCAGGTTAGAAACCTCACATTTGAACTGAGGGCAAGGCCTAACCTGGGCCCAAACTGAGCTCCTTAGACACTGGAGAAGAGCTGTGTATCGGTGATAAAGACTTTGGTGTATCTGTAGTGAAAGTTTGGTAGATCAGTTCTTTGATCTCACACTAAAACACTGATTCTGTTATTGCTCTGCAGAATCGTCTGTTTTTTGCAACTGAATAGAAAATGTCCTATTCTGCATTTATAAATTCTCATGACTTTTTTTCTTCTATACACAGGCTGAAAATGGATGTGTAAAAATTCTTAAGTTAACTTCCTCTTCAGTACTTGACAGATATACTGTAAGTGCAGTTTCTGTTATGGACCAGTAAAGAGTACATATACTTTAGAACCTTGAAAGTTCTAAACAGCAATGTTATAATACAAATTAAAGTAGGTGGGAATGTATTCCTTAATCTGGGGAGTTGCCAGCCAGAAGGTGATATGAAATTGTAATTAAAAGATGATGCCAGGAAAGACTGCACTACTTTGCAAGCAAAGCACATATCATTTTAAAGTGCACTAGCTAGTGTGATTCTGCAATAGTGGGCTATTCACAGACACCTTACACTTGGGATAATTGGACATGTTTGCTCTGAACAGTTGTTTGAAGGAGTGATGAAGCTCAATTTTTTTAGTTTAATTGGAGCCTATATTTTCAATGCAATCTGCTGGGTATGATTGCAGATGGTTTTGTTGAGATGTGACATGGCTGAGATTAAAAAGAAAGAAATGAGGAGATGAGATGAACGAGTAGAAGTAATCATCCTGCGCCTAAAGCCAATGTTCTCTCACTCGCTTTTTTTTTTTTTCATGGATCAAATTGCTTTAAGGCTGTGGAGAAAGAATCGGTGAAGTATACTGCCAAAAAAGGAAATTGACTATGGGGTGCCCTAGGGAAGAAATCATCAGATGTAAGTTAGTATAAATTATAAAGGTGAGCAATCAGCAGAATAAGGAAAGCAGAGTGTTTCTAATTGAGCTGAAAGAAAAAGATTATTCCCCTACGCTACAGATTTGCTTTTCTGTCTTTTTGTCAAACCACACAAGAACCTGCAGTCACATCCTGGTCGATGAGGCCGTGCCTGACTCTTTGGTGATCGTAACTAAGCATGACCTTATTGAACGAGGGAGAAAATCACAGGAGCTCCTTTTGAAGCAGGTCCGAGGTGAAGCCTGTGACTGCAACTAAGCGCTCTCTGCCAGCTTTATTAGTTAGAAAGCTTAACATCATTACTTTGACTTGGGGGGGCGATAGTATTCGGCCTTAGGCAATATCATCTGTCAGAAGCTATTTGGATTTTAATGTGTTATTATTATTTTTATTTCTTGGCAGACGCCCTTATCCAGGGTGTTGCTGAGAGGCGAAAAAAAAAAATGAACTTATGCTTATCGAGAAAACAATGACAAAAAATGATGTACCTTGCACTGTATCATTTGAAATGTCATCAATTAGGCTATGTCATTTAAATTATCGGTTTCCTGTGCTCAGTGCTTGGCTTATAACAGTAAAAAACAGTTGAAAGGGTTGAAAATTTGTAGTAAAAAGTAAAAGCTAACAACACTTCTATTGAGATTTTTTTTTGTTACTTCCTATGCTTCCCTTGACCTGCTCTTTGAGCAAAATGTGAAATCAAGAGAACCAACCATGCATAAAAAGTTAACTATAACTGGGTATACTGAATCTTCTGTCCTGATCAGCCATATTAAATCTCATTTGCCCTGTTGAGTCTATACTTTTCTCCACTGTTAAACCATATGATATTATTCTATCGGAAACTATTCTGCATTTTGTTGCCTTTTTGCTCTGTGTAACTTTGTAAAGCTGCTTTGTTAAGTGGTTGACTTCGATATAAGTGTCAGCCAGTTAAATAAATTGTAACAATAAATGTTATGGTTTTTGCCTTCAATTTTGTTTTCTTTGTTTTTTGTGTCCTACAGTTTCGGTAAGCAGTCCGGGGGAAGAAGAGGCTGTGAATGTATCACTTTAGAGCCATCAGAAATGATTGTGGTGAGTGGGAATCCGTTTGTGATTTTTAGTCACTTTTTGCTATTAAGCTATGTAATGTTTCAGAGAGGACTAAGATGTGAATGGCAAAGGGGGCATTACTGTACACTTTAATTGGGTAGCAAGCCTTAACATGTAGGCTTTTGCATCATTTCATATACCCGTGCTGTTTTTGAAGTTGTGAATTGAACAGGAAATTAAACACAATATTGGATTTATGCTTGCTTGCTCTAAGGTCATGCTTAAGAATTCAAGCATAGTAACTCTTGATGATCCACATTATGGCATACAATCTCAATATTGAAAGAGACTCATATCATCCAGTATTTTATAGTGTTCACAGATAGTCTTTTGGTGTATTGGGGGAATGACAATATTAGTTAGAAAGACAAATGTTGGAACTGTGGGCAATATTTATGCATTGCATTTATTGAATTAATATACACAATTATGGAATTTATGCATCTATCATAGCTGCCGACAGATGCTTCTATACATAGATCCTTTGTCCAACCGTTACCTTCATTTATGTAAATATAACAGCTGATGGTAGATTTCAAGCACTTAAAGGTTGATTCAAGTAGCAACTCATTTACATCAGCTACTGTTATTAATAACTGTTTTATCCTGTTAACTGAACAGGCAGGTCATTATGCACACTATTGTAACTCTGGTTAGAGCAATCAGTGCTTGGCTCCTTGCTGTTATGAGCTCAAACATTCCTCCTCTTTGGTGTATTTCATGAGTCTGTCTGTGCAGCATACTGCAGAGCATGAAAACCACAGACTCAACACACAGGTGGTGTAACTGCCACAATGCCTGCCACACGCCAGAGCGTTCAGGACCACACAGCATTCTGGTGTAATAAATTCTTCTATATGGAAATCATAGTTTGTCTCTAAAATGGTTGGTGTGATGTAAAAAACAAAACAACTAAATGCATTTAAGCTTATGTTACAATGGGTATGTAATAGGTTGGTGGGGCATATAAGTAGACTGAAGAATAATGAGTCTGCCACCCTTACCTAGTATACAAACCCTGCCTACACAGTGTTGCACCCACACATACACTAATTTGCTGAGCAGTCATTCCTTTTTGTATTCTCTTGTGTGATTTTATGTCCTGCTATTTTGTATGTTGTGTAATGGTTATACATCTGCATGTGCCAGTATTTCTGCTTAAAGATGAGGGAAAGCTGAAGTTTGCTACAACCAACACAGCCTTTGTATATGTTCTCCAACACCTGCTTTGTCTTTAACATGTGTTTCACTGTTTGCTGCCCCTGGTCAGTTGTGATTGTGGGCTTGCCTGCCCTGGTCCACTCTGGCATGTCCCACAACCGTTCCCCAGTCCTATGTAAAACATGGAATTACAATCACAAACTCTCTCGGCTGTAATCCACAGATTCTGCCTGGAAGAACTGACTGTATCAGTTTGCAGATTGCCTTTATGTACCTTTTCAGCTTGCACACATACTTTGGATAGCAAGGTTGTACACAGAGAAAGAGAGATGCACGTGTATGTATATTGACACCTATAGTTTTAAGATGCATCTTTTATACCACTTCTGAAAGCTGACAGGTCTGCAAAAATCATTCCATATCCTATAAATCATGAATGGCCAAACTAAATGCATATCTAATTTCTCAAACTCAGATTCCCCCAGGAAGTAAAGGTTTAATCTCTGCCTCTCTGTCTCAGTGTTGCATTTCTAGTTGTCTGTGATTACAGTTACATTTATTCACCAGCATAGCAGGAAGGAAGTTTGCTGTGCATCATCGACTGTAATTTGGTGACACAATTCACTATTCAAATGTGTTTCTTAATGATCAAAACTCCCTATGCTCTGTAATTGCAAAACACACCATTGAAGATGTGAGTTTATGCTCTAAAATGCATTCCCATTTTTCTGAAATCAGTGCTCTGTATTTTTATAGATAACATTTTATTTAGAATAAAACCTATTTACAGAATAGGGCATGATTGACGGGTTCACTAAGGTATGGGAAGAGGGAAAGGAACAGATTTAGTCCCAAGAAATGGGGCAAGTCAGGCAGGCATTGACACCCCCAGTCAGGGGCTGCCCAGTTATCCAGAGAGCTCTCAGCCATGAAGCCAGACAACCTTTTTGCAGTCAATCAATATTTGAGAGACATGAGTTTCTTGGCAAATGAACAGTGAATTTTGTCATCAAGTGCAGCGCATGCAGCTGAGTGAATGTTCCACGGGTTGATAATGAAGTATGCCAGTGAATACAATGTTACTATAATCAAGCACACCTACACATCATTATACCACCATTTTATTTAAAGGTGCAAAAACAAAAAATCACATCTGAAAATGTTATGTTACTTATTTTTTTTCTTTTCTTTTTTCCCCCTCCTTAGGAATAACTGGGTTTTATCTTGGTATGATGTTTAAAGTTACATGAACATGGCCCCAACTTTCATTGACCAGCTCCCTTAGTTACAGGGATTCATGGGTCATATCATAGTCTCCTAGTTGCTCAATCTGGATTGTAACTAGCAATCTGGGTGGAGGACATCTTTCACACTCTCCTCAAGTGTTACCTATGATTAAAATGTATGTTCACTATAGACATACAGTGAGGGGAAAAAAGTATTTGATCCCCTGCTGATTTTGTACGTTTGCCCACTGACAAAGAAATGATCAGTCTATAATTTTAATGGTAGGTGTATTTTAACAGTGAGAGACAGAATAACAACAAAAAAATCCAGAAAAACGCATTTCAAAAAAGTTATAAATTTATTTGCATATTAATGAGGGAAATAAGTATTTGACCCTTTCGACTTAGTACTTGGTGGCAAAACCCTTGTTGGCAATCACAGAGGTCAGACGTTTCTTGTAGTTGGCCACCAGGTTTGCACACATCTCAGGAGGGATTTTGTCCCACTCCTCTTTGCAGATCCTCTCCAAGTCATTAAGGTTTCGAGGCTGACGTTTGGCAACTCGAACCTTCAGTTCCCTCCACAGATTTTCTATGGGATTAAGGTCTGGAGACTGGCTAGGCCACTCCAGGACCTTAATGTATTTCTTCTTGAGCCACTCCTTTGTTGCCTTGGCTGTGTGTTTTGGGTCATTGTCATGCTGGAATACCCATCCACGAACCATTTTCAATGTCCTGGCTGAGGGAAGGAGGTTCTCACCCAAGATTTGATGGTACATGGCCCCGTCCATCGTCCCTTTGATGCAGTGCAGTTGTCCTGTCCCCTTAGCAGAATGTTTGCACCTCCATGTTTGATGGTGGGGATGGTGTTCTTGTGGTCATTCCTCCTCCTCCAAACAAGGCAAGTTGAGTTGATGCCAAAGAGCTCGATTTTGGTCTCATCTGAACACAACACTTTCACCCAGTTCTCCTCTGAATCGTTCAGATGTTCATTGGCAAACTTCAGACGGGCCTGTACATGTGCTTTCTTGAGCAGGGGGACCTTGCGGGCGCTGCAGGATTTCAGTCCTTCACGGCGTAGTGTGTTACCAATTGTTTTCTTGGTGACTATGGTCCCAGCTGCCTTGAGATCATTAACAAGATCCTCCCGTGTAGTTCTGGGCTGATTCCTCACCGTTCTCATGATCATTGAAACTCCACGAGGTGAGATCTTGCATGGAGCCCCAGACCGAGGGAGACTGACATCCTTGGACAGCTCTTTGGTCTTGGCCATGGTGGAGAGTTTGGAATCTGATTGATTGATTGCTTCTGTGGACAGGTGTCTTTTATACAGGTAACGAGCTGAGATTAGGAGCACTCCCTTTAAGAGAGCGCTCCTAATCTCAGCTCGTTACCTGTATAAAAGACACCTGGGAGCCAGAAATCTTGCTGATTTATAAGGGATCAAATACTTATTTCCCTCATTAACATGCAAATCAATTTATAACTTTTTTGAAATGCGTTTTTCTGGATTGTTTTGTTGTTATTCTGTCTGTCACTATTAAAATACACCTACCATTAAAATTATAGACTGATCGTTTCTTTGCCAGTGGGCAAACGTACAAAATCAGCAGGGGATCAAATACTTTTTTCCCTCACTGTAAGTCAGATGCCATCCCTCCTCTCATATATAAAAATATAGTTTTTTATTCAGTTTTGTGAGGATTACACAATTGTTTTGCTTTGTTTTCTGATTTTTAGTTTTTTTCGGTTTCTGCTAAGAGTTATTTAAGTGCACATTTGAGCATTTAACAAATCAGTTGTCAGTGTAAGATTAGGATGTGTCATTGTTGACCCATGTGTCTTAAAATACTGTGGAAAAACCTGCTTTCTGTTTGGCAGCAATTTTATATATAAGAAAAAGATGAATATTCTGAATGCAGTGTTGTCCCTTTACTTGATTTTATTCAGCTCCTGTTTGCACAAAAATATGTATTATTAAGTAAAGGGGAAACTGTCATTGTTTTACCATATAATGACCGTGTTGCTTTTAAGACGCATATTCTTCCATCACCTTTCTCAAATTGTATGGATCTCTGTAGTAAGCCATTATACTGATAAATAAAAAGCTTTTTAACATTAAACAGTTATTTCTGTGTCAGAAAAAAAAAAAAAATCAAACCATGTTAAGATTATTTAACCGTAAAAAAATTTATACATTTTGTATGTTTTTATGATTTAAATGGAATGGAAATGAATATACTGTAAAGCTGTACATAAATGTCAAAAGTCTGTTCCGAAACCATTCTCTGATTCAGACAAGTTCTGCAACTGAGAGGATATTTATGTATTTACAGTTTCCTGCAGGAAACTGGCCTCTCTCTCTTTTTCTTTTTTTTCTCTCTTGTGACTGTTAATGTGAGGCTGTTAAGGATGCCTGATTTCCTCATCTGACAGAGGACGTGAATTGCAGAGACTTCTGTGTTCCTTTGTTATTGTTGTTTTTCCTTTGAGGGCTCTTTTCTTCATGTCTTCCTCATGAGTCTACTTCGGTTTCACAGACTTTCTGTAATATGGAAGAACTGGATGTTTAATCAGGATCCTGAACATGTCTTTCAGGTGGAAAACACCAATGACAGCGAGGAGAGTGCTCTGCAGCGTGACGCGCCCCATCGCCGGTCCCGCCGGCGCTTTCGAAAAGTTAATCCAAGCGGGGGAAGGGAGGTCATCACAGACAACGAGGAGCCTTCGGGATATCTCCTGGTAAGAGACACTGCCTTCATACATTGGATGGGGGTCTGGAATCACCAGTGTTTCAGTACTTGGAATTACCTTCTCTTATAACATGTTTAATATGTTGAGCTCAAAGTACAGTTCATGTGTTTGGCAACATGGTACCAAATGTGGCCTTTGAACTCCATGCGGTGTCTCGGTAGATTACAAATCATGATCTTCAGGTTTGTCATAAAATATTGTATCGCATGACTGTGGGTAAACGGTATGTGAAGAAGAACAGGAAAGTTATTCATATCCTCAGAATTTGTAATGTCCTAACATTCAGAGAACACAGTATGACATATCTTAAAGGTTTCATACTTCGTTCTACTCATTTTGTGGGAAAGGAAAGAATATTAATTCAGTTGCAGTGACTTTGTATGTTTAATAACTAATGTTGAGAGATGTTGAAAGCTTGTTACAATTCACAGCATACATCATGTACATAGCAACTAAAAGAAGAAAAGGATTAAGCTTTCTTATTTGAACCCAATATTCCAGCTTGTATCTGCAGTTTGACTTCAATAAGCTTGAATTTCAGTTTTGTTTTAGAGCCATATTTTAATTATAAAATATTGCAAAACAAATTGAAGCAACAGGTGGAAAATACTTGTCGGTGTTTCCAACTGCAAGTCTAAAGTAAAAGTCATCACAGTAGCAGTATGTAGCTTGATATTTTCTGAGTGATTCTGTTTGTCCCAAGGGGAAAAGCGATACTAACATATGCATAATTGTTTTTTTATAAGACTATAATAATGTTATAATAAATTAAACTGGATCAGTGTTTAATTAATTGCATAATAAAGTAATTTACATATTAAACAAACACTGTTTTAAGGATGTCTTAATAGAATTTAAAAATTGCTTTAACAAAGAAACCACAAATAAAATGTAAACAAAATGCAACAAGGGACCATTATTAAAGCAAACCCCCTAATTTGACTTAAAAGCCCGTTCTGCAGCTGCACATGTGTGAAGATGTTTTCATTTCACATTTCTCTTAGGGGAGTTGCTGCTGATAGAATCAATCTTCAGTGTTTCAGTTACAGTTCGCAGTAATCTTTCGGGCACATATTTCATCATTTGGAAATGACAGTTAATTAGGTTTGACTGTAATAGTGTGAGTCAGGACCCCATCATGGGAGCACATTTCCTTAACGGCAGAATGCAGTATGTTGTGATGAGATATTTACAACGGGCTTAATTTAACCATTGCACACTGTAATTGTGGATGTGAGTGCATATTGTCCTATCAAATATGTAACCTACCTGCTGTGTGATATGAAACAGAGGCATGTGCAGCAGAAGATTGAAGCTGACCCAGTCGAGTGATTGCATCACTGCTGTTCTAGCTGCGCTGCAATTGTCATTTGCTTAAAGAAAAGTCTCAGTAGTTATTATTTGTAAGATCTCCCTTAACACATGTAACTCCATGTTTTGTGTTGTGGCCATCAGGATTGTGCAGAAAGACAGGTACTTTACAATAAGCAATTGGTTCCTTCTACTTAATGCAAACTTACCATTGAGCACTGTTTAATTTGTGAATCTGCAGTGGTTTACAATTTGTATTTGATTGGGACCCAAGGCTGCCAAATACATTACATTTTTTCAGGGGTGTTCTCGAACCTCAGCAGAAAAAGATCACATGATCCCAGCCAGCATCAATTCAAAGACACAGTGTTGCTATTTTAACACTTATATTTGCTTCTGTAACAACACATTGTGAGGAGTGCTCAATTGATATGAGTGGAACATGCTTTGAGCAAGCTACCTGTCAAAACTGGAAAAGTGGACTTGAACCGCAGGCCTGCATTTATAAGAGCAACGAACCTGTGCAATACACATCACTCTCCCACCAACAGCAGACAAATGTGTTATGAGTTACAGTAGCTGTGTGTACTTCTACAGTGGCGTTGCTAGTTAACAGAGAACATGCAAGTGAGGTTTGCCAGATGTGAAGCTAATGGCATTAAATGGGGATAATTTAAGCGAGGAAAAAAAAAAAAAAAGTACAGAGTAATCTCTAAAGGGTAAACTCATTAGCAAGATTTAAACCTAAATATGAATGTGCTACTCTTGTTTCTCTTATGGGCATGGTTTTGCTCTTACGCTCATGTAATTGGTGATACTGAAGGACATTGTGGGAGTTAAAGTGCTATATGTTAGTCCCCAGTTTGATTTGTGCTTATCCATTATTCCATGTATAAACAATATCAGAAAATGGGAGTCTGCCATATGTACTTGGAGAAACACTAGCATTTCTGAGCTGCCATTGTGTCTTGTTGATGTTGTTGTGTGTTCAAAGGAAATGCTTACTTTCTGCACATCCTGGTCTTCCAGCTCTTTTATCTCATTTACCATCAAATCCATAGTATCTTAATGTATTTGGGAAATGTACACTGTGCCGTCTGTAGTTTGTTTCTTGTGCTCTTTATTTACCATTATTATTTTTTTGCTGATTTTTTTTTGCAAGGTGCATAATCTTAAGGTGCAAGTATGGATCTCACAATAAACTGTACAAAAAGGTGCTGAGAGGGTTAAAGAATTGGTGGTCACACGTAGGTTTAATAGTATGTTGGCTGGACTGCTGAGCGGACTTGACCTGTTTAATATCAGGGTGGCCATGGCACCAATATTAATATTTTATTTGCCGAAGTATTTTGTTTGGCTTGGAGACAAACTTAATATTCTACTTCCTCTCATTATGTTACATTCAGAATACCCTTTCCTTATATTCAAACAGAACAGTTTGAGGGGCACAATGTGAAGTTAAATCTCCTGACAAAATAAACTTTGATGTTGGTTTTTATGAGCTAGGTGTAATTCTTGTGGCCTAAGTTAGACTACTCGTCTTGTGATTTATTCCACAGATAAGTAAACGATTGGAAATAATAGTTTTATGTATACATATACTTAGCTTATTAGAGTAAAATAAATCTGTCATATTTGTTTATATTTATGTTTGGAACTTCTCAAACTAGAAAAATCTAATAAATGTTAATTATTTTTAACTAGCGTCAGTGACTAGGACATAGATTCTTCAAAGACTTGATACTGTAAGCTATGAAGATGTTTTAACAGGAAAGATTATTTTAAATTTCTGTTTTGTGGCCTGTTTTTTTTTTTTTTTTTTGGTTTCTGAATCAACACAAGACACAGCGGAAAAGAGCTGCTAGTCTGCGGTATTGTTTCCTGCCAGTCTAAAAGACGTCTGGTTCGCTGCTCTACGCTTGGCTGTAATCAGTGATGCGGCCCGTGTAGACTGTTTATACACAGAAAACGAACCTTTAAGGGCAGTGTCAATTAAATATTTCATAACATTATAAATGCCATGACTCTCACAACAACTGTATCCCATCTCGGTGTTGGAGGATTTAACAAAGTACAGTAAAGTACATGCTCTTGTTTTTAGGACTTTATAAAATTGTAATTCTGCCTTCTATGCTAATATGACAACTAACATTTCTTTGCCCAGTGCAATATTTGCTCCCCTTTTCTATCTCCAGATAGTCAGGGAAGACATTTTGCTGCTAGTCAGTTGAAATTTCTGCTCTGATTGAAGAAGCTTATCTTTCTTAGACTACAACTTGTTATGTAGGCTAGTTCTTTTGATTTAAAAATGTTAATGCATGAGAAATGTTCTCCTGGGCCCAGTGCAATACATCTCTAAAAACTGGTTTATGTTTTTGGACATATTTTGTATTTAGTAATGGCAAAACAAAGCTTAACATGTCACAAAATAAACACTGAATAAGTGCAGACACTTTATACCCATATTATGTATGATATTATAATAAACATAAAGATTTAACATTCCACTGGATATATATTTGCCTATGTATGTGTTGCTATAGAGATTAATTTTACATCCCCTTGTAGGTTGAGGAGCTGATGGCTTCTCAGAGTAGTATATATGCAATCTTCTTTCTCTCTTGATGGCTATAGGGTCTCATCAGCACATAGATTTAACCCTGACTTTGCACCCTTTTAATTTGCACCACTGTCATACTTAAATGTCCTGCCTTGAAATATGGAGGTTACTGTTGGAAGGCTGATGGGGAAAGCCTCTGGGTATTACCTCAGACAGCCTAGTTCTGTTTTATAAGATAGAGATTTATGAGCAAATCTATCAAGTGCTGTTTCTGTGTGGCACACCATGGAGAGAGAAATAAGAAAATAAAAAAGACTTAAATGTTGCACAGGCTGACTAAAGATAACAAAGCAGTTTCTAAAATGATGTATTGTAGAAGCAAAGATCTTCTGAAGTGAAGAACAGTATTTCAGATGTGGTCTAGGACATTTATTTTGGGACTGTATTCCTTTCACAATAAGGGTGAGACCAAAATCAGAGCTTGTTAATGTTGTTCTAGGCAGCTGCAGGGGCAGAAACACAACTAAATGTTATTGTTCTTTCTGTGCTGCTGCTGCTGCTGCTTCTGCTGTTGCTAATTTTAGGGGATTACATCATCGCAGTCGAGATGACAACCTTGCTCCCCCCTCTGGGGATGGATCATATTTTCATTCCATTTAGTGCCTTGGATTTCTCTGATGCTGTAATCGGGCTAGTTTTCATGATGCATTGGAGAGCTCTTGGCAGTGGCAGAAGTAGCTGGTCCACAATTGAACTCCGGGGGCAAAACAATATGTCACCTTCAGGGGGAAGGCCAGGCTCCCTTTCTCCCTCCTTGACTTCAGGAACTAGGTGGGGGAGGCTTTTAAAACGCAGGAATTCCTGTCCTGGATAAATAATGAGAACCCAGCCCACACCGAGATAGATCAACAATAGACCACCAACAAGCTGCAGTTTTGGACTGTTTTCTAGTATAACCAAACAGACTGAAAGTATTTAAGCAAAGTGCAACACAATTAAATGTTTATTAGCTGGATTTTCATTTCATAGACAGCGTTACTACTAGATCTACTTGTTTGTCTTCCAGGCTTTAGTGTGGAAAAGTATTCTGCCATTTCACAAAGTTAGCTACTTTTTGCATGAACTGAAATGATTAAAGATTTTGTCTAGACTGCTTGGTTAACGGTGAAAGACTGATGATGCTGTTGTGTGGCACTCATTGTGTCATCCATCCGTTGTCTGTCGTCCATATGTTTATTTTGTTATCATTCAGGTGTGGCATAGGGAATTGCACAGTGGACTCGTCTAGCCATTTGTAATTTGGATGAGAATCCTTTGGGGAGCCATTAGTGAACTCCTCCCCCACTGGAGCATCTGTGGGCAGGGGAGCCAGGCCTGGTGTCATGTGAGCCTTAGTACAGCACTGACATCACACAATATGTTCTCACCAATATTAATGACACCACTAAAACGCAGACAAGTTAGCCTTCAATTAAAAGACAGAAATCAACCATAAATGTATATTTTACAAAGAGTACAACACTTCTTTTTGACTTCCTTATGAAATCAATAACCTGACCAGTTGTTTGTTTTTGGTAACCTTAACCTTTTAGGCAGAAGAGACAGGAAACACATCCTCTTATTTACTAAGTCACCCTCATTGTCGGGTGCACATGCTGTCAGTACAGTTTCTGTGCTTTGAGTTGTTTTTTCTTTTTCCAAAAGTGTACCTTTTTTTGTGAGATTGTAGTATGTCATTGAAAACACAAGCTTTTCTAAATTAGGAAAAAGTAAAAAATTATTATTATTTATTATTATTATTATTATTATTATTATTATTATTATTATTATTATTATTGTTGTTGCACTGATGTATTCATGTTTTAGGAAAGGTGTTGCCATTTTGTTTTATACTATGAAGTGTACAGTATTCGGTGAGTGTAAGCACTGTCATGCTGCATGCTGTTATTGCATTAAATAAAAGATGAGAAAAAATGTACGCATGATACGGAAGGGATTGCATTTCAAATAGCATTCTGAGAGGCAGACATTTTCACAGCACGTAGCTTTGGTTAATGTGTTTAATGAAAAGTAAATTTATTTTGGTGGTGTTTTTATAACATCTTGAAGCAAAAGGAGTGCAGAATAGGGTCAGTTTTCTTTTCGCAACACTTAGAGTCTGGCAGCACTGCATACAGTTCCTTATGGGTAAGGTTCTCTGGGGAGCTCCATGTGCTGCAATCTGATTGGTTAGAGGTAGAAAGGGATGATGTCATTCTTACTTCAGGGCAAACTGAGAGGAAATAGAATTTAGCTCCCATTATTGAGCTGGTGCAGGGATAGAGAGAGGAATAAGACATTCACATGTACTGACTAAGTGTTACAGATTTATTCTGCAGTAGAAGAAAAGATTCATAATGTATGTAAATTCTACCACAATAACAGATTTTTGCTCTAGACTACCTTGCATACAGATATGCTTGTTATAGTGTTGTAATTTTCAGTTTTGTTACCACTTCTGGATGTTTTTTATTTTATTTTTTAAAGCACTGATTTGCATATGTGATGTATATTAGGCTATAGCCTATATTCTGTAATGTGTATTTGTGTGTGTAACTATGCTTGTGCAGTAGACTATTTGGGATAGTATGCTTTTGTGCACAATGTTTTATCTTAAAGAAGCAAATCATTTTTGCTTAACTGATAATTATATTTGACCTTTTCCTTGTATTATCTAACAAATATGCCAAAAGTTGCATATTTCATTCTTCACTAAATAAGAAACCTTTTATTTGTCTAGTGCCTGATGTGGACTGTAGATTGCAGAATGTGATTTTCACATGGAGGAACTGACAATTCCAATCCTAAACACACAATAGATTTATATTCATTTATATTACTGTACATATTATTTTCTTTAATTTAAGGGAGAAAGCTACCTTTACTATGAGTAAGGCTGACACATGAATTTATAGTTGTTTTTTTTTTTAATATATTTTTTCCACTAAGTGTAGGGGTGGGAAGATGCTCACACACACACTGTGCATATGATATGAAATATGATTCCAAAAGTAATTTTTCAATTATAAATCCATCTTGGCAATACATTATTTCACATTGCTGAGGGAATTCATTTGCATATTTTCATGCCTAACATTTGATTCCAGCAGTGACAGTTGCATCTGAACTCTGGGATCTGTGATTTACCATTTGCATTGTTATTTATGCTTTTTTTGTAAATGAATGCACTCAGGTTTATGTGTTGCCTGATCAATAAAGATGCTCTCCTCTCTGCATCTGCCAGATAGCCAATTGGTCTAATGCAGTTTCCACAGCGCTCACTCTCTATACAGGTGATGTCATTCTTTTTGCTCTATTCTCCTCCCACTCCTCTCCTTATTAGATGCTTCATCTTGCAGTGGAGCATCCAATCGATGGGAGGTTTTCCTAGGGGAACAGCTCAGCAGAAGCCAGGGATATTCACTAGGAATTAGGGACGTAAACCGGCAGTCTTGCTCTGGAGATGGACAGGCATTTGTTAGGAAATGTGTGCGACCTGCAGTGTGCAGCGAGCCTGGATTTTACTCAATGCAGAGGACAACTGAGAAATGCTGTTGAATAGTTTCCTGCATGCTCTCTTCTGATGCCCAGATAAGCAGCACTTCTTAACAGGAGTTTTGCCTGAGTCTTTAAGTGATTTTTTGGAAGAGAATGGATGGGATCAACTGATCAAGGCTTGGGGATTTAAACACCGGCATTTGCATTTCTGAAGTGGGCTTTTATTCTTGGATCACACTTCTTCATGTGGAAGGCTGCGTGCGCTTGGGCAGAAGACTTGTGATTTTATAGCACTTTAGTTCCATGCAGAAGTGCCTTTTACCAAGTGAAAACAGAAGTTTTGATTTTATCTGGGATCATGATGCATTATTAGATCTTCTCAATCATCTACCTTAATTATTCTTTACTTTGACAATGGACAGATTTAGTGTCAAAAGTGAAAGGAAGTGGATTACCTAGTTGAAACCACTCCAGCTGTAGTCTTAACAGCTTTTCAAACTGTTCTTCTTTTTTATCAACTCCGTTTTTTCATCTTCATTCCTTCCATTGCTAGTCATTTTTTATTTTTATTTGGAAATAACCACGGCAGCAAGAAACTGTGAGCAATGCCAATCTTTTTAAATGAATTTCTTGAACTTTGAGACACCTACCACAATGATTTCTGTTTCCTGAGGTGACTCCTGCAGAAAAAAAACTTTTTTTTACAAAACCTTTTTTTTTTTTTTTTAATAATTTTTTGTTTGGAAAAGGAAACTTTCCCCCCCGCTTGGGAAATGGCTTTCCTCGTCCGTTGCTATGCCAACTGCTTGCAGCCTTGGTCCTCCAAAGTAAGCCCTGTTGAAATTGTGTACTCTGGCCTGTTTCTATGAGCATGGATATTGCATCTGCCTTTACATTTGAATTTATATGTAGATGTTTTGTTGTTGTAGTTATTTGTTATATATTATTGTCTGTATTATTGTTATATTTTAAGTTTAAGAAAAATCCAATATATGTTTATATGATAAAATCTGTAAAATATGCATTTCAATATTATACTACCAGAGAGTAAATGTTAATATTTTGTTGCATTATTCTTTTTTTTACCACATACAACCTACAACCCTAGCAACATTTTAAACAGCCATTGCATGACAATGCTTTGCACATTGGTAATACTAATGAACTGAGATTTAGCCACTGAAATTGCTGCTGCAATGAATCATGTACCAAATCGTCCAAAATATGCCGTGACACAGTGATGGGTTCATTTCTCAAGTTTTTAAACTTTACCTTAACTTCAAAATGTATTCTGAGCAAAGGTTAACTGAAACCCATCTGTGAAGACACATTTGTGCTTGAAAAAATGCATTTATGAATAGAAGGCAATGCTGTACCGCAGGTTGTGTTTTGTGTTGCAAGTAGCCTAAATCTCTCGCAGGATGACGTGTGAGCGTGCACTACGTTTTTTACTCCTGACTTACCTTCCATTACAATGATGTAATTGTTATGTAGCACATGCCAGCTTCAGTCTGCTTATTCAGCAATGTGGCGCCTAGCATTGTTTCTTCAGGGAACTCCTGGAAAGCCTTTAGCCGTGCTTGTGCCCCCAAAGCTGTGCTGTTCCCTGTCTGTGACATAGTATCCATTAGTTGTGAACAATGTAACGCATACTACAGGTGAGTACAAATATGAGCAAAACTGAATGTGAAGTCTAATTTGAAGTATCCCCCCCATGTCTCGTTGCTGTTACTGTAAATGTTTTTATCTTTAAGTAGTTTTACCCCATTCTCATTTATTTTCTTCCTTTTCCTTGTTTTTTTTGCTGAACTATAGTACAACAGGATTCTCCAGTGAGACTACTGCCTCACTGTGTTCAGAGCACTGTTCCATGCCTTGAATCTCCACAGCACCTTTAGCCAAGGCTTTGTTGGCAGCTTGTAGGACGCTCTGCTGTTGTATTGCTCACAAAACATTAAAATAAAATGTGCCCCCCCCCCAACCACAATGCATTTTCTATGTTTTAAAGACATTATTTATTTCAAGAAGTTTATTACCTTGATTAAAAACTGAAAACATATAATTGTCTGTTGCCTGATCTCTACTGTATTGGTGTGCCACATACTGAAAAAACACTGCTAACATATACTCACTTAGGCTGTAGTGTTTGTGCTCAGTTAGTGTTCAGTGGTCCACTACTGTGCGTTTACTGTATATGTTTTAAATATTTTACCACTGAAAGGTATTTTAAGTTAATAGTAACTGGCAAGAGAATAGGATAGGTGCTATTTATGTTAGTGGTGTAGCCTAGTGTTGTGTAAGTCATGTACCCTGTGGGCCATTATAATGTTTTTCTTTGCTATATTTAATTTGCTTCTCTCTATCTGAATATAGTTGCCCTGAATTGCAGTCATGAAGATTTATGATTCCTGTGTTTTCAGCATTTACTGTGAACCGAGTATTTGACTGTTTTGCCTGTTTGTGTTAACATTGTAACTCCAGAGGGGTCTTGAACCAAAACTGTTCGAGAGATTTCAGACTTTTGAATAATATAATGATATTATGATGAGGCTGGCTAATTGTGGCTTTTTTCTAATATTATAGAGTATATGTGTTCAAGACATGTCTGCCTTTTCATCTTTTAAACATTACTGCAATAACTACAATGCAAGATGTAGTACTTGATTATGTTTTGCCCTAGGAAACACAAATAAACTTTTTGTAAATAGCAGATAGACAGGTGTCGTAGAATCAGTGAGTGAACCCTCCTTATTCCCAGGATGTTCATTCTGTCTAGTATTCTGTGTAGTCTAGATTGTGAAAATTGAGAAGGAATTCTTCATGTCATTGTGTCCTTAAGCCTGTTAATACAATTTCTCTATGATTACAAGAGGTTTGATTAATAGCATTTGAGGTGAGTTTTCTTTTTATGATATCATGAAGCTTTGCACTATTTGATCTGTTTCAGATTAAATGTTCCTTATTTTAAATGGTGGGAATTATGTTCCTGTTTGTATATTTGCCTTTTTTTGACCTGTATTTTAGAAAATGTGTAAGCCTAACAAAATATGACCATCAGAGTAGCTGGTATTTATTGTTGCTTGAAAACCATGATACAAAAGAAAAGCAGACTTTCTTGTTGACATGGATTTCCTAATCGGTTATTATTAGATGGTGACATTGAAGGGCCATAATTCCAGGATATTTGATTTTCTCCTTTCTTGAATCTTATTATTATTTTGTATCTCTTACATTGCTGCACATGATTCTGAGTGATTTGTGATGGTTCATCAAATATATAAAAATACTTTCCAAAGCAGTACTACTTGCAAATTGCATTCATAAGAGCATTGGAAAACTGGAAGTGTTTGATAGGATCGGTGTATACATGTTGGAAAGTTAATCAAAACTCCAGTAAAACATCAAGTAAAGCAGTGTTGACTGGGAGCCAAATTTTATCGATCAAAAGGAACACATTTCCAATTAACAAAGCTGCAATGTACTGGGTAATTAAGGTCATCTCTGATTATTTATATTCAGTTTAAGAGTATGTGGGTACATACAGACCTTAACATGCTTGTCTTTGTAAAATAATTAATTGTTTTGATTTGCAAGCTATTCAATCCTAAGTTCAACTATACATTTCAAATCAGCTCAGACCACTTGCAGAATGAGGGGGGCAGTGAAAATTACTATGAAAGTGCTCAATCTCAATTAGGAAAGTGAAGCATTAAATGGTTTTCAATTTAGTTCATTAGTCTCCAGTCCTGGGCTACAGTTGAAATATGCATGTGTTCAAATTCTTAATCCTATGTGATTTAAATTCCCTTAAAATATATTGTGAAACTCCTGTCAGATGGATCTCTCTAAAAATGCCCTAGAATCACTGGAGGCAGAATAAAACTTTTGGATTTGTAAGTGTATACAAACAAGTTTCTTGAGCCTTTAAGGGACATTAAAGTGTACATTTTGCTTTAAGAGCTCTATTTTCAGTGCTTAGTCATGACAAGTCTTATCACATATTCAAATTCGAAACTCTGATAGCATTATATCTTTCTGATATCCCTTTGCATTATTTTTCCTGGGTCTGCAGTTTTTGCAACAGTTGTGTGATCATGGATGATAACTTTGCTTTAGTTTCATGTTTTTCTATTTGTTATTTGCTATTTATCCGAGTTTCTGAAACAGACACATTAATGTGTGAAGACCTGTTAGATGTGCACGTTACAATGTATTTTGTTTTAGAAATTTTACAGGGAGACCTTTAATTAATGGATTCATTTAATAATTAAGGAGCTGATAAAGACAAATGACTCTAATTAAATGTATTGGAAGAGCCGCATGAATTGGCCCTGCTTGTGGTATAAAGTATAGACGTTGACTTAATCAGCACTGAGCAAGGCAGGCATGCCCAGTGTGCCACTCTGTTAAAAATGTTATACTAAAAGGGAGCACAGTCCATCTGACCCCAGCTGTCTGGTAACATGTACAAGCTGTTTGGGTTACAAGGCTGGTGTTACTCACTGAGCCCCAGGAAAATGATTGAAGATCCCTATACTGTAGCTAAAAACATAGCAGGGTGGTGTTTATGTATATTTTTCTTCAGCACAGTAGAATTCTAATGTCGTTGCATTCCCTATACATGCAAACGAGTGTGTTATAGGCCCGTGTCTCATATGAACAAATAGTTGTTTTTGTTTTGTTTGCTTTTTTGTTTAAATATAAATTTAAGCAAAGGAAACCGCGAATGGCCTAATGCACTGTTTATCGATCTCTCTCGCCTGTGCTTCCTGTCCATCTGACATGCTATACCTCCCTGGACAGAATGGTTAAAAGCTCTTAGCTTCTACTTGGATAATATTGAGATGTTAAAAGCAAACCTAAATTATGCATCACATTATTTTTATTTTCTGAAGCATGCTGTTGCCATTGCAGTTGGCATATTCAAAACTTAATGTGATTAAATCTTCCAGAGATAAATTACACAGCAGCTCCATTACAAAAATAAAAATAAATGCTCAGCTTTGTAAATTATGATGTGCAGTAACGTAGACTATAAATATAATATATACATTTGTGGATTGCAGCTAAGCTTAGCTTTCTAAAGTATCCTAAATTGAAATTTGAAATCAAAATGGGGGATCATAGTTATACTATACTATTTATCTCTGTTCTTTCCAGACTTTTTGTGTCAGTGCTCAAAATTTTAAACACTGAAGATGCTTCCCGTATAAAATGTTTATCTGCAGCTGAATAGCAGATCACTAACAAGAAGCAAAGAAACCAAGCAGGCTGTAGTGCCCAGGGTACAAGCTCACATACACATTACACCAGTTTTCCAGTATGTAAGTATCAATTAAACCACAGAGATGTATTTTTATTTGGTAATTATAATTAATCTAAGATGACCTGGCAACATGCTGAATCCAAGTCTCATTGTCTGTAATGAAGACTTCTGAATGCCATGGCTATTATAGTTATATCCTATTATAATTTCTGTTTATAAATGTATTAAAAGCATGTGTAAATACAGCGATTCATATGAATGTTGTTGGGAGGGCATACTCTACAAGACTTTAATATATCTTGTTTGTATTTTACAAATCCCGACAAATACAAATACAAATACAAATATTTCACCAGATTTCTGAATTCTAGCCGTTTCCATTATCTTAGTGCTTGGTATTGATTTTTTCCACCAACGGCCAAGCACAGAAAGCCCTCCTGGATAATTTTCAAGGGCATTTATAAATATAATATGCAATCAGTCTGCACACTTCCTGGCAGATTGAATTTGAATCCTTTCATTTATTCATTATGTATATATTTGTTGTATTTTTTTCTTATAGTAACATCCAGTAGAAAAAAAGTAAAACAATAAATAAAAATATAATGATATTAATAATGATGGTGTCATCAGATTAGTTGGAGAGCTTGTCCGCAAAAGGAAAATTATCTGGTCAGAGCGATTCATGTATAGGGGCTATATTGTATCGGGCTGCTAGGTATGGTGTATTTGTCAGCCATCTGCAGGCAATCTTAGTCTTAGGCAAGCAGAAGAAATTATAAAAGTGATGTGTGCTACCAGTGTTATGACCCATCTGAAATCATCCCCGGACTAATGAGAGGTGCCAGGAGGGTACTGAGAAGGGAGCATCTGTTTGGGGAAAGCTTGTGAGATATGGCACTGTGGTACACCAGGACTTTAAGTGAGTGTTTAGCCTCTCTGTGTCCATCAGTACCCTGTGGCTCCTGGACAGTCTCTCAGGCCAGACAGAGCAGCAGGTGGGACCTTTAAAAGGATCCTGAAAAAAGTCGACATTTTATGGGAACTTCCGCAGCTGAAACGTGTGGATAATTGGCTTCAGTTTCTGGACAACCTCCCAGCCTTTGCTTTTGATCATTATTAGATCATTACTGAGAGGGATAGGTTAAACCGAGTCTGCAAGCATTGGGGTGAGACAGCCCCAAGATGTGGCATTTGTTAATGTGATGTATGATTTTTCATGGTTCGCTGTACCGAGTGATAGTGGCTCTTTCACACTTTTAAAAGATTTCTGCCCCATTAATGGATAAGATTAGGCTTAGATAAATAAACAGTGACTAATAAAAAACCCATTGACAATTGATGCAGTTTTACAAGCCTATCTATAGATTTAAATTAAACCAATATCACATGTCTTTAGTAAGAAATACAGACTGATTTAAATAGCTAAAAATTTATATATTAAATCTGCTCATTTGTGCGGTTTGTATCCAGCCATGTAAGCATGCAGACAATAACATTGATTTCTCTCCCTTTGATGTTCACGTGTGTTTTAGTACAGTTGTCTCCCTGTTCCTTCAGTAAAAATACATGGCTGTAATTAAAAGATGTGTAATGCTTTATGGCATTCTCATATGCTGAGCGTGTTTGGTGATGTGCTGTTTTCTAGCAGTTATACCTCAAGATCAGTTAGTCATATTTTTTAAATGCAAACCTTAGTAACCTGTGAGGCAATTTGAGGAGCCAATTCTGAACATAAAGGATTGTCGTTTTCTGGTCTTCCTTACATATGCTGTTGAAACTTTATTTTATATGTCTACTGGAGAGTAGCTATGAATCATTTATTATTTCTATTAACCAAGAATAATAGTATTGTGTTTTTGAAATATAATTTTCCATCTGTGTGTGTGTGAAATAGACAGGGAGATAGTGGATGTATCAGCTTTACAGGGTTGTCTGATTAATAATTTTCCAGTTGTGTTTGAGCAATGTAAAATTCAGTCTTGAGACCTCTCCATGTCTTTTACCAGTGTAGTTTTAAGAGCTAGGTCTCTGAGGAAATTACAGTATCCTTTGGCTTTACAGTAAAGGCACAACAACATTATAGAGAACAAAGGGAACTCTTACCAGTAATAAAAAAACATTATTAAAAGGTCTAGTCTCTTGAAGATATCTGGGGTTTGTGATCTCTAGGAAAAAAAATGATGATCTCTACATTAGAGAGAGAGATGTGCTACATCAACCACTGCATACAATACAGGAAATATTGTAATTAAAAACACAATATTAATGTACTGTAGATAGTTATCATAACACTACATGCAAATGGTTAGCAACTGAAACATTTCATTGACTGAAACAACTGGTCACCTTAAATCTTTCTGCAGATGAACTCCACAGCAAGTGAGAAAAGCAAAGACACTTAGTTGTCTTCATCTGTTAAAATAATAAAATGCTCTCCAGTCTTATTACACATGAGGGTGCAGTTTGTCCCTGGGCAGAAGTCATGTGCCAGCTTTGCCTGTGAATGTATTGTCACAATAGTGCCATTCTACCATTTCAGTAACCCTGCCAAATAATTGCCCCTCTCTTACAAGGCCCAGATAAAGAGTGGCAATCTGTGTACTCTGCTAAAGTTGATTACCACAGTGTGTGTGGTTCTGTACTCCAGACTTCTTGAGCACAGTACTGGTTTCCATACCGTGCCAGCCAACCAAAACAGGAACTCCCCCGTCTCTGGTTCCTGTGGAAGGAGAGACCTTGTTTTTTAAGCTCACTGACACACTCTGCCTGCTTTACTTAGAACTTATCTGTGTTTTGTGTAATGATGTTAATGAAAGCAGTAGCATTGTTTCTCTATAATTGTGAATGTCATGGTAATTGCGATGATAATGTGGATCTGAAGTGTTTTGGAAAACTTCCCAGGTGTTAAAAGTTACCTTTATAACCTTGATTCGGTCATCATTGGACATTGTGCTTGACATGAAGCGTTGCAAACAGACTTTGGCAGGCTTTCTTTTCTGTATTTGCCATAGATAGGCAATTTTATTCAGCACAGATTCTCCTTTGCACTTGTCACATTTAATTCAGAGCTCAATTCATCTGCAGGATCTCGTCTGCTTTCCTTGCAACCTTCCGAGAGCCAGATCCTATAAATTTTGAGTTTTGCTCTCATTTGTATACCGTTTTTCTGCAGAGTCTTAATCCAAATGCTACGTGTACCAAACTGAATGTTTTAACAACCAACAAAAATGGTTTAAAAGATAATACAATTAACTTAATCAATTACAAGATTTACTCACTGGCCATCTTGTTATATGTATATTTATATATATATCTATTAGGCCTATATCTAAAGGTATATACACATGCGCGCACACACACACAGATGTGAGAGTTGTAATATGAGCCTTTGTAGTACAAGTAATACAATTAGGAAAACCAGACAGTGACCTCTATTGATCAAAGCTGTCTGCTGCCGGTCTACTTTTGAATTATGGTTTAAAACGAATTAGGAATTCTGCAGAACCACGTAGAGTTGATCTTTCATGTGATTTCCGACCGGACTGCCTCGAGAAGGCCTTCAATAAGGACCACTGTGTTCCAGAGTAGCATCCCTGTACTGGATTGCTATAAGTCTGTGTTTACACAGCAGCTTGTTCAGAAGGGGTGACATCTGCAGGCCGATTAACCTCAAAGAGGATTTTGTTTTGCTTTCTGTTTAGTCATTTATTCCATGTTAACGTCATTATCATAAAAGCCTTCTCTACGTCTTACTTGTAATGTGTAGTTGTTTTTTGCTTTAGGATTTTGGGTGGAGGGGTATTTAAACTTTGGTCACAGTTGTGGCGCACATCCATTTACATTTTCTGAACAGTAAGAGGGATTGATACAGCTTCCTCTCGGTGTCCTATGATTCCTTCCTTGTGGGCAGCTTTTGAAATGAAAACTGAAAAAAAGGCACAAACAGTACTAAGTAATGGGGTGATGGCATTATATTCAGACCCACAGAATATTGAAAGGTTTTCAGACTTTCAAATCATATCCTATTATATGGTACAAAGAAAAAAATATACGAGTGTCTTCTATTGGTTTAACAGGAGCTCAATCCCCCTGAGCTGCAGAGCTGTGCGTTGCAGTCAATATGTGTCCATAACTGGACCTTGCAACACAATCCATGTACAGTGATGGACTGCTAGTTTGTTAGACATTGAAGGTCAAAGTGTCTTTCCACTTCTAGCTAGTATTTATTAGTTTCTGCCTGCTCTTGGCTGAGAGGGCAATGCAAACTCTTCATGCTGTAATCTGTATTTTTTGTGACCTTTATAATGCTGTAAAATTTATAAGACAGACATCATTTGGTGACATTTGTCTTTTGTGCAGTAGAAGCGGATGTGAGATGAAAGAAAACAGTACAATATATTTGAGGCCTAACGTAGGCGATGTAAAACGATATATATAAAGTAATGAAAGTTAAATGATCGTTTTCCTTGTCTAGAATTTGAATTGACATAGCTGTTTGAGAAACAAATACGTTGAGAAGATTTATACTACAATATACAAGGGGAAGGGTTTTTGATTTATTGCAGATATACACTTCACAAGCATGGTATTGCATATCTCGGCCACCTTGACTTCTTTCATATTTTAAAATATATTTCTAATAGTGCTATCAATTTATTGCAATATTCATGGTTTGCAGCTCTCGGATAAATAACACCAGAGCTTAAACAGAATGACATAATATACATTTTATTTATTTTATGTCTCTCAGGCTTTGTTCGTCCTGAGTGGGAGGATATTATAAAATGGCAGAGATCAATGTTTTAATAATGGAAATGATGAAATGTAATAATTGCATGCTGCACATCAATCACAGGGTCCTAGCTCTTTAAAGCTATATGATTACATTAATTGACTTTAATGCAATCCTTTGCTGATAACAGCTGTTACGTGTCATACTCTGCAATGTTAAGCCGAGGGAACTTTTTTTCCTATTTCAAGGTGCCCTTACTCTGCAATTACCACTTTCAGTACAAACGTATCTTCTCGGTTATATCTGTTTAAAAGTAGCCACTAAGTGGTGCATGCAGTCCACTGTAACAAAAACTACTTCTCATGTAAGGTTTGTTTTTCACAGGGAATGGAATTTTTATGAATCAGTTTCCTTGGTATCAGTGTCACAAACAGTTACTGTAACTGTTAACAGCTGTTATATCAGAAGATGTGTAATTTGGAGTGCACTGTACTGCACTGTGTATGGAAGGTGTCTGCACAACTGTTGATTGAGTTATTGAGTTTACAGTTTGTGATAAACATTCGATCGAGGTAAAACGTGAGGTGTGATGGCTTACCCACGCAAATAGACACCGTTCAGTATTTTTTTTTCTTCTAGAATGCAGAAGAAAGGGGATAGTTAAAATTTGCAAAGTTCAGGCTGATTATAACATTTTAAACTGTGCATGGTATTTGGAGAGAGGCTGATATTTTAAAAATAATAATAATAATAATTGAAAGTCGTGTTCTCTGTAAATAAAGCTAATTGAAAGTGGCTGTACTTATTTTAAGCAAAGTGCCTGCAAGTCTCTTCTTTGAAACACAGTATTATATTCTGTGGTGTCAGGTGATAGACCTGTTGTGGGTGTCAGCATGCTTTTGTCATATCCCTAGACGGATATAGCAATAGCTGTGCTACAAAGGTATATTGCTTGCATTCTGCCTCCAAATCATTCATTTAAGAAAATCAATCAAAATTTACTATAGTTTGTGTGTATGTGACAGTGTGTAATAACACGGATTTAACTGCTATTTACACACATGCTTTCCTTGTTTGAGTATTGTAATGGAGGTTCAGCTAAAGTAATCTACTGTATATCAATAATTTAATTTCACTGTGAGACCAGTTTTACTTTGAGTGGACCTCTCATTATTTATAACCTTCTATCTGACATTTACCATCTTACTGTGAGCTCAAAGATGAATGAAACTTGAATGAGTCTTGCTGCAAACACGATTTGTGTGTATTTGATCTATCCATCATATATTTGTATTGGAAATACATAAAGCAGATATAATGCAAAAATGTAGTCCAGTTTGATTCTGATTTAAAGATGTGTTTTTTATGAACGATTTAATGAACATGGTCACATTTTGATCCATTAAAATGCTCTTTCCTGACAAAGTGAGTTTTTAGCTCGTCCGCCCTTCCTGCTAAAATGAAAAAGAGGACACCTTAATTAGTTCTGTGAAGCGTGTGTGTTTTGTGGATTTTGATTATGCATTCTAATATTTTCTAATTATGTAAATAATGTGTTCAGCTGTCTAAGCAGGGGAATGAAATCCGCTTTTGTACCCGATTTGTATTTTTCTTGTAAACCCTAAAGAAAAGCCTTGATTTTTGACAAATTTGTTTGTCTGGAATAGCGAATTGCATTGAGGAGGATGAACATCTGGCTAAGTGAATAATTTAAATGGATGGTTCACTTTGCGCACTCTAGAGTCTATTAGATGCCCTATAAACAGACGCATTTCAAGTGTAGACGGCAGGTTGCAGTAGCTGGGTGAAGGGTTATTGGACCAAATAGAGATTCAAATTAATGCTTTGTTTTAATTTCTATAGTAAGTAATCCACTCTGTAGTTTACATGACGGGTTGCATCTGGATATAAATATGGCCATGCAAATTTTTAATTATAATTTCCTTGTAGTTTTTTTCTTTTACTGTTTTATGTATTTAATTAAAAAGTTATATTGTGTGGAATTACCTTTTAAGAATAAAAACTTGTATCGCCACATAAAATAGTACCCTATAGTATTTTACAGTTATAAATAAATGTTTATTTTAAAATAAGGTATGTTCCTTATTCTCTTTAAATTCTTCTTTAATTCAGATTTTCAAAGGTGAAAAGTCAAGTTGATGTTTTAATCAAGTTTTTCATCATTGGGTTGTTCTAGATAGCTCTGTTTTTGACATGCCATGTTACCAAATCATCGTATTTACCGCTATATACATGTCTGCTTCTTATTTAAAACTGTGCCTCCAAGGATAGCTTATTATTAATCACACTTTTATTTTACTTTGATATGTCATGTCCAGTCTCATTGAAAACATACAACATGGCACCGCCTGTAACATTTACAGTTATATATTCAAGAGTTGAATATTGTAATTTAAAGACAGAGTATGCTTGAGACTAAAGAACTGAAGACTGAAGTAACACGCTTTGCTCATGATTTTTTCACTTACATTGATATGACAGTTTCATATTATAGAGGAGAGCACACATTTATATTTAATCAGTTAGTTATCATTTATTCATAAAGCAAACTGGAGACCCTCCTGTTGGTGGGAAACAGTTTAGCACAATCGCAAGGTGATTCTGCAGATCAGCAGGATTATAGCAATCATAGGTGGACTGGCCATCAGGTAATTCTGGCAAATGCAAGAAAGGGCCGGACCATTTTTTCACCAGTAGCCGCCCCCCACGAGTTCAGGGCCGTTTTTTGGTCCCAGTGCACCCCTGATAGCAGTTAATAATGCTCTTTTTTAACCAATGTCCTAATTTAAGGAATGGTGTTTCAAGTAGCTTTTGATACCAATTAGAAGTATTAAATTATTTATATGTATACATTCAAATTGTCTTGTAAATCCAATAGCTTTTTTTTGTGTTGTTGTTGGCCGGTATTTCAGCTAGTAACAAACCCAGATCATTTATTTAGTTTTGTCTCTTTCCAATGGCATATTGATATGTAGATTTAATACAGTAGAACATGAATCTACCACAGGAATCCACAACTATCATCATGGAATCAATAGCTGTTAACCCTACTCTGAGCAAAAGCCCTTTCACAGACGGATATGGTTAAATTCCTTTTCAAAGTCACTTTAATTTCAGTTACTTTTATTTTATTATCCCTGCATATCAGTATCAAAATTAAATGTCCCTGGCTGACATTCTGCAATGTTGATGGGACTTAACTTGAAAATGAAAGAAGATTGCATTTATTGTATAGCATAATGAAAAAAGGATTCTGCGTAACAGAAGCCAGCATTTTGAGACTCAAATCTGTTGGACGTTTCTTTGTGTTTTTGTCTGAATGCACATTCAGTAACAGGAATCGCTTTACATTATTCATACTTATCCCCCGACAGTCATATCTGGTGCATGTAGTAATCTAGAGCAATATTGGAGTCTTTGGGGGAGGTCATTCATCTGCTGTAGCTGTCACATACATATAGATTTCAATATCTGAACATACAGGTATTTAAACAAGTGTAGAAGAGATTTATTTATTTGAAGTCCTCTGTATCCTGTCTTTCTAAAATCTGGAGATTTCCTTAAGATCACATAATGAAAGGAGATTCTGAGGAGTAACCGAGAAGTATCTGTACAGAGTAGGCAGGAAAGCAGTCCATGGACCTGGTGCTTGATGTCTTTAATATTGTATGTGGCAATGATAATTACAGTTGTGGCAGCTGTCTGGTGCCAGATTGGCAGAGGTGACAATGGAAGAAACTTGCTGTAGGTTTACTCGGTCTAAAAAAGACAGTTTTGTTCGCTGCAGATTGGTAAGAGTTTCTATTTATTTTGTTAACTGTTTTATATCACTGATCGTAAATCTGCTTTTGTTGCTATAATGAGTGTAGATTTCTATTTCAGAAGGGAAGTAATATATTCCTAGCACAGCTTTAGTGTAATTGCTTTAATTTCTTTAATGTGAGATGTTGTTTTTAACAGTGCACACATTGAGTGTTTTAGAGCGGTTTGATTTGTTTGTATTTTTTCTGTTTCTTTTATTTCATTCAGAATGCAACCATCATGTCATATAATGCCTTTTTTGAAATTATAATTATAATCTGGTGAAATTATAATATTTAAAATTAACCTATTTATGAATTATTGAATTATTGTATAGTATTTCTACTTGGTGAAAAAGTTTTTGTGTTTTTAGGCTACCTCAGTGTATGAGAAGATCAATATACTGATCATTGAGCATTGAGCTTTCACAAACTCAATAGCCTTTGTAAACGCACAAATATTCATTTATTTGTTCTAATTTGTACTATTGGCATGCGAGTAATAAATGCTAGAATGTGGTTTTACAGCCACCATTTGAACTGCTCCATGACAAAGCGACACTACCTCACCCCTAAAGTCCCAAACTGTCAGTTTGATACAAAAATATAACAACGGATCACTGCTCATTGAGCTATGACAGACGGAAGGGGTATTTTCGGTAATAAAGATCACATCAAAAAGACAGTTGGGGTTGAGATTTATTGTCAAAAGGCTTCCACAGAGGCAGGCAGCACTTAAAGGTCACTTGTCAACCATAACATGAGTTCTTTTAAACTATCAAGAAATATTACACTGGCCTCAGGCTGAGGGAAGTTTTTAATGTTAAGGTCTGGAAGTTTCTATTCTTTATGCAAGAACATTACACAGAAAGGATGTCTTTGTTCAATGTGCAATAAAATGTCTTTCCTATGATCTGCTAATGTAGGATACAATATAATTTATTAAAAGATTGGAAGATTTTAAGTGCATTTCCATTGCTGAAGCTCTTTTGTGAACATTTTTGTTGATGTTTTAATATTTGATATGTAGATTTTTGTTGTGGTTGATGATTTCCGTTTCTGTTTTGGACAGCTCCCGGCAGATCTCACCAAGATGCACCTCACAGACAATCCCCATCAGCAGGTCATGCATGTCCCTCCAAGCCAATCAGGGTGCAGCATCGCCAGTGACTCTGGGAGCAGTAGTTTATCGGACATCTATCAGGTATGCAGTTGTGTGAATATTGCAATAACCACAAGGAAATAAATATGTAAAAATTATTCTGTACATTTATGTTACTGTTAGGAAGCAGCCCACACTTTTTAATTAAGTCCATGTGCACAGACTTTTAAATATTTTTGATCTTTAAATGACCATAAATACTCTCATACAATGTGAAGAAATGGTTTAGCTTCCTTTTTTATGTTTTTAATTACATTATGCATTAAAACAATTCAACAAACAAACAATGAACAATGAGATCTTGTTTAACCTTTTAATGCTATATTAGAAATGCTATAATGGCAGGCGTAGCTTTGTAGATATCACAATAGCAGATCAAACAGACAAAAATAGCACTTCAGCCTTTTCAGACCGTTATATTTTGGATATACTTTTGAGGATGTTTTAAATTAAAGACCTCTGTGGGTTCCCTTAAATGTTTTCGGACACTGTATTGTACACCACTCTGCAATATTTCCATGAAGATTATTTATCTAACTATCATGGGATGTATTTGCATCTTGCATGTTTCCAAAAAATCACCCCCCTCGCTCCGCAGTAGCAGTGGCATTTTGTTCCCATGTATTGTTGTAAGGTCATTGAATTTCATGGAAGGAAATAGCATTTACTTGTAAAACTCTAGCTCTGTTGTAATGGTTTTCTGGAACTCAATTTTCTTTGTGAAAATGTAATGCATCTGAATAAACTCCACAGATTAAATTCAAATATAGCATCAGAGGCTATACTGGCACTCTCTGTAGGACTCCTAGGCAGAATACTCATCTATTTACCATTGCAGGAGTTGCATGAATACCATCTTCTTTACCTTTTTTTTTGTTGTTGTTTAACTGTATGATATTCCATTCCTTTGCTAACAGTTTGGATAATATACTTGATTGGTGAATGCCATTAAAAAGTTTTGTTGAAAGACTCACTTGTTTGCTCTAAATATACCTAATCAGGACCCTTCCAAAATTAATCTTCTTACAGTTCTATCGCTGATGGCAGAGAGGGATGTTTGTATTTGTAGGGCTGATACAAAGCTTCTAATTATAGAGGGTTTGGCTTGGTTTCCTGTTGCTCTGAACCCCATTAATGTGAATGCAAGCCCTCTTATCCAAGCTGTGTGCTAAAGGTTAAACAGGAAAAGAGCATCCTCCCTCAGCTGACAGCCAGGGTGGTGCGGTGAATACAGAGCTGCCGATCTGAGCCCCTGTGCTCTAGGCCCGGCCTTAACCCCTCGCACCCTAGAGAGGGTGAGGAAACATGCATGTAAACAGGCACTTTTCACTTTTCACTTCTCACAGCAAGATTTGGAGAATTCACAGGGACTTTTTATTAAATTGATGTAGTTTTTATATATATTTTCAATTATAATTAAAATCATTTGTTTTTTCATTTACATCTACTATTATTATGATTTTGTAAAAGCATAAAGTATTATTCTCCCCTTGGCTACAGTGTATTTGGTAGCCTGGCTGCATCTTTTTCACAAATCTCAGCAGTGTTATAAAACTTAGGAGTGCCCCTGGACTTCCTGTAATTGTTTTCCTACATAGCTCTTCTGACCACACCACAAAGAAAGGATTTGAGACTTATTCTGAAATTATTCAAATATGTTTGCTTTGGGGGGGAAAAAAAGTACCCAAAGTGTTATGGTAAAATGTTGACACCTGACAGATTTTCTCCTAATGTTTAAGAATAGCTTTGTTTTTGTAATGCGGAGTCAGAATCTGCATGCTGTGCATTATCTGAGTACAAGTCCAGGTGGTGATATTCTGACGTGTTTGCAGTAAATCAGAACTGATCTCCATGTCATATCTGACAGGAACTGAACTGAGACCAAGATGAAGGTATCTGTGTGATAATGTTACAGCCTTCACTGTTGGAATGACACTGGCATTGGTGGAAGGGGAGATTTTGTTTTGTTTATTTCAAAATTCACATTAAAATGTATATCAGATGCAAACTTTTTTTGATTTATTTAAATACAGCATCAGTTAGAACTTCAAATTAAGTCGTACTGTAAGGAAAAAAATAATACATAAATAATATATCGATATATGTGTGTGTGTGTGTGTATGTATGTATGTATGTATGTATATATATATATAGTAAATTACTGTTCCACACTCACTAGGCTTCCTCTTCAATTTTAATAAGCAGATGTTAACTAACAGATGTTGTTTACCTCAGAATTTTGGAAGTGCTGTTTTTGAAGATGATTAACTGTTTAAAGCTGTTGACAAAATAATTATATAGAACGGTTCATATATATTCCTAAGTTCATGGTACTTTTATCATGTGTTTAATATGCTGGTAATTATCAGAGCTGACTCACCCTGTTGGATGCAGATCTAATTACTACAGTTCATCTGCAACTCATCTTCAGTTTATGAATTCTCATGTTTCTGTGTTATACAGTTTTAAAACTGTAGTCATTACGGATAGATTGGATAGATCTACAGATTTGCACAATGGGGACTGACGCTGGTCCTGGAAGTTTGTCAGGCAGTCAGAAAATAAACCAAGGAAGACAATCTTAGGAAAAATAGATGGTCAAAAATGCCTTGTGCTCCTCCCTCAGGCCACAGAGAGTGAGGTAGGCGATGTGGATCTGTCGGGCCTACCAGAGGCGGCAGTGGACTCGGAAGAGGAGGAGGAGGAGGATGAAGATATCGACCGGGCGTCAGACCCACTCCTGGGGAGGGATGTTGTACGGGAGTGTCTGGAAAAGGAACCAGCAGACAGAAGTGATGATGACATCGGTATGTGTTGCTCCTTCACAATGTAATTTATTTTGTTTGTGCAAAAGAGAGCTATAATATGTAAATATATCCCCAGAAAAAACATCCAGTCAGTGCACAAAGCATGTTCTGCTCTTTGAGGTCTTTGCTCAGTTGAGTTGTGTTGTGCTAAAATGGGTTTCGTATACTCGGGCATGTATTTTAACATACCAGATCTAACTATGGTCAAACGTTACTATGAACCTAAAGAAGGCCAGATGGATACAAAGGTTTCACTGGTAGCTGTCTAGACTGTAACTCATTTTCACAATGTACAGATGTATTTGTTGTAGAGATAATGATCCAGACCCCACACTGTGCCCAGCTGGGCCATGTCTCAGATTGGGCCTGAAATGTCAGCAAGTCCCTGCTCTGGAGAGGCCTAATTCCACATTTAGTGCAAACAGAAGATATTAATGATATTACTATCACCTTATCAGTTATGAAAACAAAATGATGACTGGATGTAGGTTGTGCAAGAATAACTGTCCCCCCAATGGTGTATTAAAGCATGAGGCTGTTGACCAGCTGAGTGACTCTGGTCCCATGAAGTTTACAAAACACACATTTTATTTGATTTTACTTTCAGAACAACTCCTGGAGTTCATGCATCAGCTGCCCGCTTTCGCTAACATGACAATGTCTGTGAGGAGAGACCTGTGTACCGTTATGGTATTTGAAGTTGTTGATCAATCAGCAACAGTGATTCTTGAGGAGGGACAAGAAGTAAGTCATGTGCTTATTTCATTTTTTAATTCAGTACAGATGTATTTTGTGATGTTTCCAAAATCTGAGAACTTGAACTCATTCACAATCACCATAAAAAATCTCCACAATATAAAATTATCATCTTATATTTTTTAAACTGAAAATGTGTATTATCAGAAAACGATTAGTGTAAAGGAAACAAAGCGTTTCTAAGTACATATAATAATTATAGTAGTTATTTAATTTGACAGTTCATTTTTGAGTTATTATATTTTACTGACTTCTAGTCTCCCAGAGTAGAAACATTTTTATAGATGCTTCTAAGCAGATTGACAACAGTTTGTCCATTACGTATACAGTTAAAAACCCACACAGCAAATATATATTCCATCTTCATACCTATCTCATTTACACCCGTTTTACTGCAACACAAAATAAATAAATACATACTAAATCTCCACTGCAGGAACTGTAACTGTATGTGTAGGTTTCAAACCTGTACTATAAAATGGTACTGTAGCATGTAATAAATCACAGGAGTGTGTGTTATTGACGTGTAAGCAACCAATACCAATGACTTACAAACATGTGTCTTAGACCATCGTCATCTGGCACAGCTCCAGCACCAGAATCCGTATGTGAACATTTGACCAAAAATGCCAAATTTATATTCTACTTCTACTGACAACAATTTATATTCTACGTCTATTGACGTCAACAATAATAAATAAAGATAGCCTATGAACTATTACAGCATGGTGAAATTTAGTTAGTGAAAACCGTATCCAACTACACATAATTTTAGCCTTATAATAATAATATACAATTTGCCGTTGATAATAGCATGCGGTTGTTATGTAACACAGTTGTTCTGTGCTTTAATTTTGCAGCAACTAATGCTTTCTGTGTCAGTGTTAATTACTAAGTAATTGAGGTTGTTAAAAAGTGTATCTATTGCCCAAGCAGTGGGTGTTTCAGATTAATTTTTTACACTACGTATTTGAAATAAATCACAATGTCTATTACGTTTGACTGCGAACATCTTAAACTGTATTTATTTATTGGGGTACAGGAGAAGATGTACAGCACTTATTCCCTTTTTTTTTAATTATTTAGTAAGTCTATGTTGATTATTTAATTAACTTACAAGCCTGCAAAAACAATCCTTAGAAGCTCTCTTGAAATGAAATAGCTACCTGATAGAAGAATAAAATGTTTTCTCTCCTTATTTCTTAACATTTTTTTTTTTCCTGTTCTGAGGTACTTCATTAAATGTCTAAAGATTTCTGTTATCACATGCTTAGTTATACTTGTATCTTTATTTGTAACCACATAGGCAGTTTAGTTGGCTTTTTACTACTATTTGCACAGGCTTGCATGAAGGTCAGACCCACAGCTTTGCTATTCATGAGCATTACTTGAAATTAAGCTTATGATTTGAGATGGAAAATGTAGGAGTGGAGTTAAAATATGAAATACATTATTATTTTTTTGTATTATTATTCAACATATTGTAGGGTGCTTGCACTTATCCCAGTATATAAGATTTGGACTGAAGGTAAAAATAAACACACACATTTATAGTGAATGTGCAAATTGGATTATTAAATGTTTCTATATTCTAAAAATGGGGATTTTGAAATAACTCTGAAGATGTGGATGTTTTTAACTGTTTCGTTTTGTTTTAAACTGACTACAACAGAAGTGTAGGTTTATTAAAGGTCAAATGTCTCACTTGGTAATGGGCTTTTGAAAAAATTAAAATTCAATATTACAACATTCCTGTCTTGCAAGATGCAGTTTTGAAGGGTCTGTAAATATGCAATCGTGTATGTGTTGAGAAGTACGAATGGGAATGTCCACAGTTGGCGCTCACTCACTGGTAGGACAGGCTAGAACAGGAAGGTTACAAGCCGTTCTGCTGACATCTCTCATTAGCAACGTGCTTCATTGTAGTTCTTTAGGGAGATGTATTTGCATATTTATAAATCCTTCAAAATGGCAAGCTTTGCGAGGGTGTGTGGATTAATATTTCATTTTTTTTTTTTTGTGTGTGTTCCATTCGACCTGTGTATGAATTTCATGGATACGGTATAGATGACGTTTCCATTAGTTTTGGCAACTTTCAGTTTGGCCATTGGCATGTGTGTGTCACTCTTGATCTTGATATGGAGTCGGGTAAACATTTTCTTTATGTTGTGTGGCTATCCCAGCACAGCACGGTTCTCACCAAATCAAATCTATTTGGAAGCTTGGAGCATTTACAGCGAAACAGAGCTGTCAGAATTTTGTACGCGTTTGTGTGATCATATCTGCTTTTGTTTTCAGCTGGATTTGTGGTATGTCATTCTGAATGGTTCAGTGGAAATCACTCACCCAGACGGCAGGATCGAAACCCTCTGTATGGGAAACAGCTTTGGGATTTCTCCATCTCTTGACAAGCAGTACATGAATGGTGTGGTGCGAACCAAGGCAGATGACTGCCAGGTGGGTACTATTCAGAATACTCTGCAAAAGCTTTGACTGCTTTTAGAGTCAAACTGAAATTGTTGTATTTACATATCTTACCACTAATACTACTACTACCTAAGTGAATCAGCAACTCATTAAATTTGATAAGTGTTTTAAGAATAAAGGAATTAAATTATTTTTATTACCACTGGTCTATTGTAATTTAATATTTTCAGCAATCTTTTTACAAATAGAAAACATGTCCTAATAGAACTCACTCACTGTAATTGTAGACTCTCAACATTTGTAATGAAACAAATATGTGTAGCGCTCGAGATTGAACAGGGTTAACTGTTGTGGTTTAGTCACACAGAACAGGAACTTTTATCTTAATTTAGATTGCTGTGAAAAGTGACCTTGTTCTGCTTATGCTCAAGACTCGGTTAAGACTCCTGCAAACCCTGCAAGGGACAGTGTTCAGTTTCTGTCTTGTTCTGAGGAGTTTCATTGACCAGTGCTACAGTATTTGTTTTAATTTGACGAGCTTGCTAGAAAAAGCATTTGATTTATGTTTACCTTATGAAAAAACGTCTGGTTGGCACAAAAACTCAGCAACACAGTCTATATACCTATAGTTTTGTTAGAAAAAGCAAAAAACCTTTAATTATCTTTGAAGGCTGTCGACTGAAGAGGAGGTGAGATTCAAATGCCTAACCAGCATGACTGTGTACTGCTGTTGTGTGAATACCCATCAGTGGTTCAGTGCAATGTTCTGCTGTACCATAAGTTTATTAAGTGTCCTCACATTGTCGTGGGGCAGTTCGTGTGTGTAGCCCAGGAGGATTATTGGCGCATCCTGAACCATGTGGAGAAGAACACGCACAAAGTGGAGGAGGAGGGGGAGATCGTGATGGTGAAGGAGCACAGGGAGCTCGATCGCACGGGCACCAGGAAAGGACACATAGTCATCAAGGTAAGGGCAGACTCTGTCCACACAATCAAGTGTTAAGTGTTTTGTTATCAGGTTATATTATCAGGATGAGGGCGTCTGCCAAGAAGTAATAATAATAATAATAATAATAATAATCATGTTATATTATGTTATAAAGGGTGTTAACAAAACGTGGACTTCTCACTGTTCATTTGTGCAGGTCCTTGACAGAAAATGTGTGTTGTGAGAATGATTTATAGGGGTTCTGAATTATTACAGTATTATTTTCTCTTGTACAGTTGGTCAGCATTTTATTAGTATTATCAACAATAGTAAGGAACATGTATAGACTGTAGTAAGTATTTCGTTTGAAATTCAATTGCTATCATTTATCCTTGACCAGAAATGTCAACATTGTTTGTAATGAATACTTTTCATTTTGGTTAAATAGTACTTGGCTTCTAATGATTTTGTTTTAGTAAGTGATAACGGAAACACAGCTGCACTTTTAGTGGGATTCTTAATGACTCTTTTACATCTCTTCTGCTTTTCCTCTTTGCATATAATTGAGAACTGCAAATTCAGTTTCTCATCCTTTAAAATGTAGGGGTTTCCCACACAATTGTCTTGTCATGTGGTTTCCATGTGGTAAGAAGGGCAAGGCTCAAGAAATTTGAAAGAATTTAATGACATTTCACCGGAACTCTACACCCCTGTAGCTTATATATGGGAATAAAGATACATTTCCTACAATGCACCAGTAATATACAAACACATTAAAAACCCTATTTAATCACATCTGTTTCTCATCTCTGCAGGGAACTCCAGAGCGCCTTATAATGCACTTGGTGGAAGAGCATTCAGTAGTGGACCCAACATACATTGAGGATTTCTTGCTTACGTATAGGACATTTCTGTCCAGCCCCATGGAGGTCGGGAGGAAATTGTTAGAGTGGTTCAAAGTTGACTGCCTCAGGGACAAGGTCAGTCCACAACCCCAAGGCTGCCATAGAGCACTTAACAATTGATTTACATTCATCTAAGAGCAGCAGGGCTCTGAGGGATCAATAATGGTATTGATAGCTCTGCAAACACTTGGGAGTTAAGCACAGGAATATTCGCTTCTAAACCATAAAAGATCTTATAATTTAGAGCCTGACAATTGTCCTTTGAGAATGTTTTCCTCCCCAAGTTCTTTGTTATTGTTCTGTTTAAGAATAATCACACCTGAAGCTAAAGTGTTCATGTTTCTTCCCATTATTTTCTTTGCGGTGAATGATGAAACTGGTTTCAAGTTCCCGCTCAAAACCCTTATGTACTTTTAGGAGAACAATAAACACTTTTTCACCAGTTATGTTTTCAGATATTGTTACTGCATGAGTGAACTGGAGATCAATGGTCTCTTTTTGCCCTTTCTTTTTCAAAGCTACATTAGTTTATTGTGTAATCTTGTGATGTTTCACTTTATTTTCTATTGCTTTGTTAAACTGCGGTGTAATTTCGATTTGAAATAGGCTATTTTTTTTTCTTTCTTTTATTAAGTCCTCTTTTTTTTTCTTTTTTCCTTTCTTTCTATACTAGGTTACACGGGTAGTGCTGTTATGGGTGAACAATCACTTCAATGATTTTGAAGGGGATCCCGCGATGACACAGTTCTTAGAAGAGTTTGAAAAACTTCTGGAAGCAGCAGTAAGGGTTCATTATTAAAATCAATCCTACATTTATCCTACATGTCCTACATGGAATCCCACCAAAAATGTGTGTGTGTGTGTGTGTGTGTGTATGTATATATATATATATATATATATATATATATATATATACACCGTAAAACTTAAATTAAATGCCCCCGGCGTTTATTCCAAATAACTGCAAGAACCCCCGGCGTCAATTGGAGACGGTGATTGTAGGAGACCGGCATTCTTATTAAACATTTATAAATAAAAAGACAACACAGACTTATGGAGGGTATGAAGAACCTGGAAACATTGTAGTTGTAGGCTAATAGGCCAGGCTTTTATTTAATTTATTCTTTAATTATTATTATTTTAAATTTGCTTTCCAAAGATGTAAACAAATCGCATTCAATGTATGGATACACTGAATAGAAAACAAGTTAACGGTAATTTTATTAAGCGGTATAAGATCAGTCTATAATTTTAATGGTAGGTGTATTTTAACAGTGAGAGACAGAATAACATGCAGAAAAACGCATTTCAAAAAAGTTATAAATTGATTTGCATGTTAATGAGGGAAATAAGTATTTGACCCCTTCAACTTAGTACTTGGTGGCAAAACCCTTGTTGGCAATCACAGAGATCAGACGTTTCTTGTACTTGGCCACCAGGTTTGCACACATCTCAGGAGGGATTTTGTCCCACTCCTCTTTGCAGATCCTCTCCAAGTCATTAAGGTTTCAAGGCTGACGTTTGGCAACTCGAACCTTCAGCTCCCTCCACAGATTTTCTATGGGATTAAGGTCTGGAGACTGGCTAGGCCACTCCAGGACCTTAATGTGCTTCTTCTTGAGCCACTCCTTTGTTGCCTTGGCTGTGTGTTTTGGGTCATTGTCATGCTGGAATACCCATCCACGACCCATTTTCAATGCCCTGGCTGAGAGAAGGAGGTTCTCACCCAAGATTTGACGGTACATGGCCCCGTCCATCGTCCCTTTGATGCGGTGCAGTTGTCCTGTCCCCTTAGCAGAAAAACAGCCCCAAAGCATAATGTTTCCACCTCCATGTTTGACGGTGGGGATGGTGTTCTTGGGGTCATTCCTCCTCCTCCAAACACGGCGAGTTGAGTTGATGCCAAAGAGCTCGATTTTGGTCTCATCTGACCACAACACTTTCACCCAGTTCTCCTCTGAATCATTCAGATGTTCATTGGCAAACTTCAGACGGGCCTGTACATGTGCTTTCTTGAGCAGGGGGGCCTTGCGGGCGCTGCAGGATTTCAGTCCTTCACGGCGTAGTGTGTTACCAATTGTTTTCTTGGTGACTATGGTCCCAGCTGCCTTGAGATCATTAACAAGATCCTCCCGTGTAGTTCTGGGCTGATTCCTCACCGTTCTCATGATCATTGAAACTCCACGAGGTGAGATTTTGCATGGAGCCCCAGACAGATCAGACTGACAGTTATTTTGTGTTTCTTCCATTTGCGAATAATCGCACCAACTGTTGTCACCTTCTCACCAAGCTGCTTGGCGATGGTCTTGTAGGCCATTCCAGCCTTGTGTAGGTCTACAATCTTGTCCCTGACATCCTTGGACAGCTCTTTGGTCTTGGCCATGGTGGAGAGTTTGGAATCTGATTGATTGATTGCTTCTGTGGACAGGTGTCTTTTATACAGGTAACGATCTGAGATTAGGAGCAATCCCTTTAAGAGAGTGCTCCTAATCTCAGCTCGTTACCTGTATAAAAGACACCTGGGAGCCAGAAATCTTGATTGATAGGGGATCAAATACTTATTTCCCTCATTAACATGCAAATCAATTTATAACTTTTTTGAAATGTGTTTTTCTGGATTTTTTTGTTGTTATTCTGTCTCTCACTGTTAAAATACACCTACCATTAAAATTATAGACTGATCATTTCTTTGTCAGTGGGCAAACGTACAAAATCAGCAGGGGATTAAATACTTTTTCCCTCACTGTGTGTATGTGTGTGTGTATATATATATATATATATATATATATATATATGTGTATGTATATATATATATGTGTATGTATATAGTTAAAGTGAGTAATAAATTAATAAAAACACAATGGTGTTTTTTTTTTTTATTAATATACAGTATATATACTGAAAACAAGAAAGATGCAAAAACTAAAAATACAAGTTTACGTAAATATGTTGTGGAAGGTTCTTTCAAATGTATTAATGCGTCTTTGGAAACTATCAATTTCCTTTATTTATCAAGCATTGTCGAGTCTGTTTTGTAACGGCAGTAAAGCACGAGTATGCTTACTGATACTTCTGTGGATTGTTGCATATAATGCTGAGACACATAAACCATAAAACAGTAAAGTATTTGCTGTGGTGTGCAGTGTGGGATATGTAGCAGTAAGTATAACTAAGGAGTGCGGTTTGTATTTGAAGTGTCCGAAAATAACAACAGAACAGCTGATTGCAAGCTGTGTGCTGCAAAAATGACGTGGTAGCAACAGCAGTAAAGATTTAAACACAACACATTTAATACATAGCCTCAAGACGCGCCACGTCTCTGAATACAATGACCACCTAAAGATAGCTATAGAAAAGAGGCAGAACCGGAAAACGCTGCATCAAAACAACTGTCGATACCTGAAGCACTTAAACGATCACGGAACTGTAGGAGTGGAGAAGCCAGGGCTAAAGGAGTTACAAACCCTTTAATTGTATTGGATTGCTCTTGATGATCACCCTTCAAAAACCTTCTGCTTATGCTAAGGCTATGAGTAAAATACTGTAATATGGAGCCATGAATGTAAGCTGGATATACAGTTAGGTCCCTAAATATTTGGACAGTGACACAATTGTTATTTTTATGGCTCTGTATGCCACCACAAAGCGGCCCAAGAACAAGCAGGAACTAAAGACAGCTGCAGTACAGGCCTGGCAGAGCATCACCAGGGAAGAAACCCAGCATCTGGTGATGTCTGTGGGTTCCAGACTTCAGGCTGGATTGACTGCAGAGGATTTGTCACCAAGTATTGAAACTCACAATTTAATTCATGATTATGTTAGTTTGTCCAAATACTTTTGAGCCCCTGCAATTGGGGGGACCACATATAAAAATGGGTGTAATTCCTACACTGTTCACCCAATTTGGATGTAACTACCCTCAAATTAAAGATGAAAGTCTACACTTAAAGAACATCTTGATTGCTTCCTTTCAAATACATAGTGGTGGTGTACAGAGCCAAAATGATGACAATTGTGTCACTGTCCAAATATTTATGTTCCTAACTGTAGGTCTATATAGCCATATTATTATTTTTTTATATTTGCTTTTTGGAGTTATGCTATGTCCCACATTTCTATTGTACATTTCTGCCCAATACTGTCATCTGCCTTACTGTTTTCCCCTAACAGCCCATTGCCATTTAAAAATGTTCACTCTTTCAGTTGTCACATTTTAATTTGTTCTTGGATCCATTAATGTATTTTGTATGGCTTCATTTTATTCCAAGCATACATATTTCCATGCTTCATGTCATCCACAGTTTCGATAACATTTTTGCATTTTATTGATTAGGTTTTACATCCATGAGTGAGCCCTGGTAATATGCATTGATCAAATACTTTTCAGGCAAATGGGTAGATTTTCCTTTTGACTAGGGCTGCAGCAATCGATTAATATGATAATTGATTATTCTGTACATAAAATGATTGATTATTCAAATAATCACAACAACAAAAACATTGTTTTATTATTATCAATGCATTCTTGTGGGGTCCTGGTGCCAACATGGCATCCTATTCTCAAGGGCTCTGATTGCCCTGAGGAGGACTAGACATTTTACATTACACTTCAAAAAATTAAAACCCTTCCCAGGTACTAGATTTAGAAAAGAATGATAATGATGTATTGTCTGAAATTACTTTAAAATGTAAATATATGATGTATGAAATACAAAAAAAAATTGTTTTTCATTACTCCTTTATGCTCCTGTGTACTACATATCCAGGTTCAGTAAAGTGATAGGCTTTTTGAACAAAGAAAACAATGCAAATATATTTTTTTGTTTACAATATTATACTTTTTAATAAGTAACACACAAAATATTAAACAATACACTGAAAAACTAATAATACGCAATACACTGGAACTATTATGAAAATATACTATACACTGAAACGCAAATTAAAATAGTACACTGAAACGCTGTATTAATAAACATTGAACAGTAATTATCTAAAACTAAAACTAAACTAAAACTCAGTTTATATCAAATCCTGTGCCATCAACGGCTTGTTCTGTGCAATGTCTTGAAATGTTCAATACAATAAGCTTGGAAGACAGCGCTGCAGATGCGCTAGAGGCTCCGCGAAGCATTGCGATGGATCTGGTTGCCGCAAACGCTGCTTCATTGCCTTCTATTCTGCACTGTTTTCTGAACATATCTCACCACAGCCCTGTATAGCTCTTGCTAAAAACTACATAAACTACAACTAAACAACTAAACTAAACTAATCATAAAACTAGCAATTATAATATAAAACTATAGTTTTATACTTGTAAAATGTGAACGGCTTGCCGCAATAGATGGAAGACTTCTAGACGCGCACAGGTACATGGAGGCTCTAAACAACATGCTTTAGGTTAAAAACATGGCATGATCACTGTTCCCCGCTTTCAATTCACCTTCTACAGTATCATCACTGGCTATGGGAATTACATGAAACTACATGGTACTGAGGGTTTTCATGTGACGTGCGTGCGTACATCATGGTTTTGAAGTGGTTAAATGCTCAGTCCTGTTGTCCTCCATAGGGCCTGGAGTCTACACGTTTCAAAAGTCTATATCCAAAATTCTACGTAGAATTTGGCATGCTTGAAACATGAACATAATCTACATGTCTTCCATCGCGGTGCACGTATGTGCAATATCCCACATGCTACAGCATAACTTAAAAATTACATTACACATAAACCTGAGTTTCCCAGCTTAAATCAATTCATTTGATCAATGTTGCGACTGTCGGTGACACAAGTATTGGCAAGAAACCAATTGATTTTAACTGGGCAATTCTAGTGTGCTTGCATTCAAAAGTCACTTTTAAGTTATTCTGTACCTTTGGGAAATTGCGTCTACGTGCGCCAAGATTGAAGACCGATGTAGAATTATGTGCATGTATAGGTATGTCAAATTCAATGTCGAATTTTGGATATAGACTTTTGCATAGATTAGCATGAGAGAAAACCTTACATATATGTATATGTGTTTATACATGGTTGATCATACTTAAACTTTCAAGAATGAATCGCTGAATATTGTGTTCTTGTTTTTTTTAAGAAAATGAAAGGCCACCTCAGACTGCTGAATATTGCCTGTGCTGCAAAAGCCAAATGGCGGCAAATAACCCTGCTGAAGCCATCCAGAGAGTCTCCCCTCTACTTCAGCCTGCAGGGAGGAAGCGAGAGGGGGTTTGGCATCTTTGTCGAGTCTGTGGAACCCGGCAGTAAAGCCTCAGAGGCAGGACTCAAACGAGGAGACCAGGTACGCCATGCAGCCGTAAATATACATTGTTCCCATTTTCACTCCTCACACAAACATTTTTACTTGCTCAGTCTGATGGTGGAGAAGGTACTGTGGATGGGGCTTCGGCATATGAGGTAGTTATCTGTGTCTTCAAACGTGTGGCGCCTGCATATGCTACTCCTGCTTTGTTCAGTTCTTTTGGTGCAGAAATTAGTAGTGGGCTACTGCTGAGTCAAAGCAGCAATTTTCTAATTAGCAAGCATGTGATATTCTGCAACCTAGTACAGTAGACATGGGAGAAATAGCCCTTTTCACATCATTGAGCCTTGAGCATGCTGTTATAATTAAGTATGCACAGGAGAACCATGCTGTTGGGGACTCTGCAACACCAGCCTTGGAGAGCCAGAGACTGGAAGTGTGCTAATGACTTTTCATAAAGGATTAATCTTTAAATCCGTTTGAATTACCGTGGGCCATATACAAAAACCTTTCAGTGGATTGCAGCTTATGCCCTAAAATATGTATTCCTTTTAATTGTTAATAGATTGAGAATTAAAATAAAAAAAAAAAAAAATTTACGTTCTCTTGAAATGTTTTCTTCATGTATTCTTAAACACTTATTTAGTTCTCAGATGATAAACATTAGAGTTAGCAGAGTTTGGTGCTCTGAGAAAACAGTTTTGTATTTTTGAAAAGCTACGTAAACAACCGTTATCATTCTGGTGTCCTTTTGTCTTTCAGATCATGGAGATTAATGGCCAAAATTTTGAAAACATTACTTATGCCAAAGCCATTGACATACTGAGGAATAACACCCATCTTTCCATTACAGTGAAAACAAATATATTTGGTATGAAGACTCTTTGCATATAAAAAAAATATATATGTATGTATTATTTAATTATAGACTAGTGTTACATTTGTCAGCAGAACGAATATAAGAGAGATTAAGTTTGCTGGGTTAGTTCTGCTTCTGTGGGTGTTTGTGTTTTGTTAACTAACTATCTAATGTTACCACTAAAAATAATTTCCACACTTAGCACATACCATACCCTGAAATTTAGAACATCTTTTACCTCTTTTTGCATAGAAATGGCCTATTATTTCTGCTTCAATTTCTTTCTTAGTGTTTAAGGAGCTTTTAAGCCGGTTACTGCACGAAAAGAAGAACGGCGTCCCACACATTCCCAAAATCCAGGAGAAGAAGGGCAATCGTTACTCCATCCCAGACCTTCCGGGGGATGTGGAGCAGATGTTTCCTACAGAAAAGGGAAACAAGAAGATGAAAGCCAACACCGTGTCAGGCGGCAGGAACAAAATCAGAAAGATCCTGGACAAGACACGCTTCAGCATCCTGCCTCCGAAACCGTTCAGGTAAGCAGAGGGAGTGACACAGTACAAAGAAGTGCTTTGAACATCACAGTATTTGCAGTATTGTCATGTAAAACAAATTGATTTTTACAGCCGTTTCCCGGTTTAAAGTCATCTGTTCATCCATCTCATTTAATTTCTATGGAAGCTGTGACCTCTACAGCATGCGCTTTAATCCTTTCAGCAGGGGGTTCTGAGGGGGGCGTTCAGTCCAGGATCCTTCCAACGCTGCTTTGAGAGTTTGAATGCCACATTCAACATATTCATGTTTGAATCGCTATCAGTAGACTGCAGTCACGATTGCCTTTTTCTGTGTGATGGGTGAACGTTATGGACCGAAAGCTACAGAAAGTTTTGCAGATTATTTATTAAATTTTTTAGCACAGATTTTTTTTTTTAAATGGCTGCTGTAAATGTGACCCTACTGTGCTATAGCTTTGAAGTGCAAGTATTCGAAAAAAGTGGTTTTAATAAAACCTCTCGCTTGAATGGATTTGAGGGAGTATGTCTGGCACATTCTGTGTAAATGTGCTCTTTCATTGAAGGTTTCTAGTTTCCCCTAAAAAAAAACTTAGCAAAACATGTGTGATGCTCATTTCCGTAGCACATTTGGCAAGCAATTTACACTATTGAGGATTTTTGTTGTTTGCTCTGAAATCGGTGAATGCGCATATGAAAGGGATCGAGGTTGCAACAGCAAGCAGTTTAAACTAATCAGCATCATATTATCGATGTGGGTTGAACATAAAAAGATAGATCGCTGAAAGCTCCATTATCTGAATTCAAAGCTGCTTTCTCGAACATCACTTTACAATGCTTCAGTAGCTTTGGTAAATTTAAATATCTGAGGGAGCTCATTATTTCCTTGTGTATATTTTGTTGCTTATCCACAATGGATGATTATGAGGTGTAGGAACTGGTTCCTCAGCCGTGTGAATCAGGGTTTCATGTCACCAAGTGTGGGAGGCCACTTTGTGGAGCATGTGCCTTTGTTCCGGTTCCACTGTGACAGTGTCAGAAATGCTGTTATCTGTCGCTTAAAGGAAAACTCATGACAAAAAGAAACTTCCAGGAAGAAGCTTTCTGTTTTTGTTCCTCATTTGGAAACCATTCTTCTTTGGGGCTGTTCTGCACACGAAAGAAAGTGGTCATAGTACAGGCCTGAGAGAAGCAAGCTGTCGATCACATCAATGCAGTCATTCTCTCACTTATGCAGCAGTGATCAAAATTATTATATGTAATGTACATTATGATACATAAACTGAACGACAGCCATGATCAAATCATTTATTTGCAGATTTATCAAAAATCAAGCATAAACTCATTCATACAGTGCAGTGCATTCCACCAATAAGTGCTTGAAGCATGTGCGATCCATATTGCCTTTGCACTTCACATACATGAAGTTTCTCCACACATACCATTCCTAGAGCCTCTTCATGAATATTCAATGCATTGTGATGTATTTGATTTATGAAGAATAAGAATATGTACATAGAAGCTGTATTCAGCTAATTTGTTTTTTTTATTACATATTTTCAGACATTAAATATGATTAATATTATATATTAGTATAAATTAAAATGTAAGACCTGCTTATATTGTTCTTGGACAGTGCGTGTCAGGTGTATTGGTTTGCTGGTCACTCCACTTGTTTTATATGTTGTATTGTGTGCTTTTTTTTTTACTACGTGTAGTTGATATGGTGTTGCGATATGGTGTTGCCATTCTCATGTTGTTCTTCAATGTTGTCTTTCTTTGTAACTGCATCACCTTCACAGGGGACTGTTTTGGTAAGAGTCTTGCATAATTACCATAATTTGATGTGAGGTAAACATACAAACAAATGCTTTCCTTAAAGAGATCGTAGATAAGCTCAATGGAATATCAACTACTGTACATATATATGAAAGTGTTCTGCATTATGTTGAGGAAGCAAAGATTTAGTAAACTTAGATTATATATATATATATATATATATATATATATATAAAATCTATCTTTTTTTTTTTTTTTTTTTTTTTTACTTATTTAAGATTAGTTTTATTGAAAGCAATTAGGTACAATATCCACAAATATACTAAACATTCACACACTAACATCATGGTCTCTATTAAAATAATAATAATAAAGAAAAACAATTAATTTGACTCCATTTACTATTATCCATCAACAAAGCTTTGTGTACATAATGATGTTCTGTAACTTTACAACTATGTAGAATTGCTTTTCAATATGTAATTGAAGAGGCCAGCTTTCATAAAAGTAGTGTTTACAATGCCTATGGGTATTGAAAGTTAAACAAAGGACTGAGGACCCACGTTTTTGTTTTTAAAACGCTTTACAGAGGCTGTTCTTATTTTTTTCAGCTCTGCAGTGCAAATGACAGCACTTAAAATTCCACAGATATCTTCCATTACAACAATTCAATGAGTGAAACTGAAATGGCATGCACTGGACAGTGTTTGTTGTTCTTTTTGCTGCCTCTCCTACCCCCACTGCCATTTTTTCTTAATTGTAATCCAGCCAAATAAAGGAGGAAACCCTCCACACCTGTAAAAAGTGCTCCATACTTTACTTTTATTTAGTGCTTTGCATTTATATGTAAATACATGCATTTGCAAGCTATATTCTATACTTTTACAGGAGCAAAACTAGATCATTAAGTTCAAATTCCTCAGTGACATTTAATTTTGCTTCGCATAATGTAGATTAAGAAGATTGAATTCTGCATTTGGATTCATAGCATTTTGCCAGTGCCGAATTTTTATCAGCATGTTTTAAAGTTGGCTATATCTGTACTGCTTAAGGCAGAATGTATAATCCTCTTGTACTTTCCAGAGAGGGCTGCGATATCATGTTATCTGTGATTGAAGCCTAAAAGCAAAGTCATTTATGTAGTTTGCTGGAAGGTATTGGCTTTTTTACACTCACAAATGAATGGATATCTCTCTGCATCTGCTGCATTTGCAATAGAAAAAGCACAATTATAATGATCTCATTGGTCAAAAGGTTATAGTTCGCATATAATTTACTGCTAACGTTTTTGACTCACTTTACATTGAAACAAGGAAATGTCTTTTTTTTTTTTTTTAGACATTCAAATATTTTTAATGACAAATTTTGAACAATAATGGTGATCTACATATATACATACATGTATACATATATATTTACATATATGCTCAAGTAGGTGTCTGTTGTGTATCTATATCAACATCTGTGTGCCTCTTTGTGTGTGTGAATGTATATATATGTGTGTGTGTGTGTGTGTGTATGTATATATGTATATATATATATATATATATATATATATATATATATATATATATATATATATATATATATATATATACTCACCTAAAGGATTATTAGGAACACCTGTTCAATTTCTCATTAATGCAATTATCTAACCAACCAATCACATGGCAGTTGCTTCAATGCATTTAGGGGTGTGGTCCTGGTCAAGACAATCTCCTGAACTCCAAACTGAATGTCTGAATGGGAAAGAAAGGTGATTTAAGCAATTTTGAGCGTGGCATGGTTGTTGGTGCCAGACGGGCCGGTCTGAGTATTTCACAATCTGCTCAGTTACTGGGATTTTCACGCACAACCACTTCTAGGGTTTACAAAGAATGGTGTGAAGAGGGAAAAACATCCAGTATGCGGCAGTCCTGTGGGCGAAAATGCCTTGTTGATGCTAGAGGTCAGAGGAGAATGGGCCGACTGATTCAAGCTGATAGAAGAGCAACTTTGACTGAAATAACCACTCGTTACAACCGAGGTATGCAGCAAAGCATTTGTGAAGCCACCACACGTACAACCTTGAGGCGGATGGGCTACAACAGCAGAAGACCCCACCGGGTACCACTCATCTCCTCTACAAATAGGAAAAAGAGGCTACAATTTGCACAAGCTCACCAAAATTGGACAGTTGAAGACTGGAAAAATGTTGCCTGGTCTGATGAGTCTCGATTTCTGTTGAGACATTCAGATGGAAAGTCAGAATTTGGCATAAACAGAATGAGAACATGGATCCATCATGCCTTGTTACCACTGTGCAGGCTGGTGGTGGTGGTGTAATGGTGTGGGGGATGTTTTCTTGGCACACTTTAGGCCCCTTAGTGCCAATTGGGCATGGTTTAAATGCCACGGCCTACCTGAGCATTGTTTCTGACCATGTCCATCCCTTTATGACCACCATGTACCCATCCTCTGATGGCTACTTGCAGCAGGATAATGCACCATGTCACAAAGGTCGAATCATTTCAAATTCATCTTTGGGATGAGGTGTGGTGGAACGGGAGCTTCGTGCCCTGGATGTGCATCCCACAAATCTCCATCAACTGCAAGATGCTATCCTATCAATATGGGCCAACATTTCTAAAGAATGCTTTCAGCACCTTGTTGAATCAATGCCACGTAGAATTAAGGCAGTTCTGAAGGCGAAAGGGGGTCAAACACAGTATTAGTATGGTGTTCCTAATAATCTTTTAGGTTAGTGTATGTATGTGTGTATATATATATATATATATATATATATATATATATATATATATATATATATATATATATATATATATATATATATATATATATATATATATAGTGTGTGTATGTGTGTGTATTTGTATGCTTTCTATGTACATATAGCATACCATGTGTGTTTGTGGCTTAGGTGGCATTTAAGTTATTGTTAAACATTAGATTTTGAGAGTTTTGTGATTCTTGGATTACCTTCTGAGTTCCTGAGTGGATGTTGAGGTTTGAGTGGTACCCCAGTGCTCAGGGCACAATGTCAGTGGTGATGTGGAGCAGACGTTGAGCCAAGCTGCTTTTCAAAATGATCATCCTTGCCTGTTTATATTCTGCCCATGTGTATTTGCTCAAATTATGTTTTGCAAATTGTTGTTCTTTGTGTCTGGCTTTCAAGCCAGTATAACAGAAGCGAGGTGACTTTTACATAGATGGACATTTCTACATATGCTGTAATCAAAATAGAAATGAGATTGAGGTTAATTACATGATTCTGTCTTTGATGACAATGCATACAAGTCGAAGTTGAAGAAATTAAGAGTTGTTTTTTGTTCTGTTTGTCTTCTAGTGATGGTGGAGTAGGCCAGTCCCAAGATGACAGTATTGTTGGCACCAAGCAGTGCAGACACAGTGTTGCAATCATGCCCATCCCTGGATCTCTGTCGTCCAGCAGTCCTGACCTCCTGCAGCCCGCTACCAGTGTGCTGGACTTCTCCAATCCTGCAGGTAAGCTGAACTGAGATACAAGCAGCAGTGGGTAGGATGTAATATTGTGACCACTTAAGACATATTTTAAATTAAACCTCTTATTGAGACATTGATTTAGAGAAAATCCAATCAATCTTTATACATTTTTTGGCTACAAGTCTAAATCACCACAGGATTTTAAGGATAAAATGTCATCAAGGGAAACATTAGTGCCATCTCCTGATGTGTGTCTTTTCTATATCGCCACTGTAGTTTCATGTTACAAATAGTTTTTTGTTTTGTTGTTAAAATCCATATTCGCCATAATGTATTGTTATGTTTTAACCGAGAATCAAGGGGATATTTTTTGCTCTCCAGTCTGAGATTTACAAAATCCATATTCTTCCTTTCCAATGCCCTTTTAAGAAAACACTAGTAAGTGACAGTTGCAGACAGTTTTGCACGCCCATTAAGTTTAATCAACAGAAATAGACTGGCCTTGTGAAAAAATTGTTTCAACTGTCACAATATCAGCTTTCTTTAGCTGTGCCAGTAGTGTTTGGAATTGCACTTTAGATCAATTTATCTGTATTTATTCTTGTGTATAATTGTTTTTCATTTCTATATTCACACACAGACATTTGTTAGATAGGTCTGCAGATTAATTCATTAATTCTTCATTCTTTATTATATGGGAATAAAACAGGATTTATCACTATATGAAGGGGAACACAAAGAGAGACAGTGTGTCAGAGAGAGTGTGATAATATATAGTAGGTTTGAGACCATTCTGTATTGTATTACAATTCAATCAAGTTCTTTGGCAATATGTATGTATGTGTGTGTATGTAAGTATATGTAGGGGATTGTATTTATTTAACTCTTGATTTGTGTATGTGTGTGATGTGTATGTGTATATGAGTGTGTGTGCGTGTATATATATAGTTTGTGTGTGTATGTGTGTATATATAGATAAATAGATTTATATTAAAAATATAAAATGGGAACGTGCACATTATAAAGGGGGGTTTATCTTAACTTGCTTACAATCATGCATTTATTTTTCTCTCGTGCTTACCCAGCTGTAGGCTTTTACTGTGAGTATGAATACAATTACTTAATGCATGAAATCTGATCTTTCAAAGTAGTCATTATTCTGTTTGCTACTAATTGTCATTGTTGCATATGGATATATTGGTCTGTCTCTGTAAGAATGTTTTCAGGGTCTGTTTTGTTTTTTGTGTGAATGTTTAAAGATGGCAACCGCCATGACTTTGGTGTTTGTACTGTGTAGTACAAAGACATGACTGTGTGTTTAGTATGGGTGTCGTGTACAGGAGTGGTGAATGAATGAGTCAGCAATTCGCTAGCTTCTGTACATTCACTGTGTCTCTTGTCAGAAATCTCCCAGAGGAGAGAGTGTAGGGAAAACCTTGATAAGTAACTGGAAACATCATTTGAAGTATTTTGTTCTGTCAAATGTACTTAACAAAGATAGTTCCTCAAAGAAACAGTTGTCGGAAGTTTTCTTAAGACTTTTAAATTGGAAATGATTCATATTTTATGTTTTTTTCCACATGTGTAGAAGGTGCAGGCAGAAAATATACAATGTATTTAGTCAGTGTCATCATTCTGAACATGTCTTTAAAGATGTTGCCTAATATAATGCGATTCTTTCCAGACATTGCAGAATAACGTCTTTAACTTGCAAATATATGCAGTCACAATGACATGTTTAATAGTAATTTATTTCTCTTCAGTTTCCAAGTTAATGACCTGTCTTGTGCTATTTATTTTTAATTGCACTGTGGTTAACCTGATCAATATGTATAACTGCAAGGTTGCCAAGCAGTGCAGTGTAAATTGACTAGGCATTAAACCTGATGACAGCACATACTATATGTATCTATAATTTTATTAAGTACAGTTCAGCCTATGGCATTATAATCCTAGAAATCAATACAATCTTTTTTGTTTATGACATGTAATAGCTCTTTCAGTAGCACCAACTGACGTATAGTAGGCTGAGTACACATGCTTTTTACTAAAGACCATTCAGCAACTAATGATTACAGTTATTCGTCAGTGAGGACATTTTATATCTGTATTTCACAGACTGTTTAACCTTTTTTTTAATGGAATTAAGCATTGTCTTTTTTTCTTGCATTGCTATTAGTCTTTGCTTGACTGTGTACCATAAGGGCCAGACCTCTACAAGGAAATATGTTCTTCCTTCTTTTAAGTCCCTTTATTAGCTGAGTGAATGCTTTTCATTGTGCTCTGTAAAAGGAAAATATTAAAGTCAATTTGATAAAAGGGAATAAAATATATAAAAATTAGAGAAATGTTGGTAGCCTTTGTTACCTTTTACAGAGTTCAATAAGCAGCACATTAAATGGTGGAGGGAAAAAGGGGGACATGATTTTGTTATCCCTGAACTCTGGTAATAAATAGGCTAATTAAATAAGTTAGTTATAAACCCCTTTCTATAATTCTTAAAAACTATACTTCTCCTCCTTCCAACTTAATAGACATTCCAGATCAAGTGATCCGTGTCTTCAAGGCTGACCAGCAGAGCTGCTACATCATCATAAGCAAAGACACGACAGCCAAGGATGTGGTGTCTCACGTCGTCAATGAGTTTGGTCTGCTGGCAGCCCCTGAAACCTACTCTCTATGTGAAGTCTCTATCAGCCCAGAAGGAGTGATCAAACAAAGGAGGCTTCCCGATCAGCTGTCCAAACTAGCGGACAGAATCCAGTTAAATGGAAGGTAAGAAATATCTGATGCAGTACATTTAAAATAAATGTATATAAAATGTAGTTGGGGAAAGCCTTTTGGAAAAACATTAGAGGAAAAGCATGTCAACTGTCCCTCCCCCCCATCCTTTCTGCCATCTAGGCTATGATAAATATTTCATATTCTGTGCCTTCTACAGTCTACCAGTCTCAAATTATTCATGTTGTCTTTATAGAGCCAAAATAAAAAAGAAAGAAGGAAAGTTCATGTGTTTTTCTGTCTCGGTAGGAACTGAGAACAAAATGGAGAACACTATTGTGTTTAGCTCCGTTGACACGAGGAATATAGACATTAACCTCCTTGGCTGTTTGAAATTCATTTTTACCCAGTGGATCTATTTTGGGGATATACTCCAGACTATGCAAATAAGGGTCTTGCTCAATAGGGACTTCCTTGTCACTAGCTGACATGCACAAAAATGGCAGGCAAGCTGATCCAGCATGAAACTTTTTCACCAAGAAATCAAATTTTGTTTGGTTCAGCAAATTAATTCCCAGAACATTTCTACTTCCACACAAAACAATTCCAAAGACCTTACTCCCTAGAACAAATCCAGGTGCCTCTTTAATGCCTCCTGTAGACATGCAATCACCTCTTCATGTCTACCATTGTTTGTTTCAGATACTACTTGAAAAATAACATGGAGACAGAGACTCTGTGCTCTGACGACGACGCTCAGGAGCTCCTGAGAGAGAGCCAGATAACCCTGCTGCAGCTGAGCACTGTGGAGGTGGCCACCCAGCTCTCTATGAGGGACTTTGACCTCTTCCGCAACATTGAGCCCACAGAATACGTGGATGATCTTTTTAAGCTGGACTCCTTGACCAGCAATATCCACCTCAAGCAGTTTGAGGACGTTATCAACCAAGAAACATTCTGGGTAGCCACTGAAATCCTAAAGGAACCAAACCATTTCAAGAGAATGAAGACCATTAAGCACTTCATCAAAATTGCTCTCCACTGCCGTGAATGCAAGAATTTTAACTCCATGTTTGCAATAATCAGGTACACCTTCGATGTTTTTGTTAGTCTTTTGTTTCAATCATTCATGATTGTTGTAGCACACTCAGCTGATATCACTGTCAATCAGTGGTTTTGAAGTAGATATATTAACTGCTTACCGAAGGCTACAGTGCTCTTCCTAGTTTAAAAAAAAAAACTGTTCAGAATAAGAAATGCTATTTCAAGGTGTTGGTAGGGCAGCACTGAGGTCCTGATAATGGACTGTGGTCTCATCAAGCGTGGTTGTGTTTTCATGCAGTGGTTCCAAAAGATAATCACTGTGTTCCAGGTTGTTTTGGCACCATATAGAACATAAACATTCTTCAGACACCAGAGAGTGGCAAGTGGGGATGCCTGCAATCTAACAGTGTTTACATCTAATACTGTCGATCTGGTTCTCCTATTGAAGAAACAAAGCATTAAAAATGCAGCATGCTGGTATAGATTTTTGTAGCAGAAAACAATAGCTGTCGCCTTAGCCATTCATGCATTATTTAAAAGTTCTATCTCAGCACTTTACAAGTTAAATAATTAATGCTAACCTAATAATTTCATTCTTGATTACAAGATTTTTCACAGAATGTTCTTAGATTTTTCTACTGAATTTTTTTGTGAATGTGAATTTTTTCTTAAACTAAAGGAGTATGTGACAAATAAAACAAATGTAAGCAAATGAAAATGATTAAATATGCAGTGTTCATTTATAGCACACTATTGATTTAGAATGGTCAGTTTTGGAATATATGTACCATAATCCATTGGGATTCTGTTTTCTTTATATCTGTAGTGGGCTGAACTTAGCACCTGTTGCTCGCCTAAGGGGATCATGGGAAAAGCTGCCAAGCAAGTATGAAAAACTCTTCAGAGATCTCCAGGACATCTTCGACCCTTCAAGAAACATGGCTAAATATCGCAATGTGTTGAGCAGCCAGAGTATGCAGCCACCGATTATTCCCCTCTTCCCTGTTGTGAAGAAGGACTTAACTTTTCTCCATGAAGGTACAAACCTGTCTCTTTTGTCAGTGTTTGCTTCTTTGCAAATGCCTTCCTTATTTCTTGCTTTCTTGCATAGTTGCTGCTGAACTTAGTGTCGTGAATTTCAGAGTTGAAAGTTCTGCAATAAAAACCACACATTTCACAAATAGTACCCCTGCAATTCCCATTGCAGGAAGTATGTATAATTACTAACATATAATCGTGTAATTGTGTCGTTATTAATGAGCTTGACAGCCTTTACAAATATATCCAGGATACTGTATTCACGTGCCTTCTCTGGCATTTGACTTTAATTTGATTATACCATTTGTACTTCCACATCCATTGTACTGATTTTCAATCCTACCTCAAACTGTGCATTTTCCTAGTATGTGGTTGGGTTAAGCCTGTTTTGGTTCTGCAAAGCAAGTTCCTTTTTAAGTATCACATCTCTTTAACAGTCTAATCATTTCCGATATCCTTATTTGGTGTTTGCAAAAAATGTGAAATTAGTTTGACAAGATATGCCGAAATACTACCTCTCTTCTGCTGTTGTTCAGTGTTAAAATTCTATATAATCATATGAACTAAGTGCATGTGTCAATGTCATTGACGAATCTCCTAATACTTTGTTTAGCCGTGAGTGTTCAAGATACTGTTTAGCAATCTAAGCATAATATGTACAGTACACGACAGTGAGACAGTAATTGCAAATACTGAACTAATTATAAGGTGTCAATGCTCAGTTGTTTGTGAATAAATGGCAGTCTGGTTTGGCACACACATTTAATCCTGATTAAAGCGTCTTATTTAGTAGTAGCACTTTGTCATTGCGCTGGAGTCTGTTCTCCTTTGTTCTCTTGCTGTATATTTCCTGATGAGGCCGAATTGTTTGCAAATGCATTGATGATGAATAATAAGGGAAAAAAAATCAATCAGAACCTCATTAAGAAGATACCTGTTAAAATGCATCATCGGCTATCTGTCCCTCTGTGATACGTCTCACCGCCGGGACAGAGCAGGGGCAATTTGCAGGTGAACATTAAGCTCGTGTCTTTACCTAATGATCAATAAAACCGATACCTGAAGCACCCCAAATTCACAGCAAGTTTGGTATTATAAAAAAGCAATAACATGCATTTATTTTATTTTATGGAAGATAAGAAGGTGTAAAAGGTTGTTTTATAGGTTTTTCAATTGAGCATCTGGGACAGCACGTTCTGTGTAACTTGCTATCTTGTCACTTCTAGGGTAAACTTTTATGTTATGAATATATACAATATGTGTGTGTGTATATATTATCTTCTAATTGATGTGGGTTCTTTCCATACTGTTTTCAAGGTAATGACTCAAGTGTAGATGGTCTGGTGAATTTTGAGAAGCTGCGGATGATTGCCAAAGAGATCCGCCATATGATCCGCATGACGTCTGCCAACATGGACCCAGCCCTGATGTTCAGACAGCGGTATGTATGCTTACAGATGGAAAATGGCTAAAATATGTACTGGCGAAGGCTTTTGCAGGCCTTTGGGAATCAATTACCTTTGTACTTGTATTCATTATAACCTTGTGTTCCAAGTGTACATTCCCAGATGAGGGTACCTCGTAGTTTTATGATAATGAATAGTAACCCTGTGACTTTTCCATCTTACTGCCTGTACAAGATCAATTTAATTTATTTGAAAATCAATATTCAGTCTCAATAGCCAGAATAAATTACATATATACATTATCTGTAATTATGTGTAGCATATATGTGGCTTAAATACAACATATACATAAATAAAACTGCTCCTCAAAAGTTACCAGTAAGACAGAAAGCCAGAACAAACAATAAAAGCTGATAAAAATGAATGGAGAAGTCTATACAAAACCCTTTAAAGTCCAGGGGGATTTCAATTGTAATACAAGGAAGGTAAGCAAATACAAACGTTTGGTTGCAGGTGTGACTGTAATTAATATTAAATTCAGGCTAGTTAAATGGATTTGTTTTCAGCGTTAACTGACAGTGTTTCGTAGCCGAGGTGCGACTCGTCTGGAACAGCTGGAGGAATGCTGGTGTTAGGTGCTAGCTAGACTCAACTTTAACCCATTCCCAATCACTCCTTACAACTCCAATAATGTGTGTAACAGTGGAGACATATACACTGTGCGATTATTTGGAGGTAAATGAATGAAAATTTTCAATTATCGGAGAGCACTGGTTATCATAAGGAAGAGCAAAGGTAGCATCTGAAGTTTTGGACTGGAATGCACACATTTTGGTGATATTCAGCCAAAGAAATGTTCTGCTCTTCCCTGATTTTGTATCTTTTAAATATTCAGAGACACCCAGGAGTAATTCTCAAGTGTATATGGGGGTCATTGGCATCGCACTGACAGACAGGAGGCTGTGTGGTTGAATCTCATTATCTTGTGGAAGCATTCAGAGTAAAAAGTCCAAGGACAGAACTATTATAACTTTTTTTTCTCCAGTTTGATCCTTAATCCATTTTGTTTTGTGCTAGGTCTTATTAAGATAGATATTCTTCGAAATATGAACCAGTCTTAGTGGAACTTCTCAAACATGGCTATAATTGGATAGCTTGTATTTAGCAACCCTAGTTTAATAGCAGGACTCTGCCTTTCACAAACTTCAAAACGGTTTCATCCTGTGACTGTGCTTTGCTTGTGTGTTTTTCCTACTGTGCTGTACCTCTTCTGGTCCTGTCTCTTCTCTGACTGTTCTGTGTCCCGATTCTCCCTTTTTCAAAACCATGCTTCAATGTTCATGGCTCTTGCTTGCAGGAAGAAGAGGTGGAAAAGCTTAGGGTAAGTTCCTGTTGCAAAGGCAGTGATTTAAGCACTCTTAATACCTTGCATCGTGGTTCCCTTCATCAATACAAGAGCATGCTTCTGATTGTATTAACCTTGTGACTGAAGAGTGTATCAGGCCTGAAACATGACTTCATCTGCCAGACCTCACATTGTTGACTGGGCAGTAAGGAGGATTACTCCGCTTCATAAGCATTGTCTGTCATGGAATGTGGATTCATCTCACCGCATAACAAGTCTGTTATTTTCAGTTAATGGTCTAATTTTTTTTTCTAACCATTTTCATTCATCTTCATCCTTCATAGCATGATACAATACAAATGAAACTTTTGCATGGTGTTGTTGCTCTGCTAGAAATACTTGCAATGCAAAAAATAAAAATAAATAAAAAGAACAGGAACAGTTTTTTGCATTTTCACATGTATTTATACTGTGGTCAAAATTAATAAAATGTCCTGTAAACCTGGGATATGACCCGTGACGCAAACATGAAAGTATGCACTGTTTATTTAAAACTATTTATTTAGATGTTAAAATCGTTTATTTAAACTGAAGCAGAATATGGTGCCAATATAAAGAACCCACGAGGATCACCAGATTTGTTTGTACACACAAGATGTGTTTTGTCCACCATTTGAGTTTTATGTAAATTGAATGTGATCATTTGATTTTATGTAAAGTGTCTTGTAAGTGTCTTGAGTTCTGGAGCGTAACAATTCCTAGAAATCCCTTTATTATTTTTTCCCCCTTTCCTTTTTTCATTAACAGCAAGGGAAGAGCATGCATCAACTTCCGCAATGCAATAACCTGCAGTTTCAACGTGCTGTTTTGGGTTGATCAATGGCTGGTTTGGTGAATTTGCATTCGAATCTCGTTCTTTTCGTCAGGTCTCTCAGCCAGGGCAGCACCAACTCCAATGTGCTGGATGTCCAAGGAGGGGCACACAAGAAACGCGTGCGTCGCAGCTCACTCCTCAACGCCAAGAAGCTGTATGAGGACGCGCAGATGGCACGCAAAGTCAAGCAGTATCTCTCCAACCTCACCGTGGAAACGGACGAGGAGAAGTTCCAGATCATGTCTCTCCAGTGTGAGCCTGCTTATAGCACCTGTACGTTATTATTTATGTATTTTATCAGTCGTTACTCTTATCAATTGTAAACACTTTCATTGTTCTTATTGCTCGTTCATTCCCTGTTGCACACTTTCTGCACCGATGGTTGATTTGTCTTTTGGTAAAAATCAGTTACATCACCATGCAGGGTATATTTAGTAATCATTTGGTTTTTAGTAATTATTTGAATCTTTCAGAGTAGCACTACTGAATCAAGATTATTTTTTTCTATATTTCCATTAAATCCCCATCTCGGTAGTAATGAATAAGGTGCCACACCAAAGGGAAATGTAATGGAATCGAAAGGAGTAATAAATAAAGGCTTCTTTGAATAGAATATGGTTCCACAATGTATTCCAGACACGTCTCTCAGCCATTATCAGTCCTCACTGGCAGGATGGTCATTTTCTTCTGTCGCTGTAGCTCAATTGAATGAGATGTGAAATAGATTCTTCTCTGTCAGCGGGGAAAAGAAAAGCCAACACAAAGACGTAAACTTCACTTTTTGTCAAATCTTCTTACATTTTCTTTGGGTGGCAGAAACCAGTGTCCTGGGAATTATGATGTAATGATGTGAGTGTGCACTAAGATGCATTGAAAAGGCCTACACATGCTTGCCTTTAAGACATAGTGCTAGACAGATTAAATCGACTGGATTAGTCATCGAACTGAACAGGCGGCTGAGTGTTCAGGGCTGGAGCTACCTGAATGGTTTGAATTGTGCTTGCTATTCATTTTAAACATTACTGAAAGCTGAACATACATTCTAATGATTTGGAAATAGGGTCAACTTGAATTTGCAATGCCACCTACTGGACAGATTCTGCTATGGCATTTACATTGTTCCTGTTGTGTGTTTAAACAATAAACATTGTGCATTATTCAGTATAGCTGTCATATTGCACATCACAGACCCCTTTTTTGTATCCATCTTAAATTAATTGTAACGATTATAGCAATAATTTGGTAAAAATAGAAACAGCATTGATACATTTATTGTGAAGAACAGATATGATCAGCACTGCCTAGTGTTTTATTGTCATCTATGTTTATTCTTCCCTCTCCCACTTCCCTTTCCATATCCATGTGCCATTAACCAGACCCACCCACACTCTCACTGTAGAGCTACTTAAAGTGTTGTTGTTTTTGTGATTATTGTCTTTGGTGGGAACATAATAATCTTGCAATTACCAATGCAAGATTAATTATTTCCTATTTCACTATAACAGTGTCCAAGAATTTAAGCGAAAGGAGGTCGGCCAAGTCGGATATGTCTCCTGTGTCCATGAGGTCCACACTTCCATCTGGAAAGTCCCACCCGCAGCACAGAATGAGCCAGGTCCTGCAGGTCCCTTCTGTCAACCTCTACCCACTGCGCAAGAAGGGGGCGTCCAAGGACATCGCCTCATTCAGTGAGTTCAGTGCCAGTCTCGCAGCTCTGCCCTCGCTCCAGATGGCTCATTTATTTTAGCTGTGTGGTTTTTGATGGTCCCCATTTAAGTTTTTTTTTTTTTTTTTTTTTTTTTTCCTGTTTCTTCTAATTTTTAAGTTAGGTTTCATTTTAATCCAGTTTGGCTGGCTCCATGAAACTGAAAACTGTGGGGAGGGGAGGATAAAAGCAATCCTGTGTTGGCCCTGTTAAGCTCTTTGTGCTGAGTCTGATACCTTCTTAATTTATGTATGATTTCATACCAGGACAATACCTAATGTGGAATAACCTGATACACTGTGCCAATACAGCCCTTTACATTTTATTTATATATATATATAAAGAGAGAGGGACAGGGAGAGATGGAGAGGCTCACCTACTTGGTATCCCTCTTTCCCACTTGTAGGTACTAGTTCTCCACAGTTTATTAAGAAGCCTGCCAGCACCTCTGAGGAGGTAAACATAAACGTAAACTGTAAACGTGGCACAGATGAAACCGTGTCTGCAGCCTCCTCCCTGCACTCCAGCCCCCCAGTCTCCCCCCAGGGCTCCCCTCGCAAAGGTAAGGCAGTGACGTCGGCCATGGCTTCTCAACTCGTCCCCTGCTTTTAAGAGAAAATATTTGTCTGTTTTTGCATTACAGCTCATGCTGCAGTCTAGACTTTAGGTCTCTAACTGTAATTGACATTTTGTTTTAGTCATGTGATCAATAGGTCAGCCCATTCCCGGTGAGTTTTGTGAAGCAACTCCTCTGCCTACCAGTAGTGAGTCATTAGGTGTTTTGTCTTACTTTAAAATATTTGCACAATAGTCAATTCTGTGTTCAGTACAATCCCCTTGCTGTCGTGCACGTTTATAAATGTACAATAGATGTGCATGTTAAACAAACACAGCCAGAGGAGGTCAATGAAAGTCATTCTTGCTGCAGCATCTTCCTTCATGCGCTCTCTTCTTCTCATGCAGGTGGGAATGCCCCCAAATCTCAGAACAACAGCCAGATGAACTTGTCGGGCTCTTCGTCCTCTCTGACAAGTGAGGCCAGCACCAAAACCAGCGGACACCGCAGCTACGGAATAGGTGGGGCTCTTTTACACAAGCGAATCTGTCAGATGACGAGCGCGAGGGCAGTGGCAGGAGAAGTCAGCAGTGATAGCAGGCAGGCACTCCCAGGCCCTTTCTCTCGGGCACAGCCAGAGACGCCCCCTAAGAGGAGGATGAGGTCCCCGTTCCGAGTGCTCAGGGAGAGGAGCTGGTCTAGGGACAGGGCAGCGTGTCCAGATGAGGCAGCCCACGGTGCTGAGGAGCAGAGAGAGAGCAGCAGTAATGAGCGTGGGGAGTCTAGCAGAAGAAGAGACAGGTGGCGTTGTGTCTCAGGCCAGTGTAGCAGTGTTTCCTCATGGTTGTCCACCAGAGTGAGACATGTGAGGAGGAAGACCATCTAAAAAAAGTTGTTAGTTCAAGCACTTGGATTTATTTTTTCAATATTTACTTGAATTCACGTTATTCAAAGTGTGATGTACGTTTGTTTGAATAAAAATACGCAGTATTAAAATTTAAGAAGTGTTTTATTGTAGGTATAAGTATTATAGATAGGATTTTAAGAAAGATGTCCGCAAAAGGATTTATAAGCATTCCATGAATTTTCCATGCATATTCAATTTATTAAATGATAGTATTAACATTATGCTATGATCAGCTTTATCCTTAAAAGTTGAAAATGTTCAAAATGCAGCCCTGGTGAAAACAAAAACAAATAATACTAATTCAAATGTTTTTGTCAGTAATCCACAATACGCTTTTCGCTTTCAAAGTCTCATGATCAGTGACTCATACAGAGCTTGTTCTGTCATCTTGCATGAGTATTGCATTTCTGAAACAACATACGACTAATTCTGTATTACAGCTCTGTTGTTACAAAAACATATCTTCAGACATTATGTCTCTAGGAATTATACTTGTGTATATATATATGCACACTGCCAATTTAAGTATACTACTTCCTTAATGTAACAGTAATGTGATTATTGTAAACAAGTTTGATCACAAAATTATGTTTATGGATCTGATGCCAATGTCCCAACTGTAAATGTTTAAAATAGTGGAGTGATTTAGCCCATGTTGAACACAATGCAATACATTTCACGGGGAAGCATAAATTAGTACTAAAAACAGCAGCTACAGTAAGATATAAAAAATACAAAAGGTAGAAAGAGCAGAGTCAGGAGAGGGGAGAAAGGGTGATGCCAGTGGAAGAGGGCATAAACCGAGCATATAGGGCAAGACCAGAGACTGATGATATATGAGGCAAAGCGATGAAGACCGCGAGTCTTCATTTGGATGCAAACAGACAGTAATGTCCAGGGAAGAGTCAGAAGAAGATAGAGAATACGAGGTGAGCAATGGGGACAGGGTAGGGGCTGAGGGGGTCGTGGGCAACACCAAGAGTTTTGGCAGAAGAGGGAGGCATGTGGAGGGAGTGAATCAAGAGAAATAGAGAGACCAGAGGAGGAAGAGGAAGAAACAGGGATTCATATTTCTTACAAGTACATCTAAATCTAAAAGACTTTACTGCCCTCGATAGCTGAAATTGGCTGTATACAATACTTTTTATTACATTTTTTAATAAATTCAGTTTATTAATTTCATTTTTCCCCCCCAAATTAGGTTATGCTCTGATGCCAGCGACGAAATCCGATAACTTCTCTGACTCGAGCCACAGTGAGATCTCCTCTCGCTCCAGCATCGTCAGTAACTGCTCAGTGGACTCCATGCCAGCTCCCACGTCAGAGGAGCGAGCCTTCAGTCAGCCCTGCGGTTACCCAGAAGGCAGTGGGGCCGCAGACAGGAAGGACAGCACACTGAGCATGGCTGATTGCAGCCAGCCCTGCACAAGGTAACTGCCTGGAGCCTCTGTATATTCACACCCCAAGGTCTCAGAAAGCGTGACTGCTCTGAACAAATGCAACCCATTGAAGAGTAATAACAGAATTAATTCAGATATCATGCTTGCTTTCTTTTGGAGCAAACAAAAGAACTGTGCACACTTAGGAAGATTGGTTTTACTTCCCTCAAAGGGGCAACGTTTTTTTTTGGTACTTTATTAACACCGAACTAAAAAAAAGTGAAATTGATGGAAGCCACATACTGTTCCTTTTTGGTCTGATGATTTCCTACCCAGATTTCATTTTATTTCCTGCTGTTTACTTATATCTCCATATACAGAGACATTTAGTCAGTAAAATCATTGAAATGTGGAAAAAGTAATTTAATAGTCACCCACCCACAATATCATTTCTGTTCATTCTCCATGCACACATTACAAATTCATTGTGCAGCAAAAAGTGTTTTATATCCTCGTTTTTTTATTTTATTTATGTTTTTAGTTATTCACTAGTAAGGCCAGCCGTCACAAGGGCGTCAACTTTCACGTCTTCTACGAGCAACGAAGAGCTGACTCCTGACCATGTCTCCATTGATACATCTGACAGCGGGCGGGGCAGCTGGACTTCATGCTCAAGCAGCTCCCATGACAACTTCCAGAGCCTACAGAGCCAGAGGGCCTGGGAGCTCGCCTCTTTCCGGCACACGCAGCTCGATGGGCCCATTGCGGAAGTGGAGCCAACAGGGCCTTGGATGGATGACCCAAATAAGAGGCATTCCAAAGACAGTTCAGAACTCAACCAGTCCAGGCAAAGCTGGGCTTCTTCCAGCTCCCTCTCCGACACCTACGAGGGGAATTACGGGACCATTAAGCGCCGTGCTCCCGAGAACTCGGCAGGTCCGCAAGGCGACGCTCCGGAGAGCAGCCAGAGCACAGACGCAGCTTACAAAACTGTCACTTCAAGCACAGACAAGGGACTGATAGGTAAGGACACAGGGCCCATTTCTCTCTTCCGTTATCTAAAGTGCAAATTCCATGTGTTTATTTTTTAAAACTGTTATGAAATGACACCAGCAGATTTCGGGGTTTTCGAAATGGCACGTTACACATCCCCCCCCCCACCCCACACACACACACTTCGTTTGTGACACCACTTCAATTAACCCAAGCACTAAAAAGGAAAGATGCACTGTTCATTGGCTTTGGCTTTGGCTTGCACTTTTTGTTAATTGGAAGAAGACATTTCAGGACATTTATCATAATTCACTGTGATTTGGCATATGCTTTTAATTCAGTTAGAAGAATTGCTTACAGCTTACAGAATGCTCCTAGTTTTTCCCCAGGATGATACTAAAATCAAGGCTGTGGAGTCTGTAACTTCTGTTGTAGGCTGAGAACAGTGATCTCTATTAAATTGCGGAATGCGTATATAGGAAAATCCAACCATTACAAGTGCTGCTCTCTGCTATAACACATCTGTGCCGCCTTACAGCTTTTCTTCTAACTAACTGTATTCCACATACAGCAACTGCATAGCTTGGTCTTCTAATAGCTCTTTGTGAGACGATGTTTGGGGGATTGAGGTTAAAATCTGCTGCTGCCATTCATCTTGCATTCTGTGTAAATCTTTTGTTTGTTTGTTAGTACCGTGTTTATAACATTGTTAACATCTCATTGTTTAATTTTTTTAATTTTTTTTCATCTTCCTTTTTCCTCATTAACATTCCCGCTGCTTGTCTCTTGTGCCAGTGTACTGTGTCACATCACCTCAGAAGGACGATAGGTATAAGGGTCCACCCCCCACTCCACCCGGATACCAGGGACTCTCCTTAGTGGATGTAAAGGAAGGAGGACCCCGCCACCCACACTTAAAACCTCCAGAGTATAGCGTGGCAGTGCAGAGGTCAAAGTTGATGAAGGCCCCCTGTGCCATTGCTTGCCAGCCCGAAGCTGTAATGCGTACGAAGAGACTAGCTCAGTGCCAGATGCAAACCCGACAAGACCTTGACTCTAGACTAGGAAGTGTTATTCTGCAGAGCCAACAGGATAGTGAGGATGATGGTACGTGATATGAAACCAGAAAAAAAAAGATGGCTGTAGAACCAGCTTCTATGTGTGTGTGTTTTATTAATTTTGTATTACTATCATTCCAAACTGAAAGTTTCAACCATATGTACATCTGCTATATTGTAATTTGTTAACCCGTGAAATTTCAGTTTCCTGATGAAAAGAATCTTAAGACAATAAAGGATAGATTCACAGCTTTCATCTATATGCAATATATTAATTAATTAATTAATTTAAAATCAGGAGACTGGGAAATGTGTCTCATATTTCCCTGTCAATTATTTGTTTTAGAAATCCAGTCTTGCACCATTGGAACCTAAAACCTAAGCTTTACAAATACATTAGTTCAGTAACTAGATTTCATTATGCCCTTCTGATATGAATATGAGAATCCAGGGCTGTTTCTGCAAGCTGTGATTGTCTTTGTAAAAGCTAAAAGCATTGCTTTAAAAACTGAGACAGATGTGCAGATTGACGTTTTGCTGCAGTAGTAATGCTGTCTTTCTCCGTTCTCTTTCACAGAAGAGCAAGTGTCAGCCGTGTAGTTCTCTGAAAAGGTTCCCTGAGGAGTCCAGCACTCTCTGGACACCATCACACTGGACGATCAAACCTAGAAGTGTAGTAGAACATAAGCTAAACCAGCTTGCTGCTGTCTTTCCATGGAGCACATTTTTCCTTATCATTCATACAATGCAACAAAGCTGTTAAACACAACTGCTCTGTATGTGTTGGGACTTGAACAGGACAATGAGAAGAAACAGAACAGAAAATATATATTTTTAAATGATACTAGATTTATTTGATTTTTCATTTTTGTCAAAGCTGGGACCAGAGCATATCTTCAGTGACCATTATTCCCAAAATCATGTTGCTATGTTGGACACAAATCAACAGAGGGAATGGAAGAATCTTGTTATTAATTTCACTCTTCGGAATGGATTGGATGTTGTCTAACGACATCAATCATGGTTTTATACAAAAAGTATTAAGTGCTGCAGCACATTTTTTTGTGACTTTGACAAGCTGATATCTTTTAGGTTTTGCTGTGAACTATTGGACTGGTTAATGAAGCATAGTGCACATATAAATAAGTGTAGCAATCTTGTGCTTTAAGTAGCATGCTAATGCTTTACAAATGTGTCTTAGTGTGATCTGAACATTGTATACCCAGGAAGGGGACCAAGCAGTGATTGTTTTTTGAGAAGGTACAGGATTATGAGAGGTCTTGCTGATTTCTATAGTTTGACAGTCTAAGACAAATTAAATGTCAGTGCATCTTGTTTATTTTGAATATATTTGATGCCTTTTTAATATGTAGTTTCAAAACATTTACCTGAGAAAACATCTCCAACCAATCTTCTGTGATCCAGAAAACACAATTTGTAGTCACTGCAGGTCACAGATCTATAGTAGTTGGCAAGATTCATTCATCGCAACGCTGCCATCTACCTGTTCACAGTATTTATTTCAGTAGTTCGGACAACCCCAATAGACATCTGTGATAAAAGGTAAATATTGTTTTTATGGCATAGACTAGCTTGACTAAGGGAACAATGACCTGGCCACGAGGACGAGGTCATCAGATCACCCCCCACCAGGTGGAATGAGCCCAGGAGCTGCTGCAAAGGTGCTATTTGGGGGTTGTCCTCCTCCCGAATTTCAGTTTAAAACTCCATTTTGAATATTATGTCTCTATTAAAATATGTACTAAATCCAACAGCAGACCAATCATAAGCAAATGGAAAAGCAAATGCCTTCTTTTCCAGTTGGGGAATCTCAATGCCGTAGCGACATTCTAATCGGTGTCCGAGTGTGACTTGTGTTAAAACTCCTGCTTTATCCTTTTTCTGGTCAAGATGGAAAACTGCACAGCATCAACAAACGAAAAAGACGCACGAAAACTACAAACACATTGTTCGTAAAGTAGGATTGCTCACCACCTCTCCACGCTGGCTGATCTCCTTTATTTGCTTCATGTTATGTTGTACACATTTTAAGTTTGGATCCTGGAAAGACACAGGATTAACTCCTTCTTTCACATGCAAGTGAAGTAATTCAGCCGGTTCACTGAACACACACGGTGGCCCCATCAGGCCCTCTGGGGCTGGAGCTGGGAGTAACAGTGTTAGTGTAACATGTGGGCATATAACTGGAATATCTCTGGGTTTTCATTTTAATTTGCTGTGGGTGCCCAAAATTTTTTTTTGCTTGTTACATCATACAAAAGACTTGAATATATTAATGGTAATATATACATATATATATATATATATATATACACACATCTATATTTTTGTTTTATTATAAATTAATGTTGCTGACAATGTATAGATGAAAAAAGAACTATAAAGACTGTATTTTAATATTTTGTTATACTAAAATATAAAATTGAAGGTTGTGATTGCCCTTACCAATTTGGGGGCAGGAATCTTAATGAGAACATTTATTTTACGTTAACTCAATGACTGAGTTTAAGTTTGAAATCCCATAGTTATTGTACAGAGCTTTTTTATGTATTTTGCCGTCATTTATTTTCCCTCCCTCTGATTTATTGTGCTTTTATTTATATGAAGAGTACAAGAACCTCATCTTCTCATTGTACTGCTGTCCTCCGCTTCTTGTTGTAAAAGATGTACAGTAATTGGGTACAATGGGATGCTTCTGAAGATGAGAGCATGGAAGAGTGTCCCCAACAATGGGGGGGAAGGTTAGCCAGACATTTCACAACTAACCCAGCAGAAGAGGTTTTGTTTTTCCCCTTCTGTTTTCTTTTCTTACCTGTCCATAGTGTCATGAAGAATATCGGCTAACTGACCTCACACAATATCTAAGGTTAATAAGTAAGTGAAATGTTTTGGCACTGACACCAGCCCAATATCAAGCTGGTGACTTCTGAAATCTTTGCACATTCCCCAACAACCTTAACAAACAATTTAGTATTAACATTTGCCACAAACTTTTAAGAGAGATCTTATATATATATATATATATATATATATATATATATATATATATATATATTCTTGATCTTTATATTTTCTTAATTTAAATCAATTGTAGAGCATTGTAAATAGTAATGAAAAGAAATCATTGACATTTGGTATTAACAGATTTTATTCTATGTATTTTCAACTCGCAGTGTGGCTTGCTTTTGCATGACCTTGCTGTGGTCCTTATTCAGGTTAACTGATCATATTGATCGGTAGTGTCAATCGCAAATTGTGTCCTTTACTTTCCAGCAAAGTTAAAGAGGAAACTTGTATTGAGGCCTGACAAATCCATAACAGCAGAATGCCATGAAAGAAAATGTATAGAACATTACAGTGATGTTAAAAGAATGCTTTGAAGATTTGTCCCTGTAAGACGAAAAGTTCCCAATTCGAAAATAAAAAAAGCCGATCAAAAATCATTAAGAAATCCGAAGCAGCAGTAGATGTTTGACAATTCACTGGATTCTCAAAAATACGGAAGACTTTTGTACTTGTGACTAATATGAAAATGTAGTCTTTTTACTACTGCCCCAAGCTGATCCGGTCACATTCACATTCACAGGTCTGACACGTTTTTCACACATGGAGGTTTCGTTTTCACCCCAGCTTCAATGCGTGCACATAGAAAAACCATCATAAAACAGGATGTTGTGGTTTTCCCCCTCTTCCCTCACCATGTCCGGCTATAAGATCCTTCACTTCAGATAGCCGAGATCTTTGACACTTGGGTGAAACGTGGTTCTGGGGTGTTTGCTGCTTTTGCTTATTAAATGCCCCCGGAAAATCTGAAGGCCGGCTCAGTAATGTTGTTTGATAGGCAGCCGAACTCTCTGTGTGAGAAGTGAAGGCTGTGATTCAGTACCAATTCCACCCAGGCCTATTTTCTCTTTAACTCTGCTTCCTACAAATACTGGATAATTTACTTTGGCATTTTTGCTGACTCCTGTGCGTCACTGTTTGCTAATCGCTTGTGTCTATTACAATATATCTAGAATGCACTATGAGCTGTGGAATAAATGTGTTTTTGTTTTGTTTGTTTTTTGTTTTTTTAATGTAGACATATGGCAGGACTGCACAATTGTGAACAAGTAGTAATTGTACTGCACATGTCTGTGGAAAACAAAAGTATTATTCAACCGGTGGCTTCTTGTCTCCCACTTTTGATAGTTGTTGTAACTTATGTCTTTTAGAAAGACAATGATTTGCCTGTATGCTTTTTGTACTTTTACCAGTGAGTGTAAATATTTGTTATATTTTGTTTAAGAGAATGTTTAAAAATTACTGTTTATTCCTCCCAAGTCTACTGATGACAATAATAAACTCAGTAAATTAAACGCAATGTAGTCTGCAATGTATTGTAATGGTGCTGGTTTTATTATCTTTTACTCATTCAAAGTTATAGCCTGGAAAGTATGGTTGCCACTTGTCCCATATAATACGGAATCGTCCCGTATTGAAAAATTAAATTAAGTGTCCCTTACTGAATCAATACAGGAGGCGATCTTTCCCATATTTTCGTGCACACCCTACTGTAATGCATACACTACGTTTTCACATGCTTGTAATGACATGATACCACGTCCGAGCAGCAGAGGACAGAGTGGAGTCGCTCAGTTCATGATACCCCAGACTTCTGAAGGACAAGGCATTGTTTCAGGCAGCAAGGAGCAACAAAAAGTACAAGTGGAAGTAAAAGAGAGAGGGTGGGGGGTGGGTTGGGTAGATAGAGAATTCACAAAGTTCACATAACCTAGATAAATGAGTAATTATTGTGTTCCTCCCCATTTCCCTCAATCTGGAATAGGTTGATCTTTATTTCAGTGCCTACATCCAGGAGAGTTGTTCTGATCAGTTTGACAGTGGAAAAAAAAGGAATTTATTTTCACAAATAAATGTATTGTTCAGTCATCCACCATAGTGGTCTCTGTGGTCTACCAGGTCATTTGCTATTTCCGAGTTTATCGATGGGTTCTTGCTTCTTCCAAATATACCAAATAGTTTATTTTGACAGACCAAACCTTTTGCCCATGTCTATGATCTGATGTTTTAATCCTTAATATATTTGAGGCAACTGTGCTTTACTCTTACTGACTCTTTATTTCCTTTACATTCATGTTGGGAGTAACAGAGGACTAAAAGGGTGGGTTATTTCCTACTTGTTGTGGGAGTTGTCTTTGAAATAGCAAGTGTCAGTCACCTTTCAGTGAATAGCATAATCACAATCATTAAACTAAGCACCTTTCAATATAAAAACATTTATAAATTTATAAAAAAAATATTTTCTTTCTTCACCTAGAACAAACGTGTCAAAAAAATCAATAAACAGAACAATAAAATGGGAGAATGCTATTGCGAGTATTTAATCATGTATTTGGACAATTTCTGTAACAGATGCAAAAACGGGCACTTTTGGGGGGGCTGGGGCACTTGGTCAGTACCTAGTATCACACATACACCTCCGGTTAGGACTTCGTCGACATACACGACACAATGTGTAAACTTTACTGCTGGCTATGACGTCAGTAGCGGCTATGACGTCACACGAAGAAGTTGTTAGTTTATCAATCGAAGGCAGAAGTCAGAGATTCGGACTGGTATAACGAGAAAGCAACATCACATCTGTGAAGCTTGGAGATATACCGTATCTATTCGCTATATACGATATCTATTCGAGATACCAAAGTATTCGAGTTTGAAGAGGAAATTGCAGCTGAGATCAGGAGAAGAATTACTGGTGGAATAATCACAGCACAGTTTCAAGGTAAGACAGTGTTTCCTCCAGAAAGCTGTAGCGCAGGAGAGCAGGGGAATATCGAGCAAAGGTTTGCTTATTTCAATTTATTCGACGTTCACACCAAGTTTTTGGCCAGGCCAGTCGTCTAGCCCGAGTATAGCTGCGGGAAACACGGTGGTAAAGTGTCTGCACATGCTCTCCGTTGCCAACACCCAGTCAGCGTCTCTCAGCCCAGAGGACCCTATGTCCTCCTTCCTGACCTCCTACCATCTGAAGACAATCCTGTTGTACATGCTGCTCAGATGGCCCGATCCGCAGGAATGGACAGAGAGGCAGCTATCTAGGCAGCTCCAAATTGCCCTTGGTGTGCTGGAGAAACACCTGGGGTGCAAGTGGCTCCCCCACTGTGTGCAGGGGTCCCGGGACCTGGGCTCACTCCAGGGGATGCCCCCCGTGTTCCCCCACACCTTGTCCGTCAATCTCTTCGAGCCACTGAAGCAGGACCCCCATCTGCACATGGTGGCAATGAAAGACTTCCGGCGGCTAACGGCACGGCTCAGGATGTTCACATGCAGTTTCTGTGAAAAGACCAGACGCATATTATCACTATATTTCTCTAAAACTCATGTCATGGAAGTATTTGTTTTGTTTTGCACCCTTTTATTTTCTCCTCAAAGAACAAGTCCATCTTTTCATATTGCGATTACTGCACTGCTCATCAACACTACGCCATCTACGGACGGCAAAGCTGGCCGGGGTTTAGCTTGTTTCGCGCATGCGCTCTGTGTGTCCCTCAGCTCCCATCATGCACAGCGGCTCATCGGCTGGCTGGAAAGCTGCGTGTGGAAACGGTTGTTTAGGCACCACGCATGCGCACTAGTCGAGCATACAATGGCGCCGTAGTTACGTCAGGCCAACTAATCGACTTGCAGGCCGAGCTGAGGGAACAGTGTCTGTGTGCAAGTCTGAAATTAGTGTTAACACAAGCATGCAGCACTATCAGACTGATTTGTTTCTACTTTAAATGGCCTGGCCCCGGATTTTTCTACTTCAGCAAAACGCACCAAGGCTCTATATTATATTATTAAGAGACGTTTAACCCGTTGCAATGGGAAGAAATGTGTCCTTTCAGTGACTGGGTTTTGCATCATTTGGAATAAGATTCACAGCTTTCTCTTGGAGCCGCTTCTATGACCGAGCAATTGGACAATTTACTAAAAAGGACCGCAGGATGGACTTCATTTACACAAAGGTAGGGACTGGGGCGTATTCACACAGCGCGTCGTGGGAGTGTGCTCGGGCCGCCGAGGACATGCGTGTTACCGCTCGACAATAATATTATTGAGAGCTATTATCTGAGAGTGACATTTAACAGTGGTGATTTAAACCCCACTGACAAATCCAGTATTGCAATTTAATCCTCATAAAATACCTCGAAGACCTGTCTGGGCAGCCGGCTCTCCAGTCTCGCTCGCAGGTGTGTTGACCTCTCCCTCGGACGCTTAAATGAAATCGCTGGTTGATCTGGGAGTTGAAACGGGAAAATAATGGGTTTTCTGCAGTGGACATTGATCAAACACAGAGTCTAGACGGAGAGCTGTGCTGGGGATTTACACATAGGAAGCAGTACAGTTAACACCCATGCGATTGATGGACGTTTGCGATTCGTTAACCCACCGGCCTGCCTAAAATAATACACAATGTCCTGTGCCAGGCTTTTGTTGATCGGAGTGATTTGATGTGTGCATTTGTTTCATTGTCAATTAGGTTGATCAGATTTGTCAATCACGTTAATGTAGGTTACCTTCTCCATGTCCCACCTGCAAAGTGTATGATTTATCTTCCTGCTTTACGTGGTCATCTTTCATCTTTTGAGATGCATTCAATGGCTTCCTTTGTCCATCTTTGATCTGTTCTTCTTGTAATGTGCCATTTAAACATTGTCACTCTATGCAGTATGTTGCACATCTGTATAAAATGGTTTTGAATGAGAAGAAGGTGTTATATGCCAGACAGGCCACTTGGTGGAAGTGTTTCCTTATTATGTGTCATGTACAAAAACACAGACGAAGAGTAGAATGAGTGTTTAATGTTAATATTGGTGAGCTCAACATAACAGCAATTGTTGCTCGCTATGTTAGTGTTTTCATAGCCTTGTCATCATTTAAAAAAAATGATGCATGCTACCTAAATACTATTCTTTAACTGTGCAACTGTTATATTTGCTATCCACTAATTTGTATGTAAAAACTTAAACCCACCCCCTCTCCTCAGTAATATGCTAGTAGGTCCTGGGTTTGAGTACACTGAAGACACCTCTGTATCAGGGTTCACTGAAGCAATTGACATAACCACTTAACTGATAGTCATCGTAATGTTTAGATCCATTGGTTTTTTAGCTTATTAAAATGATAAAATGATTTCTCTGGATACCTTGGGTACAATCTGATAATGAGCTTATCTTTTATGTTTGGATGTTTACACTATATACAATATTTAATTGGATTTGTTATGCTTAACGGGTGTTAAACAATAATCTAATTATTATATTGCAGGTAAGGTGGCAGCTATCAAATTGATATTTGTTGAACAATAGCAAACCTGAGAACTAAAGTTTTCCAGTTCTGTCTTTACAGATCAGAGTTAATGCACCTTTTCAGTTTTGGTATACTAGTTGTAAGAGCAAATAATTTGAAAGAGTGAAAGAGTATTTTTGTCTGTCTAGGACTGTGTATGACATCTTTCCACAGAATCATTGTCATGTTGTTTTTGGGTCAACATTTGGGTTAGTAAGAAATCAACTTGTTTTTTTGCTGATATGTTATTATTTTCATGATGTGTTGATAAGGAGAAAAGGCTTCTGTAGTGCATTGCAATTGCTACATGTATTGCATGCAAATATACATAATTTAGCTTTAACATTTCTAATTGACATGTTTTTAAATACATGTACAATAAGCTTTAGTTGTATTCTACATCATGTTTTGTGAAGAATAACACATGGAATAGTAGAATATGGCCTTTTGAATATTGTTGTATCCACACTGGAAAAAGAGGACATTGTGACGGAAAGATTGTGCTGATTTTTTAGCACGTCTGGTCCCTGGCCATGAGACGCAAGCTAGACTCGTGTAGCAGTTTGGACACATCAGGAGGTTGTGCTCCACATCTGAAGTACAGTATCTCCGGTAGTGGGAATTGCAACCTCGGGGCTGTGTGAAAATCAGTCCGAACACATGCTGTTCTCAAGGTCAGGTCTGTTCTCAATGCATATAAATGGAGAGATATCGAATCCCTTAGCTCTGGTCAGCACAATAGCGTTTAGGGCTGGGTGTTTTTTTTTACAGATTGGCTGTTAAGTTGAACTCATTTGATGATTGGGACAGGGGCCATTTAAAGAGTTATGACCTCGCATTACAACAAAACAAAATAAAAACATTCCCTGAAAAATTTAGAGTTGGCATTTTGTTTGTTTAGTTTTTCTACTCGCAGCCAATGAAAGCCTTCTCTTTTGCTTAACTTTTGAAAGTCCATGTGTTACCAGCAGAACTTTCCATATAAATGCCACAGTTCTTTATGAGCCCTTGCCAGAAACGAATTGCAAGAATATATGTCCATCCTTGATGTGACTCTTTCTTTAAGAGCCAATCTTCGTTGGGTAATGCTGTGCCTGCTTCGCTGAAGGTGTGTTTTAAAGGATTTACAGTATCTGCAAACAGAGAGATGCAGCCCCCCTAAATCAAGATATGGAAGAGACTGTTTTTGGCTTGTAGCACATGTGGATGAAAACCAATGATAGCAATCAATATCACAGATAACCCCTCTTCAGTGTCTACAGTTTCATATTTAGCACTCCTTATGAAATATTTAGACAAAGTTTGCAGGTTAAGCTCAAACAAACAAACAAGCACACAAAGGTCTATAAGTTTGATCCTACTTATAGAGTAAATAAAGTATATTAACCTTACTGTCCTTCCTTTCCAGACACCAAAACTAGTTACTAGGCTGGAAAGGAAGGACAATATACTGAATCTGTTTGAATTATTTATTTTCTGAGATATGTATGTCATATTTCATATATATTTAAAAAAGGAATAAAATCTAACTTAATATCCTGCTAAAATGCTTATAGCTCTTCTAAGTGTGGTTGATAGTTTGTGAATAATTTCTGTGAAGTTTAGAAATGTTTATATGTCAGCAGTTCTACCCAGGAAGGCTGACTTTAAGTGTAATAAAACCTGGCCCGATGTCTGCTATGAAAAACAATCTGAGTCAGCCAATCCACCATCCCTATGGTACGGGAGCGAGAACGTTGAAAGGAAATGTATCCATATTTGCTCAGTTGCATTGATTGCCTATTGATCCTCTCTGCCCTTGTTGACCTCCACTAATGGTATTTTTTCCTTGAGTGTAGAAAAGGTTAAGTATCACACACATAAATAAGACACATGATTGTATGCTATACAGGGAAGCTTTAAAATACAGAGTTAAAGCCTTGCTTTAAGTCACATGATGAATCTCTACTCTCGGTGCACTAGACAGTATGTATGGGAATGCTTAAGCTCGATATATGTTTGTCATGCCGATGAAACGTTCCGCAACAGAAGGCAGTGCCTGGCTCGTGCTGATGGGATTCGTGGCTCCAGCAGTGTGTTCCCCGCGCTTTGTTCACCTTTGACTGGTTTCACACCCTCCGGGTATTGCAAAACTTATTTTGTGAGCAGTGCAGGAAAATAAAACAGATTCTGCACAGTCTGTGATGTTGGATATGCATCAATGATGAACAGATCTTTCTGTGCGTCGGTATGATCTGCTTGTGTCTGGCATTTGCTTTCTGCCTCCCTAAGGTGGCTGTATGGAGCGTCTAATTGTTTATGTGAGACTCTTGTTGTGATTGTCATTCATAATAAACAAGGCTGGTGCTTTTGACCTTTTGTTTCTGGTCCTCCCGCAGGTTGTTGATTTTCAATGCCCCATGCTGCGATGTTTGTTTCTACGGGTCATAGGAGCCTCCCAGCCCAGCATATGGTACGTGTCCAGTTACACTGTGTGTGTTTTGGTGCTGTTACCGTGTCCACGTGTCATGGACCAAGTTCCCATAATTCAGCGCCTGAAAATGACTTGAACAGTGCACAATACATATATCTGTACATTTCTACAAGCATAACGTGATGAAATGCCAGTTTCCTAACAATACCAACACCTCTTTAAAATTCTCTGTCACACACTACCATGCTTTTCCTTTGGCAATTTAAGTTATCTGCTGGCTAATGTGGAGAAGATATCCTTGTTTGTGTAAATCAATGATACGATCTAGAAGAGTGTATGCATAATCTGCAATTAAGCATGCATTTTCCATTTACATTGCAGTCACAGAATAAAAGGCAAGAGGCACAAGGAACTTTTAAATCAATTTAACAAATTTCTGCTCATTACAAAGGTGGGAGCTATTGCTGTAGGCAGGGTAAAGGTTAACTATCGAGGTAAAGTGTAATTATTATTGCAAACCGTTAAACCATTTTTCCTTCAGACTTTTTACTTTCCTTAAGCTCGCTGTCATAATTGCAGGGCTGTTCAAAGAGCTGCAGCAGTGAATGTCTGAAGGCAAAATTTTGAAAATAGACTGCAGGGCTATTTTGGCAGGTGACCGACTAATACACCGAATTGTGGGGAGGGTGGACATGTAATTTCTGACACTTCCAATCACCAATTACTACAAGATTTGGGGGATTGGAGAAACCGCAGCTAACTGTTGCATTTGTTGTTTTTTCTTTTTATGTAGTGCAATTTCATTTGTGGAATACAGGAATGAGATTCATTTGCATGGATGTGCCATGAACTCTGTTCAAAACTGCCACTACCATTAGTACCAGCTGTATTCATGAAAATGCAAATGCTTACTGTTGATCTAGATTGTGGCTATATGTATTTTTCCACCTCTCTAAAGTACACCAAGTATATAAAAATATAACCCTCACACATGGAAAAATCCTATTCTGCTGTTTAATAAACATCAAGGATGAGCACACTTGCCTTAATGTTACCTGAGCTGGGCCCGAATTAAAGTACTACTGACACAGGACACAGATCAAGTGTAAGAACTGTTTTGTTAGGTCTTTACGCCCTTTTAAGAAGTTTGCGAACAGTAGGATATTAAGTGTAGTGCTTTAGGAAAAGAGGTGAAAGGTTGTCTTGCATTACATACATTTTTGGGTTCTTATGTTGTGTCCCTCATACAGCAAAGTCTGCTTAGGTGCAACACATTTGTAACCAAACCTGGCATACACGCCTGTTGTTTTTGAAAACCAGAAGGTGGCAGTATTTTCTTTCGTTCAGTAATTGGCGAACACATTTAAAACTTGTTACGTGTTAGCATTTAAAATCCATGTAACAATATGGAAATTAAAAAAAAAAAAAATATATATATATATATATATATATATATATATATATATATATATATATATATATATATATATATATATATATGTATATATATATATATATATATATATGTATATATGTATATATATATGTATATATATATATGTATGTATATATATATGTATATATATATATGTATGTATATATATATATGTATATATATATATATATGTATATATATGTATATATATATATATATATATGTATATATGTATATATATATATATATGTATATATATATATATACAGTACTGTGCAAACATTTTAGGCAGATGTGAAAAAATGCTGTAAAGTAAGAATCCTTTCAAAAATAGACATGTTCATAGATTATATTTATCAATTAATTAAATGCAAAGTGAGTGAACAGAAGACAAATCTACATCAAATCCATATTTGCTGTGACCTCCCTTTGCCTTCAAAACCGCATCAATTTTTCTAGGTACACTTGCACACAGTTTTTGACAGAACTCGGCAGATAGGTTGGCCCAAACATGTTGGAGAACTAACCACACTTCTTCTGTGGATTTAGGCAGCCTCAGTTGCTTCTCTCTCTTCATGTAATCCCAGACAGACTCGATGATGTTGAGATCAGGGCTCTGTGGGGGCCAAACCATCACTTCCAGGACTCCTTATTCTTCTTTACATTGAAGATCGTTCTTAATGACTTTCCCTGTATGTTTGGGGTCGTTGTCATGCTGCAGAATTTGGGGCCAATCAGATGCCTCCCTGATGGTATTGCATGATGGATAAGTATCTGCCTGTACTTCTCAGCATTGAGGAGACCATTCATTCTGACCAAATCCCCAACTCCATTTGCAGAAATGCAGCCCCAAACTTGCCAGGAACCTCCACCATGTTTCACTGTTGCCTGCAGACACTCATTCGTGTACCGCTCTCCAGCCCTTCGGTGAACAAACTGCCAAATATTTCAAATTTTGACTCATCAGTTCAGAGCACCTGCTGCCATTTTTCTGCACCCAGTTCCTGTGTTTTCATGCGTAGTTGAGTCGCTTGGCCTTGTTGCCATGTCGGAGGTATGGCTTTTTGGCCACAAGTCTTCCATGAAGGAGACTTCTCTGGACAGTAGATGGGTGTACCAGGGTCCCACTGTTTTCTGCCAGTTCTGAGCTGATGGCACTGCTGGACATCTTCTGATTGTGAAGGGAAGTAAGCATGATGTGTCTTTCATCTGCTGCAGTAAGTTTCCTTGGACGACCACTGCGTCTACAGTCCTCAACATTCATTTCTTTGTGCTTCTTCAAAAGAGCTTGGACAGCACATCTGGAAACCCCTGTCTGCCTTGAAATGTCTGCCTGGGAGAGACCTTGCTGATGCAGTATAACCACCTTGTGTCTTGTTGCTGTGCTCAGTCTTGCCATGGTGTAGGACTTTTGACAGTAAACTGTCTTCAGCAACCTCACCTTGTTAGCTGAGTTTGGCTGTTCCTCACCCAGTTTTATTCCTCCTACACAGCTGTTTCTGTTTCAGTTAATGATTGTGTTTCAACCTACATATTGAATTGATGATCATTAGCACCTGTCTGGTACAATTGTTTAATCATACACCTGACTATATGCCTACAAAATCCCTGACTGTGCAAGTGTACCTATTTGTAATTGTAAGAATTGATGCTGTTTTAGGTGGTCACACCAAATATGGATTTGATGTAGATTTTTCTTCTGTTCACTCACTTTGCATTTTTTTAATTGATAAATATAATCTATTAACCTATTTTTTAAAGCATTCTAATTTTACAGCATTTTTTCACACCTGCCTAAAACTTTTGCACAGTACTGTGTGTATGTGTGTGTGTGTATGTGTGTATATAAACATCTCCCCCATTTTCTATATAATAATCCAAGAAGCCAGTACTCTTCTGTTTTTAAACTTCAATCCTTATTTTATTTGGGTAACCACATCTGCGTTAACAAGCGAAGGAGGAGTTCGGTGCTTCAGGACTGATCAACGTTTCTGCACACGGTAGCCATTTATCCATCTGTTAATATGCCCTTTTCTGCAATACACTTTAAAGTACGAAATCGTGTGAAGTCATTGCCGGTACACATCTGTCTACTGTGTTGCATCTAGATGAGCAGACCACAGATGACTGAATGCAATATTTCCTCCCTAATAATATGTTCCATTCTGTGAAACAAATGACACAAATAGGCCATTAAAACAATTTCCATAATATACTCTTGATGATGATGGTTGAGTTTGTGTAATGTGCATGTACAGGGAGTGAACTGTCAAGATAAGAAAAACAAGGAAATTGCTTAGCAAATTGGGCACAGCATTTCTTTCTGAAAACACAAATTGATGTGTGTGCATGTGGAAAACTTTTCCACGCACAAAATAATGCAAATTAAAATCTTTTGAATAATCACTGTGATAATAAATCAAATAAATACTGAAAGTTGTATAACAGTGTTTTGCAATCATCATCATTATCTTTATCAGCTTACTACTATTACTACTAATAATAATGGTAACACTTTACAGTAATGGTCACCAATTCTTAATTAATAATTTTATGAATCCCACAGGAGCAACATTCATGTTGTGCACTTCCACTGAGTTCTGATGTTGATCACATGTCCCCAAAACTATGGGGTTGTTAACTATTATAACTGTATGATCAGTTAATAATAATAATATGAAGAAGACATACTTTATAGGGACTGACATAGGTTCTGTATATAACCTAACCGTGTTGTTGAATAAATGCATTTTTCAGTTTGTTGCAGTTTAATGCCGCTAAAAACAGTACCTTACTCGATAGATGCAGAGAATTCAAGCAGCTTAAAATCCTAACTGCTGATTGGCTATCAAGCATGTGATTCCCACATGCAGACAAATATGAAAAAACTGCATCATCATCATCATCATCATCATCATCACAATAACAAACAACAACAATAATATCTTAGTATTCAAATACTGCTTTCTGTAGAAATAGTAGGCCTAATCCAGCCTTCTGTCTCTGATCTATGCAAGACTGCTATCCAAAATCTTATAGGCCTAGGTTTATCACTCTTAAAAACACATTTTACAGGAAAGATAATGTTAAGGAGAAATGCTTTGACAGCAAACCAGAAAGGCACTTTATTTTTAATTAAACACAAAACTGCTTTATATTCTACAGAACACCTAAAGTTCTGACTTTTAACAAATTCCACATGTATATTTTATTAATCATTTAATATAAAGCAATTAACCTATATCTAATGTCAAATGACACTTTTCTAAATAGTATTAGCACGTCACGGAATTCTTATTTAATGGCAAATACTTAAAAAATAGAATGATATGATATTATTGATTAAAGGACCTTGAGGGTATTATAATTTTATTCAGTGTTAATTTTTAAATATTACATTAGCCATAGCAGTCATTTATAGAAGTGTATTAATATATTGATCCTGTATTTTCTGACGCTGATTACAGTACATCTTGAAAATTCCTATAAAATGAACAATGACCCAAAAACTCACAACATTTGTTTAGTTTAGCAGATAAAACATGTAGGAAACTTCAGGGTTAACTCCATCCGGCCTTGTACAGCTACATGCATTCTGCTTCCAGAACAAGGCCAGTGTGTTCTGTACTTTTAGTTGCCATACCCTGTCCTTTGTGATCTTGAGAAAGGTTAATAAAAGTGCACACTTTGCTTCCATACGAAAGGTTGAAGAAATGGCATGTTGTCGTTTTTGATGCAAGCACAGTCAAGGTCAAAAAACAGTCACAGACAGCCGTCCCCATCCTGAAACTGCTCTCAGCAGCCCGCCTGTCCCCTCGTTACTTTCCAGAGACATTCAGTTTCTTCTCTGCAGCCAGTGAGACATTGGTGTTCTTGTAAAAGCCGAAATATATGAAGGAAATACAAGGTTATTTTTGTTCCATGCTATCAGGTGCGTTTTGAAGTTGCTATACCACACAATTGACAACAACACAGTGATCTGAAACCTGTAGATTATATATGAAGAGGTTATGTGGTAAGTATATATTGAACATTTATCTGAACCTGATCTGAGTGACATTTTGCATTAGAATTCATTTAATTCCCAGACTCTCTTCTGCTATACTCCTAAACTGAAAGATTTGGGGACTGATCATCTCTACACATTTTGCACCAGAACCCTTACTCTATCCAGCATGAAACTATGATTATTCATACTATTTTAAGCATAACTTATGTTGATTTAAGGAGGGGTGGGCAGGCCATAACAGGTGTGCACTCGGTATTTTTCAATACAAATACAATACATCTGAATAATCTACAGTGTTGTTAAAGCATTCAGTGAGTAGGTAGTGTGCGTATACGTATGCGTGATTTTAGATAGCAGCCTTGCACAGATCTGAGGGAGAAGGCTGGATTAGGCCTACTATTTCTACAGAAAGCATCATTTAGATGGTCTTTACATCCGTACTATTTATTTGTAATCTGAATGACTTTAATACACACAGTCATATTTATTCCTCATCAAACATGGCTTTTCTTTTCAAACAGATTGGGTAGAGATGCATCTCTTAATATCCCTTAAGCTGACATGGATTTATTTTATTCTGATAGAATAAACACCCATCAGTCCAAATCAACAGGAAATTGTTTTCCTGCACATGGATATTTTGTATTTGTTAATTTTAAATAAGTTAAAGTGAACACAAGGCTGAAATTTTCAAATTTATCCAAGAATATTTTACTTTACCTTCAATTTCTGATGTTGTGCAGCACTAGCCATGTTAGCCACTGTGATCCATGCTAATAAAAATCCAATACCAGGCAAAGAATCAACCTTCAACTATTTCTATTTGAGTGAAATACATAATCCCTTACTTGGACCGCAGCTCAGCGCTTTATTGAGTTTTGCATAAAGCAATAGCAGGTATAAATGAAAATCTGAGATTCTTTGTGTGCTTACAATACAAAGGTGTTAAATGTATTAATACATCTACTTTCCTGTTAGACTTTATTTCAGCATCTTTTTTTTTCCCCACCCACACAAGCACAAAGTCCCAGATGGCTATTTGTGTTTGTGAGTGTGTATACGAGTGCGTGTTTATGATTGTGTGATTTGTGTTTTATGTTTGTAGAAAAACATTCATTAAAGTGGTATCTCTCAAAACATAAAACTAAAGAATTTTCCCTTCCATTTTAACATGCTGCACTAATGTGTGTGTGTGTGTGTGTGTGTGTGTGTGTGTGTGTGTGTGTGTGTGTGTGTATATACACACACACACACACACACACACACATCTATAGTGTATAGGATATATATATATATATATATATATGCATAGAGACCACCCCATATTTTCTGTAAATATAAAGCTTTTAATTCAAACATATTTAATTTGATTTAACATACTGAAACATTTTTCATTCTTGTCATTCTGCCACTGTAGCTTATTACTCTGGGCTAATGATTTATATTACTGAAGAATAAATTCCTGATTACTAGGAGGTGATGTGAGTGCCTGCCAATTATAAATTGAAGAAAAGAAAATCAGAGCCCCTTAGAGTCTGCAATCGTGTTGCAGAGATAAAAAAACGAGAACTCCTATTGCTATTCAAAATAAACAGTGACTGTCTGGTGTGTGTGCAATACATCCTTACATTTCTTATAATTTCTTCACAGATACTAATGGCTTCTGATGATGTCAGGAGAACTCTTTGTAGTGCTTGTTTTCAGAACCTGTCTGTGTTTTCTTAGCATGCACTTTCTTTCAAAATTAGTGCATGTTTAATTTTCCTGATATGTAGCCTATGCTTTGCAAACAAACCACTGATTTAGAGAGGGCTGCCATTAGCACACGTTTCATATTCTTTCTACAACAATGCTGGCAAACATTCAGATGACTCTTCAACTTTAGGTAGTATCAGTTTAATTATGAAGGTATTTAATCTGTTTTACTTGACCATAATAATTTGGCTTTTGCAGTGCACTCAATGACTTTTGTATAGTCAGGTTAGGTCCCCATTGTTTTATCTTAACAATACAAGGAGGCCCAGTTAAAGTCTTATAAGATGTATGAATCACAGCCTCGGATAACCCCAAATCTAACTTTCTAAAGTAACTTGAAGAGCAAAGGCCTGATGCATTAGATTTCAGTACAGAGTTTAAATACACAGACACAGGGCTCCAGTATCCTGCATCCAATACTGTTATAACATTTCATTATTCTCATCATGTTACCATCCATTGCAAGAGCATCTTTACGCTTCATGTGTGGTCTGGAAATGACATCCATGAAATGTACAGTTTCATAAAGGTGTTTGGCAGCAATGAAGGCTCGACAGTCTTGAGATGTCGTACGATACAAGTAGATGTAAATATTCCACATATCAAGACAGGGTTCCATTTTCCATATGTAAAACAACTTTCCACTGTTTTAAATCCCATTTGTGGATATGTGCTTTTATTTATAGGCTTCTACAACCAAGAATAGACCCATTGGCATCAAAAACAAACCAATTGAATAGTGTGTCTTAGTTATTAGTTAGAAGCTTGTTTTACCATGTCAGAGTATTTATTTACAGAATATGGATTTTGAGGTGAGACAGATGGAAAGGGGGATATACGTCCATCAGTGTTATCAGAATGGTGATTTGACCCTTTATCAAAGTGAACAGCTATGTCCTCGTTTTTCATTTAGTCAGTTTCATGTTGCTGCGAGTTATTGGTATGTTTAAAGGATGCGTACCTGAAGCAGCAGTCAGTAAGATTAATAGAAGATAAACTGTAAAGAATGTGAGAGACAATAGTGGTAAATGCAATTTAAAACCAAAAATATTTCACCCTATACATCTCTATCTTGTATGTATATAGGCTTATATGTCAATGTCTCACAGTTTATAATAATGGGTGCAAATTCCTAATGTATTGTTGTATGGATACCACAGCAATACATGCATATCAAATTTGCATAATCTGAGTTTTGATGTTAATCCGATGTATAACAAGATTAGGGTTACATACTAGGCCTGGTGTTAGGGCTAGGGTTAAGGTTTCGCATTTACTACAGTTAGAGTTACAGTGTATTTTCACTTCTATTTAAGCGGCTTTGCCTTTGTACTGAGTTAATGTTGGGATGAGCTTCAAATGAGTTTAATTGATTTGATATGGCACCCAATCTTGTAATGTCACCTATTATTTTGATCATCCTAAAGAATGTATAAATTATCCTATTGTTTTAAACATATTCCAGATGTCAGTTTGCATCCATGCACAGGGTGTGTACTGGAGGCTGCTGTCTGTCTCGCGTCTCCAACAGCTGCTCTAGACACGCCAAGCATACGTGCTTCCATCATATCCATCATGGTCTGGAGGAAGGCTTTCCTGTAGCAGGAGCCCTGTAGTCATCTCTTTTATAATACTTATCCTTCTTCCCTCACCTCCTTTGAGACTAAAAATATTGCAGCATTTATTTTGATTTGCAGAACTATGTTGTTAAACGCTTTGCTAATCTTTTATTCTCTCAATTGTGTGTGTAGATCACAGGGTAGTGCATTGTGGCAGTTGTACTATGGCAGACTGAAATTTATATGAAACTGCAGTATTATGGAGCATTAGCTGAAGGAGATACAGGACTCCAAAGAGAGAGGTCTGGATGGTGGCATTTAGCTGATGCATTTCAAAATGTTGAAAACACTATCTATTACATTTGTTCTGATCCCTTTTAAAAGTAGAGATATTATGGATTGGGTGAATGTTCGCCAACCTTTTCTTTTACTGGTCCTCCTGCCTGGTCTTCATTCCTTGCCTATCCAGACCAAATAAATGTAATTTATGAACCCTGTGATTTTTTATGTGCTAATCCACTTAGCTGGACTGTGGCAATGCAGTCCTTAGGTCAGTCTGTGATGCATTATGTATGATTAATAAGCTATGTAATGGAGGGGCTGGATTCATTCTTCCCCAGTGACTTTTTTTTAACTGCACAGCATTGTGTATTGCTGTGGAAATTAAAATTGTCTCGAAACAGCGCTAGGCTTAGAATACAAACTTGATGCACTTTACCAAACGTAATGGAGCCCAAAGTAAAATATATATATATATATATATATATATATATATATATATATATATATAATAAAGGGCATTCTAGTTTGTTAACAGCACTGTAGTGTGTTTAGTTAATAGCCATGTTTAATTTCTCTGACAGTGTTGTGCTCAGAACTTCAGGCACCGCTGCGATGGAATTACTTGAAGATGCTTAAGGCCGTGTGTCCAGCGCGGCCTGAGGTCCTGAGGTCCTGAGGTCGGCGTCTGTTTTCAAGTGTTTGCAATGGGAGCCGCGTTTTTAAAACGCCGGCAGGTGGACGCGGCCTGCGCGTCTTTTTCACACGTTTTTTTCTGCTCGCTCGGGTAAAACGCAGCGCTCGTCACTGTCACTTTTTACCCAACCGTCCAATCACAGTGGAGGAGGAGCGGGACAAATGCCGCACCGACCGTCCGTCCTCCCTCTGTCCGCGCTTCAGTCTTCCCTCTGCCTTGTGCCGACATTGTACAGTCAGTGTTTGTTAGCAACACAAACTGTCTGCGACATGAGGCCCGTGAACACTTGACTGCGCGGATATTCCGCATCACAGCCTGAAACAGCGCTGCGCCTCCACAGCCCTGAAGCCTCGCAGCCGCGCTTTCCAAATGCTTTGGAGACACACGGCCTTGTACATTCGCTTCACTGGAGGACTTACAAGAGTCTCCTTTGCTTCATAATTAAAACAAATCTCAGTTTAGAACCGAATGTGAATTATTTTCTTGCCATTCAAGTTGACATTTGGCGTGTGATTAATATGATTAATTCTATGGCTGTATAAGCTGGTGCCATGATACTTTCTTTAATGTAATTAATCTGTTCTATTGATGTAGCCATGGACACGTACAGTTTGTTCCATACGTATTTTCTACATTGACAAAATTGTCATTTTGGCTCTGTACACCATCACAATGGATTTGAAAGGAAACAATCTTCTGTTCTTTAAGTGTAGACTTTCATCTTTAATTTGAGGGTAGTTACATCCAAATTGGGTGAACAGTGTAGGAATTACACCCATTTTTATATGTGGTCCCCCCAAGTTTAGGGGCTGAAAAGTATTTGGACAAACTAACTAATTATTATTATTATTATTATTATTATTATTATTATTATTATTACTATTATTATTATTGTTATTATTTCTTGGCAGACGCCCTTATCCAGGGCGACTTACATCATAAGTGCAAACAAAGTGCAAAAATACAGAGAAGTACAAGGCATCAATCATTACAAATTCAACTTAGCTAAAACATAGCAATTCAAAATAATACATTTTACAAATTCCAATTTACAATTTACACAAGTACAGTAAGTGACTTCCTACATCCTGGACGGTGAAAGCTGCTGTCAAGATGTAGGGTTACAGACGAGGGCTACGGGAAAGGGAGCAAGGAGGAAAACAATCAAGAACGCGAGGAGCATAATAAGCTGAAGTGCTATCTAGCAGGGAGAGAGGACTAATATTAAAAGTGCTGTCGGAAGAGATGTGTCTTGAGTAAGCTCCGGAATGAGGTCAAGGACTCTGCTGTCTTGACTTCGGTGGGCAGGTCCTTCCACCACTTAGGGGTCAGGGATGAGAAGGAGCGGCTCTGGAGGAAGGAGAGTGGAGAGGAGGCAGAGTTAGTCTTCTGGCACTGGAGGAGCGCAGTGGTCTGGAGGGGATGTATGGAGAGACAAGTGACTGAAGGTAGCTTGGTGCAGTGTGGTCAAGACAGCGGTAGGTGAGGGTCAATGTCTTTAACTGAATGCGTGCCGCTATTGGGAGCCAGTGGAGGGAGCGGAGCAGTGGAGTAGCGTGTGCGAATCAGGGCAGAGAGACACCAGACGAGCCGCAGAGTTCTGGATGAGCTGGAACGGCGGGTAGTGGATGCAGGTAGGCCGGCCAGGAGGGAGTTGCAGTCGTCCAGGCGGGAGAGGACCAGTGACTGGATGAGTAGCTGAGTTGAGTAGTCGGTGAGGAAGGGACGGATCCGGCGTATGTTGCTAATCATTAATTAAATTGTGAGTTTCAATACTTGGTTGCAAATCCTTTGCAGTCAATGACTGCCTGAAGTCTGGAACCCATAGACATCACCAGATGCTGGGTTTCTTCCCTGGTGATGCTCTGCCAGGCCTGCACTGCAGCTGTCTTTAGTTCCTGCTTGTTCTTGGGGCATTTTGCCTTCAGTTTTGCCTTCAGCAAGTGAAATGCATGCTCAGTTGGATGGAGGTCAAGTGATTGACTTAGCCATAGCAGAGCATTCCACTTCTTCTCCTTAAAGTCTTGGGTTGCTTTCACAGTATGCTTCGGGTCATTTTCAAGTTGATCTTTGTCTCATCTATCAGGATGTTGTTCCAGAACTGTACAGGGTTCTTTACATATTTTTTTGGCAAACTCTAAACTGGTCTTCCTGTTTCCTGTTTACATCTTGTGGTAAACCCTCTGTATTTACTCTGGTGAAGTCTTCTTTTGATTGTTGACTTTGACACAGATATGCCTACCTACTGGAGGTTGTTCTTGATCCAGCTGTTGATAAGGGGTTTTTCTTCAAGAGAGAGAATTCTTCTGTCATCCACTACAGTTGTTTTCCGTGGTCTTCCAAGCCTTTTGGTGTTCCTGAACTCAGCAGTGCATTCTTTCTTTTTAAGAATGTACCAAATAGTTGATTTTGCCACACCTAATGTTTTGCTATCTCTCTGATTTGGTTTGTTGTTGATTTCTAAGGCAAAACTGAAGACAAAACACCCCAAGAACAAGCAGGAACTAAAGACAGCTGCAGTGCAGGCCTGGCAGAGCATCACCAGGGAAGAAACCCAGCATCTGGTGATGTCTATGGGTTCCAGACTTCAGGCAGTCAGTGACTGCAAAGGATTTGCAACCAAGTATAGAAAGTCACAATTTAATTCATGATTAGTTTCATTTGTCCAGTTATGTTTGAGCCCCTAAATTGGGGTGGGGGGGGACATATAAAAATGGGTGTAATTCCTACACCGCTTACCCAATTTGGATGAAACATTATGGTGGCTTACAGAACCAAAATGATGACAATTGTGTCACTGTCCAAATATTTATGGACCTAACTGTGTATGTCTGTGTACATTGCCTTTCTGTGTTGAATACAGAGGTAGATCTCAGTCCGAGTGGAGCAAAGCTGGACCTGGCATTTTTGTAAATGTTTGGAATGGTACAAAAATATGCTTCAGGAATTTTAATATTGGTACACAATCCGTTCACAACACCCTTCAAACCTACTTAGCTTTAATCTCACGGATATCTATTAGCAATTCTTGTCAAGTGGCGCTTGGCTGACCCTGTTGCAGAAACCGCAGGAATGCTTTTAGGTCTCTTATCCTTAAGTGATATAATTTAATTTACAAAGAGAGGCTGAACAATAAATAAAACAGTTCATAAGTATACCTGATTTTGGTGATTGATATGTATGCTGAAGAGTGAAAGTCCCATATCTGGACTGGGAGATTTATTATTTTTCCTTCATTTGTCTTCCTCTGTGATGGGCATGCAATCAGTTTAAATCAATATACAGCCTCGTCATTGTTTGTCCTTCCCCTAGAAGGATAACACATTGCAGCCTTTCATTCAAATAAATTCAGTGACACTTAGAAAATGGGTAGAAGATTAACTACCATTAAAGATGAATTAAAAACTTTCTTTTTTAAAAACTTTAAAAAACATACCATCCTGTTCACTGTTGTTAATGACATGAGTACCAATTAATTACTTCAGGAGTCTTTACCTAGCACTGCAATTTATTGTTCAAGGTTCTTATCGTGTTACTTCTGTAAGAAAATAATAATAAAACAAAAAAATGAATGACTTTCATTAGATTTAATTTAAAATTTTTCCTTCTGTGATAACAAGAAATACATTCCAACTTTAGATAATACTGTTGTGATTTATTAAAGAAGTCAGCCCATTAAGAGTGATGGCAACTACAGCTAAGTTTAACTGCTTACAAGCAGGAAAATAAGAAATTGTGGTTACCCAAATAAGAAATTCATTATAAATTGATGCCTCTAATCTGTGGTAATGCTTTTTATGTGAGGCTGTGAAGATGTATGTTTTAAGCCTTCCTTTGGTTCCAGCTTTTTGGGCAGTTTGCAACCTCTGTTTTGTTTTTAATGGCACACAATCATTAAGGTTTCACTTAAAACAAGCAGTAACCAATAAAATAAAGAATAATGGAGTGTGTACTGGCCCCATGATCCAAAGATGTTTTAAGAAAATGTCAGGTGATCTTAGGATACTCTGATATACACAGAAAATATGTGCAGGAAATTTTGAACCCTAGAACATCCTCTTTTCTTGTTTAACCTGCTCAATATGTAAAAGACAATGTCAATAAGGATGGGGCTTAGTGACTGGTCATTAAATTAGTGATTGCTCCATGCAGTCCCACTCACATAACCTGTCATTTATACTGCTCAGTCTTATTTTAGAATTAATAAAAATGTATGTAGACAGTGCATTAAATACCGTGCATAGAAAATACCCTTTTTACTGATTACGTTTTAAAATGACAACAACAAAAAAAATATACATTAATACTTTCAAGTTGGCATGAATTATTAACGCACAAAAAACTATCCCGACGATGATCAAACTCTGAGTTCTTTTGTCTGCTGTAAACAGAGCAGGAAAATAGGAATACAAAAAGAGGGGATTTAGCCTTAAAATTGGCTCGCCTTTGATTTTTGCGAAGTTGTCACATTTCCTAATTTGTGTCTATGCGGGGCTGTTCCGGTTGCAGGAAGCAGGAAGGGATGTGTTTTATTTGTTCAAACCTCGGGCCTTGCCACCCGCTGACAGAGACGAGGCTCAGCTGAATATAAATGACTTATTTATTTTAATCGGATATTTAACAATTGACAGCAAGGAACGTGCTGCTGGGAGCCATAAAAGACGTTTAGTGGAAAGAGAACCCCTAAATTAGCACACATCATTAATTAAACGTTAGACTCTTTACCAGGTGGCTTGAAATCCACTTACTTAACTTCAGGATTCTGTGGCAGAGAAAACACAGCTTGTTCTCATTAGAAAGCAAGCAGGGCAAATGAGATTTTATATTTAATTGTAAGAATGTGGGCTGCAAAAATCGCAACGGACGTGTCCAAAGCTCTCCACACTGCATCAAGCACAGATTAGAGACCATGCCTCTCAGCCCACAGGAAAGTTAAAACCTTTCAAGTGTGAAGGTTAGTCTTGAGACTTCTCACAGCTGGCACCTTCTGTGACCACAGCACTCCCCTAGGAGGGTGGTGAAAAGAAGAGCTGGCCCTTAGTCTCTCCTCTCACTCCCCTAGGAGGGTGGTGGATGGAAGAGCTAGCCCTTAGTCTCCTCTCACAAGTAGGCACAGGCTACGCTGCCAAAACACACAAGCACTGCCCCGTTCCTCGTCGTGCATGATCAAAAGGACACGGCTCCATCCTGCCTCGGGAGGACATCAGACCCCAGAGCTGCGTCTCACTTGGAGACCGCACTCAAAGATGTCTAATAAATGTTCTGAGGCTAGGCTCTCATGAATTTTAATGTGTTTATAAAGATTACCTTCTGTGGATACTACTGCAAAGTTACAGAATGCATTTACTGGAATTTGATGCATCTGAAACCACTTTTTTTGTTTGTTTTCATTGAATATATCAGAGAGCACAAAGTGAAGAAATGAGATTGAATGATGGCTTACGGAGAGACACATGCAGTAGTAAACTTTAGATAGATAAAGCTATTTGCATAGCTTAGAAGGAAATACAATTCTAAAATGATTAATACATTTTAGAACAATGCACTTTTCAGCTTTCCTATTAATAATAATAATAATAATAATAATAATAATAATAATAATAATAATAATAGTAGTAGTATTTGTAATTAAAACATGTTGTCTGTCTAGTAGGAAATGTCCATTTTTACCATTGATGCTTTTTAGTAGTTTACAACTATTTACAGGGAATGAGCCCAGGAGTGACAGGGGAGTTGGTGGGATGTGAAATGATGAATGCTGGAGGTGTGTGATAAGAACAAAGTATTCATACTTTGAGCTGAAGCTTAAAGCTATCTTCTCCCGAAATGTTATTATACAATTTAATTTGCAGTTAAAGCTAAAATAAGATGCAGCAAAACCTTTACAGTCATTTTTACAAAATCACAAGATAGGTTTTTACTTATAGTGTAGATAGACAAAGAGAAATAGTATTAGTAGTATTCACAAGTCTTCAGGCTACCTCTGATCAAAAGCCCTGCTGTGTATTTAAATAACAAACATCCCTGAGTATAACTGCCATGTTGGCCGAATAAATTCTATATATGTAAGTAAGTTCCACTCCACGATTTGTAATTCCCCTACTTACTATCTGCACATACCATATAATTGCATGTTTACTTGTATAATTCAAAGAATGCTGAGTTTTGTTGTTTGGTTGAGTTTTGCCAACCGCTCATCAAGTTGTGTGATCCAGAATTGATAATCCTGTACACCCCATTATTTGTTTTGTTTCAAGTTTCTATTTCAAAGAATTGTGCTGGCTATCAATATGCACATTTTTAGACTGTAAAATGTTGTTAATGCAAGTCTATTTATTCCTTTAGTTCCTTGGCACTGTCCAGAAAATATTCGTATTCAATATTAAACTTGTTGGCTCCTGAAATGCTGAAATAGTGATACCACACAGCCGCACGGAGAACTGCTGATGCCTGGCATGAGGGAATTTTCCTTCCCTATTTGACGGAGTGAATTCCCTTTCGCTACAGTCCAGTTCTTTACACCACTCGAGCAGTAACTGCAGAAGTCGCCAGTGGCTTGTCAGATTGTAGGGCAGACTCCTTTGTTTTGCTGGTTCTGCATATGTACACTGGACTTGACATAATGCATTATGACACGCTTGTATGCTCCTTTGCACTTCACTGTGTTCCAGAATAAGCCTTTTGGGTTCTCATCATATTCAATGAGACGTGTGTCCCATTTATTCAGGCCAATCCATCAACTGACCACTGTTCCAGTGTTTCACAGTGTGTTCCTGGGCTCAAGAGTTGGTCTTTTGAAATGAATTTATTTAAAAAGACTTGTCCTGAGAATAAATGGAAAGTTATTCCCACGGCCAAAGGCTATAGAATCCCATAGAAACCCTTTTCAGCTCATGGAATGTTTGAGGGATGATTTAATCAGCTTTCCCTTCACTGGAAAAACTGCTTTTTTCAGGACTGCATTTCAGGCAAACCAGAATATCAGGAATATAAGGTGTTTTGTTTTTTGTTTTTTTTCTATCAAATTTGGAAATCTAGTTTTAATCCATCCTGGAAATCCCAAGTTGAATTTTATCTACAGAAGAGCAGTGGTCATCCTTTATCTTTAGTGGCAAAGGACTGATTTGGTGAGGAAAAAGCTCAGAGTAGGTTGTCAGCCTGGCCGTACTGGGCAGAAGAGATAGCAGTGGTGCAATGCTGTCAATTGCCCTTTGGTCTTTTCTGCACTGTGTAACATCTTGGTCGTCTTACAAAATTATTAAAGACCTTCTTGGAAGATGAGGGGTTGAAATGAAAACATGTGAAGGAAGAGCTGATGTGGAGAGCTGAAGGCAGATGTTGGTGGAAAACTCTTGGTCCAGCAGTGCAAAAACAAAGATTGAAAGTGATGTTGAATAGTTACAGCAGGAGAAAGAGTCCATTATTTGATGGTAATGGAGAATTGCATGGAGTGCATTGTAATTTTTGTATTAAATTACTAATGTATTTTGCCTATACAAACCCAGCTTCATTTTAAATTTGCCTCCTGCAGCCATGCAATCCATTCCAGGCAATTTCCTGTACCTGGAAACTCATTTCTCACTTTCAGTGCATTGCAATTTACACAATCAACAATAATGCTCATATTTATGTAATGGATTAATTGATTTAATGTATTTTCCTTCATCCCAACAGTCTAAACTGAAGGACACATTTTCTTTGAAAAATATTTTGCATTATAGCTCTGTTCATTGAATGCAAAGCAATAGCAAGAATGATAGTTGCAGACAAACTGGGAATATTATTATTACCATCTTCCTGCATGATCTAGCATTTGTTAAGTCTTGAGCAAACTGCATTTGGCAGAATCTGTCTTTCATGCTCCTGCTTCAAAAGCCTGAGGATTGATCTCCACAGCCAACATAATTAAACTTGCAGCCATCAAGATAAGACCCAATTACTCCCATTGTGTGTATTGGCATCTAAAATCAATATTGAACAAAAAAAGGCCTCTAACATTTTATTCTGTGAGTTTATAAGGAACTACACCTCAGCAGAATGTAGATGCTATCATTTCCTTTAGCAAAAAAAAACGGTACATTGTATGATTTTGTCAAGTGACATAGGCTGAAATTACTGACATTCAATTTCCTTTTTGATTGTTAATGTATGTTCTTCTATGAAATATTTTAATATAGCAATCCCTAGCAACCAAAAGGAAAAACACATTAAATTATATTATACATATATTATATACTTCATATATAAAGGTATCCAGAAGTTAAATGATTTTCAATCTACTTTTGAAATAATATACAGTGCATACTAACCTCTGAAAATGCATCACAAGCTTTCCAGTCATCCTTTTTATTTTTATTTTTTTGACTAGGAACATTTAGGTAGAAATGTAGTTCACTGATCCAAACGTCAGCCAATCATAATGATTCCTGCACTGTGGCCTATGAATGTAAATAGCCTATTACATGTCTGTTAAAAATGCTCTGTAATCTAAGGAGCATGATTAATTTATTAATCTTTTCCATGAATTTAAAGCCATCTATTAACTCTTTCATTGTCAATATTTGATATGATACACACCAGCAATATTTAATGGTTTCCTTTCACCCCAATTACATTATGAACACGCACACATAAAATCATGAAGTTAATAGGGTACAGACATTAAGTTAATCATTGCTTTAACAGGCAATGTGTGTGCATAATTTGAAAGTAAAATGTATAATATTTGACCTGCATAGATGTAATGGATTATTAAAATAATTAGGTCATTTGTATGACAAAGCAGTTTACATGCTCTAGAATAACATGACCTGAGACTCATATTTCACTTCAAATGTTAAGAGCACAATCTTTGTTAAATATAGTTACCATACATTTCATACCTGGAACAGAAGGTATTGGTTGTTTAGAGAAAAACTTGTTTCACAATTATGATAAAGATTTAGGCATATTAAAGAATAATATCTTGGATATGTATGTGTGTGTGTAGGAAACAACAATACTTTTGAACTGACAGCAATTTGTAACCATTTGCCATTTGTATGCTAAAAAATTAGAGGTGCACCAAAGAAATGTCACATTCTGTCAAATTAAAATGAATAGGTTTTACATTATATATCCTCCAAGTAATGTACAATGTGAAAGCCAGCCCTTGGCTGGTGTTATCATGGTGATTAACCACCTTGATAGCCTAAGATTCAGCCACAAATGCATGAATGAATGAATGAATAAGTACACTACTACTACTATTTATTCAACTACTACTGATGGAATAATATAAGTAAGCTCCTGATTTATTTATTTTGTCAGAACTTACACAGAGTCTCTTCTTTTATATCACAATATGGGCTAGACCAAATCAAAACTTTGACCAATATGCATTTTGCAAATTATGAAGTTGAACCCTATAATATTTTGATTGATAACTTGTAGAAAGTGGCTTCTAACAGTAAATCACATCATGGAAAGGGACAGATGTGTACTTTCGTTGGTAGGTCTGGCCCTAGTTGATGGGTAGTCTTTACCATATAATAACAAGCTGGATCTGCTAGAACCATACATTCCTAATAGTATCCCCATTGCCTTAAGATCATTTCAGCCATTCTTATTTCTTAAGAACAACTGGATTTCTTGTGGGTACTCCTAAGAGTTCACTCATATATAACAAAGCAGTTCAAATATCAACAGAACAATCTATACACAGTAGGCTAATCAAAGTGATATATCACTGCATCTTCTGTGTAATGAATTGTATACAGCAAATCTCTGTTCTTGTCCTGACGAAGAATAATATGCAAGTTTAGGTACTGAAAAGGTCAGACCCATAAACAGATTTAGCTTCTGTGCCATCATTCCTGAAGCAAGGGGAGGGAGTTTGACTTCTTGATTGACCGTAAATGATGGGCGACGGCATCATGAACTCACGTTTAATTAATATGGAAGACACTAGTTTAATAGTCTTGCTGAGTTCCTGTACAGTAATTTTCTTTAATGTTTTGCAGCCTGACGTCAAGCTTGTCTGGGTGATAAGTTACTTTGCTCTTTAAGTCTGGTCCCAGGGCAGATGTGCTGAATTCCTGTCTGACTTCATGCATATGGCAATATAATCTGTTTTAAAAGCTGTGCCAGGTTCAATGTCACAGGACCCCACCACAAGGGCTGTAAACAGCTCCTGGCATCAAACTCTCTAGTAAAACTCTTCTGCATCTCTACCAGCTTCTCTTTTTCACAGTGCTGCATTTGAATCTCACAGATTTAAACAACTATCAGTGAAATCCAAAAGATTTTTCTAATTGGTGTATGTCTGTTTTTGCTGACAACATAACCACATTTTCCAGTGCATATCACCATAATTACTCCTATCATTCCTGTGATTGTACCGAATCAGTGCTTTCGCAGAGGCAAATCGCAAACATAGATAGGAATTAAGATAATTATGGTCAAAATACTTACGATACTATGGCTTAATCATACCTTGATTTGAAAGTTTCCATAGGCATATTATGCATATGTCATACATCCTACTAGATGTAATAAAAGCATATTGGTAATGAAAAACATTTTAAAGAATCAAATATCATGTTGATGTAACTATTTTAAGATTTCGATTACTATTCTTTCTTAGCACCTGCCATACAGTGTCTTCTTAGACATTGACTAGGAAAAGTCAATCATAACCATATCTGAAAAATAGTATTGTAGTAGTATTTTCAATCTTCCAAATGGCAGGAACGGAGCACGACGTAAAAATAAGCCTGTGACCACTTCAAACAATTTACCAGTGTTTTTCCAGATTTTGTTCCCGTCACTTTGCTGTTCTCTGAAACGCATACTTTTTGACTTAGTGTGATGTTTTGGTTGTATTATTTTATTTCTGTCTCCTGTCTGTGAAGGAGCCTAATGCAGATCCACTGCAAGATGTGTTGTGTTGTTGTGTAGCCAAAAAAAAACTTTCATTAGAAAAAGTTGCGCGTTCAAAATGTTCTGGAACAGAGAATTACCATGCAGTATCACACTGAATCAATTTCTGATGTACTGTGAATTGTTTATCTTGATAATTGGTATCTGCATCACAATGAGTAGGTTGTATATTAGTGATGGGAAATTGTTTTTGCACCTTTAAATACAAAAAATAAGAGGAACCATCCATTTGAAGCTTTTTCTCCTTTTAACTCCTTTTTAATAAATCGCAGCTTTCACGGGCAAGCTTCTAATTTTACTGTAACGTGCAGTGTTTAATGGTAATTTTTTTTCTAGCTGGTGCTACTTGGATTTATTCAACGAATCCCCTCTGGGTTGAGTACAACACCGTCATTTCAACTGACAGACATGCACGAGAGAGAGAGGGGAACAGAGGAAATCAGAAATTAGAAAGCATTGGCACCCACAGCAATAAACAATGGTAATGAATATGAATTATATTTTCAAGAATATGTGCCTGCCACTCAAAAGATGAAACCAGCCCAAAAAAAGGGAATAAATCCTAACCTGTCCCATATTACCAAGTATGATTGCAGAGCTATTTCAAATCAGAACAAACACCATTGAAATTGTATGAGGAATGAAATGTGTTTTTAATTGTTTACATACCACTTGAAAAGCTTATTTGCCATAACAGAGGTCTAAAAAATAATTTGTTAATTAAACTACACCTTGTTTAAATTAGTTTAAACCTGCGGTGCTTGCTTCATAAATCACCCCAGGTGGTTCTAAACAGCAAGTAATACATTTCATGTGGAAGCATGAATTAATAATGGTGGTGAATTTTATTGCAATCACACCCTAGCTAGGTAGCCCGCTCCACTTCGGAATCTGAATTGTATTGCCTTTCAAGAACAGAGGAGCCCTAATCGAATAACAACCTGACCAATTCCGATTGTAAAAATTCAATAAACATACTCATTATGAACAGAACTCAATACACGTCTGCATTTAGTACAAAATCAATTGTAAAAAAGGGAAGAATTCAATTCAGATTGCAGTTCTAGTTATGGAAGATCAAGTGGTTCTCATTAATCATTTAAGGATCATATACCTGCATCAGGAAATAAATTCTGTCATGCAGTTGTTACTTTAGTGAGCTTGTCATGGTCCTGATTTTAATGAACATTTACAACTGGTGACGAGTGTGATAGTACAAGCTGTAGGTGACTGCTGAAGCAATTTATGTAATGCATCCAGCTTCACATTTGAAAGCATGATATATATATATATATATATACTTTCTCAGAAGTTTAAAAGATTTGCGACTCGGGTGACTCAGAGAGCAGAATTGTGTCGTATATCCTTCTGCTGTGTTAACAATATTGACTTGAATAATAGAACAATATCTGCTAGACCTCAGCTACATTGCTCTATACATTCTCTGCACAAAGCACATTGTTTAATTAACCTTCCAATACAATTACCTTTGGAAACATTAGAACAGATTTAATTTCTAACTTTTTAATATTTATTTTTTTATTAGCGAACCACATACTGTAGAAATAAGATAATCTTAATGTTTCAATTTAATCTGCATAGCTAATGGATTAGCTTACATAGTAAAATATTTCTTGCACCACAAAGAATCCAAAATGGATTTTCAAGGCAGAGTTCGGGGAACATCAGAGTGAAAAAAATAGTGTTTTGAAAGAACTATAAAATTCTATTTGTGATCTTCTGCTTTTATGCTCCTCAGGGTAATGTTGCACAGCTAGCCTTCTCAGAAAGCACATTGTAACTATCAAAGCCATGGGACTGAACTCCCCAAAAATCTGTACATTCCAGATCCATCTTAATATAGGATATAGAAGCTTTTAGGGATGGAAAATAAAGTAGCTTCTAATGGAAGTCTTTAAAGTACCTTGACTCAAGATTTTAATGGCTTTACTTATGTCACACTTTTCTTTTTCTTTCGTTCTTCTTTAAGAGATGATCTCTTTGATACAGTACATGTCCTTAGAGGTTTACATTTGTTATGGTTGTGACTGTCTTTCTTGTACTTGTAATTGTAAAAGCATTTGAAAATATAAAGAATATATCAACTTTGAACTTGTGTCCAATTATGATGATGCCAAATTGCAAAGCATTTTCTATCCCCATCGTTAAGAAAATAAGTGCAAGGATAGAGTAATCTGCTATAAATCACAGCTGACGTTCTTCTTATACTCTTGACATTCTTATCTGACCTTAATGTTCTTCATGGATACTTCACCTGAGGGGGTTTCTCCCCTCTCTATTTGTGTTTCTACTCGACTCCTTCCGACCAATTAGTTAATATCCTTTTCTGGGGAAAGAGCATCAAATTTCAAGAAATAGTTTATGCGTTGACTCATATCCTAGATAATGCAGAAATAGCGCTGCCTTTACAATTTCTCATCACATTCAATCTTTCTAGTTTTGTACTAAAAAAAAAATGCAGGGGACCAATACACATGGTCACGGTTACTCTTCCACACACTGACATTGATGAGACTGGACTTGACTTTTGGTTTTGATATTCTGTGAGTTTTAAATTAAAGGATGAGACATGAAAACAATCCAAAAAGGGCAGAAAGAAATGTCTGGTACCATTAGGTTGAAATTAAATAAATGAATAATAAAATATAGCAAAACAAAATATTTATAATGTATACATGAATCCCCAAACCAGTGACTTCCCATAAGTGCTTTGAATTCAACACTGTGAGAGACTGTTACCCTTAATGGTTAAAATGTCCTTTACAATTCTATAGAGGACACAGTCTGTGAGGGAGATGGGTAGGCCAGTATATCTTGTGGATGGATAGAGATTATAATTAAAGGAAAATGACCCAGTGAGTGCCATTAATAGCATGGATTTAATCGGGAAATAAACTACTGGCTTGCTAATGTTCTCAGGGTGAGGTTACAGCTCCCTACCTTTTTCATTCTCATTATGGTACTTGCCTGGAAAACTGTTTTAAAAATGTTGTCTTTCTCTTATAATTCCCCCCTTTTTCTCTGGATGTGATCCGACCCCAGATCAGATGCCAAATGTGGTTTACTACGTTTTGGGAAGCTTCATTAAACCGACCCTTTGACATGTTGCTCCATCCTTCCTTGAACACACAAGCTGATTTTATTTATATTGATGTCATTTTGTTGTTTCTTTGTTTTGTTGTTTTATTCTCCTCTCCAAAATCCTTCGTGACTTTCGAGCTTCATTTGAAATGCTTATCGTGCAGGTAAGGTACTAGGCTCTAGATGACTCTGGAAAAATCGTTGGTGACTGCGACCCGATGTCCTGAGATACAACAGTCATGGCAAGTAATAATGAGTGCATGAAGAGATACTATTTATCAAATCGGGCTGGGATGGCAGGTAGTGGGGGGGAGGGATTTAGTTTCCCTATTTTTTCTAGCCCACCACTCAATAGGGCTCCAAGGTTTGCTGCTCGGTAGAAAGAAAAGGGATTAATTATTTCTAAATTCAGTCTGATAAGTGAGAAGCCTGTGAACTAAGTTGACACCCTACAGCAGATGAGCTTTGTGAGATAGGGAAACTGCAGACAACACATTTTTGTTGCCAATACAGCAGTATTAAAAATGGACCTTGTGTCTCCTTTAATAGATGGATTATTTTTGGCACATTCTTACCTGGTACCGAGCTGGAAGGCCTGGTAGTGTCAGAGACATATGATCTTGGCAGTGCAATGGCTGACATCTGGGTCCCCCTTTTATCATGTTGATAACTTTATAATAACGAGATTCTCTTAAACTTGCACCTCGGCAGCAAATCTGTAAATCAGGTCTGCATGTACTACTTAATGAGTAAAGGGTATTTATGAAGACTGCATGTATACTTCCAACATATTACATTAAACATTTGAATCTGACAAGGATGAAAATGTGAATGCTGTTGCCCAATCCACATTTACAACAATTAAGTTATTGGAATTGGAGGGGGGGAGCAAAAGCAAAAAGATGGTATACATGTTTTCATAATGTGAACTGTGCACTGTAAAGGAAAGCTTTAAAAAAAAAAAAATTAATCCATACCAAAATAATAGCACTTGCTAAATATTGGGGAAATTATTCTAGCAAGTATTTATTACTTATGAGATAGTATTTTATATTTCATGATGACGCATGCCATTAGTTATACTTCACTCACGTGGTAAATGTAGAGCTTCCTATTTCACAACATTGACGTTTCATTTAAAATCCATATGAATCCGTGCTGATCCATAAACAACTCATAATTACCATCATGATGTATTTAGAGAATTCTTGAAATACAATGTTTTGACCTAGTAATTATCTTGACCTTATTTATACTCTTACACCCAACAAACTACACATTTTGCATTGTTTACAAGAGCCTGGAAAACAACAACAGCAGCAACAAGTTACAGGAATGTCTAAGCTTGAATAGAGCTTGTGTTTTCTGCATGTTTTCTCCTAACAACCTAGAACAAAATAACATTTCTCTCCAGTTGTTGGTGCTTTCACTTTAACTGGATTCAGTGATCTGTGCAGTGTCTCTGTGGCACAGCAGTAAAACTGTCCTAACAAGCCCTCGGTATGTAATGGCCAAACCTTGACCTGTGCGAAGGGTGGCATTGAAGAGCATGCCATTACCCTATAAATAATTCACTCCATTGCTCCAGCTACCATTCACTGCCACCTCTTTAACACTCCATAAACCAAAATGTGCTTTGCCATTTCTCTCCGTTTCAGAGCACTCTCCGGGGGGCTGGGAGGATGGAATGGTGCCATCAGACCATATGCTGAACAAACCAAAGTGCAGATGAAATTGCTATGGAGCCGATGTGTGTAAAAGTGCCTGATGTCTTAAGTTGCAAAGTTCACTAGGTAAAATCCAGTAGCTAGTTGCTTTTTTTTCCCCTTCTTTTTTTATTGTAGCATTACAATCTTGCAAGTGCATCTATAAAAAATCCACTGAAGCTAAAATCTAATTTTAGTGCATTTCCTTTCAGTGTGTGTAACCTTTTTGCCATCTGTACAGTTAATTGACCCTTTTCGATATACATTCTTGTTTTTATATGCTTTTAATTTCGTTATATCAACCAATTTTTTTTTATTCAACCTTTATATATACTTAAAAAATGAAGTCTTAGGAAAGTATTATACAGTTTAATAAGCAAGGGTCCTTTAAAATATTGAACATTTGAAATAGGTGTAACTGCTGAGGCATACACGACAGAGGCCTATTTCCTTGCAATCACATTTTCAGAATTACACAATGGGGCAAGCGCATAAATAAAATACCACGGGGCAGTTTTGAGATTAAATCACCTCGGACTGGATTGTGCATCATGTTTTTATTCTGGTCAAGAACAGCTTTAAATTGGTATAAAGCATAAATCACATCCATGTTAGTGCTTCAAGTGATATTCACATATATTAATATCAGGAACTATAAAATGAAGAACCAGACATACTAAATCACAACAGAAGGGCTCAATCACCAATTTTTTTCTTTTTCTCTTTTTTTTTTTTTTTTTAATTTGATTTTGAAGGATATGCTTTGTTGAAAAGGAGTAAGAGGCCTAACTATATAATGCATGATATATACCCCTTTCCATTTCTTACATATTATTATCATCATTATTAGTCACACACATCATTTTACATGATTGTTCATATATCAGTGCCATTTTATACATGGCTGCATTGGAGATCACTTGGTTGCAGTGTTAAGTAATATCACAATATATTGAAATGCAGGGGAATTACTCCATTCCCAGCCCAACGAACCAACACCTCAGATCATGTGTATATCTCACTTTAGACTCTTATTTTAAATTGATCTGCTATTGTTATGCAGAACTAAAAACAATGTCCGCAACACAGAAGCAGAATGAACCCGAGGATGAGAAATGAGGGAGGTGTTAAGCTAGGAAGCATTTAACAAATTGGAATAATTCAGAGGTGAAATTTTAACTCCTCAAAGCAGCGATGTTGGAGCAATGCAAATGTCTCTTTTATTTGCAACACTGTTTACAGCTGCTGATTACACAGAGTGGTAATGTAATGTTTACATTGATATCACCATTACTATTGTAACCATTATTTTCAAAGTACAGAGGCCTGACAGCTTGTTCAATTTATACGTGATTCGCAACCGTATGTACCTCACATCAGTTGAACAGTTATAAATAGTTATTTAACAGTGATTTAGTTATTTAGCTAATAAGTTAAAGCAAACTATTTAAAAGGATACTTAGAGGATTTTTACATTTAAACACATACAGTAGTAAGTATTAGTAGTAGTGACTACTATCTTTCTTATACATTTTACATTTGATATTCTAACTTGATTTTTCTTATCTATTTTTTTTTTATTATTATTAAATGAAAGCATTAAATGCATTGGCATCCAATAGGCTATCGTGCACTTGAAGTTTGAACCCCTACTGTTAGCTGTGTATGGCATTCAATGCCTTGCATCACTCACTTGATGTAAAAGTAAGTAAGGGAGGTTTCTGCGAAATGTTATGCCCAGAATCAAAAAGCGACTTCTGTAAGGACTGGACAGACTCGGAGGTCCAGAAGGGCATCTTATCTATACGTTTCTCAAGTTCTTTATTGGAAACCAGTGAGAAGTGAAAGTTTGGATGATGCTCCCTCGTGGTTTTATCTTATTTATTTATTTTAGTTGGGGAACAAGGTTTATTTATTTATTTATTTATTTATTTATTACATATGAAAAACATGTGTTTATTAAAGGACTTTTAATGTATGCAGTAACACTAATTATGCATTCAGTATTCTACCAATGTCACACACTGTATTGCAATTAAAGAAAATCCTCTATAATTATGTACCTGTCTTTACTAACACCCTTTCCAATGCTCTGGATCTGAAAACATATTGTTGACAAACTAATTATATTTGACTAAAGACACTTCTAATGTGTTTAGAAAACCTGTTTATTCCCAGGAGTCACACTACAGTCATTCATATTCATATTAATGTGAAACAATAAAGCAAAGGACTGTAATTTATATTTCTTTAGTTTTAAGCACTAACATACTGGATGCTATCGTCTTAAGTATTTAATTTACACTGGAAAAAGCTCAGGTTTACTGCAGCTCTATATGACTCCTGGCCTCCACTCTTATGTATATATCATAATAACATCTATAGTACACACAGATGCATTTTCCTGTTTTTGCTCCTGGGGAGTAATATATTTTTGGGGCTTGGGTGCCTTACTAAGGTCAGCAGTCTTCCACCTGGAAAGCATGTTTGGGGCCCTGCTTATGATTGGCTGAATCCAGGGTGTACAGGGTATATGTATTTTGACAAGGAGGATCCCTTAGGAATTTCTCTGACCATGATTTCTCAGAAACAAGGTTCTGACAGCATGATCTTTTTTCTTTATTAAAATCGGTTTTAAAGATTTTTTTTAGTCGCTCAGCATCTCTCTTCCATTATGACTAACGGAGGTAACGTCTGCTACTAAGCCAACACAGCACAGACAGGCGAGTTGATATTTTTTTCATGGAAAGGTATATTTAGACATGCTGGTGGTATTTAGAAGATGCATCTATTGAAAATGTATTTATTTATTTTGAGTTAATGTAGTACATTAAAATGGAGTAAAACGAGCATTGATGTTCATCCACTGAAACCAAGCAAAACACTTGAGTGCCCAGGGAAATCTTATACAGATATTGAAAACCCTGCTTATTTTTGTACTTGTAACATCTGAGGTTTAGAGCTAAGCTAATTATGAAATGTGTCAAGCCAGGCTCTTGAGATATCACTTAAGAATCCCTGAACAGAATATCTAGTCCACACAATGCTTCAGAAGCAAGGAACTATGGATATACATTTGACACAATATTATTCAACTGAAATTAGTCTTCTCTGTAAACTCCCCAGGGATGTTAGGCATGTAAATTGGGTGTTGCTCAGCTTTTTCTCAATGTGCAGTACATTAGGTAAAGGAAGGCTGGACATGATTCATTACAATAAACCAACTATCAGATCAGTTACCTGATATGGACCTGAACTGCAGCGTAAAATTCCACGCCTCTTTACCTACAAGTTAGCCCTTTGTGTTATTTTTCAAGGCAAAACACTGAATTGGCTCAAAATCTAACCTGTAACTGTACAATAGGATAGCGATCATATCCAGGTAACACATGCATTAACCCTAAACACCTAATTACACTACGTAGGCATTGGATTTCAAATTAGAGATTATAGATTTGCTTATTGATTTTTCAGTCACTACATGGATTTAATGGAAAACAATGTGTCTTAAAGAGGTCTACTCTAGTGGTAGATTTGTAAAAAACATTCCTCTAATCATATGTTTTGGAAAAGCAGGATGGTTCATTCATTCTCTTTGTCAGAGATGCCTGAATGCCCTCTGCTCTGTATGGCAGTCTACCTGTCTGCTCTTCAGCTAGCTGAGAGCATTTACATTTATATGGAAACATGGTCTGTTATGAACTGCAAGATAAATTGCTATTATTTGACTTCATTATTATAGCAACAATATAATGTAAAAAAATGTATTTTCTAAGCTAATTTTCCTCTTTAAGGATGGCACACAACCAGAAGTTATATGAAATAAAATTTAAAATAATTTCAACACAGCTTCATTTTGGCAGTTAATGTGTCCTTGGAACCACATTACAGACAAGGCCAAAATTAAAATAAATGAATTTAAGATGCACAGTATGTATGTTAAGTATGCGATTGACTCTCAGACCACTAGGGAGCAGTAGAAATCATAAGCTGATATCACATTAGCTCATAAGCTTGTCATATACCCACCTCAAATGGCTTACTCAAATAGCTGCTTTTTGCATGTGTGAACAGTGCTATCTACAGTGGCTCATTTAATATTCTGAGTCAAATGTACATAGGGAGCAAATGGATAGGGGGATGGCTGGGACCGAACCTCTGTTTGGTTTATTAGCTACAAAACTGATTTTAATGCCTCGCCATGTGTTAAAAGAGATAACACTTACTTTGTGATTCATAGTGGTAGGCAAGTGGGACTTGTTACATTCAATTATGTGAAATATATATCTCATTTAGCATGAAAGCCGTCTCTTTTTTTAAGTCTGAATTTGGCCTTTTCCACTAATAATACAAGCCTGTCACCCGCCCAAACTCGGAGCCCTCTGCTGCTCTTCATATCTGTTGTCTTGTTGTGTACATCACACAGCTGGATTTAACCTGGAGAGCACAGTTTGTAGATGGCTGTTTTATTCCTGATTGCTGAAATGAACCCAGACCAATATCACATCGAAATTATCAAGCCTTCAAATCTGTCTCGCTTTAACGTTGTTCAAGGTGCAAGGCTGCTGAACAAAATTGCATTTCATTGCTTACCATTGAAGTGAAATGCTTTCAGGAACTAGATGTATTTTGAATACGTTAAGCAGAGGATGATTATCTCTTGAGTGTTTATTGAAGGTGTGGAAAACAACAATGGCAGGCCTTCAGAATTAGTCAAAAAATGGGTTTGTGATTAAGGCCTCATTGGGCTTTTTAGGTTAACAGGTTTACAAGCTTAGGTGATACAGAAAAAATGTCCAATCTTATTTTAAACTAACACTGTTGGCTTACACTGTTACAAAAGCTAGCTGTTCAAGCATGGACTTCCTACTGTATTTTGACTCGCAGGTAAAATCCTGTTTTGAATTAGACTGAGATTATAAGTATCTTTCCCGCGGTTTTAAAACCTATATTTGCTGAATTATTTGCTACTCTCTTAATTTAGATTGATCACTGGCAAAATTATATCAGATTGACTACCAGTTCATATATAAACAGATGTGTTTGAACGTTTGTGTTAATATGTATTGGAATTTGGAAATATACTGCCGCAATGGAGTTTTTTGGGATGTCTAATCTAACACTTCAATTCGGTATTAGAAAAATAAGTATCAGGTAAATGATCTGATACTCAGAACCTTAAAAGTGGCTTTGTTTTATCAGTACAGAATCTTTTTAATATGAACTTTATTTAAGAATACAGCCCAACTACATTTTATCTGCAAGTAATAACATTGATTAAAAATATGAATAAAAATATAAAAAGCCTGAGGGGATAACCATCTTAATTATCATCATCACCATCAAAATACTAATAACTGCCTGTCTGGGACTATGAAGATAATTATTCTGCTCTACCTCTTTAACTGTGGCTCAATAAGACAGTTCACTGGGAAAATAAGAGGGTGAAAATTAATGTAACCCTTCATGAAAAGCATAGCGTATCTACTATGACAGTAATATAAAACAAATGGCTTTCGGCTCGAATTCCTCTCGTATCTTGCAGAGCTCTCGCTTTCCTCTGGCTGCCCTGATTGCTTACTAATTAAAGAGATAGTTGAGGGACTCCTGGCTCTATAATGACTCTGGAGTAGCTAGACAGTTGAGTATCATACGGGCAATATTATTTGTTTGGTTGCATCGCTTTTTTTTTTTTTTCTCGTTCTACCTTGTGTTGTTATTGCTGTCAGTATATAAGCACGCCTCTCCTGTTCACTGTAATGCCATCTTTCTCCCAGATGTATGAGCACATTCCAGATGCATGCTGAGTCGCTATAAGCCTATTCCGTTGAAGATGTTTGTTTTCCCCTTGCTGACAATATGGACTTGACTGACAAAACTTTTTGAGTTATTTTGTCCATTGCATATTCATACTTGTTAATGGGTGTCTATACTTCAGTGACTGTCATTAACAGGTGGTTGATGCAGCTTGCTATTTGTGTACTTCTTGAAAAAGTGCTTTGTTGAGTCGGAGAACAGGGCACAAAGTGCTCTGATGTTTATTTCAATGTTTGCTGCACTTGCAATACACAAGAGCGTGACTATTAAATTCAAATGATATTCACCTATAAGTGGCCTCTTGTTTAAAACTTCTGAAGCTCATATGTGTTTCAGTAGCTTTTTTTCCTAATGCTTTTGATCTAACAATAAGTAATTTAAAAATCTGCATTTTTAAAAACCTTGAATGCATTAGATTTCTCAATAAGTTGGTTCTAATACCTATTCACATTTCTTTAATGTCAGTGCTCCAAAGATTTGTTGTCTGTTTTCAAGTGAATTAAGGCAATGTACCTTTTACTTGCAGCTCATGATTTGAAAAATGTATCGAATTTCATTTTCATTGAAACATGTAGGCTGTTAGTCTCCACACATTATGTTAGGTGGATATAAAAACAATGTGTTGCTAATAAATAATTAGAGTTCAAAATAGGTCAAAAACATATGCTCTGCTTGCACAATACAATACAAAATGGATTTCTAAAGCACTTTGTGGAGCTAACCTCAGATTGCTGAAACAGTTCTGCAAAATAAAACTGGAATTTGCCACAATATCTGTTAATTAAGAGCTCTTGACAGAAATACATTTTGTCTTACTGCGATTATAAAACAGATTCAGTTTGCAGTCTTGAGAGAGTTCCACAAATTAAGATGACTGTAAGCAAAGACTTAGCACCTTCCACTGTCATCAGGTTAATAGAGAACTTGTTTGGAGCTTCATTCAGATATCTGTTCTTATGAGTAACAAAACGCTGTCCTCATGGCAAATTCAGGAAGTCACAGGGAGTGTTTTGAAACTGATTGCAAAAGAAACGGGCAGCCAATGAAGACGTTTCAGCACCACAGTGATGTGCTCTGTTGATTTTGTGCAAATTAATAATCACCCTCCTGAATCCACGAGTAGCTGTGGTTTTGACCAGGCTGATTTAGGCTGTCTGCTCAATACTGAGTTGCAAAAGCTGACGCATGATAAAATGGAGACAAGCAGGAAAAAGAAGGAAAGTAAAGAAAAAAAGAAAGTGAAAAGCCATCTATAAGCTTAAGCTTAAGAAGATTAAATTATTTTACAGCTATTGGGGGAAAACATTGTATGTATGTGAATCGTGTACACTGTATCTTAGTGTACAGTTTTTCATCTGATAAACAAGGTTTACTTGCACAAATTGTTATACATAGACAGATTCGACCTGACATATGTTTTATTAATTGAAAAATATGAATTTCTTATAATTCTACTTCAATGAAACAAGCTGATTCTGTCGACACACCATATGTTACTCTGCTGTGTTTGTTTGACGAGCAGAAGAGAATTATGGCAAGAAGATTAAAAATATATAAAAAAGAAAGCCAATGGTTTAATACATGCAAGTATTATGCCTAAATACGTCCTTTAAATGTTTGTTATTCTATTCCTTGATGATGCAAATGTCGTGCAACTTCAGTGGTATTTTATATTGATATGACATGCAAAGACATTTATTTTCCATATAACATAGCATGACTGTATGGGTGTGGAGCACTGGTTGGTGAAGAAAATGTCAGCATTGCACCTCCATGTAAGAGTATTGGGCAATGTGCAATATAGGTTCACCGTATAGTCTTGCCTATAGTGTGGCCTCCCTTTAAATGCTGTTTGCACCATTAATCCTCATACGTCCAGAAAAAACATTCTGATTCAAGCTCTGTACTTTTCTGGTCACTGCTGTACAATTTTGATTAGAGGACAGACTAGGAAATTCTCCTGCAGATCCCATGCTAAGCAGCTGTCAGAAAAGTAAAGTCTCCAGTGATATAAAGAGGGCCTCTGATTTGGCCTGTGATTCATTGCCTTGTCACACCTGCTCCTCTGCCGAAATGTGCTCAGATCTTCAATCAATTCATTTTCTTTCACAGTGGCACGTTTTGTAAAAATGTCACTTTTCCCCTGACATTTTCTAATAGCCCGCTGTTGAATGAAAAAAAAAAAAATATATATATACTCCTTTGTCTTCCTCTGCTGTATCAGGTTTACATTTATTGAATAGACTGCTTTGTAATGTATCATTGTAGATTGTATTAATGACATAGACATTTTTTTTGGCTCTGTATCTCAGATGTTTATCTGTGCAGTGATCCCAAGATGCTAAGGGAATTATGGTCGATACTGTCACGCCCTTATCCTTTCTGTACATCATTTGTTTTCTGGACACTTCTGGTGGGGCAATGTACTGTATATACTTCAATTGCCTTCCGTTTGCCAGGATGTGAAAAAAAAATGTGGCAAATGGTCTGTTTTAATCTGTAGCTTCACTGCATCATTCCTCAGGTGAGAAACTGTAAAATGGCTAAATTCAATGAGACAGGGAATCAGTTCATTAACATACAGAATCGCTCACCGACTGCTGATAGAAAAGATTGAGCCAATTCCCCGCTTTGCCTCCTCATTGAATCTTTCAGAGCATCTGACATTTTCCTTTTAAAGGGCAGCTTTAGGTGAGGCAAAGCTTAGTTGATATTTCAACCGCAATTGCAAGTTTTGTATTCCTGAGGTGTCTCTGTAATCTGAAATGGACACAGCAAGATGGTTTAAAGGTCATCTCACTGTCTCAAACAGGTAAACACAACCTCTTAACCTGACAATGCTTCTCTCTAGGACTGTATCACTCAAGACTAAGAGAAGCTACGGTCAGGCTGACATAAGGAATCCAAACTACAAAATGTCCGGCGCCAGAGCTTTAATTTGTTGTGCTAATTGTGTGACCCCATGGAGGCCGGGACATAGCATCTATGGATCTCAGGAACGGAGTTTAGGAAGCACAGGGGCACAGGATGCACTTTTATTTCAAGCATGACCAAAACAAAAGATATGCAAAAAACAAACCAAAACGTAATTCTTCTTCAAGCCTACACTAACACACAACAGATCCCTAACTACACGAATAACTAATAAAAGATGAACACACAACCATTCCAAATCCTTAATCTGTATTCCAAGTTAAAGTGCATTTACTGTGACTTAATTTACAGAAACGGCCTTCAGTCTTACGGGCTTCAGAGTACTGTTGTGTAAGCAAACCCTGAAGAACAAATGTTTTAAGTTTAACTATCCTGAATGTCCCGACAGTTAAATGGTAAATTCCAACTGGGACTAACAGTTCTGTAACCAGAAGCTCACTGTGCTGTAGTAACCCTTGTGCAACGAGAGAGGCAGCTCTTGAAGATTTTCTTATTGGGATTCAAGATCCAATCTGCCCTCAACATCGTGGCAGATTCTGGAAATGTGACTTGAAATATGTGTCCATAGGGGACATCATATTCACTAGTCTCTCCCTCAGGTGATCTGGGAGGGTGCATTTCTCTACACTAGAAAGCAGACAGTCTGGCTGGTTGATATGGCCTTCCTTTGAAGTGTCCCTTTGTGTATAGGTTCAGTTATTACTGCATTGTTATGATTGTTCGTTTTTCTTAGACTGTAATATATTGCTTTTTGCGATAAGGTGGGAAATTATTCATTTTCTATTTCTTGAGTGGTTTATCCCATCAATATAAGTCACCAGTTTGGGATGATCTTGCACCTCCAGGTGTTGTATGACGGGGTTTGATTAGCTCTGAGAAGTTGTTAAGCATTGAACAACGTAACATTGCAAAAGAGTTTTAAGAGATGCACTACAGTATAATTTGTTTCTTCTCTCTTCCATGCCTGCACCTGGGACACCACAAACACTTTGATTTGTACATTCAATAAATGTATATGCTTTCCTCCCTGTATACCCAATTTGATGTGATTAGTGTTATTATTTTTCTGTGTGATAATCTCCTAGCGCATGCTTGCTAATTAAGTGTTAGATTGAGTTTTTGAAACACACTCAGTTACACATTCAGTTACTATTATGACAAGGAGAGGGAAGGGGGAAACAAACTTTCTTAATGCAAGTTCTCAGTGTGCACAGTAATATATATGTATCAATTTAATATGTGATATGATAGTATTGTTACAATGATGATTCCATTACAGGTGACACCAAAACCTTTTAAAACTATCTTTGTCTCTATCTATTGAATGAAATAATCACTCACTACATGGTTGGTTAATTTAATAAATTCATAGGTGAGATGGAAAAGGTAAACTCACTTTCAGAAAAGCATACAAACGCACTCAAAATAGTATCTGAAAGTGGTCCAAAAATAAATTGAAACCTCCCACTAACATATTTTGGAATCAATTCAGTCAACATCTTAGGCTAATTCAATATTTTTCTACCAAAATCCTTGTTAATTGTTCAGGTTATACTGCAACTGTATGTATGTACAGTGAGGGGAAAAAAGTATTTGATCCCCTGCTGATTTTGTACGTTTGCCCACTGACAAAGAAATGATCAGTCTATAATTTTAATGGTAGGTGTATTTTAATAGTGAGAGAGAAAAAAATCCAGAAAAATGCATTTCAAAAAAGTTATACATTGATTTGCATGTTAATGAGGGAAATAAGTATTTGATCCCCTATCAATCAGCAAGATTTCTGGCTCCCAGGTGTCTTTTATACAGGTAACGAACTGAGATTAGGAGCACTCTCTTAAAGGGACTGCTCCTAATCTCAGCTCATTACCTGTATAAAAGACACCCGTCCACAGAAGCAATCAATCAATCAGATTCCAAACTCTCTACCATGGCCAAGACCAAAGAGCTGTCCAAGGATGTCAGGGACAAGACCGTAGACCAACACAAGGCTGGAATGGGCTACAAGACCATCGCCAAGCAGCTTTGTGAGAAGGTGGCAACAGTTGGTGCGATTATTCGCAAATGGAAGAAACACAAAATAACTGTCAGTCTCCCTCGGTCTGGGGCTCCATGCAAGATCTCACCTCGTGGAGTTTCAATGATCATGAGAACGGTGAGGAATCAGCCCAGAACTACACGGCAGGATCTTGTTAATGATCCCAAGGCAGCTGGGACCATAGTCGCCAAGAAAACAATTGGTAACACACTACGCCGTGAAGGACTGAAATCCTGCAGCGCCCGCAAGGTCCCCCTGCTCAAGAAAGCACATGTACAGGCCCGTCTGAAGTTTGACAATGAACATCTGAATGATTCAGAGGAGAACTGGGTGAAAGTGTTGTGGTCAGATGAGACCAAAATCGAGCTCTTTGGCATCAACTCAACTCGCCGTGTTTGGAGGAGGAGGAATGACCCCAAGAGCACCATCCCCACCGTCAAACATGGAGGTGGAAACATTATGCTTTGGGGGCGTCTTTCTGCTAAGGGGACAGGACAACTGCACCGCATCAAAGGGACGATGGACAGGGCCATGTACCGTCAAATCTTGGGTGAGAACCTCCTTCCCTCAGCCAGGGCATTGAAAATGGGTCGTGGATGGGTATTCCAGCATGACAATGACCCAAAACACACAGCCAAGGCAACAAAGGAGTGGCTCAAGAAGAAGCACATTAAGGTCCTGGAGTGGCCTAGCCAGTCTCCAGACCTTAATCCCATAGAAAATCTGTGGAGGGAGCTGAAGGTTCGAGTTGCCAAACGTCAGCCTCGAAACCTTAATGACTTGGAGAGGATCTGCAAAGAGGAGTGGGACAAAATCCCTCCTGAGATGTGTGCAAACCTGGTGGCCAACTACAAGAAACATCTGACCTCTGTGATTGCCAACAAGGGTTTTGCCACCAAGTACTAAGTCGAAGGGGTCAAATACTTATTTCCCTCATTAACATGCAAATTAATTGATAACTTTTTTGAAAATTATAGACTGATCATTTCTTTGTCAGTGGGCAAACGTACAAAATCAGCAGGGGATCAAATACTTTTTCCCACTCACTGTACATGCATTTGATTCCCTTGATTCAGCAAGACTACTGGCCAGCAGATTAACATTATTGTGGGATTTATTAAAAGATACAGAAATCTATTCTAATCTGAATTTGCAGATCACCATTCATAGCATGCGTTTATCGGTTTAACTGTTTCATATATTTTTTTTATATCTTTACCAAATCTCTTAATTGTGTGACTGAAAGATAAAAACAAACTCAAACAAGACAAACTTACTCGGTACTTAATGTAGTTTTTCCTTTCTAGATCCTTTTTCCTTTAATGGACATACCTGTAGGTGCTGGGGTTCCAGTTTTAGATTTGGTCAAAGTTTGATTTAATCTGCACCTGTATTTTATTATTAGATTTGAGTTTGAGTCCTATTCAAATATAGATTGGGGAAAACTTTTCACATTATTTTGAAGTGATGCACACACACACACACACTCTAATCCACATTTTTGTCCGTCTGTATAGATGACTGGATTGATTGCCAGTCAAAGCCCTTTTTTTCTCTCCACCAATTTGTATTTAAGCAGAAGTGTGTATCAGTGTCCAACTGAGTTTTAGGCATTTTAATTGCATCTCTATAAACAACAGCTTGACATCTCGATTACTTATCATAGTCTTTCCCTCAACAATGTTTACTCATGAGTTACACCACCTAAAGTCCATTAATGCTGTTTGATCCTAGTGAGGAATACACCAGTGCATCATTCTTTGTCACAGACAACTGCAAATTGTTTTGAATCTTCCAAATTCCCTAAATATTTTTATGTTGTACAATTTGCCCATTGTATTATTGTGTGCTCCACATATCCCGATGCCAAAGTCCCAAATCAGGAATGTATTTTTTTTTTTTCAACATATCCTTGTCTAAAATGGCCCAAAGTAAAGAGAGAAACCATGAATAGAGCAGGCAGGTCCAAGAAGCCTAAGAAAAAAAATGAATAAAGTCTATACAATCTTTTTATGCCAATATGCCCACAAGGGAAGAAAACCGAGCGATTCTCTCTGCCGCTGGCTCGGCTGTTATCGTTCCTTCTCCAGTGATAGTGAAATTGCACTGGAGCCTGGACGCCACCGTATGCATGCGCTTTATGGGATATCAGCAAAAAGATGATATGACAATGCAATTTAATTTTCTTTTTCTTTCTTATCAGTCGACTGTCGGTTGTTTGTTGTTTTTTTTCACTGCTTTGTTTTATGTAAGTTATTACTTCAGATTTATGAGCTCATTATAATGAGGGATAGTGGTGCTTGAGGACAGAGCCAGGGTTTTTCAGAGCTCCTTAACTCGGCCTAACAAGTTGTCGGGCCTCCAGGGCACAGAAGAGTCAGACTGGACCCCTGGACACCGCGATGTATGGTGCAATTCCCTTTTCTACAAACCGCTCGGCAGATGGCTCAATTTGTCACAGGCTTTGATGTAAGAAACCACTTTCAGCTGAAAATTCTCCAAATGCTGATGTGGCTGACACCAGTATCTATTAAGGGATGCCCAATTAAGCTGTGCACGCGCTTATCCTATGTGAATATCAATCAGATTTCCTCTCAGTGAGCTGAAATTATGTTGTTTTTGATATGCTCTGTCTGCCCAATAAAGCATGCAGATCTGGATCTGGAAGCAAGTTTACTTTGTCAAGGAAGTTTGAGGTTTGCTAAAGACACTCTTCTTCATGGTCTAAACAGAATGATGCTATCACAGGTGTATCTGGACTATTTTACATGTTATATTTTACAGTATTTATTCATATTTTGAAACCGTGTCAAGGAAAACTGACGTGATTTTTGTATTTTAAATCCTGTGAAAAACATTATAATTAAAATAAAGGTAGAGCATTCCTCACCAATTCTAAAAGCTTATATTTTCCAATGAAGTCACCATCTGTGATAGGTGATTAATAAGGATTTTAGTGGGAAATAACAAACAAGCTAATTGTGATTGTTTCTTTTCTTTTTTTTTTTTAACGTGTGGAAATGGAATCTAGCAGACTGTGTAAACAGGGCAGGAATAATAATGAAACAGGAAGTGCAATAATTGTTCAACACCAGCTGTGGCATTTTTTGTAACAGCCATGCATAATGGGTATGAATTCCTTCTAGGAGATGTGGAAAATTTGAAAAATAGGGGACATATTGAAATCTGTGTTTGTGACACAACACTTACTGATGGTCATCTGTCAACAACGTTATTGTGAATATTTTTTATTTCTGCTGATCAATGCATTTGTTTAAATAAATGATCTAGTGACTGAACTTAGGTACTGAACATAACGTGACTGTAATACCCTTGACACCTAAAGATGGAAGTATTAATTTTCATTTCCCCCCACCCCCTCTGCAATTTTTCTCTTTCCTGGTAATTGTACGAATTTGGTGAAGTCGCCCATGAAGACAGGATTCGTGATGTTTAATGATGAGCCTGAAAAGGTGATTGCTCTCCCTTGTGTTCTCAGGAGCTTATAAATACTGTGTGTGTGGGAGGTGGCCTTTTGGCATTGTGGTTTGGACTCCTTTTTGAGTTGCTCAGACCAGCTGTCTCAAGTTGTGTCTGGGAAATTAGCTGGAGCAAGAGGTTGAATTAAATGCTACACGGCTACTATATATTGTTTATGATTAACTTTCCCCTAACTGGAGGGCTTTTGGTTTCACAGATAGTGGAGCTTTACTAAGTGGATCATACAAGGATGTATCAAGAACAGTGCAATTAATCCTGTGTGCAGAGGGATGAGCGGCGAGGGAAGAGAAACCCACCCTGGGGCAAATTTTAGTTAAAGATATAATTGATTCCCAATGAATAGTGCACTAAATGAGAAATGAAAAACATAACTTCAGATACCAGCTTTATCCTTGTAGCACTCTGATGTCAGTGCTAATGAAAGACTGAAAAGCTGATACCCAATTTAGGATATGGCAATAAATTCTGGTTCTCTCTCGAGCTAAAGCTTCACATTCTTGCGAAACACTTTAAATAAACACAATTTATAACAACCTCGGGCAAAATTAAAACAGTATTTGGTGTGACTAGAAGTCGGTTCAGAGAAATAATTTCCCAAGTGGTAAAGCAATTTAAAAAATATGTTTGGGAAGCTGTCAAAACTAAGGAAACTGTTGTCTTGCCATAATTAAAGCCTAAACTGTTTATGTAGCGATTTAAGCAATACTTGGTAATGCCATTCTTTAGGCATATGTTATTATCTTTCTGAAACAAGTTTTTGTCTGTTTTAATTTTGTGTAATTTATGTAAAGAACATTATTTTGATGAAATGGTCAGATCACAAAATCATATGCAAAAACTGATATTTAATGGTGAAAAACATTTAACTGAATGGAACTATTTAACACAAACTTAAGTCAAAACAGAGCTTCTGTGAAATGTTTTGGCACTTTTATGTTTTTCAAATGCTAAAAATGTTTTGTAATGAAACATTTGTGAAAATAGTAAATGCTGACATACTTTTACAGCTGTGTCTATAACTTCCTAGGAAAAAGGTTTTGTACAGAGAAAACTCAAGAGGTAGAGAGAGAAATCTGTGTGTCTTTTATTAACCTTCCTTTTACTTAAGCTGGAGAGATTTGTTTTTGGTGTTCACTCCACTCTTTGATAACTCAATACCTTCCCAGGCACTTTAAACCATTTTGTTTGTCTTGACAACATTTGCAGTATCCAGAGATTGTTTACAGAGGGCCATTACTTACATCATTCAGTAGCTATTATTGTGTTCCCAAAGAAACCGTCAAATAAATACAATCAGGATGCTCAGATGATATCTAAAAAGTCCCTGATTCTTTCTCTTTTATTTAAAGGGAGCTCACAGTGCTGTAGCTGTAGTTGTACCCCTAGTTTGCTGCCGATTGTTTAATTCCATCAACAAATAGTATGTATGCATCTTTCAGGCTTATTACACTTAGTGGAAATACTCAAAACACATTTTTCATGGCCAGCTAGTATTTCAGTTGTAGAAAATGTAGCATGCTCATCTGGTAGGGTTGGTCAAGTTAAATTGAACATTTCAGATGCAGATATCCCAGCGTCACGGGCCTGGAGTGTTTATTGAAACACAGCTGCTGTCAGACGTAGTTATGAATTAACAGACCTTTAGATTATTTCACTTTCCATTGAGAATAGGTGAAGTATTCAGGCCCAAACATCCCTTATTTATATGTTTGTAAGTATTTATTGATGTAATTATTTGGGCATTTAGGTATTTATTAATTCATTAAACAATGACCGGAAAGGTAAATACCTTATAATTTTTTTTTATCGTTTATAAAAAATAAAAAATAAATAGCTGTGCATCAATGTAAATGTCTGCCAATGGCCACTTATCAGCAACAGCTGGATACAGTGCATCAGAAAAATAACTATTTTATTTACGTAGCAAAACTAAAATATAAGGAAATGACCAGTGGTGAGGAGAAAACCACACACGTTCATGTTCTGTGGCTTGAGGCTTGATGTTCTTATGTTTATCTGTGCAATAACAATGGATGTCCTCCTATTCTGCAACCTCAAAGCATTCAAATGATCTATCCCTATAACTTGACTAGTCCTTGGCATAAACCATTCTGTTCAGTCACAAATTAACTTAATGAATGTAATAAATAAAAAATCTTGCCACTGTAAAATGGCTGAATGCCATAATTGCATGAAACAAGCTCCACTTGTGAGCCCATTAATAAGTAACTGACTTTAAATGAGTTAAAAGATCAGGAAAGCAGTTTGCAATGGGCCATTACAGTATGCCTTAGGGTCAAATAACTGTGCTGTGTCAATGACTAGATTTATGACTCCATTTTAATTTTTTATATAAAAAAACTATAATTGAAATGCATGTCCAGCTATAAAGTATTGACGTGTACCTTCATATATTTAAATTAGAAATTGCACAGGCCATTTGTATCCTGCAATTAAATTGGCCCTGGAAATCCTTTACAAATCCTCATTATACATATAAAAATAATGTAATTTGTGATTGTAAATGTTACTGATCTTCCATGGTTTCAGCTTTTTTTATTTTCTTTTTTCATGCTCTTTTTTTCCTTATGTAAATATTAAAGAAATATGAGGTCCAATGAAGTCTCTAATGACCAAATTACTTACAATACAAACTGTTAAGAGCCATTTCATAGGGGACATCTCAAGGGCTCCAGCCTTGTGTTAAGACATTATTCAGCTAATCAAAGATGTCAAAAGCTTAGATAAATGGGATATCTAGTGTTAATATAAATAGTTGGCCAGTTCTCTAACATTGTTGCTCTTTTATACACACAGAGCATTTAATCATGCACCGATGAAACCATTTACAGCAAAATTAAAACAAATCTACTGTACATTGAAGAAGACTCCAATCATATTCTGTGAAATGAAAGCCATATTCTTGAAAAGATACCACGTTCCTAGATTCTGCTCATTGGCCCATCGGGATTGCTAATGGACTCTGAATATAACATCTAAGGGAGCTTGGCTGTGGGACAGCAAGGACCTGGGATATAGTGTATGGGTTGTGTGTACAAACATGGTGATTTTCACAACACAACATTATTCAGTTGAATCTTATATCTGGTAAAAAGATCTCTATTTGTGTTTATTTAGGTTTTATAAAGCATTTGCAATTTAAAGCAGTAAGTACTTAAATCATTTTATTTTTACCCAACAATAAATGTTATATTTAAAAAAAAAGTTTGAATTATTATTACCATTGTTATTAATGGTAGCATTGTTTAAATATGGTATTCAGACTTTCAATAGCTTCTCTCTTTTATTTTGTTCTCAAATCTTACTTCAAATGTGATTGGTGTATCCGGTTTTAAAACCCAACATGTCCCACTTCACTGTCACTCCCACACGACCATGTAATTATTCTAATACATGTTTTCTAACGATTGCCTGTTTGTTTTGTTCAATGTTGTGGCTGATGAGTTATTGATTGCTGGCCCTGCTGCTGCACCCAATGAAAGCCAAAAACACAACACAACACATTTCATTGGAACGTAACAGTGTTTCACTGAGGAGCTTTAATTAAGAAACGAAACACACAGTCACACACATTTACTTGGTTATAACCATTTATTTAATTTGTTTATTATAGATTTTAATATTGCTTATTATCACTTGAAGTAGAAACCTATAAGAATACAAGTTATGATACAACTTTTTGTGTTATTACATTTGGATTCAGATTAGCTTTATCACTATGATCTTTCTTTATTTGATCCAAATTGTTGCCATTAAATTAAAAATATATTGAGAAGAGAACTTTAGGTCTGTATTTTGAACCAAATAGTCTTATTTGGAGCCTAAGAGTAAAACAGTAATGTTTAATAAGTTAATTTTACTTTTTTGTAAATGTTTTCATATAGGCCTACTTTTTCTCCTGTACTTGGTGCTGCAATTTCATATCACTTCTCTGAAGTGTTACCTTGTTCATCAAAGGTGAAAATGATTTTTTTTTTTTCAGATTTAGATATGCTAACAGGTTTTAGCCATGAAAAACAGACTGAGAAATTAATTATGTTATGCAAATGGCGGAAAGTTACTAACTAAAGAGAAATTACTGTATAAATCAGGCACATCATTTTTCCCTTTGTTTTCCATTTTTCTTAAGATTGGTGCTGATCTTGTTAAAATATATTTTTAAACCATGGAAGAAGGTATATTTTACACTAATGATGCTTGGCAAATTGAGAGATTGGTTTGTCATGCTCTGAATGTTCATGCTTTCAGGCTTTCATAGATAAAATTATCTATAGTTATATGGCAGTCTGTTCCCCTGGTCACACAAGGAACAATGTACAATTGTAGAATTTTTATTTTTTATTTTTTATTGGATACAACCTATTTTTCATAAACATGTCATTTAAAAAAATTGTGCAATATTGAATGACAGGAATGACTATCTTGCAAACTTGACTCTGAGAAGATTCTGTAGCAGGACTTCATTGTGGTGCGGCTGAACATAATTCTTCGTCATGGTTCATGCTCAGAGCAGAACCCAGAAACCATCCATTACTGTAATCCTCCAATAGTGAACAGTGATCACTGCAGTTTCTTTCACATTATCTCAATTCATTGCCTCCTTGGTTCACTTCTTCATCAATAAAGTAGAAATAAAGGCACAAACAATTCATTTGTTCACATCCTGTACAGCACTTTGACTTACATTCATTTAGCACAGAAAACATTATACTATATAAGGAGCAAATCCATACGGAACAAATAAGTAGTGGAATAAATGTATGATTCTTATATTTGTAATGTCCCCAAATTTGGCCCTTTTTCTGTATTTCAGATATATGGAATATTTGTAATCTATTTTAGCCTGTAATGCACATATTCATTTTGCATGTTGAAAGTACATTGTAGAAATTAACCTCACCATAGATTTTCAATCTGTAAAATAATTGTATGGATTACAGACTATAAACTATATTTAAATATATATCCCATATATTAAAAACATGCAAAAGGGACAGTTTTGGCATGAGGAAAATATAAGGTTTACACATTTCTACCCTATATTAAATATATATTTGTTCTGAGTGGGAAGACTACCCTTGAATGTAGTATGGCAGTTTTCCTTTTCAACAAAAATACCCTATGTTTTGTGTACTTAATGTTCTTAGTTGGACTTGACACTGGGGTTTGTTTCACTTTGCATGCCTAAATTCAGGGAAATTACTACATTCTGGGAATATGTCTCCTTAAACAGGTTTCAGATGTAATGTTTTAGTTTTAGGGGAAGAAATGTTTATGCTTATTAGTCCACAGAAATGGTTAACTGATTGTAATGTATTTCTACAGATCCCCACACAGTAGTTAAGCTGAGCAAATAAAAAAATTCCATTGAATGAATGAAGAAACAAAATTTACAATCAGCAGGGGCAAAATCTTACCAATTCTAGTACTCTTATTGTAATAATCACAGTCTAATTTTGCGCTCGTTTCTTCAGGCTGACAGATTGTCATCTTGTACTAAGCTAAGCATTGAAGGCTTTCAAACATTTCTGCAATGTATATGTTTAATTCATTCAGAGTGCATGAAAAGGCATTTTCAGATTGCCAGCTTTTAATCACGGCAGTCTGACAGTCTGCATTTTAAAGGGGTTCTTGTGTGCTGCCTGGGTGAAGATGATTGGTGTTGATGGCTTAAACTTCCAAGGTAAGTGAGTCCATGAACTTTTATTATCTGCTTTTATTTATGTCACTTTCCCGTCTGGTTTGGCATCTTGATACTGGAGGCACAGTGAAGAAATTGTAGGGTGTCAGAAATTAAACAAAAGGAGTTTCTTTGAAGATGATACCTTATTAACAATCATCCCTGGTCAAATGAGAAGCTTGACTAGATTGATTTATTTGAATTTGCATGTTTTTACCCTACTCTTTTCTTATTATCAAGGATAAAACACCTATATTACTACTTTATTAGATGACATTTAAGATGCATTTTCTCTGACAAAAGAACTGTATTATACACAGGTCTGAATATTGGAATATTCATCCTCATTTCAAATGTTTAATTGACAATTATAAACTCCTTCATTTTGAGCTTTACATCTTTTATAATCATTAAAATATGAAGCTTGGCAAAGTTCTACATCTGTGACATGTGAATTGCGTGTGAATTACTTTTGCAGTTGTACAATTAAATCTTCCATTGATTTTCATAAACTAGTACAATCCATGAAGATCTGCATTTGTAATTGGTTAATGGTGTGATTGGATTAATCACGGGCACTACAGCAGCACTGTGAACTATGGAAGATTAATGGACTTGGCATGAGGAAAAAGCCCTTTTTATTAAGGGTTCTTCTACACAAAATTATCCCGTATTTCAATTAATTGAAAAGCCCAATATACCTTAGTTAGCCGTCTTGTAAAGTCTATTTATCTTAACCTAGAATTTTCACTTATTTCTTTTCCTTTGCCTTTTTCTGCACTCATGCATCAAGTCAATGTGCTGTGACTCGCTCTGCCAGAGTGGAATGAAAGGTCAAGGTTTTCAATCTCACGCTGCCCACAGGGACGCTCCTGTGCAACACCTCACTGGCTCCAAAATGGAATTCTGGTTACCGAATCTATCAAGGACAGGAATATTCTCATGTTCCTGTTTTCACACACACACACACACAAACACAAACAAGGAGATGCAAATGCCACGCTGTCAAAAAGCAGCAAATATTATTTTCATTAGTGTCCATTATATCCAAACAGCCTGCTTGTGATAATTTAATTTACACATTTCTTTCAATACTGATTTGCTTGGGAGCCTCTTGTTAGGATTAACATGGCATTAGTTTGGCAATGTCAGATAACGAGCAGAGCGTTTTTATAAGCCAGTTGTCCAGGAAGTCCCAGGAGGGAACTGCTTCCATGTTTCACGGACAGGCAATAGTTCATTTGCAAACATTAGTGTAGATTGTCCGTTTTAAGTGCTTCTCAATATGCATTTGGCCAGTTGTGTTGCGTGCTGTCGTCTGTGGTTCAGTCAATTTAAGCATTCCAAACTGAGAGTTAACGGATAGTAAATCTGACTGCCGTACTGAAAAGTGACAGGAAGAGACTAATATATATTCTGTGCCCCCTAGATATTTCTGTGAAGCTTGTTGCAGGAAGGTAAGTCACACTAAGAAAAGTGAAAAATGCATTTCTGTCCCAGCAAGGGTTTCATGCAGCCTTTCAAAATGGATTGTTGTATTGTTCTTTATTTTATAAGACTTAAAATACCTTACTGACATCTTGTTTGAGGTTTAGTTTTTTTGCATATTCCAAATCATGCTCTTTAAAAGTATAGGGTGCAGTTTTTTGATTTTGGTTATTTAATTTTATTGTTTTGTTAACCTAATGTTTTAAAACTTCATATCACCTTAATTGTGTGCTGATATATCATGGGGTTTGTCTCGGGAAGAGTGCTACAGGAGCTCATTGTGTATCCCACACAGACACTGTTGACAAAATGTGATGCAATGATGCACACCTGGCAAGCTTAAAATAAAACATTACTTTTTGCCAGGGAAGGGGTGGGCATTTTATATTTTAAGCCACCTGCCCAAATCTTGTCATGAAAGATTCTTGTAATTTACATTTTTTCATTTGTGATAGTTTTGCCATTTTGCTGGGAAATGTATTTGCTCAGTATTTAGCACATTGTTGTTTTTTTATATTTAAATGCAGCATTTTGCACCTATAACCGCAGCGTAACCAGTTTCAATAATGATTCAACATGAATTCGAGTGGAAGCTCCAAAGTAACAGAATGCCTTCTAAGATATCTTGTCCATTTAGTAGGTTGCCATCCTGTTGGCCATTCGGTTCAAGCTACAAGATGTTCCTGCAAAAGGAAACAATTAGAAACGTATTTGCAATATTGATGAGATTGAAGATCAAATGTGGGCTTCTGACTCAAGCACTGTTTTTGGAGACTTTCCCAATTTTGTGTCCTCACAGCACTTTTTACAGTCTTTTAACCCCTCAAGACTAAAAAAGCAATCTGGTCCCGGCAAAGTAGAATCCCCTGAAGGCTTGTGACTTGAATGATATGGCTTGGAGAGAAGGAAAAACAGAGTTCAATTATTGCCACCACACTGCAGATGCCTAGGTACATTACTTCAGATGATTCCTTTTGAACTGGAAGAAACTTGATGATGTGAAAGCAATTAAACTGTTACATTACCATATGCGTTTTACTGTGCCTGAAAAATACCTGCATTATGCACACGTTCTACAGATAAAAGTGTTGCCTTTCTGGGCATTTAAAATATTATTAGAGTATAAACTGCATATGATTTGGCAAATGCTGTCCACCTGGTATGGGTAAATAAATCAATTATTCCCCAAGCATCTGTTCTGTCTTTAAAATAAATAAATAAATGAGCAAATAGCCCACAAGCCTCTGGTGGGGCAGCTGCTGACGCCTCAACAGGCATAGATCGTATACTAGATCATCTATAAAAATGGGCGCATTCATTATTGCATCTCTAAGTCTAATGAAGATTTAAGATGCCATTATATGTAACATCATTTAAGCACTATAAAATATCTCTGGGTTTGATTGCTATTCTGTAACGTATAATTCAATCCTATGTTGCAAACAAGGAATGGGATAGACCAGGTGTGATGTAAAACACATTTTTAATAGCGTAATTCAATTTATTATTTAAGACAAGTTGTAGCTTTTAATTTCCCCAAGCTGTGGAATGGCATGTCCACTTTCTTACGAGGGTTAGATGCATAAGTATATAAATCCTCCTTAATGTGTGTAGCTTGTGCAGAGTCTTGTCCCGCCCCAGACTGAGAAATGCCCTTTTCTGTATTTGTCTCATGTCATGAAGTCCAGTCTCCCTGAATGGCAATTATCCCTTCAAAGTAGGTTCTCCGGAAACAAAAGGGCATTGCTCCACACTGTGAAATTATTACGTTGTCTGCTGTTCTATAATTCCCATTTTTTTTTTTTTTTGACAGTGTGTACACTTATGCATTTTTTCTTTTGTATAACGTCAGTCAGATACTCCACTGTAGGAGATCTGAGAGGCTGGAGAAGTGTTATCTGTCTGTCTGTCTGTCTGTCTGTTATAAAATAATTGGTGTAATCCTCTTTCAGTCCTTTTCCCTTCCTGAAATAAAGGAATGGAAATGTTAGGCTGTGTGTGATTCAGTCGGCGCTGTATTCTCAGAAGGTTCTGGTTTCTTGATCACGTATTGTACCGTGACAAACAGAATTTATAGTGTGAATGATTAGGTATATCTGCGGTGTAAGTCTACACTTTTCTTCTATTAAGCAGATCATATTGCAGACACCAAACCTCAGGAGCCTGGCAGATGGGCCCTTCTTGGAACATATCAATCACAAGTGTAATTGAATGAATAAATAGAATAAACAATACTCACCAGCGCCTGGTAAACGGTTCATGGCAACATAGTCCTTTTACATTATTAAGTCATCTCAGATTGTACTGGAAACACAATAGCCCTTTTAGCTGTTTATAAATATAATTAAGAATAGCATCAGCTTCCATTTGACGATATGCAGCCACACTCCAGTTGGGAAGACCACAAATGACTAATATTTATATTTTATTAATGTGTTTAATCTTTGATGGTATTCTTAATGTCGTCTTCATTTGAATCTACATAGATTTAAAAAAAACTTTTCAAACCCTGCAAAGAGACTACTACTAAGCTGAAACTGTATTTATTAAGGTGAAGTTTAGTTACTATCTTCTAAATAATGTAATAATATGTGGATTAGAGAGAGAGCTTCACCGGTTCTTGATGTATCTTTATTCCTTTCCACAGATGAAAAATCAGAAGTACCTCCTAAATCTGAACAAACAACTCGCGATGTCTGCCACTGCCCTCCAAGGCTCAGCCATCTGATCGACATACTGAAGAAAGACTTGTTATCTGGAAGGGTCTGACAGTGATGGGAAGGTATTGGCATCATTGCTCGTGGGCACATTGTTTGAAATAATGGAGATGGATTCTGAAGAGCATAACATACTATAGTCTGTACATGACATTATCTCTGCTCTGCTGATGGCCTGCTTTAAGGCAGCACCGCTTTCGTCTGAAACAATAAATGACATTCGACCGTAAGATCTTGTTATCTGAAAACCTGAAAAAATAATTGACCCTGGCAAAAGTCCACATAATCACCATCTGTCCTTGACACAATGTAATGTAATGTAATTATAAATTTGCTTAAAACACTACAACCATAACACACATTGCATACTTATACGTGGGGTCATGCCAATCACATTCCTAAAGATAACTAAAAAGGATTTATCTAGAAAGATTTTGAGAGATTGCGGAGGTAATTTCTCGAGAATAACTTTGTTTTTCAACAAAGATAAATACTAAGAAACGGAGATACGCTTTGCATAATGAGAATGTGACGACTGGGCTTGATGTAGATTTTCTACGGTGAAACAGATATTATAATAATCAACATTGGTATATATTAAATGAGTCATAGTAATCATTAAAAAAAGACAGAGCATCCTCTCAGTTCTGTTTAAACATTTGTAATTTAGCCATTTTTTATGCTGTCTGAAATGTTCCGCCTAATTAGTCTTAACTTCCTGTAATACACACACTGTATATGCCCATTTGGAAGATGCATCTCAGTCAAGGCCCTCTGTGGTTTATGGCTGTGAGTAATAGTTTATAAGTTACTGGTGATGTACTGTCATTCACTGCAGTCCCTGTTTATTAAAACTGAACACTCACTTAAGTTACCTTTCTGAGGGAGTGGAGGGATACCTCATTAGATAGTGGAAACGATATTTATCCTTAACATGCATTTGATATATTAAGCATTTGAAGGTAATGGAAATGTCCAGTCTGTGAGGAGCCTTTCTTACGTTTGAGTAGGTTTTTATGCACTCCCTGACATGTTAGACCTGTACTAATGTATGTTACACTATCGTTTTTTCGCATGTCTCCTAGTTTAGCTAAGAGATGCATTGATTGTTTACGTGGTTACTTCTTTAGCTAAGTTAGCTATATTTTGCACCTGTATTGTAGTAACGACAGCGACTGTTTGTTAGTAAATTAGCAATTGACTTAACGAGATTTGTCCTTAGATTGACTCTGTTTCTGTAAACCAGAAGCGGTTACATTTGTAGGCTGTTATTTAGTATTGTTGCGAGCTATTGTTCAGTGTAACTGCGTGTGTCTGGCACGGTCTTTATCTGTATTCAGATTCAAAGCGGCCATTAATTGTGCTATTAGCACTCCTGCCCGGGAGGAATTGTGCCATCCCAACAGCCTTGTGTCATTCAACACAACGCAGGTGTGTACTGTCCTAATTAGCTACAGGTGGAGTATTTAACATCCCCCAGGTCCTCTGCGCCAGCAGCCTCAGTGCCCCCCTTCCGAAGGGCCACGCTTACAAAGGGCAGGGACTCTCTAGCTGCGGGACTCCAGCGAGGAGACGCCACACAGCAACAGCAAGAAGCCATGACAATCTCTCTGATTCCCGTCCTGCTCTCTCCTTCCTCTCTGCGTGCACCTGCATGCCATTTCCTCCCTAATCCCTCTAACTTCATCTCCCTGCCTCTCCCCTCCTCCTCCCTCCCCTCTATTCCCCTCTCTGGAGGCCTGTGGAACTGCCACTCAGCTTCCAACAAGGCTGACTTCATCTCGTCCTTTGCCTCCCACCACATTCTGGACTTCCTCGCTCTCACCGAGACATGGATCTCCCCTGAGAACTCAACCACCCCTGCTGCCCTGTCCTCTCTGTTTGTCCTGTCCCACTCCCACTCACCCTCTCCCTTCTCACCTCCTCCAAGCATCTGCCCCTGATCTCCCCTTCATCTCCTCCCTCCTCAACTCCTCCCTCCTCTCTGGCTGTTTCCCCTCTGCATTTAAACAAGCTGCTGTATCCCACTCCTCAAGAAATCTACCCTTGACCCCACCTCTTCACAGAACTACCGCCCCGTCTCCCTTCTCCCCTTCCTCTCAAAGACCCTTGAGCGTGCTGTCCACCATAAGCTCTGTGCATTTCTTTCCCATCACTCACTCCTGGATCTTCTGCAATCCAGCTTCCGCATAGCTCACTCCACTGAGACTGCTCTCACCTGGTTCTCCTCCTACCTCAGTGACCGGACCTATCAAGTGACACGGCGAGGTTCCTCATCCACCCACAAACCTCTCCTCACAGGCGTACCCCAAGGCTCTGTCCTGGGCTTCCTCCTCTTCTCTCGCTACACTCGCTCCCTGGGCCCCCTCATTGCATCCCTTGGTTTCTCCTACCACTTCTATGCAGATGATTCCCAGATCTTCCTGTCTTTTCCCTCTTCTGACCCTCTCATCCCCTCTAGCATCTCTTCCTGCTTGTCTGCTATCTCTGCCTGGATGCACTCACACCACCTCAAGCTCAACCTCTCCAAATTAGACCTCCTCTTTTTTCCCCAATCTTCCTCACCTTCTGCTGATCTCTCCATCTGAATCCCCTTGGAATCCACGACACTCTCCCTCTTCTTCTGCTAGGACTCTAGGAGTCACCCTTGATCCTGTGCTCTCCTACACTCAGCCTGCCTGCATCCACTACCCGCCGCTCCTGCTCATCCAGAACTCTGCGGCTCGTCTGGTATTCTCTCTGCCCCGATTCGCACACGCTACTCCACTGCTCCGCTCCCTCCACTGGCTACCGATACCGGCACGCATTCAGTTCAAGACATTGACTCTCACCTACCTCTGTCTCAATCACACTGCACCAAGCTACTTTCAGTCACTTGTCTCTCCATACATCCCCTCCAGACCACTGCACTCCTCCAGTGCCAGAAGACTAACTCTGCCTCCTCTCCACTCTCCTTCCTCCAGAGCCGCTCCTTCTCATCCCTGACCCACTAAGTGGTGGAATGACCTTCTCACTGAAGTCAAAATAGCAGACTGTTTGACCTCCTTCCAGCGCTTACTCAAGACACATCTTTTCAGACAGTACTTATAATTTAGTCCTTTACTCTTCTGTAAGATTGCACTTCTACAACGTTTTATCATACTACTTGCCTTGCGTTACTAGTACTCGTATTGTTATTTTAATTTCCCCTTTGCTTCCTTTCCCTTGGCCCTTGACTGTGACCTAACATCTTGTCCACACTTAGCTTTTACTATCCAGGATGTAAGACCTCATTTATTGTATTCACTTGTGTAAATTGGACTTTGTAAAATGTATTATGTTTTGAATCGCTTTGTATAATGTAAATTTGAATTTGTAATGTTTGATGCCATGAACTGAACTCTATTCTTGCACTTTGTATTGCGCTGATGTTTTGTAAGTCGCCCTGGATAAAGGTGTCTGCCAAGAAATTATTATTATTATTATTATTATTATTAACTACCAGCTATAGGCCATACAGAGGCTGGAGTAAGTCGACAGGTTAAAAGGTAAAGTGTAGCATCAGAAACCATTCAGATGGCAACTTCTATGCCTAGTTTTTGGACAGACAGGTGATCTTTCCAAAGCTTGGCACTGGTTTACTAATCTTTCGATTAGTAAACTAATACATTGTCCTACCACATAGATAACACCATATAAGATATTTTTGTATTTATTTATTTTTTATTATTCTTATTATTTTTTCACAATGAGTGCTAATCCAAATACATCACTGGTGAGTTCAGTATCATTGTAAACCATGAGGTAAAGAAAACTGGTAGATATGGGTTTAGTGGCAGGAAAAGGAATAGGAAAATATACAAAAACATACAGTTAAAGAAAACTACAGATTTCTGTTCAAATAAATCAAACAAAACAAGACATCTTGAGACATTTGTAGAGATCATGTGCTTCATATTAAACAACAGTTTTTCTTTCAGGTTGAAACATCTAGCACGATATGCATTTTTCTATGTGGGGGAAAAAAAAAATCCTTCAGATATTCAGATTCAATATTCATATGTAAAAATGGACAGTAAAAAAAATACCAATAAGGAAAAACAAGAGAACTTTGGAGTAAAGTGTTGAAAGATCAGTTCCTCTCCAGACTGTACAGCGAGACCCAAGGAGGGACATGACCCGAGCTGTTCCTTGGTCCGGCCTTTCTCATGATCAATTGCTCTCTTGGGCAGAATGTACTGTATGAATCGATTCACCATCCAGTCTTCATAGACGAGTTATAAAGCAGAGAAAACACTGTCTTTTACGTGCAACAGTTATTGCCATTATCATGAAAATGGGTTGCATAGAGATTACCCAGCACAAAGACAGCTAAATGCTTAAAAAAATATCATAATTATACACAGCTGTTACTGACGGTCCTTTTATCATCTCAGAATTATGATTGAATTTGACCTTTTGCCCCCTGCCACCTTCGTGTGTGTTTGTTTTAAATAAAGTGCCGTACCGATTAAGATAAAATGACGTGCAAGTAAAAGGGGATGTTTTTTTTCTCTCTAGGTAAAAAGTATTGCTCTACAATGGTCTTCAGCTGTGTGGGAAGGGAGAGAGCAGGGAAATGAGAAGACGGCCAGCAATAATCTCCATGTGAGTTCAATCCAAGACACTCAAATATCTGCCTGCCTAAAATAGTTTCGGAAGGTATGGGTGACGCAATCTGTGGGTTCAACGATACAAGACTGTGCTAAACAATACAAATGACCCTGACATGATATTCCTCAAGCAGCACGTGTTTGAGGGAGGAGTCACAATGTCCCATCCATGCTAAAGCAGTGCTGTGTTTCAGTCAACTCCTTTAGTATAACTGGGTTAATCCTATAATATGCGTAGTTACGGAGTAGACAAATGTTGTGAAGTGGTTTTGGGAAGTTCACTTGTCGAGAGCTGCCGCCTAAGGTGGGCACTGAGATAAGAGTCCTACGAGTGCTGTCCCTGAATAGTCATACTTGACTGATTTTAAAGGAATCAAAATCGTAATGTAGCTGCTGTGCATAACCAATTTATGTTCAACTTTTTTTGATTTTTTTTTTTTTTTTTTTTTTACAAATTGTTTCGTCATAGACAAACCAACAAACAGGAAACATAATTATATCTGTACATTTAAATTTCAAAGGTGTTCTAAACAAGAACAATATATCTACAACAGTGACTCTACTGCCTATCACACCAACAATGATTAGGACTGCCTGTTTTCTCTTTGTTCTGGCAATAGGGGGAATATTGAATGTGAGAGAGCTTCCTATCACAGTGCACCAAAATATTTTTTAGCATCAACCTAACTTCACTTTTTTCCCTTCGTTGTATCTAATTTAATTGAAAGGGGATAACAAAATTGTCAGCTTAAACTGGGGCTGTTTTTCTCAGCACACATGCATACCATTTACTGAAACCAAACTAAGCAGCTGGTAATTTGTGGAGCTACAGCATTTTTTTTTTTCTATCTGGTACAAATGGATTCAAAATGAAATTACATACATACGTATAATTGATTTATAAACCGTTATTTTTGAATAAGACTTCTGTGAGAGAGTTTGGGGTGCTGTAAACTGAAATCATTGCACCTCTGACATTCACCCCAGTCTGTAACCAAAGATCAAAAGCTACAGCTCCTTTAAAACTTTTACAGGAGGTTGGCAGAAATTACTGTTTCAAATGAAAGCTTTGCAAGTATTAAAATATATATTCAAACTGTTACTGTAACTTTTCAATGTAACGATATTTGCTTATTGAACTGACTGTGTGCTTTCAGTGCAACAGTGGTCTAAGTAACATTGTTTACCTGCTTCACTTGGCGTTACTTCTGAAAATGTAAGAACCTTTCGATAATAGATTGTGAAATGGAGTAAGAAGCATAGCATAATATTTATTTCTGTAAAGGTTTGTGGATTCCATTTGTGGATAAAGGCCCTAAAGGCTTAATTTTGTGTTTAAATCAATCTCAAATGGTTCTGTATACATCCATTGGCCAAGACCAAAGCACAGAATAGGACTTTTTAAATATGCATTTGTCAGAAAAAAAATTATTAACAGGAAATTAAATAGTTACTAGTTTGTAGAGTAATTTGAAAAGCTCTAGGTCTCAAACAGTGATGTAATACTCATATTCAGGGAAAGGATTTCTACCTGATATAATTGGATACACCTGGGACATGTTTTCCATGTAATTATGCATCTTGCATGTAGTTAAGAGCACATTTTTTTTCAATTAATATCATGTGATTACATGGATCCTCAAACCTTATGATCTATAGTTCTGAGGCTTTACTCACAAATTCAAATTGAATATTTCAAAGAACAACATTCTCTTTAGCTACACATCTAGGTAAACCACTTGCTTTCTAAACCACTTCTATTTTCTGAGTAACAGCTTAAAACGTAATATGCCTGTACACGTGCGCCAAAATAGACAAAACCTTTTGATTTCTGTATCGAGCCTCTTTGGTCAATTGTTTATTAGTGGGCCATCATCATACGAGAGCTTTGATGAATTAAGCATAATTGTTAATGCTAAATAAATGCATAAATAATATGCCTATGCAGCTGTAAATTATGATCAAAATCATTTTTAACTAATGCACAAGATTGTATGTTATTTTTGGCAAAGGATGCAGTGCTTGTCCTTTGTCCTTAGTTGATCAAACATCAGTTTACAGATTATTTAGCATACATGCTGGTGCAATGCAAGCTTTAAAAAGAAAAGTAAACTTCCTAGCATTTGCAGTAGCTTTGTGGTCTAACAACGTCCATAAGATTAAATACAGCATCACAAACTCACACTTAATTCAACCCAGTGATGTGTAACTTCAGCTCCTCTTTTCTCTGAATTTGTAGTGATAAGAACATGCTACATATTCAATCATGTTGAATGAACTTGTATGGGTAATGTATGTATATATATTTATTGTACCTTTTCTTAAGGGAAAATAAATATATATACATACGTTTCCTCACAAATGCTTTGGATGCTTTAGTACAAAGTACAAAAAACAAAAGTTTAGTCATAAGGCAGAAAGAGTTTCAATTTGATTATTCTCTGGAGGTGTGACAAGGAAAAGGTTCTACAGTTTGCTCCTCAATTAAATTGCCATTTTGCAGTTGCCTGTGGTCACTGTACACTATTCAAATGTCGTTATTATTTGTATTTACAAAACAGGATGTTAACAATGATGACATGAATACTGTTCCTCTTTAGAATAGCAACAATACTGGATACACAACCATCAATATGGTGTAGCTGCTTTCAAGGCTCTTGCAAGGTCAGGACAGAGTGTCCGCTACTCTGTGTGAGCTAAAAAAAAAAGGTTCTCTCAAACACCTTCTACTTTATACTCTCGCGTTTATCTTTGCCCTGAATTACTGTCCAATATGGTGCATGCTTGATAGCGTAGGTTTCTGTCCAGGCCACAGAAATGTGTTGACATGGTAAACTGAAAAAACAATGACCAGCTAATACCAGCAAATCAGCTGCTCTCTGTGGCAAGCTTTGGTTGTTGAATTGCGTTAGTCCAGGTATTGAATGGAAAGGTAAGTGTAACCTTCAAACATGAACAATGTGAATAGCGTGTAATAACACATTTAGAACAGCTGAACAGCGACATCTGTTTTCTGAATGACCTCGGTGTACTTCTCTGACTAACCACCTTGAAGAGCCGCCGTCCTCAGCTTTACACTGTCATTCAAGACTCGTTCCAGCAATCGATGCTGTCAGTAACACTGCTGAAGATGTCACCACAAAACTTCACATTATTAAGCAGCCAGGAAAAAAGAAAAGAAACAAACTAAAAACACAGCAGTGGTTTTAATCACGGCTTCTGTGTGTTTCTACTCAGGGACTAAACAAATGGAGCCAATTGAAAGAATCAGCAGCTGTCTAGCCTTCACAGACCACATCTGAAGAGAACAGACCTGGGATCTGACTTGAGATTACAGATACTGAATTGAAGACACAGGTAATGAACAGTGTTTCCTTTCATTTACTTCATACATTTAGTGGGAGTGATGGGTGTGTGGGGAAGATATTAGCTGATTGAAACAGTTCTGCTCTATAGTAACTGGACAATATTTCATATTTGCCTTGCTACAACATTGCAAACGGCGTTGTGACCAAAGATGATAGAATTGCAATAGTTTTTACAAATATTTCTCAAACGTTAGATGCCTTTGATCTTAACCATGCACACAGAGAGAGAAAGTAGATCAAACAAAATCAGTAGTATATTTAGCTGAATTTCAAATGGCACTAAATTCAATTGTTAAAATCCTAAATTATGTTTTACCTGGTTTTACAAAGTAGGTTAAAAAAAAAAAACTCTTTGGAAAGTATTTTTCTAGAAAAGGGAATCAATAGTCAGATCATAGATACAACAACAAGTATGAAGTCAAACTGTGCTGGTTCAGACAAAATAACTTCTGAAACGTACAAAAAACAAACAAACGCAGCAGACAGCATGTACGGCAACAATATCAGAAGGCCATGTTTTTTTTGTTTTTTGTTTTTTTAAAGAGGCTGAACACAAATATTGGCAGACAAAGACGTACTGTGACAAACTAAAGCACTGGTGTTCAACAAACATTTTAAAACAAACAAAAAAAATGTCTAAAAAAGTGAGCATTGTGCATAGTTCGTTTATTCCTCTTTACTTCTGTATGTTGATCTGCAGTGTTATAAGGAAGTGCAATAATGTATAACTTTCATTAGATTAGTGCACGGAGATCACTGTTGCACTGAAGGGTTCAGACACCCTCTCTGAGTAAAAAATATTTTAATTTGATTTTTTTTCTTCAATTACCATACAGTTATACCACTAGCTCAGTCCCAGGGTTGAGTCCATTTATGTTTTTTGCTTGAACTCTTTTTTGTTTGACTTTTTACTTCATACTTCCCCCACCCAGACCACTGTGTTCCCTCTCTTTATGTCTGAGACCTCGCAGTGCGGTGTGTTCTGTTTCCCATTTAAAATGAAGAGAGACTCTGCTGACGGCGTGACCAGGTATTGTCCAAACAACCCGCTGTTGATCACCACCCTGTTGCTACTGCTCCAGGGCCAGGACTGGGGTGGAATGGGGTCTTTGAGGTTCTTCAAAACCTCCCTCCTCCCGCTGGACAGCTCCGTGAAGAGCAGGTCTGTTTGTGACCTAGAGGTGGCGTATATGTAGTACTGGTTGGCTTCAGTGAAGGACGTCTGGAACACGACGTCAGAGATGTGCAAGCCTGTGTCAAAGTCCAGGGTCAACTGTAGCTCTCCTTGGAAGGTGAGGGTCTGAACTCGGATCATCCCGTTGACTTGGTCTGCAGTGACCACGTGGCGGCCGTCCGAGGAGACGTAGGGCTTCCCCGATATGTCCATGTTGCTGCCGATGACGGAATCAGTCACGCTGTCGATGATGAGCTGAGGGGGGGAGGTGGAGTTCCTGCCCTGGCACTGGATGAAGTAATAGCCCCCCAGGTGCGTGTAGGCCATGCTGACTGGGACACAGCTGTAGTTTTTCAAGCTGATGGTCTTGATACGGTGGAATGTTTCCAGATCGATTTTGTGCACCGCCTGTTCAGACTTGAGGAAGATGAATCCAAACCTGTCCAAAACAGAAACCAAGAAAATGAAAAAGATATTCTCCGCTGTTTGTTTTACGAAAGCCTTTTCGACCTCCCTTCAATGTTACTGAATGTTAAGTGAAATTAGCAAAATAATGACTTTGTTTTTATGCCCATGTGGACTTGATATAGAGACCAATGAGCAAGCAGAATATCTGGATTAATTGTAGTTTCTGGACAAGACCTTTGACGGCCAGGAAGGACATTCCTCTTCTCTTGCCTTACCTTATGTGTGTAATGATCAGGTTTGTTGGTGGAATGAAGAAGTTATCCACTCGTTCAAACTGTGTCTGCGTTGCGTGGTGCTCCTCTCCCCCACTTGCCTGAGATATAACCTGAAAATGACAAGAGTCCCAGTATTCATGAAAATCAAATGGATATAGAGGGAATAATAGAAACATTGTAATTGTATGTGTATTTGTTTTGATAATGAGGACATTGTACTTTTCTAACCATCCAAGACAATTATTTAATTTTAATATTAGTTAAAAAGAACTAATTTTCACCTGAATAGAATGGATTATGTCTGGTTAATTTCACTTCGGTGTGTTGCATTTTGTGGTCAGTCAGCTGAGCTTGGCCTTGACGTCAGCTGTTAATTGATTTCTTTATTTATTGGCATGTTTAATTGTGTATGCTATTTGTCTTTTTATATGTGAATTAATTCCACAATTCTGTCCCTGAAATTCTTAAAGCAGATCAAGGGTCTCGTCTCAATAGGGAGGGTTGAGGAGTCATTATTGGATGTTTGAAGGAATACATGCAAGAGAAAATGTTTTACATCTTTTCATATACAATGCATGCATTTTATCTTTTTCTCTCCACGATTAATTAAATCGATGGCTCTTGCACAGTGGGTTATCTATGCTTGGCTTTTTTTTTTCTCCCACCAGTCATGCCTGAACTCCCAGCCAAGGAAACCTATTAGGACTCCAGCATTCATTCCGCATGTTTCACATCACTCTCTGTGAACTATACTGAACTTCACCCTACAGCTGCTGGCATCGATGAGTATTCATATGCATCTTTGTCGAACAAAAGTATTGTTTATTCCAGGCATGGACCTAAAGATAACTCTGTACTTAATTGGCACTGTCCTTTATACCAGTTCAAGTTAGATGCTGTGATGGTTACACAAACAATGTTTTCGTAACATGACTAATGTGTTTAAACACGTATATATGACGAACGGGACACCCTGCTGACGTGGAGAGGGCCTTATTTGTGTGTCGTGGCAAAGGGAGTGCCCTCAGTGCCTCCAGGGAACTGACTTGGCAGAGGTGAACCTTCTAAATGGTTGAGCTGCCAAGGCAGAGCAAGAAGGTCGTCAGCCCCTTGAGAGCCAACACTGTGTTAAAGCTGGCAGACGTGCAGAGGGGGCAGCGACAATTGCCAGAACAGCAGCTGGCTTGTTTTCAAGTTTATATGGGGCAAATGGAAAAAATCAAACCAAGAAGCGCTGCACCGGCTGACTGACAGCAGAACTTTGTTTATTTTCACTTCTTTTTTTAACTGCTATTTGAATCTGAAATTAAACACTTCATTTGCCCCCCAGTGTGACTTCAGAAAGACTGACAGGCATGTGGAACAGAAACACATGGTTTATTTGTAGAAGAAAAACAAAAACAGGCCAGGAAGGATAGGGTTAAGGTGTTTGGGGTTGAAAAAATAAAAATGCACACTGACCGTTTGCTGAAGACAGATAATATTATCAGGTCAAAAATATTCCCTTCACCCCTGATGCATGACAGAATAATTCTCAGTGCCTAAAACCTAACAGCTAGAAGTCAGTGTAAAGCTAGCGTCACATTTAGTGAACTGGAGAGGGAAAAGAGAGATCTGTACACAGCCCCCTCTTCCACTCAAGGCTGGCTACTGAAAGTGAACTCCCATTCAGTTTACTGTGTGATCGATGTCAGGGCACTTTCCGTGTAGGGTTTTTCCAGACACCTAGTTAGAACCATTATCACTGTTGAACTACATGATGGCAATGGGTCACATATAATAACACTAATGTATTAACAGAGGAATGTTTTCCCAGGTTCACATGTTCATACCCTATAATAGCTGCCTATTTATTTCATGCTTTTTCCATTGTCAAATTTATATTTGTTTGGTGAGTCAATTACAGCACAAAGTCCCATTAGTATCTGTTCCACATGTCAGGGCTTCTCGTTTGAAACGGCTGCCAGCCACCTTGGAGTTGTCTAAATTAAAGAGCTCTGTGGCACCTGAGAACACTTTTAGCATCCAAGTGAAATTCAGGCCAGAACAACGAGGGTAACATTGTTCTTTTCACATTTGAATTTAAGATTATTGCTTAATGGCATTTAACATAGTTAAATTGCTAAATTAGATAAATAACATCAATACAACAGAACTGTAGAACAACTATTGATAATTCAGCACATAAGTCAACTAACCTCAATTAAGTCTGTATTGATGTTAGATGTACTGAAACAATTGACAGGAGATGTAAGCCAACAATAAGGACCCATAATGCCAGAGCATCTTTTCTAAAGAGCAAAATCAAGCACAGCCTCAATGCAAAACAGGATTTCGTGTGTTGTTTCTAATTAATCAACGATTACATTCAAGCGTTTGAAAAGGAACAGTGAGCTATGAAAATATAGTATTTGATATCTCACTCTTTAAACACAATTGTGCCTCTGGCAGAGAAAAATTCTCAATACTTAGGTCAATTACTTGCATGCCAAATGATAATGACATTGTCAAGCCATTTATTTCTGCTCTTCTCTATACGCCCCGCACTCCATTGTATACTTTCTTCCTGAAATTGCTTTAAAGCATTTCTGAGTGTTTAAAAGCTTTGCCATAACCATCCTTTACTGTTTGGGCTAAAATGTGTTTAAAAAGGTATGCAATGCTTATGCCAATCCATCTAGGCAAATGAATGGCTGTGATTACGCTTAAAATATAAAGCAGTTAGAAGAAGTGTGGGAAATGAATTGTATAAGTAGAGCATTAGCTGCACACCTTGCTTGCTCTGAGGCATGTGGTGTCACATGAAAGTGAGCACATTAGTTTGATGCAGTGAATAAAGCCTCCAAAAAATGTCGAAACACATTTTTTTGTTACATTGCGTATTTCTCTTACACTGCAATTGACAACGTTGCTCCTTAGAGACGTGGAAATCGTGCAATTAAGAGTTTTATAACTTTCTATAATTTTCAGCTTTTTAAAATTTGGAACACTGCATTAATAGTATGATAATTTCATGAAAAATACATTTTTGACAGAAAGCTCTCTGATACACGTTTCCTATTCCACAGTAAGCATGAGATACTTTTGTTGTGAGAGGAACGAAAGCCAATAGGTAACTTATTTCAGAAAGCGTACCCAGACTGACTCCAGGGAGAACACTTTACTGTAGTATTTACAGCTAAACTTTTATGAATACATTAAACTGAAACCCACAAAGTTTTTAGCTTTTCTGGTACAATTACACTGGCTGTCTTACCTGCAAGGTTGGATGGGATTTGTTTACATCTCCCCAGCTAAGCACCCACACTTGGTCGTGCGATTTGTCATAGTGCAGTTTCACGGGCACCGGATCCGTCTCCACAACCTTTACGACAAAAAGGCACAGAGGATTTCAACTCGAGGCAAAGAAATTGTAAACACAGGGAAATAACATAATCAATTACTTCCTCTCACAGACACAGCAGTGGAGCTGTCACACTTCCACTCATGCACGTCCACTGGCTGCGTATAGCAATAGGATGGCAATTTTTATTTCCAAGTGGTCAGATATTTGCAGACACCGCTAGAGTGTCAAGGCATATCATTGAAGAGGGAATAAAACTATGCTGTACGAGAACTTGCAGGTTGTTATTGCCTTGAGTGAATTCTCTAAGCATTACATCTCTGCTGCATAGGGTTACATTTATTAAATCTAAAAGAAATAGATTCTGATACACAGACCAGAGATAGCCTTCTACAAGTCACTTATTAGGAATAATACATTTGCACATCAAAGACAACATCAGTAGATTCAATGCATCAATTATGCTGAATAGGAGCAATTTAAAAAGTTTAATTCAAAAGTTGAAATAGTAGTTCCCTGTAACTTTCCTTTCTCTTTTTTCCTCCTGAGGATCTGGTTTGATCCTAATGGTCTCTTTCCCCTACAACCTCAATCTTAAAAAGGAAGAAAAGAAAATACTACAAGACGCAGAGCTAAAAACCTTTAAAGAAGGTTCAGGCTTCGTGTTCAGGCTCATCTCTCAGGGTTGAATGAGCCTGGAAGATGAATTAACCTCTTGCCACAAGATGTCCCAGCAAGGTCAGCAGGAAGACTTGTGGCAATTCAAAATGAAGTGTAAGAAAGGCGGGTAGTGTCATCTGCACTGCACTCACTGTGGACAAATAATGGGCTTCATTCACTCCTGTGTTACATTTCTGACCCTTTAAAGCTCCAGAGACGATCTCTCAAATTTTGGAGAAAATAAAAAGAAGATTAATACCTACTTGCACAACTTTCTGGGCCTGGGTGTCTATGATCAGCACTCTGTCCTGAACGGGCTGTGTGGCATAAATGTACTTGTCCCTGACGCTGACGGCAGTGGCCCAGACGCAGTGCTGCATTGCATCCCCATCGCCTTTGGGGCACATTTCTTCCTGGAGGAACAAAGGAGTTGCTTTAACTTGTGCAGGTTCAGGCAAAGGGTCATGATGAATTCACCTGTTTTCACACACAACCACATCCCCTGATGGAAGCCAAGCCAAGAGAAAAGAAAATGCTGTTTACAGCAGAAAAGGCTAACATGTCCCTTATTTGATTTCCATCGAACCCTAATAACATTACTGGGACTGGTGAAACGTGAAGCTCCTAGAAAAACAAATGCTTCTGTCACTTTAATTCTAATTGTTATGAAAGTGAAGAATGTTTTCTGGTACATTAGTGACACATTAAATTCCCATTAAAGGAAAATACTGAGCTAAATCTTTGATTTACCAACCAAAAGGCATGGTTTCTATTTAATTAATGTTCTGTGGGTGGATAATCTTTGATTTTCTTCCCATCTATCTGTTAAGAAACTGATATGTGGGCAATATTGTCCTGTTATTTGGTTCTACAGACACTATGATATTAATTCATGTCAAAGATAAAATGTTTTATGTTGATGATGAAATGTATTGTGCTGCCAACCAAAGACTAGTACTTTCTGTGAGAGAGAGATAAAACAATCCTAAAAGTTATTTCTTAATCTTACATTAAGTCTGCAGAGTGGTCAGAAAATGTACAGACATTGCCTCAACTTTGCAAACATGTCTGCAAATATGCATTTGATGGGTGGACTATAGTGCTGCTAGAGGAAATGCCAAATGAAGGTTAGTGAAAGATGTGTCAGTGGCTATTCGTTGCCCATTGATGGTAATGGATTCTGCTGACCTCTGATATTTCCTCCATCACATAAAGTACATTAGTAGTGGTCTGATGTTCCTGGCTGTACTCTTAAAAATCAAAAGAATGCATCATTCCTACACCCAGGTCAATAACCTTCAAATCAGTGTGTTAATAAACCTCCACAATGGCATTCTACTAATTATCTGTTTGAAAAATTATAGTATTTAAGAACCCTTTCCCCCATCTTACTATAAACACAACTGATTCCTTATTGGTTCAGTAGGAATGTGTACAATTCAGTTTGTGTTCATATACCTGGACTTTAAGCTTTTTATATTTGAAAAACTAATAAATACATAAATAATTAATAAATACACATTCATAAATATATCATCTATGAACAACCCATAGATTTTTTTTTAAACATGAACTGACTCCCTTGGTCTTTTTATCTCTAGCACTATAATTTCATTTTACATTGCAGTGACTAGCTTTTAAAAAGAAGTACAATTTGCTAAACACAATATTGCTCACATAATGGCTACACTTTACAGGCATTGGTTTTAAATAGGTCCACTAAGTCCCAGTGCACCATTTAGATGGGCTAATTGCTTTCTAACCAGAGTATAATCTTATCCTTTGGAAATGAATACACTTTTTGTTACACATATCCTTATCACATAGCCCTGCATTGCACAATCATATTATTGCACACTTACATAGCTCGCAATAATCCTCTCTGTCGGTTTTATGTGTCTTCGAATCTCACATTCATTTGGTTGAAGGATTGTGATTCCATCATCAGAGAAGACATAAAACATGTTTCCAACACTCAGTCCTTGAAGACAAAATAAAGGATCTCATTAGGATTTGGGGACTGACTGTATTGCAGATTCAGTTAAAACAGATGCATATTTGTTAGCACGGCATGATGTGATTATCATGCATTTTGTCGACATTAACCATAAAAAGAAGGGTATAAGGCTGGGTTTTATACCTGCCCACTTTCTCCATTTCACTGCAGTGTTTTATCAGTTTAGTTAAATGAGCAGGTAGGCTTTTCAAAGTGGTAAAACATTTAATGCAAAAATCTTTTGCACAGAACTTTTCTAAATCTGTTCAAAAAGAATCCCAATCGATTTTTTAAATTTTATTTTTAATTACTATTGCAATAATAATTAGATGTTTTTTTTATTATTATTAAACACTGATGTATTGTAAAGTACTGGAAATAGATGGATATATTTCACATTGTTTTTATGCAATTCCTTTGATTACCATGAGAGGCATGAGACCTATGTATAGGTAGAAAAAGTAGAAAATGCAGAATCAAAGTGCTTATGGTTAGAAAGCATAGACTGGCCTGGAACCGATATATTCCTCAAGGGCAATGGGGTGATTGAGGGCATCCCCCTTTCACCAGATTGCAATACCCTCAGCTGAAGAGGGATAGTAATGAGCTTTGGGTATTGATAATCCCACTTGTACTTTGTGTAATTAGCCTAAATTACTAGTCCGATTTACAATTCACTGTCTAATGAGGGAGAGAAAAAGCAAGCAGGTATATTTTTGCACTCTATACTAAGAATCACATTATGAGCCTAAAAAGTATGAACAAATAGTGTACAATTATATATCTAGGCTGAGTTATATTAAAACCTGTAAAAGCCCATAGAGCTTTGTGTTGATCTTAGGCCTACTTAAAACAAAAAGCTGTATTTATATTTATCAGAAATGACTTGCATGCAGTTAGCTCTATTGTGTTTAACGAGCACCACAAACACTTATTTCATACTGTACAAGAACAACTGGAAAGTCTATTCAGAAGGGCGCTGTACTGTAACAAAACAGTTTTCAGCTTTTTATCATTGGGAACTCTTAATCACCTTTTATACAAATGTCCTTTTCTGTGACTACCCTGTCTTTCTATCTTCGAACAACAATGCAATTATTTCAAGCTTTACAGAGAACACGTTTTAGAACAAACTTTTTTTCTTTGTAAATATATATTTTAAATAGATTTTATGGTTTTATTTTCATTTTTTCTTAAAGCTGAAAACACATTTTTGTGACAGCACTTGACCTTAGATAATACAGTATTTGAACTTGGATAAATGTTAATATATACATATATATCAACACAATTTTCTGTTAGTGTACAATTAAATTGTGTATTTTGTATTTATTTATCACAACATGTTAGAAACTAGGCTAAGGTAATGAAAAATGAATTAGAGGTATAAAACCAAAATCAAAGAAAAGCTGTTTACAGCACACAGGCACAGATGATCACTACAACACAACACGTTCCTTTTGTACCTTCCTCTCGCCACAGTATGTTTGCAACTGCAGCACCAGATTGCCAGAAAAAAGTAATACAAAAAAGAAAAAGTCATTTTCAAAAAAGAAAAAAGAAAAAAAAAGTTTGGGGTTACTTTCGCACACAATATTTTAAACAACATATATACGGGGAGATTACACTTAAACTATACAAATCAAAGACTGACATCCAATGATGAATACCGTACTGTCACAAGTCAAGTGTGAACAAAAATGCATTTTAGCTTTCACTGTGTGTGATATAAAAGCATTTACATAGAAAATTATAGATTTTTCTCAGTTGCAGTTTATGCTTTGAATGGGGAGGTTTACACAGCTACCTATTTTTAAAAGCAATAATGTATAAATGAATGATATCTAATAATAAAGACGCACTAACAGACTGCTCTGCTCATTGTTCAGAACACTTTAATTTCACAATTACTATCAAATACTTCAGTGAAACAATCACACTTGCAAAGGCACCTGATAGTAAAGGAATAGATATTAGTTTTCTTGTGAAACTTACAAAAGCTGTTTCATTAGTTGATTCATTAGCTTATAATTTAGTTTCCAATTTTTGTGATCTGTGATCCTTGAGAATAACTCAAACTATTTTATCAATCTCAATCTGGCCATTGATTGCAACGGTTGCACTCGCAATATAAATGATACTTTTATCTTCCCCTCTCCATGGTCTCAATCTGAAGAGGAAATTTAGATAAGACGTCTATTTCATTGTCACAAGCGTCTGCACTTTTTTTGTATCATGCGATGCTTTGATGTGACCATTATAGGAGAGAGCTTGATTTAAGGGATGCTTGCATGATTCAGTGACTCAGTGTGACTAGCCAACCTATTCAGAATGTAAAAGTGTAGGCCAGCGTACCATAAGACGTTGCTTTTTTTTTACTCAGCTGATAAAGCACACAATTCCTGAAGGCATGACTTATTGTTCTGAATGAGCAGAAGCAAAACAAATTGTAAAATCTTATGTTGTCTAATTCCACCATCGGCAGTTGAACATCTGTAATCTGTAATCATTTTATTTAAACGTGAATGTAAGCATAAGCAAGTCTTTTCAAATACTGTGTATTTTGGTAGTGATGCAATTATATCAAAAGCCTTTGCAAACCTCAGTTGACATTTGGAAGCGGAAAGAAAAAGCTTCTGGGAGATTAAGATAACGGAGAACAGAGAAACTTTGCTAAGTGCCAGATACTATCGACAGACTGTACATGAAGACCACATAAGGTGAGGCACGCTGAAGGCTATATCAAATGAACAGAGACTTAAATATGAACTATGTATGAGTTTTCTAAAGTAGCTCAATGACTCTAGCGGTGCAGCTGATCTGTTACTTACGTGTCTTCCTGGCAGAATCTTCCACAAACAGTGAAGAGATGTCCTCGTCCACTCCTACTTCATTCTTCGCAATGCAGGTGTAGGCTCCTGTGTCTTCATATCGCACACTGCTGATGTGAAGCTCACTGCCGTTTGCTGTAAGAATGGAATAATGGCCATCACAGTCAACAGTGCAAAGGGTTTGGAGGCCAGCCACAAAAGAAGAGTTTGTCTGAAACATGGCAGGGTGACTATAGTGCTTCAGTACGCACAGCAGAAGTCGTCAACAAGGTCAATGGTTGCATACTGAGGTACAGAGATTTTGATCTGTGCCAAAAGAAGAGCTGCTACAACAACAGCTCATTTTTGAAGTCAACCTCCCTGACCGAGGCATGTTTTCAAGATCAACAATAACCTAATTAGATGAACCGTTCATTCACAACAGAAATGTAGTACGTCGCATGATATGTGAACTTCCTAGAACTGCCTCTACTGATGAGGACTTGTCTGTCATTCTGGCAACAGCAGCTGTGAGCCGGAGAGGAAAGCAGCAGAGGTGTCTGCTTCTCGCCAGCCTGGACTGAGTCTTCATTGCAGCACGGCCTGTGCGTATCACGGCACCACTGTGTAGATGTTATCAGCAGTGGCAAACCTTTTTTTTTTTTTTGTGTGAATGGGTGAAGAAATAGGCAGCCCATGTGACTGATAAATTACAATCCAAAATTAAATAATCGTCTTGGATATATCATGTATCCATAAATTCTGTATAAACAGTAAACAGCAAAATAAATAAAATGTTATTCCATAGCATTTTCTGAGCACAGAGGAGTAGTAATAAAATGCTGGGCTGAACAGCTATAAAAGTTTAATGTGGTATACCACGGCAAAAGCAAGGTAAATTACAGTAAAGCACAGCATCTACAGCAAGAAGCAGAAACCGACTAAATTAGCATGCATGTTTATTGTGTTAATCTTCCACAGACTATGGAAATTACGCCTCCTGCAATCCTTGGCCACTTTTTGTGAATCTTCCTCTTCTAGCTCCTTCAATCCTCAAAAAGCTTGTGGGCCCGATAGCAGTGACTGAACCACTCTAGGCACACTACTCATACAATGGGCAGCTCATAACTGCTCAGAGCAGCAATCTGATCAATAATGCAATGAAAACAAGCCATCCTTTTCCTGTGAAAAGGAAAATTGATTTAAATGAAGCCAAGAAGTCATTACCTCTTTATTTTGTATGTATAATTGGTATTTCATTTTAACTACTCACTTATAATGTGTGTATTCATCATTCCTACACATGTTTAATTATGAGCAACACTACTGAATTACGGCAATGAACTGTTTATTTAATTTGCTCTCTTTTTGGAGATGTATGGGGCAAATATTGTGTTGAGTCTCTAATTATATCTGTCTAACAATAAAATAAAAGCAGCACAAAGACCATAAGTGCTCACCATTTATTAAACAAAGGCAACATACATCTTTTTTTGCACTTAATTGAATGTAAACATTAAGACTGGTAGATAAACAGGATTACAGGATAAAATAAAATACAAGTCAAAGAATGTACGATAAACTGCCGTGTAGTACTGGCTATGAACAACAGCTGTAAAGATGTAACATGCCAAAGCTATATGGAAACCTATAGTCTTAAGTCATGTAATTAGGCGTTTCCAATGCACATCACGGGCACATTTATTCATCTTTAATTGCTATGTAATGAGTGATTTAATGATGTAAAATAAGTATCCTAAGTGAGTATGAAAGGAGCAGAAGGAATATGCAAAATAGATTTCTCTAATCTTCTCCGTTTGTAAGAGAGCCAATGTAACAGGCACTGCCTTTACAGCACAGGCAAATATATGCATCAGCCTTTAATTGACTGGCGTAAATCCAAGCGAAAATATCCACCAACTATTAGTAATTAATGTTGAAGGCATTCCCTTGTCTTTCTGTTCTGTGTTCACTTAGGAGATTAAGAGAAATACAGTCTTGTTACAGAACAGATTTAACTGCGGAAACTGAACCAACTGGACCATTGCCTTCCAAACAGGTGTGATAATTGAGGATTGAGTGATGGATTTTGATGGCACATGAACTGACTGCAGTGTTATAACTGCAAGGGTCTATACATATTCATAATTCTCCAAAAAGTTGTCAGAAATTCCTTTCCTGTGAGAAGAATTAAATAAATAGTGCCATTTTATAGATAGTGCTATCCTGGCAGAAACCACTTGAACATCTCTAATTTAATACCCCAGACACTGCAGATGCTCAGCGTATCTACAGCTACCCACTGGGAAACAACTGTAGTTGAAACTGATAATCTGGTTTATTTTTATGTTCAACAACCAGAAAGTTGTATGTGCTGCAGCTGCTCTCCCTGGTGATTAATTATGTCAAGAAAACCTGTGGTCTAGCAAGTCAGGGAATTATTTTACAACACTTAGCACTAGCATACTTACCGATAACCACAAGCGGAAGACAGTCTATGCAATCAATGCACCTACACAAGGTTTTTCCAGACAATTTTCAGTTGTAGTCAAAAGTATTCCCACCCTTCATTTGAAACAATATTATTTGAGGATTAATTTACATTAATTTATATTGTTAAACAAGTCAGCAGATATGCGTGCTGCTCGGTTTGGGGATTCGTTGATCACGTTTGGGATGGCCACGGTTTGACGCTGATGGAAGACAATGGTCTTTATTTAAAACAAAAATGCTTCCAATTGGTACATGAGGGATCCAGAAAACCAAACTATTTCAGGGGGAAGAAAATCCCAGTTTGATTTTTGGAGAACAGATATATAGATGAATAAACAAACAAGAAAAGTAGTAATTTCTACAAATCCAAGTGAGACCTTGTAACTATCCTATTAACTAAGAGGATATTATGTTAATGCATACCGAGTTGGAACTTCTTGACGGCTGAGTCTCAGAAAGACACGGCATGCCAATCTAGAGTAAGCTATTTAGGCAGAGCTTTGAAATTTAAATGTGCTCCTGTCGTTCTGTCAAAAAGGGATGTACAGACAGGAAGAGTAAGTGAGGCTCATTAAGAGAATAAGTGATTTAAATACAGAAGACTGACGGCCATTTCCAGTCCTTAAATGTTCCTACAGATCCCTGGTTATGTTTTCTTTTTTCTCTGATTTAAATAGTGGTATTTCAAAAACATCACGACTGTCTCTGAATGGAGAATCCACACAAACGCATTCTTTTTCAAATCCAGTCCTACATCAGATCGAAAGACCCCTCAAACATGGCAGCTCTTGAGACAGCTGAAACAGGATTTGTTACAACATGCATGCTCCCTCGGAGGAGGAGAAGAAATGGGAAGTTCAAGGAATGCTGTATAATGTGCACAGTTACACTCCTGGTACACTTAAAAATACTACAATCACTTTCTTGAATGTATAGCTCAAAGCTAGATCACTTTTGGACACCAAGAGCCAAGGAATATAAAATACTTCCAACATTATGTTTATTGCCTAGGACGCTCATCCTTGTAATAAGGAACTGTATCTGAAGTGTGTCTCACCTATCAGCGAGAGTTGCTTGGTCAGCTTCGGGAGCATATCCATTCCATTCTTCAGCCACATAATTCTGGGATTGGGGATGCCGTCAGCATGGCACTTCAGACTGGCAGACACTCCTGGTTCCTGCGCCTGTGTTTCTGGATATACTAAGATCACTGGTGGCACTGGGCAAGAACAAAAAACAAAAAGACAAGTGTTAGCGCATCACTTTCTTATTTTATATTGTAAATGTATACATATGCATTTAAACTGTATATAGTATAGTTGTAGTTGGAAGTAGTAACACCTTTCATTTCGAACATCTGCATTAAGTGAATCATTTAGTTTGAGTACTAAATATTGTTAATTATACTGAATTATCAATTATGTTTAATTGTTTAAAACCTTCCAGGTGTCACTCTTTTCCAAATGTAATTAAATGGTCCTTATGCATTGAAAATGTTTGTGTGCCTCTTTAATTTCCAATCTTCTGGCTGGAAAACAAAAGCCAACTTTGATGCATTATATTTCTGAGGTCTCCAATGGGATGGGGGGCTGGTAAATTATGTTTTGGGGAAAAGAGTTATGGAAATTATTTTCTCCAGCAGTATGTTTCACTGTCTGCAGTGTGCATTTTTGGCTTATTGCCACCAGCTATTTCAAATTGTTTGTGTATGGTTGGATGAAAATCAGCTGACTAAAAAGGGACAGATTTTTTGGTTCCTCAGTCATTCTTCCTTCAATAAAAGAAGCTTTCCATTAAGAGCAGTGATGGATATCAGATAGAAAGTGTATCGTATCAAAGCCAACCAACCAGAAACATATTTATCTGTCAAATTGCGTTCTGGAATGTTTTTAAATAAGACAAATACTGGAAGAATACTTCATGACTAGTCCAATTGGGTTAAAGGATTTGAAACGTTGACTATTCATTTTAGAAACATCAGTTGCAGTTTGGAGAGGCCTGGGTATTCAGACAACATACCGCCTTTGCTAAAACCCATTTAAACAAATGTGTATAACATTCGCTTGGTATCAAGAATACATCCTAAAGCATACAGAACAAACATAACTTGTGAGAGCCCCACAATGAGTTAGTAAACACAATGAGCCGGCACACAACAAAATGTCAATATGAACACTAACATAACGCCAATCTTAGAAGACTGAAGATGCCAGTCTCAGTGGTCGCCAAGCTAGGTAGAGATGCTGTAGTTCAGGCATGTGCATTTACAGATAAATAAAACGGTGAAAAATAAAGTTGCCTTTAGCATATCATGAACTGTGTGTGTGTGTATATAAACAGAGAGAGAGATACTGTGGCACCTGTATTTGTAAGCCACTAATCTCTCTGAGGTATATGTGTAACATTGTAAGAACTGTATATTTTACTGTATACTGTATTATAACTCAGTCTCTTGCAAATTGCCGAACAAAACATTGAATGAATACTGCCATGTATGCCATTTACTAACCATTCACCTGCAGGACATGAGTCTGGTACAGATCTTCATAGCCATATGCATGGCAGGTGTAATTACCCATGTGGATAGTTGTCACCTTTGTGATGTAGAGGGAGCCGTCATCTCCAAAGTCCTAATTAAGAAAAAGTAAAATAAATAAATATAAACAAACAAAAACCCATCAGGCAATTGGGATAAAATAAGGAATCAGCAGCTTGTGTAATGCAGAACCGGCATGACTTTCCAGGCATATTGCTCTGCATAGACTCAACCAGACAAATAGGAGGAGTTAAATCATAAAATGCATTAACATGATAAATGAAGCATGTTTCAGTTTTCGGGATACATAATTCATCTGGGATTTTAACCATGGCTTAAACGGATTAAGAAATTAGATTGCTTTCATTGGAATATGCGAGAGTGTGGAGGTGTGCTCGGCACCTTGACACCACAGACCCTTATTGCTACTGCCTCAGGAGACCCCTGGTCCGGCATCATTATTCAAGTCAATGGGGGGTTTTCATGCTAAATTATTACCGGATGTCTGAGTATTTAAGTAACAATCGAGCCCAATATGTGCTGTGAGCTGGAGGAGAGTGATGTGATTTGAAGAAATTGAACCCCACAGGAGCCAGCCAACTCAATCCACATTCCAGATTGAAAGGCGAACCATTCAAAAATGGAGTCAACTGCAACAGACACTGAGGCATCAGACAGGCAAAGTGGTGTATATCAGGAAATGTTACTAGGTTTTTGTTCCTTCGCTATAGTATTATGAGACAGAGACATTGCTTCATAATTAGCATTAGTAAAGTAATTGTGGAACGACCTCCACCTAAATACGTAATTATGTGGCCTTTTCTACTTCATTTATTTTATGAATATATTTGTTTGGTATAATCCTGTAACACAGCACTTTCAGAAACCCGGAGTTTTAATTGTGTGGTGTGTATCTATTTAAAGTTTAATGAATGCCATATTTTCACATCAAATTAAATAAATAAATAAATAAAAATCAGCAATTAGGAATCTCAGTTGGAGTTTCTCATTAAAATATATATTTTAATTAAATAAACTAAAACACCAAGACATTTTCTACGGGGCAGTTCCTTAATTACTCCCTGCCACTTTCACTTTAGAAAAACAAACCTTTTATGCCTCTTTTTTAATATTCTGTTTTCCCTTTTATCTTTTATAATGAGATAAAGCTAAAGAGTAGTAGCAGTGGTTTTAAGAGAACAATCATTTTAAGATGTTTGAAGTTCTGCTTAATGCATTTTTCAAACCAGCTACCAACTAGTAAATCAAATCCCGACTGACATTTTAATTAAAGTATGTGTTATATATGACAATTGTTTTTTAATGGAGGGTATGCATTATTCATTATTCATTATTCACTTCTGAATTATTTGTTCCTGATAATCAAGGCTTTGATCTTCTTTATTTTACATTTATGAGTACTTGATAGAAATCTGTGCTTAATGAGTCTGACACACATTTTCTTTTGTCTACTAAAGTGTTGCCCTTCCTTTTTGCAATCAGGCCAGGGAAGCAAACAAGACTCAGTTACATCAGTATGGAAACACTTCCCAATACAGGGACACTGGTGTTATTCAACAATAAACTGTAGTCCAATAAATAGCTTAAATATTCAAAGCATTGAAGCATTTTAGTGTTCTGCGCAAATAATGTAGTGAAGGTATAACTAATGTAGCTTCAGATTATATGGTCATTTATTTCTTTTCAGAAAGATTAGAAGGGACAGATACAGCTGTCTACAATCTAAATATACTTTATTATATTCCCGCCCCCACCTCCCCCACTCCCCACAAGATACCAAACGTCTGTTTTAATTTTGGATTAATGTAGTTAATCTTTACCTTAAAGCATCTGTTGTAAAATGCTTATAATTGTCCCTCATTATCAGGGGATGTTTCACAATTAATCAGTCGTGGATGTGTTGATTACTTAATTATTCCCGAGATCAATCTTATTGGTATGGCTTGATTAAAATCTTGAGGGTTCTGACTGAAAGCCAGGTGAGTTGGTTGTTGGAACTTGCCCTTACCTGTAAGGGATGCAGTATGTGAATACTGCCAAGATACAGATGCAACTATAATTTATCACAATCTATTTTGCATAAGCTACGGTGATTTTGTTTCTCTCCAAGAAACCCAAGTAAGATGTTATTGGAGCATTTAAATCCACAACAAGAAAAGCAGTCCTTCAATCTGAATTATTATTAATTATTTCTTACCAGACACTGGGGCAGCTTACAGTTTATACAAGAAGCATGTTAAACAGTGAAGTAATGGAATACATACAAAACACAACTTAAAGCATTACAAAAGTGCAGTAGTACAATACTACAGGTCTGTATAGGCCTATAGTTGTGCCGTTTGTTCACAATACTAAATAGAAGTTATTTAACTAGGTTTGTGGTATTTCAAATCAGTGTGGCTCCTATTTTAGCTCTAGAGAAACATTTGATATAATCAAGTCATTTTGTTAATTACAGACACTGCTAAAAATAGTAGTTTTCCTTGGCAAGCTTTGAGTTGTTGAGTAAGGGAGAGGTACCATATTTATGTTACCGATGACTAATGGTTTTTTAATGGGAAAATGTGCTTTTGCCCTTTACCTCTCATTCTGTATCTTGGAGGAGAGGGCTAGTTAATATTTTATTCTTTCAAAAGGTCTTTGGAAGACGCAGCCTCATTAGGCCACCAAAGAGTCAGAGGCAGAGAGTCTTAAGTCCAATCAATACATATAGTCTGATATATTTTTTTAAAAGCAGAGGGAAACACAGCACTAACCACACAAAAACATGAATATAGGGAAAAGCACCTCACATTCAAAAATACACAAATCTAAAGCACCATATCCATTACTGCATTTACATTTTTAGCTTTTCTAATGTCAGTTTCATTACTAGACAACTATATACTCCCATATGTTTATTTTATTTGCACAACAATTTGCAATATTTGACTTGCCTTATGTAAATGAAATCTTAATTATATCAACATACAGCATAACTCACTTAGTCTTTCTGATCCAACATCATTATTTAAGACAACATTTACTCCAGATTGTAGTGAACAAGACTGGCAGTCCAGAATATGCTTTATATATAATGAGTGGAGTCGTGATCACATATCAAAGACAAGTGCTGCTGTGGGTAAAAGGTAAAAAATTAAACCATTAGATACACTTACATTGATATCTTCTAAGTCCAGAAAGTTCAGTATAATTCCATTGCGCTTCCAGATGATCGGGGGCCTCAGAGTTCCCTGAATGGCACATGACAATACGGTACTCAGCCCCACTGTCACTGTGGAGATGCTGACATTGTGATCTTCAGGAAGACTCAGCTGAACAACCTCTGGAAAAACAAGAGTATCAGGGTGATCTTCATAGCCTTCTGCACTGGTTATTGTCCTCTGCATTTTCTATAAGTGGTGGTTTGTAAGTTCAAACCAAGGAAGGGATAACATAGAAAATGATATATATACAGCTCTGGAAAAAGTTAAGAAACCACTTAACATTGATTTCTGAGTGGTATCTTAATTTTTTCCAGAGCTGTATATATATATGTGTGTGTGCGTGTGTTCATTTGGAGTTACAAAAAGTGGGGCAGGTTATGCTCTCCAGCTAAAAGCCTTCAAGGGCAGCGAAGTCTAGAAATACATATATCATCCTAATAGCAGGCACAAATTTATTTGGATAAGGTACCAATTTCCTACACCTTATGGAAAATCCAGGATCCATTCTTATCATTGTCCCTTGGGCCACCCATAAAAACATGAGGAAGGGATCATGACAAGAACGATGGTTAATATTAATGTAATAAATATGTCTAAAAACACCTGAGGTCAATACTGGTAGGGGCCATTGACAAGAGTAGAACTGGTATGCTAAATAATGCTATGCAATATGTTACAAGAATTTAAATGCAATGGGTAGCACATTTTCAAATGGCATTCCCATGAGGCAACTGTTGAATTGTGGAATAAAATAAATTAACATTTAATTCAGTTCTTTTTCTAAACTTAAGTCCCAATTAAAAAATCACTTCCAAGTGACCTAAAATCATATTTAATACTATTCTATTAAACATTTCATTTAATTGAACATTCTGAGTCTAATTTGGTGCTTGGAGTCATCATAATACTGCAATTCAAGGACTAGATTCCTTATTTCCCTCTTTTCAAAAACTACTGACTAGAGTCCTTCAAATGCACAAATTCAGGGGAGGAACTATGAAGTTAACAGCCACTTAAAATTAATGGAATCCATTAAAGTGTGGTCATTGCATGAAATATGTTTACTGTGTCATTTTGTGACCTTCATAGACTGCATATGCCATACTTTATAATCAGGAAAAGGAAAATGTGATCTTTACAGCATGCCTTCCATAGTTTAGACATCATAAGGATGGAGAACACAGACACAAATGCACTCAATTTTTTTGTGTTGTTGTCTCTCTTCAAGCAAAAAAAGCATAGGTTAAAAAGGCCAGAAGCAGAAATTAATAATAAAGCTTACTTCTGTCAATCTTTCAAAATTAGATCAGACAAATGTTCAAAGAATACACGTTGTTAAGACTTGCACATTATAAACATGCATGTTTTTTGATGGACATTTATTTTCAAATGTTAATATTATAACAGCTGACACTGGTTTTGAATCACTTCAGAAATATAAGAAGTAAATCACAATTTCAGCATGTCTATTCACAATTATCTATTGGAAAATGTAAGAAAATACTGTACAGCACAAATTATAATGATTTTATGAAACACCATTATTGGATATCAGGACAAAACAAACAAACAGGTTGCATACACAACACGATCAGTATTCATGAAATCAATTTTTCATGTCAACATGGTTAGCAAACAAAAATCTCTGGGTTGAATTGCAGGCACTCTGTAAATCCCACTCTGGTTTTGTTTAATATTAATGCAGTCACAAGCTTCAATATGCTTTTGATTGCAAAGCAGGCAACCAGTTTCTCTGTCATTTTATTTATTTCAATTAAATGAGGAACCCCATGAAATAAATACACAAATACAAAAAAAAAAAGAATCAATGTTTGCTTTAAATGAATGACCAAAGTGTCAATTCACTTGTAAAATCGATTGTAGGCAAAACTAATTATGTAAATTAAGACCACTCTAAAGACTGATGAGATTGAAGACGGCTTTGATATCAAACACGAAAACAGAATAAAATGTGAACTTAATCTGAGTGATCATAACCTTATTTACAATGAGTGTAACAATTATAAGAGACCATACTGTGCAGACACTCTATACCGCTATTATTAAAACATTATTCATATAATTCAGTCCTTTCTTAACAGGCCAGGGATCAAAGCTGTGCTCCTCTTAATGATTTCCTTGTGGTTTAACCAGCGTTTCTGTTCACTGGTTTATAAGACAAGAACTCATTCTATCACACAATGAAATACAAGTAGGCGTAGTTCTCTAAATGCCATACAAAAGGCAATGAATGTTGCAAAGTGTAAAACAATCTTTATAATCTTTAAAATCTTTTTTAGTTTTGACCTAAAAAAAGTGACCTAGTGACCTCAGATATTCAGATTATTGATAATCTCAAACACTGTTAATGCAATCATCTCATAATAGATTCGGTAGAGTCTGAAGACATTTAGCAACAAGATTCATCCAAAGGTCCAGAAAGACAGACAGTATTGCTTGTCTTGTATCTTTAGCATGACATTCATCCTGTTGCTGTTGTATATAGTGTGTTTTATGCCAGAGGCGATTTTTAATTCTACAATGTGGAAATCTATAATTGAGGTTAGGGAAGGAGCATTTTGAAATGGGTTTATGCAGAGCAAAACGTATTGATTTGGCATGGCTGGGAGGCAGATCGCATACTAAATGTAAGATGCCACCATCATCCCTTCTTGCCAGTTTATGACTGATATTAAATGTGTTCTAACTCCTACACTGCCAATTATCTGTAGACAGTCACATTTTGCAATGCGCAAGATTGATAACCATGATAATGCTCTATGGCTTATCTCCTTGCATGACAAAAATGGAAAAACCTATTGCAGTTTCTTTTGTTCTGCACAACAAATAATTGAAGTGTAGAATCAATACTACAGTTTCAACTGGCAAAATGCAAGTTTGAGGTTTTAACAGCCTTAGAAATAAAAAATAAAAAATATTTGGTTTAAGATGCCTTGGAAGGACATCCCTTTATAATGCACACCGATTTCAAGTTTTGTAAGTGCTACTATTCGGAAATAATTTGATTCAGGTCAATCCCTTATTTTCATTATTATCCATTATTGTATAAATAGCATGCAGGGTGCAATTTACTCAACATTTAGGCAAAAAGCCTTCCCTGATAGTAAAACGGTCTGTTTGAGCAAACTGTGCCATTGGTGGTATTTTCATAATAATGGATCAAAAAGGAAGTAAAAGGGCTTAATATCTGTAAAAGCGAATGTGAGGTTTGCTCCTATAAAGATTCACTCCAGGATATGAGTCTTACGAGCTTTTTTAAAGTCTTAGAGGCTGAGTGCAAAAAATGCAGTTTCCAATATGTAAATAACAATAAGGCTGGTTAATAGTATTTAAAATTGATTATGCTTTTTAGGGTTTCTTCAATCAATTGTGACTGACAGAAAAAACTAAATAACTTTTTCAACTACTTAGAATGTTATGATTCCACATCACCAGCACGTATACTGTTCTGCACAGGTTTAAATTTGATTGGGATAACAATTCAAGATGTGAATGTATTTGGCATTATATTTGGGTTGTCACACTGTGATGTTTCAAGTAGATGAATTCCATTTGGAACACAGGTAAGTGTAGGGTTCCGACAGCATTAAGACTTAGGGTGAGGGCTCAATTTGAATTAGGATGTAAGGTTACATTTAATCAGGGTAGTTATGGCTGCATCTTGTGTAAAGCTTTAACAACTGGTTTGGGCTAGGGTTTGCTCATTGTTAGGTATATTTCTTTGGGTTCAGGATGGTAAGGGATTTGCTCTAGATTTAGGCCTAGACCAAATCAAAACATTGCCCTACCCGCAAATCACAAGGTACACTTATATTACACTGTGATTTATTGTTAGAAAGCACTTTTTACTATTTATAAATCAAAATTTGATAGGCTATGACTTCGTAATTTGCGATTCACCAGTGGGTTGAAGTTTTGATTTGGTCTAGCCCCTAGAGTGAGTATTCAGAGGGTTTCAACTTTGAGTTTTAAGTGAGCTGGTTTGCTACAGCCCGTCCGTGCAATGAATCATCTGGGATATTATTAGCCCTAACTATAGCCAGAACCCCAATCCTGACCAACAGCAAAATTTGAGAGTACGACTAATTTTCTACTCCATCTAAGTAAATTGAATAGAAACATAACCCTTTGGATTGTATAAGGGTTCAAAAATACAACCAATAAGAAGCTAATAAGATACTTAATTATAATTTTAAGTATTAATTGTGTTTTTAAGTAAGAAAAATATGTAGAAATAGTACCAAAACTCTTAAGGCATTCCTGGAGGATCCTTTTAAATGGCTTCCACAATGTAGGTTTTCAAATATAGAAACATATGAATTGGTGAGTAAACAAACTTTATAAAATTCTGTGTGATACCATTTTAGTGTTAACTAAAAACAACAACAAAAACAGATTGTACATCATAACAACCTTTTTCAAAGCCTACATATCAAATTGATTGAGGGGGACGATGACCAACACAACATGTAGAGATTAATTGTATCCATTGTACAACATCAGTAAGCTTTAGAAATGTGAATTCTTCATTGCTTGCATGTCTTTCTATTTTTGTTGCGCTTTGATACTAACAAGCTGAACTATACATAGCATCCAAGTCAAATGGCATTTAGTCATTTCTAATTCCAAAGACACTGGCTTTTTTTTGATGATGTCATCTAAATGAAGCAATTCTAGAAATAGGTGCTTACACGAGCTACATGCCCACCTATGTCATAGCCCCCAGCTACTTACTTTAAATGACTCAGAAATCAATTTAGGGACACTTTTATCATTGAAGAGGTACTAAACAGATTGAAAAAGATCCTTCAGGACACAATTATACTCATTGCTGCTTTTACTGTGTCCATCAGTACATTAACAAAATCAAATAAACACACTACACCATAAAGAAGTCTCCTGTTTGAGAATGCAGTGGACATAACCACTACTAGTCAATGCAAGCCTTACTGATTATTATCAGAAATTAATCTTGCTTGTAGCACATCTTTCTAATTTTGCCTGGTTGTTTAAGATAGCCATTCCCCTGTATCGATCGAGCACAGAGGCTTTTTTGATTGATACTTCTCCGTCCCTGATCCAGTGGATCCACCTTGCCACAGCCCCCTCTTCAGTTTTTTTTTTTTTTTTTACGCCTGCGTCACAGGATGGTAGAAAAAAAAAAAAAAGAGAAAAAATTGTTTCTCCTCCTTGAATGGGGTTTCATGACAAAATCATCTTAATGACTTCTACCCCTAAGCAACTGGTTCCTTGTTATTGACTTCCTGGGATTATCGATCCTGCAGCAATGGTTGGTGTGGCCGGAGGTTGTCATCAAAGAGGATGTATCTGGGTTGAGCATATTAATGAAAAGAACGAGCATATGCTCTTGGAGATACTGAATTTAAGGATATATTCGCTGCTGAAAATTCATGTTTTTTCTTTTTTTTTCTTTTTCACATGGCCTTCAGTGCTTAAGAAAGACATCATTATAAAAACAAAAGACAGCTGTGGGCCAAGCTCATATATAAAGATGAGAGTGAGATATCACATTTATGCTCAGTGTATGAAAACGAATTATGTATAAACATTAGAGTTCTCTCTTTGGTTCAGGCATTCTGATGAAGTTTTTACAATCATGGCTGAACTGCTGACATTTGGCATTAGAAGGATTGGCATTTGCATCCTTGATCTGGGAGTCTGAGGGGAGATGGATCTTGATTTTACATGGGCTGCTCTCCCTTGCTGTACTCTCCATCCCAGCCCAAGCCAGACAGATTTGCAACATTAAGCCCAGCACTTAAAGCAGGCCCAGAGGGGCTGCCAATAGGCATTGACTGCAAGGTTGCCCATGCCTGAGCTTTCACCACTCAGATTCCCTGTAGGTAATAGGGCATTTCACATTTGTTAAGAGGGAAGCAGTAGGCTTAAGGGAGATTAAGAGAACTTAAAATTCAATTAGTAGATTAATGGATGTCCAGTTTGTGTACCGTTACATGTACTATACAGAATAAACCTAATTATAACCTGTAAAGGACTGTTTCATAATCTCCCAAATGGGACTAGTGTCCTTCAAAGCAGTACAATAAAAGGTGATATATGTAAACATTTAATACGTCTTCAAATCCTGTTTCCATGGAAAACTGTGAATGTGCGTGAAGGTGAACATATAAATGACAGCACAAAGCATTTCAATTCCCTTAGAAGTATGTTTCTTCAGATGTAAGCTGGAAAAACAAAATGGAACTGGGGTGTTTTCCCAGACAAATCTATCAACCAATACATAAAAAGAATGCTGGTCATGTAGATAGACAAGACATATCATGGGAGCATTTTTCACACATTGTGTTTTATGGTAATATTACACACAACTTAATCTGCTATCATGCTGTTTTACACACACACTAATGTGATCTGGAAACAAAATGTAATGCATTGTCTTTGTTCCACAAATTATTAATACCTTTCCAGTACTGACATACAGTACTGTGCACAAATTTTAGGCAGGTGTGAAAAAATGCTGTAAAGTAAGAATGTTTTCAAAAATAGACATGTTATTGGATTATATTTATCAATTAACTAAATGCAAAGTGAGTGAACAGAAGAAAAATGTATCTACATCAAATTCATATTTGGTGTGACCACCCTTTGCCTTCAAAACAGCATCAATTCTTATAGGTACACTTGCACACAGTCAGGGATTTTGTAGGCATATAGTCAGGTGTATGATTAAACAATTATACCAAACAGGTGCTAATGATCATCGATTCAATATGTAGGTTGAAACACAATCATTAACTGAAACAGAAACAGCCGTGTAGGAGGAATAAAACTGGGTGAGGAACAGCCAAACTCAGCTAACAAGGTGAGGTTGCTGAAGACAGTTCACTGTCAAAAGTCCTACACCATGGCAAGACTGAGAACAGCAACAAGACACAAGGTGGTTATACTGCATCAGCAAGGTCTCTCCCAGGCAGACATTTCAAGGCAGACAGGGGTTTCCAGATTGGCTGTCCAAGCTCTTTTGAAGAAGCACAAAGAAACGGGCAACGTTGAGGACCGTAGACACAGCGGTCGGCCAAGGAAACTTACTGCAGCAGATGAAAGACACATCATGCTTACTTCCCTTCACAATCGGAAGTTGTTCAGCAGTGCCATCAGCTCAGAATTGGCAGAAAACAGTGGGACCCTGGTTCACCCATCTACTGTCCAGAGAAGTCTGGTCAGAAGTGGCCTTCATGGAAGACTTGCGGCCAAAAAGTCATGCCTCCGACGTGACAACAGGGCCAAGCGACTCAACTATGCATGAAAACACAGGAACTGGGTGCAGAAAAATGGCAGCAGGTGCTCTGGACTGATGAGTCAAAATTTGAAATATTTGGTAGTTTGTTCGCCGAAGGGCTGGAGAGCGGTACACGAATGAGTGTCTGCAGGCAACAGTGAAACATGGTGGAGGTTCCTGGCAAGTTTGTGGCTGCATTTCTGCAAATGGAGTTGGGGATTTGGTCAGAATTAATGGTCTCCTCAATGCTGAGAAGTACAGACAGATACTTATCCATCATGCAATACCATCAGGAAGGCATCTGATTGGCCCAAATTTATTCTGCAGCATGACAACGACCCCAAACATACAGGGAAAGTCATTAAGAACTATCTTCAGCATAAAGAAGAACAAGGAGTCCTGGAAGTGATGGTTTGGCCCCACAGAGCCCTGATCTCAACATCATCGAGTCTGTCTGGGATTACATGAAGAGAGAGAAGCAACTGAGGCTGCCTAAATCCACAGAAGAAGTGTGGTTAGTTCTCCAAGATGTTGGGCCAAACCTACCTGCCGAGTTCCTTCAAAAACTGTGTGCAAGCGTACCTAGAAGATTTGATGCTGTTTTGAAGGCAAAGGGAGGTCACACCAAATATGGATTTTATGTAGCTTTTTCTTCTGTTCACTCACTTTGCATTTAGTTAATTGATAAATATAATCTATTAACATGACTATTTTTGAAAGCATTCTTACTTTACAGCATTTTTTCACACCTGCCTGAAACTTTTGCACAGTACTGTGTATATATATATATATATATATACACACACACACACACACATACACAGACACACACATACATACATATACACATAGCTTTTTGGGAAACACGGGGATAAACTGAAAGGCAGATTAAAGGAGTTAAATCTAAATAAAAACATGCAAACCTTTTCCAGCTGTGATATTAGGTTGCACACACTTTGACATACAGAATTGTATGCCATCATACCAGTACAGTATGCATATATGTATGTCTGCATGCATAGATGCATGTATTATTGAGACCAACATATTATTCAGTACTTTCATGGAAGCTTGCCATCCTGTAAGCTGCATTGATGATCCCATTGCTTTTACAGGATATTAGACCAAGAGCATGGGGCTCAGGATGGGTCTGTATCACTCCTGCTATGAAGGAGCAATAAAGCACACTTTAGGTTAACTTACCAGGCCACAAAGCTGTACAAATTTGACAAAGAACACAGGAAAAAACTTAATTTGTACAAATCATATTAATATGGAAATGCAGCACTACTGCCTTCCCACTGGTTTAGTATTTTCATCCTTGACATATGCTGTGCCACAATTGCTTACAAATGCTGGCATGCCAGCTAGTAATAAAGCTAAAAAAAGATCTAATTGGTGTATTAATGCCGCTTGCTGAGACAGATCACAGTGACTGTGCCTCACACTCTCCTGTTCCCACTGCCGGCTTCCTATTGCTATTAAACAGCAAGCGGATGATTTGGATTGAATGCCCAGAAGTAGGTGGACAGAAACCTAAGATACTAAGCTGGATATACATATACATATATATACATATATATATATATATATATATACATATACAGTGAGGGAAAAAAGTATTTGATCCCCTGCTGATTTTGTACGTTTGCCCACTGACAAAGAAACGATCAGTCTATAATTTTAACAACAAAAAAATCCAGAAAAACGCATTTCAAAAAAGTTATAAATTGATTTGCATGTTAATGAGTGAAATAAGTATTTGACCCCTTCAACTTAGTACTTGGTGGCAAAACCCTTGTTGGCAATCACAGAGATCAGACGTTTCTTGTAGTTGGCCACCAGGTTTGCACACATCTCAGGAGGGATTTTGTCCCACTCCTCTTTGCAGATCCTCTCCAAGTCATTAATGTTTCGAGGCTGACGTTTGGCAACTCGAACCTTCAGCTCCCTCCACAGATTTTCTATGGGATTAAGGTCTAAAGACTGGCTAGGCCACTCCAGGACCTTAATGTGCTTCTTCTTGAGCCACTCCTCTGTTGCCTTGGCTGTGTGTTTTGGGTCATTGTCATGCTGGAATACCCATCCATGACCCATTTTCAATGCCCTGGCTGAGGGAAGGAGGTTCTCACCCAAGATTTTACGGCCCCGTCCATCGACCCTTTGATGCGGTGCAGTTGTCCTGTCCCCTTAGCAGAAAAACACCCCCAAAGCATAATGTTTCCACCTCCATGTTTGACGGTGGGGATGGTGTTCTTGGGGTCATTCCTCCTCCTCCAAACACGGCAAGTTGAGTTGATGCCAAAGAGCTCGATTTTGGTCTCATCTGACCACAACACTTTCACCCAGTTCTCCTCTGAATCATTCAGATGTTCATTGGCAAACTTCAGACGGGGCTGTACATGTGCTTTCTTGAGCAGGAGGACCTTGCGGGTGCTGCAGGATTTCAGTCCTTCACGGCGTAGTGTGTTACCAATTGTTTTCTTGGTGACTTTGGTCCCAGCTGATCATTAACAAGATCCTCCCATGTAGTTCTGGGCTGATTCCTCACCGTTCTCATGATCATTGAAACTCCACGAGGTGAGATCTTGCATGGAGCCCCAGACCGAGGGAGACTGACAGTTATTTTGTGTTTCTTCCATTTGCGAATAATCGCACCAACTGTTGCCACCTTCTCACCAAGCTGCTTGGCGATGGTCTAGCAGCCCATTCCAGCCTTGTGTAGGTCTACAATCTTGTCCCTGACATCCTTGGACAGCAGTTTGGTCTTGTCCATGGTGGAGAGTTTGGAATCTGATTGATTGATTGCTTCTGTGGACAGGTGTCTTTTATACAGGTAATGAGCTGAGATTAGCAGCAGTCCCTTTAAGAGAGTGCTCCTAATCTCAGCTCGTTACCTGTATAAAAGACACCTGGGAGCCAGAAATCTTGCTGATTGATAGGGGATCAAATACTTATTTCCCTCATTAACATGCAAATCAATTTATAACTTTTTTGAAATGCATTTTTCTGGATTTTTTTGTTGTTATTCTGTCTCTCACTGTTAAAATACACCTACCATTAAAATTATAGACTGATCATTTCTTTGTCAGTGGGCAAACGTACAAAATCAGCAGGGGATCAAATACTTTTTTCCCTCACTGTGTGTATTTTACAGCTCTGGTTCAGAAATCAATGTTAAGTGGTCTCTTATTTTTTTCCCTCACTGTATATGTGTGTGTGTGTGTGTATATATATATATATATATAGTTTTAGTTTTGCCAAAAAAAAAAAAAAAAAATCCAAACGGCACAAACCTGGAATCAGCATTTCAAAAAATAACAAGGAACTTGGCAGATTACAGTCCCTGGAGACAACAGACGCTGACAACAAAAGATCAGTGAGGTGTTGGTGAGGATACGATAAGTACCAAGTGTACACTGTCAAAAGGGTTCTTATGCTTCTATCATGGGGGAGAAAAAAAAAAAAGAAAATTTAAAAAATGAACGTGTAAATACCATTGGGAAGGTAATTGCTTTTCAACCGTCAAGATTTTAAATTGGGCAGCCTTTGGATACTATAAGAGTTTAAACTCCTTAATATGCCAGAAAAGTTTAACTTCACTTGAAAATAGGGTGTACTGGGTGTAATTACTGTTAATTGAGAAGGTACTGGATATGGTATAGAAGCCTAAAATGTACCTCTGGTGTAAGTTATCTTCAATACCCTCTCATTCTGAAAACAGATATGCATAAAATATAACTAACAAACTAAATAAATAAATGCTGTGTCCCATAAAGCCAGTAAAGATAGAAAAATATCTGGAGCAACACACAACCAACTTTCATATGCGTTTTTTCATATTTGTGAAAGCTTGATCTGTCACTCAGTGACTGTAACTCGTGAATGGAATTTAAAGATGACCAGTCAGCATCACTCTACCTATTCACTGTGAATGCACACTTAACTAGGTGATGTAGATTGCTTGTTATGATTTTACTTCAAGCTCAATTGACTAGAGATTGTACTGGTCACTGAATAATGTACCAAATGTCTTTGATCAACACCATTTCAACATTTCAAAAAACATTGATTTTGACTTTTTCTAACACATTATTTAAAGACATTCACTTCATCAAACAACAACTATTAAAACTCACCAGTACAAAATCACTATTATTTTATCAACAGGGCAAAAACACATGACAACATTATTTAATCTGATAAGATTGCTGCTGTGTCGATCCAATTCATTCTGAATACATTTATTTGTATGTACTTATTAATCCTCTTTGGTTCTGTTTTTCTTCTGTCATTTTGGATCCTTATTGAGAATCACGAATAACTGTATAGAATCTGATAAATCTAATGAATATATGGAGACTACTTTTATTTTTTCATATGAATCATGAATACCTTAAGAAACAAAAACATCTGTTGATTAATTACAATGTATGCATGCTGCCATTATATGGGTAATTTACATCCTTTTGTGTAGACTTGTACTATCCATCTTTGCTAAAAACTCCCACAACTGTACTAATAATAAATATACTAATTTGATGCTTTTGTTCTTGTGTGGATAGAACAGGCAAATTATTAAAATAATACACTGAATTGCTCTACATTATTGTGTGTGTGTGTGTGAGTGTGTTTTCCACATCACTGGAAATGCCAAAGTATTTTATGTGTGGTTGGCTTTTGATGTGCGGTTGCACTCCTAACACAAAGCCAGGCATGCATATGAAGACGATCATGTTCAATGACTGAAAAACAACCTTCAGGTTATGCTGAACGGAACTAATCCCTTAATTAAAGATGATTTTCTTCAGCATCAGAGCATACACTGCTGCAGTTCTCCTGAGCTATTAACGGTTTTTCATACATTTATCAAGGGAGAAATTACAAAAGCCCAGTGCAACAGGAATAATCAAAGCCACAGATTTAGACCAGAGACCACTAGACACCATGTGGGCCCTGTATGTAGTACACATCTACCACCACTGCGTTTTTGGGAAAAATAATAATGTGTTTGTAGATCACAGAAATTCAACATATTGCTCCATGCAGTTAACATATAATTATTTCTAGTCTTCAGTAGAAGACCTATGGGAGCAGTTGGTTCAGATTACAAGTTACATTGATCTGATACAGCCAATTGGAAACCACTCTTCATACATTATCTCCTTATAAAGTATACCTTCTTTACTGAGTGGGGATTTTTTTTTTTTTTTCTTAAACTGTTTCCTGGACTTAAAATTTGAAATGCAAAAGTGGAAATAAAAGTGTGTTTAGGTAATGAGTTTCTAAAGTTCTTAGCAAGGACGAAACATCCTCAGATGAATGGAGAAATACAGGGTACACCATATATTAACCTGCATTTACAACAACATGAGAAACAAAAAACATTTACATAGTGTGCCATTCTTATCCCAGAGGAGAGCATTAGCCTTACAAGCTGAAGGGCAGATTAAATGATTGATTGCTCTTGCCTGTGAGTATATAAAAAGAAACAAAACAATTAAGATATACTATATAGTTCAATCCATGGCCTTTTAAAGATAGACATGCATGTATTTATGCTGTAGAAATACCATGCTGTGCAATATTGTTTTACATGGTAACGCAAGACATAGTCCTAGTTTATGTGGCCACTGTCTGCCAGTAATTTGTCTGGCCTTGACATTCACTGAGTGCTCTTTTTCTGTGGTAGCCAATGGGCTTAGTCTTTTGTGTTTTACATATTTGTAACAACAAATAGAGGATATACATTGTTTCAGTTTAAGTAAAATCCATGTAATAATGTGATGAGCGCTACATGAACAGGCAACAATCAGCAGTAACTACCAGTATTTCACCTTATAAATAATTAAGAACTCTATGGCAAACTGAGACATGGTATTGAGTTATTTTTCCACACTCCTTAACGGTATGAGATACTATGTAGAAAGCCTGTTTAATTGGTACAACTGAAGTGAATTAACAAATATTTGATTCCTAATCAGAATATGAAAATGTAGAATATGTACTCAAAGTTATTAAAATATATATATATATATATATATATATGTGTATGAGGAACTATTAGGTACTCATACAGTTCTTAATACACTACTGAAAAATGGCAAGATAAGAGAAGAGCAACCGATAAATAATCCAATGTCTTTAATCTGAAGCCTTAAAAAGACTCATTCAGTTATAATAAACGATGCGTCCTGCTAACTCATAGATATAATACAGAGATAAAATATAACCATTTTAGGTAAGCTAATGAGTGCTGTTTCACACTGTGACAAATTGTAAGCACTTATCTGAATGTGGTTTATAATGCACACCTACCAGAGAAATGCATCTTTTTCCCTTTATGCTTATCTTATTAAGCCACTTTATCTGATAGTATTGAGTCTTGTTGTTGGTGGTTATTTCAAAAGAAAGGCTGTAAGTCTGTTCAGTGTAGCTTTGTATAACAACATTAACTTAAATGAAAAAAAGAGTAATAAATTAAGCAAACTGTTTTTTTAAGGAAAATGTCAACAGCTTTTCCAGTAGATATATTTAATGAACTTTGTACAGTAATTATATCTGCTTTGAGAAAATAGACTAGCAATGAATACAAGGAATTGTCTGTTTAAGCAAAATCTGCTATGATTGGTACAATGGCAAAGGAACCTGTAGCCAGAGAAATAATTGCTGAACTGAAAACACAGACAAAAATAATCTTCTTGTAAAACAGCATTTATGTGGTTTTACAGTTCATTATCCACATCACCTTACATGGCAGCACAACAGGGGAACATGAACACTTTCTGAGTGATTTAGCAGCAGTTTAATGGTATGTTAAAAATGAAGAGTGACCCTATATAATAGGTGTTATAGTGACAGCTTTAAAGCTTTCCATCTGCTTCAATCTAATTCATCCCACACAACCATCTTAAATCACTCTAATGAGATAGTTTACAGTGCTCTGAACTCTTGCTCAGAAACATTACATTTCCAGGGAGTTGTGTGTTTTAACTTAATAAAAAGGCTTATTAACCTAACAATACTTCATTTGGAAGACTGGAAAACTGGTGATCACTATGTTCAATAACCATTCAATCTCATGAATGTGGGATTTGTAAATAAAGACTACATGTGAGCCTTCCACTTGAAAAAGGTTCACCCTACTCCACAAGTCCTGTTCATCCATTATTGAAACCACACGTCAGCAATTGTGAAATACGTAACAGAAAGCAGGTGTGTCATTCCACTTACACAGCAGGAAAATTCAAGTCATCGGGCAGTTCTGTGTTGCTTTTCTGTCATGTATTAGATCAGTCAATAACAATCTCACAGGGAAAATTAATATTTAAATCGCAATCAAGACATTTTGGCAGAAACTTCATCACAAAACCCATTCAATATCTTGGAGCAGCGCAGCATGTTCTGGACTTTGTCGTGCTTCTTGGTTTCTTGGATCTGCTGTACGAGTGGCTAATTTCCATTGTTGAAAATGTTTTTTCCTTCTATTTTATCCCGAGAGCGAAGCCAATGGAAATGCAACATATGAAACATGCAATGTTAATTTCCAGGGCAGTTGCAGCCATATCAGTAGTGCTGTTAGTGCAGAGCTGTTAAAAGACAGCACAGGGCACTGGCCTCACCAAGTAAGAGAGAGGAACATGCTCGTCACTGGAGGTGGGCAATGTTATTCCTTTTAAATACAACACAACACACCTGCTTTGTATATTATTTATCTCAAAATGTCAAAGTCAAATTCTTAAATCTGTTTAAAAGCTACACTCTATGCAGTTTCCAGTGTACACCATGCTGCAATGCAGGGAGCAGTCTCTCTCTGCCTGACATGCTACAGAACACCCGATAAAGGATTTGGCATAGGTTCGTTCATTACAGCAGAGGGGAGAGGGGTACACTGTGGCAGGGGAGAAGCATGGTGAAGGAAGAGTGCCATCAAGTTCAAGGATATCAGAGAGAATCACATCTTGTTTCTGTTGACAATGTTCTGCTTGCAGTCTCTCTGAATTCACTTGTCTCAAGGCTTTATAGGACGAGAACCACCGAAAAGGACATTCTGATGTTGGAGAAAGATGCTGATGTCAATTTACATTCACATCACTGTGAAACTTTGAAAAGTCACTCAGCTGACTGATACAGTGAGTTGAACGTATGAGATCTAAATTGCTAAAGCCCTGTGTTGGTAAAAAGAGCAATGTGTCTAACATTAAAGTTTCAAACTCATTGCAAAATAACTACTCAGGGTATAAATCAAATATAGTATAATCCATTTGATTATTGTCTCTCTCAAGCCTAAGGATCCTCTGCAAAATATTACCATTCCTTCTATGTAATCTCCATCAGAACTGATATGGGAAGAGAATTTCCTTCTGATTGAATTCCCCGTTTCTGTATGCGATTTCACAACAGTAGAGGTGTAATGGAAACAACTGCTACTGTCCACAAGCTGAAAAAATAAAGGCTTAGACCTAATTTTAAGAAAGACAATATACTACTGAATATCAATTTGACCTTCAAGACATCTTAAACAGTAATGCTGCTTTTTTTGGTAAATTTAAAGCATTAGGAATTACTACTCAGAATTGATACACTGATGCCTTTTTCCAAATACCATTAATAGGATATAGTGTTTACACCAGTAATCTACTATCTGTTGTAGTCTTTTCCATATTTCTGAGAGAAACTGAAATCCCAATATGGAGAATGGTTAGTGTCTTGTTCACAACACACAAAAAAGTTCAAATATTGGGAGGGGGAGTGAAGAAGCTTACACTTGCAGCTCTAAAACCTCTTGTGAGTTACTTATGATTAGTTCAACATCAGTGTCAAGAGAGAAGTAATGAAAAAAGCTTGGGGTTCCAGATGATAAACTGTTAACTGTAAGCAATTTACTTTCCCTTTTCCTAAAATATTCTCAAAACTTCATGGATTATCTCTTTAAAATGGATGTTACTATCTTTTATTTATTGTAATTCTTGTCATTTATATTTTTACGAGTCAGACTGTCTTGATCTTTCAGTCACATGTGTCTCTCTCCGGTCATCTATCAAGCTTATCCTATTACTTAGGGCATAAAGGAAAGATTAATATAACCCCTCCAACAGCATAGTTTCACATTTATATTGAGATATATGTATCTGCCTGTGTTGTACCAATGGTGCATCTTAATAATATGTGATAACTCAAGCTATTGAGGTATTGTCGTGTATACAAATAATATTTGTTCTACTGCATACTTGGCACCTTTTATCAGCTTGACGAAAAACTAACAATTTGTGTGTAATTTTGTGAGAATGTATTAACTCGAATAGCTTCAATTTAAAAATGTTTTGCTTGTGTGGGTGTATGCCTGGTTATATATCATGAGTTTCCCAATGTAATTTCCGCTAGGTATTCTAGTAGCAGTGGATGGGGCCTTACAGACAATGTATGCAAAGTGACTTCTTTCTACAGTGTACATATAAGACAATCTATAATGGTGTTTTGGAGGGGAAAAGGCAATCTGCATTAAAAGAAAAAGCTTCAGATAATCTTTAACTGAGATGAATGTGAGGGATGAGAGACCAGATTTAACAGTGGGCTTATTGACTTGTGTTTGTTTGTTTGTTTGGAGCTGCGCCTGAAAACAAATAAAAGAAGTCTTTCTGTCCCACAATCCCTGCTCTGAAATAACTTCTCGTTAAACCACAGTCATGAAGGGTCTTCATTCAAACACTGAAGCACTGGGGAAAACCAGGCTCTCAGAAACATATCAGAAGTGGTACTGGCCTAAGAGCAGGCCAATTTATAAAGCTGCAGCGTATAACTCTTTTTATCAACAGATGCTGTGTGAGGTTATAATTAATATTACATGAACATACAATATATATATATATATTCTTTAAAATGTACTCTTGTGAGGAAATGTATTCTATACAGTTTTAAGTAAAATTTCTATGAAAATTTCATTTTAAGTAGATGAATAACAACTAAAATAATAATAGTATAATGATATTGGCATTTACCTGATATGATGTTACTTACAATCTTAGCTGTAATTGTGTTTTCCCATGAGCTCACAGAGTTTTTCTTTCCCCACAGCGCTGTATTCTTTCAAGGGTTCCAGCACTCACCCCCTTCATTTGTATATGAATTCAGTCATTTTCATACATATACTATCTATCCTGAATAAATCACACTTGGATTTATATATATTTCAAAATCAAAGTGTGATTTTGCTGTTCTGTGCCCTTTAGTGCCCTCCCATTAGTGGAGCCGCGCAGATCTGTGGAAATTTGCGCTACACGAACGCGACCATTGTTAGACAAAGTACGTTCTAGTTCAGCCAATCACAGACAAGAAGTAACAAATCCCACCATCCCGTCAATCTTCATTACCGCTACACAGAAAGCCAATGAACAGTAAAGGCTTTCCAATACAATCACTATATACTTTTTATTGTATTTTATTTATTTATTTATTTATTTTTTAAACTATCGAATGTTAGATTAACTTGTCGATAGTGGCCATGGTTAAGGAATAGTTGAATTGCAGTAATCGAGCTGAGGTCAGTGACGTCACACACTGTGAACATCGAGAGATTTTTCAGATGACAACAATGGAGATTCTTGTTCTCGGATATATATATATATATATATAATTTTTTTTTACTAAATGGAAGTGAAAACCAACTGGCCAGGCTACAAAAGTGTAATAGTGAAGCTGCAAAGATATACATTAAAACAAATTCTCAAGTATGACAAAAACAACATACGGAAGACTGTAACGACTAAATTTAAATTCTATTTGTTATAGTATTTTCTCAGCGATATTTGCATAGTTTCTTGGGACAAACACATTATCTGTGTGATGTACTTTTGGTAATTTTTTTTGCAATTTGGACAACAAATGAAATGAAAGAAAAAAAATCTCTATAGCTGCATTGGCTTGATTTATTTCTGTCAAAGAATGTCCTGTTCCCAAATATCTTGTTTTATATTTACACAGAAAGTCCATGAGGAACATCAGCTCCATCATACATATTTTAAACAGCTGCCGGTTAGGAACAATTAGCTCTTCATTTCAAATCTGTGGTTGCTGACTTGGAAGGGGGCTTAACAACTGATGAAATGTAATAATCATATTGTGCTTTTTGTAGCTATTTTTCCATAGCACAAAACATGATCAAGGAAGTTTGGTGTGAGTACCAAAGTCACCAAAAGCAGTCATGTGCATATTCAAAGATAAAAGAATCCTAAGAACTTAATCTAGTTTAACTAATCCCTAGAAGCAGACTCAGAATAGTGTTCAGCCTTGAGAAACAGTATCTCCTGATAAGATGATGTGGTATATGAATAGCTTTCCTTGATGTAGTACTTTAAAAGTTCACTTCCCTACAGAACAAGGGAACCCAGGACTGCAGTCATAGTGTTAGGAAAATATCTATTAACACGCTTCTATAAGCCTGAACCCCTGGGTAGGTTAAATGGATAAGCTTAGAACAATCGACAATTGTTGCAGGACAATAAATAGGATTTATTTTATGACATGAAACATCTAAATGTAGCATTTTCTTTTTCATTTGAATTACAAAACCCAATCTTTGATGTCTCCAGAATCACAAGCTCATGAGATCTCTAATACCACAGAATTGTTGAGCACAGAAAAATACAAATGTATTATTAAAAAAATGCTATTACTTACTTTATTTGTTATCCTTATACTAGATGACCTTGGTGTGGATTTTTACAGGATATACAATATGAACCTGAATATATAATTGAATAATAGTTTTATAAAAACTCCAACAACAACAATGTTGGTCAAACATACTTTAAACACATAATTGTATTCTGACTTAATGCTATTGCAATAGATAGCTGCCGGGTGAAGAAGTAACTGGAAAAACACCAGTCTGAACAAATACATGAATAATACTCCTGCCTATTGTTTTTCTCCATAGTAGTATAATAAACAAATACAGCCCTCACTTCAAATAATATACGTACATTCTTCTATGCATTGAAATGGTGTTAATGAAAAACATAGTTCTGAGTTGAACATAGACTGTAGAGATACATTTGATCCTTAGAGACAACTAAGGTTTTATTATTTTAATATTTTTAATTATTAAAATCCAAAATGTTACCAACATCTGTGTGACTACAATTAAATTGGGCCCCCAGCTCTATAAACCAGAAACGGATGACAATCCCAGAGTCCAGGCTGGAAGCAGTTTTTACATGTATTAAATTGAATACAGACGTGTAGTTTTTAGGCATTTCCTTTGGTTTTTACTTCTGTGGATATGCATGTAAACTATAATTAATCCAGCTGGATGTTGTTCATATCAGTCTGATCCATCGAGAAGGAGCCCAGTTATGCAGCTTTTCTAATCATTCTCCTCCATTTCGAGAGCCAGTTTTTGTCTGTAAATGAACTGACTATATGAATGAATCCAACTTTTGAAACCTGATATTGTCTCAGAGGTTAATATTTCTTAGACATATGGATTGCAACAGAATACTGTAAGATAAATCTTGGCAGGCTAAACTAAACCCCCTCGGGGACTGATACTTTTACTGAAGAAAAAGAGCCACCGGTCCTCATAGACGCTACCACTATCGAATCAGAATCCTCTGCTACTGTTTGTGGAACTTGAAATATTGTTATCAAAAGGCACAAAACTAATAAAAAAACATTACTATTAAGAGGGTGTGATTTAAGGGTAAGATTTATTTTTTTTACGGAAGGAGAAACCTTATAAAACCTTACATTTTTTTAATATTTGAAAATAATACTACTTCCAGTCATAGAGACAACTCAAACTTTAAAGCAGCATCAGTGTTTGTAGGAGGACAGTGTAGGATGGGTTTTCATTATTTCACATGGAAATGCTCCCACTTTTAATGTAACATCCACAGGCTTTGTTTTTCCAGCCACAAAAATATTCAAGCCTTTACTCACACTAAGTACCACGATATTATACTGAGTAGGTACATGTAGGATGGAAGCTTTACTCTAGGGTTCAGTTCAGTGCCAAACAATCTGCTCAATCTTCTTGCCAATGAGCAAAAGCAAGCGGGTGAAGCAGTATATATAGCTAAGGGATGCTTACACTGTATCCACATACATTTTAACAGCTTCCTTCCCCCAGAATAATAAAACAATGGTTAATAATGACAGTTATTTGGCTATACAAATCATCTCACTGATTGGTGAACACAAGTGTTGAATGATCTTATAATGTATGCCATGTACAATGCACCTAACATGGATGCCACATAAGGAAATTATTAAAAAACAAAAACAAAAACAATCTGAATGCATTTGGGCATGATGTTCAAATGTCTGTGTGTACCTAACCCCTCTTCATTGGTGTTTCTAATGTGTGATCCCTAGAGGACACTCTCACAATGGGAGAGAAAATAATTAAAATTGATTGGTAAGAGTATTGCCAGCAATTTTTCAGTTCCATCTTATATAAAGTCATCCTGAGTTTCTATGCACATAGATAGTCTTTATGTAGGTTTGTTTAAAGTGTGTATATTTACATCAGCATGTATCCAAACTGCACAGATTTGTTTACTAAAGATTCTCTACCGGTACATAAGATCCAGCCATTATCGCACAAATCTGGGTTCAGAGGGATAAACATATTTTGTCCAAACTGTTCCTGTGCTCTTACCCAATCCATTAGATAATTATCACTTTCACAAACAAAGGTTTTCTTATCTAAATAGGGGTGAGGTGTACAGAACCAGCTGATAAAATGTTTCCCATAAGCTTTCTTCATGCTCCTCACAATCTCATTATAATCATCTCTGTCAGTGTGACCAGATCCTCACCCTTTAGAAAGCACTCTAATGAGGATGTTGGTGCACAGTGCATAGTGTGTATCTTTCTTTCCCTTATCTTTCACTTGTTGTCAAATCCGTAGCACAGGGGAAAACACCCGATCTGCCCCTTTGTTCACTGGCTTATCCTCACAGCCCAGGCGAAAGAGAACAAACTTGTTGAAACAATAAAATCCATGAGAGGTTAACGTCCATCCCGCCTGCTAATTCATGAATGTACTAATCTTGGTGTCATGGAGAGAGCTTCAACTGTTCCCATAAAGATTACAAAATTCAAGAAGAAATTACCAGAGCTGCGCACACTACCAATTATCACAGATCACTGGTCTGTCTCTCTTTAACCGGTTAGTCAGATATAGTCCTGACCATTAAAATCTTGTGCCATGCAAGACCAATTCCTGTTCCAGTTGACATGGCTATTTAAATCTATTTTGAACGTGAGACACCAATTACCCCTGCCCTTAAAGGTGTGCCATTTGAAGGAAGTGCTTATTCGTTAGTACGCTATGTGTGGACCACACCAGACTGCCATAACATGATTGGGATATAAACCAATTTTTACTTCTTAATGGCTGAAACGGTTGGCAGATAAAGTTTCACTGATGAAATAATAATAGTTAATTAAAACATGAGGAAAATATGTGCATCAGCTGTAATGCAACAGGAGAGATGGCTATTCATCTAGACATTTCATATATTTATTATTTATAGAGATTCAAGGTTAATATTTTATTCCTAGAGCTTTTTTAAAAAACTCACTTTGCCTGTCATCTTCCAGGAAGCAGATGTTTCAGATGATTGTTAATAATTACACTCAGACAAATAAGTGCATCATGTAATAATCTACAAATAGCAAACATGTCAATAAACTGTTCACCTAAACACAGTTCCTTCGGGAGTTTAACAAAACACGTGTTTTATGGGTTTCATCTCAGGCTCTTCGTTGTTTCTGATCCGTATCACTGCTCTCTCACTCGCTCTCTCTCTGGCCACTGCTTTCAAATTGCCAGACCGCACAGTTCTCCTAGTTAGAGATCCCCAGACAAGGCAGACAAAGGTTGAGGAACAATCTCCTTTAACTATAATGGATGTATGATGCCCTTTGTATACTTAATAGCTTATTTAGTATGTCTGAAGTAAGTTTTGATCACACATTGAAATAAGTGCAGGTTCATGATGAATGCATGTGACATAGGGTATAGAATCTTAGCAAGATAGCAGCGACATGGAATTCATTGGAAAATGTTGGTATATTCATTAAATATAGTGGAAAAAAAGGTGAACACCCTAGAGTAAAAACAGATCAACACAACACTGTTAGTCTTAATAAAAACAACAATCACTGGATTACAATCATTGACCACTTATATCTCAATTTAAATAACTGTACATATTCTCTTGCCTCTTCAAAGTGTTGAGTAGGTTGTGTAAATCAAAGGGGAAAACAATCACATTTAAAGGCATCACAACAAAATGTGAAAAAGTCCAGTGTGTATGTATTTTATATAGCCATTGTGTGTGTGTGTGTATATATATATATATATATATATATATATATATAATATGTGTATGTATGTATGTATGTATGTATGTATGTATGCATTTATTTTTCAAGAGAGAACAGCATTTCAGAATGAAGATGAAGATGGAAAAAAAAGCTCCACAACAGTTTAAAATGATCAGAGAATTGTTTCAGGCATCACATGGTGAAATTTCACTGCTGGGCAATTCCTTTAGCTGCAGCACCTTTTGCAAGAGTTGTCTGTATGTGAGTGGAAGCACTCAACTCCCTTTTGCACTTATTTGATGTTCAAGAAAAGCACACCCCGCAGAAGGAGCAAATCAATGCTGGTATGATAATGAATGATTTCCCACTTTGTGCTCGAATCTGAAGTGAGATAAAAGAAGACCACATACTGTGCAGATAACAGCCAGGGGCCACAGTATGAAGAATAGAGTGCCAATACCTCAGGACTAATGTGATTTGATGTAACCGATATAGGAGTCTAACAGTCATGAACACAAGCAGCCAAAAGGTCCACACACTCATCTGAGATGATAAACATCTCCCAATTTAATTAAATAAATTGGTTATGTTTTAATTGAAAGATTCTAAATAAATGTGTCATTAACATGATCCAGAGTGGATAGTGGGATTCTCCTTTACACAGTAATTCTGCAGAGTGCAATTAACAGCAAAAGCAGACAGCTTTCAAATGTATTATTTAAATCCTTCTTTACAGTTATGCAGAGTAAGGGTACTGCACATGAACAGATACCAAGAATATAACAAAGAGGGAAGTAATGTAATGCTTTTATTTCACTTGTAACATTCTTATGAAATGATAGATAGGAATCTGTGTCTGTTTTTCCAAGGTTTCATTTGGAGGTTGAACTGTTCCGCAAATTAACTTATATATATATTTTATTTATTGGCTTATTTGCTTTATTTAAAATTTGTTTTCATTAAGATTTTCAAAACAAATAATGTAAAAATATACAGATCTTCAATTTAAATTATACAAGATTATTTCAAGAACAGAGCTGCAGATGCTGTTGCCATGGATATAGTTTTATACGAGCCTCAGAATATGTTGAAACAAATACTTTGGCTAATAAATAAACAGTATGTGTAAGATCGAATGATTTGCACAAGAAGTAACAAAACCCTTACAAGGACAGTTTAAGAGAAATAGTCCCACTTCACAGTTTAGATGTATGAAAGATGAAAGATGGCTGAGGTTCATGACTGAGATGACTGAGATTAATGATGTTCTCCTTCATTCTGAAGGATCTGAAACCGTTTGTAATGAGCTGAAAGCAAATTGGAGTGAATCTTGAAAAAACACCAAGAATATTAATGTACTGCATCCTTCCTTCAAGAGTAGACAATATTAAAGAAGAATGAAGATAACACAGGATGCTTTCAACACCAGGACTCTTACATAAACTATGTATTTATGTAATCATTTATGTAATGGCAGTATTTTTATTCATGTTTGAAATCAACATTGATTTAATTAAAAATAAAATATATATTGATATGGTGGTGCTTTGATATATATATATGTATTTATATACATACACAAACAAATGATCTGACGAGTAAAACACAAAATGAAGGGCAGCATATGTTTTGAATGCCATCTGTTCTCTACAAAAGAATAATACAGGCAACCTTTTTTCCTTCAGTGAAATAACCCATTCAAGGAGATTAAGGAAGAGGGGAACTTTTAGCTCTTAATCCGCCTTTTTTCGTGATAAAGGTGATTTGGTAATAATAGGTTTCTCTTTCAAGCTCACATCATCTTAAAGACATGACCGCTGCAAAAAAAGAAATCCAAAGAAAGCAGGTGGTGTCACTTTAATTCACTTTTCTCTCTCTTGGAACTTTAAAGGAGACTGTGGCTTTAAAGAACAAATTAAAAAAAAAGTAAAATGTATTCTTATCTTCTTTCAGCTTTAATTGACTGTCCCTTGCTAATGTTATAATTTACATCCCTAAGAGAGTTTTGATCTCCTTGTGATAACCATACCCTTCTCTCAGCCTGGATAATTTGCCCCCTCTGAGGATATACATCAAGAAAAGACAGGGACTGGCATGTGGATTCCCAGTGACCTTCAGGCGCACTGCGAGACATTGACCACAATCTCTCTCCCTCAGCACATTTGGACACGATCTCTGCTGGGTGAACGTCCTGGCCAATTACATTTCTTTTTTTTTTGCTTTCACTTCCTTGATTAATTAAGCAGATCTGCTGACTCCAACTGTCAGTGAAGCTTACTGGTGCCTCATAATCCCACTATTAGCAGGAGCAATGAAAAACAAATAGATTCAAGGTGCAAAACTGCTCAACTGCTCAATGTTATCACTCATCTGGCTTCCTCCCCGACAAGGGCCTGAACACTCGAGCTGGAATTTAATGTTCGTCTCTCGGCTGAAGCCCATGGCTCGAATCCATAATGAGTCAGTGCGGCACTTTCCTCTAGACCTGCCACAACTCTTGTACGCTTAAATATGTTGTATCTTTGAGCAATTTGTGTATCAATACCATTTTGTTCAGCTACATATGTACTATCCAAAAGATTTTACAAAATCCTGGGAGTATGCAATAAATTGAGAAGGCAGGATTACCAAGGCTTGAGGGGTAGCAGAAAAACACAATAAGAAGCTGCTAAAGGCAGTCTGTATCAATTCTTTCCACCCCCAACCCCAACCCCAACCCCCCCAAAAAATACATGCTATTTTCAACTCTTTGGAGACAGAGAGATTTTTATTTTCTTAGCAAAGGTTCAAAGCTGAGGCTATCATCATTATCCTGGGACTTACCATATAAGGTTAATTTCAATTAGCCAGCTTGTTCTTCAGTGTCATTACAGATTTATCACTGCACTACCAGAGGGTCCGTATTAAAAATTATGTTAGCGTTTCACAATAATGATTACTCTAATCTATTTCAGCTTAGTGTGCTTTGCAAAATCCAGAGGTCCTCTTCCGTCCATTGAATACAGTTAAGCTCTTATTTACATGCTGTAAAACTCAAAAAATCTTATTTTTAAGAGGTTAAGCCAATGCATTCTCCATTGAACCATGTCCCTGTGGAAGCATACTCTTTAAAATACCCTTCAGTTATAATACAGGCCAGGGGAACCATAGCTATTATATGATGTGTGTGTATGTATGCGTTTCCTGTACAGAAAATTAAGCCCTTGTAACAAGTTTAACTTTACCTTTACTGTTAACCTTGAACGTTTGATACCATTTTTTTTAATGATTCCCTTCCAAATGCTTTCACATTTTTTACTAAATATTCTGGAGGGATCTTAGTATAAAAGGCATAGAGACAGACACTGTGGGCCATCTGGACGATAACAGGAAAATAACTGTATAATGACAACAATGATGCCACTAAAATCGACCGTTACAACGTTACAAACCGTTACAAAGGTTTAATGGTCCCATTTTTTTATTTTTTGTGTTGCCTCAAGTAGTTAAACTTTCAGAACGGCTGCACGGCATAACTAATTACTTGTTTTATAGACATTATGGCTTTGATCAAATTTTATGTGTATTTTCAGTCAGGGTGGCCATTTGGGAGTCAATTTTTCATCCACGAATTTATGGGATGTTTGAAAGATTCACTGGTATAATTTATTGAAGAGATTATGGATATGTATTTTAATGATTGAAACACCAGACGGACATGTCCTATTGCTCTCTTCAATATGAGAAGAGATTTAAAATAAAATTCTTAGAGATCATTCATACAGATATCTAAAAATTATATTATAATGTTTATGTTTGTTGCTGTGCTTTTTGTACAGGCAGCCCATGGTAAACCTGATACAAACACTGTAAAGACTATTACTTTAATTCATATTTATAAAAATATGTTGTGAAGAAGACCCTATCAACAGCAATCTTCATCTGTCTTGTCTTGAACCAGGTTATATACATCTCCTGTCAATACCAGAGAACTAGAAGCTTTACTGTGCGTCCTTGTGTAGTTGGAAATACTATACAACCACAATGTATTCAATCATCCCAGGTTCAGCCTAGACACTGTGAGATGTAATGCATAGTGTTCATTATACTAGTGTTCTGAGCATCTCTTACATTTCTAAATATTAAATATGACAAGTTTCAAATTAAACGCAGGCTATCCTTTTGCGCTCGACTTTAATATTGACTTACGGAACGCAGTGTAGAATTCCTGGAGAGTCAGGTGACCGTCGTTGTTATAATCATCATATCTGAGCAGGTCCTGCATGGTGCACTCGAGAAGGTCATCATCCAGGTGATCTCTCATTGATATCTATACACACAAATGATGATGATGATGATGATGATGATGATTATTATGATAGAATTCATTAAGAATTAAACATGAACATGAAGAAACCTAAAAAATAAAAAGTTCTGTCCTATTCTCAAATAATTTCAGATTTCACACAGTCTATAAAGCTGTTTTGGTCAAACACCTTTATAAAAGGATGTTGATTTTTTTCAAAACCTATGGTAAGCACTTTCTTATCTTTAATAATGCATTTTTCATTATTATCACTGTTATTGTTTTTAAATTGAAAACACAAATGCAGCAAAACTACTGAGATTAGTTTTACAGATTACATGTAACTGAAATGTGGTAACAAAATGAAGATTTTCTTTTATCCATACCATATACAAATACCATATAAATTGGGATTATTTTAGGATATATTGAAAAATATAGGTATTAATTCCAGGTATTAAGCAACATATACACATTTTATGAATATTTAATATTGTTTCTTGCCTTACATATGCCGTCTTTCTCTTCGTTTCTACTACTTCTTCATCTTATTATTATTATTAAGTGGTTTGCTGCTTTCCCTGTACCTCTCTGCTCTCCAGCCCCTTCAAAGCAAACTGTTCTCTGCAGGCTTTGGCTGAGCTGTATTCAATTTACACTCTGAATGGAATCGTAATACACACCATAATCCAATTCTCACTTGAACAATAAGCCCACCTGAGCCAGTTCGTCACTGCCTAGATGCCCATCATTGTTGATATCCAAGTACTTAAACATCTTCTCCACTAGAAACCTCCGCTGGGACATGCGGTTTTCTTGGACATTCCCCCCTTGATTGAAGTTTCTGGACTGCAGATCCAGAAGCATGTTTTTTAGTCTATTGTAGTCTGCCATTGTGCAGGTGTCACCTGTAAAATTAAAACACCACACACTTTTAAATACTGTTCAAATCCTTGACATACAAGTACAACATGGGCTCAAGTGGCAATTAAGAAGCTTGCAGTTTAAATATTTTCCATAGAGTTCAGGTTAAGCATGAGAAAAGCCATTCATTAACCTTAATGCATTCTATTCACACCAAGAACAAAAGTGAAACGCAACCTCAATCACATACCTTTTATTATTTATTTTTTTCAAATTGTACACACTACATCACTTTCACTAACACAATCCTTAATTTTATGTGTTGTGGATTGTGAATAGTGGGAGAAACTGTTGAGGGAGAACATCTAGGGTTAATCGAGAATCTGAAAGTATTTATAATGTTGCAGTGTTACTTGGAATCCCATTATGCCAATATAGACTTTGTAGTATGAGATACACTGGAATTAGAAGAAACATTACATGTATTACCTGTGTAGTCCTTAAAATGTGGCTGGATGTAACGTGACTAATTGAAGGTCTGGTAAATGAGATACTACTGTACTGTTGTCACAAATAAATATTGAGGTGAATACATTCTGTGTAGCTCCACCCATGTCCAACCATGCTATCTACCCGAGTCTACCTGGGTTATTCTGGGTCTTATCTAAAGGTGATGCAGTACACAGGAGATGAGTATAAAATGAATACTCTTGCTGTAGTAGAAAATGACAATTATTTCTCTTTATTAAACAGTATTATAATGATTTTAACATATATTGATTGATTGACTGATTATTACAATTATGTTTTATTTAATATAAAAACTTGAGAAATATTGGCCTGGAAGCATGATGTGATCCAGGCTGAATAAACTATTATTATTATTTTGAATTTCTTAGCAGATGCCCTTATCCAGGGTGACTGTTTACCTGTAACAGAGGATTTTGATTTAAGCAAATAAAGAACAACAACAAAAAAACTGAAGCTTCTCTACATCTTCCTAAAATAACCATTAGCTAATCTCTCATTGAAGCCAGGCTAGCATCATATACTGTGTGGTGTGATGCAGAAGGATGTTCTCTCTTTATTATGCTGCTCTATTGCTTTATCAAACTGGTCCAGAACAGCAATGCAGTGGGGATGCATATTGAGTAAATTGTGCAGAGCTTTTCAGTAGCTGCTTTGTAGATGCAGTATGACACTTACAAGCTGGTTAAGTTGTTAACATTACTCTAGGGAGGTTATGCTCTTTTTCTTTTTTTGTCCATACTGTATGCCAATTTTTTTTAAATTTAATTATGCTCAATTCTATATCCCACTATCACAGCCTGTGACACTATTCAATTATTGCCTTTGATTATGGCATCAGATCAATTCATCGCTATACTTTTTCTCTCTTTGTATCTCTCTCTCTCTTTTTTGCATTCTCTGCCTGATAATTTATTGATAAGCCTTCCATACAGCATGGCATAGGATTCTCTTTTCAAGTCAAAATTTGGTAATGAAGTACATCTATCAAACCTATGTTCTATGAGAAAGGTCAATGGTGATTCAGGCTAAGTTGTTATGACACATCATTAATCTGGGTTCCTTCAATTATCTCTTCTTTCTGAAAGGTCTCATATCCTCACACACAAATAGCACTCCTCAATAAAGTGCAGCTGGCAATTACGACAAGGTCTTCGCTAAATCCTTTTTAATACTTTCCCTCAGCAAGAGTGGTATAATGGCTTTTGAAAGTTCAACAGATCTGCTTCAAAAAGTGCTTTTTTTTTTAAATAAAATAAAAAAGCTGTGAGGATAGCCATGACTTGAAGGTCTAAACAGTAAGTTTGAATGCCCTCTGAATAAAGTGTGCCAGGTGCAACTGTTTTTACCTATTAGTATTGAACTATAATACTATCATTTTCTTCTGTCCTGGAGCTTGAACAATAAAGACATGAATCTGTGGCAGGATTCAGCATAAAATAAAGGAGTTAGAATGCACCCAACCTATTAGTATGGATAGGTATGGATGGCACTCAAGCATCTTTGGCTTAAAGTTATATTTTGTTGAAAAACATGTTATATCTATAACTGTAGGTACATACGTAAGTAAATAAAGTAAGTAGCCTAAGTAATGGTCTTTATATTCAAGAGCTCATGGTCCTCAAATAATTATGATTATCCTTCTATTCAACAATTAAAAAAAAAGAATGAAAGAAAAGAAAGAAATTTTCAGAGCTGTATGTAATATTTAAAGACTTAAGTAAAACCTGTAATCTGCAGATTTTTTTTAAACACTCATTGATCATTCAAGTCACTACTTTGTACAATTTCCCAATTATCGCCCCATGTAACAAGAATTACAGTTTACACTTACAATACACTGATCGGTTATTTCCTTGACACAAACAACTTCCTCTAAATACCTACGGATCACAGCCTTTTGAGGGCCTGAGAAAATCACATGCAAATTGAGCATTATTCAGCACCTAAATGGGGATCCATAATGCCTCAGGCTAATGAAAGGCCTGTAGTTAAATTCTGTATTGTATTATTTCACACATCTTAGTAGGGGAAACAGAGCATGCACTACTGGGGAAGCTTTTGTGGATCCACCTCACCATAACAACCCAGACATATTACTGTTCCAGTAAAACTGCATACAGTACCAACTGCAACAAAAGCCTCGCACTTCTAGGTTGAGCAACCTGACAGCATCCATTTGCCACTGATAAGGAGAACTGGGACACAATCAAATAAAAAACTTTGATGCACCTGACAAACACAAATTACAATCCCATTACTTGATGATGGGTTTCCCTTAGATAAAAACAACAAGCCGCTGGCAAACAAAGAACTGCCATCAAATACCGGGTGTGCAATTGGCAGATTGGTTGAGGTTTTGGTTCAATCAAGCCCTTGGACTGGAAGTCCTCACCAGCACTGTTTTCTCATAGATGAGATTGTAAACACTGTGTGCAGTTCAAAGTAGGACTGCAAAGAGGATAAAAAGAAATACTAATCAAAAAACTAAATAACTTTAATAACTTTAATGACAGTATACCAAAACAACTAATATCAGGAAACATCTACTTTCATTTTTAAATCATAAGGAATTTATATAATACATTAAAAGCAAATATAAGCACAAATAAAAAGCAATACAACTCATTGTAATAACTGTATGTAAAATCCATGAGGGACCTTTCTATAATTACAGTACATAACATTTTATTTTAAATTAATGTATTTACTCATTACAAGGGTAATTCAATACACAGATTACTTTTTTCTTTCTGATTTTTTGTGGACAAATAGGACACTGGACAAAACTTAATGTCTTCAATGCAGCAGTTCTCAAGTGAACACTGCAATTATGAAGATACAATCACACACTGGATTCTGTACAAATATAAGAAGGCATTTGACATGTAGTATAGATTCAGAGATAGACACGGAACAAGTCTAATATGATAGCTCAGTGTGACATTTAAATGTATGATCATAGACTCTTCATTGATTCAGAAATGATGTGTTCCTTATTCAGAAAAAAACAAAGTTTCCTTGCTGCCTGCAGGGATAATTATGGAGCATAGAAAGGCTTAGAATCTCAAGTTTATCAGAGAGAGGGTCGCATATGGCATTTCTGAGCTATTTACCATTGAGTCTCACATTTCACTTTGGTATTATCTTATCTTATTTAACTCAAGGTGGTCAGGTGACATATTGTTTGAGAACAATTTAAATCACTGTGTTAGACTGGTGGTTTAAAGCTGTTGTTTTTAAAAGGCCTGAAGAATCCCCTTTTTAGGCCAATGGCTGGATTTTAAATCATTTGTTTTACTGCTCAGGCCCAGATTTCTTGTTGGATGTCATCTCGTTAGTAGTGACAAATATTTCATTCAGTTTACCTAGTGACTCAATAATTCAGGACATAAATGATAATAATGATCTCAGAAGTACATAATGAACATGTGCCACACAGGTACTGTAGATTAGCGAGAGTGGAAAGCATGGGAGATATTTTGCTCTTGTTATGGGATATTGAATCTCTGAGCATTCTTTAAGAAAGAGGTTATTAATATTAATACGCAAGATGCAGCTTTTCAGATAAAAATGGTTTATATAATGTAGGGTTCACATATATGAAAAATCTACTTTCCATGGACTTTGTATGTTTATTGAATTCTGAATCATGTTTGTATTGATTCATTCTTGGCACACTGACACTGCATTATCTCTAATATATAAGACGACGACCACATAAAAGATGGATGACGATGGACTTATTTTATTCCACGTCGTTCATGAACATCATGACTTTATGACACATTACAGTGATGTAGTATACATGTATTGAAGTACATGGAAAAGTACTACTAAATCGCATGCTAACATTCAGGGATTGCTACACTGCTTATATGCTGCAAGATACCTCACTGTTGTATGTATATGGTGTAAATGATCAAACAGTGAACTGTGTGCCTTGGGACAGTGAGAATGAGAGGTTAGTGCTGCTGGAGACTTATTGGCAACGCAGTGAAGCAGAGACAGTTTAGAGGGCTGCTGCTCTAATCAACATTGCTCATATATAATGAGTGCTGAGCAATACCTTCCAGACTTGTTTTACAAATCTGCAGTTTAAGCTTGTGAGAATATTATTAATAAATTCAATGAGCCGCATAAGGAGAGACACCTACAATACTGAACCACAAGAATTAAGTTTGATATTTTGTAAGATTTAAATGAAGTTCATAACAACAACAAAAAAAAAAAAACTACTACAAGAACAAAAAGAAATCGCTGTAGAGCTCCAGTGGAACACAGGATGTGCTTTATCTGTGTTGGATAATGATAAAATGTGTAAAGAACATCACTTTGGCAGGATTTCTGCAGACCCGAGAGCGTCAAGATTTTAGAAGTGCTCTATCAAGCAGAAAAGCTAGCCTGAAGCTGTCAGAAACAATGTGGCTCCAGTTAGGGAAAAAATAAAAGTCACAAAATCCTAGCGCAATTGCATTGTGATAATTTGCTATCAGACGCGAGTTGCTTTCACCTTCAAAGTGAATCTTGTGTAAAAGACCCCTCAAGCACAATGTACCTAACTCAAAACACAGCATGGGAACTTCACAAGATAAACTTGATTTTTGTGTCCGACATTAAAATCTCACCTTCATAAAAAAAGGATATTAATTAAAAATATAAGAAATATGTCAATATAATCTAACCTTAAACTCTGTCTGCCGAAAGAAATCACAACAGCTAGCCATATTGTAATACAATCCTCACCTCACCAATCTAACTTTAGATTCACATACTTTAATCTAGCCCAACAGCAAACCAAAACTGCAGCTGTAAATTGCAGCCTTAATCCTAACCTCAGTCTCAACCTGTGCACAAATTACAAATTCACTTTTTAAACTAATTTCCCTAGAGCTACCCTTTCCAGGAGGCTGTTCCTTATAATGCAATAATTCAATCACATAATTACTAGCTGTATTTCTTCTTGCGGTTTGTTGGATTGGTGGGGTACTACATGTGTTCTCCCATAATAAAAGCATTCAGGGAAATGTCATTGTGCATCCACTTAATATATTGCTCATATATTAAAGATTAAACACCAGGTTTTAGTTATATTTTAAACGTCAACTGTACACACACCTGCTGCATAAACTCCTGTAATCCTTACCAAAAAGCACAGCCTGTGTAGTGCTGTGAAGCCACAGTCTCAGGGGATGTATTTTTTTTAAACGTCTCGGGTACCTGGCTTGCGGTTAGTACTACAGACTGTATTGAGCTTCCACTAATGCTGTTTCACGAAAAGCAATTATTGTATATGTCTGTAAAAAGGGCTGTCACTGTGACAATTTATGGAAATGGCAGGTAAGGAAACAGCTGTACATGATACTGTTCATATCCCAGGATTACACCAGATTGAGTTAGCTCAATAAATTCAATTGCTGAGTAACACATACCTCATATAGATTTTGTGAAGGGACTACAAACACCAAAAGTAACATTAAGATTTAAAAAAATCCTAATGGGAAAATACAGACATGCACACTTTTATATATAATTACCCCCCACATACACACCATACCAAAACATAAAAATACTATTGGAAATAATTTAATCTTCCTGCAATGGGCAGCCATGATGTGTTGCTTTAAAAGTTCAATTACTATGAAATACACAATAAGTGTTGATGTATTCAGTAAAAGAGACATTGTGTCTAAATAGGTCCACTCCACAATTGTGCAAGTGCAGACAGGCTTGGTATTTCAAATACATGTTTACCCTTTTGCATCACACAAATTTAATAAGACTGAATCATTTCCCGTTAGGGTTGGAGGACTGCTCCCCTTAGCATTCTAAGATTAAATGTTTTCTTTCTGAAGCTGTGAGCAAAAACATATTATGTCATTTCGTCAGCTTGAGATAAATTAAATGAATCACAAATCATCACTCCAGTGACAGACTGTCAACCCAGAGTATCTGTGATGGCACTCAACTCATCTCTGAAGCAATACATTTGACTATCTTGTGTCAGTAAAAAGTTAAGTTTAAAAATAATCATGGGGAGTTTACATGAATCATAGAACTAAAAATGCATCTCCCATTGGATGTATTACTAGAACAAATACTGTGCATATTCGTATTATTATTTTTTAATATATATATATATATATATATATATATATATATTTCCTTGTCTTCTCTTGTTCTCTTGGTTTTAGTTTGGCATCACACTCATTCTGTACTTCCTGCATGCCAAAAATGTCATATTAAGTTGAAATGTCAATGATCAACTCAACTATGCAGGACTGGGTTGGAAAATAAACAATTGTATTAAAAGTGGCATTGGATTGAGTTTTACGACAATATGATTCCTATCGATTTACAACTGTGTTATTCATTGGTCCATGGAAATAACAGATACGGCTTAAATTTACTGAGGAACAGCCAGGGAAAGCAGCCAGTACTTTTGTTATTCTGTATTAATCTGACATTTTAATATCATAATATGTGCTATAAAGAGGTATTGGATAACTATCAAGCTTGAAAAACAAACATTAAAAGCAAATTAAATTTTTCACTACAGCATGGTATTTTCCCCCGAAAGGAATTATGGAAGAATCAAATTAAATCGTATGCATTGACACGTAAGTATTGTTAACATCCAAGACAATGTTATTGTATATTTTGCAGGTATTAATGTTATTGTGAATCAACAGTTTGATAAAACAAAACAAATGTATTCAATGGTAACTCAATCTAAATTCATAACTTGCCCCAGGAAATATTGAGTGCTTTGCTACAGATGTCTAGCAACTATGGGAAAACAATATTTTTCACAGGCGAACTTTGTTAGTATGACTTTAATATTAGAGGTTAAGGATTTCTCCAAGAGATAATCATTATACCCTGGGGAAATAAACGGATGGGCATCAGAATATTTTCACAAAAATAAAAACTTTTTAACTATGAACAGGACGTTATTAAAATGTTATGCTCAATATTCTGCATTTATACAGTAAACAAGGCCGTGTTTTTTTAATGAAGTATGTGAATAAACCAATGTACTTGCTTACTTAAGAGCTTTCAAATCAGTTTGAGACTCTACTTTCTTTTCTCAATTATGTTGCATGCTCAGCACTCAATTTAAAATGTTTTATTAATAGCACGGATCAAAAAAGAAAATAAATAGGTGGCAGATAAAGGTGTTGTCTGACTTGTGACTGTCTCCTGTAGCATTTACCTGTTTTTTTTTTTTTTTTTAAATAATAACTTAAACTTGTGTAAGGATGAAAAGCGATTTGCTGCCTGACAGACAGGCTACAATTATAGGATGATAATAGTTTGAAGAAGTGACACACACGAATATTATAGGCAATTCAGTGGTGCGTCCAACTGGAACGGACTGCCACATATAGGGATAACAAGAAGAATCCATCTTAAAAATGCAATATCCTCCTACTTCTTCCTTTAGTGGAAGTAGAATTCTGTGTCAACAAGCTATCAGAACATTCCGTAATTACCTCATTAAAATGTTATCTCTCCTCAGCTAAGAATATACATTGGCACGATAACACCAGTTTAGGTGAGAGTGGCTGACAGTTTCCTATTTAAAGGGGTATGATATTTTGGCTGTTTGAAGAACCATCAGGACTCCATATGGTACTCTTTGTACCCATGTGATGGAGAAATATTCTGTTAGGTTTTGAGTCACAGAAATGTGAACAAAATGATTTGTGTTTTGATGGTGTGTTTTTGCACTCATGTAACTACAAAATGGCTGTTTTTAAACATCAAAAGTGGTAGACAGATAGTACTTGCTGACTACCAGGGCCTTTCTGTAGAACCCCCCCAAAAGATCTATAACATATTTGTAACCTTTCAATGTGCATGCATGGGTCACTATTTTATAAATTGTGACTACGCAACTGCACTTGTGTTATACGTAAATAGGATATTGTATTCAGGGTTAGAGTGAGCGTTAGTTTATTGAAGGCTGGGGTGAGGGTTAGGTAAGCTTATTAGGGCAAAGATCTTCAGTTAAAAAAACAAAACAAGAAAAACTGGTAAAGCAGTTCAACCTTTCGCTAACATTAGAAAGTAACAAGCACACAGTATACATAACATGCATTATCCTGAATGTATTTTTGGGAGTACAGGTTGTTGCAGAACATTAACTCCGCAACAAGAGGTTTAATGTCCAGACATTAGTGATTCAAAAGTATGGTACTTAAAGCTCCGTCATTTGTACGCCTGCAACCATGAAGAGTGGTATAGGAACACCATTAACAGAGAACAAAACTAATGAAGGAGAAAATTAACACAAACAAACATAACAAATGGGTTAAGCAGGCTGATTTAGAATACTCTTTTTTGTGGTCATTATGCAGTCTAGGTCAGTGTGTGGCACGGATGCCTTACTCAACTAATATATATATATATATATATATATATATTTTTTTTTTTTTATTATTATTATTATTATTATTATTATTATTATTATTATTATTATTATTATTATCCATGGCAACTTACAATCGTTATACTATATCACATTGTTTTTACATACAATTACGCACTGATACAGCTGAGTTAATAATGGAGCATTCTAGATAAAGTCCATTGAAAGGGTACCACAGCAGTGCTTAATCCACCAGGGGTTGAACCCACGACCCTCCACTTCAGAGCCCTAGCCACTGATCCACAATGCTTAATATACATTAATAAGTGCAATATTTACATCAGCCTACTTTTTTAACGATCACCACTTGACAGCACAATGCAGCCGTAATGAAGAGAACCTGATGCTTGGGAAATGTTTCTTCTAATTCAAAAAATCAGTCTGGTAGAATTTCAAAGGAAACTATGTACAGCTAAGAGCACAAATTATTTTCCCCACTGAAAAAACCTTGTTTCCTGTGAAAAATTACAAATTTCCCAAGCACAAAGAAAAACTATTTTGAATTATCATCTTGATGGGTGCATGTTAAATGCTTTAAGAACTTTCAGATTTAGTTTTGTTTCTGATAAGACATTTTCCAAAAAAACTTGGTAGACATTATTAAAAATATATATATATTAAAAAAGGTGTCTTTTCACAAAGGGGAAGTGTTGCATTAAGGAATACCTGCTGAAACATTATTCCCAGCCTGCCAAAAACACCTGCACAAACACACCAGCGGGATGACAGTCCCACATCAACACCAAAAGAGGTGTTATACAGCACACCGAAAACCGGACTGCAGCAGTCACACACATACTGCGTTTAAAATGAAAGGCATCTCACAGTCTGTTTTGTAAAATCTCTGCATAAAAATGTGTACTCGAGAGAGACAGGCAACGTTCCCCAAGAGAGTTAACTCTTTCAAAGTACCACATTAAAATCATTGTGTTCCAGTGATGTAATCATTCGGAGACTGCAGCTCAAGTTGTGTTTTTTATGCATATTCAAAACTGACAACAATTTGCACTGACACCGAAAAGCTGCTTTTCATGTAAACTATGAATCCATCTTCACGTATTGGTTGTTTTTCCCAAGCCTGGAATCGAGTCAAAGGTGGAAATAATTATTCATTAAGGCATTTGTCATATGAAGGGGCTCATTTTTCAAAGGCAAAGGTCTTATAGTCATTAAAATACCAAGGCATTTTGGTCTGCCCAGATTCTTGGTTCAGTTCTTATCCTTTTGGCTGTCATTCAGACACTGGGATTTGAGAGGAAACGTCTCCAAGGTCTAACAAATTGACTTTTAAATTGATATGATAAATTTACATTTCTGTACCTTTTCTCTGGCTCTTCATTACTGCTTGACAAAGCGAGCGAAATTAACACAAGACGCTGTCGGAAATGTGGGCTGTCCTGATAATATTACCATGAACTCACAGCAGCCGGCTTCACCCACAGTTGCTGTCTCTCCCTGAGCTTCCGTGCTTGTGCTCACTGATGACTTTGTGAACAGGAGATCTGGGGCCTGTGCACAAAACTCGTAATTAAAATTCCTGACGAAAGATTTAAATAATTAATTTTCCGTGTTTTAATATATCCAGATTAAAGTCGATGGGAAAAATAAACAGCAGCGGCGTCCTCCTGGGACCTAAAATAATGCATGTTGCATGTGAATGTGGAGGGCATCTGCTTCTGCTCGTTCCTATTTTCTCTGTAGAAAGTCAGGTAACACACATGAGGGGAAAGGAAAATGTTAATGTTGCAACACCTTCTTGTGGAATTGATTAAAAGTGACAGAGAGGCGGGAAAGCAACAATACTGAACATAGATATTATCAGTAGTTAAAGAACACGTTAAGATGTATAGTAATACTTATAGACAGTTTTCAAATAAGTGATTTCTCCATTCACTACCAGGCTATAATGATCAATCTTCAACTATTTAAAAATAGTTTCCTTTCAGAAGGGCATCATATGCCAGTTTTAAGGGGAAAAAAATGGTCTTGAGAATTCAGACTAATTTCTTCTTAGAAAATAGCAATAAACTGCAGTCTGGGGGTCAGTCATTGAGGATGACTGTTCTCCCCATCTTGTCCGTAGAGACCACTAGATTTATTTGAAGAAGAACTGCAATTTTTTCTATGTATCAAAGTCATTTTATTTTCAAATTCAAAATGGTCCCCAAAGCTCTGTGGTTATTTCATTTAGTTGGCTGTCCTCTCAATGGGATTCAGGAATATACAGTGTGAATATATATACACATATATATATACACATATATATATATATATATATATATATATACACTCACCTAAAGGATTATTAGGAACACCATACTAATACTGTGTTTGACCCCCTTTCGCCTTCAGAACTGCCATAATTCTACGTGGCATTGATTCAACAAGGTGCTGAAAGCATTCTTTAGAAATGTTGGCCCATATTGATAGGATAGCATCTTGCAGTTGATGGAGATTTGTGGGATGCACATCCAGGGCACGAAGCTCCCGTTCCACCACATCCCAAAGATGCTCTATTGGGTTGAGATCTGGTGACTGTGGGGGCCAGTTTAGTACAGTGAACTCATTGTCATGTTCAAGAAACCAATTTGAAATGATTCGACCTTTGTGACATGGTGCATTATCCTGCTGGAAGTAGCCATCAGAGGATGGGTACATGGTGGTCATAAAGGGATGGACATGGTCAGAAACAATGCTCAGGTAGGCCGTGGCATTTAAACCATGCCCAATTGGCACTAAGGGGCCTAAAGTGTGCCAAGAAAACATCCCCCACACCATTACACCACCACCACCAGCCTGCACAGTGGTAACAAGGCATGATGGATCCATGTTCTCATTCTGTTTATGCCAAATTCTGACTCTACCATCTGAATGTCTCAACAGAAATCGAGACTCATCAGACCAGGCAACATTTTTCCAGTCTTCAACTGTCCAATTTTGCAAATTGTAGCCTCTTTTTCCTATTTGTAGTGGAGATGAGTGGTACCCGGTGGGGTCTTCTGCTGTTGAAGCCCATCCGCCTCAAGGTTGTACGTGTTGTGGCTTCACAAATGCTTTGCTGCATACCTCGGTTGTAACGAGTGGTTATTTCAGTCAAAGTTGCTCTTCTATCAGCTTGAATCAGTCGGCCCATTCTCCTCTGACCTCTAGCATCAACAAGGCATTTTCGCCCACAGGACTGCCGCATACTGGATGTTTTTCCCTTTTCACACCATTCTTTGTAAACCCTAGAAATGGTTGTGCGTGAAAATCCCAGTAACTGAGCAGATTGTGAAATACTCAGACCGGCCCGTCTGGCACCAACAACCATGCCCCGCTCAAAATTGCTTAAATCACCTTTCTTTCCCATTCAGACATTCAGTTTGGAGTTCAGGAGATTGTCTTGACCAGGACCACACCCCTAAATGCATTGAAGCAACTGCCATGTGATTGGTTGGTTAGATAATTGCATTAATGAGAAATTGAACAGGTGTTCCTAATAATCCTTTAGGTGAGTGTATATATATATGCGTGTGTATGTGTGTGTGTGTGTTTGTACATATATAACTTTATAATAACAACTAAATTAATCTCTAAAATTAAATTGTGGCACTTTTCAGAATCAAAGAAAGTCAACTTTCCAAAACATAGCACTCAGACGTGTACTCTCTATTGTACATGTGGGGTAGCATTATATGTGAAAAATGACATTGAGGCAGAATAACTTGTATTAGATCCCTGTAACCGAACAGAATCTTTGTGGGTGAAACTTTTGAACAAGAGATCTGGAGGATTAGTGGTAGGAGATATTCAGAAAGATGCTGCATTGTACAGTGTAATCAGGACTGCATGTAGCAAGGATGTGGCTGTTATAATGGGGGATTTCAATTTCCCAAACTTAGACTGGGAAAGTCCAGTGGGGAACCAACCAGAGAGAGTGCATGTATTGACTTGATCTTTTCAAATGACCAAGATAGAGTCAGAGGGACACTAATTAGAGAACCAATGGCAAATTGTGATCACAATATGGTTAGCTTTGAGGCATTCTTTCAAAAAACAAGGTCCAAGTCTAAAACAATGGTCTACAATTTTAGAAAAGCAAACCTTGAAGGTATGAGACGGCATTTAGAAGAGGTAGACTGGAGCACATTGGATAGAGTCAGTTGAAAATGGATGGGTATATTTTAAGAATATACTACTTGAGGCTCAGGAGCAATTTGCACCAAAACTTAGCAAATTGAGGAACAAAAAACACTGGCCAAAATGGTTTAATAGAGGTATGCAAAAAAATATAAAGAGGAAGAAAATGTTGTATAGCGCATACAAAAGGGATGGTGACGAAACAAAATACATAGAATATGTTGAGCTGCAAAGAGATCTTAAGAAAGGGATCAGGAAAGCAAAGAGGGAAATAGAAAGAAACATAGCTCTAGGAGCTAAAACCAATGCAAAGAGCTTTTTTCAATATTACAACAGCAAGCGGTCAATAAAGGAGGAAGTGAAACAGATAAAGGACAAGATGTGGCAAATATTCTAAATGAGTATTTCACAGAGGTTTTTATAAAAGAAAAAACATGACATGCCACAGGTTGACAATCAGTCCAGTCAAACCCTAAGAGAGATCAGGATAAATGAGGAGGTGGTACTAAAGGGACTAGCAGCATTAAAAACAAACAAATCATCTGGGCCAGATGGGATATTTCCAACAGTACTTAAAGAAATGAGGGAAATTATTTATAGGCCGCTAACTCGATTATTACAAATGACACTTAGAACAGGGGATGTGCCAACTGACTGGAAGACAGCAAATGTCATACCAATCCACAAGAAAGGGGACAAAACTGAGCCAGGAAATTACAGACCAATCAGTCTCACCTGCATCACCTGTAAAATGTTGGAAAAAATTATTAGACATAAAATAGAGGAGCATCTCAATGAAAACCATATTCTTGGAGATAGTCAACATGGGTTTAGATGAGGCAGATCATGTCTTACTAATTTATTAGAATTATTTGAACATCCAACTGCAGCTGTAGATCACGTGAAAGCATATGATATGGTATACTAAGATTTTCAAAAAGCTTTTGATAAGGTTCCACACCAAAGACTGATCCTCAAATTGGAAGCTGTAGGCATTCAGGGTAATGTAAGTAGATGGATTATGAACTGGTTGATGTATAGGAAACCGAGGGTGTCGATTAGAGGAGTTGCTTCTAACTAGAGTGAGGTTGTTAGTGGAGTTCCACAGGGATCAGTACTAGGGCCTTTGCTTTTTCTAATCTATATTAATGATCTGGACTCTGGGATAGTTAGCAAACTTGTCAAATTTGCAGATGATACTAAAATAGGTGGCTCAGCAGATACAATCTTGGCAGCACAGGCTATTCAGAGGGACTTAGATAATATTCAGTTGTAGGCTGACACCTGGCAAATTAAATTCAATGTGGACAAGTGCAAGGTATTACATACAGGTAACAAAAATGTCCACTATAATTACACTATGGGAGGTACAGATCTAGATGAAGTATCGCATGAGAAAGACCTAGGAGTCTATGTGGACTCCTCACTTTCTCCATCCAAGCAATGTGGGGAAGCAATAAAAAAGGCAAACATAATGTTAGGGTATATTGTCAAAAGTGTAGAATTTAAAACAAGGGAAGTAATGTTAAGACTGTACAATGCGCTAGTTAGAGCTCATCTGGATACTGTGTACAGGTCTGGGCTCCACACTTCAAGAAAGATATCGCTGCTCTAGAGGCAGTTCAGAGGAGAGCAACCACACTTATTCCAGGTCTGAAGGGAATGTCCTACTGAGAGACTGAGGATCTGAACCTTTTCACCCTGGAACAGAGGGGACTACATGGGGACTTGATTCAAGTCTTCAAAATCATGAAAGGCATCGACCACATCAAATCAGAGGAGCTTTTCCAGATCAGCAGGGACACACGCACCCGGGGCCACAAATGGAAATTGGGCTTCAAGGCATTCAAAACGGAAAACAGGAGACACTTTTTCACACAGAGAGTCGTCACAATCTGGAATAAACTACCCAGCGATGTGGTTGAAGCTGAAGTTTGGGAACATTTAAAAATAGACTGGATAGGATCCTTAGATCACTTAGATATTAATGGACACCAAACGAGCACGATGGGTCAAATGGCCCCCTCTCGTTTGTAAACTTTCTTATGTTCTTATGTCGGTGTATATAGGGGAATTTTACACTATAGTACATACACGCTGTAATTAGAGTCTACTGTCCGGGACTATTTTTATGCTCTAGGGATTGAGTTAATTAAGTCAACTGTGAGAGTCCATAGTTATCCTATATCATTTTTTCCTGCAAGCATCACTGATTCCTTATTGTTTAAAAGTTGTATTTAATCTATAGGAAATACTAAAAACCTGTTTCAGTGTATCTACATCAAGGCATTTAAAGTATCCTAAAACAATTAAATGTTTCCTACCCCTCCTACCTACTGGTCAGTGCTTTTCCAATATATTTGGCAATGTTAGTAAGAGTGTTTCATTAATGGACATGCTGAAGAACAATTGTAATGGATCATTAACATTGGTGTTATTAAAAAAGAAAAAAAGAAAAAACTCCCAGGCACAATGTATTTTTATAATTATTGTTTTAAAATGCTTTGAACTCCACCATTAAACATGTACAATTTAAATGAAAACCTACACAAGTACCACAGTGACTAACTGCGTGTCATTTTTTTAATATCTTGCCACAAACATATATACGTAATCTGTATACAGCCACATGGAGGGTACCCTATGGCTTTACATATCAATATATAGACTATAAATGTTTATTTGAAAATCATCTTGAATTTTAATGTGTAATGATTTTTTTTTCCCTTTCAAAAAAGCTGTTAACCTTTAACCTTTGCCATTTCTTTGTTTTAAACTTCACCTTTCATTTTCTCACAACATTGTGTTAATCCATTAGGAAGCCCAATCATACTCAGCAATAAACAGGAATGTTAGGGTGCCAGTGTGTCTGAGAGATTCATTTTTCACACATGGGTTTAATATGCTTTTAAAGGATCACATATTAAGGATAACTCTTTAAGGATACTGTATGGTGTCCACACAGAGAACATCTCCTATTAATATTATTGGGAACCAACAGATTATGTTCCTTGAGGCTAATGGCTGAAAGAACGGCTACAGTACATTTTGGAGATCAGCAAATCAACCTTCAAGAGTATTTTACAGTGGAAGTCATATAATTATGAAATGTACAACTTTTATGTGTTTGTATAAATTAAATGTAGGCTGCAGAAAGTCTTTATAATACAACACTCCTAGGACTTTGTAAACGTTCTCATGAATTTATAAGTTTTTGTACTAAAATATTGTAAAGTTCTACTTAGTTAGCAGACACACTAACCTAAATATGCTGATGCCTTGGAAATTTAATTGGCAGTATCTTGTGCAATATTTTACAAGAAAGTTAATGTCAGTGATGTGTAATTTTGCAGTGACAATGAGGTCCCAGTGGCAATTCTCTCATCTGCTAAAATAAGTGTTGTGCAACATTAGTAGCTTAAATTAAAGAACAGTACAAAATAATTGGAGATTTACTGTGTAGAGCAACCTTATTAAACATTGTTCAGACAGCAAGGCAGAGCAAAGTACAAAAACAGTTTCAGTTCAGGAACAGGTGTTTCTAAGAAGCGCACATGACGCACCCACACAAAGAAAATGTTTATAAGAGTATGTAGACTTTATGCAGGTAAAAAACTAGCTGAATCCCTTGAAAATACACACCTGTGTATGAAATTAATCTGAATATAAATTCCAGCACTGAATAAAAAGGCAATTTCATAAATGTGGGTATAACATGAAACATTTTATTATATTGCCAGCTAGATTACTTTCTAGCTAGGACATTTATTATAACAGCACCTGAGGCACTCTCAAGCTCCTGTGTAAGTCTGTATTGAAAGTCTTTACAGCTACATGTGGTGTTGCTCTCTTTCAGCACTACAAAAGTGGTGTCGCCCATGTTTCAAGAGTTGCAAAAAATAACGCAGTGTCAGCATTGAATCAGTCCCACTTCCTTTTGAAGACCTGAAACGCTTTTTGAATCTGAAGACCATATATGCCACACATACATATAATTTGGACCAGGGTGTACTTCATGTTATACTTATCTCCCAATGTTCTTGCTAAGAGGAGAGCACAAACCGTACTGTAGGGGGTTCAGCTTAAAAGCATGATCAAGTGAGTGCAGGAGAAGGAGGCAATTACAATCAGTTCACACATTTTGTTTGGCATTCTCACTTGAGCCCATTAAAAAAACAGAGAGATGAATGAATTTCAGCATTTTTCCCTCTGAATAAAAGTTTGCCATGAAAGTGTGAAAGTTTGTTCTCATCCTCAGTGACAATTTTTTCCATCTATATGTCAACACTATGTCACGGGTGAAACAAGGATGTGAACTTGAGACATACTGGGTGCACAGCAGGATATATACTGACTGATCTTAGGGTACTGTTCCCTCAGCAACAGAGGTAAGAAATTCCCATATGTTCAGACAGCTGCATATTTGAATTGTACAGCCAACATAGAGCCTGGCCCTGCCAGAAACTATTCTGTTTATAGTTTGCAAAATAGGAAATGCATTTGACTTTGCCAGCATTTTCTCAATGTCCTTTTTGTGGTCTATCCCCTTCCTTGCACTAGGCTGCAAGGCTGCCAGCAGTGTCTCTGGCTCTGCAGCAGTGCAGATCAAAGGCACGCATGCCCTGACCCTGTGTGACTTTTCCAGATGCTAGTGCACCTGGCAATACATTACAAATGCTGCCTTTGTCATGCTTGCTTGCTTTCATTTAAAATTGGGGTAAACAGGTTTCAATTTCACTTTGTTCACCAATTCACATTCATCTTCATTTGATCAGTGACTGGTAGGACCCATGCCATATTTATTCACAAACCGAAGGGGCCAGTGCTATCTACATTTTACAATATATATTACAAATAAGGACATTCTTTTCCAAAGTCAGATCAATTATAGTCAATAAGGGTGAGTAACCCACTTTGAAAGTTCCTTATAGTCTTTATGTTTGCAATTTTCCATCCAAAGCAGTGTTATTGTCAGTGTAAAACAGTGTGAGTACAGAAACTCAAGTGTCATGTCTTTGTGCAGGTATAATGCTCTTTCTCCCCTCTTGCCCCACAATGGAGATTGCTCCTTCAGACACATTAGATTACACCTGTAGACAGTTCTAATCTTATGTGTGCATTCTATTTTAAGTGTAAAACACTGCATGTTAGAGATTGTTAGGCCATAAATACAAAATAAATAAACATTAAAAACATTACTGTACAATTACAGCAAGACTGTGATTTGAGAATGTTTATATAGTGCCAACAAAGAAAAATTAAAAAGAAAAAGAAAGAAAGGATCAAGGACTACGGATGAAGGATCAGGAGGTGTCTGCTGTTCTACTGCTTTCAGTAGAAAACCGTATCCACTCGCCAATGCATAGAAAAGCGACATCATCCTTATATTAAGCATTTCCCTCATCACTCTTCCTCAGTGCTATAACCTTGAAGACGAGACATTTCCAAACGTCTATTATCAGAGTTTGTTCCGGTATTTTACCGATGTTATACTGTAGTGTTTACAGTTATGGATGACCAATTCTCAAGAGTCCTTCATGGCAAGACAAGGCACATCTGTTCTTACATGAATAATGTGTGAGAAGCTAAGGAAACAACCCCAATAGCTACTGTAATCTATAGCTGTAATGTGAACCATTTGAAATGTCCCGGTTCAACAGAAATCATTATCATAATACTGACCTGTGTGTATATACAGGTTCCAAACACAGTTGTGTTTGTTTAGCTTGTGTTCACAATGTGCTGGTTAGTGCCTGTACACTTCTCTTTGTGGCTTCTGTGCGTGTTCATATTTGTAGGTTTGAAGGTTTATTGGTATTGGTACGTGGAGTAGTTTAGTCACATATACAACATGCTGAGCCAAACAGCACAAAAAAAACTAGAACTCAAGCATCACCATTAATCAATCTTTGGGGGAATAAGTGTTTCTGTATGTTTATATATTATATATATTAAAAAAAGACTATCTGATAAATAATTATCTTGTAATCGTCTGGATGCTTTTTATGAAGTAGGTAAAATGTGCAGCAAGAATACGTTTTTCTACAGTAAATATATTTAGAAAAATGTGACCCGAGGGTCGCTTTATTTACTCAAGACAATTTTCTAGCAACTAGAGTATAATACAAATAATTTTTCATGCCCCTTTTTAAGTGACAATTTTCAGTGGAAAGACGTATGGCTGCTGTGGTAACTAGCTTTTATTGTTTTATGATTGATAGCCATTGGTCTATGCCCCATGCTGCCAACTGTGATGCCATCTCTTTTATGCCAGACTTCTCAGAAAACAGAGCTGTCTCTCTCATTTGAGCTATTGTCAAGGATTCTTTGCCACATTTCCTCGGGCACCCATAACTAAAGGGAAACCTATTAATCACCTTCTTAATGAGCCCACAATGCATTCTCAGATGTTACACTAATGAGTGTTAAGTTAATCCTTAAATCCATGGCCAAAATGTGATACTAATTACAGACCAAGGATATGAAAATGGAAAAAGGTCTAACAGAAATAGTCATTTGATTTTTCAATGAGCATTTTATTATGCATTTACTTATTCATGCTACACCATTGACATGATGGAGCATTTATTTAGTAGGTAAAATTAAACAGCCTCTATTTATACTGTGAATTCACAAGTAAAGCACTTACTGACAAGTAAGGATATACTTTTTCTGGCACATGCTAATGAACTGTTAATGAATAATCAGTGTTCCTCAAATATCAATTATTTTCTGCCTTTATATGTCTAGGCAACATATCATGAAAAATGATTAAATAACACTTTTTCAGAACATTTTGTGTACTTTAGGAAAGGAACCTGACATACTACATTTTATGTATTCTCTCTCTGTGTTCTCTGTTTGTTTTTAGTTTTATTTTTTGCTGTTAGCTCCTTAAAATTGACACAATGGACAAAAGCAAACTTACCAAAGAGGAAAAGAGTGAAACAGTGTTTGTCAAAGTAATCATCACATCTGACTATTTACAAATCATATACTCTTCCAAAATCACTTACCAAACAACACAGAAACACAAGCTGCATTTAATAAAGTTCAAATGCAATACAAACCCCCCTTTCTTTCTGTGGTAAATCTACTAATCCCCTTCATGTTTTTGCCGTGTCCATCATGCATATGGTGCTGCCTTTTATTTCTCTGGTGGTCCTGATAAATCAGCATTACAAATGCAAGGTTTTATAGAATAATATGTGATTTCAGCGGGGGAAATTAAAATTCCTAACACAATGACAAGGTTGGCCTTTCACTGTAATTGAGCCTTCAGGGAAGGTAATATTAGAGAATGGAGTCCCTACAGACAACTGGAACAACATTTCTCTTTCTAGAAAAATAAAAAAAAGTGTAGTAGACAGCAGGAAAAATAGATGGAAATTTGAAACCACATAATAAAACTTTAATCAACAGCAATTTCATTTATTTCAATATAATACATTTTCTGAAAGGGGGTTATTACAGATGAAAAGAAAATCTCTTCTGTGAAATAGCAGTCATGGGTGATGTGACAGGGGTGCTGCTCTGTGGGAAGGGTAAGTAGTTTTCTTGTTGTTTGGTTCATTTTGGACGCACTCAGATGCTTATTGTGTATGGAAATAAAATAAAATGTAACCTGTCGTACCATCCATGGTTTTAAATGTATATAGTTGCATAAACGTCACCTGGTATTATTATGTTTCCTCATGCCATATTTAACATTGTGGTTAATAAACTGAAATTTGGCAAATTGTGAACACCAGGAGTAGACAGGTAAAACAAATAAACAAAAACAACAACAACAAAATAATAATAACCAATGGTCACTTTTTGTGGTTGCTGCAATACACAAACAGGTATATGATTCAGTGTTTCTGCATCTCCTCTGCTGGATAATAATACCCAAGATGCACAGGTAGTAATATTGAAAAGGCTTCTACTTTCCAGTGTGTGCCACTCAGCTGACCCCTGTTATTCACTCAGTCACCCCGAGAACTGGAAACATTACCAGGGTCAGACACTGTATTCCTAACACATCACTCAGGAGTTTACTAGTCTGTGCTCTGACTCAAATGCTTTCCTCAATCCAGTCAATCACGTAACATTGGATAATACCCTAAACGTAGCTCCACTTTCCAGAACCACTGTCACAACTAAGCCTTTAAATCTTAAATACTTAAATAAGTACTGAGTTACCTCACTGACACCGATATCCATGTATTTAAGTTTAGTTTTCTGTCTTTTAGTTGTGTCAAAGTCCTTATTCATATATGTTTTAAAAAATATATAACCTATTTCTCTGTCTCTAGCATTCATACAGTTAGGAAACTGCTGGCTAATTGTGACTAATTTTGTAAGTCGCCCTGAACAAGGGTGTCTGCTAAGAAATAATAATAATAATAATAATAATAATAATAATAATAATAATAATAATAATAATAATAATAGCTTCCATTAAAAAGTGTACATTCGGTCATGTCCCTTCAAAAGAGTCACTGCAGGCACTGGGGAAAAAGTAAAATGGAAGATACCCTGCAACCAAAATCAAAACAAAGACCATTTTTCTGGATTTATGTAAGCAGTTCTGCAACATGCACTAAACTATCCTAATATATTACCAACAATACATTGACTGTCACTATTAATGTTATCTGAGACTTGATAGTCAGAGCAGAACAGATAAGATTTGAATTCCTTCTGCAACAATGCCACATACAGGCTCGATCAGCAAGACATCAGATTTGAGCTGTAAGAAAAGCTGCCCACCCACATCCTTATCTGGGCTCCACTGACCCTAATCCATTCCCTTTCACCAGCCCAGACAGCAATCTGCAATCCTTAACTGCACAGCACAAATAGCTACTGCCGGGATCTTCAATGGGGAGAAAAGATGCAGAATCTAATCCCGACCACTGCAAAGATATCACTGCTGTGCAGAAATGCTGACCATGTGTTTTTACTACTGGACACATTCCTGTGTGTGTATATTATAGGTATATAATATAGTTTATATATGGTGCCACAAATTAAGGAGACAAAAAATTTAGCTAAGACATCCACAAAAAATACGCATTAATGTACTCTGTATGTGTACAATATCTATTGATCACTGTTGTAGACTGTACACAGAACATTTGAAATCAGAATATGTGCTGAATCACTGAACACCACATGCGAAGCCAGATGAATTTCAAGTTCAGTTTTTGATTCGCAAGACTCACACAGGAGCACCTAAGTTAATGACCTTGGTAAGAAAAACGGCTCAGTTGAAGTCCACTTGACATTATTGTGTGAAGGAAGTGATCTAAACGAAGCCTCCTGCCCCCCACCAGTCCATTAGTATTTTATGTGAAATACAAGACTCTCCATGGGTCCACAGAAAATAATAAATAATAAAAATGCAGCTCAGCAGTGTAAAATTGCATCCAGCCAATCTCTCATCACGTGATTTATCCTTCACTCCAAGAAATGGTGTTGCTGGATTCCCCAAACTAGGGCTTCAATTTAACTACCTGAACTGACTGAACCATACTTACTGCATGTTTCCTATGGGTTAATGGACAATTATGAAGGCTGAACCATTAGCAGCGGTATGACCTGCTCATTGGGAAAACTGCAATTCTATAGACTGCTTGTCAGATATTAAACTCCCGTTCCCAAAGCAATCTATCCACAAACATCAGCAGGCCATTCTATTAAAGACCGCCCTGCTCACATGATATGAAAGATTTGTAAATTGAGGATCAGTTTGCATATAATATTAGCATTTGTACAGAAAGAGGTTGTTTAAAGGTTACTATCTAATCCTTTTTGAAAGTAATTGGTCTGGAAAATGAGTTTGTCCAAGCTTGGTGTTTAATTGGAATTAAACACCAATATAATTTAAAGTGGTGTGAAATTCCTGCTGTTTGATTAAGTATGTCCATAAACGTGTCTGTGGAGGAAACTCATTAGATGCCATTTGTATTTATCCAGTGAAATGTGAACAACTTCCTGCATCATTTGCATTCATTTCTGATTTTGAGCTTGTAACTCCGCACCTGGAGAAACACCAGATTCATTCTGGTAATCTGTGCATTGTACAGTCACTCAATATTGTGCAGATTTCCATAATAAATGTACTTTTAATATTATCATAAAAACATAATAAGCATGTTTTCATTTGATAAAATATTCATATTTCGATGCCTTGGATTTTTGATATCCAACTTACAACTATACATACACAGAAGTGGATAGAACTTTATTAATGTATTTAATTTGGAATATTAAACAAAGAATTACAGTTACAGAAGTAAAACACCACTTCAATGTAACATTTACCTAAATTATTGATAAAGGGAAAAAAACTCTAAACACAACTTAAATGTAACAAAAAGACCATTTCTATCTTCATCCTTCATTAAAATGAACAAATTCCAAATTCATGCTTGCACATCCAAATCTATTAACTAGATTAACTATAATCTCCTTCATGTGTTACTGACCTTCACCTTTGATACTGCACTGAAGTACCAAAATAAGATATCTTACAATACATATGTTCTACATAACCTGGATACCTACACTATTTTAGGCCTGAACAACAATCTGAACCCTCACACCAGCCAACACCTGCCCATATAAATCTGCACCCCATTCAGTTTACCCTTTAGAAACACAACTGGGGACTCTAACCCTAACCTCAGCCTTGATCACAATGCAACCTTAATTTCATAACTGAACTTAATTTCACTGCAAAAGTTAGCTACAATACTCAAAACAATTGTCTACAAACATATACAAATGTTCAGCTAACACCATTCCTACCTCAATCCGTATCTCTAATTGAAATTCACCAATGCTGTTTTTTCAAATTTAGACTTTTCTTTGTTTTTCATTTTTCTCTTCCTTTTCCTTTTGTTTGTTTTGTTTCACTGTGAAATGTTTCTTAAACATCCACATGTTTCACATACTGTGTGGCCTAGAATTGCCCACAAGGGCTTTGGCACTAGCAGGCAGGATAGTCCTTAACAGATGAGTTGCTGTCCAGAGCTCAGCCTGGGAACAAATTCAGTTCTCTGCTGTAGAAGGAACTCAGAAAAGAACCTTAATTCTGCCAGGGAAGATATTACATGTCATTGTTCCACCTTCCCACCAGCTAGAGCAGTGGTCCATAACATTCACCTCATCTGCATACAATTATAGCTGTACAGAAATACTAAAACCATTGTTACAACTAAAACATTTCTAACCTGGGAATCAGCATGTGGTTTATGATGCATGTGATGTGTGTGATTTTGGATCAAGATGGCAACAGGAAAGGATCTAAATGACTTTGAAAGAGGGATCAGTATTGGGGCACCATAGGCACTGGTCTACAGAGATGTGGAAAAAAGTGATATGGTCAGATGAATGCATGTGTTGAGACACCAAGAGAATGGTACAGGCCTGACTGCTTGACCCCTACAGTAAGGGGGTCTGGAGGCTCTGTTATGCTGCGGGGGGCATTTTCCTTGTATGGTTTGGTCCACTTGTCCACTTAGAGGGAAGGGTCACTGCAAATCAATACAAAGTTATTCTGAGTGATCATCTTTATCCTGTGGTGACACATTTCTTTCCTGATGGGAGTGGTCTCTTCCAGGATGGCAATGCCTACATCCACAGGGCACGAGGGCTCACTGAATGGTCTGACGAATATGAAAATGAAGTGAATCATTTGCTATGGCTTTCGCAGTCACCAGATCTCAACCCAGTTGAACACCTATGGGAGATTTTGGACAGACGTGTTAGACAGCGCTCTCCACCACCATCATCAAAACACCAAATGAGGGAATATCTTTTGGAAGAACGGTGTTCATCCCTCCAGTAGAGTTCAGAGACTCGTAGAATCTGTGCCAAGAGCATTGAAGCTGTTCTGGCAGCTCGTGCTGCCCAACACCTTACTGAGACACTATATTGGTTTTGCTTTAATTTGTCACCCGTCTGTGTATATACAGTACCGGTCAAAAGTTTTAGAACACCTACATTTTTCCAGTTTTTATTGAAATGTACGCAGTTTCACGTCTCAATGTACTCTGAAATTAAAGCATAGAACAAATAAACAATTGGAGGTAAAAAATAAATAATTTTAACTACATCTCTCCGCATCCTCTCTGCACCCCTTAAGCTGACAAACCCCTGTGGTACCCTTAAAAGGGCACCAAATCCGTGTGCTTCTTTTTAATCCCATATGTACTCTTCATTGTTGTGTTGTTTGTCAAGTTTGGTATCCCATGAAAGCGGAGACTCTCACCTGTCGATTTGGTTAGATTTGGTTTTTATACCCCCCCCCCCCCGCCGCATTTTCGCCCCCCCTGCATTCTGAAATGGGGGGGTGGGGGGATACTGATCAAAACAAGACCATCCATGTTTTGGTAGAAGCAACACACACCCGTAGAGAGCTCACAATGTCAAGATGGAAAAAAGATTTTACATAATGGCATCTGAACTTCTGAACATCAAATAATTACACTGGATTTATCGTGATCTGTGACCGTCTAAATGACAGGTAGTTTACCACTTACCTTTATAAGATTTCAGATTATTCACTGGACTTGAACTGCTTACATTTCAATAAAAACTGGAAAAATGGGGGTGTTCTAAAACTTTTGAATGGTAGTGTATATGTATGTTTATACAGCTCTGGAAACAATTAAGAGACCACTGAAGCTTTTTCTTAAATAAGCATCTCTACATGTATGGCGGCCATTCCCTTCCAATCATATTTTAATTTGGAATTTGGGAGAAATATTGTCAGTAGTTTATAGAATAAAACAAAAATGTTCATTTTATAGAAGTGTTACAGAAACTGTGGATGACACGCATATGCATACACAGATGTATGCTTGGAATAAGAGAGAGAAAAATAAATGAATGGATCCAAGAACGAACAAAATTATGTGACATCACTGACATCATGAAGGAGTGAAAATGTTAAAATGGCAATGGGCTGGACACATTGCAAGAAGAAAAGACCATACTTTTCAGTTGAAATGTTCACAGCTGAGACTTTGTTGTATGTTATTTCTTACAGCACAAAGCATGCATTCCTCCTTTAACATTTACAAAAAATACAGGTCAGGTCAGTGAGCACTGAAATACAGGCCCCAGAATTTCAGTTTTCAACTTAGATAAAAGAAAATTCAAATATTTCAAAAGAGAATATAAAACAGATCAAAAAAGTGCCCTGTTGATGGTGTTGCAGAAAATACTTTGTTTTCTAACATTGTCAATAAATGTGTTTCCCATGGGACTTTTTACACATTGATATGCTTCAGTGGGAAGTGACATTGAATAGAAATGAGCAGTTTGAATGCTAGAAGTCCATCTCTGATTATATGTTTGGGGAATCCCCCATCATTAACAATCAAACTACAGTGTGGAATTTTTCAGTTAAAACTCTGATATAGTGAAAGTAGCAGGGATTCTGTGAGGTAGATAATGTTATTGTATATTCGCTCATGGGGTTTATAACAGCTCTGTAATGTGTGAGATGTAAACCTGAGCTAAGACTGGAAACATATCAGAACATGTGGCATTGAAATAACTGAAATGGCCCAGTTTAAGCCTCTTCTGCATTCAATATTTACTCATGAGTAAACACAAAAAGACTTGTGCAAAATGAGTAAGGTATATTAGACAGGCTGAGTTACAGTTTCAATGTTTCATCAAAGGCATAATTGAGGCCTATTAGGCATGCTATATTGAAAAAGATAAGTTCTGTGAATGAATAGTGAAAAAGAACACTTGTGACACTCCAGAAGGATGTTAAAAACACAACAGTGTGTAATAAACACAACGCAACCGAAGAAGGTAAACAAGCTTAAATGTTTATGCATTATCGAGGAAAGCATGCAGAAAAAGGGACAACGTGCTCTAGTGCCTCCCAGACCTGATCTCACATGTCCTAAGGGAGCACACTATTGCAATTACTATTAATATTTCCCAGAATATTGTCTTTCATTTTCCAGGCTAATGAAAGAGTGGCCAAAGGGCACTGTGTCATGAAATATTAGATTCTGTTGTGTTGTGAACCCCAGAGGGCATAAAAAAATATAAATCTGACAGGAAATCTTAAAATAGTACTGTAGCCCCTATACTGGCTACGGAGTCATTAGCTGCACTGGGCTGAGGAATCCTAATGAAAAGAAGTACAGCAGCCGAACACATTCATTGTAGCTCTACCCCACAACTATTACCTTCTCTCTGGTTTAGAAACATGGCTTTAGACTTTTAGCACATTCGAAGTACAGTCTTTTGTTATGCTAAACGCAATTTTTGTATCATTAATTGGTTTTATTACCAAAATATATTTCTTCAGGTCCAAGAAAATATTTGATATTAAACATAAATTTATCATATTTTGATACCATTCAATGCTGACAAAACAACACCTTAATATTATGTTTGTTACTGTCAGCCGATAAAGGGAAATACACAGTCCAGAAAGCAAGCCTTTTCCTTTTTTCTGTCTTAAATTGAGTTGATCTTTAAAGGTGAACTGAAAAGATTATATAAGGGCTAACAGTGGTATTTTGAAAGGAATGGGATAGCAAACCATTCACAAAGTTGTTGTTTTTTTGCCCAAGCCTCTGCAGAGAGGATAGGATGTTCGCTACCTCAGAGGTCACCAGTTCTAGTCCACACCAGCCTGCTGTGGCTGGCTGTCTCTGGTGATACTATAATGGCCGGAGGCTGCTGGGACTAGGTGAGGTCCAGTCTTCTCATTGTAGGGATTACCGGGCTGCACAACAGTGTGAATCAATGTGTCCATCGTCTGCATCTCTCATCTGCCAAGCTGCAATTCTGAATTCACAATATGAAAAATGGTCGGCCTGTCATCTTTTGTCCTGCCATAGTTTTATTTCACCTCAGCTCAGACAGAAGCCTCTTCACTTTTAGAAATATGCATTTGTGCACCTTTCAGGTCACTTCTCTACATCTCACATATGTTTTAAATCCACATCAGGTAGAAAAACTGGCCATTCCAAATTACGATGTAAAAGGGCTTCATACACATCAACAAAGCTAGCTTAAAAAAACAAGAAACAGAAGACTGACTTCATATCTGTAATCGTGTGGCTTTATAAAACTGCTACAGTTCAGACCAATACACCATTACCATTTTCTCATCCCCCTTTCTTCAATCAAGAGTAAATGTTGCTTTTGTTTGTTCCACAATTCATCTATCATTTAAGAGTTCACAGTACTGGAGAAAATTGGTTTTGATAAAGCATTTAAGGGAAAGTGATTACTTTTTTTGTGCTTTCAGACAAGTTTGTGAGGCTGAAAATCAGGTTCCACGAGGATTTATGTAATTCTAAATAACCACTGTAGTGAAATGTGATTGCGAGGAGTGTTCCTTTGATTAATCTTCTAATGTTGGCAATAAATGTCTTTAAAATCATCAAGCAATGTTTTTACCATTGTGGAATGAAGTATAATAGCATTCAAAAGTTCAATAACACACAGACACCAAAGCTACAATACACAGGACAGAAATATTGATGAACATCAATGCACACCACTGTTCAAGAATATAAAATCTCTTGTTACTTATGATGTTATATGAGGAGCATTAAATACTGCTTTATCACAGAATACAGAAACTGCACCAGATCTTCTGGTTATTGGTAACACTGAGGAAAATGTAATGCACTGAAAACTGTCACTGTTAAAAAGTGCAAGTCCTGAAATTACAATAATAATTAAAGCAAATAAATAAAAACTGAATTCTTAAAATGTCCGTTTTTTTTGTTTGTTTGAATTTGCAAACACGTTCACTGTACCGTGAAGTGTACATCTGGTTTTGCATTGCTGACATTGTGAGTAGAATAATACTTTTTCTATAATAATAATACCCACCATGCTTATGTCCCTGGGCCTCTGTAGCCCCTGATATCTCATTGAAGATGCAGTGTCTTCTAACAGCTAAGCAGCAGCCTTGAGCCACTTTTAAGATGAACAGCTTATTACACAATTAAATATATACAGTATATTTTCATAAATAGTTTAACTTCAGGTCACCTTGCCCGTAGATACTGGTCATCATTTCTAAATTTCCATTCTAACAAAGCTGCGAAGCAAATTTATACAGGATAAAATGTGTGTAGAAAATCTTCCTACTGCTAGAGATGTGAGAAAAGGTATATTTTTAACCCAAGGAAGAGCCATTTTTAAAACACAGCTCTCTTCAAAGACTTTCATTAATTGTTTTCACTTAGGCTAATTTATTTGAAAGACTGACTGTAATTTATAGGTACTTATAGCCAAAAACCTCAAAAGGATGTACTTCTTTATACCACCACCAAAAACATCAACCTCATGTTTTCTGCATGTTAAGTTAATGAATGGTTTAGTAATCAAGCATTTACATTAGGGCCATGGGGAGAAAAATGCAATGTATTGTATTCTTAAGTTGCAATCATGATCATTGACGAATGCTAATGTAGAAAATAATAAATAAATAAATAACGTCGGCTGAATCACATCATAAGGCTTTGCTGCGCTTCAGACAGATCCTTAACTGCAGTGAAGTGGCACACTCCAAAGTCGTGAAAAGCACACGCTGCATTACAACAGAAACATTTCAAACATTTATACCCTAGGAGAGAGAGAACAGAGCACAATTCAAGTAGGGTAAGTAGCACCTTGATTGAGGCCTTACAGAAAGCAAACACAGAGATATCAGCTTTGCTTGACAAGCATGACAAATACAACTAAACCTCTTTTAGCCATGAGAAAATATTTATCTGCTTTCAAAGGGGATTATACTGTTTTTTAACTGATGGCATGAATAAAGATAGAAACCAGTGGTAGAACATTTCCCCCAGCCCTGGAGATATTCGGTATGAGAGGTTTTACAAACTGAGTCATTTAACATGACAAAATAAAACGTGCTGCCATGCTGTTACTGTGAGTTCAACATACAGCTTGGCCCAATCTTTCATGAAATAATGGGTTCCTGATGTCACATACTGTATCCAACAGACATTGTGAAAAAGTTGCATAAAGAGAACTGAATTCTTTGCTTTTGTGTTTGTACCATATCATGACGTGGTAAGACCAGCCGGAGATGCAACCCACTTAAATACTGGGTCATTACGATACCACTCTTTTACGCAACATACAGAAGATGTTACTGACTGTTAATGTTCTCTCTGGGTCTAGCGACATAAATTCAATACAGATACAGATAAGACAATGAACTCTAGCTGATCTGTCCTCCCTATGGGACAATAAACGGTCAAATAAAATTATAAGTCTTAATAAAACTAGCCTCATGGCAGCAATTGTTTTGCAAGTCGAATGTAGGCTGGGCAGTCTTGAAAATACCCTGTCGGTGGAGAATGTTCTAATCACCAACGATCAGACCGAGGCAAGGGACCCATAGAGAAACGGGGCATTTATATCTGGGGCGGGACATCCATTCTGAACAGCAAATACAATAATGAATCTTAGGGGAAGAATTAACTTAATGAGGATGGAGATGTGATTGCGGTGAATAAAGGCTGGAATATTGTATTTTTAAAAAGGATGGCGACATTTTGGTGTCTGGTTAGCAATCAGAAAAAAATGCTTCAACAAAAGCTAGGGTGTATTTCCGAATCGCAATTGAAAGAAAGCTGTTTTTAGGAGCCAATTTCTCCACTGAAAGCCGATAATACATTATATCTAGTTTCTGGTGTCATAATCTATTTCACTGCATAACAGCAATGTTATTAGCTAAGAGATGAATGGAGGTATTTCTTAATAACTCTGCCTTGGGAGCAGAACTGCAAAAAAATATTACCATACATCTTTGTAATCCTGTTTAAGGCATATTGTTAATTAAACTAAGCTTGCAAACCAATCACTTTAGGCAGTTAAAGTTGACATGTTGTATACAACATGCAACATGTGATTTCTTGCAACTATAATAAACCATAGAAATTTAAAATATCATCATTAAGCAGGTCATTACAACAATATGTTATTCAATAATACTTTTAACTTCATAATTGTATTGAACACAACATTTTACTTGTTTATGTTTTTGTTTTGTTATTATTATTATTTTACTTTAAAACCTGCAATTGTTTTGATCCAGGGAGATGGGGAAGTAAATTAACGGGATTTAAACTGTATTTAAATATGTGCTTAATCTCATTTACATGCACAGGGTTATTCCATCCACAAAATCAGTTGTGATTCATGTTTTGACATACTCTGAATTCCACAAGCACACTCCAGAGATTATGATATGCGCAAGAAATAGAAATACTGGATTATGTAAATTGTTCATTTAAGAAACAATCAAGAGCCTGGTTGTCAAAATCAACAGGTGGAACAAGCCCAAAGCATTAAAGGCTTATGCCAGTTAGATAATTTTGCTGCTTTTCAATCACTACAATGAACCTCTACGGGCTGAGGTATTTAGGGGGAAGAGTAGTCTGCAATACATTTTGAGATAACAATCAAATGGCAGATGCTAAAATCACACTGAAAAGCAGCCTTGATGGTGAATACAACAGCCGATACAGACCTCTAAATTGATAGGTGCCTGCTAGCATCTTGAATAAAATAACAGGCGGAATGCTAATTTTACCCTTGTGGGAAGAATTCTAACACTTGGTAATTAAACACGCACCGCAAACAGAGGTTCCTCCATTTTGAATATGTCTGGCTAATTTGCCTAATAGGCTACTGAATTGATCAGTATTAGAAATAAAGTAATGATGAATCCTCTGGCTGAACTCTGTGCTCGGTGAGACTAAGGGATTGAAGCAGAAACTTTCAAGTGCCGGCGTGCGCTGTGCCCCTCTGCGGAGGGATTCTTCACGGCTTAGTGATGATTCACACAGAGCGGTCAATCTCCTTCCCAGACTCCCTACTGTGCGATGCTTTCTTGTATGTGCCTCATTTTTTTAATGGCCACTTGAGATAAAAGCCATTTACATGCATTTTTTTTGTTTATGTTTTTTGTTTGCTTTTACTTTGGATCAAACGGGTCGTTCGCAGAAATTATCTGGAAAAAAATATACATAATTAATTATATATAATTGTAATAGACTAGCAATGCCAGCTTATTAAAGGAGTGTATGAATCCATTTGTAAACAAGAAACAGTCTTTTGCAATTCACTGTGATATCCTTTAATTATGTGTTTGTGTGTCTGAATGTGTGTGCATAACTGTACTGTTGGATATTAGCCTTTCCCAGAACATAGGGTGAACAATCATTAAATAATAAAGAAGCACCTTTAGGTTTACATTTAAAAAGTGAAGAAACAATTATACGAATGTCATGTACTATTTTTAATTTCTTAAAGCTGTGATATAGGAATTATTTAAGGTATATATAAAAAACATGTAAAACAGTGATTCAAATTTCAAACACACTTGAGTTTTTAAGACATTAATATCCTTCTCCTTCCCATAGTATAATCTGTAGCCACAGCAATCTTGTCAACATCAATAGTATTGAATGGATAGCATTCTGTAATCTCTGACTATCAGTGATAAAAAAAAACAAAGTTTAATTTAAGAAGAAAACTGCACATGGATGAGGGGGAAATCAATTCAACTCTTCCCATCGCCATCCGAACCCATTGATTTGGGATTTAAATCACAGTGTGCGACTTCTGTGTTGCACACACTCACCTTCAACTGCTACTTTATTAATGTGCTGCACTGCCAAGTTTGATCAAAACTTCAAAGGAAAATAAAAAAACAATCATATCTGAACCAATCCCATAGTGAAAGGGATCCCACTAATTTCTCCAAAACACTTCATTACTAATTTTTGGTTTGAGCAAAGAAAATTGATTTGGATCTGTTTAAAGATTAGAACATCTTAGAGTGTCCTGACTGTTCAATCACTTGCAGTTAGTCCTACTGAATTCATTTTGCACATTGATGCATGTCAGACTTTCGATTTTTTGCAAATGTCACCTATTTTGCATTTTCTTTAATATTAGTTTCTGTATTTTGGTGCTGGGGATCACACATTAATATATTTATGTTTTCCTTCTTATACTATTATTTATCTATTCTCAAACCATACCAACACTGAAGCCAGACCATTGCAACAGATAAAGTTAGGCTAGTGACTCTGTACATGTAAATGGAAATCAGGAGAATAGAAATCGTTAGTAAACATTGAAAGCTCTTGCTCCATCAAGTTACAGCCTTTTTTGTAAAGACAAGGGGTATGGAACGTATCACACATCTTTTATGAGTATTGTAAATTAGGACTTTAATGACAGATAATACACATTTTAGTCACCCAAGTGTTTAAGCTTAATTATTATTAAATTAACTTGTACATAATTTTGATATGCTACATTAATGTGCCAAGCCCTCGGTTTCCAGTTTGACAAGTGTGTTCTATGGTTTTCTATTAAAAGATAACGATTCTAACGAGGTTTTACATCGCACAGTCCACACTCCCATGAAACATGCCTTGTCAGAAGCCTGCTACCATTTTAAGTTGGCATTCAAATCCAACATCTGTAGAAAAGAAAAATATGCGCCAAGTATTCGTGAGAAGATCTTTACCATAAATCTTACCCTTAATGTTATACACATAAAATGGGAAAATCCAACGGTAAAAATTATGTGAATAAGTAAGTCTCTTATCAAGCAGAAACACAGATGTGCAATTATGGGTTTAAAATAACAATGATGAATTGGGAAGATCACACTAAGCAATGCAAAGTCTATTCTACAGTGAGAAGTGTCCCGTCCCTTATAGGCCCTCTCATGCACAGTCATTGTGTGTTCCTTCATGTGAAACATACGTAGTAAAGCCAAAAATAAATGCAGCTTTTGCAGTTTTTTTTGTTTGTTTTATATAATTGCTGCAATTTGTTCTGTATGTTGTGCCCCAACTAGAAAAGCATGAACACCAAAACAAAAGAACATATTTAGGACCTGGAAGTCTGAAATGCCAGCTTCATTCTGAAAGTTATGATGATCAATTCACATCCAGTTAGATTATTTATTGCTATTTTCCACAAAACGTAAACAGAACAAGCCTGGCAGCTGACAGACGCTATGCAGTGGCACACTTGAAGGACTGCTGCTTAGTCTGTTGTGAATTATTCTAAGAACTCATTTATTTCCCTTATCATTTAGGCAAACAGCTGGTACAAACATGGCTTCGCTGACACAAATAAATGTTGGGTCTCATCATATAACTTGGTGAAATAGCTACGCAGTTTATTGAACAGCAGTGAATTTGACTGCATAGGAAACTGTGGAATGTTTATTTGTTTCCCCACCTTCATAGATTTAAATTATTTTATATTTTCCTGACAACAATATCAAGCATGGAATACATTAAAGCTTTCAATGCAGTAAAGCAAAAACATTTATCAGTTTAATACCTACATGCCTGATATCTACCAATAAATGCAAGGCATCACTGGATTTTACATATTAGATCAGAGAGAGCTCTTTACTTCCATACTTAATGCAAGGAAAGCAATCCAAGACTGTACAGAAAAAAACACTTTAATGGAGCTCTATTGAGTTCCATAAAAATATACACCTTTTATTGTTTTAACTCAAATAGGAAATAGTACATATTGATTTTTTCAAATCTTCAATAATGCTGGTATAATAATTTGTCATGTGGATATGTATTTGGAAAAACAAGCATAGTGCTTTGATCAGTTTTTTTGTTTTTTATCATTTACAATTCTAAAATGAGTGCATTTCATGTCCACAACTAATGCTTAGAGGCCACAAAATGCAACTGTTTTTTGTTGTTTAATGTACATCTTCACTGACATTTCAGATTGCTTCCGAATTGAATTTTGATTTTCATGCCCTGCAGAAGCATTGGGCGATAACTTGTAATATGGTAATTGAACACATGCCTAATTTGGATTAAACATGCATGGCAGATTGTGTTGTTTCATTTTATTTTAAAATCTGAAATGACTGTAAGGAGGTCTTAATCTGAATTGCTGAGACACAAGTAGTTTCAAGAGTCAGTGCTGATACTTTCTGTCTGTCACATTAATACAACTTCTTATTAAAAAGCTATCTAACAACAAAGGAAGAAAACAAGAACAAAATGTCTAGCATACCTAGAAGAATTGATGCTGTTTTGAAGGCAAAGGTTGGTCACACCAAATACTGATTTGATTTAGATTTTTTACACCTGCTTAAAACTTTTTCACAGTATTGTACCTTACCAGTAGGTGATCCCCATACAATACAAACAATATTTGAAATGTCTCAGAATACTTTAGATTTGCATTGAAGAAAACAAAACAATTTCAAAAAAGAAGCTGAAATACAGAAACGGATTACCTGTCCCCACCTCAGAGTTATCATCACACTGGGGAATTATATGCTGGCCACAGTAGGGTTAAAAGAAAATAATTATATTTATTTGAAAAGCATGGATAGAGTTTGACACCATTATAACTGCTATACCATGCCATGCATTACTGAATGATACTTCAATAGATGTTTCATGAACTTTATGTTGACTTCAAGTATACCTTTGTAATCAACTCTATTTGCATTGGAACATTTAAAGGTAAGGTAGGGAGCATTTTTCTGTTACACAAGAATGCAGAAACATAAATGAATATGTGAACATGTAGACCACCTGATGCTCTCATGTAATCAAATCTCACTTTAATCACCAGCAATACATTCTGTTTAAATCCCATATGAACTCAAACCAAAGCTTACCTTTGAAGAAACAATCTTTGCTGTGCACAACGTAGATCTTTTTCTTCTGAAGGCAAGAGGTCCGGTAAACCTCGCAGTGATTTTCGTAAAATCTGCCATCTGATCCACAGACGGGCACAAAAGTGGGGCGACACTTCTCCTGACACACACACTTGGGCTGCCCTGTCTCTTCAATGATGACACACTGCTGCCCTCTTCCACAGAACTTCCTCTTGCAGGTACCATGGAGCTCACCTTGATCATAGTGAACTAACGAATACAAAATACAACAAGGAAGATTCAGGTTAAAATATAACAAAAAAAACAGTTGATAAACAGTTTATAAAACTCCAAAATAATGCAGGAGTACTTATATAATAATTATAGAAGCTGGGAGTAGGATAAATAGGTATACTGATTTTGAATTTGGTGTATAGGTTGTTGAAAGACCATTGTAAAAGAAAAAATAAATAATATATAAATGTATATTTACATATATACACACATACACACATATAGGCCTATACAGTATGTATAAGCAAAAGAAGATTGTACATTCAAGATCATGTATTCACAAGTTGTGATGTTTGAATGTAATTTTCTAGAGAAAGAATAGAATGCTAAAAGTGTAAATTCACATACTGTAGAAACAGAAAAAATAAATCAAAACCTGTATCCTAGTTAAAACATTTCACACTCAATCCCATTTTATAGGGGGCGGAAATGTTGAAAGGTAACAGGTCTTGCTCAATCATCGCACCTCGTACAACAATGATCCCTGCAACCATCGGTCAGAGAATCAAGGCACTACAAGATAGATCCCTATCTCACACCACTGAAACCCCCCAAGGCTCTGGTGATTTAATCTATTTGCAACTAAAACAGTGTAAATTTGCTGATGTTTGCAGCCACACCACCTTGGAATGATCTTGTCAGATCTCAGAGATTGTGGCTTGTAAGAGGGGTGACTTGCTTTAAAGGGGAAAGAAAAAAAATGTGGAACAGCAGGTGTTTTGACCCGAGTTGGTGTCAACAGTTCAGCTGTGTGGTATCTCTCTTCTGGAGGGAAACTAAACTATTACCTCAGGAAAGTGTGAGCAAGTGCTGTGAAATAATTTGTTTGAGGCACCGAACAGTTGTTCATGTTCATATTAGATATACTAACAATAAAATAGTTATCTTGAATTAGTACAATAGGATCTATGTCAAATTTAGCATTAAATAATATTGTATCGACAGTGTCTCTGTCTTTCAGATAAAAAATAAAATACAATAAAAAGTAAATACAATGTAGATAAATTTGAAAATAAATGTGCAAACACAAACTAAAATAAATAGGCAAACAAATATACAGTAACAAACTCTTGGTCTTCTGTTAATTTGTCATTAATTATGGTCCAATTCAAGGAAAATATAAACTTATAACTGGGAGATTAGCATCCTTACCCATTACATAATTTAAATTGTCAAAAAAGCTGGCCAAGCTAAGCTGTATTGACTTGCATTCTATCATAATGAACTGCAAGGTCAAAATGCCAGAAAGTAACATAACAGGTATAATCCCTGCGAGGAACAGCACAATTCCTTTTATCCAGTTTACTAATTGTTCTGTGTGTCTGCAAATTGTCCATGGGATTGCAAATACTTCAGCTCCCTAGTGACCTTTCTGTCAATGTCAAGGTCAAAGGTAATTACTGAATAATGTATACATTCAGCAAGAGCTAAAGATTAAATGATTAGCTTAGTCCAGCCTGTGTGAGTGAAACACTTTTTCTAATTTGGAAGAACAGAGTGCAATCACAAAATAGAGCAGTTTAGGATTTCAGTTCCCCCATTCTATTTTGTTTCCATTAGAATATTCCAGTCAGAAAATTATCCCTTGCCTGTGTTACTATTTAAGTCTTTCTTTGCTTTCCCATGGGTGGTTCTGGCTACAATTGTTGCTTGTTTAACAAGCCAATGAGCAGAAATTCAAAATCCTAAATCCTCTCTCTTGGAGCTGTTGCACAATGGTGATACATGATTCTGACAAGATCACCAAGATCATTTCTCTGCTGACCAACAGGCCCTCCCCTAATGTTCATTGCCATTGTAAATGATGCACTACTTGCTGGTCCCCAAGTAGGACCAAGCATTTAAAACAAATAATGGCAGCCAACCAAGAAAGCCTGAGATTCACGTTGACCAACTATAGTAAAAATTATAATTGACAGTCATTTCGAACACATTTCATTATTCTTTTTGTTTGGATTTTCCATTCATAGTCTTTTGTTATGTAGGTTACAGCAACCGCGTGGTTTAATTAATCTGCATAAAGACATGATTCTACATGTGAAAATCAGGCAAAAGTCTTTCCTAACAAAGAGTCAAAATGTAAACCATAAATTAAGTACATTAAGCTTAAATATATTAGATTGAAATGCTGCTAATTTGTTTCCTGCTATTTAAAGGAGGTCTGCACTACATTCAAACTGCTGAAACAGTCTTTCTTTTGCCTAGTTCACTATTATTTTTGTTGCTTGATAATTGAATGCAACACAGCATGTACTGAGCTGTCCCATGATCTTGTGGTGTGGTGTCGTTTTCTTTTTACTTTACTAATCTGTTTCATGTCTTGTTTTGTCATTGTTGTTTTATCTCCTTTTGATATTTAATTGTATACATGTACATTTCCTGTGCCACCAGGCTTGTGGCTCATTTGTAGAATTTGAAGAGCATGTCAATTGACTCTTGGGGCATCATGCTCTAGGATGTATTTGGATTCTGGTTGGAGTCTATTACCATATTTATACTAGTGGCAACATTTATAGCTGATTAAAGAGGCACACGCAGCAATGTAACATTTAAAGGCTATCAAAACAAAATCTTTAGAACCTGAACAAATTAGGTAAATAAAAAAGCACATTTTCCTCCAGTAAGGCCACAGGGCACTGCCAATTATTCCTAATTAGAGAGAATCTCTGCACAATATTATTTTGAGGCTTGTATCTACAACAAAACATGGCTTAAATCCAAGTGCTTTGCTGTATTTGATGAGGTCTCCAAGCCCCTTCAAGGTTGATATTCTGTAGCTATGACATAAAAGCCGAGGTCACATCAGATGGGGTCCATGAAATGTAGCATTAACAAATAAATAAAGAAAACAGTCATTCATGTCATCCAAACTTGCTGGTTACTTTATTCATTTTAGCAGCTGAACCTAATTACCTTCAAATAAATCATGTCAAGCGTTTTCTTTCTGACAAAGTTGAGTAAATGACTTGTGACAGCCTTACTCTGCCTGAATATCAATGATGTTGAACCCAGATAGCCAATATTAGCACCACCAACCACCGCTGTCTTCGGTGACATTAGATGCTATCGAGAAATCACTATTAAGATGTGTGTGATCCTTATACACCAGTAAGGATATATATATTTTACTATTACTACAAACATGTTTTACCTCTTAACATTTTGTATATATAATAAAGTTAAAATACAGACAAAAATATCAGAGGGTTTACTATCCTATATTTGGAAGAAAAAAAAAATTAAAATAGAAATGAGGAGAAAATGAGAGGCCTATCAGTAATCCTGCAGACAGGGCTGGAAGAGAGAGGAGCTAAAAGGAAAGTGCAGAATGGAAAAACGTCACAAGCACCAGGAAGCAGCTTAATGTCAATTGGCAGATGACACAGAGAAATGTGTCCTTTCACAATCTGATGTCATTGGGTTTTATAATAAAAACGTAAGCAGAAAGCAAGTGTAAAAACGTTTCTGAAAGCACTTTACAAAATGTGTACGAAAAGCATATACCTCCCTGTCCTATGCAGCAGTCCTTAAAAAGCACAAAAATAATAAATTATATACAGTACTGCGCAAAAGTTTTAGGCAGGTGTGAAAAATTGCTGTAAAGTAAGAATGCTTTCAAAAATAGACATGTTAATAGATTATATTTATCAATTAACTAAATTTAAAGTGAGTGGACATAAAAAAAATCTACATCAAATCCATATTTGGTGTGACCACCCTTTGCCTTCAAAACAACATCAATTCTTCTAGGTACACTTGCACAAAGTCTGGCATATAAAGCGGGACCCTGGTACACCCATCTACTGTCCAGAGAAGTCTGGTCAGAAGTGGCCTTCATGGAAGACTTGTGGCCAAAAAGCCATACCTCCGACGTGGCAACACGGCCAAGCGACTCAACTATGCATGAAAACACAGGAACTGGGTGCAGAAAAATGGCAGCAGGTGCTCTGGACTGATGAGTTAAAATCTGAAATATATGGCTGTAGCAGAAAGCAATTTGTTCGCCGAAGGGCTGGAGAGCGGTACACGAATGAATGTCTGCAGGCAACAGTGAAACATGGTGGAGGTTCCTGGCAAGTTTGGGGGTGCATTTCTGCAAATGGAGTTGGAGATTTGGTCAGAATGAATGGTCTCCTCAATGCTGAGAAGTACAGGCAGATACTTATCCATCATGCAATACCACCAGGGAGGCATCTGATTGGCCCCATATGTATTCTGCAGCATGACAACGACCCCAAACATACAGGGAAAGTCATTAAGAACTATCTTCAGCATAAAGAAGAACAAGGAGTCCTGGAAGTGATGGTTTGGCCCCACAGAGCATCATCGAGTCAGTCTGGGATTACATGAAGAGAGAGAAGCAGCTGAGGCTGCCTAAATCCACAGAAGAACTGTGGTTAGTTCTCCAAGATGTTTGGTCCAACCTACCTGCCGAGTTCCTTCAAAAACTGTGTGCAAGTGTACCTAGAAGAATTGATGCTGTTTTGTTGATTTTTCTTATGTTCACTCACTTAGCATTTTGTTAACTGATAAATAGAATCTATTAACATTTTTGAAAGGATTCTTACTTTACAGCATTTTTTCACACCGGCCTAACACTTTCTCACAGTACTGTATATCAGATTGTGTGTTCAGGATCCCATCTATACTAGTACTGAGAGATGGTTTCTTAAACTGCACAGTGTAAATTAAGATATTAACCACATCTGTACTTGACAAGCAACAGTAAGGTATTTTCACTTTCCCTTTCAAAGACACAGTGCCTTTTAATTCGGGCACTGTCTGTGTTACAGCAAACAGCAACACATTCTCTGTCTGAGAGATGTTTTTAATAGGAATGGTGACCTACAGAAAAAGACCATTAGGTAAGTATGGACAATTTTAGAGATTACCGAGGAATTTGGACATAGCTGACTAATTATACAAGCCTCATATCAACATTTCCTGTGTGTTATTAAAAGTGAATGAATTTCCTCTCCCACTAGGATTATAAAGAATGGTAATGGAAAAGGTAATCAAGTGAAACTGCAAGCTAACTGCCTGCACTATTTATGAGCTCATACTGCTCTGTCTGAAACAGATATAATGTGTTTAGTTTATTAGTCATAAAGAAAGGCAATTTACCTTAAAAACTGATCATCATGCAAAAAAGCACACTAAAACGCTAATTAAATTCACAGACAAAAAATAAATAAATGTGGAACTAGATTTACATATAGCTAAAATGACAACATAGACCATTCCCTTTTATAACCCACACCCCCCCCACAACCAGAGAGCATAATTTTAAATATAGCTCACAAAACTGATCTGTACTAGCAGCTGACCAATTTAGAGAGCAGTCCCAGAGATTCTGCAATGAATAAGACAGGATTATGGTATGTAAGTAGCCTACCTAGAGAAGAACCTGTCAGACATACAAACTTAAGAGAGGCTACATGTGACAGAAGGCCATTTCCACATTATTACTCACTTGGTTGATTAAAAGTTTATTGAGGCATTTTCATTTTTTGAAGGTTTGTTGTGAATAATTACATACTTTGTTCCAGACAGAAAGGAGGTCCTGTCATCACCATCACCATCTTCCCAACTTTTATGTGGTTGTCTTCTAGGTCTTTTTTTGTCTCTTGTGATTCATTCGATAGCTTCATTTGTCCATCTTTGACCTGATCTTCTTGCAATGTGTCCAGCCCATTTGAACATTTTTACTCTTTCAAATAGGTCACATTTTCATTTGATCTCAGATCCATTTATTTATTTTTCTCTCTCCTTGTTATTCCAAGCATACACCTTTCCATGCCACTGTGTTGTCCACAGTTTCTGTAACATTTTTGCTTTTAGTGGCCAGGTTTCACAGTCATAGGTGAGCATTGGTAGCATGGATTGATCAAAAACTTTTTAGGCAAATGGGTAGATTTCTTTTCAACACTGCCGCTTCTTCCAAATCCACTCCATCCCATTTTTATTCTTATTTTTACTTCTTCCATAATATCTGTCTGCACTGATTTGTTTTCCAAGTTAGACATAACTTTTGACTTTAAATTTGCTTAAATTTAACACAGCTGTTATATGTGTATGTATACATATATATGTGTGCATTTCATTTAAATTATTTAATACTGATGTTACACATTTTATATCAACACACAATTCAAAACCAATGGAAAATATAATGCAGCTTTTTGGTACACTTGCCTGGGTGGTTCTCTTCCTTTATTATATCCAATTCCAATGTTTATGTGTGAAAGCATTACTCAGAAGGCTCGCTGTGATGGATCACTAGATTTAAAAATGTTGAACTAGCACTTCATAATGTTATTAACTGCAATTTCAGAGGCACCCGTGCTTGAGCATCAGTCCACAGTAGGCTTAGGTCACATTTATTCACATTAATGGAAAACGTCACAATGACCTATTGTGAAATCAGCTTTTTAGCTTTTTTCCACACCATTGTCCTTCCCTGAAAGGAAAATCTAGACTACATAAGAACAATTATCCAAGGTCAAATACAAAAGAGATGATACACCATGAAAGACTGCTTATTAGATAACCAAAGGAATTTTGATTTTATATATAGAGGTGTGTGTGTGTGAGTATATATAGAACACAGAAGTATAATCAGCAGAATCAAATGAATACTATTTGATAAATAAGAAATGCTGGCAACAAAAACAACATTACAAATCATTTAAAGTCATATAAAGAAGTAGGTTACAGTATAGGGGAATGTATTCTTTAAAAGAAAACATATCTGAATATTTCAAATTAGGCCAGGAATAACAGCTTTAAATACCTCAGATAGCTGGATGTCAGTAAAATTAAATGCAGATAACCATAATTAGAAAATATTGTTGAAAGAAAAACCATCCTCTGTTTGATGCTGGTGATTAACCAGCTTGCCCTTTGTTTCAGGATGATACTGATGGATTGGTATGTGTAATACACTTGCTGGCTGTCTGTATCTATAATACACATGCCCCATTCAAAAATAAATTACTCACTCACAACCCCGACGGAAAGCCAAATGAAGCAGTGCAAGAACTGCATTGCGTTTATGATTCTGCTTCTGACTCACTAGATCATCTTGAACCACATTTTCCATATGGTTCTGCCATATTTTGGCTTACGTGTTTCTGTGCATGTCTCTGTATAATGTGCTCCTAATCTTTGATGTTCTTAACCTGTTACATCCCCAGGGAATGACCTATGCAAGTCCCCTCTGTCCTCAATATAAGATCTGGAAAAGATGGACATGCTGAGGCAGCTTGCTGTGAGGAATCACTTGTCCCATTATTATAGGTGGACATGACAGACACCTTTACAGAACAGAGTGCAAATTAAACTAAGCTTCTTACGTTTACACATGCATAACTTGTTTTTTCAAACAGGTTTGAATGTACATCATTTTAGTGGCTTCATTGGAAATAAATGGTCCGACAGTTCACTTGAGGAATCATAACCAGAAATAAATATATACATACATACATACATACATACATACATACATACATACATACATACATAGCAATAGATCAGCCCTCTATTATAATTACAATGTGGACTCAATCCCTGCCCCAACCAACCCTTCCAGTACTTCAGTAATTATGGTATCAGTAGCCTAAACACTTTTCATGAGTTTTTGAAAGACAAATACAGTACATTGAAAGACCATTATCTACGGAAACAAATATTACAAGGGACAGTAAGTAAATTACACATTCATAACTTAGTAATCAATGCTTCAATGAGGCAAAAACTTTAGATATTTATTTTTAATTCTTGCTTAACTGAGTCCTAAATAAATTCATAACCAATGCCTTCAGAGATACAGCCACTTCAGTCATTCCTTGTAAATCAAATCAGACTTCACAGACTTCACATCTAAAGAGCCCAATAATAAAAGCAATCTCATATTTACTAAAGTAATTTTATGTAGATATAAACTGGTAAAAATTTCAAACTACTTAAAAATGTCTTCAGAATTAATTTTGAAAAGCTCGTCCGAGTTCACCAAAGATAAAAGTAAATGTCTCTATGCATCTATCAAAATGGAAAGTCTTTACCTAACCATTATAAGTATTCATCAGAAAACACAAACAGATCCATCTCTGTTTCTTCTAATAATGTTTCCTTCAGCTTGATTAATAACAACCTTTCCATTTTTGTTCTCATCCTCTTTCCTCCAACGCACACGAATAAAGTCATGTGACACCGTGTGGGGCTGGACACAGTCTAGACACTGAGGAGGAACAGAAAACATTAAGGCAGGGATGAGGGGAGATGACATGCTTTTATTATACAGTTCTCTGTGTGCTAAATCAAAATACAAAAAATAAAACAAAACCGTAGCTCCTCTCGAGCACACACAGGTCTTTCACTCCACATAATACTAATACTAATCCAAACACAAACACACACTCAGCAAACAGTTTAAGTCCCTAATCCAATTCAAATCCAAGTTTAAATCCAAAGTCCAGTTACCATGATCCAAATCCTACTCTTCTCTCTCTCGCACCAACTCCCAGACTCTCCTCCTGCCTCTCCTCAACAGGAAGCCAGTTGCTTCCCAGTTTATCAATGGGAGAGCCAGTCCCAGAGGAAACAGCAGGTCGGGTGCCCCGGTAATGTCCTCCCCCAGGGTCCGGGGAGGTGCAGGCCAGGTCGGGGAAGTCCAATACTGTGCCACCCAGCACAGTCACTATGCAACAACATCTTCTATATCAAAAAAATTTCATTATTAAACCTAACCTTTGAATCCTAATTAAACTTCAGTCAGACTAGTGATTAGAAAAATAACAAAAAACATTATTAATTAAAGGATGCACGAGTTCAAGTAGGAAACTCCCACAGCGTTTTGCCTCAGTATAGCAAGAGGTCAAGACAAACCTCCAATATAGGTAGAATTCCCTTTGTTAAGAGTCGAACACAGTAGTTAGTGACGAAATTCCCTTGTGGCTCTAAAGCCTCTGAAACGGCCTCCAATGCCTTTATTCTAAAATTACCCAAACATCCTCCTTTTACTTCAAAAAGCCTGCAGTGCACCTGGATTGCAAAGTGGCCTAATACGATATCTAAACATAGAAAAAAAAAACTCATCATGCCCCTCAAATGAATGAAGAAAAGGCATTATGAAAAGAGCAGATACCCCAGTGCCGATAAACCACAAAAGCTACAATTAAGGCCCGTTTTGCACTTCTGGAGTAAATCCATGGCAATCTTGATGGATCTTCATAATACAGCATGTCAATCAAACTGTCTCCATAAAGAAGAAGACCAAATTGGTTGAACCATTTTTCTACAATATGAAATATAATTTTGCACTCAGCCCTGTACAGTGGGATTAAAGTTGGATTTACACTATGCTTTCAAGCATCCTTGAGGCATATTGGGAGCCATTTAAGTGACCTTAGAGTGCAATGGGAGCACTTAAAGCGCTCTGAAGCCCTTTTAAAGTCTCTTTGTAATTCCTACAATAGATTGCAAAAAACTAACACATTACATGGAAATGATACAACAGAAAGAGATTTTAGAGCTCTCTTGTTGTTCGCAGTGACTGGCAGGGGCTCAGTGAATAGGCAGAGTAGGTCATAAGAACAGCAAGGTAAATTAATGTTGACCATACTAAAGGAATTTGCCAGCAAAGAAGCTGTGTCATGTAAAACTGTCCTTTACTTTCAAAACTCATGTGTTTCTTGTTAAATGTATGTAAATGTCTTTCATTAAATGTTTAAACTTGTTACAGCTTCTTTATACCAGCAAATAGAGCATGATAAAATAAAAAGGAAAAATACCACTTAAAACAATACACACATCACCACTGCATAAAATATAACCAGAGCAAGGAAGACAAATACATACTTAAAACTGAAAACATCATAAACAAAAGACGACAATAGTAAATAAAACAAATCATTTTAAACCTACATGTCTTATTTTGTTATGATGCTTGGCCTCCAGGTATTTGGGAATTGCTAGACATCAGTGAATGCTTTGTATTGTATTTAAATACAGGGACGAATTAAAGCACACTCACTGCACTGTAGGTACTGCTACAGTATACGCACCACATAGTCTATTGCCCTGGGTATTTTAACACGGAAGATTTTGTATTCACAAACACAATGACAAGGTACACAAACAGTGACAGGCCACACTGATAAATGAGGCCTCGGCTTTTATATTTCCACCGTGTATGAGTTAGTTCCCACTTTTATGTCCTGTAGACCCTGCTAGTCATGACTGTACTGGAATGTCACTCTTGAGGAAACACAGGTACGTCAAGGCACTGACAAGAGGTACACTTTCAAACTCCACAGTGACCAGGAAGATGTAGTTAGGATTCACAGCAAAGCGCTGAGCAGTGTGGTACGAGAAGAAACCCAGATATGTTGGACATAGGGGAATAAGGTAGAGTCCAGTATTGCTAGTTTGATCAACTACATTGCTTTGAATTGTTAGATTTAAGTCCACATGATTTATGTGCTTTAAATACTGATACCTCAATGGAAATTGTATTTTAATAAGAACAAAAATATTGAAAGTAATATTGAAAGACAATGTGTATATATCCCATCTGTGCAAAAAGCCCAGAGACAAGCAGTTTTATATACACTTAGCATCTATCCCACATACCTCCATTTAGTAAACGTTTTCTTATGAATGAGTTTTATTTATTTTTATTTAATTTTGTTTACGTTTACTTTAAATACAGCTGAGTACCTGAGTGCCTCTGAAGTGTGCATATGTTCAAACCTGAAAGAGAGTTCACCAAAAGGACAACACAGTGCATTCACTCTAAATCAGATCACAATACATAATGGATATATAAATATAAATAAATTACTACAGATCACCATGAGAAAATTACAGCTTGAGCAGAACACAAATCGGATTAGCAAGACCATTTGAAGCTTTCACAGGTTTTCTCTAGTGAAGATATTAGCAAGCCTGCTTTTAGAATGGCACTATACAAGGAGATTACTGTGCGTTCTTAACAATGGGCTTAATTTGAAAAATGAACACGTATCAGCAATAATTATAAAAAAGCACAGATTTTTGAAGACTAAAATCTACCATTTGAGTAACATTGTGCACTGTATGGAAATCACCCAGTGGCACTGTTGTACACAATTAGATATGATCAGAGCCAATAGTTATTCAATAATTAGAAAGTTGCACAAGAGGTACATGGCAGCAGCTCAATAAAAGCGTATTGCGTAAATACGTTTGTAACGTTCTCTGTATTGGTGCATTTACAGTCAAGACAGTTGAAGCAAATGTTATTTTTCTCTGGCAAATCCTGTAATCCCCATGGGTCTTCAGGCTTGTGGGTCCAAGAATGACTGAATCATGTTGTAAACTTGTTACTACAAAAAAAACATCTAATGCTGGTGGCTTGAAGAGATCAATATGATTTTTGCACCACTGTCTTGATGGATTAGTTTATACCACCAGATTGGCCTATTTTGTATAACATCCAGTGACAAATGCATACAGCTAAGAGTCTTCTGTCAGTGGCCAGTGCTCAGTCCTTGTCTAACACCCAAAAATCACGTTTTCCTCAGCTGCAAAGTAACTGTATTGTTGAAAATTACCCAAACTGCATTGCCAGAAGTCAGTTAAGGACAGCTCTGTGATATAACACTTTTACATTGAGCATTTTGACCGAAGTCCCTCAGCTATCATTTTTGTATCGGGGGTGAGTAATCCTGATCCTCTTGGATGAACCTGAAACCAGACTAATTCTATTAAGAATTACCTTATTAGATAAACCTCACAGTGGAACACCTGTAATCTGTAAGGGAGGGTTTCTCTCATCACAATGAGAGGCAAACTGAACCATAACACTGTAAATTAAAGAGGAAAATCAATGGTGCGTGACATTACTTTCTTTTATATTACCTGCTCCTAAGGGGGGAAAGAAAAAGAAATGATGTAAAATATGCCATGCACACAGAAGTGCACTTATACACATAAAGCCATTTCTAGGGGCTGAAAGTTGTTTAGCTACAGCCAACACTATAGCTTCCAGCTGGTGACTTTAAAAAACGATATTATGAGAGCACAAGCAGCACATAGCTCCGCAGCCATTCACATGGGAGCACTAAAAGCAAATTCTGACCCTGTCTATCATTTATAATTCAGCAGAAACCAGGGTTAAAATAAGTGCACAGGCAAGTGACACATAATTTATATGCTGTAGGGAGACAGCAGTTATCCTGAATCATAAAGTTTGAATAAGAGTAGTTTTACGCTATGTGCATCTGCAGCTGTCCACATGTGTAACAACATTAGCTCCATTACTGTGGTGAGTTGAGTCATTTTCCTGTTCTCTCTCCCAGTCTGTCTGGGCGGAAATGGAGAGTAGCATCCACTGTGTCAACACCACTTCGTAAACAGCAGAGTTAATGTAGGATTCACTGCTGTCTAATGAAACCTACCAGTCGGTACCCCAAAAATGTTACTAGCAACGTGAAAAAGCAAGGATGCTGCTGGAAAGAGATAACAGAGGTTTGACCCTACTGTGGGATACAACATCCCTCATTTTAAGACACACTAAATGCTATTAAGCAGTGAAGAGCTAAGAGCATGTCCCCTGTCGTCTGTTGTCTTCTTAAGATGGGATAGTCTTTAAAAAGGCTTCCATGTGAAACTAAACCCATCAACAAGAATTACACAGCTTCAGCTGAGCACTGAACTGAACAGGTTGAAAAGATTTGCATTTTTATGGGGTTCTCACAGCTTTATACAGACCTTACCATGGCAGGTTGGGTGAGATGTGTAATAGGGAGGTTAAAGTCTTTCCAGAGATGAGAGAGCTAACCTTTAATGGTGCAACCACAGGTGCATGGGGCGTGGTTTACAACCCTGTGTCTGGATTGCCCCCGATTTCTGCAGCAGCCTCTGCAGATTGAACATGTATTAAGACCATATGAACTGAAAACATCCATATTGAACCCTGTTTGTTATTGTGTTCAGTAGCTTGGCAACATCTACCAATTGTACCCATGGGTTTGGAGGAGATGCGTTTCTATTTTGGGAACAAACCTGAAGAACTGGTGTACAAAAAATAATTGGGTCTGCTGTAAAGTACACGCAGGGAGAATTCAACCCAGTCACCAAGCATTCCTAAATGGAATACTGAGCCATATGAGAGGCATTTGGTAGAAGTAGTATCCATAAATACAAAGGTATACTAGATTTGTTTTAAGAAAAATTGTAAGAATCTAAATTTAATCTTTTTATTATTGTGGTATAATAGTAATATAATAGTGAATATCTTAATAGGTCTACAGAATTTATCAACAGAATAATACTCTAATATAATTTAGTAACTTACTGCATATGCACAGATTTAAACAGTGGACTGTAATATTTGCAGATTAATTATTAAAAAGAAAGTATAGCCTTTCAGGCAGTATTTTGAAAAGCTTTTCTCATTCTAGCCATGAGGTGTAAATAATATGAAGCTGTTCACATTTTAGTTCTGCCAACATATTAAGGCTTTATTAATATTCATAAATGCACATTTGATGTTAACAGAGCTTGAAACCTGACAGTGTGGAATGCAGTCGAACTTTCTTTCTAAAATCCCTTCTAAGCTTTCATTTAATATTAACTGTCATTGTTACAGGTCCATCACATATTTGGAGAAAAACTTCAAAAGGAATGTCTGTCTAATGGTGCAAATAATTCTGACTGTCTGAAGGTTTTTTGCATTTTGTAACTGCTGTCACAATCATCCAGGTGGTATTTCCAAGAAATCCTTTAAATATATTTTTATACCCCATGTTGTGCCTGAAGACTTGCTGAAAATTGATCTATGGCATACACATCTAGCTCCCACTGAGAAGAAGCTTTGTAATAATTAAAAAAATAAAATAAAGACATAGAAAAAGAAGGATTCTGACAGAATATTTCTTCACCTGCAATTTGTCATTGCATAGGCAAGAGTAACTCAACGCCTAGCTAAGCCTTGCAAATGCGGACATGGAATAAAATACATTCCCAGGCAAAGCACCTATAGAGCAGTTTTCCACAGAGTGGCAGTGTGAAGAGTTGAAATGATTCAATCACACACTACATCTAATATCGAGAGTGCTTAGTACACTGTTTAACACAAGAACAGAGAAACTTGAATGCTTTGTTCTTGGGCATTACAGTCTGCTAGGAATCTCATCCCTTTATTCAAATTGCTTAAAAATATGCCAAAAACATGCATTTAGAATGAAAAAAATGAGAGGACATAAACACAGAATGCTGACAGAAACAAGATTTACCTTTAAGAAGCTCTCGTATTTCACAGTATTGTGCTGCATATATTTATCAACTGTAAATGTGACAAAACGCATTTTCTTTTTCTAGATTTTGTCTAGAATTTATAGCTGACACTACTGCATAGCAAAGAGCACTTTTCTGACCATATAATATGTGTAAAAATACATGCAGAATTATAGGTTCACACCACAAATATGAAAGGGAAAAAAGGTGGACAGTACACTGACTTTATAGGACTGACAGCAAAATAATGATTGCATTGGCAAAAAATGCAGCAATGAACCCATTTTCTACTGTGGAAACCGAGAAGCTGCGCACTGATCCATTTTCTTTCTTCATTTGCCTACATATACAATCAATCTGGAGTGTTATCAGAAGGCACAGGGTTATAATGGTGCCCTATTTAGATTATAATTTTTAAATCAATCTACATTTCCAAAGCTTTCATATTTTAATCTTGCACTGCACACTGGTTTTATATTTCTTCTTCAGACCCAATAAAATAATCTTAACATTTTTAAAATATGACTTTAACCTCTGTGTCTCATTAAAGCCAGCAAAATTAATTAAAAAGAAAAACATTTTAATTCACACCTGACATCAAAACTGACAATGGTATCTGTTCTCTGGGACTATAAGAGAGTAAATTAATTCCTTCTGATTAAAAAAACAAACAAACATGATGTCATACATAAAGAAAATGTAAAGGGGGATATTAAAAAAAAAATCAGCTTTTAAACCAAAACACAAGTTTATTTCTCACAAAGAAATTAAATGTATGAAATGTGTAAAAAGGATGCATCTTGACATGCCCTTGAGTCCTCTCCCAGAATTACTGAAACATTCATCAAAAGGACATGGTAATGGACATATTTTTAGACTACAGCTCTTCTGACAGATCCAGCTCATAAGTTCTCATTCTATTGTGTCATATTTTTGCATTTTACATCGCCCAACACAAGATATAATTAAGTGACTCCCAGCACTTTTACTTCCCGTAATGGCTTATCTAAAGATCATTAGCAACAGTAAATGGTTGACTTGTGTTATTTATTATGGCTTTCCGTTTCCTATTAAAACTTCTGTTCGGTGTGATTTACAGAAAGGTTCCCCCATGCATGTCTATGACAGTTTTAATAGATGCCGTATGAGTTCCGCAGTATGAAATTGGTTTTAGGTACATCCTTACTGGGGCTACAGCATTAAGCTCAAGGTTGGATTCAGACATGGGAACAAGTTCTCACAACCTTTGTGAAGGAAGGGTGTACAGAACTGCATCCTTGCGAAAGCGCAATGCTTTTTTTGTTTGAATTATTTTTTCATTTTTAGCAAATCTGCATCTTATTACAAGATTGTAATAAGGTTATTTTTCATATGATCATTTGAAGGTAAAACATACTAATAATTTGAAGAGGGTTTGCACATCTTTGGCAAAATATGTCTGTAGTGGCAGACCTATCTGGAAACCTGCTAAAACATTAAATTGACTCACATGCATGAAGCGCACTAAAGGAATCAACAAGCAATCTTATACCATAAGATATTTGAACTGCATCTCAGACTTTATTCCTGTTTCCCCAAATACTCATAAACATCTTGGATTACTTTAATTGCTGAGATGGTAGCTGGTACTGCTGAAGATTAAAATCAGTCTATGGTATAGCTGAAATACATTCCACCTGTCATCACACAGACACGTTCTCCCAAATTAATACTATGCTTTCCTCGTTGTGTTCTGTAAGAACTAAAATGAGAACCACCTCCTTAAGGTCAAAAATAAAATAAAACTAATGGGAAAGAGAAATCAAACCTATTACCATGACATTGTTTTTGTTTTTAGTATTTATTTATTTTCACCACTGGTTTCATCTGAGTCCCATATTACTCTCTATAAAGATGGTATGGAGATGGATCAGCTGTCGTTCTCAGAACAATGAGCTGCAGTCAGCCATGCAACTGGTGATAAAAGCAGATGTTACCATCATCCAGTCAATCCCACAGGGTAACCCCTCAGTGGTTTTTTCTACTTTATTCTGTAGTCTCTGCCACACTGGTAGAATGAGCTTTAAACTTACAACTTGCAGGTAGGACAAACAGCATGTTGGCTGAAATACATAATTAACTGCAGCTCTGTATCAGACAATTATATTATTCGGGGCACCCATGTACCGCTATTCCACAGGTAACTGTTGTCTCACCTAGTGCTAGTCACCATATATTTGGGCATATGCATGCAACTTTTTTTTTTCTTATTGATCATAGAGAAGATGCAGCAGAAAAGAGTCTCCAGAAAGGAATGAAAATAAATCTGGTAGATAGCAATAGCAAACAGTGCTAATGAAAAGAACAAATGTAATGTTTGGATTCCTAAAGCTATAACACAGGGAAGGTAACCATCCACTCTCTGGAAAGATTTTTTTCAATGAGCATCTCCTCTTTCTCTCTTGCTGTGGTGCAGATTTCTGGGAACCTCCTGTTTAAGCTCATTCACTGCGTATACACTTCTGATATCTGTATTTGTTTCTCAGATGTATTTCTTCACAGGCCTTGTGTTTGCCCTTACATAGAGGGACCAAAAAGATTAGCAGAAAATATATACATTTAAAGATGCTATAAATCCCTTTCAGTGGTCAGTATTGAGTAGGCAGATGTCTGGGTCTGTTTCTATTCTTTTACAGAATTGCAAGAGGAACCCTGGGATTTGATTCATAAACATTTCCCTTCAGACTTACAGAACTGAGGCAATCGAAAGATAAAGTATCAACTCCTTTACAGATAATAAGCCCACATAGCATTTTTTTTTTTTTTAATTCAGATATGGATATCTGCATTCACCTGAGGTTAATCCAAACATCTGAAGTGCTGTGTAAGCCCACTGAAAGGAATGTGATCAGGAACTGCGTTAATTAAGCAAAAAGAAACCCATTTATTACATCGCAGCACTACAGTACACTGGTACTGAAATCCATCATTACGGTGGGGGGGAAACTCTTATCCTGAAGTACTGCAATAATAAATCAACACAAGAAACCACTATTTTTAAGTTTTGTATTCTTCTTTTTTAAAGTAATTTGAAAAGTTCAAGATTCAAAGTGCATATTTTTCCTGCAAGTGGAAAATGGGATTCATGCAAGTGTGCCTTTTACTATACAGAAACGCCAGTGTCAGCATGGCCATTGTTACATTGCCATATGAAAGTGTGTTTTGAAACACTATCCCCTTTCATTGTATTCCCTTTGAATTTTCACTGCAATCTACTGTATCGGCAGTGCTCACCCATCAAGGTGCAATTTTTTTCATGACCCCTGTAATTACACGTTTCACTACTCCTTTCAGCTTTACAGGTTTGCTTTGATGGCCTTTCATGGAAATTTTCCTTTCACAGTTAGGGAGACACTTCAGCTAAAGGGAGAACATTTTAATAGCAATCCTAATAGTAGGAGTTGCTCAGTGCTGTGGAGTAAATGATGATGTTTTGATTTATATGAACTACAAATCTGCTGTTCTGGACAGGAGGAAATGAAAAACAAAAAAGGTAAATCTTAAAGTGGTAGAGCAAAACTCTGCACTTTCCTCTAAAATAAATCCTTGTATGCAATATGTCTTACGGCATGTGTGTCTGCAGTGATCCTCTGTTATTTAGAATATCATTATTCTTGCTAGCTAAATATCCCAGAGAAGAAGACAAAAATGCTGCTTTTAAACATTTATCCAACCTGATTTTTGCAATGTGTACAGAGGAAGCTAATTAGTTTCACACAGATTTGATAAATCTATTAGAGTAACTTTAGTCAGCTAAACACTCAATCCTATCTTCACTTCACTTTTAGGATGGAAAAGTAAGCAAAGCTGTTTTTTTCCAACATTGTTCAATTTTATTTTACTACCTATTTTAGGAACATATCCAAGGGGGACAAAGGGGACAAATCTGATTGTGTATGCATGCTGCCCAGCCATCAGCTTTAAAGTCAAATGACTACCAGTGGAAAACAGTTAAAAACATTACTACTGTCTTTAACCCTTTTTGTACTCATCTGTGCATTTCAGAAAGTCTCAGAGCTACTGGGCAGTGGGCAGCAGAACAGTCATCTCAGTTGAGAGCCTTCTTCAAGATTGCTTTGACTCACTGATTGCTAGATCAGTGTTCTTTACTGGCACTCAAACGCTTGCAAAATGCATAAATAATCCAAGATGTTCAACTTGACTCTTGGTGTGAGCAAACTCAATTGTAGTTGCTAAGATGGGCACGTGTATATTTCAAAAATCTTAACTCTTGAATTGGATGACCATCTGACCTTTTACCGTCTTTTCAGATGCCATTTAGAATGGTGTAATTTTGTATTATTGGAAATAACAGCAGGCAATCACAAAGAGCCTTTACAGTAGGACAAGAAACCAATGTGCAGGAGCAAAAGGTACAAGATAAACAACACTCACTGACTCCAATTGAAATTGAATTAAGACATGTAGTATCTTATCTCATCCTTTCTGCTTAGTCTATTCTGAATCCAAGATTATATATTTTTTTAGGTTTACCAATCTAAGCTCTCCATGGTCTATTAAAATCCACACAGATGCCTTTTCCTACAACACTGTTTAGCATCCAAGAACACAGTGCTGAATTAGATTACACCAAGTGTAATATCTTCTATCCCTTTTCTCTTCAGCAGTTGCTTACTTTAACAGTTTTATATTCTGTTATGACACAACTCAAAATAGTAATGTTTGTGAAATCTGTGTACATATGTTTCCTGTGGCTCTCTCCATGTGGTAACAACTAACATAGCACCTTTTATCATTAACAAGGATTTCATTCCCAGTACAGCCCAGCTGAACCACTGGTCTTGCAGTAAAATGCATTCTTTTCTTGGGTACCAACTTTACCAAATACATCTCGATCCGCTCTGAGCTACACTCTGTTACACTTTGAGAGAAATGCTGTTTTCACCCAAAGTAAGGTGGCCTCAAATGTATTTAGTCCTTTCTTACCTAACGAGTAGTACCTGCATTTTAGTTTAATTACAATTCGAGGCAGAAACTTACAGGCATACGTTGTGAAATGAAATAGAGACTTTACCTATTGTGTGTGTTTCATCAAGCTAAAAATCATGTATATAGATTTTATGGTATTTTCATGTTATAATAGTTCTGGATTACTAACAGAGATTTACTGGATCTGATTGTATGACTGACACTGTAATGGTGAACAAAGAAACATATTTGTCTGCATTTATTGATAAAGATGTTTCCCTACTTGTGTGCCTTCATCAGGCCACAGACTAAAGTTTATTAAAAGTTGGACTGAAGAAGACATGCAAGTGTTGAAATGTATTGCAGTATCAAGATAACTATATACATTTGAAATGGGAATACTCAGTGTTTTCTAAAATATATAAACAAGTGGAAATGCCTTGGGGAAGAATCCAAGAGTGGATCGATTAAGGCTTATGATGATTATAGATCATCATCATAAAGTATACATACATAAACATATATGTATGTTTGTATAATGTAAAGAAACCCTAAGAGCACTGATTCAATCTAGAGAAAATTAAAATACTATTTTGGTCCATCTCTCTTTATAACTTGAAAACCCTGATTATTGCTAACTATGGTGTGTATAAACTGACTATAAAGCTGAGTCCTGGAGGAAAAGGCTTACAGTGGGGTAGCTTGTAAGCTCCCTTGCAATCCATGGCCAGTCTCTGCACAACAGGGGGTTCTGATTGAAATTTCGCCGGCTCCATATTCTCTGCACGGTACTGACAGACCCGCTTACATCTTCAAATAAGAAACGCTTCTCGTCCCTCCATGGCTTAAGAACCTGGATATGCCGCCGTGTTAACTTTAAATCCAGCTCCCAATTAATCTCAGAACAGGAGGGTCAAATTAAGAATTTATGCAGTATTTTTTAACTTTCTAAATTTTCTTTTGAACTTTTACTTTCACAAATGCATATCGAATTCTGACTCCAGGGAACTGAGATAACCACTAGACTTTCACCTTTGGAGCCTATTCAATGTGGAAGCAGTACAATTGTTACATATATATTTACACAGCAGTTGTATTCAAGCGGAAACTAAAATACAGTGAACATGAAATGAGTATAACCCCCAGCAGATTGGGACTTCAGGATTCGACTTCAGGATATTGTTATTTCCATTTCACTGTTAAAACTTAAATGAACAACCATTTTGCGGTGAATTATACATTGGCTGAAAATCTCAGGTTTTAAATCATAATCTTAGACCAGGGATATATTTATTTTTTCTCATTAGTGTAGCAATTCTGCAACTCAAAATCTAATTTACATATATTATTAAACTTTATTATGTGATACTGCACGAAAGTGCTAGACTGAGAGACTTAATACTATATACCATTGTACTACATCAATAGATAACCTACATCATTTTAAGGCCTATCAACAGCCTGAACCTTAACTCTAGCCATAAGTGATTATCAGTAGAAATGCAACAATGACCTTAATGGAAGCCTATGTGTACTGGGGATTTTAACACTAACCTACGCTAAACAGAATTGTACTGAAAAATGTAGCTAAAATGCTAAACACATGCTAAAAACATAAATCTAACCATAAGATCATTTCTACCTTCATTCTTATCCCTTATTAAGATTAAGCCTTTGCTAAATGTTTACATTTTTAATTAATTTTTTTAATCTAGATTTTGTTCATAAACACACTAATCTATACTCAATACAGAAACTATAAATTAGCTCGATACCTAAATCATTTTCTAAATCTTTACTAGGATCTGTGGTACTGCATTGCCATTGCAGATGCAGAGACTCAACTTTTATGTCATTGCACTACATGGCCCAATGTCAACTGTAGCCAAAGAATATATAACAATAAAAGCACAAACCCCTGGAACCAATGAACGCTAACGTCAGTCAGACTGAATGAATAAGAGACTCACAAAACAGGTTCATAAAAACAGATCGCCTCCCGGTTATTTTGATCAAATCCTTCAGCCACAATTCAAACTTTTCCAAGTTAATCAAAACAAAATGGCTTGATACTCTCCTAACAGCATAAGCTATTCTGCAGGCAATACTGAAATAGTTCGCTGTCAGCTCACTTTAATTTCTCAAGCATGCTGGCAGTATAACTGGAAACTTTAGCTACCTCTGATGTAGCCTTTGGGATAAATTTAAGTGAAGTTATTGCCCATAAATTTAATCCAATAAAAATCAATATCTCCATCATAGTGGTGTAGTGTACTAGATTTGAAGGTAGATATGGCAAAAGGCATTAAGCAGTAGCCTTTAGCCAGGAAAATCCCAAGGGCACTAACTCATAGGACCTCCTATGGCAATTACATTAAAATAAACTTTGATGCCAATATACAATGTTTTTCAATAGCTGCTAAATTTTAGACAATCTGATTTTGAAGTATAACATGCTTTGTAGTCTATCTAAATGGTATCAATAACATCTGTTCTTGATTGCTCTGATGTTTATTTCTATAACCCATCAGACTTGTGTGGATGGAATATAATCCATTTTACCCAATTAAGAGACTGCAGCAGCTCAAATTAACATCATCCATTAATGGGTCTGGTTACCCTTTCAATTTTTAGAATAAGCCCAATTTATTCAATATTGCAAATATTACAAACAGATTCCCATGGCTTTTTTATTATTATGTTAAAACAGCAGCCTAGTTTATGGTTAAATACAGTAAAACATATGGTATAGATAGAATATGACATGATTGCACACGATTAGAATATGTGATCTTCTGTATACAAGATAAATAAGTGATAGACAGTGAACATTGCTAAGAATGTTAAAGCATAATACTAAAGGAAATGTTTAGAAATAGATAGAGATTAGACACTTTAAATACTACTGTCCTAATATGATAATACAGGATTTTTCCAATCACTTTTTTTAAGCAACATAGCAGCAGATGAGAAATACATTTAAAAACATATTTTAATACATGACAGATTTTATTGTGCTTTATAAATAGTTACCGATTACTAGTTGGCATCGCATCACATATCCAAGTCCATATCCTTCTAAAGTTGGAAATCCAATGGGAAATATAAGGCAAAATGCAATAAATATATCAATACATGCAATAAAAATGTTTAGATACATACTGTAACAAAGAGTAGAACACACATTGAGAGAAATTGAAATTATACAATAACCAAGCTAGACAAAACCTGCAATTCTGAATATGGTCTCGATGCCAGAAAAATAGGCACAGGATCAGAGACAGTCCAGAGAAGGACAGTGAGACGCCCTTTACAACTTTACAAAGACAGATTGCAGGAAGTTAGGGAAGTAAAAGACTTGATTGAAGGTACTCTTTTACATTTTAAAGGTAATAAATAAGACTGACCCCAGACGTTCAGCACAGAGAACATGTGGACATATATGAAAACTTTTAAAATTTGTACTGATACTACATAACATTTACAGACAGAATTATGAATGCATGGAATAAATTACCAAGTCATGTTGTGTAGCCTGACACCCTGGGATCTTTCCAAATGAAGCTTGACTCTGCGATTGAATCAGGGCAGGATGCCCTGTTTTTTTCATTTTGTGTCTTACTTTACCATATAATCGGATAAAACAAGATCAGTCTTTAATCCGTGTGTCAGCTATTAAAGCAATTACATTTCTTTCCACAAAGTAGCAGTAAATAACCTTTGACAATGGTAGACAACATTACAAATGTCCTGTTTTTATCTCACCTCAGTCTATGGAGCTGCAGATTTCTTTATTCTTGTCGAAAGTAAATTCTATCACTGCTGCAAATGCTGTTGTCAGAGTAAGGTTAATTATGCAGTGATATGTTCCAATGAACCACATACAAGTGAAATCCCTCTTACTGTTCTACAAATTAGTCTTTAGTTCAAAGAGTAGAAACGTGTCCCTTTTCTTAAAAAACTAACAGTGTTGCTACAACTTATCATGACTTTTAAATTCTTTAAAAATTCATAAAACACAGGAGAATATTACTTTAATCTATCACCTCTTTTCACCCATAAAGGAATCACTTTATTCTGGTTTTCTAAATGTTTAACTTTCCGTCACATGCAATTAAAAGACAAGGAAATCATTTCCATGATAGAGGCCAGCTCTGGCGAGAGGAATTAGATGGCAAGCCTCTGTAAGCAGGAAAAGCTCCCACTGTAATGACAGAATGAAATATTTATAGGAGTGTAATGCAATTAGAAAGCCGTCATTATTCAGTCTTAACAAAGAACCTGACAGCTATAGGCATGTATTTAGAATGAGAATAATCCATACTTAAGAAACAATCAGTGCCGCTGCTGTAAATAAAATACTGTAAAAATGCAATTTTTTAATGTTGTTTTCTTGTGTGCCACATTTCCAAACATTCCTGGGACTGTTAATTACAGATGGTAATTTGATTGCTGGTGAACATACATATTGTGCAATATTATAAGAAAGAGGCTGGGATTAAACTAAATCCCAACCTGCCCATTTTAAATTACAAACCTGCTACTTGATTGCAAATGTATCCTTACAAAATGCTATCCTGATGTCTTATGTATGGAAATTCCCTATTCAAGTCAAAGTCATGACTTCATCAGGGCTAGAGATTGGAACACAAGAAAGGATATCAACATTGGTTTGACTTTTTTTTGTTTTAATGACAATGAATCAAGCTGCTTCAAAACAACTTTCATAAGTATAACAGAGGACTCATTCCTAAACCTGACATAAGCATGATATACCTGAAACAATCACCAAGCACAGAAGGGTTTATTTTCACTACCTGTATATTTTAAGCCATTTGAATCCTTTCAACAATATAGTATAGGCGAAGTCAGATAATGGTGCTTCTTTGCCTATGCTGTTATCACGTCACAGGATTTAGCTCTGATAAATGCAGCACCCTGGCTCCAGTAACTGAACTGACACCACCATTAAAAAATGCAAGAGCATTGTTATTACTACTACACTAAATCTGTTCCTTTGTTTCTGAGCTGCATATAAATCACTTTCCCTCAAAGCCAAAAAGCTTGCCAAATAGGCGTGGTTCTGTTATGGATGTATATACTGCAATCAGTGTCATGTTCATAAATCACAGTTAAAGTGGTATTACCCTTCCCACTTGGAATAATAAAGCATTGATAATGAGCTTCATTATCAAAGGTCTGCAATGCAAATTGCAATTCCATAGTTGTGTTATTTTTCTTAATGCAAATTCTGCAGTCCTGGACAAAGTATAACTTGTATGCGTGGAAAACATTTCCAATGCTTGTAAAATTACAGACTGTATCATGGATTAACTGGATGAAATGCTGGTAAAAGTGAAGTAATACATGAATGTATTAAATTACCTATACTTTACACATATAAATATGTGATTGCAGCTCTTCAAAAGTTAATTTTCTACATTGCATTTAACCTTTGCAATATGTGCTGGGTACCATTCCTCCTACTACTGCAATAGCTTCAGAAATACACCTGCAAACAGACACAATTTACATTACTTGGCATCTACATTTATATCAGCGGCCTTGCTATACATAACAGTAACATAAAATAATGAACATCTGTTATTTCAATCTATTCTAATTACAGTTATATTATTTTGATGGTGATCAAAATATATTATTTTAAAATAATATTACTGTATAATAATATTTTTGTATTATGTACAAAATGTATTTCCGTTGCAAAGTAGTGAAAAGTAAGACATTTATGGTGGGAAAAAAATAAATATCAGAAGGAAAAAAAAGTTTTGCCTAGTTTGACAGGAGGTAAATTCTATCTCCTAAAGCAGACTGATAAGACTTCCTCTAGGTAGTTCTGTCGGTATAAATGTTTTCTCACAGTAAACCTTTCTGCTCAATGTCAAGAGCTCTTTCAGTAACATAAAAGCACAGCATAACTATAGCAACTTATTAGTAAATAACAGATTTAAACTGTCTGCAACATCACTTCATGTCAAAAGTTGTGTGAATGGAAAGCTTGTCTTATGAGATATTTGCAAAGACAGATATCTGTATCTCGGTGTGACCACACAAAGAGGGCAACCTGGAGATCTGTCGATGGAGCATCATTTTCCAACAATAGGCCTACATACAACACATAAATATAAGATTTTCAGCTGGAAGCTGTTCAACTTTCTGCTAGTTTATAAGTTTTATGTGAAGACATTTCGACAATCACTGAGACCATTAAAACACTGCCCACCAAACTAGCATTGCACCGAAGAATATGAATGTTAAAAATTGATGCTTAAGAAGAATACATCACAAACCTAATGTTAAACTGGGAAAGTGAGCTGGGGGAAAACTGCACAATTTAAAAGGAACAACTCAATGTCAGTGGACTGTTGTGTGGGCGAGGGCTATTTCTTTATCATCTGTGTCACTGCAATTTAGTAAGATTCCGCTTCAGCAGCGATGGCAGCCCAGGGAATTAATGCCATGAAATATCATTGTTTTAGAATGCTTTCACAATCCAGTGATCTCACTTTCAAAAACATAGGTCTTTTCCAAGAACACAAAGGCTCATACAGTATATAAATTAAACAACTTAAAATGAGCTAATGCTTTCAAACCATATCCGCTGATCTTGCTGAACTGGAGCTGAGCACAGTTAATGCATGCATATTTAAAAACAATAACCAAACCCAGTTATTATTTAGGCAGTTGTACTTCTTCTTAACATACCAGTACTTCATATTGCTGCAGGCAACACACTGAATCTGTCTTTAGTTCATACAGTATGCAATGCAAGTAAAGAAATTAAAATGCATCTTGCTCAATAATTGAGATATTTTGTTATATAAATAGAAAATATGCAGTTAAAAGTAATACATCTCACAGCCACCTGGGACACCCTCTGATTGACTTGTTGAATGTAGTCACAACACATCACCAATCTTGTGCAATGGAATTTGGTGTACACCATTTATTATATTGGACCTTTAGCAGTACCTCATTGAGGATAAAGAATTTTGACATACATATAGCAGTGTTTGTGAAAGCTATAATCCTGCATTTCTCTTTTACACACTCTGTCTCTCACTAACTAACTAAAGGTATAAGATAGCACTTAGCTTTACCATCCAGGATGTATAACCTCACTTACTGTACTTGCCTGTGTACATTGGAAGTTGTAAAATGTATTACATTTTGTATTGCTATGTTTTATGTAAATTGAATTTGTAATGATTGATGCCTTTACTTTGCACTTTGTTTTGCACTTCTGTTGTAAGTCGCCCTGGATAAGGGCGTCTGCCAAGAAAATAAATAAATAAATTAAATAAATAAATAAATAAATAAATAAATAAATAATTTGTTGTTGCTGTTTATCTTAGCAGATTCCCAGTATGCACATACAGCAGTCATGCACAATAAGCAGCAATAATGGCATCTGTGATATATTTAATAGTGTTTTGACCATCATACAGAGTGCTGCTAAGACAAAGAGAGAAAACGTTTCAATTCACAAATTGTACATTGTATTTAAAATGTACACTTTCAGAGCTCAAATCGTGGCAGGCTATTCTATCCAAGCTGCCCAACAGAAGACACTGGGAAGTATGCATGCTAAAAAACTGATAAAAGATAAAATATATAAGGCCTAACTTGTTTTTGCTTGGCTAAACTCGATAATTATTTAACTCCAGCCATTAACCTACTTCTTTGTTCATTTGCAATATTAGCCTGTCCTTGATGTATACTATGGCCTACTTTAGCTTGGGGTGAACATTGTGTAGAGTGATGTCAAGAATCACGTCCTAAAAGCTGTGTCTTTGACAGTCTTAGATATGTGTATTTAAAAAAAAAAAAACTCAAAATGTTCAGGGATGCTAAAAGTGTTAATGTGTTCTTCGTGGAATATTTCACATGTAAGAAGCAAACATTTTAATTAAGTATAAAAACAGGAAACATCACTTATCAATAAAACAATTTGACAATGTATCTGACCTAATGTGAGTTTCTCACCAATGGGGGTCCCAAACAGACTTAAGCATCTGTTCCTCAAATTAACTGCTAAAACAGCCCATCATCTTCACGTAACCCCACCTACACAGATCAATCTGAATAATCAATTTGTGCAGTGCTAATTAATAACCAAATTCAAGAATGCTGAAGATATATAGCCCCTGCAATCCTGGGCCTTTTGCCAATCATGACTGCTACAGCGTTGCAGATTTTGTGTCAGCTTTTGTGATGTGGACTAATGTCATCTGCAGAGAGACCTGAAATTGGTCCAGTCTTTTCACTTGTGATTTAAGCCAGACGTAAACCACATGGCTCCAGAGGTGAAAGATGAACAACACAGTTTGCTCCTCAGCACAAGAGCCCTTCTCTTTATTCAAGGTTTTTTGATACCATTTTTTTTTTGTAAGAATAAAGGAAGAAACAGACTTTCACTACACAGCCCGATCAAAAGAATCTATCTCACACACAATCCCCTACTTAAAGAAATGTAAGTGAAAATCTTCTGGTGGTGTATGGCTTACATTTTAAGACAGTTCTCAGTCTATCCTTGAGTTTTACAATGGTTGCCAATGTACTATAAAACGTGCAAGCTGTACTTTGAATGGCTGTATCTCAGTGCTGTCACCCTTCTATAACACTGTTCATGTGAATATTGCACAGATTAAATTAAAACTCTAACCCACCTGCTTCATCGCCGTTACATTTATGAGTAAAAGACAGAAGTAAAAATAAGCCATCACCGAGGACAGTTCTGTCATGTTCTATTCTAGTTTAGATTTACTGCTAGCCTAGGTATTCTGAGCTTTACTTTATTTGTGTGTACACTAAGATCATCTCCCATTCATCATGAATATGAAAAGAAATATGTAATATGCAATAAAAATAATTCTAAAGGTAATCCATCAAATAGTATATGTTTATTAAATCAGCACAACTTGACCATTTGAATATTATGATATTTCTGACATTGATAGCATATGCAAACACTTTACAAGAAGTGTGTTTACTGAATCATATAACCCAACCTGACAGCATCTGATTAATATTTCTACTTCCCTCAGGGATATGCTAATAAACTTTGTCCTTTACAGAGTGACAAACTGCTGTTGAAAGCCTAGCTGGATAAGATCCCCATCTTAATATGTTTCTCCTAAAACCTTGCCTTTAAACGAGAATATTGTATGAATTAAATATGATCACACACACTTTCACCAGAGAAAATGGGGTCCCTTTCATGTAAAAGGACAGAAAAAGAAAGAATGTACAATATCAGTAAAAGAAGGCTGTTCTGATGTCACCCCAGCCAAAAGGCCAAACTTCTTTTATATTGAAATGGTTTTGTGGGTATGAGGTCTTACCAGGAACGTTGCTAGACCCTGTTTAGGGGGGCTTCAGTGCCCCTTGTATTTTCTGTCAGGCCCCCTAAAAATAATACAACAAAATAATCCAATAATTAAGAAGTAACTCTGTGAAACACTGTCAGCAACCCCCCCCCAACTCTGACACTGGAAAAAAACACCATCAGCACCATTCCCCTCAACACATTGAGGTCTAGAAACGGCGCTCGGTCTGACCAAAAGACAAAACTTCATCACCAACCAGGCCATCCTTTAAGGCAATGCTCACGTAACTAACATCTTAATAAATTAATCTGGTCCTTGAAGACTTCTGGTATCAAATGTTATCTACAGTGAGGGAAAAAAGTATTTGATCCCCTGCTGATTTTGTACGTTTGCCCACTGACAAAGAAATGATCAGTCTATAATTTTAATGGTAGGTGTATTTTAACAGTGAGAGACAGAATAACAACAAAAACATCCAGACAAACGCATTTCAAAAAAGTTATACATTGATTTGCATGTTAATGAGGGAAATAAGTATTTGATCCCCTATCAATCGGCAAGATTTCTGGCTCCCAGGTGTCTTTTATACAGGTAACGAGCTGAGATTAGGAGCACTCTCTTAAAGGGACTGCTGCTAATCTCAGCTCGTTACCTGTATAAAAGACACCTGTCCACAGAAGCAATCAATCAATCAGATTCCAAACTCTCCACCATGGCCAAGACCAAAGAGCTGTCCAAGGTTGTCAGGGACAAGATTGTAGACCTACACAAGGCTGGAATGGGCTACAAGACCATCACCAAGCAGCTTTGTAAGAAGGTGGCAACAGTTGGTGCGATTATTCTCAAATGGAAGAAACACAAAATAACTGTCAGTCTCCCTCGGTCTGGGGCTCCATGCAAGATCTCACCTCGTGGAGTTTCAATGATCATGAGAACGGTGAGGAATCAGCCCAGAACTACACGGGAGGATCTTGTTAATGATCTCAAGGCAGCTGGGACCATAGTCACCAAGAAAACAATTGGTAACACACTACGCCGTGAAGGACTGAAATCCTGCAGCGCCCGCAAGGCCCCCCTGCTCAAGAAAGCACATGTACAGGCCCGTCTGAAGTTTGCCAATGAACATCTGAATGATTCAGAGGAGAACTGGGTGAAAGTGTTGTGGTCAGATGAGACCAAAATCGAGCTCTTTGGCATCAACTCAACTCGCCGTATTTGGAGGAGGAGGAATGACCACAAGAACACCATCCCCACCATCAAACATGGAGGTGGAAACATTATGCTTTGGGGGTGTTCTTCTGCTAAGGGGACAGGACAACTGCACCGCATCAAAGGGTCGATGGACGGGGCCATGTACCGTCAAATCTTGGGTGAGAACCTCCTTCCCTCAGCCAGGGCATTGAAAATGGGTCGTGGATGGGTATTCCAGCATGACATTGACCCAAAACACACAGCCAAGGCAACAAAGGAGTGGCTCAAGAAGAAGCACATTACTGGAGTGGCCTAGCCAGTCTCCAGACCTTAATCCCATAGAAAATCTGTGGAGGGAGCTGAAGGTTCGAGTTGCCAAACGTCAGCCTCGAAACCTTAATGACTTGGGAGAGGATCTGCAAAGAGGAGTGGGACAAAATCCCTCCTGAGATGTGTGCAAACCTGGTGGCCAACTACAAGAAACATCTGACCTCTGTGATTGCCAACAAGGGTTTTGCCACCAAGTACTAAGTCGAAGGGGTCAAATACTTATTTCCCTCATTAACATGCAAATCAATTTATAACTTTTTTGTAATGCGTTTTTCTGGATGTAATGGTCCTTCACGGCGTAGTGTGTTACCAATTGTTTTCTTGGTGACTATGGTCCCAGCTGCCTTGAGATCATTAACAAGATCCTCCCGTGTAGTTCTGGGCTGATTCCTCACCGTTCTCATGATCATTGAAACTCCACGAGGTGAGATCTTGCATGGAGCCCCAGACCGAGGGAGACTGACAGTTATTTTGTGTTTCTTCCATTTGCGAATAATCGCACCAGCTGTTGCCACCTTCTTACAAAGCTGCTTGGTGATGGTCTTGTAGCCCATTCCAGCCTTGTGTAGGTCTACAATCTTGTCCCTGACATCCTTGGACAGCTCTTTGGTCTTGGCCATGGTGGAGAGTTTGGAATCTGATTGATTGATTGCTTCTGTGGACAGGTGTCTTTTATACAGGTAACGAGCTGAGATTAGCAGCAGTCCCTTTAAGAGAGTGCTCCTAATCTCAGCTCGTTACCTGTATAAAAGACACCTGGGAGCCAGAAATCTTGCTGATTGATAGGGGATCAAATACTTATTTCCCTCATTAACATGCAAATCAATGTATAACTTTTTTGAAATGCGTTTTTCTGGATGTTTTTGTTGTTATTCTGTCTCTCACTGTTAAAATACACCTACCATTAAAATTATAGACTGATCATTTCTTTGTCAGTGGGCAAACGTACAAAATCAGCAGGGGATCAAATACTTTTTTCCCTCACTGTATGTTCAAAATAAATGAATGATGATGAAAGATGTTGCAATTGGCTTTTAAATATGTTATGCAGGTGCTCTTACACAATGACCCATTTAAATTGGATGTATTTTTCAGGTTTCCACAGACTGAGAGGCTTCACCTGCCACTTAGATGAAAGCAAGAAGTTTTACTTCTGGGTGGTATTTGTGCTAAACCTTTACAGTCATTTCACGTTGCAGACGAAGCCATGTGTGGATCACCACTGGTACACTGTAAACTCTACAGTATGAAAAACTTCAAAAGATTCCCTATCCTGGGTAATTTCAGTTTTGTATCTTAATCCACAAAGGTGAAATACTCACAATATCATAATGCCTTTACAAAAAATATATAAATATATAAAAATAAATCCCAGGATCCATTCCATTGATAAAAAAAAAAGCATTTGATGTGAATACTTAAATTTTCATCTTTTCAAGCCAAATATTCACTGAGGAGACTTTAATAGCATAAAATAACTCACATCTTTTCAACCAAGAAACATTTTGCCAACTCTAGCTCAAGCATTGCCTAGCTTAGACAGAACAACATTTGAAAACACATGATCATGATCCTATTTTGTTAGCATGCATTACAACAGGCTCTTTAACATAAATCAACTATCAGCAGCTTTCTGCTGGCATCCAAGGGGAATGTTCGGCACTGTATTCTGATCATGGCTAATGCTTTAATACGGTGTAGGAATTTTACGAAAGGCTATTAATTTTTTATATTTTGATTAAGTTTTGACGGCTCAGTGATTTTGTCCAGATATTTTATGAATAGCATGCTGAGTAATCTTTATTGTTCTTTGGCATAATTAAATTATATTCCTTGATAAATTTATTGTTGCACTTCTAGACAGTGACTTACAACTGTCCTTGCTGAAATGGTACTTTATATTTGTTTTAATTATTTCAAATTATTTTTTTAAGATCCAGCACCCTTTTTATTTGGAGCACTCCCAGCTCATAGCAAGTTGGCGCTGAAGGTCAGTGAGGTGTCAATGTTATCTGTACGCAATGAGGCGTTGCAAGCAAAGGCAAGTACTGTGTTTCCTATGTGCTCTAAAAACTCCTACACACTGAAAGGTTAATGTAGTAAGTTAAAATAAGAAATGTACATGCATATGGCAGAGGATTTTAGACCACTATTATTTATGTATTTATGTTTTTATTTAAATCACAAATCATTTTATTAAAATCTTTGTAGAAAGATTAGATTGATGATCAGTGCCATAAAAGAATATATAAAAGGAGAATATTAATGCCAGAAAATATAAAGTTTAATGTGGACGTCTCTCCTTCTGCATTGATGCGTGGTGTTCTACATTATCTCCACAAAATGTGCAGTAAGAAATCCCTTATAAAACAGAGCAGACAAGCGGGCCTATATGGCCTAGAGAGAAATCATCAAAATGTTCTGTAGATACTGAAAAACTTGTCCTTTTTTTTCTTTTAAGCCCACATTACTGTAGAAATATGGGCTGTATTGTAGAAAGATGTGTCTGAAAGATCTGCATTCATCTTCCTCCTTAATTTCAGCTCTCATTATTACAAACTCTCCCAAGCTTGTGATATAATAAAGCATAAATATTCACAGAAGCCAAGCTAAAAGCAGCTCACATATGAAAGCATGCTGTCAGTTTTCTGAACAGCAATCTCTCTCACAGTCCTAAGATGCTTTTAATTCCCATTAGCAGTTCTCCCTCTGTGGTCTCCATCTATAAGCACCTTCACCCCCCCATCCAGTTGCCCATCTTTAGTAATTTATAGCTGGTTAGACTGTCTGTTAGCCTTGCACCGTCAGATTCCCAACGTGTTATTGCACAAATAAACCAGTAGACTCCCTTACTCAGCTTGCTTTTTCCTATTATTTAACTTGTGATTGCAGTCAACCCTGATTAAACCTCCAGTCGGGGTAAGCTGTACATAAATAATCTGGTAAATATACTAAGTGTCTGGGGCACATGTGAGTCACTTTTTATTATTTATTTAACAATAGATTGCAAAGCATTTTTGATTGTTCAGATTCTAAAAAAAATAAATAAAAAAAAATGTAAAGGCCATATGCCCTTTGCAAAATATTGTAATGAGTTTGTGGCTAGTAAATGTAATTTCTTTATTTCTTATTAAGTAAAATATCACATCTGGTTTGCTGTTGCTGCATTCTGGTTCCCCCTGCAAACTTCATAGCTATTTTACTGGTAAATCAGTCATTCTGCAGACTAAATTATGGCTCTTTGATTACTGTCATGTTCTCAAAGTAAAAGGGGGAAAAAACAAATCAGAATAAAGCAGTAGTGAATAAAAGAGGAGATGGAAATAAAGAAGTTTCCTCTAACTGAAGTCGAAGAATGGAAGCAACAACTGTTTTCCACTTGCGATGGTGGGGTAACCAGACACACAGAAACCCCACGAGTTGCATCACTTCTGGAACATTGTAAACAAGGATTCAAATTCAGTTCAATCAAGTTGCTTTTCTTTAGACAGAGAAAAACTTTTAGAAAAAAGGCAGTTAATGGAAAACAACAATAAAAAAAGAAAAATGAAGAACAAATGGGGCAAAAGACAATGAGGTACAGGTTTCAACGAGGAAATGCAAAAAGAAATAAACTCATAATGAAATAAATGTGAAATTCAATACGAATTTCCTTATATTCACCGATACATAAACACAGTAATATCCTCATACATCAACAGACGTTATGGATTGGTACGTGGTTGATACTAATACATCCTCTTAATGGCTAAGGATTATTACGGCCACACAGTAACACTCTCTCTCCCTCATAGTGTGTTTTACCACTTAGCCCCTGAAAGAAAATATGCAGCACAGCAGAGAACCTTGAAGCACATTCTCTATCCCCTACACACCATGTACAACTTGCATCCTTAGATATAACAGCATTATCAGATTATGTGGAGAAATTCAGGAAAGAATCATGCCATACCCACAACCAACAAAAACCAGTTACATTAGACAAAATCTACAGAGAAATCTTCAAGGCAGATGTGCAGTTTAGCACTAGAATCAACATCACAGCTTTGGCAGGACTTCGGCACCATGCAGTTAAAAGAAAGCTTCTACATATGCGAGTCACGAGTAACTATTTCTGAGAATAATGTGTTCCTTTTAAACCATGGGAGCTCTCTGTGTTTTTATGAGCTATCACTAAATACAAGGATCACTAACATAACAATAACTGATGTCCACTGATGTGAAGATCCACAAACTTCAAAGAACGTCACATCACATTTTTTGCATGAGACTCACCTATTCTGTCTAATTTGAAAGATAATGCAATATTTCTATAAGAAAATGTCCCAACTGTTATGCAGGGCTTGAGATATGATCCAATAATGGTTTTCAGAATCTAACAAAGACTTTTTCTTGTTTCATGTTGGGTACTATTATCATAACGCCTGAAAAAAGGTTCATAAAGAGAAAAGATCACAACCTAATTAAAGTCATTGGTTTCAGCAGGTACACCATGGCCTGAAAATAGTTAGGCTACTTACATTTGCTGGTGATCACATCTGGTCCCTCACTTTGCTGTAAGACAGAAAAGATGGATTGCATAAATACGAGCCTTTACTAAAAGTACATTTATTATATATTGCAATTTCATTCTTCTCAGAGATTTCTGTACTATTATTTTTCTAGAAAAACACTCCACGGCTGGGAATTGTTTCAGGCTGTGCACTCAATCACTCATTCTGAACGGTTAGTTCAATAGAAACCTGTTATCACCATATTCACTGTATGGAGATGCATATTCCAGTAAATCACAGTTACATTGTAGGTGAGTCTCAAACAATGCACACATTCCTTCTTCAATTTATGAGATCATAACCGAAAGAAAGCTTGACAGTGTTAATGGTATCTGACAAGGAATACCAAATCAGCTCATGAGACCAGCACACTCAAGTTCAATTTACAGTGTGGGAGCACATGTACTTTAAAACAAAATTCAAATAGTTAAATGATTTATTAACTGTTAATTGCTGAATTCATGTCAGCTGGATAAACTCACTATGGTGTAACAACGAACCAAGCCAGCCAGATGGAATTCAATATGCAAAAGAGTATTTGGAAACCATGCTCATTTTGAAACGAAATGAGAATACTGAAGAGGAAGGTGGAAATGTATTTTGGCACAAATTGTATTAATGCTTCCCAAAATGGCTATATTAGGATGTCATTAACTGAAAGTGTTTTCTTTCATGCAAATCCATATATAAACAGAATAGTAATTGTGACGAAAGACTGTAATGAAATGAGTTTTGGCTTTAAGTTTGACATACAGGTTTTTAATCGTCTTAATATAAGAATATTTTTGTTTTTTCAAATAACAACTTCATGATGGAATGCATATGAATTAACAGCACATAAGAATTGACCATGATGGTTTAAAACTGGTTATATATGCACATGATATATATATTTATTTAGGTATTATTTTATTTTAACGAAAGATGTAAAGTGCACACCAGTTGCCACCAGAGGAGTGTCCAGTATTTAAGAATTACAGGTGAAAATGTGACCCATGTGTCACAACTACTTCTGTCAGGTTGATCCACAGAGAGGAAAACTAATCATAGCTTTTTCTCACACATTTAAGTTACGCAAACACTTGTTCAAAATGTTTTAATTAAAAACAAGAGTCTAGCTGAGACTTCTTAAAAAGAGCTATAATTTTACTTTAATACACTACATAACCATATTTTATAACATGGGTAAGCTGTTGTTTTGCATATCACAGTTGATACTTAAATACCAGCATTTCCAGTCATAATTACACACACTAATCCTATTAAAAGACTAACTTTGTCTTGGTAAACTTGGTAAAGGTCTAACTAAAAATGTTTGCCAGGATTTTAAACATGCAGGAATTAATACACTTTCCATGAAGAAATATATAAATACGGAAATATGTTGGGCATCTATAACATATATATTGTATTAATACTCAAAATTATGCTTGGTACAGTAATTAATGTATTGATGCAGCAGACACAGTGCTGCAAGCAGTAAAATGTATTCTTAGACACTGGAGTGTATAAAGATAGTGTATTGCTTTTGCACATTCAGACTCCAAGCATTGCAAAGCCAGATGCTGTAATGCACTCCTCAAGAATGCTGCATCAGCAGATTTATTTGACTGAGTGAATAAGCACATGAACCTTTAAGATTAGAAGGAAAAAAGATGGAAACACTACATGCCCAAGTTAGGATACAGTCATAAAATAAGTAGAATACTTCTCATTCGGTAAACAATACAAATTAATGGTAATTTTTATGTACATTGCTATCAGAGGCATTGAACTTTCCAAAATAAGTCTAAAAACTGTAAAATGACTACAAATATACCAAATGTAAGCAGTATAGATATTTGAATATATGTATATGATTCCATTTTAATATAATGCAAAATAAGTGTTTTTCATTACATTATGTGAAACCACTGGTACCTCACTGTAAAATTATAAAACTTAGAAATGTATTGATGCAGCTCATCCCGAACATAAATAAAAGACGCCGTGACTCCCACCAGGATTGGGAATTGAGAAAATTAAACATAAAACCCATCAGACTAACTGAATGCGGTTTAGAGCACTTTTTTTTTGTCACATTCTCAAATTCACAATTAAAAATCCTAACCTCAGTGTAGCATATTTTGTCTAAAGGTTTATTAATTGAAAGTGAATACTTTTATTTACTTTTAATTGTATTTACATATGTTTAGCATTTATGTTTCCTCACTCCCTTCATTATTTTTCTTAGATACAAGATTTCACAATAGCAAATGCAAAACTATCAGGGTTATCTCTGAAGACCAGTCTGAGCAATATGCTGATGTACCAGAACGAATGTGCCGAAGCAAATAAATTAATAAGAACGCCAAAAGACATCTGCCCTTCTGACTCACAGTCTACCCTTTAAAACAAACACACGTATTCCCAGCAACTTGAAGACTAAGCATTAAATCACAGCAGTTAAATATCACTCTAACAGAGTCTCCTATGTCCTACTGAGTGATGTGGAACCAGCTGTAGGTATGACTCACATGGAGCTTTATCACACAATGCAGTAGATCAGCTGGGAGCTTGGTAAATGATTGTGATTAAAGTGTGTTATCATTGCGAGACCAACACTAGATCTCAAGCAGAGTTCAGACATGGAAAGGAAAAAAAAAAAGGCTACAATCAAAGGTCAGGTTGGAGTAATCTCTGTAGCAGGATATCACCTAAAATCTGTTATCACCACTGATTAACCAGCAGGTCTTTTGGCCTCCAAACCAATATTGAAGATTTGTGTTAGAGTGTGTTTACCATGAGGGGTATGCATTCAATATGTTGTGCAGTCCACTTCTAAGAAACTGCACCCATCCAATCTCCCATGACTTACACTACATGCACACATAGCCATGTTTAAGAGTAGCCTATATTTAAAGCCCAAAATGCTAGCATTATTTTTGTAATCTAACTATATTTCTAATATATATATATATATATATATATATATTTCTAATATATATATATATATATATATATATATATATATATATATATATATATATATATACACACACACATCATACATTGTTTTACACTATAAATATATAGAGCATTGCATTTCAAACCTGTCAATCACGCAATCAGGAAGTGTTTTTGCAGAACATCTGAACATCAACGTCATTATCTAAACGCGTGGGATTTCAAATACGGGATCATTATTATCAAGTGTTGTGATTAGATGTGGTTTAAACGGTGTGTGGTGAACTTTTGTACAAACCCCACTGCGATTAAACCTAGTATCCACCATTTCCCAAAAGATAATGCAACTTTGGGTTACATTTGATCAAACAAAAAGAGGGCTTTCTCCGGTCGGCCGATTATTCTGTGATTTGTGGGGCTCACTTCACCCCGACGGCTTTTCAAATGTCGCAATGGGTTTTACCAAGAAACACAGATTAACGGCGTACAACAGCAAACCAGCTGAAAATGCTGATTGATATATTGTGACTCAGACCCACCACCACAAACAAACACTCGACTGTAGGTTTTCATATTTAACTTCTGTAATTAAACGAAAAACAAAATACCAAAAACATGTTTTTTTATGTTCCCCTACAGTTGTAGTGTAATATTATTTGTGAGTGCTGTGTAAATAATTATTTGCAGTCGTTTATAATATTGCTTACAACATCAGAAATACCCGACCAGTCCCTTCCGCCGTGTCAGAAGCCATGTTGTCCTCAACTTGTGACGTCACGCACACTTCGGGTATTTCCGGAGAGTTGTAGGTATTTTTCGGAAATAATGAGTTCTGTATTTTGGAACGCTCAAGTTGCTAACAGCCATACAAATAATGAAGGTTAATCCCCATTATGAGAGTATATAAAACATGGTTTCTATATGGACTTTAAATTGAAATCCTTTCTGGACAGGATTGTGATGCTGTTGCCTTTGAGGTCGCTTCATTGCCATACTGTGTACATTATAATGTCTTGTAACTTCCATGTGCAATTAATATGTATGCATGTTTAATATATGTGTACGTGTATGCTGTGAATGTTTCAAAAGCTGATTGTTTTGACAATCTATATTGCTGTTTACCCGAACGCTATACAGGATACCATAATTAGACACTTAATATATGTATTTAATGTTTTTTTTAACTGTCTCCCAAAGCAATGTAGACTTTCTGTCTTGCTCCACAATATTAAAATGACTTCTGTCTGCACAGTGATACCCAGTTTAAAATAAATCGTTTATTGCTTGTTAATTTGGTAATACTTGATTTTGTATTTGTCATTAGTTTCCTAAAAAATCTTACCACCTTACAACTACATGCAGTCAGATCGATAGGAAGGTCAGAAGCAATTTAGTTTATATAGAAAGTGCCAACACAAATGTCAACATAATCAGAATCAGAAATCCAGGAGATAGCTATAGAGTCATTTTAAAAGTTATTAAATTAAGATTAAAAATAAAAACTGTTCCACTTTACTTTATTCAACACATTAGAGTCCTTTAATTACATTTCTCTCTATCTGCAATTAGTTCACCCCTCTGCATTTTGTTCATATAATTTAAGCCACTTTACTTTACATATGGTGCTATAATGTCATTGAGTTCACCTAGTTAGAATTAATTTCCACCAATTTAGACTATTTCTGTGTAATCTATTATATTTATAATGTAATTTTCCTATGTTCAGGTAGTAAAGTTGAATTCAACTTTAGCAATTAACAGAATTGATCTGTTCAAACAGACTAGCAACTGACATCGGTTAATTAACTCATGGATTTCTTCTTTGTTTTTATTTGAACTCAAAGCAGAAAAGCAACCCGGTGTGTAAAGTTATTCTATGAAATAAATACATGTGTGTGCATGAAGGTCAAACATGCCATGTCTGTAATTCTGTAGCTGTCTGACTCTTGCCCCTACCCTGACTTCAGCCCACATTGGACTATGATATTCTTCATTGTGCAAAGATTTAATTATATATTGCACAACCCATGTCCTAGAGACACTATGACAAAATGAATTGATGGCAAATGCTAACCCTCAGGTTGAGTCATATTGTTGGGAAAATAACAGCTTTAAGAAGACATTTGAATTGCCGCTTTAAGAAATATTAACATTGAATGTCCACACCTCTTGAACGTACCAATTATCAGACAAACAGCAGGATATTTGCAAAGGTTGTATTAACAAGACTTCAACGAAAGACATGCTAGGTGTTACCAAAATACCTTAGAAAAAGTTTCTGTGGTAAGAGATAAAAGTCTAATTGTTCTGAAACAAAAATGTATTTCTAAAAGAATGCTCCCAAATATATGCCCTCTGTTGATAAAATCTAGTACTGCATATAACCAATACCTTAAAGAAATGTAATAGTTATTTTTAAGTCTTTTAAATGTCATATTTACTCCACGGAAGACTGCTTCTGAAGAATATTTATGACCCAATTTATTATTTCAAATATTCAGCTTACCCTCCTCCTACATCTAATGGAAGTGTAAGGAGAGATGATTGTCTTTTACTAATGATCTACCTATTCATATAAGACTGAGACAATAGAGCATTCTCTGTCATCTTGTCTTCTGCTTGTGTTTATTGCATGAATGATGTCTCCCTCATTACTAAGTATTTTGAAAAAAGCTAGTGCTTCTTATTTAATGTGTATTCTTTTCCTCTCACGGATATGTTGGTCTTTTTATCGACTGTTATTTAAACAGCACACTAAAATGGCTTTTAAGCTAGCGTAGATATAATGAGACATCTGGATGAAGACAAGACATTATTTTTTGTGTGGGCATGTGAGTGGGAGATGTGTAGCCATAAAAATACAGGCTTAATAAAAAGAGAAATGTGTTAACAATCAACTTAAATATATAAATGGCTGTACTTGCTCAACTTTTCATTTCATTTTCTTGAGAAACAGGAACACATTTTTATTTTGGCTTTGTTTATTTCAAAATCAAATATCATTCTTCATTATCAGAATCATCAGGGGATAACATATTCTCATCATCTGCCCTGGACCTATTGAGAGATTTTTACACATTCAACAAGGAATATGAAATGATGGTGGCAATCAATGCTGAAATTAATTTAAAGAGATTCACTTTATGGTTACAACCTGGGTGACATTTAAAGTGTGCATGACAAGATATACAATACGTATATTTGATTAATCACTAAATTAAATGGCTACCCTGAAGCACCCCCCCGCCCCCACACACACACACCCTTTCCAACAATATCTAATTCCTGAATCTGGAGAAAGGTTTTATAATTGAATTTAGAGATTAAAATGTGGGTGGCATTAAAATAGGTCTCTGTGGAACATTTGATACAATAGCTGGGGGGATGGCAACTCTTGGTTATATATTTTCTTCCATCCAAAATCCCAAATCTGACATCCAAAGTCTATAGAATGCTTCTCAACAAATTCCTGTTTGCTTGGAAATTGCTGAGAAAACTGTAAGGAATAACATCTTGGGAGTTTTAAGTACAGTGTTCATTGCAAGAAGCAGATTTGATGCGGGCAATCAGGATCTCTGGTTCAATAAATAACCAAGCAGAAGATACTTTGGTAGTCTGCAAAACCAACCCCCGGAGGTTTCCTTTAATTACTGCTCATGACAAGAAAAGCTATAAATGAAATTATCCACCCTAGGTAACCCAGTAGAAATGCATCCTAGACCTTAGCAACACTCAAACTATAACCTTTGTCCAAACAATACTAAGGTAGTCCAACACCTGTCTATTAAACTGCCATGAGCATCATATTTTGATTAATGAAAAACACTGTTTGATAAATATTAAGATGAATCCTCCCAATGATTATTGTTCTGGGATGCTCCCGGCAGTGGCTAATCTTTTGTTGTTCTTGCTATTGCTGTTGTTGCTGCTGATCCTGATTGAAATCAGTAGATCGCAGAGATAGTTTTAAAAAGCCTTCCCCTTCAGCAGAGAAACGGCATTTAGAAATGTACTGGTACATTAACATGCCACACACTTACTCTGTCCGGCACTTTGATTTCTGACGCAGATAAATGCTGCTGACAAACCGCTTGTGTGTATTGGTCCCCGCTATTCCAGGGGGCCTCATTTCACTAAATTATGGTCTTGTCATGAGAATAGTACATGAACCTCCAAATTGAGATTGAATTGGTTTGCAGTGAAGAGCAATGCCTTCTTTCTTCTACAGTGAATAAAAGTTGGGCCAAAGGACATCTCCAAATGACATCTCATATAGAGATGATGTATATGATGTCAAGTTAGTATTCAAAATTCCATTGGATTTTATTATGACTTAATTCTAAAGGTATACAGACTGCAGCATATAAAATTATCCTAATTCATTGGTAAGGTTATTTTATATATGATCATATGGTTATTTTATATATAATCATAGGTCTTGTTTCAATCATTTAATTTAATAATGGTTCACAGTCCTATATGATATCTCCATGAAAATGAGTGACAATGCTGTAAATCACTCTACTAAATCCAGTTGTTAATTTCATTTTAGTAAGTAAGTGTAGGTAACGTAGCTGGGTAAAAAATATAGCTGAAAAAGCCAGGCTTCAAAGAAAATGCTTGTAGTTAGAAGGAAATTAAATGGTTCAAAGACAAAGGCACTACCGTTAAGGAATCAAGACATTTTAATACTCAATGGGGTTCCAGGATGTCAGTAAGTATTCTTTTTTATAAATTCAGTCCATTATTTCTACTTTCTTTCACACAATCAATGTAGCACTATAGAAGCCTGAACTAATTTCAAGCACAAATGATTGGCATTCTGAAAGTGTAAATGTAAGCCTTAGTATTCAACACATACAGCATTATGTAGGCTATGCTAAATCTTATATTACTAAATCATATTTACAAAGGTGGAAATACAGCAATGTACAACTACATGGGACAAAATGGTGATTCCTGTCTTTGTGTCTGTTCTGAATTCTTCAGGATCTTATATTCAAACATTACAGGTCAGAGATATTAAAAAAAGAAAAGAAATCACTCCTTACTTCCTTAAGCTTTTGTAGATATTGTTTTAATAATTGTGCCACTTTATGTGTTTCTATTAATCAAATATAATAATATTCAAATGCTATGCTTTAATTGCAAATTTGCCTGTATTTGTAATGAACTCCAAATCACAAGTTAGCATAAACAAAAAAAAGTTGAAAAGCTTAACATACTGCAAGAATATGGGCTAGAGGTTAAGCATAACCCTGCTGAGTACACAGCTAACCTATGGGGGTTTTACAGTCTATAGCACTATCCATATATTAAAATGAACGAGGGTAAATCACCTTGATCTGAAAACCGGGGTAATCAAGTGCTAGAACAAATTGGAATTTAAACCCACCCATGAATCACAAAGTAGAAACTATTTGTGGTTTAATTTATAACGAGGTGAGGAGAAGGTAAGGAAAATGTACATATCTATATTTATTTTCCAATGGGTTTGCAAGAAGCAGTTTGTGTGCCCTTTGGTTTCCTCAACCAAACAATTACAGGTAATTTTGAAAACGAAGCTGTTATTACAGCCTCGGATCACTGCCTGAAGAAATCTAGAGCTATAGCCATGCTCCAACCCATCTCCAAATCCACATGCTCAATGGGATTTAATGGCAGATCCAAGTATATTGTAAGATGAATAAAAATCAATTGCATTCCCAAGGGCATGAACTTGCCTTTCAACCCCAACACAATGAGGTCATTGGATCTCCAGCTGAACATTAATTGAGTTCACCTTTTACCTCCAGTGCATCTAGGAGAAACCCATTTTATCTGGGGGGGCCTCTCAATCCTTTAGATTAAGGGGTGGATGATTTGTTTGCAAGGGTGGGTCAGAAAAATAAGGAGTAATAATAATAATAATAATAATTAAAAAAAAAAAACTTTTGGAAGTAACAGAGAGAGTGTTAACTGCTAAGGGGATTGTCCAGGATTACATAGTTATTTTATCTTTATTTTCGACAGCAAATGATAATTTAAAATGGGTTGCTGTCAAAAATGTTCGAGGGCCCCTGGATTATATAACAGGAATCCTACTGTTTCCTAAAACTCAGCATTTATATTTATTTTTTGCAATGTATATGATAGAGCATTACATCTTTATTCTGCAATACCACTTTACATGATATCAGCATTTTACATGGTATCAAATTATGATCTCATTGTGTTGTAAACAGGTAACAGAATAGTTAAAACATATGCACTGTGGCTAAAGTTAAAGGGATATACAACAACAGAATAACATTTTCTCCTGGGTTTCTGTGTAATATCTACAAAACCTTAATTGTTGTGTGACAAGTATACAAGTAAAAGACATAAAGCTAAAGCAAATGTTGGGATTTACTTTTTAATGGTCTAAAGCAGGGTGCCATTACTAGTTTAATCACATCAGAAGATTATTATGTTTTTCTAAATCACTTAGCAAGTATCAGGTGTGCAATTCAGCCAATTTCAGATTTCAGCTGGGAAAGGTTACACTTAAAGTGCTGCAATTCATTGCAGTGGCACACTAACATAGTATTCATTACTCCATTTGAGTGATTTCCACGTTAAATGAACAGCAGGTAATAAACAAAGCATCAAGTCAGTACATTGCAATGGATTGCTGTATGGCACACTTGATGGCTCCCAAAAGCCAAACTGAGGAGTGAAAATGTTCAGCCTGTGCAAACCAATGGAGAGAACCTCCCTAGCAGCTGAACAGTACTGTTACCACTGCTTCTATGGGGGAAATATTATTATTATTATTTTTAATAATAATAATGAAGAATAAAATAATCTTGAAAAATCTAACTTAAAATATATATATATTATTTGCTTATCTACTTGCAAACACATGTACAGCTGTTTTCTACCAACATAGACCATCAATAATTCCCATTCAAACATCCAGGAAAAATAAGATGGCTAATTAATTGCATTTTATATTTTATGTTTATGTATTTTATGTATTCTGCGTATACAAGGAGCAATTAAAAGATGCAAGATACTGGTCAAACTCTTATCTAATCAATATATCCAATAAAGGCCTATATAGCTGAGTCAAGTATGGGATAGACTCTTTATCTAATCTTTTCCACTGAGAGCCATGTGAGATTATTGACTAATGTATAAATCACTGCCTTTTATACAACCTCATTTTCCACAGCATACTTCCACGTGCATGGGAAAACAATTGATAAGTCTTATGACTCTTGCCTATTTAATTATTGCTGATGTATCTCAATCCTAATAATAAATAATTGTGTATAGAACTGGAACAAAAAGTACTTCAAAGAATGTCATGCTGTATCATGAAGAAATAAATTTCACCAAACAATGGTTATGAGCAAGCACTATTTTGTCTTCTAAAACTCACCCGAAAAGAAAACACATTCACAGATCAGTGCAAACCTGGCCTCCTACAGCTAAGTGAACTGAAAAGGCCCAGAGGAATGTATGCTTAATTGAACTAAGAAGTAAGCAATGACTGTCATACCTTACCTCCTGTTTGTTTTTATCCTTTTGATCCACTGCTATACAGGGAGATTGTTTTAAAGGGTTTTGAGATGATTTCAGAAGGATACTTTGAAATGGTTAATTAAACTAGAACTCTAGTTACGCATCTTGTGCCAGCCACTGTATCAGGATAGTGACAAATAACGGAAGTAACCCAATATTTGTAGTCAGGTACTTGTTTTGTTTCTGTTTGCAGTTCAGTTAATGTTTCAGTGAGAGTATTAAAACAAAACAATTGTATATTATTTCCATTGTAGGTGGCCTGTCTTATCAATGTATGACTGAGAAGACTTAAGTACTTAATACACAACTTGAAATTAATGAATTGCCTTAATCAAGAATAAATGTATTGACTGTATTCAGAAAAAACAAGGTATTATACTCAGAAGAACTGTACACACACATGAACACAAATAAATGCCTTACTTGGATACATCAACAAAACAATGCAAACCATATCAGTGTTCTTAGCATACCACTGCTTTACATGATAGTGCAAAGCAAATATCAACCCAAACATTTTGACAATGCATATATAGTTAAGAACTATATATACACTGTATAGCGATGTTGATATTGATATATTTAAGAACAGATAGACATGCAGGTGTACAGAGAGAGGGAGGGGAATTGAGATGGGCGGATTGAAGTTTACCTTGTGTTGAAGTCTCTCTGACGCATTTTCAGGCTTGTACTCTGCATCAATGTCCCTCCATCCTTCAGTGAGCCAAAGAGTAGAGCCCAGTGGGAGAAGAACAGCCCAAAGACCCAGCCAGGCCATCAGTGCCAATCTGTCATGAACAACATGACAACTGTCATATGCCATCCAATCCACCACACGGTTCCATGAAAAACAAATTCCCCACAGGCAATAAACTGTCTAAACTTATCATCAAAAAACTAATTAATTTAGACATATAACATTCTGACAGTACTGTTTCAGCTCCGTCCACTAAGTTAATTGCTAATATGATAGTCCTCAGAACATATGCTTTCATTTTCTTTTGCCTCCAAAGCAATAAAACAAAGGGTGGCACATGAGTTTTTCTAATATTAATGTTATTTCACTATTAATCTGCATATATTTATTTTGTAATACATCCTTATAAAAAATATATATTTCAATAAGATAATTGGAAATATATCTACTGCCCATCAATCAACGCTTGACACAAACTATCTTGCAGGTATTTGGCAAACTTAAGAGGCTTTGATAATTGGGAAATGACATACTTTACTGCATAACCTCAATTTCAAGAGAGATAATACATAAAATGTAAAATGGTGACTAATGTGACCGCTGTGAAAAAATATGTCCTCATGAAATTAAACACAGAAATTGAATTTCATCAGTTTTTAAAGGCAAATACATTAGCAGCAGCTTTCCTGCAGTACTGGCTTAATGCTGAACTAGTTTGTAAATCTACCTTAATGTTAACTGTAACTGGGAAAAAAAAAAAAAAAAAACTTTGGGGAAGCATTAATTCATGCAGTAAATTGAAAGGGTGTAGAGCAGAATGCAGATTTGATGAATATGCCCACAACAATCTTACTTCAACCCAGATTAGCGTTGATCTGTGCAATGTCTTAATTAAGTGGGTGTTTATTGCATGTGTTATTATTTAATATGATTTTCTAATTTTCCCTATACAAATCACAGTATGTGTTTCAATGTCAGTCATATACAATGCACTGTAATATAAATCCATTGTAATAATCCAGTTTAACATGTATTTGTAACCTTTTACTTTTAAACCATCATTAGGTTTCTGAAGGAAGAAGTGATTAATCAATCTAATGATAACAAAAACAAATATATATTTTTGCTATGAAGCTATGAAGGCAGATTTCCACATTCCTTCCTCTTTATCAGTCAAAGCCATGCTATCAGGAGACTATTTTCCTTCTTTTGCATGCATGGTTGGCTTCCAAATTGTATTTTGTTTCTGTGTGGCCACTATTGAAAATTAAGTGGTCATTTCCATTGGGCTCAGATTACCTGTCAAGTATTAGTCAGTGGTTGTGCAGCTCATATTTTATTCATTATTGTTTCAATGGCAGGCTTACAGAGTAACAATTTTATATGCTACACAATAAATGACGCTGAGGTATATCTGAAAATTATTTATGTAAGAGGTTCCTGAAGAGAGAACTTTATACCATTTATACCAACATAAAAGTTTGTGACTATTAAGACAGAAATGGCAGCAAGCTAGAAAAAAACGATGTGAAGCCTATCATTGAATCCAGAGCCAATACACTAAAGAACAGTGCTAGCTGCAAGAAATATCTTTTATTTAAAAAAAATCCCATTCCACCAAATAACACTACATTTGGCAAGGCTAATAAATAACTGCACTTACAATTCCTCCGAGTTTCTTTAACAAGATGCCCCGAAAGTGGTCATATCAATATAAGTGAGAAGTACTAATACGTTTTTTTATTTTTTTGCTGTTGTTATTTTTAATTTACTCTCCACAAACACACACACACACACACACACACACACACACACACATACACCCCTTCTGTAGAACTCTTTAGTCTTAAAGGAATATATTCACAGAGTAAAAAATGTTTCCAATAAGAATATAGTTCCTGGGATTCATAGGCCGCTGGTTTCAATATTAATAATCATCTGACATTCTTTTTTAGTCATATTAGATCTCCACAGACAAGACCTCGAGGGCCAGACATGGTTATAATAAGCTGTGCTCTATAGTGGTGCTGTCTCTCAGATAAAGGGAAGGGGGCAACCAGTACTGTGTTTAGATTATTTTCATTTCAGCAACAAGTACCTGCAAGCAAGCTAGGATCCTAGGCCATTTAAACCCACTAACAACTTGTCAGCAAGTGAGAAAGGAGTACTATGGCTTGTTAATACAAAAATCAAAAAGATCTATGGCTTTAAGACTAGAACAGCAATTTGGAAATATCAGTATTTCTTGCTAGAGGCCCACAACCCTCCACAAATACAGAAATAAATTTGACCAACCTACACATTCACATACACAAGTATATTCTTTGAAATGGGTTGTGTCTACCAGGGGCTTCTTCTGCTGTAGTACATGATTGTAGCTCATTACTCAACAGGAAAAGCCATAATACAGTTGGAAGAACCTGTCTCTCTCTATGCACAGCTAATCTGACAGAAATGTAGTTGATACCTTACTCCCTCTCGAATTAAAGTACACCAGCTCTGAGCTATTAAGTATAAATACTATGCATCTGAAAAGGTCACTTAGACAGCTGTACATGACCAATTAGTAATTCCATTTCAATCCCATCATGAATATATCCCCCTGCAGTTTAGTTGAACATGATACACCAAAACACTAGAGGGAGGGAAAAATATAATCTTACCTAGTAACGTACTTTTACAGAAATTGATTAGATATTACCCAAATTCCTTAGCAGACACCCTTATCCAGGGCAACTTACAATTGTTACAACATATCACATTCATTTTACATTTGTACCCATTGATACAGCTGGGCATTTACTGGAGCAATCTAGGTAAGGTACTTTGCTCAAGGGTACAACAGCAGTGCCCCCCACCTGGGGAGTGAGCCCACAACCCTCCACTCCAGGGTGCAGAGCCCTAGCCACTACCCCACACTGCTGCCCCCAATGCATCAAGTCATGTTTTTCTATTTTATAAGCTTATAAATATACCATTTGCAAAAATATTTTTCATATCAGCACATTAATTTACAACTAATTCTACCTCAGTTTATCAGTCTCTCAAGCAGATTCATTGGGGGCATTATTCATAATCCTTCATCTAAGTGTTGTGAGCTTTTCTTTTCTGATAACTGAACTTTTTAACTTTTAACTTAACTACAGTTCTTGTCACCCACACATCACACCCTACGATATGTCTCTTTATTTCAATGTATTGTAACTGAGAGAGAGAGAGAGAGAGAGAGAGAGATATTCTGGGTTTTGAAAACTTTTTGACACTAATGATGTAACTTGTGATTAACCTTAATGATATCAAGAAGACCGATATTAGAGGGTGACATTATTTTGGAAAGAGATGCATTAAAAAGGAGGGAAAATAAATCTACATTCTCTTGTGTCCTAAATTTGCATTCTGGAAGTGATTATTTTTAATTGTCAGCAAATCTGTCTTCTAGTCCTTGCTAATTATGTAGCAGTTCTAAAATTAACAAGTAGAAATGCTGGCTGCATAATATTATGCAATGCAAAATACCTATTAAAACATAGCAAAGAGCTTGTAATCATTAAACCATTTAGTCTAAGTCTTTCCATTTAATAGTAACAACATGGTTGAAGATTAATTCCTCCTTTGCAATTAAGATAATTCGGTTTTACACAAGAAGCAGCCTGAATCGATGTGAAAGTAAAAGCATGGACTTTTTTAAAATTCTAGGTAAATTATTTCTAGAGTTTATATATGTGTGTATGTGTGTCATCTTTAATATGAATGCTAGTAATATAGGTAGTTTAAATGAAATGCCTGTGCTTTACATGTTAAAACAATTACTAGGATGAAACTCAGACTGACAGATATCCACATTATAGTGCAGAGACTAAACCAATAAAGTACTTCTTTATGTCAATATCGGTACTGGTCAGCTGCCCAGTTTAGCATGCAACAGCATGTGTAACGAACTGGAATAAAGTCGTAGTCATATAATCTGATGGCAAATTGTGCGTAAATGAGGGCTAGCTGCTAAACCTTTTAACCTTATAAATACATGCTTAAACATATTCATCATCACTTACGATATTGCGGGCTTTTTCTTACAAGTTTAAAATCGTGTATTGAAAACTTTCCAACAATCAAAAATCACCATGAGTTAATAAACTAAAGAAGAAATATGTATTGTATACAGATATGACGTTGATGAAAAAACAAAAAGCTTCGACATGATACCCTATTGAACACATCCTAAATACTATCAACACGAAAAAGAAAAACTAGTTATAGATAGAATAGTTAAACGTGAATTGGAAACATGCAGGTATTGCATTGCACCAGCTGGAATTGCTGGAGTGTGGGGTCGCAGAGAACAATTTCAGCACTACCGTGTTGGACAGCTGCTGGGGCTGCTGTTCAGTCTGACTGCTGGAGCGGGAGATACACCATTCTTAAGACTCAGAAGTTTGCAACCTGCAGATAATAGGTCTGTATTATATTGATTAACTGAATCATGCAAAGTCTTGTTTAAAATGAAAAAGTGCATGCTAGCATGTACACGGATATTTTCAGCCTCCTGTTTAAAGATGAAAAGTTGCGAAGTTTATCAAGGTAGGCATTGTAGTTTTTTTTTTTCTCTCTCTCTCCTCCCCCCTCGCCTTTTGAAAGGTTTGCCATGTAGGGTTCAGATGACTACTATTTTCTACTTAGTATCGCTGTTAGAAAGCCTTTGCAATCTCCTTGGGACACATTTTCTCCCGGTCAGGGAATTTCACCATCAATTTTACATGAAGGATGCCTCCAATTGTGCTAATTTGCATCAAGGCTGCCGTCTGTTGCCAGGATGTCCCCGGTGTCCTGTCAAAAAGTCAAACTTCTAAATCGGGGATTGCATGAGGGTAATGTGAGAATATTAGTCGCACAGTGATATTATTATTGCAACCTCGTGTTAACCAAGCCCACCGCTTTCCAAAAGCCTGGCATGCATGCATAACCACAACACAGCGCGACTGCATGCAATGATATGTTCTCTATTCAAACATTGCACAGCCTGGATATATATATATATATATATATATATATATATATATATATATATATATATATATATATATATATATATATATTCCTAAATCGTTTTTTCATGTAATTATACTTTAACAATAATAATACAATTATATATTTGTTTCTGTACAGATTTTTCATTATATCCATCCAGACACAACACGTTATTTCCTTCCAATGTATCCTGCATCTAAGGCTTGAAAAGCAGCGACAAATAATGAGATGCGTGTCTTGCTATAAGGTGTACACTCAGTTCATGTCAACCCAGGCACCGCAAGCTGCTCCAAAACCACGAATATTAATACTTAAGGACGTGATTTTATCAAGAACCATTTATCATGAATCCAAATGAGTTTTGCCAAAGCTCACAATCGTGAGTGAAGATTGTAGGGTGTTATGCCAGAAACAGTGTCGGATAACCGGGTTTTCGCTGTTGGAAGCCCCAATATATTTACTCTTATTTCCATGTCTCTTTTTTGAGAGATTATAATATAAACAAAACAGGAAAGAAACTGCTGTAATTATTGTTGTAATGATTCGTTAATGTATTTTATATACATCGATATTTCTACGCTTAAAACTTGGAAACAAAAAGCAGAGGAAATAAAGATCTAAAACACAATCTTCTGTACAACCAGCAAAGGAAAAGTATTTTATTGAGTTGCGGCATGGTAGGCATCATCCTCCTTGGGTATATTGTGAAGCACATTTGTTGTCCTACCTGTAGTATTTCCACAGACGGAGGAAAATGCAGCGGTAACCAAATTAGCCACAGATGTCTTCAGTCAAGATGGCAAAAGACTTCCTTATGTCCACCGTCTCCCAGGATGCAGATTGGTGCTGTAAACGGCAGGTTTTACAATAAGCGCCTATGTCCTCACTGCTAACTGCAGCTCTCCACAGCACAGCTCTGAATGTGTCTGAGTCTCACAGCTCGTCCTATTTCAGCAGCTCTAGACTACTCTGTTTTTGACGTCACGCATTGCATACTGCATATCTGCATATTCCTCCTTATAATCCACACCTGTGAACGCAGTAGTTTGACCTTTGGCTTTGCATGAATGAAAAGGACATTTTTACTGTGGCATGTTATAGCAGTGGAAATAATTAATGTCTAAAATCCATCATTTAATGCAGACTGGAATATTATTTAAAATCTTTCAAATCTGGAGAGGGAATGCGAGCAACAAGGACAACAACAATAACAAGAATTCAACATGACATATATATATATATATATATATATATATATAATATATATATATATATATATATATATATATATGATATGCGTGTGTGTGAGGGGTGCATGTGCAGGGAACATATATATATATATATATATATATAGAAAAAAATATCTGACTTAATTCACAACACCTTCACATTGAACAAAATACTAATTGGAAGAATGCTCATTATTATTATTTTTATTATTTATTTATATATACGAGCAAAAATACAGTGCAGTTCAATGCATACTACATTTTACAAATTCAGAATTTACAGAAGTGTATACGAGATATACAGTAAAGAATATATAAGGTCTTACATCCTAGATTGTAAAAGCTGATAAGTGCAGACAAGATGTTAGGTCAAAGTTAAGAGCTAGGAGAGGGAGCATAGGGGAAATCAAAATAAACAATACACTAACTTACTTACTTACTTAAGTACTAACTTACAGGAGAATAAATTACTAAATTACAAGCAGAGTCTGAAAACATGTGTCTTGAGTAATCGCCAGAAGGAGGTCAAGGACTCTGCTGTTTTGAGTTCAGTGAGAAGGTCATTCCACCACTTAGGGGCCAGAGATGAGAAGGAGCGGCTCTGGAGGAAGGGGAGTGGAGAGGAGGCAGAGTTAGTCTTCTGGCACTGGAGGAGCGCAGTGGTCTGGAGGGGATGTATGGAGAGACAAGTGACTGAAGGTAGCTTGGTGCAGTGTGGTCAAGACAGCGGTAGGTGAGGGTCAGTGTCTTGTACTGAATGCGTGCTGGTATTGGGAGCCAGTGGAGGGAGTGGAGCAGTGGAGTAGCGTGTGCGAATCAAGGCAGAGAGAATACCAGATGAGCCACAGAGTTCTGGATGAGCAGGAGCGGAGGGTAGTAGATGCAGGCAGGCCGGCCAGGAGGGAGTTGCAGTAGTCCAGGCGGGAGAGGACCAGGGACTGGACGAGCAGCTGAGTCGAGTAGTTGGTGAGGAAGGGACAGATTCGGTGTATGTTGCTCAGGAAGAATCTGCAGGTGCGTGTCAGCGTGGTGATGTGCTGAGTGTAGGAGAGCGCAGGATCGAGGGTGACTCCTAGATTCCTAGCAGAAGAATAGGGAGAGAGTGTCAAAGATTCCAAGGGAATTGAGATGGAGAGATCAGCAGAAGGTGAGGAAGAGTGGGAAAAAAAGAGGAGATCAGATTTGGAGAGGCTGAGCTTGAGGTGGTGCGAGTGCATCCAGGCAGAGATAGCAGACAAGCAGGAAGAGATGCGAGAGGGGATGAGAGGGTCAGAGGATGGAAAAAACAAGAAGCTCTGTGCATCATCTGTGAAAAATGGTAAGAGAAACCATGGGATGCAATGAGGGGGCCCAGGGAGCGAGTGTAGAGAGAGAACAGGAGGGGGCCCAGGACAGAGCCTTGGGGTACGCCTGTGAGGATAGACCGGGTGGTGCATAAGGAACCTCACCATGTCACTGAGGTAGGAGGAGAACCAGGTGAGAGCAGTCCCAGAGATTCCAAGGTCAGCGAGGCAGGAGAGGAGGATGGAGTGATCGACAGTGTCAAATGCTGTAGAGAGATCAAGGAGGATGAGGACTGAGGAGAGGGAGGCCGCCCGAGCACAGCTGAGGGAGTCAGTGACCGCCAGGAGAGCCGTCTCAGTGGAGTGAGCTGTGCGGAAGCCGGATTGCAGAGGATCAAGAAGTGAGTGATGGGAAATTAGGGAGACAGGGCAGTAGTTCTGAGAAGAGGTGGGGTCAAGGGTTGGTTTCTTGAGGAGTGGGATACAGCAGCTTGTTTAAATGCAGAGGGGAAACAGTCAGAGAGGAGTGAGGAGTTGAGGAGGGAGGAGATGAAGGGGAGTAGATCAGGAGCGGTCACTTTACACAGGAGGTGAGTGGGGAGAGGGTCCAGGGCACACGTTGTGGGTTTGTGACCTAGGAGGAGAGAGGAAAGTCCAGAGTGCGAAAGAGGTGAGAATGAAGAAAAAGAAGCTTGATTGGTGGGAGACTTAAAGATGCATATTGAATTTAAATTCTTAGGCTGGGGATGACGTGTTCCACAGTGAAGCCTAATGCCCTGTATGATGGTGATTTACAAGGGGAAAACATTAATGGATGATTAATGTAATGAGATTGCAAAATCTCTTTGTGAATTTCAGGACTAAATTGTTTAACTTTACTGTTTAAAAAAAAAAAGTTATTGATCACTAGTTGAAGGGATGTAAAAAAACAAAACAACTGGTGCATACTACATTGCTCTTATTTATATTTAATTTGCTACTGTAGCTGAACCCTGATGTCCCGCCCTTTTTCCAGTACAGTACTATATAGAAAGAATTGCATAGAATATGGAAGATAACTGTTGGCACCAGGAGATTGGAAACTGTGGGTTGACTGAATACATTCTGTCTCTTGCTTTGCATCAAATGGAAATTACTTTACAACTGCAATCAAGGCGATATAAGCAGAATGAAACCAGATAGCCTGTCATGTCTAGGCATTTTACCCAGCACCGGATGACCTAACACACCCACCTGAGAGTGTAGGATAAAAGCAAAGTAGCATGCATACAAAAATATAGTAACATATATACTGTATGCATATACTGTCACATATGTAAAATCTCTGTGTTATATCTCTGAAACAGAGGATTGTTGTGTACAGATTATATACACACTTTTTCTATTGGTATACCACCAAATATCCTTGTTTCATAACCAGGGATGTCTGGACAATTAGATTATTAAATCAAAGGCTGTCCTCCTCTATAATTGTATCAAGGTTTTAAAAATGCATAGACAATGTATTATTTAGTAGAAGTAAAAAATAAAAAATAAAACATTAAACATGATCAACATTGCACTGCTTTAAATTCAGTTGACTGCTGCAGGCCTTGTAGCATAAATACATTGAGATGTGAATTAACAGTGGAATCAGAGAGCTTGATAACAGAAGCTGACGGTTAACACTGGCAGAGAGCACAAATCTGATAGGAGAGAAGAGGGAGCTAATACTGTGGCTTCTCAGTTACGTCTAGACAGCCAAAGCATTATCATTGGAAGTAGTGCGTCCGACCTCACAGGCAAGCATTGCTGCAAACAAATATGCTACATTTTCAAGATAGCTCATGAAAACATGATAGCCTCCTTGCCATTTGAAATGCAAAGTAAATTACTAGTCTGTACTGGAACTGCACATGGCAGGAATTGCTAATGACCAACTTATCAGAAATTGATGTTCCTTCATATGTGGCAACTATCAGCTTTATCTAATTTGGTCTCCAAAAGAAAGAAGGCAGAAAATAATAATTTTAATTCTCAAGGCACTATTCTCACCAATACCACAGCTGCTGCGACTTATTATTATATTACTGATTATTATAATGAGCAGGAGGAGGCGCAAGATGGTGCAAAATGTCCAACCCTGTGAAAAATACCTGAATAGAATAACAAACGATATTATCTATAATTATCATCTTAAAAACTTTCTTAAATAGAGGGAAAGTTTGTTTTATTTGTCACCCTTTTGATTTGGTTCAAATACTGCTCCCCAAAACCCTTTGATATGACACTCCAGTCTCATCTGATTGTTTCAAAGTGAAGAGGAAGCCTTTATACATGTGTACTTGCTTTCGCTGTCATCTAATACGCTCTGTCTTGTCAAGGCTTTTTGGTTTATTTTCCCCCTCTCGCAGGTGTGTTTGCTATAAACTTTGTAGTAAAGTTTAGACCATGTTTGAACTTCCCCCACAATGAACGATACAACTTTTACTTGATTTGCTGCAAATGTGATGTTTTTTCGTCTTGTGTAAAGTGAAAAAAGAGCAGACCTCTTCCGATGACTGGTTTGAAAAGACAGTGGCATTCAGCAAACAGTGTATAAGAGATGCATAATTAAAATACATAAAAATACATATAAAGTGATACAGCCTGTCCTAAGACTATACACGGCTGTATTCCTGACTTTTAAAATTATCGAGATATGACTAATCAAGACAAGATTTTGTACTCACTGGACCAAAATTGTGTATATGGATTAGAAAAGATAGCACCATAAAAAATAATTTAAAAACAACAACTAGGAAATGCAATGCACTGTGGGTAACATATAACTGTATCACTGCCATGGGTCACTTTGTCATGACACATCTATTGAAACTCAGTTCAACCCCATGAGCTGCCCTGCCCAGTGCCTATTGCTGCCTGACACATTTTATTGCCCTACAACTACCTTACCCTGCCTTATCTGTGAACTTGCCAAGTAAATTCAAAATCACCATGTATATATAAAATAAATACTGTGCTTGTAACAATAAACGGGGTGTTGTCCATTTTCATAATGTATACTTAATAACATGCCTGTCTTCCAAGATAATGGTGAAAAAATATCTCTTTCCTTAGTTCTGTTTTCCAAGCACAATGCAAGGTGTCAGGTAGTTCTGTGGCAACCAGTAATGAGGTGGAAATGCATTCAAGAAAAGTCTGAAGCAAGGCACTAGATTCCAAAATGACTCAGGTGGATGGACCAAATATAGGCAAAGTGTTGCTCCATAGTGCAGCTTAGGCATGTTTATGTGCTTGTGATACATTGGAACCACTGTTTATATTACTTACTGATGCAAAATCATCATAATAGCCATAGCTTTGTAGGTGTAAATTAGCTTTATATTTGTTGGAAACATGAGGCAGAAGCAGTGGATGTGCTCTTGAGCAGATAATACATCATAATACAACTGTACAAATATTAATAGTTTGTGAGTGCTGTAATGATTTTAGGTGGTTTACTATGGCAAGCCAAATTATCATTTAGAGATATCTCTAAATCATTTAAAGATATCTTCAAATATTTCAAGATATCTCTAAATCATTTAAAGATATCTGCAAATCAATTAGAGATATCTGCAAATAATTTCAAGATATCTAATTTAAAAGTACATTTAGAGATATCTCTAAATGATTTGAAGATATCTCTAAATGATTTGCAGATATCTCAAAATCATTTAAAGATATCTGCAAATCATTTAGAGATATCTTCAAATGACTTCCTGTTCATTGAGATATCTGCAAATCATTTAGAGATATCTTTAAAAAGCACCTTATTTAGATATCTCTAAATTGTTTTCCAGATATCTCTAAATCATTTTGAGATATCTTGAAATGATTTAGAGATATCTTTAAATATTTGAAGATATCTTTAAATGCATTTAGAGATATCTCTAAATGATAATTTGGCTTGCCATAGTTTACAGCATCTTGCCAGCAGGCACTGGTCTTTATGTTGCCACATTCGTTGACACCGCTTTCATGCTCACCAATTACATTTTGACCATTGGAACCTATTGTGTACAGATTATATACACACTTAGACAGCAGTGTATACACTTGTATATACTTGTGTATACACTGCTCTTGTAATTTTTGATTGATTTTCTAACGTACTAGTTGTTATACCATTGTATAGCTCTGTTTTCCAAAGAAATTTAAGACCTCTATTTGACAACAATTTTGGCACTCCACTGCTGAAACCTGCTTGCAAAAATGTATTTAGAAAGATTTCTTATGTGCCCCTGCTCCTTTTCAAAACATGATTACTGTAGACCACCTCTCCATTTTCTCTCATCTTCCTACTGTTTACCTTCACCCTCTATTGAATACAAGATGGGGACATTTTACTAACAATATAAAAACAACGTTAAGCCCGGCATATAATCAATTTGAATGTGAATTGCTCTAAATGTTGAAAGAGCTGGGTTACTGTGCTGAAAACCTACCTGTGTACATCCAAACTTTAAAAATGACAAGACAGACATGTACCGGTCCTGTATACAAAAGATTAGATGTTTAAAGTAATATTAAAAGCATAAATATCATGTTAAGCCCTATTAACATTAAGCACAACTGGTATTCACATGAAGTTGATTATACGCAGGGCTTAACATAATCATATTGTTTATGTTAGTAAAATTCATCCTTTATTCACAGTATTAGGATGTGGCTAACTGTGAACGTACAAACTTTGAAAAGTCATGGTATATTAAAGCACATTTAGCCACGTTAAGCATGTTCTACGTTCAGCGTGTTAGACTCTCCCTCATTTTCAATATTGTCTTAACGACGCCCACTCTGGGATGTGTAAGTCAAGTGCTTGCCGTGTCTCTGTACCTCCAGGATGCACTCTTAGGACAAACCTGTGTTTTGATTCATTTCACAGCTGCATTCTTTCCTTGATGTGCTGGTAATTTTCTTTGTTTCTGCTCCTGCCTCCAATTTGATGGTGCCTGGGCCTCAGATGACAATGAGATAGGGATAACGGATGATAAGTTCAGCACACCGAACACAATAATACTCCCTCAGCTCATACCTACAGGCAATATGTCACTTTAAGAGAGAAACTGTCTTCTGTTGGGCAAAAGTTGTGATTTAAAATGCCTAAGAACCCCAAAATACATTTGCTTTAGTGCTCACAGCCTGTCAGAAATAGCTTTAAAATTGTGAACAGTGAAATCACAGTGGTGGTTTTGTAATAAATGGCTTTGCAGTATTAAATCAAAACCTTAAAAAAAAGAAAGAGGAAACATTTTTAATACTTAGCACAAATACAATAACTCAAGCCAAGATGAATTGGGCTTTTTTACGGTAATTTATTTATTTTTGTTCATGCCAGCATGTGCTGAAAGAAAAACATATATATTACAAATACACAACACTGTAGTAAAGGAGGGGGGTGTTACCACAGCTTATCTTTTCATCTACAGCAAGGGCTCTTTAAATCTCAAACAAATCCAATTATAACCATGACAAATCTGTCCTATGTTTCTGATAAATCTTTACATATCCTATTTTAACCCTTTACTAATGAGCTGATTATTTAATTGAATTATATCTGTTTTCACTGCCCCCAGAAATTCTTCCACACTTCTGCTTCAAATGACACCTCTTCCTTACTGTCATCCCAGAATAGTTGGTCTATCCTAATCCGTTAAATACAATTGTGTAGCAGACTTGGAAAATATGTTCGTTTTTTCCAAATATATTAATATATTTGTGTATATATATTTCCCACTATATGTATTTGAAATACATAATATTTATACTTAATAAAGTCATTTTAAATATGCATACTGTAAGCAGGCACTATTCTGTGTGTGTTTGTTTGAAACAGCTTATGTTTGTATGTTTATTTTGTAATTCACATCTGTTTGGTACATCTTATTCATTTTGCAACCATTTTCTAAGCTTGATCATCTCTCACACGGTTGCATGGGAGATGGAAAAATGAATAAAATACATACAATAAAATGTTGCAATTATCTATGGAAAACATAGAGCATAAAGATAAAGATGCCCACAACGTCTGTAAGCAATCTCTCAATACGTTTAACATATTTGCTTGTGATACGAAGGAGGAGGGGAATGTTCTGATAAAATGGCACAATTGCTCTTAAGTGACCTTTTATTGATAAAAGGCATGACAGCATTGTCAGGAACAATCTGCCTAAGGGATTAGTCCATGAAAGAAAGAATTCAATATTATAATCCTTGCCAGAAAATGAATATCAGTGTATGAAGTGTTGCTGTGTGGGCTAGGAATGCAAAAGCAGAGATAAAAGTTGTAGAGCATGACTGTGATGTGTCTCAGCTTCCATTAATGAAATCTTCTACATGTTAAGAAACATTTAAAAAAATAAATAAACTAAAAGCTTGTCATCTCAAGTGGAACAAGTTCACAAGTGCAATGCAGATGATTTTATGATTACTTCATACATCTCTCAGAACAAGTTACCAGATAATGATCTCAGGACAGAGAAGAATAGAAACCCAATGGAGAGCACATAGCTATATGTGCAGAGGAAAACATTACTTCAAACTCAAACCCTGTATATCAAACTCAACAGATACACTAAACTCTGATCGTATACCCTAGTGCAAAAGCCTTATGTAGATGCACCCAGAATTTATAGTGGATATTTTAAAAAATAGCAATTTGTCACCTCCTCTTTAGTGTCTCACATTTACAGTTTTAGACAGAACAATGTGTTAGATACAAAAAATATATACTTCAAATGTGTATGCAATGGCAATAATTGTATGTTCTTTGCTGATATATGTTTTTAAAAACTCTACTGGAACATGTCAGACATGCACATTCATACCTAAAAGCTCAATTGATTTTTAAACCCCATGTTAAAATCTCACCCCAGCACAGGAAAATAATGTGTCAAAGCAAACTGTGAAAAATCTCTCAAATCGTCAAAGTGTAATCAAGGGAAACATACTGTTGTCAGTATGACCAGCTTATAAACTGATTGATTGAGATCAGAAATGGAGAAAGAAAAAACAGTATTGCCTCCATCATCTTGGGTTATTCTTTTCTGTACGTACAGGAACAAACTATCAACACCACATCTGTCTGCATGGACTCAAATCAATGCAAATCAATCCCAGATAATGCCTCTGTACTCAAACTGTAATTAGGAAATCATATATATTAACAAACATAAACAAAGCTATTTGTCTTAAGAAGATAATGAAAATCCCCCTACGGATGTGGGTATTAGTAAAATGCATATTATGCAAAGATATCAATAGCTTTGAAAATCACAAGCTGAGTATCCAGAAGTCTGTCCTAAATCTGTCAAAACCTCTCTGGTACTAGATAACAACAAACATCGAGTAATGTCCCTCCAAATCAAGGTTAATACACAGGCTCCTTCATTTCAATAAACAAAGGCAGATTTCCCTTAGTTAATGAAAATTCATTACCTTTTCTGGGAAATTATATATAATCACTTCCTCAAATATTACCATACTTTGATATCTTTGTTTTCTGCAGGACAATGCTGGATTATACTTTTCCTCCTCGTGAAACATCTGAAGCGATGACAAATCTTCTCTGTGCAGTTATTTCTGACAATGAAGACGTAGTCATTTATATTGCTTTGTCTCATTATTTGAGATGTAAAATACAGTCTGAACATATATCATATGTAATTCACTTGGGTATTTATATACATTTCTCTTTTTCTTAAACCCAACCCATTGCACGAATAAAAGAGAAAATACCACTTTCCTAGACAGATACCATTTTACCAGCAGTGTTATTTCGATTTCAAACCAGGGTGAACTGACTAAGAGGCTGTCGATACCTGAGCAGATGATTAAAATCAGCAGTTCTTTGAATTTTAGAAGGGCTTATAGCCACTGGAAGAAAGAGGTCATACTGCAGAAGGGCAGTGAAAGCCAAATCCCCTCATGGCTTGACTGAGGTCACCAGTACAAAGTCATAACACAAGCTACATTATAAACCACGGGAGGAGAGACATTGTTTTTCGTCCCTCTTAAACAGAGTGCTGTAATTTGAGCAGATGTTTATTCATGCACTGGTAGAGTTTTTTTTTAAAAATAGGAGTGTAATAGAGTGAGAGCTGCAAGTCTTGAATTTTGCACTGAATTCAATGTACTACTATTTTCCTAGTCCTAACCATCACATTTCTTTGAAGTGATACTAAATACTGTGATATTATTGATATTATTTAATGAATGTTTGCTATTACAATTAAATACATGATTAAATAAACAACTACAAAAAAATAATACAAATTACTTTACCATCGATCTAGGGAAGTATATTAGTTCTAATTTAAATTCAGTCAGACAAATCTGGGACTCCTCTATTAATAATGTAGAGAAAACATGGTAAGTTTGCAACTAATACTTTCTGTGTAACCTTGAACATTCCTTTTTTGTGTTTTTAAAAGTTATTTTTTAGTTTTTTTTACTTACTCACTCACTTTTTTGTTCACCATTACAATCATATTTGTTCCCCCTCTCTTTTTCATTTAATTTGTTTTTTCTCTGAGATTAGTTGACCTAACATGGAACATATCTGCTTCACAAATAGATAAAATCCATTCAAACTGCATTGTATGTATAATAGCAAATAAATTGTTGACAAATGCACAGCAGCATAGCAATATCAGATATGTAGCAGCATAGTAATATATTTGTTATTTTCTGGTGGCTTTGTTCATTACAATAAGAGACACCACTTTTGATAGTTTAAAGTGTTGCATGCTGGTGTCTGGAAGGAAAACATATTTTTTTACTTACAGATCTTTGTTTATATAGATTTATAATATTAAAATACCCAAGAATCAAAATTAATTAACAAGCATTCATCATATTGTATATTCACAATTCCAATTCATTTCAATTTCCTCTCTTTGCCCTTATCAGAAGCTAGTACCACCAAATCTGTTCATTTTAGAAAAACAATATTTGATGGCTTATGGCTATTTCAAGTTTAATGTAAAAAAGGAAAAGTCCCAAAGTGTTCAACCAACAAGTAGGCCTGTATTACAATTTACCACATGGTTTGACCAGCGCAATGACCTCTTTTACATCTTCCCTTAGCTAAGTTAATATATCTTATTTTCTAAGTTTGATTATTGAGATTATGTTACTTAGGATCCACATTTTCATGACATCCAGCGAGTAACTTTCCCCAGTAGACTCAATATACATTACAGATGTCCTATCAATATTCACTGCATTGAATTTAAAAATCACATGATCCCTCTTGCCGCCTGCTCTATTCTGGACTAATGAATGTCTAGCCAACCTCTGCATCGGGAGACGTTCCATCACTTAAAGTGCGGTGTTCCATCATGAGCATAGCAATACAATGTGTAACACAGGGGACATTGGAAAGAGTTTTTCAAATGGGTGACACTGCAGGTTAATCTCTGAAGAGTAGAAGATTAAAAGAAAAAAGTTATTTTCTGCTGTCATGTAATGTGGTCTGCCTGCTCCTCTGCAAATTTTGGATGCTGTGAAGTCACCTCAAACAAATCACTAGAAGTGTGTTTGGCTGTGTATGTGTGTACAGGTGTACATATAATATACAAGCACATAGATTGAGAGGCACATTCAGATATATACAGACGGGTGACAAATTAAAGGAAAAACTAACATAAAGTGTCTCAGTAAGGTGTTGGGCCACCACGAGCTGCCAGAACAGCTTCAATGCCACTCCCATCAGGATAGAAATGTTTCACCATAGGATTAAGGTGATCACTCACAATAACTTTGTAATGATTTGCAGTGACCCTTCCGTCTAAGGGGACAAGTGGACCCAAACCATGCCAGGAAAATGCCCCCCACAGCATAACAGACCCTCCTCTGGACCCCCTCACTGCAGGGGTCAAGCAGTCAGGCCTGTACTGTTCTGTTGGTGTCGCCACACATGCACTCGCCCACTTGTCCAGAACACGAGCCAGTTGAGCGTCTGTGACTGAAGCTCCTGCCATTCGTGCCCCAATAATGACCCCTCTTTCAAAGTCACTTAGATCCTTTCATCTTGCCATCTTGATCCAAAATCAAGGTCAACTGGACCTGCTCAGCATTTGTATACATGCCACAGAGCATAATAGGATGTTAATTGCTTAATTGTATCATGCAGTACACCTGTTTGGAGGCATCTGCATTTGTTATGTTCCTCCACTCATTTATTCAGGTTTTTCATTTAATTTGTCACCCATCTGAATATATACTTTTGCTAAAGTCTTCAGAAAAACATTTTATCACTTTGTTTCAAAAGACCTCAGTTGATAAAGAGCAGCTAAAAAACGTGTTTTCTGCAGGCAGTATACCCCAGGGAACAAAAAGAATCAAAGGGATACATCGTACGGGATTAAAGAGTCATTCACTGATTAATCCATATTATTTTCTCCAATAGTATTTGCAGGCTGTCTGAAGATGAGAAGAGTCCTGAGAAAAATAACACGGATGGTGGTGTACCTTGGACCTAAAGTAAATTCTGGTCCAAGGCTCTCCAACATGCATTGGTGATGTATTAGTAATTGATTGTACTTTTTCAACTGCAACTGCAGCAGCAAATATTGACTGACAAATTTAATGAACTCGAAAGCAAGTCAGTGACCCTAAGCTAACTATTACTAAGTACCACTTGAATGAAAAGGAGCAATGTTGAGAGCTGCAGGGTATTTAATTAATCACCCCCCTTTGTGTATGTGAACATTTCAGATGGAAACAAAGGGAGACATCTTGTAACTTTTTATTTATATATATTATATTATCTTATTTATATTACTTTATTTTGTCCTCGGCATACCTAGTCATCACTGCTGAGGCACATGATCACATTCAAACTGTAGTTATACCACCTTTCCTTATATTCAATTAACAATACAAAACATTTATTTGAGGTTCTTGTCCAATTTATTTACAGTCGGTTTGATCAATGGTTGATGTAATTGGTGATTTTTTCCCACTCACTATATAATTGCTTTGTATGCTTGGATCCATATATTATTTTGGTTTTAGCTTCTTGCAAGGAAATTAAACCCAACTTCCCCTCCAAGATTGAATTCTGTTCCCTTTTCTTCAATGGAAAACCCATTCAGAAGCTCAGCTGAATGTCAATTCTCTTTTACTGAGAACAGGGATTTGTGTCCAAGTGGCATCTTTGTACTGCTTGCCCTCTTTCTCAGAGTAAGTTGTATGTCACTCCAGGGTATGGGATGGGGGCATGCCTTTCTTTTCACTGGGCAGTAGTGAAGATGGCAACACTGTTGTTACCTGTTGTTAGAATTGCCACCTGGTCAGTCATATACAACAACATTGTCTGTACAGTATAATCAGTTTTGATGGAAAATAAGTAAATAAGAAAGATTATGAAAAAAAAAAACGTCATTCAAACCATATCTCTCCGATATCTTGTCCCAATACAGCTCTGGTCTATTCTTCAGGGACTTATATGCCTAGGTTGAAGAGTGGTCGAGTTCATGAATTAAATCAGTGTTGATGATTTCATCTTAGACATAATTTGGAATGTATCCATTGCATTCATTTAGTTGCCATATTGTAATACATATTGTATTCTGTGATTAGAAAATTTCACATAAATTTGGTAGGCTCAAGCTTCCAAGTCATTAAGATGACAAGCTGATAATATGTACCAAAGCATTGTCATCAAAGAAACAGCAAAATATGGTAAATGTATTTTCTCATCTTAATGAAATTTCCTAGTAGATACTCCGCCCCCGATTTAATGACACTACTGATGACGTTTCACAGCCAAATGTAATAATTTAGATCCATCTGCTGTACTTAAATTATACTAGTAAACAGTAAAATACACCTCTTAAACCTGATGAAATCACTGGTTTATGGAAAATACTGCAGCTTCTCTTTAAAATGTATGAGCTTTAAGTTATATGATGCATTAAATTTACCACATTTCAGTACCTTTCAGTGGGTTTGCGATCCATACAGAATGTCATTTTTGTGCCACATGTTAGATCCACCATGCCAAAAAGCCTACTTCAGAGAGATATAACAAATCCAGGGTATAAGCACTGACATTACAGGGATCATTAACCCAAGACATAAAGCAAGAGCATTTCCTTGCTTAATGATGCTTTGATAAGCTCTTTTCTGGAAATAAACATAATCTGTTAACTTTCAATCTTTTTGTAGTCCGTAAAATATTGTATATGAAGCTAAATAAAATGTTCTTAATGAAAAAGCAAAGCAAAAAATGTGGGTGATTTTAGTCTCTGTGCTTGTAAACAACCAATTACACTGTTTATGAACCTGCCTTGAAATCAGTTCTATCAACAAGAAGTGTAACAGATTCGAGTGTGTTTATAGTAAAATGGTAATGATTTTCATTTCATTATAATTTATTATAATCATAATAATATATATGTAACTGTAAAGTTTTAACATAGACAACACAGATTACATATTTTAAAATAAAACATTATTTGAATACATAATAATAAAATAACATTTGTTCCTTAATAACATGACTTTAATTTTCTCTTGGTTTTTGACAGCAGAAACAAAGCGCAATACCTGCCTTTTTTGTTTACTGTGTAGGTGTTTTTTTGTTGTTGTTGTTGTTGTTTGTTTTTTATAATTATTAAGCTATGTCAATTAAATAAGGAATAACATTGCATTACAAATAAAGCTAGTATTTCAAACTGCTTATTTCATTAAATGTGTAGTACCTTGTATCCATCTTTCACAACAAAAAACTGCATTTTCTGTGCCTTCTTTTATATGAGATGTTATTTTATCAAAATATGCTTTTAGCGTTTGATGCAGCTTCCTGAATAAGAACATGTCATTCTCCAGTGGACTTGGTGAGGTTCATATCCTTGTTCTCTCCTTGTTCGGTGCACTGAAGAATTTTCGCCTTCAGCAATGTTGACTTTCAATAAACTAGAAAGGCTCATCTAGACGTACAATTTCAATTGCTCTTGGAGAAAGGCGAGTTATTTGCTGACATAAGCCGAATGGTAGTTAACCTGCACCTGAAGGTTTTGTGCCAAGAGTGATTCTATGAAGGCGAAAGACACGCTATGGAAAAATGTAGATGATTACAAAATTACATACCTTTTTACCTTGAAAGTGTACTAAATAGTAATCTGTGCTCAATCACTGAGGCTTGCTATCAACTGAACCTGCGTAGGCCTCCTGGGTCACATTTAGCTAGATGTGCTCTGTAACACGAGGCATGCCTCTGAGACAATAGCAGTTTTTCTTACAGCTGCAGCCTCATTCCTGACAATAAGTATTAACATTAAGGTACATTGACTTTGTCTTTCAAAAGGGTTGGGGAGTGCAAAAAAGATCGCAGTGTGAAGTATGAGTCCTTTAAGCCAGACATAGCAGGTCAGAATTCAGGATCTGCCAATTGCCAGCCGTAAACAGGAGATTGTGGTGTTTGTGCAATACTGGCTGAGTGTTTCTGGACTGTGTTGTGAAAAGTACACTGGGAGATCCTTGGCTAACAAGACACCAGCCGTTCTTGTTGCTAGGCCTGGCATCTGTACGACAGCAAGTGCCTTGTCCCTCATCTTCTGGTTGCTACTAAGGCTCTGCTGTCTGCATTCCTGTATTGTAGTATGGCACTAAAAAAAGCAGATGGCTTGGAGATCCACGTGTCTCGCAGGACAGATTTGCAGTGTCTTCATCTGTCCTGGGTTGGTGCGGGGGTGTAGTTGTGAGGCGAGCTGAATAGCAATTGCCAATTTCAAATTATGGCACAAAGGGGGGAATTTAATTGTTAACTGTACATTTTTAAAAGTGATTCTTCTGATGAAAAGAGGATTCTGGGTGGGAGTGAGATCTGATGATACTCATCTGTCTGGAACCACTCTATCTCGAACACGTTCACTTGTGGGAAATTGCACTTCAGGAAGTTAATATTAATATAAGTCACAGAGCACTTTCCAGGAGATATAAAAATAAGTTTCATGTAAAAATGTGATGAACATTTGTAAGTGGAAGTCAATTATTGTTATTAGATAAAAGTCTGCTGTGCAAAAGAAGCTACCCAAAGTCCCTTGCAAGCCCAATAAAAGGTCACAATTTGTAGGGATCAAACCATATTTAAAAAAAATTTGTAGAAAAAAAGTGAAATGAAAATAGAAACTATGAAAGAAATTAAACTAATACAAAATCTAGGTTTCTTCCCCCTCCTGTCTGTAGTTTATTATGTTCTGCATTCAAGATGAAACCAAAACCTGAGATTGTATTATTCCTCCTTGTAACAAGAACAGATAAAAAGGTTATTCAACATCTGTGCTTATAATGATTAGTGCTGTTGCCAGCTATTTGGTGTAACCTTTTAATTGGAATATGTTTGATTTACCTCCCACAATGTAATGAAATTAGGAAATAGTAGCAAATAAAACATTACATGCAAAAGTAAATGCTTGGAAAATCTGTACATAAAAAAGGAAAAACTACATAAAAGTCCTGGTTGGTTTGCTTTTATTAAATATATATGAACTATCTTCTGAGAGAAGCTCTACAGATATTTTTAAACATTTACCAAACTCTCACGTTCTCTTGTATTCATCTGAATTGCAGCCCTGCACCACTACTGCCGTTACAATAATACAGGAGTAGTTAGGACACAAATCAAAAAGCGGCTATACCACTTTTATGTCCTTTTGAAATAATTAATGTTGCTAAAATCTATCTTTAAAGAATTTCAAATACATATTCAATTTCCCCAGAGGGATGTGAAAGTACAGTGCATGCAGTTATGTTTCTATATTTCTGCATTGCTTTTAAAAATGTAAAATTCGGCATTATAATCTCACTAAATAAATATGAATTGCACCTTCTTTAATGTTTCTTATTTAAGCTACGATCAAATCATAAACTGGAGTATAGCACTTCGGAGGGTTTTGCAATTATGACAATTTGCTTTAAGGGAAGATGCTTTTAAAATGGGCTCTAGTTTGCTTGTTTATTTATTTAGTTTGAGAAGACAAGGGAAGATCTTGAAGATGATATCTGCTTATTTTTTCCTTACCCGTTCCTTCTTATTCCCTATTGCCTTGTTCTTTCACTTGCACTATCCAGATATTTAAATCACTGTAACTACTGCAGCTTCTAGGTTCTTGTGATTTGTTTGAAGACTCAAAGAAGGTCAGGAGAGGTTTAGATGTGGTTTACCATTACCATAAGTTTAAAACTTTGATTAAGACAAAGAGCTCTGTTTTCATGGGAGCAGCAGCATAGCACATCAATAAACTGTAATGGTCCTGCAGAACCATTACAGGGATTAAAAGAGAGCTCATAAAAAAACAATATCCCGGTTGCTTTATAGGCTCTAATGATCTCACGGTGTCTAGTAAAGAAGAAGTGGGATTTAGCCCTATCACATGCCAAGTTTAACCCGTTGCCGCCCCTTTAAATTAATGTTATTACTGAAAAAATCACAAAACACTTCTATGATTGTGAGTAGTACTGGGCTAGGGGGCACCGTTGACCAGAAATGCTGAATTATTTAAAATTGTGTATTTATATAAACTGTATAAATTGTGTAGGAATTGTGTGGACAGTATCAGCTGTGAAATTGCTTTATCTTCAGTGTTCAAACAGACGTCTCCTGAAAAGCATGAGAGAGAGAGAGAGAGAGAGAGAGAAAGAGAGAAAAAACATGTGAAAATGTTCTCTACACTAACACAACTTTTTTCATTATTTTAACGATGTAAGTTGCAAAATATTACAACCCTTTAACGGGATAACACAAGACACGATGCCTGAACAATAAAAATAAAAAATTACCACTGGAAATTCAAAAGGAAAAGCCGAATAAACCAGCCTCAGCCCCTTTGTTTAATCTGCTATTGGATCCTACCTTCCCTGTCCCTTCTGGTTGTCTGATCCTGACAGAAAACTTCACTGGTTTAATGGATCCAGTGGATATATCTGAAGTAAAGACTGCTCTCTCTCTTCAAGGAGCCAAGCTTGGAGAACATAAAAAAATGTTGCGACACCTTGAGACCACTTTGGACCAACTCGTAAAGTGGATTCCACCACAACCTCCGGCGATACCTCCGGCTATACAGAATTACAATCTAAACTGGCGTGCAGGGATGAAAACCTCAATCTAGACCAATTGATACAACTAGCTGTCAAACTGGATAATCTACTCAAGTTTCGACGAAAATGCTCTCCTGTCGAAACTCCTTGTATGTTAACCCGGTTCAGCCCACCTACTGTACCTCTGTCTGAACCTGAACCAATGCAACTCGGACACACCCGTCTTTCCCCTGAGGAGCGACAGAGATGGCTTCAGATGTCCCTTTGCCTCTACTGTGGTCAGTCGCATCTCCTTTCCCAAACGTCCTGTCATTTCTACAGGAGGCACAGTGAGTACAAATTATTGTCCACCAGTCACCTCCGAATAGTATTTAATACAAGACAAGATCCAGTTAATTTCTAAGATCCTTTGTGTTTCTACTTTAATAGACTCGGGGTCCGAAGGAAACTTTGTCGACTGGAAGACCATAACACTAATTAATATTCCACTCTCTCCCTGTGAACCTCCTCTTCGGGTGCGATCCATGACCAGCCCATTCCTGTACAGTTAAGTATCAGACTTCATCACACAGAACAAATCTCCTTCCTGGTAATCGATTCCCCCAGGGCTGATGTCATCTTGGGATTTCCTTGGCTTGTCCACCACAATCCTATCATCTTCTGGACTACTTGTGATATTCTTGCCTGGGGTGACCACTGTTTCTCTCAATGTTTATCTTTGCCTTGCCATGCCACACACATCGAGAGTCCGCATCATTCCACTCTGCCAGACATTCCTACTGAATATCATGACCTGGCCGCATTTTTCCAGAAACCCCAAGCCAAAGCTTTTCCTCCACATCACCCATGGGACTGTGCAATAGACCTCCTTCCCGGCACCACTCCTCGAAGGGGTTGCATTTATTCTCTTTCCTTTCCCGAGTCCAATGCCATGAAAGAATACATCCAAGAAGCACTCAAACTGGGCATCATCCATCCCTCTACTTCTCCAGCCGCCATATTTAGTCATGCCCTTTGGTCTTGCTAATGCTCCATCTGTTTTCCAGGCGTTTGTTAATGAAGTCCTGAGGAAGTTCCTGAATCGTTATGTGATTGCTTACATCGACGACATTCTAATATATTCCCCAACCCTCACTGATCACGTATGTCATGTTCGATAGGTTCTTCACTGCTTGTGGGAGAATGAGCTGTTCGTGAAAGGGGAGAAATGTGAGTTCCACCGGCAGCATATTGCTTTCCTTGGTTATGTTCTGGATACAGAAGGTGTGCACATGGATCTGGACAAGATAACAGCTGTCCCGGAATGGCCACAGCCACGGACAGTAAGGGAATTGCAGAGATTTTTGGGCTTCGCCAATTTCTACCGTCGTTTTATCAGAAACTTTAGCTCTGTGGCCGCCCCTTTAACCTCATGAACTCACACTCTGTCCTGGACTGACATGGCCACAGACTTTTTTTCTCGACTCAAGACTCTCTTTACCACAGCACCTATCCTTAATCACCCCAATCCTACTATCCCTTTTGTGGTGGAGGTTGACGCCTCCGAAAGCGGTGTCGGAGCAGTTCCTTCCCAACGACATGGCTTCCCGTCAAAACTCTATCCCTGCATCTTCTTCTCAAAGAAACTCTCTCCACCGGAGCGCAATTATGATGTTGGAAACTGAGAGCTTCTTGCCATGAAACTTGCATTTGAGGAATGGAGGCATTGGTTAGAGGAATCCCAACACCCCTTTCTAGTCCTTACCGATCATAGAAACTTAGAATACATTCAAACAAATAAAAGACTGAATCCACGTCAAGCTCTATTGGCACTGTTCTTCACTCATTTCAGCTATACATTAACTTACCGGCCTGGCTAAAAGAACATTAAGGCAGATGCGCTCTCCCGACAATTTGACTGTCACCCTTTCCCTGCCAGCACGGAAATTAATTATTCCTTCTTCTTGTATAGTGGCTCTGATTCGATGGGAGATTCTGGATCAGATCCAACAAGCCCAAGTTACTGACCCATCACCACCAACTTGCCCTTCTAATCGAGTATATGTGCCTTCCTCTATCCGTGCCCAGTTACTCCATTGGCTCCACTCGTCTCCTGCCACTGGACATCCCAGAGTCAGGAGTACACTCTCGTTGGTTCAACAAAGGTTCTGGCGGCCCACATTACGTCGGTATGTCACTCAATTTGTTGCCGCCTGTCCTCCTTGTGCTCAAGTCCCCTCGCCATTTTCCTGCCGGTTTTCTAGAACCTCTCCCCATTCCAAACAGACCCTGGTCCCACTTAGGAATTGATTTTCCTAATTCTAATGGTTATGCCACTATCCTCGTGGCAGTAGATCATTTTTCTAAAGCCTGCAGATTAACGCCCCTGAAAGGTCTTCCTACAGCCCTCGCTATAGCCGAGTTTCTCTTTTCCCAAGTATTCTGATTTTATGGACTCTCTGAGGACATCGTCTCAGACAGAGGTCCTCAATTTACCTCCCAAGTCTGGAAAGTTTTTTTTAAAAACCTTAACATCAATATCAGTCTCTCTTCAGGATACCATCCACAGACCAACGGACAGACGGTGGTGGATAATTGGTTTTGTCACAGTCAGAGTGTTTGGGAAACTGCTCATGTCCACTTGCAATGCGCAGTCCACCACCAGAAGTTGCACGCAGACTGCCACCGACAATCACACACCACATGGGACATACACCTACGGCTACCCTCCAAGAAATTAAGCCCCCGTTTTATCGGTCCTTTTAAGATTATTCACCAAGTGAATCCCGTGACCTACAAGTTACAGTTACCTGCCCATTTTCACATTGCACCCACATTCCATGTCTCTCTTCTTAAACCTGTAGCAGCTGATCCTGTTGTCCAGCTCCCCACCTCGGCCAATCCTCCTTCTCGTCCTATTGAACTGAATGATGGCTCTGCCTAAAAGGTCAGCTCTCTTCTCAGGTCACAAAGACAGTGGGGTCACATCCAGTATCTGGTAGATTGGGAAGGTTACAGTCCGGAGGAACGGTCTTGGGTCCCAACCTCTGACATCCTTGATCCCTCTCTCATAACTGAATTCAACAGGGACCACCCAACGATCCTGCTCCTAGACCTCACAGACGTCCTCCTCGCCGGTGGTCCAGAGTGCCCGGAGTCGCTCGTAGGGCAGGGGGTACTGTAACACATACTATTCAACTGTCCCTGAGTTCACCACCAGAGGTTGCCCGCACCAAACTCTCCACTGATTCTGTTGCCTGATCATTGTCGGCAATCATTCAATAATCATCCCAGCCTAATTGACTCTGCATCACACCTGAACCACGCTTTCCCGATCACAAGCTATTGTATATAAACCATTCTGTCCCGCTCACTTATGCAAAGTTTTGTCCTGCCTTACCAGCAGCAACTCCAAGCTTTTCTTGTTTACAGCCGCCTGAATTACCATGTTCTGACCCAAGCCTGATCTTCGTTTCCTGTTCTCTGGATTGCCCTGTCTGTTTGGTTTGCCCGATCGATTGACCTGTTGCCTGTTTCCTGGACTACACCTTCACCTCAGTCCCTTTGTTTAATCCACTATTGGATCCTACCTTCCCTGTCCCTTCCGGGTGTCTGATCCTGATACAGGTAAGACAAAAGAAAAACTGATCAACCTACAGGCAATAAGCAAAAACTAAAACAGCAAGGAATCTCCAATGACAAATTAAAATAATTAAAAAAACAACAACTGAATAAATGACAGAGAAAAAGAAAAGAAAAGAAAATACACCTACACCTCAGAATCGCCAAAACAACACATGAAGACCAGAACTCCGCAGAACAAATCAACCCGAAGAAGCCATTAAGGATGTAGACGGCAGCGGGCAGCCACAAGATCATGTACCCTAAGGGGGTTAAGGTGCAAGCTGGAGAAGAAAGCATTCAAACAACGATACCTGAAGGAAACACCGGAGAGTCTGGACTACACCATTACTGACCTCGACCCTCACAGCATCAATGCCTATGTAATCAGACCATAGTCAGCACTTTCAGACCACAACCAAACAGTCCTCTACCTGTGGACACACAGCACATCCCCTCGCCACACCTGCTCAAACTCCAGCCCTGCTACAGATGGACAGCAGACAGCAGAGAGCAGTACGAGAGCGCCCTGAGCAGTGAAGAACCAAACCAAATTGTCATTCAGAGATACAGTGAGGGAAAAAAGTATTTGATCCCCTGCTGGTTTTGTACGTTTGCCCACTGACAAAGAAATTATCAGTCTATAATTTTAATGGTAGGTGTATTTTAACAGTGAGAGACAGAATAACAACAAAAAAATCCAGAAAAACACATTTCAAAAAAGTTATACATCGATTTGCATGTTAATGAGGGAAATAAGTATTTGATCCCCTATCAATCAGCAAGATTTCTGGCTCCCAGGTATCTTTTATACAGGTAACGAGCTGAGATTAGGAGCACTCTCTTAAAGGGAGCACTCCTAATCTCAGCTCGTTACCTGTATAAAAGACACCTGTCCACAGAAGCAATCAATCAATCAGATTCCAAACTCTCCACCATGGCCAAGACCAAAGAGCTGTCCAAGGATGTCAGGGACAAGATTGTAGACCTACACAAGCTGGAATGGGCTACAAGACCATCGCCAAGCAGCTTGGTGAGAAGGTGACAAATGTTGGTGCGATTATTCGCAAATGGAAGAAACACAAAATAACTGTCAGTCTCCCTCGGTCTGGGGCTCCATGCAAGATCTCACCTCGTGGAGTTTCAATGATCATGAGAACGGTGAGGAATCAGCCCAGAACTACACGGGAGGATCTTGTTAATGATCTCAAGGCAGCTGGGACCATAGTCACCAAGAAAACAATTGGTAACACACTACGCCGTGAAGGACTGAAATCCTGCAGCGCCCGCAAGGCCCCCTGCTCAAGAAAGCACATGTACAGGCCCGTCTGAAGTTTGCCAATGAACATCTGAATGATTCAGTGGAGAACTGGGTGAAAGTGTTGTGGTCAGATGAGACCAAAATCGAGCTCTTTGGCATCAACTCAACTCGCCGTGTTTGGAGGAGGAGGAATCACCCCAAGAACACCATCCCCACCGTCAAACATGGAAACATTATGCTTTGGGGGTGTTTTTCTGCTAAGGGGACAGGACAACTGCACCGCATCAAAGGGACGATGGACGGGGCCATGTACCGTCAAATCTTGGGTGAGAACCTCCTTCCCTCAGCCAGGGCATTGAAAATGGGTCGTGGATGGGTATTCCAGCATGACAGTGACCCAAAACACACAGCCAAGGCAACAAAGGTGTGGCTCAAGAAGAAGCACATTAAGGTCCTGGAGTGGCCTAGCCAGTCTCCAGACCTTAATCCCATAGAAAACCTGTGGAGGGAGCTGAAGGTTCGAGTTACCAAACGTCGGCCTCGAAACCTTAATGACTTGGAGAGGATCTGCAAAGAGGAGTGGGACAAAATCCCTCCTGAGATGTGTGCAAACCTGGTGGCCAACTACAAGAAACGTCTGACCTCTGTGATTGCCAACAAGGGTTTTGCCACCAACTACTAAGTCGAAGGGGTCAAATACTTATTTCACTCATTAACATGCAAATCAATTTATAACTTTTTTGAAATGCGTTTTTCTGGATTCTTTTGCTGTTATTGTGTCTCTCACTGTTAAAATACACCTACCATTAAAATTATAGACTGATCATTTCTTTGTTAGTGGGCAAACGTACAAAATCAGCAGGGGATCAAATACTTTTTTCCCTCACTGTATGTCAAAATACAATTCAAGATATCTTAAATTAAACAACAATAAAGCTTGTTTTGAATTTGAATTTGAGAGAGAGAGAGAGAGAGAGAGAGAGAGAGAGAGAGAGAGAGAGAGAGAGAGAGAGAGAGAGACCTATCAGTTGTTTACAGCATTTTAAAACTAGTCAGTTATTGGCTTTACTATATAGTTATAAAACCCTCTTATTGATTGTAAAGTGGAGCCTGGATTTGGAGGGGCTGGGGCGACACTGGAAATATACAGCTCTGTAGTTAATCTAGAGAAGTGATCAACAATATGGTCTGTTGTCAGTTTTAATCACACAGGACTGCATGCAATGACCTCCTACTTGGTTATTTAAATATACACTCTGACAATCAGTCTTTGTTTATTTCCCCCAGTGTAGTGTTTCACTGTTCAGATAGCACCATTATTTAGCACCAGCCAATTTGAGATACAGATATGTTCCTCTCATCACTTATTGTTATTTTCTGCTGGCTTTCTGTTTCTAAATAAATAAATAAATTAAATAACTTACAGCACTTTTGTTTTTTTGGTACATGACTTAAAGGGGAACATGCACGGTTAATAAAATTATAGTTTTTTGCATCTCTGTGTGTTGCTATAGTGTATACGTAAGATGTATACCACTCTTCCAGATCGGTTCTTTCATATAAGCAACTTTGAAAACTTTAAAGTTTTACCAAATAATGGCAGATGTCAAAACCCTGAAAGAACATTCATGCTGGCTTTTGACATTCGCCATTATTTGGTGAATTGTACATTTTCAAATTTTTGAAGTTGCTTGTATGATAAAACCAATCTGGGAGAGTGGTACACATCTTACTTATACATTATAGGAATTATGCTTTAAGCTCCTTAACTATTCACTCCAGGAAGCATATTGATATTTTATTAATCATGACATATTTGTTAAAGCATTACTTAAAAATTAAACAGTCATTTTAAAATAATGTTTGTTCACCAATGAAATAGTTTCTGTAGTGACTTTATTATGTCAATTGATACATCAGTGTGACTGTACCTTTTGTTCTGTGTAACTGTTGATACAGACTTACTGTTGTACTTGAATACATGCTTCAATTATTGAATTCATATTTTCATAAGGTATTACATTGATCTCTAGCTTCCTTCTATTAGCTATCATGGGGTATTTTTGGATCCATGTAATAAAACTTACTACCTTCCTCTTTCTCCATTTGATGGGCTCTTATGTCGAGATATTATTGTGGTGGTCATTAAAAATCAATGTTTTCATAAGGCCATGAGAAAAGCTTAGAATAAAGGAGGAGGGCATTTGGTTCATAAAAGTGTTTAATGAAAAGCCATTGCCTTGTTGTAGCAGATGGCACTAAAGTTACACGAGAAAAATGATTATTACTTAGCGTTACAAAATGAAGCATTACAATAGTAAGATTTTAAATTATATTTTAATTAAATGCTACTGCCTCTCTCGATATCTGCCATATCCATTGAGTATCACCTATTACAGCATCAATGGAAAAATATTACATTTAAATAACATAAAACACATGACCTAACATGCTTACCAACACATTGACGATGAATGTTGATCTGTGACTTGAAATAGAATAGAAACAGTGAATAAAACGACACTTTCCGACACTTTTAAACCGATATACGATTGAATATTATAGCACAGGGTTATGGTACTGTATCAATAAAGGTAAAAGTGTTGAAGCAAACATTTATTTTCATTAGTAGTGTAATTCATCTCACGGTAACAAACTGTGCCGGACTGTGAAGCCTCTGATATTGACCTGTTCCTTAATGAGAGAGACAGCTTTACTGCTCTTACCCTGAAGTCTAACTCAAATCACAGATACTGTTCACAAGCCTGTCCATAAGGAAATGGTTTCCCATCATTGACCTCAGACACTGTTTTTTGTTGTTCTGTTGCACAGAATCGTTGCTTTTTATTCGTGACCACTTCCTTTTTGAATTTTGAAGAAGAATAAATCAGAAAAATAAATGCAGTTAACTAAATCAATAATATTCAGGTGTGGAACAAAACAAAACCCTGTCTCTTGGCAGGGACGTTGGGGCATCACACCTGCCTGTCTTAGCCTCATCTCTGTACACCAATGAAAACAATGACTCACCCATTGTAAGACAAGGTTCATCACTAGTTTTCCTTTAGGCTTTTGAAGAATCAGCACGTTGAGCAGAGCTTGCATGAAATTATGTCAAACACAGTGGACTAAGACCGGGCTTGAGTAGCAGCTCACTGCACTGATATGGTGCACTGTATTGTGTACCGGGGGCCCACTTTCTATCCCAGATAAGGCTATTTTCTGAATATTATAGTACAGACATTCAGTAATGCCTGTAATTGTGACAGGTTGGCACCTGTTGGCCAATAATACAAACAATATTTTCATGCTATACTCATTTGCAAGCTGCTTTTTGAATTGATAATGGCAAAGGTCAGATTGTATCATCACAAATATCCTTTGGTCTCCTTTGGTTTCCTATTTGCTTTGTAAAACCCACCCTTAAAACACATATTTTTTTGGTTTGTCATGTCCTCCCCTCTCTCTCAAATTCAAAGGTGCTTTATTGGCATGACCAATCATAGTATTGCCAAAGCAGATACAAAAGTAATTTCCAACAAGACAAACATAACATGACAAGATACATTGGAACGTATAACATACACACAAAAATTAAATAAAGCAAAATATAAACCATACTTCTTATCGCTCTCTCTCATAAACCCAAATATATATTGACACAGGCAGTGTTATTTATAAAACCAAACATTAGATAAATACAAAGTCCCTCAAGGGAATACTCACTAGGATATCAAGTAATATTTAAAAATAATAATAAAACAAGACTGTTGGAATCATCTTATCTGAAGGCTAAGGCTATATTTATTTTTGTTCCTCTGTTCTTGTATATCAGTTATATTTTGTTCATGCATTACATTATATATTGTTATATTTGATTTGTATGTCTTACTTGGATGCAGGAATGAATGAAATAGCTTTAATTTTAAAGTCTGAAGAGTATTTAAACACATATTGCCATCTTTTGTTTGCAATTGCTATATTGCCTCTAACTTGGTGAAGTTACTAAGATTGTGTTATAAAGTATAATGCCAGAAGCCACAGGCTTGGGGCAACACACAATATACCTTGATGTCTTGCAGGATAATTTCAGGAGTTTAACAGCTGGTGTGAACATTTTTTAACATATGTGTAAAGTATATTATTACCAGGGAACTGGGCTGGGAAAAAGCTATAACCTTAAATAGGCAAAACAGCATATTTTATAAGTGTACCACTTTACCAGTTTTCCAAAATAGACTCAAAGTGCAGGTGCTCCACTTTCCATACAGTAGAATATTTTCATAGACAGCAAAAACAGTCAATCTATACAAAGTGACACAGTATTCAGAACAGTACGAATTACATTTTCAGATTAGATACAGCTTTAAACATGACGTTAGCTTAATTTCCTTCTATTGAGAGTACGTATAGATCAAAACATAACAATACACAGCCTTACATGATCTAAGGTTATTAGTATTGTACATGACTTCTGAACTCCAATGAGATTAAAATCTAATTTGTCTTTCATTGGAAACCAGGGGATTTATGTGGGAGAGAGACTTCAACTCAGATAGGGGAGTTTTATTTTGTAAAGGCTGAACAGATTTGTATATTCCCCTTCTTTTAGGTTCAGAGGTGAAACATTAGGACATCTACAAATTCACTCAGTTATTTGCCATAATACAAATATCTTGTGCCATTTGATGTTCATGAAATGAAAACTGAATTAAATTAAATACAAACCAAATTAAATTAAATATGTACAAGAGCCTTTCTTGTCCCACTGGAGTGGGTATTAACAGTTTAGTACCTTGTTGATACTTATAATGATTTAAACCACACACTTCAATCCTGCTGTGGCATTATTTCACTTTTGATAAGTATCAGCGATTTGAACTCATGGTATATATTTCTGTAAAACCATGTAGGAATTTACGATGTCAAAGTGACTTTGGGAAAGACACTGATTACTATATTAGATGTATTACTTGTTGTTAAAGCATTATAAAGATCATTTATATAAACTTTGCCCAGTCCAGCTGAGCTAGATCTTGAGAATACCAAGATGTGATATGAATGAAAACTGTGACCTCTCGTCATACCAAAGAATCACACTGGGGTTTGCTTGCTTGATAAATCCCTCAACAGGCTGACATGGCAAAAATGCTCAAAATAATGTTTTATCTATTAAACCAATGTTTGATTAATGTCTTCATTCCCACATAAAATCAAATTCTTTGCAGGTTTTTTATTCTTCTCCTTTTTCTGTTTTCATCACTATTTCTGAACTTAATAAATAATAGCTATATAACCCTAGGGTTTCCAGACATTACGTATCTTACCAAACCTGTGCAATGGCAGTCAAGCATTCAACTGACTCTAGAAAAACCAGTGGGTTGCACCAGAACAGTAGGTAGTGTGTATATCAATATCTTTGGCCGATTAATATTTAACTTGTTTTTCCTGAAATAATGAAGTAGAAAATCAAACTGTGCTGTAATTGTAATGTACAATTAAATGAATCTTTCATTTAGAAAACACATTTCAGTCTTGCCCATCAGCTATAATATGATTTGTTTTAAGGCAGATTCTAATGGCATTTCCTGATTTAGCTCTTTATATTTTTAGATTTAGAATTCAGATACCTTTAAAAAGGCCAGAATATAATATGCGTCTCCTGTGCTTGATGTGCTGTGTGAAGTCAAAAGGAAAAGACAGCAAAAACGAATAGCTGAACTGCACCTAAGGGTCTTTCACATTACTTTTGCCAAGCAACATAGAGATGGAAAGTGACAGTAATTGGCAGCGTATTAACAAGCAAATTATGTTTATTAGTAGCGCAGGGCTCTGAAGAACTATATTCTCTAAGATTGTGGTGTGGGCAGGAGACTTTCCTCATTTGCATTTTTCTCATTTGAAAGAACAATAGCTGCAAATGAGATGAGTGTGTAAAAGCTACAGATCAAAACAAATACTTCTATTCTTCCACATGTAAATTAATTCATCTAAATAGTAAAACGATTAACACCTTTGTTTCTTAATCTGTCCAGTTAATGATGATTTCAACTCCATCAAATTATTATGCTGTGCACAAAGCTACAAGGGTGACAGAGAAGTGTCTGAAATCCTATTGCAATGACATGGTTAGCAGCAGAGTATTCTGTAGAAAAATCACTATCATTCAAAAAGACTATATTTACCCCAAGAAGTGTAAATTGCTGTATGTAGAGCATCCAATTTAAGTATAAAGTGAGCTATATATTTACCAAGATTCTTGTAGACTAACCACAGATCTGACATTGTGACTGTTTTATCAAGATTAAGATGTTATGGCTCATATTGTGATCAATAGTATGCCAATTACTAGAATTTAAGAGCTCTGGAAATCTTCAGTGGATTGTCTGATTAACCACGATTTACAGAAACATACGGTATCATTATAATCCTAACTGGCACTTGTTTTGGCAGGGGGGTAGATGTAAAAGGGAACACAACATAAGTGTTTCGGGATTCCCTGGGTGAAACCCAAACCACATACAGTGACATTTTTCAACAAAAGCACTACAATGAAATCTTTAGTTACCAGGCTTATTCTTCAAAGACAACGGAAACAGTAAACTAAAGATTTTTCTGGGGCAGATATCACAGCTTCAGGCTTTCCAATCTAAATTTGAACAGGTGATGTTTAACAATGTCTGCAGCTTCATATGCACAGATGTGTCTTGGCTCTGAAGCTACTCTGTTATTGCTGATATGGCTATTTTGGTTGTATAATTTATATTGCACAGGATCTCATTAGTTATACATACCAGCATGTATAAACCTTGATAAATGAGATGTTTACAAATGCTTTTTAATATCACACACGATGTTTTTAGTTTGAAAAATAAATGTACAGTATATATACACATATATATAGATAGATAGATAGAAATATGTCACTATATATTGTTTGCATAAACATATCTGTAGGAGTTACAAATTGAACAATTTGCTTTTTTGTATGTATATATTTATATTCTTATTAAAAGACCAAACGATAGTCAGCTTTGAAAGTGCCAAGAGATGACAGATGAATGTGATGTAGGAGCCAGATTAAATTTGAAATATTAGGGTCAGTATCACTTAGATTTCTCTCACACGGAGACAATGGTCTGATGTGCCTGCAGAGCTCTTTTAAAAAACGCATTACTGTGATCTATTATTTGGTCTATTTACTGGAATAAGGCCATTAGAGTCGCCTACAATTAGGCATGGGTCAATAGTCAGTGTATGAAGGTCATGAAACTCAGCCTCAGGTCCTTTCAGCTGTGTCCACTACTGTTGAACACCCTTCCTTAAACACACTTCTTCACTATCTGTCAGTTTCCCAGTTATTTCAAATTATTAATGACTAAGCCCGGGTATTATAGGCATATAAAAAAGAATCTCTAGTCAACTTTCCATCTGTTTGCTCACAGAGACATTCACTATGGCAAATCCATTAGAGGCCATGCAAGGATTACTGTTAATTAAGAAATGGCTTCCCAGCTCTTTTGAATATGCAAGTGAAATGCTGCTATCTAATCTATTGTGAATGGTCATGCTACTAGCCATGTATATATTAAGAGGGATATTCACAGGTGTAAGGAGGTGTTGAAGTGATAGCCACTGGTATCTTGAGAGTGTCCAAGAAAATTCAAGGACAAATATAGCCTTTTACAATCGTCCGTAGATGTTGTGTTCTTGAACATTAAACAAACTAGTATATTTACATGAAAACAACTGTAAAACAATAAAACACAGTAAGGGATTGTGATATAGAGCTGCATTCCTGTCAAATGTTGCGTCAAAATGTTATATTAAAACATATTTAATCACCTTAACTCTTTGCACTCATTGTTCAAATGTATTTATGCACTCTCTGGTTTAATTTTAGATTTATTACAAGGCTTTAGTAAAATAATCTCATCAGCTCCCTGCACTCTGCAATGGATTTATGTAAACATTGCGAACAAACGCGTGGTCGCCCCAGAATGCACATTGCAAGATTGATTCTGCTGCTTAGATGTCCATTTATAAATCACATAACTCGAATTTGCGTATCTCCAGGGATTACTGTACAATTAAACAGAATGATATACCATAAGCTGCATGTCAAACATCACCACATTGCAACTGTAAATCATCTGCTGCAAACTCAGCGCTCACTTATTGCTTCAATTACATCTACTTCTTGTTGTCCTTTTCTTTTCTTTTTTAACTCGGGTTATGACGAGAATGGTACTTGTTTAAAACCAGCACTGGATACTTCAGAAGGAAAAGGTATGAATTCCTTATCAGTCTAATAGTCTAGTTCAAATACAGGAAAATGAGCTGGCACTAAAAAGAATAAAATAATTGTTGCCACAGAGGTCTTTCCTCCAGGCGTGACTGAATGGACAGCCTTACTCTAATGTAACCCATATAAAACTTTAACGTAGCGCCTTATTCACCTCTCTCAGAGCTCACGAGGCAGAAAGCACCAAGGACTCAGCTCTACCTCATCTGGGAAATAAGAGATAAATGGAATCCTTTTCACCCAGCTGCGGGCTAATATCTACTGCCTGTCTGAATGCATCTGTCTTGTTTAAGAAACCATTTCTCTTGGAAAAAAAGAATAAAAAAAGAAGCAAAACTTCTTAAATTAGGAAAATCATTACTTAAATGAGAATAGACTTCACTCTTCAGAGCTACCACTGCTCACATTACTGTGGGTGCTAATTGTGAATCCTGTGCATTTAAATGTAGAACAGAGTGTATGGCTTTGGATCACGGAGGTGCAGAGACAGATGATCACAAACAAGATCATGCATATTGTGCACTTGTGCTCCAATGTCCCAAATTGGAGATTGGGATAAGGCATTACAGTGAAAGAAAACAGGGGAAAATAAAGAATAAAGGCCATTATACAGCAAATTTGATTCAAGGCATGTGGTAACAGGAATGAAGATGGGCAGCAGATGTTGTCTAAACCCCACACAGATGGGACATATTACTTTCCTTCCTCAGCATCTCACCAAGATGAAGAGTGACTGAAAATGAAGCCCATTATATAATTGCTTGTCCTACAAGTTTAATGGAAATAAAAGATTTATAGCCACTTTCAGCTTTCAACAATAGATTTTCTTTCCAAATCGCTATGAAGATACACTAGGCATAGGGGAACGCATTAACTTTCGAAGACATTCTCATCGTTCTGGATCATAAGGGAAATTATTGATTAAACATTGATAATTACAAAGTCAGATTGTTCAATTTTTTAAATACATCTTCATAAAGGCAAATAATTAATTCAGCATTCTGTGTTTCATATATACAATAGTGACAGTGTGGGGGGCCAATCCAATACTACAGGGTTCTGATGCGTGTTTAAGGACACAATAAGGCAGGGATGTGGGGAAATATGTGAGAGTTTATTTCAAGTCAGTGTGTGAGTGCTCAAACAAAACAAAACCAGGACAAAAACCTAACTTGTCCTGAGCCTAACTAAACACATATACAAGTCCCTCTCTATATCTAAACAAAAACACAAGCAGCAAACAAGCGAAGTCCATGATTCATAATTCATAAACAAAGTCCCGTTAACCAAAAACAAATCTGTCTTCTACATACACACACACTTGTCTCCTACACACCCTCCTCCCTGGCTGGCCTCCTGCCTACCCAACCACAGGAAGCGCACTGCAGGGAGACAGTCAATGTGGGAATAGCTAGTCAGCTATATATATATATATATATATATATATATATATATATATATACATACATACATACATACATACATACATACATTCTGTATTATGATAACCTTTAGCCTGGGCATGACTGAATCTGTATGCACTCAATCAAAGAGAAGTGAGACAGAGGAGGTGTCCACAACATGCAGACAGAGGCCTTTGAACTATTTCTATTGTTCTCACTGGACATCTTCCAGTCACTGATTGTATTGCTTAAGATATAGGCATGTCTCCCTTCTTACTTAATAGATTGTTACTCCTGGAACACAACAGAGAGAGGAGTATTAGAAAAGAAGTGTGGAGATTGTGCGAGTCATTAATCTCTGCACTGTCTTAGAAGGAGGTTTCATGCCAGCCCTGTCGTTTCTTGTAGTTTCTTGCCCAGTAGGTGTCATTTTGGATGTTCGAACATTGTGCAAAGTCAGACACCACTAAATAACAGCATATTTCACTAAATGACAGAGTGGCATATCCCTAACCTCGTGTGCGCAGTGTGTTTTTCATTGTAATGTAACATTGAAATCTTTGTATTGCTGCTATTTGTGATGGATGCGTGGAAGGTATGGAAAATACAGTCATACTCATAAAGAAAGAAAAGAAAAAATAATAATATGAACAAAATGAAAAAAGAATATTGGAAGTGGAAGAATTATGTTGGAAGAAAAAAATTATATGCATAAAATAATTATTCTCTAAAAAAATTGTTTTATATGAGAACAACAAATGGTGATGTTTTTGTTTTCTTATTGTATTTCTTTTTTACTTTCCACGTTGTGTGCACATCCATTGTAAATGGCATGCTGTTAGCCTGAATCACAAACATCACTTATCAAGGCTTTGCAGAAGCAGCACGTCAGATTGATGTACTGTACCAAGAAGCATAATGAAAAAGATTGGCGGAAAAAAAAGGCAAACTCCCTGGGAAAGTGCCAAGCGTACAAAACACAGAGCCGTGTTGTGTTTGTTGAGGTCGTTCGGTGTTGGGGGCTGGAGGCGAAGCTCTCAGTGCCCTTATTTTATTAAGGATTTATTTTTTGGTGTTTTCTTTTGTAAGGAATCACGACCTTTATTTCTGTCTTGACACCTAATCACTGTGATTGCACAGTTTGAAGAAATGTCAAGTACAATCAAACTAATCACACCTTGATTAAGGAGCAAGGTTCTACTGTTTTGACAGTCCTTCCTATAGTGTGTTGAGCGCTGTAGCACATCTAAATATACTGTCGTGTACTGAGGCGTCCCAGAGAAGTGTTTCCAAACAAGTGTGTCAATGCATTTTTGAAAAGCCAAACAAATAAAAGTGTATATTTGCTATTTTATTTTAAATATATATAAAATTATTATAGTATATTTAAAAATTACATTTGATAAATTAAGAATGTGTACCTTAATGCATTACATCAATAACATACATGCCTTATTTTAATATATTTGATCTTTTGTCGTAATCCTCAATTCATACTGCTATAGCATGTGACATTATTTTGCTTAATTATAACAAATATACAAACTAATGCTCTCCAAACAGTCTATACATACAAAAGCGTTAGACCAGTCCTACCTTCAGCTGTGTTCCTAATTATAGCTTTGCTTGGGCAAACTTTCTGCAAAGGACACTTTCCTTTGACACTTTTAACGTGCCAGATAACAACTCTGATAGAGATCCACATTCCCACCAGAATTCACAAGTTTGTACCTTAGAACAAACTCAGGTTTCTCACTGAAAGTCATTTTTTTATGTTTTTGATATGGTGGGCAGAAGGGGCTGGAGACATCAATTTTATGTTCAGTTGGTGTGACTTAGGCTTTTACATGTTTGTCCTGGAGGCCAGATCCACATATGTTAAGTTTTTTTTTTTGTTCTTTTAAAAAAAAAAATGTTCATTTCAAAAAGCTTTTCAGTTTCTGACAGCAGGAGACCTATTTGGGGAGCTACAGACAAGTCAATGTACCTATAATTGTGCAGAATAAAATTAATCTTTTAATGAAATATTCAAAGGTATTGGGTTGCAATATTATACCAGAGCAAACCACTTAAATTCTATTCACTTTATATACAAAAGAGCTGGACCCTACTGATAGCAAAGCATGGCTCCATTCAGAGACGGAATGACATTAGCTTTTGGGTATTTTGATTGTTCCAGGGACTTCAAATCAACCATTGAAAAAAGTGGGTACTTTAAAAACTTAAAGCTGAATTGTACATAGCATTTTATTTAAACCTAACCTGCAGAACAATAAAATGCGTTAAAATAAAGTTTTACTTTGGATTTTACTGCTGGAGCTTCACAACTTGTACTGCTGTAGTGTTGTACACCACATTCACTTCTAGTGGTAGTATAAACAGTGTATTTCTAGCTTATTGCAGGTATATTACCATGATTGCAGTTAATTAACAGTTCATGTACAAATAAGTATTTCAGCCACTGTATACAGTACGGGAGCACGTCTTTTCATCACACACTGTTCATCACCAGTGACTGTTCATCACCATTGTGCATATTCATCAGCAATATGCATATTCAGTTACAAATTACACGCAGTCTGTCTCTTTTGATTTAGATCGAATATTCCTTAATGTCCTACGATTCCAAAACAGACTTTTAGACCAGCAGTTGTAGTCTGTTTTTCAAAATACATAATCAATTCAATAAATAAATACGGAGGGTAAGTTGTGCAATCATAAATACATAAATAGATAACGAAAAACATATGCCTACGTGAATGAATAAATAAAAATTGAAATAAATACATAGATAATATATATATATATATATATATATATATATATATATATATATATATATATATATATATATATATTGATTTATTTCATTTTTTATTCATCTATGTATTTATTTATTTAGTTGTTGTATATATGGGAACAATGAAATAAACTACATAGATGAATACGATGTTGGATATAAGTGAAATACAGCATTTAACAATACTGAAACCACACCACACAGGTCCCCTTCTGTTAAAGTAAGAATATTGAAGTGTTATTCAAAATGATGCCCAAAAGAGCAGTTTATTCACACAATTGAATACAATGAATAAATAGGCCAGATAAAAGTAGCAGACAATAACATTAAAAACACTAGAACGTACAGTTTTCTCCAACAATATACATGAATTTAGACTTCAGTATGAAACATAGATCCTTAAAATATAATATTAGCTTTACTGGATCAACAGAGTTATCATCAAATAATTAAAGAAAAAAATATATCTAACTGAAAAAAGCAAAGCTGAAGACATTTTACATTTGTTTGAATAAATAGTGACATTATTCCCATTAGCTGCATGGCATGCTGTGTCTTCCTTAGAGCATATTAACAGTATTTAAGTATTACAACAGACATATTATAGGTTACATGAATAGTGGTTAATACCTACAGTAATAATACTTATATATGGTGTTATAACAGTATCTGTCAATATTATAGATTGTTTATTACCTGCTGCAGATGTAACCTTATTATACAGTGTTACTGTGAATGACTGAATTGTTACTGAGAAAGTCTTTGTAAATGTTTACTCAGAAATCAATATGCCATACTTTGTAAGTAAGTCCTGATAGTAATCAAACATTTTCTATACATAAAGTCCTTGGTATGTTTATCTGGCAAACTTGTAGTTTATTTAAGCCTGCAGCAAATAAGTATGAATCCTATCATGCAGTAAGACACAATAAAGCTGCACAAATGCCACTCACTTTTTCATCTATTTCATGATGTTTATCACCAACTCTGAATTTTTATTTGGGTCCATGGATCCCTCAATTGCTTTTAGATCTCATTTAAGATTTATTATTAAGCCCTTTGCTGCAATTTTCCAGTTAAACTCTGTCTATCAGAGTCAGATTTCTATCAAGTTATAGTATACAGGGTGTCTGTAGCAGACAGATTCAATAACAATTTATTGGGCTTTTCATAGGAGCAGTGTCATGTCACAACTAGGGTTGAAAAGCTATGATTTAGAGTACACACATATATGTATGCAATTTTTCCTTCTGGAAAATTATTCCCATCTTAAACGTATCATAACGCAGTAGAAAAATTTATGGTTTAAAAATGTATCATGGTAATGTAGTAGCGATCAGCTGCCCTTTTCTTTGTAATAAACAACTTTCTGTATCTAAGCTGGTGTACATTAATGCACCAAACTAGATTCAAACTCAATCATTCAACAGTGGTTCTAGGCAGTTGTAAAGCACTGGTTTGTCAAATTTACGATTTGCATTCACAACTTTTCTTTACAGACTTGATGGCACTGGGGGTAGTAGAGCTATCAGTTTAATTTTTATTACACAAAGTGCAAACTATTTCAAGGCATTTGGGGCACTGTAAAAAGTAGCATTATATATTTTTTATTTATTTTTGAAAGCTTATTTAATTTAATAAAACATGCAACAAAATCAGTCAATCCATGAATGTTAGTTTGAGCGAATAATAAATATTCTAAAAAGCATTACACTTCCATTTTCTCTATACACAATAGAGACAAAGAAAAAGACTATGCTTTTTGAAGAGACATGATAGCAAATGTTTTGAAAGAGAATTTTGAGGAGAACTATTTTATTAAGGGACTCTTCGATGTTCATTGTCAGCTACTGGAGTCTTTTTTGGATACCCTGAAGCTTTATCTATTGTATAACAGGGAACTGGGAAATGATTTCCTATTCTTTCCGACCTTATATCTCACAGTCCTGAGCACTGCCTGATATAAGGCAGATGAATATGATATCCTTCAAAATCCTTTGTCATCCAGAATCAAGAGCAGTGAAGTAGTTAAGGGCATTAAAGAAAGCAGGCCGCTTGGTCCCTCAGGAATTTGTTCTATGTAAATCTGTCCGAAGGGGAAATACTGAGCACTAATTCATGCTACACTGCTTCCCCGGCCCCTTCTTTGGAATTACTCCTCATCTTATCTGTGGAACATCTTTGGGAATTCATATCTGTTTTTTGGGGAGTTTTTTCTGTGGGATAATGTCAGGAGAAGGGTTTTGTGTGTTTTTTAAAGCAATTGAAGGCTTCCTCTAGCAAAGTGTTTCACAATGGCCTAATCCAAAGCTACACCTGCCTTTTTTAGCTCAGCTGAAATGCAGACTTAACCCTAACAGAAGTCTTTACTGCCAATTTAAATATAACCCTAGTTTGACTCCTAAGCTGAATTTAAGTGCACTATTTAAATACATGAGCCAAAATCTTTCCTCTACCTTGACCTACATCCCCAATTCAACCAGTATAACCTGACTAGAGTTATTTGTAATCTAGTCCAAAAACGACCCCTCTAAAGGGAGTTAGCACACTACCAGCAGTCCACAACCCACACCCTGTTCTAACCATTTGAAATCTGACAGATTGAATCTCTGTACTGAACTTGAGACTCTGGGCTGTTTATTTCCTCAAATCTTTCTCTCTCTTTCTCTCCGACTCCCACTGTATTTTATCAGGCTTCCTGCAAGGTAAACACCAACCATCTTTGCAAGGCTCAACAAATAATTCAAACCTCTAAATGTTTGTGTCATGCACATTTTCTTCATTGACAATAATGACAAAGATAAATGCAAAAAGGATTACTTTGAACTTCCCTGATATCATAAAAGACAATCATGCTAAATACATAACAACAGACACAATCACAGGGGAATGCTGATGAAAAGCTATTATTCATGATGTAAGAGTGGATTTTGCTATCCTTTGTTATCCTCTGAGCTATTGATTACATCTTGGCATTGATTTGAGCAAACTAAAAACAAATGGTTATTGTACCTAATTATATTTATTCTAAAAACAGCTTGGGTTTGAATAGAATCATCGTAATGAAGATTAATAAAGGTCTGCAATTGTCTGTAGGTACAAAAAGAAACCATGTAGAAGATAATTGAAGTCTGGAGTCAGAAGTAAGTACCAATATTAATCATTCAGCTAATTATTCTACCGAAATAAATCTAATTTTAAAATACCCCAAACTGATAAATAGATAGGAAGAAAACTGGGCATTAGTCCGCATCTGACAGTCTATGTATTGAATATGAAGAAAGACATTTTTGAAATGGCTTCACTTTCACCTTCAACGTCTTTTGTTTTCATTGATTTCACTGGCACTTCTTTAAAGTTTTTGCTAAGCTGTAGTACTTCTATTAATAAAACATAAATATAACTACGAGGATGAATGCATTTTTTTCTCATAATGTAATCATAACTTAAAATATGAAATCATCATTAAAACACAATACGAGCTTCTCATGTGGTACATTTGCATTTTTGCTACATTATTTTGGACACCGCAGGACAAATGCATTTAAAATTCAACAATAAATATTTTAAGGCATCAGTACTAGGCAATATTTCTAGAGGGCTATGTTGATACTGTATATAAATGATCTTCATGAGGTAGTTAATATTCTGGTCTCACTATTTTTTTTCCCCTCAGTGTTACTTTTTGGGAACTTTTTAATGCTCCTTATTAGTCAGTGTGGTTTCCAAACCATGAATATATTTCACAGTATCCTTCATATACATAATTGTGTTTTTCACTTGGTTCCTTACCTACAAACATATGACACTTTGCGAGATTAAAACAAGTGTATTTTTACAAAGTATTTCCAGTTGGTTTCCTTTTCTTTTCCTTTGCAAAAAGCTACTCCTTAATCTGAATTTTAATACATTTCTGATAGAAAATTAAAAATTGCAGTCTGACTAATTGTTGATTCCTAAATGCAGCACACAGCTAAGTGATACTGTGTATTTGCTGTCTATCTGTAGGTTTTCATTAAAGCAAGGCTGGCATACCCTGGTCTAGGAGAGCCACCATGCCTTCTGGTTTTTGTTTTATCCAAGTCATTTACTACTTAATTGATTCGATTATAGGGCTTATTAATTCAACATTACCACGTGGTCAAGGTATTCAGTGATTAATGATTTGGAAAAGACCTATAAAACTTTGGCCACCACTATATTAGATTGTTTTACAATCTGTACCAACCCATACTGGCCAATCTAGAGGACTTGTTGCAGTGTGGGTTATTTGTTTGTTTGTTTATAGTAGGGAAAAAAAAGGGTGAATAGTGGTTACACTTGAAACAAATCCAAAATGTTCAACAGAACATGTGCATATGCCAGTTTATATCCCAGCATGCAATAGGAAAATACAATTTCCATCTTCTGAACCAATCTGTACAAAACAATTCCCCTGGGAGAAGTTGGAAGGGAAAATAAACAGTTAGTTTTCATTTCATGATTTTATTTCATGTTTATTTTATTTAAGAGATTTAGAATGGATGCAGTTTCTTCACGAAAACATAAGAGAAAGCTGTTCATCGTAATCAGGCTCAATTGTTTTTGTTCCCTAGCTTGAATGAGCATTTAAGTGATGTTGCACACAAAAAAAGGCATCTGTTTAAGGCACTACCAAGGTAATTGTGTCTGTCTGAAACAAAGTCATTTGGGCTTTCACTACGGTTAGTTATTTGTATAAAATGTGCAGAATCGCCTCACATTTGTACATTGTATTATAAAGGTACAAAAGTACAAACTATTTGCCATCAGTATAGTGTAGATACATGGATGATGGTTGAATACAGCTTGGCAAGCAGACTGACAAGACATAAACACACAAAACACAGAGCCTTCCTTCGAGGTGCGAATCACAACAGGCAAACAAATATTGAAACAACAATGTATTGGATAATGGTACTGTAATCAGGATACTTAAATGTTAACATAAACCATTTGAAAAACAAATTGCTGTGTTAAAAATGCTCAGTTGATAGCACATGGGGGTATGTCCTTCAGTGTAAACACGGATTATTCAGAAATGGCTAAAGAATCAGCATATCAGTGTTTTAATGAAGGACTGATAATTTGGTAGAAATGTTTCTTAATGTGCATTAGCTTAATCAGATATAATATATTTTTACTTGGTGATTAAAATGTATACATGTAGGTCTTCCTACTAAAAGAAGTGGTGCCAGGAGATGTTACTGTATCTTACCCTGACAACCACAGAGATGTGTATATTTAGGAAGGCCACAAACAGACACATATGTTGGTTTATTAACATAATGAACACAGGTGTACAAACTGCGCCTTATTGGGAACTGACCCTGATGATGAAAGTTCACATGTCTTTGTTATGAACAACTGAATTGGAAATAGTAATAAAAAGGTTTGGGGAATCTTTCTTCATTTAATCACTGTAAATCAAACCAGTGTGGTAACACAAGGAAAAGACCATAGGAGCACCAACAAAGGTAGCAGAAAGAGGCTGGCAATTAAATTTTATTCAATACACACCATTTAAAAAAGTTCCATGACATTTAAAGCCTGTAAAAATGCATTGTTCATTTATGGTGGGATTGTGGATTTTGAGGTCTGGTTGGGCTAAGAAATGCACACCGGGCACAGAGCTTTTAAAACACTGTAATGTGCACATAAAATACCCATTCATCTCAGAGGTGACTCATTACCCCACTATTGATTATCTTTCACTGAAACCATTCCTGGCCCTGTTAAACTGTCTAAGATCAGAAGATACCAGAGAAAATGAAAATAAAACTGATCTGCTTACACAGGCGACAAGCATCTACAGAAACAATAAAATAATCATGGACCGGGGATATCAAAACTACAAAGCCCTGACCTGATTAATTCAGATGCAAAATCATTCTTCACAAATGGATGGTGACAGAGGTGTATTTCAAATAGCTTTATCATTCCTAAGTTCCTAAGAAGTATTTCTTGTACATATGAATTTGGACCATCATAGAAAATAATTGCATGCTGTCAAAACATGATTATAATAATTTTGTTGTGGTTAAGCTCACATATTCTATAATAGATGTTTGACAAAACAGGAATAATACATTACATAATTCATTCAAACCAAGGTAGGTGGAATTGTTTGAGTGAACCAGAAATGTCCACTCTTCTAAGGATGTGGAAAAATCTGGTGTCAAAGGGAAAAGAACAAAGACAAAACAAATCTGTGTTGTATTACACTAACAGTTTTTATATAAATCAATATTTTTAAATATGCATCACTAGAAGTCTGCGACTACAAATACTCATGCTAATCTTTCCAGGTATTGTTTTTTTTTGTTGTTATTATTATTATCTGAAGTGTGATTATCCTACCAGTACTGAGACTATACCAAGTTTGTCCCCACCTCTGAAATACCAACTATACCAATCCGTGTGCTGGACTTAGTCTCACACAACAATCCCACTGCATTGTTGAGTCATCCCAGTGTTATCTTCACAAGTCAATATCACAGGCTTTGTGACTGTAAGTGATTGCTCTTTTTCCCAAAGAGATGCTTGTCACGCAGTATGAGTATTTGACTATTGATTAGGTGATAACATGCTAGGCAATTTGGAGACATCAAATTAGATTTTGTAACTTGGAGATTTAGGGTGTTCTTCTGACAGGTCACTCAGCTGTAACCAGGCAGTCAACAGGGTGTAATCTGTGTTGTCTGAAATTGCTGACATTATGGCTGTTTGTAATTACCATTATCCTCAGAATTATTTACATGAGAGACTGACATGATTTGGTGTAAATGTGCAGTACGCTGAGAGTGGATACAGTGCAAGTGTGGGGGAAGCTATTGCAAAAAATATGTATTTAAACATTTCTGATACTGTTATTGCACAACAGCTATACAGCTCATCCAAAATCTCATGAATAGAATATTATAATGTGTGATCATTTTCAAATATGTATTTTTGCCCCAAAACAATACAGAATTGTCTCTTACTCATTCCGTTATGTAGGCTGAATCAAAAGGACACTGCACAGAAAGTATTACTCACACAGAATGGTTTTAAATGAAATTCATTAAGGTGAAGAATCCTTTTATGTTCTTTGCAGAAGACTGAAATTAAAATGATAATGGGTTACATGAAAAATACAAAGACATAATATGATTTTTTTTATTCCACTTTTAAAACAACGAATTACACACTTCCCTATTTCTGAACTATTCACGGACAAGGTGTACGGACACGGACAGTAATGCAAAAGCCCATAATACAAAACATGAAATCAATATTTTATGCTAAAGTTAGTGTTTCAGACCTTTCAAAAAACATTTTACATAATGCTTTTATATTTCTGCCCAGCATGCTGTCTAGTGTCACACTGCATTTATTTCATACACTGAGCTGCACTTTACAGTTTCTTTACAAGACCCCCTGCATCAGGTCCCATCCCAAGAGGGGGACTACCCTAACTGACATGGGGCTAGATTAAATAAAAAAAATGTTTGCTTGCCATTAAAGTGAGAAAAGCTGAGAGAACGTTGTAGCCCTGAATATTGTTGATTCACGTCTAGCTGTATTAAATCAGAACGTTAAGGGTCTGAAAACAGCGAGGAGATGTGGTGGGGTGGGTGTGCCTTCCGAAATGGGCTGACAGTTAGGTTATTCAAGTTAAGAGTGCTCTGTTTTTTGTATTGGGTTTCAAGTAGTTAGAAGTTCTACTTTAGCTTCTGATTTAGTTAGTAAACACCCTGCTAAATGGACTTAACCAACTGTACATCTGTATTGCTGTGGATTGGTTTAGTTCAAATGATTATGAAAATAAGTAGTGGAAACTGATTTCCATCATTACACCTGCCTGACCAGTGGAGGTTTGTCTCACAATGACAAGTGAATTCAATTTCCTGTGCACAGAAGACCTGCTTATGTGTTGAGTGTAAGATCTAAACAGCTATCATTCACCTATCAGATCAACCAAGTTTAGTGGTGGTTTGAATGATGCAGGCTGACCTCAGGAAGCAAGCTCAGATGAAAGTGAGAGCTTAAACCCACTGTCCTAGAAATACACTTGTAAACTCGGCAAGCATTAAGGTCTTTTTTTATTTTTTCCTTCTGCATCTGCAACTCATAAACACTACGCCTTGAAGTCTTTGCCCTTGTCTTGTCATCAGTCCGTTGCAGGTTCAGAACCCATTAAAAAATTAATCAATGAATGAAGTGAGGAGTTATTTTTGGGTTAATCGAAATAACAGGGGGTACAGAAGAGGATGATTCGAGACATGACCTGAAATGAAGAACCACGGGCTCGAGAGAAACAGGAGCACAAATAGGGTGAAGGTTGTGGCATCGTGCATTAATGAGAACATGATTTCATCTGGAATTGAGACAGAAGAGAAGGTTTCAAAATTAGAAGTAACTTGGGCACATCGTTGGGAATGAAATGATAGGGAATGTCTATAGACCCTTGAGGCAGAATGGTAAAATATGAAGAAATTATTCTGAAGAGTGAGGCAGGCAATAAGGACATGTAGGTCATAATAATAGCAAGTTACATTTACTCAGGACTAAATTGGGAATAGTGCCGAGCTACATTAAAAAGGCCCTCGTTTTGAAATGGACTCCGGACTTTATCCTTAACCAAGACTTTCAGGCTAACAAAAAGAGTGCAGTCACAAAACATAGCTGACAGCAACAGAGAGAAAAGTATTGCACTCAGAAGTAAAGGAATATAATATATGCAGTTAATGTGTCAAATGTTTTTAAATGCATGCAGGTTTCAATGTAAAATGTAATTCATGATTTGCAGGAACAAAATCCTAGTCTTGCATTGTTTCAGACTGTGGTTTGAAAACATTATAAGATGTTTTGGAGCTCCGAAAATCCATCCAGCATATTGTATTTTTGCAGAAAATCATGGCTTTGGAAATAACTACTACAACAGGATCACATTAATTCAACAACATGTGCATTGGTAGCTGTAGCAACACATTCCAAAAAGGAAAGGAAAAAGGGGCTAATAAGGGGAACTGTGTAGTGAATACATTTAGATCTGCCGCTTTAAAAGGTTCTGCTACAAACAGAATCGCTATAAAAGACCAGTTGCTTAATGACACTAAAGCAAATACCCTTGAAAACTGCAGATTAAGCATACCCTGAAGAGATTTTATTTTTTTTAAGTATGCTTGTTGAAGCATAAGAAGCAAAAGTGCCTAATTTACACATTTTATTTGTACATCTGTAAGTATGCCACACTGGAAGGAAAATAAACACTTTTGGATGATTAAAAAGAGAAGCGGATGCCACCTGCAAGCAGAAGGTTGCACAATTCCAAATAGAAATTAAAAAGTGCCGCTAGCATGTTTGAAATGGATATCACTACAGGGGCTGTTGGAAATACAGCATGCTGCTCACATTCCTGTAGGAGGAAGGAGACTGAAATAACGAAGGGTATCTTGTCTGGACCATCAGACATGGGCTGAGTGAATTTGTGTCCGTTGGTCTTTTAGAATGAAAGCTGGTAAAAAAAAAAAGGACATTAACAACAAAAATCATTAATACTGCATATATGTTCCAAATTATTTTAGATTATAGGAAAATAGTGCAAGACCAGTTAAGGAAGTAAACGCTGATTAATTTCAATGATCAGAACAAATAGATGCACTTCAAATATGAAGAGATTACATTCCAATCTGGTTCATTATATGGGCTGGTGCTTTTGAGTGAAATATGAAATCGACCGCTCCATAATATGAGGCTTTTGCTAAAAGCCATTTCCAAACCTCAGAAAGAAGCATTTAAAATACAGTGATAACTAGCAAGCATGACTTCAGTTGTGTTGAGTGCCACATGAGGCCTTAGTACGCAATTCAAGTGTTGCTGACATAGGTTACACCTAACAAACCTCTCAGACTTTTACAGGGCAGTCAGAGGTGCAGACAAAAGAGAAGGCTGTGGTATTATAGTTACATGTGGATAATCTCAAAGGAGCTTTTTAAAAATTAATGAGCAATTAAGCTGTGTGATCAAAGATTACCACTGTGGTTTCACAAACTTCAGGCATCAATTATTTATCTTCCCCTCACCCAAAACATGGCATGACATGAGGAAATGGCAGCATGTTAATATGTACTTTTGAGTGAAGAGAATGTACACTCTCTGTCTGTACATCTGTCTCTCTTTTCTATTTACCTATGAAAGTTTAGAATATATTCAAGGCAAATACAGTGTGCAAGTGATCAGCTCAATCTGAGCTAAAGGTGGTTCACCCGAGACAAAACAAGCAGCAGTAAATAACAATGAGAAAAGACATTTGAAATGAGATTAATGAAACAGTGATTTATAGAGCAAAGTGCCAGAGAAGAATTAATTTAAAGGATGCCCATGGCCTACTGCTGAAAACATGAAGTATCATAAGAGAAAACCATAAGAAAACTGACAAATCCCAAGCCATAATTCAGCACAGATTTGGTGAAATGCATTTAATTAATTTGATATATTAAAGAAGCACACACAGGAGTCGTTACTCTTGTCTGAAATAAAAACTGTAATGAGAGCTAAATACACTGATGTAATGGACTTTACTACCATTAACTCAACCTTTTCTAAAACCAACTCTAAACACTTAACCAACAATGGCCTCACACCCAATGCCAACCCCAGCCCTCACAGAAGGCTGCATATCGATGATACATACCCATACTTAAAAAAACACTTTAAATACAACCATATTGCTCTTGGGATTCTATCTTTACGAAGCTCTAACCCTAACCGACCCTCCTAGGGGACACTTAACTGTACATTTCTATGCCCAGATCTTGCTGTGTTTTCTGCATTCGCATCACCTTAAGCTCAACCTCTCAAAATCTGATCTCCTCTTTCTTCCTTCCTCCTCCTCACCTTCTACTGACCTCAATTCCCTTGGAATCTACCACACTCTCCCCCTCTTCTTCCACTAAGAATCTAGGAGTCACTTCTCCACTCTCTTCACTGGCTCCCCATATTGTCTCGCATCCAGTTCAAGGCTTGGACTCTTACCTACCATTGTCTCTGTTGTACTGTTCAGACCCTCATCTCTCCTTACACTCCCTCCAGACCTCCCTGGTCCTTTTGTGCCAGAAGACTAACTTTGCCCCCTCTCCACTCCACATCAACCCTTGCCTCTAAGTGGTGAAATTATCTTCCCACTGAGGTCAGGACAGCAGAGTCCCTGACCACCGTCTGGCAATTACTCAAGACACATCCGTTCAGACTGTACTTGTAATATAGCAGCTTTTTCTGTGGCGCTGTTCAGCACTCTATATAACTAGACCTAATTATATAGCCATTTTGTAGAATTTGATACACATTTTGCACTGTATATAACTGTGCTTTCTTATGCTCCTGCTTACTTATACATTGTAAGAACTGCTGTTATCTTTTCAAGCACTCCCCAAGGTGGAGGGGTTTCTGTGCACTTCCGTAGGAACCCGATCGAAATGTCACTCTATCAAAGCTGCCATTGGCCCATGCGCATGTCACTCAACAGGTCTCTTCCCAGTTCCTGTTCTATAGGGAGCTCTATAGGGAGTCTGTGCAGATTTGTTCTCTTTTGCCATTTCACTGGACCCGAGAACGTGAGCTCTCTGTGTCTTGTCTGTGCACTAGAACTTATTATTATTATTACCACTGTTTCGGTTTGCTGGCTTCACGGCTGTGTTTTTCGCCACCATTATTAGCGTGTGTCTCTATTTATTGCATTAGTTATAATTGATAGCTAATCCGATTCTGTTACGTCCGCGCATCGGGGCTCCAGCTACGCTTTCGGTTTCAGTTTTGTTTTAAATAGAGCACTTTTGAAAATAATAGTTGTGTCTATACAGTGCCTTATATATTCCGACTGCTTGCTGTGTTGTTTTTTTGTCCACAGGGCTTTTTCCTCCACAGCAGGAGCGCTAGCTAGCAGTAAAATCAAGGCTTTGGTTTGTTCTCACTCGAGGTAGCAGGTTAAGAGCAACACGAACTTGATTCTAGGCTGAATCTCTCCGAATTGGGCTTCCGGGTCAATTGAGAGAAGAGCTGCCTGATGCCCACACAGCAGGCACAGTTCCTCGGACTGTGCCTTGATTCCATTGCCATGCTCGCTGGCGACATAGAGAGTTGCCTCCATACGCACGTGTCTCTTCCTCTACCAACTGAGAGCTCATGTCAGGATGTCCTTTTGCCAGAGGTTGCTGGGCCTCCTAGCGGCTGCATCACAGACCCTGCCCCTTGGCCTCCTCCAATTTAGGTCGCTGCAGTGGTGGTTCAAGTCTCTCAAGATGCATCCTCGCCGCAATCAAGCATGCTGAGTCACTCCGGCGTGCTGGAAAGTGCTCCATTGGTGGCAGAGCCCTCACAATTGAACCTTCGATGTGCCCCTGGGCCCAGTCTGCCACCGAGCAGTCATGATGACAGACGCCTTCAAACAAGGTTGGAGAGCAGTCTGCGATGGAGTCCGAGGCAGGTGGACGGAGCCAGCACGGGCCCTCCATATCAATGTCCTGGAGTTACAAGCAGTACTCCTCGGACTGTCTTATTTCCTGCCAGTCCTACGGGATAGACATGTGCTGGTTCGGATGGACAATACAGCGGTGGCTGCCTATATCAACAGGCAAGGAGATCTCTGGTCGCGCAGACTGTACTGTCTAGCACGCCTTCTGGCGTGGCCACAGCTTGGCTCCATCAAAGCAGTTCAGCTCTCCGGCCTATCCAACACGGTGGCGGACCTCATCTCTCAGAAAGGCCCCCCGGTTTCAGAATGGCTCCTCCACCCGTTAGTGATACAGCAATTGTGGAGCTGGTTCGGCAGAGCAGAAGTGGATCTCTTTGCCTCAGCAAAGTCCAGTGAGTCCACCCACTGCCCACTATGGTTCTCTGTTTGAACCCTTGGGATCGACGTGCTAGCCCATGCATAGCCGCTGTTCCCACCATCCCCTCTTCTCCTGTTGGTCCTGGAGAAGGTCAGGAGAGAACGAGTGATTCTCAGATTCTGGTTTGCAGACCTGATCATCCTCCTCCAGTGAGAGCCGGCTTGTTGTTCCAGGTGCAGGGCACGCTTTGTCAACCCATTCCTCCAGCTCTGGGCCTGGCCCCTGAGTGGGAGCATTTGATTGCCTGGGGTCTGTCAGACGTGGTAGTAGCCACTATTCAGTCATCAAGAGCTCCTTCTACGAGGTTGCAGTATTCCTACTGCTAGTAGACATTTAGCACCTCGTGTCAAGACCCAATGAATTGCCACATTGGGGTCATATTACAATTTTTACAAGAGCTGTTGGACCATGGTAAGTCCCTGTCCATGCTCAAAATGTATCTGGCAGCCATCTCCGCATGTCATGTCCAGACTGAACACTTGGTGGCCCACTCGACTCAAGGCGTTGCCACATCGTGGGCCCTTTTTCAACCCTTTGGCAGACATTTGTGCGGCTGCAGCTTGGGCTTTGCTGCTTACATTTGTCTGGTTCTACAGGTTGGATGTGATGGGACCGGTCCCTTCCATTGGGAACTCGGTGCTGGCTGCAGTCAAGCTCCATTAGCCCACGGGCTCTGGCTCCTGATTTCCTCTCTCAGTCTGCCTCTGTTAAGAGCAGCCTGATGGAGCTATAGAACCGTGTCTTCCCTTCCACCGGACTATGCCTTCCAGTCTAGCACCCAGGCAAGCTGCTCCTGGACTTGCTGACAGCCTGTCGATATGTTCCAGTGTCTATCATGCGGCCTCCAGGTATGTTGCCTTATGAGGCCACCCTGTATATAGTTTGTTCATTATTGCATTGTGTTGGGGTGGTGCAGTCGTCTGGCTTGTGCCCCGCTATGTGTATATAACGTGTAAACAGCAGGGCTGTGGCTCCGCTCTAGCCTGTGTAGAATGGAGCTCACTGACGCTGTTCCCAGCTGATGGCGCTGAAGTTGTTCGCTGCCTCGCTGTTTATATAGTTCCTTGGTCAGCAGGTCTGTGGTCCGCTCTGGCTGTGTGCCATAGAGCAAGAGACCACTGCTGCTGTCCTCAGCGTTAAGCACATGAGCAGGCTCTCATGTTCTGCTGTGTACATAGTTAATTTGTCAGCACAGTAGAGCTATTGTTGCCCTGCATTAGCTGGCCTAATCAGCAGGTGCCAACTGCTCCTTTGTTCTGCGGGTGGCACATGAGTTGGTTCCTGTACCCCATGGTGTATATAGTTTGTTTAAACGACATTTTAAGTTGTCAGCACAGTGGAGCTCTCGTGCTGCGTGGAGGCAGCATGAATGTTCCTGTTGCCATGCTATATATATATATATTTTTTTCAGCTCGGCTACTGTGTATTATGTTGTGTTTCAGTGGGTCTGTGGCCCTGCTCCTATTGGAACAGGGGTCCACTGCCATGATAATGCGCGGTGCCCGCAACAAATATTGTGCAAGTAGATACGGCCTCACTCCTAGCTGCACTAGAGGAGGGCGTAAGAGTTAACCACTGTAGCCCCACTTTGTATATGCTGATTCTAGACAGTTCCCCGTAAAAGCGTGACTGCGGTCATCGCACCTTGCCCTACGGGGCCCCTGGGATTACTATCTGGAGTTTGTGTTACCGAGGCCCCCTAGCAGTGCACCTTAGGGCAGGCCCCCTTATCAGCTCGATGACTCCTCCCTTGTGACGGTTTTGTTATACAGTAACCCCTCCCCCTTGGGCAGTGTTTCCGACTTGAAAGTTAAAAATAGGTTGCAAATGCAACCCCAGTTATCTGAAAAAGGAAGCACTACCCAAGGGTTGCAAGGTCACGCGGGAGTCCTAGCTCCTGGCAAAAGAGGACGAACCTGCGCAGACGTCATGTTTTATAGAACAGGAAGTGGGAAGGGACCTGTTCTGAGTGACGTGCACAGGGACCAATAGCAGCTTTGATAGAGTGACGTTTTCAATCGGATTCCTACGGAAGTGCACTGAAACCCCAATGCTTCCTTTTTCGGATAAATGGGGTTGCATTCACAACCTATAGTTTTACTGTATTTCTCCTATGCCCCCACCCTTTAGCACAGACCTAGGAACTAGAACTAGGATGGATGGTTTGTATTTTATATTACCTGCACTTCTGAACTTTTGTAATTATTTAATAGTTCTTTGTATTGATTATGCTACTGCACTTTTTTAATGCTAAAATATAATTTTGTTTTGATTTGTAATACTGCACTTTTGTAATGCATGAGTAAATTCTAGGTCACCCTGGATAAGGGCATCTGCCAATAAGTAAATAATAAAAAATAATCATATGCTTGAACTGGTTTATGGACATTGAGGGCCAGGCCAGGCTGGTATATCAACGGACAGAACTAGGCAGGCTTTATAAGGGCTGTTTTTGTAGACAAACCGATTCAGGTCACCCTACTTGCTGGAAAGCAGAAGATATATACAGGTCCATTGTCTTCTCGGTATGGGGGACCCATTAACGGCAGCTGTCTTAGGCATCTGCCTAGCCTGATTACTGTCACAGCTGGCTGAGCTGAACTATGCTGTAATGTTCTGTCTTGGCAAATTTCAGCAACACAACATATTTACAGCCAGCCATTCTAGTAGTTCTTAAAGTACTAGACATTGAAGCCACAGAATGTTTTAATTTTAGGCAATTTCAAATTGATGCCATAATGAAAAGTTGGTCAATAACCAGACCTTAGAAATCACAGCACACATATTTGGCATTGTTTTACAAAACCCTCAGGGAGTTCCAGTTGCTTATAAATTATTTGTTAGCCTTCAATTATTAAATAGACCAAGAGATATCATTTGGGGTTTTATTCTTCAGGTGGAATTTGTTTTTGTTTTTATTTCTAGCACAAATCTAGTGCTGTTACCTTAGCTGATGATTGTACACAGGGGGAAAAAAGACATAGTGATTGTAATTACTCTACTGCAGAAAAATACATAATTTCCATTTTAATTGCCCATTAAGTTCCATTACTACATTAATAATACACAGAGTCTTCATTGGGGATATATGTTAAATTATGTTTTTACACAAGACCTCAAAGCCTTTAAATGATTTCAGATCTGCCCTTATATAATATTCATCTAAATGGATGCTAATGCATGCTAATTAAGTTATGGGACAAGTACAAGTGTTTTTGTTTAGTTGTTTGTTTGTTTGATTGATTGATTTGATTCTATGATTGAAACTCCAAATTAAATTATTTAGTTAAAAAGAAGGAGCAAGGCGCTGTCCTGGTACTTTGGTCTGATCCAGATGTCAACAGAAAAATATTGTCCAGACAAACAAAGTGCAGGATATGAGAGGCACAAGCTTTTCTACATTGAAACTGTAAATGTCATAAAATGTTGAAGGGCATTTTATACATGTCACATTGTCAGCTATGAAAGATTATATCTAACCTCCAGCCATATTGTACACCTGATTGCTCTTTCAGGCAGGAAACGGCCCTGTCATTTCCCTACTGTTGTTCTGCATTCTCATGGCTATTTACAAGATGCTTCACAAAGGCCCATTATAAAAGCAGTTTCTCGGCAGCTTTAGCCCCAGTGTGAAGATGACTGGCATCAAAATCCGACGTGGAAATGTAACATGTAAAATTACAAAACTTCATGTTCTTCAAAACATGCTGGTAATGGAATACAAAACTATAAACACACCAGTACAATTCTGAAGGATATCAGTGCATGACTGAGATATATAAATATATAGATGTTGCACACACATAAGACAGTGGTAATGAAAATTATGCACATCCAGTTCACAAAGACTGACTCTATAAATATTGTAATTGAGGAATTAGTAGAGGATTTAAAATGTCTCTGTCTTTGTTCCTTTCATTTAAGCATAACTAAGGACACATAAACATTTACCTAAATAGTATTACTCTGTGCATTAGATGAGATATTCAGAATACACTAAGTCCATAACGTATCAAAATGTTTTAAGAGAAGGAAAGAGCTGTACAGTTTTGCCATCTGGAAAGAAATAAGTTGAATGTCTCTACATGTCTTTCTGCTTCACAGTTTTAAGTACTCTGTGGTATTCATCTTAATCATAAAATACAAAATGTAATTCTGCTTTTTTGGGTCAGCCAGATGGTACCTATGCTAAGGAGATTAATTAGTCTATTCAGCACATTAATAAAGCAAATATTTTAGCCGAAATGCAATTTGCAAAGGTGTGTGAGTGCCAGAAACAGGTGACCGAAGGAACGTAGTTCTGTGAATTCCCTGGAAGAGTTCAAGACCTAATTAACAAAGTAATGGAAGTAGCAAGGAGTAATTGGATAGAAAAACAAATGATAGCACTTGATATTGGAAGCACTGAAGAAAGTCATTATGTGGGTTGGAAAAGCCAAGATAGACACTAGACAAAAGCTTGATTTTCCTGTCAATGCTGCTTTCAGATCTACGCATGTACTTGGTGCTCAGATTAGGTATTTTCTGCTGCTATTTCTTTCTGGTATTTCAAACTGCTTAATAAGGTTTGTGTTTTTAAAATATATTGTGAAGTCAGCTGACATTATTTTTTTATTATGTGATACATTCACGTAGATTTAAATGTGTTCATTTAAAAAAAATGCTTGTTCACAACTTGAAATATTTTACAAATGGATAGTTTTGAGAGCACTTTATATGTAAAGCACAAATATAAAAACAAACAGATAAATTATATATCTCAGCATGAATGGCAAAGCATACAGGATTATGGGCTTTACATCTTTAATAAAAGAGAAGCATTTTACTGAAGTACGTAGAAAGTAACAACCGCACCGCAACTCAATTGTTAATTCAGATAAATTTAAGAACGGCTGCTGAGGTGGTAACAGGCCTCTCTATAAAACCTGGTTGAATTAAAAAAGATTGTGGTGAATGAAAAACCATAAATTGAAATTAGGAAAGAAATGAAGGTTTACAGGCATCCAAATGAAAGAACAGAAGGGAGAGGCGGGGCAGATAGCTTCCTATCTATTGAGATATCTGAAATACATAGAGATATCTCACAATTACTTCCAGTTTATCTTAAGATATCTGAAATGCATTTAGGGATAGCTTAAAACAATAATACTAATAATTGCTGTATTTTGGTGGAGATTATTACTGCCTGTTCACTTAAATAGAAAGAAATGAAGAACTGAACAGGAAGTGATCATCTCAGGCAACATATAGGAAGTTATTTTGAGATAGCTTGAAATGTATTTCATAAAACTTAACATAGACAGGAAGTTAATTCCAGATATCTCTAAATGTATTAGAGACAACTTCAAATGATTTACATGTATCATAAATGATTTGCAGGAAACTCATTTTAAAGTACATTTCAAGATATTGTGACATTTTTTGCAGATTGCTCTACATTTGAATTTGACTTACCATAGTGACACTTTGGAATATTGGTAACACTATTATGGTGTCATTAATTATTCATTGGTAAATAGTTTAATAAACAGTTAGGAACATTAATAATTATATTTATTAATTTATTAATTTGCTCAAGATACAATTACACTACACCATAATATATATTACGTATTCTGAGCAAAGGATGGAAAAGTACAAGAACTGAGACAATGGATCTGTGCTATATTACCCCCAAGTAAAATAAAACAAAAGTAAAGTGATGCCCTAATGTGAATGTCTGTCTGTCTTGTAGGCGTGTTTTCATTTTTTCAGTGAATTAAACAGGATCTTAAGTATGTGTGGTGTTTTGAACGATGAAGCAGACTGGGTTTGTAAAGGTGATATTTATCTAATGTACACTCACCTAAAGGATTATTAGGAACACCATACTAATACTGTGTTTGACCCCCTTTCGCCTTCAGAACTGCCTTAATTCTACGTGGCATTGATTCAACAAGGTGCTGAAAGCATTCTTTAGAAATGTTGGCCCACATTGATAGGATAGCATCTTGCAGTTGATGGAGATTTGTGGGATGCACATCCAGGGCACGAAGCACCACATCCCAAAGATGCTCTATTGGGTTGGGATCTGGTGACTGTGGGGGCCAGTTTAGTACAGTGAACTCATTGTCATGTTCAAGAAACCAATGTGAAATGATTCGACCTTTGTGACATGGTGCATTATCCTGCTGGAAGTAGCCATCAGAGGATGGGTACATGGTGGTCATAAAGGGATGGACATGGTCAGAAACAATGCTCAGGTAGGCCGTGGCATTTAAACCATGCCCAATTGGCACTAAGGGGCCTAAAGTGTGCCAAGAAAACATCCCCCACACCATTACACCACCACCACCAGCCTGCACAGTGGTAACAAGGCATGATGGATCCATGTTCTCATTCTGTTTACGCCAAATTCTGACTCTACCATCTGAATGTCTCAACAGAAATCGAGACTCATCAGACCAGGCAACATTTTTCCAGTCTTCAACTGTCCAATTTTGGTCAGCTTGTGCAAATTGTAGCCTCTTTTTCCTATTTGTAGTGGATGAGTGGTACTCGGTGGGGTCTTCTGCTGTTGTAGCCCATCCGCCTCAAGGTTGTACGTGTTGTGGCTTCACAAATGCTTTGCTGCATACCTCGGTTGTAACGAGTGATTATTTCAGTCAAAGTTGCTCTTCTATCAGCTTGAATCAGTCGGCCCATTCTCCTCTGACCTCTAGCATCAACAAGGCATTTTCGCCCACAGGACTGCCGCATACTGGATGTTTTTCCCTTTTCACACCATTCTTTGTAAACCCTAGAAATGGTTGTGCATGAAAATCCCAGTAACTGAGCAGATTGTGAAATACTCAGACCGGCCCGTCTGGCACCAACAACCATGCCACGCTCAAAATTGCTTAAATCACCTTTCTTTCCCATTCAGACATTCAGTTTGGAGTTCAGGAGATTGTCTTGACCAGGACCACACCCCTAAATGCATTGAAGCAACTGCCATGTGATTGGTTGGTTAGATAATTGCATTAATGAGAAATTGAACAGGTGTTCCTAATAATCCTTTAGGTGAGTGTATACTGTGTACCTGTATAATGTAATTAGGACAGACACGTTGAGAAATCCACCAGAACCAGGATTTGCTAGGCAATGGGATAACCACATCTGTGTGGACATCGGCCTTCAGTGAGGAGTTGATGTACACGATCAAGTATATAGAATAGATTATATATAAGAGTTGAAACAAACAAGTAGAGAATATCAAAGGTGAACCTGCAGTTCAGCTCTGAGCAAACTCTGAAAGGATATTCATATTTGTGTGCCGATACAGACCTGAGAGGAAAGACGAGAAGAAACGGAGAAAAGGGGGGAAGTAGTCGGCTGAGCTCAGATCAAGAGCCCGTGGTGATGAAAGAGGATCAATGTGCTGTTGTATGAAGGACATGAAAATAACACCAAAAATGGCAGCAAGAAGAAAAAAGATACTGTAATTCAATTGTCAAAAAAACGGCGGCGAGAGACTGAAGAAGTTTCCCGCTTCAAAGTTACACCTCCATTTAGATAATGGCAGGGGAGCTCGATAGGAGAACAATAGGATAGATGAAAGGATACAGGCAGGGGAAGGCTTCTCAGATGTTTTAAAAGCAGACTAATGTGCTTTGTATGGTGGTAGATTGACTATATTTTAGGTAAAAAAATTGTGAAATTTAAAGCCATATTTTATTCAAATTAGGTATTAAGGCTGTACAGCAAATTTCATATTACTGGTATATGTACTAAGATCAAACTGGCAAATTAAAAAAGCATCACAGTGTATCTCAGACACAAAGGACCTACATTTCATCAAGGACAGTTTGCACCCCGTTATACCTTTTATGAACCTACACACTATTATCGGCAGCTTGTGCTAGAAAATATCTCCCAGCAATGCCTGTTTGTTTCTCCACATTAGACGACATGCACTATTAGTAATCATGTGGTGTTTGGAATGGACAGATTGAGTATTAGGGCCATTTATGTAGGGTTGTTTTTTTTTAAAAGCCATTAGCAAATGTCTGAAAAGGCGTAAATCAGCCTTTACATTTAAGAGTTGCCAAATTAGTTGATGGAAAACATAGTTCAGTCATCTTTCTGCTTGTAATTATGTTGTCAAATGTCTTTTACATTGCTCTGTTAAAAGACGGCTTAGCATTCCCATTGGCTTCTCAAAATCCACCGCAGGGCCCCTGACAAACCTTCCTTCTGAGCCGTTTTTCACAGAAGACACATAAGGACACCCGTTATGTTGCATGACGTCCAGACAACAACACAAGAGTCCTTAAGAGCTCTGAACACATAAAGAGTCATTATTTATTTCTAGTTTAATATCCCCCTCCTTGAAATGATGGTCAAACCATGTTAGAGGGTATCTCTAATCCGCATTAATAATTAATCACAAATTCAAGCAGCGTAATGATGAAAATGTGAGCTAACGGTTTGTAAAAGATATTTTATTAAATTAGCTCAGCAAATAACAGAATGCAGAGGTTGTGTGATTTCGTTTGTAAAGTGCCGAGAGATGGTTGAAATTTGTACCAAAAAACAAGCACACCGTTTATAATTTGAATTGATATTTATGCCGACATAATTAACTTATTCAAATTTAATAGCTAGACATCCAGACTTTACTGATTGGTCCGTCAAAGCCCAAATGTCAGTATATGGACATCTCTAGTGGCTGTCCATTTACCATTGTCAGGATATACCTTTAAACTTTACATTACTTTTTGTCAGAGGTAAGATGTACTAAGATGCTTTTATGAGAGAAATCTCAATCTGGCAATACATGTACGTTCTCTTTCAAATTTACCAAAGAGCTGTTTGACTCCTCACAGTGATTCAGTATAAATGACCACGTACATTTATGCATTCTTTTACACTCTTGATATGATGAAGAGCGTGCACTAAAAGAAGGTCCGCAAAGTGAATCTGGCAGCAGCCGTTCACCAAGGACACAGCTAAAGATTTCTCCTGCAGACATCCACACACGCTGCTGCAATCACCAGCCTTAACTCAGGGCAGCTGGAGATGCACCTCAGGCAGTCATTCAAATGACTAATTAAACTGAATGTTTGAATTGTTAAATAATCTATCGGCCAGCAGAGCAGATTTGATTGTCAACGGTCTCAAATATTGATCGTTGGACCAACTCAAAGACTTGAAAAGACAAACAAAATGGGAATTCTTTGTTGGACATTCCCCGAAGAAACAAGTGTGCAGAGAGCATTCAACCATGAAATCTATAGGTCTTTGACTTAAAAATGGAGATCGTTGAATTATGCAACAGTTATTTCATGTAATGCTACTTTTAATTTTTTTAAAGACCTTATTAATCACTTTTGCTGTCTTCTTTATGACGTGGGAGTGTTTGACTGACTTGAAATCAATGCACAATGACATTTACACAAATGCCCCTAAATTGTCTACCAGCGTCTGGTAAGCCACTGCAAAACAAGGATGGTTTTATTTAGTCTTCCTTGAGGGATGTATTTAATTGATTGAATGCCAATTTACCTTTTTACTATTTCATAATCAATGTAAGAGTAGAGCTGAAGAACTGCAGCTGTCATGGACTACATCTGCCAGAGACAGGAAAGAAACAGCATGTAAACAGTTTTTTTGAAGTTGAGAGTAATTCAAATTGTGTCTGAAACAAACAGGAACCGTTCAACTATTCCCTGTTGTAACTTTTTCATGGTAATGCTTTTACTGCTAAAGTTTACAGCGTATATCAGGTCTGCTTCTATACAAGATCTCACACCTATCACAAGACATCATGCATCACTCAACATACAATCTGCAGCTTTATTTAATCAGCTGGCACACCTGTTTTAATTAAATGTGAGGAAGGAGTTTATATGTAATGTAGCATCTTCGACGGGGCTGTAAATTCCAGTTATACACATGACTAGGCTTAGGTAAAATCTAAGTCATTTTGGTTGGCCAGTGGGGATTACATTGAAAATGCCAACAATCAGCAGTGTGCTTCAGTGAGCAGAGGCTGTCTGTAAGGCACAAGACAAGAAAAAGAAGAGAAAAAAATGTCCCCGTCTCCACTTCCCTAGTGAAGCCATTGATTTGCTGAATCTGATTCTGGCTCGATATTAAATCACCTATTGCTGTAGAGTGAATCTGTTCTAGTGCTTGTTACACCCTGTCTTTGTTCATACAAACACTTTCAATAATGGAAAACGTTTTTACACAGGGGATTCGAACTCCATCTGAGTGGGTTTCTTTTTCTTATTAAACCACATTGTGTAGCCTTTTGTTGGTCTGATAGAAAGAGCGTTTTCTTTACAAAGAGACATCACACTGCTTTACTTGGACAACAAATGGATCTTTTTGTGTTATAGAGTAAAGATGCCTCTTCGACCAACAAGGTGAATTGTAACTCACTGTGCTGTAATACCTCATTTACAACCAAGAAATGGTCTAATTCTGCCAGGTGGATTGAAATGTCTTATGACCTCGGATTTTGATGTAAGCAGCATGGTGCTGTGTGAGCTCCTGGCTCATTTTCAGGCTGATGATGGATGAATGCGATGCATTCTCTGGTCTTATTCATATGTTTTATTTTATTCATACAGGTTAAATTTCCACTGAGCTGCATCAACTCTTTCACGGCTTTCACTTAGAATAACTTTGTGAAAAAATACACTGTGATGCACATACATTTAAAGCACTCATAAATCATATTTCAAGTGATCCATAGTTTTCTCCCCTATTCTATGAAAGCTTTGAAGGTCATGGAGGTCGAACTTCGTCTGTTCCTTAAACTTTCATAATACTATATGTACATGTGCAATAGATATGATTGTATATTTCCCTGGAAATAAAAAAAACTACTCACTATGTCTTGTTATAAACAAGCAGCATCTCTGGCCAAAAGGATGAGTGAATAACGTTGCACTGATGTTCCCCTGCAAAGAGAATGGTCTGATATTCCTGTCGAGTTCCTGCAGGACTCTTCTGAGCAAACTTTGGGATCTGTTGGACAGGACCCTCTTGTAAGAGGTGACACTGACCTGTGAAGTTCATTTTGTAAGTGCCAGGGACCCTGGACAACAGTAATTTCAGATTACTTTCTATCCAGAGCTGCAAGAAAGTGGACTTTGAGAAATCGTTTGAATGTGAGCAAAGCTATAGAAACCCATAAATCTTTCTGGCAGATATACCGTTTTTCACTGAGGTGGCGCATAGGGGAGCGAGTGCTAGCCAATGGACCCACAGGTCACTTTTCTCAGGTCAGTAAGTGGAAAAAGATCCATGGGCTCTCTTATAGTATCTTAAAGATGTTTTAACAATTTCACCTACAGAGACATTGTGCAGTGGGCTGGCTTTACTCTCACCCTCGATTAAGTATGATGCAATACTGATTCTCAATAAATAATCTACTGAAATCTGTCAGACTAGTAAACGCTGTTCATGAATCCAAAGAAGGACATTTAGCAAAGGATGATTTAGCAAAATCTTCGACACATGATAAAAAGGAAAAACCAAAGTCAGCTATAAATTGCAAAGAATATTTACAAATGGGGAATAATTGAAAAAAAAAGTATAAACACATAATTCCTATTTGTAAATTTGTAAGTCAGATTTGCCACTAAACATCCTTTATTCTTATTACCTCCTGTTAAAATGTAATACACCATTATAATATTTACTGATATATTTGTAAAAAACAATGTATGTATCATGTTCCCTTTTTTCAGGTTGTAGGGCTTTTTACTTTTGTAAATGTAATTTCATTTACGAAGGTTAACAACAATGATGCTGCAGGGTTTTAAAGTAAGGGTTTTAGCTTATTGAACAATGTATAATTTAGCATTTGTATGAAAATATTACAGAAAAAATGCTCTGTTTCGCTGTTTTTTGTTTTATTTTTGTTTTTACAGAAATGGATCGTTATGGCCTTGGATGCCTCAAAACAGAACATGAAGGACACAGGAAATTAATAAAACACTGCATACATAGAACATACACTTCTATATTATGTGGGAGAAATGTCATGCTCAAAATGACAAATATTTTTTTTTATAAAAAGAAAACACTATTAAATGCCTTACTTTCAGGTTCTTTTTTATTTGTTAGAAATAACATACCAGCTCGGACCAGTGAAAGCCTTGCAAAAGTGACTACTATCTACTGTCTATCTAGTGAGAAGGTCCTGAATCAAGGTGGCACTGACAGTGGTCATGAATTTCACTTCATTGCAAAGCCACTGTGAAGCACCAGATAAGGCACATCCACTTTGCTGCAGTGGTATTCCTGACCCCATCAATACGTTGTGTAGAGCAGACTGGCATTCCAGACACAAATCTGACAGCTCTTTTATGCGGATATACTGATGCAAATAGGCATTATTATTTTGTATCGCCTTCTTCTCCTGGTCATTACCCATTGCATAGAACTGGTCAATACAATGATAAATCAAAGTGTGTGTGTGTGTGTGTGTGTGTGTGTGGTACCCTAATGGATTGAGCCTCCCATTCCAACAGACAGGAGTAGCTTTCAAACAATGCTGAATCAGCAGCACAGTGAAGTGACAGTGACCATCACTTATAATAAAAATAAAATCAATTTTGCATACACTGTGGCTCACCATTAGAAAACACAACATCGTTACCGTTACCTGCCTTCAAAGCCCTCAACTCAACCCATTTCAAAACTATCTTTTGTCCCTGCCTACTACTGGGAACTGGATTAAAAGTGAAAACACTAGAAGTATTTTTGTCTTGTAGCTAAATCTAGTTCTGTTTTACTCTTTGTGTAGGACCAGTTGTCCCCATATATGCAACGAATACAAAATAAATTACAATTAGATAGGCTGGAAAAGGTTAAGCAGTTCCACACGTGGCTGTGTCAAACAGACACAATTACCTCATTAGGACCTGAATCGGAGCCCTCTCTTTCTGTGCATCATCATTACTAAACAGCTCATTCATGCTGAGTAGCAAACCCTGCTGTATTTGACAATGATTAATAGCTGTCTCTAACATTTTAATTAAGAAATCACATCTACTCAGAATCTTTTAAAAGGCAGGGAGTTAAACTGAAGAATAGAAACAAATTAAAGAACAGAAGTATGTAAGTAACTGGATTTTGGGGGGAAAAGATGTCATCTTGCATGTCATTCTGGGAATTAAGCTGGCATATGTTAGATCTTTGGATTTCACTACTATTCTTCTTGAACAGAACCTGTATGCATCTCAGTGGACATTTGCAACATAATTTTTGACATTGAATCAAGGTGGAGTGCATGATGGGCTCCCCAGAGACAATGACTATGGTATGTATGCCAAGTCCTCAGCACAGTACGCCCACTTGCTCACTGGCACTGGAGTTATGGCACTCAAGGACAAGCTTTCTCTAATCAGGGGGAGAACATAATGAATGCAGTCTAAAGCACACAGCGTATCTAAAGCCCTGCTATGTGTGTTGGCTGTTTTAAAATAGAACTCGTGAGTCCAGGAGACCCAGGTTCATATCTCTCTGAAGGCAGAAGCATCTTTAAATACCTTTCTAGAACCTGACAGATAAAATCATTTCTACCATTACTTAAATATGTATATATAATATAGTCAGGAATAAGAGGCCTTCAAACATGGTTAGTTCTGTTGAAATTTTAAAATGTTGCTCAAGAAGTCTAGCCCCATGATGCCTTGGGCAATGCCAAGTGATATCCTGTAATTGTGCAGTTTTACAACAGGTTCAGACAGAAGGCACAAGTAACTTTCCCACACCCATTGTGCAGCAGTGGTTAAGAGCAGATTTTCATCTGATGAGAGCCACATGCTCTCTGTTAGATATAATAAAATGTATTTTTCCCCTCAGGTTCTTAATGGAAAAAGCCACAAAGGCTTTTGAAACTTTGGGCCTGTCACTGGTGCAGTTCACCGAGCCCCGGCAAAAAGAAATTACTAAAGAGTCATAAGTGATGGATTTAACAGGTCTGCTTTTGTAAATAAATGGAAACAGGGAAACTATAGAAAGACACTGTGAGTATCTCATGAATAACAAAATGTGGGAAAAAAGTCAAGGAAGTTGAATAGCGATTAACACGACTGCCAAAAGCCAGATTCATATCTCACTGTCAATTCAGAAAAAGGGTTTCTTCATATTTCCTAAAGAAAGTTCTTGATGCAAATCAGAGTTCCACCAGGGGCAATATTTGTGGAGACAAACTTCTGGAAATCTAGGAAATAGTTTTATTGATGAAGGGGGAAAAAATAGATGACCTGTTCTGACACTGATATGTATTTGATCATTATAAGCACTAATACAGTTCCACAAAATGTGCATGTGTAAGAAGAAGATTTTTAAACCGAAAATCTCTTCCGAGCTTCAGTTATTATAACAGTCTGTAAAGCGATGTTCAATGCCATGTGTGAAGCTGGAAATTGGAATTAAAAGATGAAGAGACTGGGTGCAGGGTGAAATTTGTCATCTATTAAGACAGCGGGGCCCCAGAACCTGTTGAAAACTGACAAGATTTGAGAGACACATTCATCCTGGCTCTGTCAGTCATGGTTTGATACTCCCTGTGGAAAAGACAAGTAAGTGCTGAAAATCAGACTTGGAGAGCTTCCAGCCAAACCTGTTACCACCCCACTCTATGGCGGTCATACTCAATCAGTAGCATCACTCAGATTTCCTGGCAAGGACTGTGGAACCACATAGCATTTATCAGATACTTCTTCTATTCAGTCAAATATAATGAATTTCATTTTTTTTAAACCTCTTTCAGCTTTAAAACTGTATGTATATGTGTGTATTGTTCTTTATCTTTTTCAATATATTCATAGAGCACCACAATGGTTTAATTCATATATATTCATCTTTTTGATTCAAAATGAAGGTGAAAAATATTTTCTGCCCCTCAGTAAAAACACACCATCATCACCAAGGAAACCTCTGCTGTCAATTGAAATCACTTCAGAACATATTAGTACTTGCCGTGAAGGAGAAAATCAATAAATAAATAAATGTTAAGGCATCTCCTTATTTATTTATTTTTTTCCGTGGAGGAGGTACATTGCCAGCAGATTTGAGCCGTGCTCATCAGAATAAGAATTCAGCCAGTGAGAGCAGTTCGGCGACTGTAGAAAGCAAGTGACCTTCACAAAGTAATGTAAACTTTGTGGCCTCCAAACACATCCTTGTCAACAGTGTTCCTGCCACATGATTGCTATTAATAATAATAATGTTGTTGTGGTTGTATTTAACACACCTGCAATTGACAACACAATCAACTAATAATATTCATCTCATAAATCTTGTCAGCACAATTTCACAGCTTTGTAATTCACAGTATTGTGTTAATCTCTGCTGTGCCACTGGGGCTCACTTGTTTGAATATATTGTTGTTGTTTTTCCTTTGCAAAAAATCATATTAGCAAGTATGTTTATTGATAACCTTTACCAAGCTAAGCCCTGCAGAGGCACACAGAAGAGGTTGATATTCTAGGGTGTATGATTTATGCCTAATGATGTTACAATGATGTTACATCTTAACAATTTTCTCCAGTTGCTTCCATTTGTATAAAACGAAGACTTCTCCCTCTCACCTTGGAGGCCTGGTTCACACTCTGGTGTACCTCAAACTGGAAAGGTTATTCAAACTTACTTTTTGATTACTCATATTTATTCATAAAAGCGAGTCCGTCTTAGAAAGAGTCAGAACCCTGTCCATCATTCAGATGCTTTCCGATATCTTCATTATAAAATGGTCAGATATCTATATTCTCACCGTACAATGGGTCAGGTTCCAAGCTTGGTTTAAAAGATATTGTGGATTTCATGGCACATGCATTTTAAATAAGATGCATTACAAACAGCACAGTATCACGCTATATGTTGTTTCTTTAAATTTCACTTCTCAACAGGACAAAGCTATAATTTCTGCATGATTTCATTCACAGAAGCCTCCATTCTGCCTGTGTACTCTATTCCACCAGATGAGTATACACTGCTTATGACTTTTAATTGAGATTATGCTAGTTTCCCTTCACAGCAAACATGTTCTGCAGATCACAACTGGATTTGGATGAGGAAGTCACTTATTTTCAAGTTGGCAAATGTTTAGCTTGATGAGCAAGCCAGATGTAAAGCAGTCACTTGTCCCTTGGAAATCACTTATAGCTGGAAGATACAGCAGTACCTAAATTTCCATCTTGTTCAATAACCACATAGCAATTGATTTTCTTTCACAGCTCCCAGAAGGGAAAAGAAACATGGCTGCAGCCTTCCTCCCTGTGTGAAATAGGACAGCGTTTAAGAAACTTCAACTTGGATTATTGTGAAAAGAGAATAACTCAGTGAATAATTGCAATGTGTTGTGCGAAATTGTGTTTCTATTCAACTTCCTCTTGTTCATAAACCAGTCCATATTCATAGTCCGTAGTCCTTCACATATATAGATTTGAACGTACGTGCCGTGAGGTCTGGAAGAAAATGTTCAGGACTTTGCTTGCTACATTTCTGATGAATAAATACATGTATTTGTAGATTTCAGTTGTGCTGACAACTTGCCCTCAGGAACAGGGATGGATACCACATTATATCTCTTTGCAAATTCCCAAAGGCAAACCAAGAAAGGTGTCATTGGGGAAATGAGATACAGCAAGAAAACGGGTACATTTTAAGATCCATAGGAAGGTGTTGATGCACACATTCTACATCAGAGCAGATAAAAAAATATTAATAACACAGATTTTGCCTTGGTGTTCGTCCCCTGCTGTTAACCCCTAAACAACTCTTTATCAGCTCTTGCCAGGTGTCATTCCATTAGTATTCAAGAAACCATTCTAATTAGTAATTGGGATTCACATTCTGTTTACTGCAGTGTCGCTGTCATCTTGAGAAAGAAGCTTTTTTCTTCCCCGCTTCAGCTCTCTAACTCCAGCAGCGTCTATCTTTCTTGTCACTAATTTCAAAGTGTTTGACAGAAAAGGTTACATTTCCTAAAGCTCTGTGTAAAATTACACAAAATCGGGCTCAGTTCCCAGCCCTCTGCACCTCTCCTCACCTTTCTGTCAAACTTTAAATGATGTTCACTTATTACCACCCATTGGGTATTATACTGTTTGACTAAGTTACATATGAGCCAACAAGCTTCACTATTCATCACACACTGGCACAAAACCTCCTGGTATTTTGTACTCATTTCTGAGCGAGATCTAGTGACGAGAAAGGAAGAAATACTGAAATAGAGCACAGAAAAGGTTAATTGGTTTTGTTGACCATCTGTTTTTAAATAGCAGCGCTGCCTTGAATTAGTGGAGTGAATACTGCATAATAAATAGCAGCTACAAGGATTAAATAAATCAATTCACGGGATAAGAGGTAACCTGCAGATTGTGTTAATGGACCAGAAGTTCATGTAACAAATTCAGTCTCACAGAGACGCAGTGCCTTTGACCTTTCTGGGTCAGTAAAAGCAGGCTCCCTGTGGAATCTCAAGGTGAATAATGTTTTGAGCTTCAAATACAGGAAGAAAACAAAATGATAAACAATAATAAAAATGTAAGAGAATAACTTGGGAAATAGGGAGTCCTATACTATAGTAATAAATATCCAGTTAAGTTACATATATATACAGTGCTGAAAATATCCTGACTATGAATCATAGGACCACAGAATTCCTGGAGAAAATTCTTCACAAACACAATCGATAGTAATTGTTTTTCAAACTATACACCAGCAATGTTTCATTCAATGCATTTTAACAAACATTACATTTTGTTCTGCAGCTTTTACAATCTTAGGCTTTCCTAGCAAAGCTGCAATTTTGTTAAAACTATCACATTTCAAAATACAAGTAGTTGTTAACTGTGAATGAATCATGATTACAAAGTCACTCATATTCAAAATATTGTATTGTGTTCTTCAATGATTTCTAGGAATTGTACTGGACAGGGGTAGGGGGGTGAGGGTAAAAGTGTTTCTAACTGTGTTTTTCATCATAAGATAGAGGTGTAATAATTAGGTACAACTATTTTAATAACTTATACAGAAGGAGATACTATGCTGTTTACTATATACTATTTCAGAGAGTTCTGATCTCGGGAAAGGGCCTACCCAAATCATAGGCATGCCACAGGTTACAAGAAACTCTGTGAAATGAATACATATCTTAATTATCTTAATCTTAGTTCAGATTTCAGAAAATCCTATCAGCCAATGATATCTGATGGAAGAAATCTAGGACCTAATTTTGAACAATTTGACTATGACTGTAAAAAAAGAAACACAAAAAATAATTTGCATTGCAACAGCACAGCAGGGTGTGAATCCCATGAGGTCCTGAATATATAAAGATATTTATGAAGCAAATTGCTGGATGATGGTATTTCTTTCCATTCTAAATAATCTCAGAGTGAAAAATGAAAACATTAATTTGGTGCGATTCAGTCTACTCACTCGAAAGCATGACTCTGACTTCTTGACTTTCCCCCGAAATTCAATAACATCATAATTTTGAGCAATTTAAGACTTCTTGAGCTCAGTTTGTCACTTACATATATTTCTATTAGTAAACCTGTACCACAAGGAAGCACTGTAAAATTATTTTGTTTCAGCTAATAGTTTTGCAATAACATTCAAAGCTTCTCCCAGTCTGTCAGGCTCAGATGTTGGTTTGAAATCACAGTCTAATATCAAGGTGTGATCTCCCTGCTATTTACTGAAATGATGCATAACTGTATAATACAGGAATTTTTGCTCTTCTACAGAGTCTTTCATAAAAACTGGCAGTGTAGAAAAACTTTGATGAATCTGTTTTTATTGGTTTGAATTCTGGGAATAAAAGCAGCTGCTTATCTGGCACACCAGACTACAGAAAAAGGGAACTACCCCCATGGTAATTAAAAGACCTTAGATTAATGGCGAGCAAATATTATTTTGCAACGATAACCAAAAACACTATACTGTAAGGATTATCATAAATCACTGAACATGCTAGTAAACATAAGCATTTATTTATTGTAAATGAAGAGTATATTTTTACATATGAAGGCATAAATATACATTTAGATATCCCTGTTTAAAGGAGTCCAACATAAATGGTCATTAAGATTCACATCTCCGACAACCCAAAGATCATTGCATTTACATAAGGCAAAGTGGACATAAGGCAAGGTATACACGTGGTATCCCGTTGCTATTGCATCTGTTGTGAATATGTTTTACCTTACGTGATGTTCAGAGCATATTATATGTGACACTCTCCCTTTGTTACATAGCACTTAAAAGACTTTTAAATAAAGTCATCGACTAAACACAGTCCCAATTACTATAACGTAAAGCAGACACAACAGACATGACTATAATACTCTACATTACGGGTGTAAATATATCAATAATTAAGCATTTCCAGGACTTTGTCACTAAAGGGCTCCCCAAAAAATAAATGTAATCCTAAAAACAAATGATTACTGCATGCATAGCATCATATACATACATATCAACAGCATTCTCACAGTCACCGCCTAGAGTGGATGGATGGATGGATGCATAGATGGATAGACAGATGCAATGGAATAAATCAGAACCTTTTTATTCACGGTTTATATACACACACTTGCCAAAAATAGTTAACCTAAAGAAACTGGAAGACTTACAAAGTAAAATATAGCAGTCTACAAGCTTACAGCACTTGCTTTCAGTTCAGTTCTTTTCCTTTCTTTTCTTTCTTTTGTACCTTAAGTGTAGAGATGTGCTTTAGTCTGTGAGAATGCTAGGTCTAAAATGAATTGTTTCATCTTAAGTGTTCCCTGCAGGAAGAGTCTGCTGCTATAGCATATACGAATGAAATGCATGCATTAAAGCTTTAATGCAGCCCTACTACTGGTGGGAAGTAATGGGAACTGCCAGGTTCAAAAATAATGGCTTGGTTAGGCTGATTGAAACTTGACAGTAAAGAAATAAATGTTATGTGTAACCCATCCCCCATTTAATAAAAGGGACAATAACCAGTGACATTAAATTGTTATCACCTAATGCTCCCCCCTGCTGCACTGCAGCGAGAGCAAGCAAAAATGAGTTTTACAGCATCGCAGGTTTCCATCGGTGATTGGGGCTATTGATTGAATGCACTTAGTATTAGGAGCACCGTAGGGAGTCCACACAGCACACTCACTATTGATCCACAAGGCTGTAAATATACAGATTTGCTGCATCCCGAAGCACTCAATTTACTACATACATTATGAAAATAGAGGCTATGGAAATATGCTACTTGGTATCCAAGGATCATGGTACTGCAGTGAAAACATGTCAGATAATTTGCACTGCTGCCACTTTATGTAGTTCCAGAGCAATCCCTGTACTGTACCCATGGTAGGCATTTTCACCCCGCAGCAGACATGAATATACAAAGCTGTTGTGGAGCTGTGTAGCTTAATAATGTTTTTAATTTAATACGGTATAATACAATAACCTATACAGCTTCATTTAGCTTATTCTATTAACCCTCCACACAAGACAAACAAAAGACAACATGAAACATCCTGATTAAATCACCACTATAACCCACTGCTGAGTAGGGAGAATTAATGATGCATATATATATATATATATATATATATATATATATATATATATTGAATGCCTGCCCAAGATAAATTTCCTTAGATTTAACAATTTAACAAACCTGTTTTACTCAGGTTCATTTTAAGTCCAATTCTCTTGCTTGCCTCTGAGAGTTCTTGAAATTGAAGCTGCAGGTCTTCAGGTGTTTTTGCAAATATGAAGATGTCAACGGCAAATCGAAAGTTGTTCAATTAAACTCTGTTTAGCTTGAATCCTTTTTCTTCCCTGTCCAAAGCCTTGAACACTTCTTTAAGAATTTCCGTGAAACGTTTTGGAGAGATTGTGTCTCCCTGACGTTCTCCTTTACAAATCTTGATCAGGTCAGAGTCTTGGTGGGGTCTGACTGTTGATGTAGCATTGTTGTAGATATATCTGATACGAGTTATATAAGTTTCCTCAATGTGTTGATTTGTTAGAGCTCTGATGATTGAGTTTGTATTTATTTAATCAAATGCTTTCTCTTAGTCAACGAAGCTCAAGCACAGAGGAAGCTTATATTCTCTATATCTTTCCTACACTTCCTATGATCCATCGTGTTATATGCACTTCTGAATCCTGCTTGTTCTCTTGGTTGGGTGAAGTCCAGTGTGTCTTGAAGATGATGTGTTAATATCTTTGTAAATACTTTGTTTGGGGTGGGCAGTAGACAGAATCATCTCCAGCTTCTTTCAGGATCTCCACTCTGATTCCATCATCTGCAGGTACTTTTCCATTTTTCACCTTCTACTTCTGGAATCGCATCTGGTATTTCACTTGTGTTTATTGAGACCTCTTCTTGTTCATTGTTGTCATCAATGCTATATAGGTATTTGTAGAATTCTTCCACTCTTCTGATAATCACATCTGTTTTTGGTTGATGTGTCATCATCATTTTTCAGGGCAATGATAGGATTGTTTAGTATCCACAGATCCACTGAATTGAAGTGGAGGAAAATGCCAACATACTATATCCAGACAGAGGCTCAAGGTGCAGTGGCATCAGTGGGGGGAGTAAATCAGGCACACCTTTATTTGACCTGATGGAATAGGGATATAAAGAAGAGCAATCCCTGTGTGTGCCCAGCTCAGTATATCCTTATAAACAACTTATACAAAACATGATGCATTGTGGTGTCTTGACAATGACAGTCACTTAGGATCAATGTGACCAGCATATTATTATTATTATTATTATTATTATTATTATTATTATTATTATTATTATTATTATTATTAATAATAATAATAATAATAATAATAATAATAATAATAATAATAATAATATCATCTTCAAATGAAAAACATTACATTGAAAGTAACTGATGAGACAGCCATGCAATTCTATTATTAGACTAATCATGCCTGGATACTCCTGTGGATTTCATGCAGATAAGATGTTACCCTCCATCAGTGTGTAATATTTTATTTTTTGTCTCACTTTCATTTTAATCACATGAAAAAATGACTTAAAATGTAATAATCTACACCCACAGAAGATCACACATACAGGGTTTGCTTAAAATGCCAGGCACAAGCACAATGGCAGACAATGACTGGGGGATTTTCAATGCTCCTTATCAAATATAAATAATAGTCAACTACCATTAAGGCCTATTTTTGATTTAGATAGATGGGCCTATTAAAAATGAAACTTAATGAAGTGTCTTTTTTCTTTTCTCCCAAGACTCAGCAATAAAGTTAAATGAGGAACAATTTCTTTCTGTCCATTACATTAAATTACTTACTTCATTCTCTTATATTCTGCTTCAAGGTTCAGTGAGCTTTCAGGAAATTCACATCACTGTTTTATAGCTTTTAAGAGAATGGATCTAAACTAAAGTCCACAGAAAATGCATATATATAAATAAATATGTATATTTGTGAGTGTGTGAGTGTGTGTTTATTTGTTTTTTTTCCTGTTCCTTTCTTCAAAGAGCCATTACTTTAATGTAGATTGCTTTTGCATAAAAAAACTAAAATGTTCTGGCTTTTCCTTTTTTCACAAGCATGCGCTCAGTTTTTCCAATCATATTAATGTCTGTTGCTCTTACTCCAAATGCTTTAAGGTTAGTCCAAGCTTCTGTTTATGGCCTGGTGTGGAAGCGGTGAAAGTGAAGAATAAATCACAAGAAAGTAAAAAAGCTCAGGCTGTTCGCTATATTTTATAGTTTGCCCATATATGTGTATGGTGTATTGTTTGTAAATAAGAATTCTTCACAGCAGGTCAAATATGTCAAGCTTCTGTTTTGTCAGCAAATCACACTGGGAATGGCTCTCAGCGTTTGTGTTCCAGGTAAATAATGGCACCAGGGGCCATGCAAATACGAAAGTCAAAATGAAATGAATTGGCGCTTAGCAGTCATAATTCACTGCAATCAAATTAAATCAAACAGTCTCCCACTGGAATGAGCCTGGGCTTGATTTTTGGAGGAGTTCATTCTATTTTCATTCATTGTTTTTAGAAATCTACACTTCATTAACATATGCAAAGTAAGAAATTATCATTATCATACTGAGTATGACACTGCAGGAATCGTACTTCACTCCAGATAATGGCTTTTTGTTGCTCCTTGTCAGTGCTATATTGTCCTGCATATTATTGTTGGCAGTATAACAGAAAACAAGGCTCAAACAATGGTGCATCTTGAGTGGATTTTAAAAGTATTCTCATTGTGACACCTTGGCTGGCCTCACATGTTCTTATGACATACAAATACAGGTCCTAACTGTAATAAGTCCATAGCAGTTCCTATAAGTTATCCTTACTTAGAATAATACTACACGAGAAATACACTGTAAATGCTTTTTAACAGATCATGATCTTTGCTTTAAAAGAAATATTCAAAACAGTGCTAATGTTTTTTAAGATACATTTAGGTCTGTGAAACTGATATTTATAAGAAAATTATAAAAATTGCACATAATTCAGATAATCACAATCATGGCAAGTAATAAGGACATGAAACCAACATTAATAATAATGCACACAAGTTACTTTGTCATATAGTCTTTCAGACAATGAATAACACCAAAGAAAGCCCTGGTGAAGTATTTTAAATTCGTGCCGTATTTAGTTTTGCTGCTATTAGGATCAATTAAATATACAGTACCCCAGAGAGTCACCACTTTATTAGACTAATAGGAACGACATAAGAGCCTCATGAGAAAATGTTATGTAAAAGATCCAAATTATGCAGTACATAAAGCCAGGAATATTTAATTATATAGCCATATAAAGGGAGCATAGATTTGTGAGATCATCTGCTCTTCAGCTATGACCAAGGAAAACCATTTTCCTCAAGACATTTTATCAGTGGTTCCCTGCTTGTGAGAAACAAACAATAGAAGGCTGCCAAACAAAGTCTGGGTTGTGAAACTGTTTATATCATATATACAATACCAAAAAAAAATTGTTTCAGTAAGTCAGTTAGCAGAGAAATCACACTGACTAATACATTGATATGAGGTTGGAGCATACAGGTGTATTCCACATAGGCCATGTGAAGAAGCAATAAATGGGGTCGATATTAATCTGGGGTTTATTAAAGTAAACTTAATATTAACTCAAGGGGGATTTCTTTCTGACTATATTAAGCTTAAGCTGCTGGGTTATTACCCAAATTATAAAGAATTAACCAAACTTACTTGCTAATTACTTTTTGATGTGAACGGTTTTAATGCATAATTGGAAATAGAGCACACTGATTGGAATAATAGGTAAATCACAATAAAAGTCTGAGGCTTTTTTCTGATTATGGTTAGCTTATTGTCCATTGAACATTTTGTAATGGGTTTTTTCATACATCTAGCCATTGAGCAACTTTATGATAATGTAATATTACAATTGAAGATGCTTTCAGTGAAAATAACATTCCGGCAGTTGGCTGTACGTTGCTACAGTATAAGAACAACTTGATTCTGCCATCACCATAAACATGCTGTAAATATACTTCATAGGAATGGAAAAGGGAAATTGCATTATCAGTTTATCATCTTAAACAGAGATCAGGATAAAATCAAAACTCATAATAAGTCCTAAAGAATAGTTTCCACAAAAGGGTGTCTCATTTGAGGACATGACACTTCAACACTCATGAGAGTCATTACATTTGGTGGGATGGATGCATGTCAATGTTGTCACTTTGCAATGGTGAACTTGGGATTTCTCCTGGCAATGGAATGAGCCCAATCTGGAGAAGTTCCTTTGCCACTCAGTGATTTATCTTGTCTCCTTACACACTCCGGGCCAGTTGTGGCTGAAAGCTTTCCAAGATCTTCAAATAGATCATCATCATGTAATTGGTTTTAAATCAAGAGGAAGCTAAAGCAACCCAGAGGGGAAGATCAATCATAGAAATCAATGAGAGAAATGATAAGGGACACATGAAGATAATGGGCAGTAAATTGGATTCTCCTCAAAGATGAAAAAAAAAAGCAGTTAGTATTTTTTTGTATGAAAGCATAGCATTTTGTTACACTTTAATTATTATTTTTTATGCTTTCATGTAGAGGAGTAAATTATATATAGTTATTGTTTTTCCATATACTCCTAAGTCAACAGTTGAGTGGCATGGGTTTCACCTAACAAATAATACAGTTTGAATAAATACACTTACAAATAGAAGTAAATTAGCAATGCTGTGCCTGTACCCATGGCTAACATGGCTAATGCCTTGACTTAGAGGAAAACAAGACAGCAATTAACAGGTAGCAGCTACTGTAAAGACTGCAGAATAATGGCTTAATGCACGTGCCTGGAATATAAGAAGATGGAGCATAATTATGTCCTTGTATTATGACTTGAAACATCTGAAAATGTTGTATTTTCTTCAAGCTGAGGTTATAATTGCTTTGATAAGAGTAGCCAACCCCATATGTAGAAGGAGGGTCTGTTGATATCAAGTCATTTGCTGAAGGATGTCAAAGACCAGGTGAAAATCAAAGATGACACCTCCATGAGGCAAACACCTGTCTTTGTCTTTCTATAACATCTGTGTTATTGATGCACTGGCAGATGGGAAGAAAACAGTAAAGCTGTAACTCTGTGTCTCTTCCTGCACAACATTCGAAGCCCGCCTTCCATATTAAAAAAAAAAGTGCCTCTGCTACTTTGTTTTACAAGATTTGTTTTCAAGAAAAGAAATAGCACTTATGTTTTCTTAGCCTGCCTAGCCATCCTGTAAAAAGAATTAGCATTTGCTTATGACTCTATTGTTCCATTCTTTTGGGGTCTGCCAAACTGGAACAAAGGTTTGATAATGAGGGAGCAAGAAAATAATTTCACAACCAGATTTGCACGTTTCTGAAGTCTATTCCCTGCAAGAGTTTCAAATGCCTAATAAAAACAAACAAACATTAATTAAAAACCTTTGGAGCACAAAATTGGAACTGCTTAGTTTAGGAATAGTGAAACAAGTTATTGACTGTTAGTTCAAGCTTGTTAATTGTAAGTGTTTGCAAAGATGCTTGGGGTATGCAAATCTTGTTGATCTTAACACCATATCTTCATGGCTTGTCATTGCCGGTCTCGTACCAAATGACACATATAAAAGTCACTGTATATTGTTCCATGCTTACTACACTTTAACAATGGGAAGATGTTAAGGTAGAGTCACAGAGTTTGCTCACCCCAAGTGGTTTATGGGGGAAAAAAAACCTAGAAACATCAGTGTCTTTCTTCAACAGGTGTTTCCATGCTGTCATTTTCAATCTTACTACAATCACAACCACAGCACCTGTAGTGGAACTGAATTCAGCTACAATACTCCATTTTAAAATGCATTTTTAATGCTTAATGATATTGGGGCTTTAAATAGAAAAAAGAAGAAAAGCAATCAGTATTTGTCACCTCAGTGCTTTGCTTCAGTGCCACCCAGGTCTCGTTAGTTTCCAGTGTCACTGTGATTAATTAGATGTCTGCTACTTTTATTGAGCCTGCATATTTAAAGCGAACCCACTTGTCATAGGAAGACTAAAAGTACCGCTTATATTTAAAATTTTCCATTTTCACCTCTTGGTTTGGTTGGGGTTTTCTCTTAACAGAGACCAGAAGCCCACCAAAGAAAAAGGCTCTGATGTTGAGCAAGTGTCTGACCAGGAGCAGGCCGTGGAAAGTGTCACAGTGGAAAATGGGCGACATAAAAGATAATTGCAAACGCAAAGTAAATAACGAAGAGGAAATAACACTTGTCTTCATAGTTGTAGTAATAAGGAAAAAATATATAACTCCTCTGTGCATGCTGAGCTTAATTAAATTACTTTGCATAACACCAGAGGGGTTAACACATTTGGGGTGTTTAATTAAAACTGTAAAATGTTAACTATGAATGAGGTGGGTTTCATTTTATTTTTTAGTTTATTTCCAAAAAAAACGGTTGGATTTGACAATGTTAAAGGACTGCCATCTGCTGAAACAATGTGGTATTTTACACAACACACAGTAACCCGTAAGTGCAAAAACCAGACACGTTACAACTTTAATTACATGTTATGTAACACTTTAAATAGCTAGTGGCAGGTTGCTCAAAAATACAACTACAATCAGGAACAGCTGTTTAGGTAGCATATTTGTTTTTTGGTGGCTGGTATCCTTGTCCCCTTTCCACCCTTTTCCCAAAAAATTATGAAAATTGCCTTCAATATTATTATCATTGCCCAGATTCTGTGGTGCAGGAAAGAGAGCACTTTTTTCCTTGTTTCGTTTTTTGGTTAAATCTTTCTCCTGAAAAGGATCAGTGGGCACAGATGTTTAATTATGAAACTATCAAATACAGCTACTTACTACATTCCTATGAGACTTAAATATTAATATAATTCCCCAAAATTCTCTCAAAATTAAACCAGGTGAGATGAATGCTTCTTAAGCTTTGCTGTTGTCAGTGTGTTACCCTGCAAAAGTATCCCTTTATGGTGTGGAAATAAAGACAAGGATCTGCAGAATCCTGCTCTGACAGCCCACATTGTTTCCATCTGACTAGAAACATATCCTGCTTTATAGCTGTGGATAAACAATATATGGTTGACTTCAGATATGCATCATACAACACCCAGCTGTTCGATAGGCCCTTAAAAATCACAAAAAGAAGGTTTCCGTTTAAAACACAATGTATACAAAGTCTGACCTGGAATTAACTCAGCTACAAAGACTGTGCCGTTAGTGTATAAAATCAAACCACTTAACTGGTCTTCATTAACAAAGTCTTGTTGTATATTATTCTAGTCCATTTAGCTAATTGACACCCTCACTATATCACAGACCCTTAGGTAACTGATCCAGATGACTTCCTCATTTCCCAATAATGCTACCTTTTCTTTCACCAGTGTGAATATCATTTAATACAGGTATATAAATAAAGAGTATTATATTCCACTTTTCTCATTCTTTTCAGAGTTCCATCAATTCTGCATGCTGACATAAAAAAACAACACTTTTGCATTGTTTTTCATTTTCAGGACTGAATAGTAAGACGGATCATTGTGAAATCAATTAGATTAACTGAATGTTATGGTATTTAGGGAAGCAGATCATTTAAGCCTAACCTGTCGCATACCGTAAACTAGTATGTGTTTGTTTTTTCGTTGTTGTTTTTTTTCAATCATTTGGACAGGAATACACAAGTGAGGTGCTCTCTCCACCTGCCAGAATAAAGTGAGACTGACACCCATTAGGATCCATAATTAATTTCTATCAATGCATGCTAGGCTACTTACGTTCATAGCCTGTAAGTGGAGGCCAACAGTATCGTTTTTGAAGAACCGTTTTAACCCCTTCTGTTTTAACTTAAGTATTTTTTTCTCCGAAGCATGCCTTATACAAAGTGAACTGAAAATCACCTAATAATGCACAGTGAGTCCTCCATACCTGAAATTACGTTTTTGTGATAAAAGCAATTTCTTAAATTGTCACTTGTTTTAACGAGCATCTGTGTAGCCATCTGCGGGCTATGCAAATTTAGACAATGAATATTCAATCTAACTTCAGTATAAGCATGTTTCTTCAAGGCTGTTCACACTTTAGAGAAGGTAGATTGTAAGGAAAATAAATTTCCATCTGATTATTTTCCCTGGCGTAACCAGACAGATGTTAAATTAAGGCTCAACCAATTCCTAACAATTAATGAGAGCCACATTCATTTTTGTCCAATACATGTTATTCTTCATGCATCTCACAGTACATTAAAATACTGCATTTGCTCTTCTTTCTTTTTGTTTGGTTTAAGTAAGGGGTGATTTATGAATTATTCACAACAGCTAGGTGAAAGGATAATAGGTATTGAAAATGCAGGGTGGACCGCTGCTTAATACCAGTCATGAAGTGTAAGTGCTCCTTATTCATGAGAATGATGTCGATAAATGACACTCCAATTTCAAGTCTGAAACCAGGAAGCTCAACAGGAATATGAGTGAACATAAGTGTCTAATAAATACACACTTTTGGTGCATTAAAAGGTTGTTTATTTATGTATTTGTTTATTTGTCTGTTATTTTGTGCTTTAGTTTGTGAACTTGGCATTGCGACAACAGACAGCTGAGAGGAAATGATAGACAATAATACATGTCTGAATATGAGTAGTTACTTGTAAAAGAGAGGCAGGACCCAGGGGGCCAGACTCCCCACAGCCAAGGAAATTGCAAAGGAGAGCCCCCCAGTCGTAACAGGCCACAGGCAGCTGAAAGTGTATATAGTACGCAATTGTGTGTGGAGGAACCCATGTGGGTTTTCTAAGAGCAATGACCTCGCCCTGACCCCCCAGTGACCTCTGTGGCTCCAGACAGAGTCAGTGCCTTAGGATAGAGAAACAGCCGATCCCAGGTTTCTGAATGAATGGGATTGTTCCTGAGCTGTTCCTTTCAGACTTAAAAAAAACTAGCAGTCTCACCCACCTGCTTCCTTAGGGATGACAAAATGGAATAGAGGCTCCAGATTTCTTGCTACCTAGGAATCCCTTGTGAACCACAACTGCAGCAGCAAAACCAAGCATTCCTTTAGTCCTAGCCGTGCCTGGGTAACATTAAGACCCCGTTCACACTTACTAGGCCGCCCTGGGCGCCTCAAATTTCAGACACCCCGTTCACACTTGCGGGTTTAGGAGCCTTAATGCGTCACACATGCGGGAGAAAAGCGGCCTAAACGAAATGCATGCCGGGAATAAACACATCAGCTCAAACAAACCAGTGACGCAGGACATTAGGTCTGATTACAGGTGTGTGCGATGTGTTTATAATCACAGCTTATTAATATCGATTGACTATTGTTCGGTTCTGTATTTTATTTGAAAGTAATCTTAACCCTTTGCAGCCGAAGCTTTCTAAAATAATTAAAAATGTGCTGGTTCGATGGGGAATCTAATTAATATATTTCCCTTTTCCAATGTCTATCTGCGGTTCTGCAAGTCTAAAAGTGCTGGTATACAATTCACCTGAAAGCGAAGCACCTTTATTAGCACATCCGCATGAAATCCCAGTAAATCGTGTGCATTAGTGTGCAGTCGTGTGCGCGGAAAGCAGCCTGTGACGCGTCTGTAGTTTTATATCCTCAGACAGCAGCTGCGCTCCTGCGGTTTGTGTTGTAACTGTATCTTCATCCTCATTGTAACCGCGCTTTCATTTCTGCATCGGCCCAGTTTTACCTCTAACGCCGGCATTTGTGATTGTCCTGCTCAGCTCAATATAACTGCATTTCGGATTGCATGGTAAACAGCTGTTCTCGTATTAAAATGCACTGATTTGAATGGAAACCTGCTTCGGTTAAATTGATATCGTTTTAATGCAAAATTGGGATAATTAATAAAGTTATGGTCCCGTTCACAATTTCACAATGCAATTTCCACGTGTAAAATGCATGCTGTTAAATTTCAGACTTCAATCATACTTAGTACAAGAACTAACAATAGCAAGTTTACCAGCTACACACTTTTATTTTAATCGACCGAGTAGTTTGAACTGTTTACATCATTATAACTCATTACTTAGCCTAGACTTTTATAATATATATAAAGATGTGAGCTAGTGAAATGGATCAGTACATTTAAGGCTATAGATCGATATGACATTCAAACAATACAGAGACAATACTGTGTATCCTGCAGCGCTGCAGCTGTGTCGGTGTCTGTGTTTACTCTGTGTTTACTCTGTGTTTACTCTGTGTTTATTGTGTTTACTCTGTGTTTATTTTGTGTTTACTCTGTGTTTACTCTGTGTTTATTGTGTGTTTATTGTGTTTACTCTGTGTTTATTTTGTGTTTACTCTGTGTTTACTCTGTGTTTATTGTGTGTTTATTGTGTTTACTCTGTGTTTACTCTGTTTACTCTGTTTATTGTGTTTACTCTGTGTTTATTGTGTGTTTACTCTGTGTTTATTGTGTTTATTGTGTGTTTACTCTGTGTTTATTGTGTTTATTGTGTGTTTACTCTGTGTTTACTCTGTGTTTATTGTGTTTACTCTGTGTTTACTATGTGTTTACTCTGTGTTTATTGTGTTTATTGTGTTTACTCTGTGTTTACTCTGTGTTTATTGTGTGTTTACTCTGTTTATTGTGTGTTTATTGTGTTTACTCTGTGTTTATTGTGTGTTTACTCTGTGTTTATTGTGTGTTTATTGTGTTTACTCTGTGTTTACTCTGTGTTTACTCTGTGTTTATTGTGTTTACTCTGTGTTTACTGTGTTTATTTTGTGTTTACTCTGTGTTTATTGTGTGTTTATTGTGTTTACTCTGTGTTTATTTTGTGTTTATTGTGTTTACTCTGTTTACTCTGTGTTTATTGAGTTTACTCTGTGTTTATTGTGTGTTTACTCTGTGTTTATTGTGTTTATTGTGTGTTTACTCTGTGTTTACTCTGTGTTTATTGTGTTTACTCTGTGCTTATTGTGTTTATTGTGTGTTTACTCTGTGTTTACTCTGTGTTTATTGTGTTTACTCTGTGTTTACTCTGTGTTTATTGTGTTTACTCTGTGCTTATTGTGTTTATTGTGTGTTTACTCTGTGTTTATTGTGTTTATTGTGTGTTTACTCTGTGTTTACTCTGTGTTTATTGTGTTTACTCTGTGCTTATTGTGTTTATTGTGTGTTTACTCTGTGTTTACTCTGTGTTTATTGTGTTTACTCTGTGTTTACTCTGTGTTTATTGTGTTTACTCTGTGTTTATTGTGTTTATTGTGTGTTTACTCTGTGTTTGCTCTGTGTTTATTGTGTTTACTCTGTGCTTATTGTGTTTATTGTGTGTTTACTCTGTGTTTACTCTGTGTTTATTATGTTTACTCTGTGTTTACTCTGTGTTTATTGTGTGTTTACTCTGTGTTTACTCTGTGTTTATTCCGCGTCTCTCAGGGCCGGCGTGTCACAGTTACATTTAGGCCGTTAGTTTTGACCCGGCCCAGGACCGGCCTAAATCTCAAGTGTGAATGGAGGCCAATTTCTGGGTATAGGTACTGAGTAATTGCTCATACACTTACAGTATGTTTACAGTGTCACACAACTGCAGTGTAAGGAGTTAGTATGTATGGTGCTGTGTAATTATACACCATGATGTGTCATTTAATCACATCATTAGTTATGCATTGCCTACATAGTAACTATGTATAACTACACCGTAACAACTTGAGTAATCACTCAATGCTTACTCCCCAGAATAGGAGACTTAATGTAAGATGTTACCCATCCATCCCTTTAACTTCAACTTCTAGAAACAATGGACAGTTCATGACAATCGGGTTCATAATAACAAATTAATTCCCTATGTAGAGTATTCTAGTGAGTTGATATGCATGTAAGGATATGTTTGACTATGCAGTGGCCAGTTGTGAGCCCAGATCTGAACTTTATTCACTGCCTGTGTGACCTAACCCACAACTACACTGCACAACAGGTAAATATCTATATCAGTTTTATAAATTCCACAAAACTGAACTGTGAAACCAACTGTGACAATTGTAAATAAAAATTGTCTAAATATATGCATGTACCTTACTAAAACATAATATAAATAAATAAATCGCGTGTCTCTGTGTCGTATTACAATTTCCTAAAACGCAGACGTGACTCATCTCATATATCGAGCATTCTCCGTGGACAAGGCTGTTGCTTCCTGGGAACAAGATTTAGCAGGATTCAGAAATACATATTTATAACCAGCAGACACACTTTACACCTTGTCTGGAATATAATGCAGAAGATTAGGTTGCTTTGATTGCGACTAAAAGCAGAACGAGACTGTCTCTTTCTTCCATGAAGGCATATGACGTCAAGTGATCGATTCATTATGGGCGATTTCCTTACTTTAGCTGTATGTCTCAGACAAAGTGTTGTAATAGGTGTCATCTTTTTGTGTTACAAAATAATTTAACATACAAACCAAAGCAGCTTAAAAATGTCAGCTGGGAAATGTAATTATAATAATATAATATAAATAATAATATAAAACCTTTCTGAAAGTCTATTTTGAGAACTTCGATTATCAGGCCCTCAGTGTAGATGGCAATGGCAATACAATATGTTTATAAGTGTACGATGATGTTGGCTGCATTCTTCTCCACACATGATTTACAACTTTTTTACATTAATTTAATTGCTTATTTTTGGTACAGAAGCTCACTTGCCACTGGCCATTGAAATTAGAAAATCAGAAAAAGAATGAGTAGGCAATATTTGGGACAGGCTCAATATTTTAGTCAGGCATTGTTCAATCAATCAATCTGTTTTATTTGGTATAGCAGAGTTGTGGTATCTTTGTTTAAAAAAAAATCCAAAAAGAACATGACATAAAGCATTTAGTCACTTGCATTCATTTTTTAATCAGGACACCTTCATATGAAAAAAAAAAGATTCAACTTTGATGAATGAATATTCAGTGCCTATATATCTGTTGATGTATAGCCATCAAAGTATAGCATTAATGGATTAAGTGAAACATTTCCTTTTTATTTTATAGTTGCCAGAGTAAAGTCGTTTTTAACAGTAAATCTGCGACAGGGCCACTTATTATTCAGTGGCTATTATTCATCATTTTAAATCTTTAAAGCATTTTATGAATATAGATGAAGATCTTAGTTCAACTTCGACTTGATACTACTCCTTTCCAAAGAGATGTGCCAGAAGTTATTTTACACTCAACAGCACTGTGAAATCATTAGTGTCAAGGGTTTCCTGTCAAAATGTAATGATTAAACTTCATTAACAGTTGGGTAATATAATTATCTATTTTATCACCTCCAACAATAATGTGAAATTAAGGAATATCAGTGTTTTTTCAACATTTAAACACATTTCTCTTTCTTCATCTGTGCTTGAGGATGTGCCCTGCCATTAGACTCTAACTTGGAGGATTTAAGATATTAAAACGTCCGAAAATTAAGAGATTAACTCTAGGCAATTAGAGAGTCTAAAGTCCCCAGTTATGTTTATTATCTGCCTTCAGTCTTGTTTCTGGGTCTTTTAAAATATGCATTTTTTTTTTATATTTTATACAGAAACATCAAGGAAAACTTGTTGGGGAAAGATGAAACAGGCAGCCTTTAAAGTGCTAAGATCCCTAATATTGCTCATCTGATATCAAAGCTGTGCAATTTTCCTTTGCCTCTTCCTTTCCCTCAACCCATCACATACAACAGTTGCTCCTTTGAAAGCCAGTCAATTCCTGTCTGTAAACATCTAGTAATCAATGCCTCCTGCATGCAGGTGGGCAACTGAAGATGTACTAATGACTCCTGACAAGTGGGAAAGTACAAAACTGGGCAGGTGCTTCCCTGCTGCAACCTCTACATCTGTCAGGATGAAGAAAACACCAAGCTCCTGGAGACAACCCACTTCCAAGGGAATATTTCCACCATGCATTTCTCAGAAGAATAAATAAATACATGAACCCCAGACATTGCCGTAACCCCTTGGATCAATAGTGCAGTGCTGTTGATCCATGCTTTCACTCCCTTATCAGATTCATAAATGGGACCTGGCCTCAGTTATCGCCAAAAAGCTCTCCTTAACAGATTAACTCTTGTGCCGTACTTGACCTGCATCTCTCTGCACACCACTTGTTCAAGAGACGAAATGAGAACCTCATCGAGCAGCTAAAAGGGTTTGGGGAAACAGCGATGAAAACAATGAGTAGCATTTCCCATATAGATTTTCTAATATATATATATATATATATATATATATATATATATATATATATATAATCTACAATATAACTCAAATGACTGAAAGAGCAAGCATTCAATATTTGCTATTACCAAATGCATGTACACAACCTGATTTCCTTCCTTTCCTTGCAAAAAGGCAGGTATCTGATCATTGAGAAAACAGTGTAACTGCTTATTGCTAAAACAGTGCATCTGTTTCTTAATTACTTACCCAAAACATGTTATGCACATCCATGAGTAGCACTGAGATACTGTACTGAAGCATTTCTTCCCATCTTTGAAGCCTTGTATTATGTAACCACATGTAATTAGAGAGAGACCAATTACACCAACACAAAATGAGGAACAAATGTCTATCAAAGCAGTACACACAAGGATGTTTACTATGGGCACCTTAACTGAAACAGCTGAATCATGAGAGACACAAGGTAAAGAACTTTGACCCCTCTCACACTGTCTTAAAGTTCACATCTTAATAAGATACCTGGGAAAAACAGAAAACAACACTTTGTTGAGCACATGTTAACAGAACAGTTTTTTTTTCTTTCTTTTTTAAAGAAATAAAGATAATGAAACTAACATTCTGTTGATGATGACTGTTAATGACATCCAAAGTTTGGCAGCCGTCATGTCAGACCATAAAAACCATTCAAGAGATGACTGTTCACCTCTGTGTCGTGACTCTTAAGTAAGAACTCCTGAAGCAACAGCTCTTCAATATTCCCATATCTGAAGGACAAAAAAAAAAAAACTAGGGTTCATTTTCCTGTCTGCTTCACACCAAGCGCCGGGTGAGACCATGCAGAGACCGCAGGAGTTCAGCTTCCTCCTACTGAGTTCAATGACTAGGTGATGCTCTCTGATTAGACCAAGTAGTTGAAGTACAGAAAAACACTAGAGTGAATTTTGGGTTTGCAGCTTTGAAGTAAAATCCATTTATTATGTTCAGTTAAGTATAAATATAAATGGATCCTATTTGATCTAAGAAAATCTGATTTTATATGCACCAACACACTGGGTTACAATACAATAACACTGCTCACTGCTGATAATGTGATTATTTCCACACTATTTAGTTATTTTAATAGACCCTTTTGTATCAACACAAAATGATTAATTATAACTCAGCACCCTTTTTTTTTTTTTTTTTTTTTTTACAGACACTCCAAGATAACATCTGATGGCGCGACCTGTTCCCACAAGGACCAGCTCTGAGGTTTCTCCTCAGTAGTTGTTTCTGCTCCGTGTGAAAATCCCTGTTTTATTTAGACTCCAATTTTCCCATTCTGTTAATTTGCATTTAGATTCAAACATGCCACAAGCTCAAACACACATCAGTCAACTTCGCTGCAATAAAACAACCTGTTCATAAATGTTATTTCAACGATTGGGTAATGATAAGGCACCAAGGGTTTAGTTAAGATTAATAGATAGAGGAAAAACTGCCATATAGAGAAATCAATTCATCCCCCACTGGGTGACAGAATATAGAGAGAGTGGAAATATGCACTCTGCACAGTCCCAGAACCTATTGTGTGTTTTTGAGTGTGTGTGTGTTGGTTTGTGTTTAACCTTTAAGTATTCAACCTTTACAAATCACACTCCCAGAAAACAAGTATTGATTATTATGATGGTAAAGTACAGATAGATTAAAGTTTATCACCTGCTTACCTGGGTTGCAATGCAGTTTTGTGATTTTGTTGATAAAACCAAAACATAACTGTGTTTAACTTACAAAAATGTCAGATGCATAACGTGAGGTCATTTATTTTTGCTTTCAGAAGGACTGTGGTCCACACATTCAAGTTCAAAAGTCATGTGTAGCACTGGCAATTCATAATACAATGACAAGTATTCAAGTCCATAGCTGAATCTGCAGGTCAGAGCACACAGGGGCTTCATAGTCCCAGTATGTCTCACCTGGGCAATTAATGAATCCTTGTAAACTAGGCCACTTCTGAAAGCCATGACTGGGTACAGGAACCGTACTGTAAATGTTCAGAATTACAACTACAGAGTGAAATTTAGAGGAAAAACACTTCAAGACACCGTCCATGTACCAAAGGGCTAATTTGGTTTCTAATTCCCCTGGATAAAGCCAATTTGGTGAAAAGTAATGATTTGTTAAATGCTTGGGGGACCTCTTGTTCCTTTACCATTTTCATTTTATGATTAATTAATCCAGTCTTTCTACAAGAGAAACATAGAAAAGACTGTGTCCAATGGAAATATGTTTTCATTTATTGAATTGAATGCATTTAATTCATTAAATAAAAAACACCAAAATCAAGTATTTGCTGTCTGGAAGATATGGGGCAACACTACCTACTATTATGGTCTTCGAGAAGAGAGTCTTTAGAATGGATTTGTTTTGCAATAACTCGGGGGTTTATTTATTTGAATGGGACCCAGAAATATTTCTGGCACACAACAAGTGGACAAAAAAGGCGAGACGCTCTGCAAGCAACTGATGTAAATATTTGGACTTTCTCCAGATTTGTATCTGCTTTGGTTTTGGATGCAGTTCCAGTACACTCTGTCTCAGAGAACATTAACACCTTGGAAGAGCTGTTCAGTAGGCAGGGGCTGAAATCCCAGAGTGGGTTGCAGGTGTCGCTGCTGGTGCTAATACACTAGCTAATTCCCAGCTCTCTTCCCCATCAGTGGGATTCCTGAGCTTCTTCTTCCAAAAACATAATGGGTTCAGTAAGATATTTTAAATCCTATTACTATTAAAGTAATGCATCTGTGTTCTCTATCCCTCCACTTCACTTCAGTTTAAAGTACTGCCCTCGGTCACCAGCATATGCTAACCTGCATATGTACAGGGAAGGAATATTATAACATCTGTCTGTATGATTTCATTTGGCATAGCTCATCCTGTTGTACACTTTACCCATCAGAAGAATTAAGGACTGAGATGTGATGATAATTGTTTCTTTCGTTTTCTTCAATGATTGCAGAAATAATTAAATAATGTAAGAAACAAACAATGAGGTCCTCTATAAGACTGTACTTGTTCCAGCAGGACATGCCGATGAACCAAATGTTTCACGATTGTGGTATTGCTTTGGTTTACTGTACCGAACTTCTCTGAGGGAAATGGGACCTGGCTTTCTACATCTTTACATCATAGATCAAAATCCGTATTAGTCACAGAACATTTTGGAAAATTATTGTGTTTACACACACTACCACTATGCATCGCCCAAGAGCTTACTGGAAGCTGCTATAAAATTATACAAGCCTGGTTTGAATAATGCATTAAGGGGTAATAAGCATAAAAGCATTAATGCAGTGATTAAACTCCTGTCAGAAGCAGTTTGTAGTGCAGCCTTTAAGTTGTGTTTATTTTTTATTTTTTTGCCTAATATCTCATTTAATTCTGTATTCCCAGTGGTCAGTTTTCTTTAAAGGAATTTTTAATTTAGCAGCTCTAAGTATTCCAGTTGCATCTTTCCTTTTGGAGATTTGCACATCACTTTCCACCAGCAATGCATTTTCTTTTCAAGGCTGCCTGGCCTATGCTGTTTGCATCAGTATTAAAGTCAAGAGCAGAATAAATAAACTTCGGGGAAAGCTGACTGAAACACAAAAGACATTTCAGGAAGCATTCTCTTCCGGTATTGATTCCATTAGCACTTCTCTAATAACATATTTCGTATCGACAGGAATGTATTCCCATTTGCGACTGAGAAAAAAGCAAAAGGGTTTTGTATTAAGGGGCTCCCTTTCAAGAATTTTGAGTGAAGAAGCTTCCAATTTGCAATTTTGTATTCTGTTTTTCCCTAAAGGACTATAATTAACTATAAAAATAAGAAATCACAGCTTAAAAACAGGGTACAAACAGAAGAAATAACACTTTTCACTGCAAATGGTTCCCCTGCTCAGACAGTAAAATAACCTCCAGGCACCAATGGCTCTGCAAAGTGCCGAGCAGGGAAACAGATTGCATACACATCTTTTGTCAGGTGGGTATACATTTAGGAGGAATTACACTTTTCATTATGCCAATCCAATGTGACTGAAGCTTTAGAAAGTGATAAAGAAATGATTGTTCCCACTACTCCAGCTACAAAACCTTTGAAACTTGTGTATTCATTACACTTCAAATTCACCACTGCAGCTATTGAGCACATATGTTAATCTCACCCTCAGTACAGATCAATCTGAACAGTCTTCATACCATTTTCTCTGTTAATAGTCACCTCCATGTTTTTCACGGCCATCACATCAGTTTTGTTTGAATCATTCTCAGTACTTTAAAGATAAACTGCTACTTCACAGATACAAATTCTGAGTACAAGAGTAAACCACAATGTAAGCCAGGATTTGTTACTTTCCCTTCCTCCTGAAAATTCAGCAGTCCTCATAATTTAATCCTTGATAACCTTTGTGAAGAGGACAAATACCAAAGCTAAATTATAGAATATGCAGCGGTCACACTAAACAGCAGTGCAACTGAAATACATTGTAAAGGTTTCAACAATATGGATTCATAATAAAACAAAACTCACAAATTAATCTAACAGCTGTAAATGCTGTGAATGGGTATGTCTTTAAAACAATATTTAAAAAAATAAATAGTAGGCCTAATACTCTGCTTTGGAAAGTTACAGAATAAAATCACTTCACAGTTTTGCGTTTGTCAATGCCGTTGTCGCTCTGTGACACTCTTTAATTACAGATCCAGAATGATTGGCAACTCGGTGCTAAAACAGACACTTCAACAACACACTCTGCACCGAAAAGCAATTTCCTGGATCCCTTGAGTTACAAAGTACAACATAAATAAACTAATTACCTGTACCAATGTGGAGCTGTGAAATATTTTGTATTCATGACGAGTAAAGGGGGGAAAGGATATAAAAACCGACTGGAGCTGGTGCTGTCGCTATCAAACCCGTAAACTCCACGTCACTGCCGAAGCAGAATGGAATCAATGCACTCTAATGCTCAGTGAATGTCTAGACTTGGTTTGTCCGCATCAATAAAGATGAAGTTCCTCAATTCGGGTGTTATTTTTAAAAGCAGCAATCGGGGCAAGGGTATTCCAGGTGGTGCTTCAAAGCCAACATAAATAACATCATTCTTCAAGGAGGAAAGCAAGTAAATCACTGATAGTGTACCGTGGATTTCAACTTGATGTGAATCTGTGTGTCCTGCATTGTTTTTTTTAATTAAAAAAGGATACATTTATTATTGGACTTATTTCAAATGCATAGTACTTTAAAGGATGTAATGTGCATAGCTTCAATTGATCTTGGCCAGTTTCATTTCAAGTGAGAGCCTTGTGTTGGGTTTACGTGATGTTTGGATACTTCTCAGTATTCAGAATGAATAAAAGATGTAATCTGCATTGTCCTCCTGTCTTCCCTCTGCTTGTTTTTAACCACGTTCTGCTTCATTCTCTGATCTTTTGATTTGCATTTCCATTGTCCATGCTAAACAGGTATCCCAACAATGGGCTATTCTAACAGGAGTTTGTGTTATTATGGCTCACTACAAGCCCCAGTAGTTCCATTGCCTTGTTCTTTCATTCTCATTGTTTCTTGTCATGTTTGTGACATTTCAGCTAGTTATTTCCTGTCTCAAGACTAACTAGAGATACAAGTAAGTCAACACTATCCCAGAGAAATTTTATTATGGATTTTACATTTGGAAATGTTCTAGCCCACAATTTCAGGGCAAGGGGGCTCCACATTCATCAAGATTTAAAGCCTGTCATTTGCAGAATAACATATTAATGGGAGTAATGATTTGAGAACCTTCTCTTTGACTGCTATGTAGGGAATCTTGCACAGTCAGATGATAGCATTTGTCATACACATTGAGTGTGGATGGAAAGGTCACCTGCATGACAGTAAAAGGAAAAATGTTTTCTTGAACTTGCCGGTAAATTTACACCCCTACACGTTGAATATTTACGGGCCTGTGAAGCGAGCTGCGTGAGAGGGTGAGTTTTCTTCAGGTCTGAGCGTAATTCCGTTTTAGTGACATTAATGTATGTATTCTGGGGACAACTTGCTGTTTTTATGTGCATGCCCATTCAGATGTTTTTACTGAATGTTATAGATGATGGCATGTTTATGTTTATATATTTATGAGAAGATATCAATTTGAAAAAATCTTTAAAAGGCAGGAATATTAACCAGACACAGCCAAATGTGTTTTGGCAGTAATGAGAAACATAAGGCTCAGATGATCACATGATGCTTGCTAGTTAGAGATGTCTGAGGGCGTTCTTGTACATTTTGGACCGGGGTTAGAATTGAATGTTTAGATTTAGTATGCCAAAACAGAGATGCCTTGTTAAATAAGAGACAAAGCTATCTAGTGATACTGTAAGTGACATCCACTGAGAGATTATCGACTGTTTTTTAACCAATGCCCCTTTGACATTCAGTTCTCTGGAAGAACAATGAGGACTGTTTTTTTGGTCGAGTTATTCCTATGCTGCTTTTTAAAATGTATTTCCATAGCAGAGACCCTTACCCAGGGCAACTTACAATTGTTACAATGCATCACATTATTTTACACGCACAATTAAACATTTCTACAGCAGGGTTTTTTACTGGAGCAATGTTAGCTAAAGTACCTTGTTCAAGGGTACAACAGCAGTGTCTTTGGGAAATTTGCTAAGTATGTAGCTCTGAAGGCTGAAGTCATCCAAATAGCCCACAGATAAGATGGCACAAACACAGGCTTCCCCCTCAACTCCCTACAAAACAGCGCCTGCGGCTTAGTCCTGCTGTGGAGAGCATCCTTCACTAGCTCAACCGCTGCATCCCAGAGAGACTGCAGACCAAGGTGCCCCTTCTCTCTGCTTCCTAAATACATGTTACAGGCAATCATAAAATAAGTAAAAATGCAGCACAGAGCCCCAGATAGGAAAGTAATTGACCATGAAGGTTTCCCTGGTGCAATATAAAAGTATCTATATCCCTACAATCCTGCAACATTGACAACACTATGCAGATGTGCTTCAGTGTCTTGTCTTGGGCCAAAGTTAAATGTATATATGCTAATGAGTGATATTTTCCAATAACAAAGTCAATTTTAATAACACAGATTGTACTGTTATTTGTTGATTTATTTAGTTGCTTTCTTTTACTTTTGTGCCTAGGTAACAGAAAACAGTTCAAAATTGCTAAAGAAAGCGCTGCTGATTTGTGTGGGAGGGGGATGGTGTGGGAGCAGACAATGGGAGGTAATTATGGGTGTGATTGTGTACTATTGTATGCTTACCTAAGGCTGTTAGCTTAGAGAAGAACCACTCTTAACACTCACCATCTCCTTTAATAAACAGCGTATTGAAAGGTATGGCTTCAAATGCAATATGTCTATAAGCTGTGCGCCTTCTCATTACCACTTGAAAGCCATTCAGATTTACCATATAAAGTATTTTACCTACTTCATCACATTCTTCTTTGAATCAGAATATCAGCATTCCAAATGTTATACAATAAACCGAGTAGGAAAATTGTATAAGTCACCCACGATTGCAACTCTCCTTAATGATACATACATACATACATACATACATACATACATAAATAGCTGTTTTACATGTGACAGCAATTTGTTTCTTCATCTGATCATCAAAAAAGTGTTGTTTCAGTATTTTGCAGGTACAGTCTTTATAGTGCCTAGGGAATATATGTTTCAGTTTTCAAGTTCTACGTTGTTGTGTGATGTCCATAAAATAGCTGCCCTGAACAAATGAACACCTGCAGAAGCTTGAGCTGCAGTTGGGATTCATCCAAATGCCTCCAGTACGTAGCTGAACAAGGATCACTAGCATGCACAGAGACGGGGCAATTAAACCTGGCCTGAGAAGAAAGAAAAATAAAACAGCTTGTGCAGATTCTAAAACTGATCTCTAGATCTTTTTCCTACAATCCCTTCCAGCAAACACAAAGTGTGACAATCAGAGAATGAAAGGATTTTTATATATAGATGCATATAATTTGTTTTAGTTTTTTCCTGCATCATGTTGCAGCTGTCTTACGGATCTTTAAAAATTTTAACAGCATTCTCTACTTGTTCTTTATTCCCCGACCTGAACAAGTCTAAGATAGCCCCCTATATGTTAATAAAAAATAGTTCCATAATTTACAATCAGAAAGTAAGGCCCATACCAATATGATTTCAGAGGACATTTTCATGAGAGATGAGAAACTAAAAATATTCCCAACTTCAGCAATGCAGCCCTTCTGTTGGAGCAAATCAAACGACCGTCTCTTCCCCTGCTGTTGCAAAGCTCCTCAAAAGCAGTCTATTTCTATAAGGATATATCCTCCTAGATATCGACCTGTCAGCCTTTAAAAAGAAAAAAGACAAAAATATGTACTGTAAAAAATATTCAAATAGCTGAGAAAACGACTTGTTATACCAAAGGATCTCGCTCGTCTAAAACTTCAGAGCCTACTTCATGTTTCAGTTAATTGCCTTACTCTCCAGAACTATGTTAACAATTTAGGTGAAGTATAGTCTGCTGCTCACACTGGCAAAGGCTGAGCTAATTAGTACAAAAATATTATTATAATAACATGTTCTTACAATTAATTTCTCTACGTGCATTGCTATAAATTATTTACCAGTCAAAAGCCAACTCTATGCCAATGTTACAGCTGTTTTTTTTTATGCACATGAAAAAATATCCAGTGTGGGATGAAGATATTTCAAACCTAAGCCTGTTCCTCGGAGCCTGTAAATTAACTGCATCCCTTTATGAAAGCAGATGTTTGTTTGTTTTGTATTCCAGTCTCTTGCCAGTGATTCGTGTGCTTATGTTAATGTTCACATGGAAGCCCATTTAATAGACATGCATTAAGAAAGACTCCCAAGTCCAATAGTATCAATGTTACCTTGTAAGGTAACTATCCAAGTCACATGGTTAGTGTGCACTAATAAGGAAAAATCACAGAACAACTTTCTTCATCCCTGCTTCCACTTGAAAAGCCTGTTTTGCATTCAAAATGTAGGAATTTACAATGGCCTCCATGTCATTTTAAGCTAAGGTTTACAGTTTTTTTTTTTATACTGGTCTACAAAATGTGAATGAGTTCACACAAATGATATTCCTCATACTATTGCTTGGAAATCATAATGGGTCTTGCCATTTGAATTATCAGAGCACCAGAATAGACCACTGGACAATGGTATTCTAGCATGGATGTCTGCCTTTGCATGGGAACACCCTTTAGGGGGTTACAGTCAAAAGTGCATTTTCTTACATTATTAATTGTGACCCATTTATAAAAGCAATCATGACAGAGTGAGCTCTCTCATGCTATCCTTCAGTTTAACCTTCCTTGTCAAATCAGCTGTCCTGTTTTGATTTCTGCTTTCGTTTTCAGTATTCAGAAGAACACATCAAATACAATCAGCTGAAAGACAGGAGAAGAAAGCAATCACACGCATAAAAGCTGAACAGAAAATAACTATGGTTAATCAGACACCCCCCACATGAACTGTAAAACATGATTTATGACCTCCAACTTTTTGGTAGGACTTCACTGCCCTCTGATGGTCATGTGATGTAGTGCACAGACAAGTGAAATTAGTCCAACTTCAAATGAAAAAGTATTTTTTTCAAATCAAATCTAATATATTAGGGAACATTCATAGCAAATCAGTTACTAGTATTTATTGAGATGCAGATCAAATAAATGTATAACAAACCATATAAAATTAGGTAGAATACAGCAAATGAAAACTTGCTATAAAATCTTGTAGAAATAATTATTCACAGATATGTACAATTCAGTGGCAGAACAAATCAACCTGTTCCAGATTCCTTAATAAGGATTTAGTTTGCACCACAGGTATGCATTTAAAAGAAAATATAATGGAGCCCAAAATTTAAAATAAATACAATTATAGGTTTCTAAAACTGCTTTAGATCATTTGGCATGTTTAAATCTGTCAACATGCACAATATATGTTTGATGTAGTGCAGGCCATGTATAATTTACAAAGACCCCGCAGACCTTGAGAATAGTAGTGCAGCACACACTTATCTGTATAGTGATTTTCCCAAAAAATATTGTAAAACCAGATTATAATTCATGAAGTTAGCATTATTTGGATTAATTTAATTCAAAATGGAAAATTTTCAAATGGAAAAACGTATAGGCAATTCCTGTATCCTCCTCTTCCATTTATTCTCAAATTTCTCTGATGTTTGTGGCAGGTAGTTCCTTAGTAAAATATCCTACATACCAAGATGCTTATTTTCACAACAAACAGTCTACAAGGTTTCTGAAGAACGTTCTTGCGACCTTCCCTGAACATGAAAACATTGTGACTTAGTAAACACAGAATGCCAGTCAAAACCAAAACCAGATATCAGATGGCATGTGAGAATATGGGAAACCATTCAAAGTATTATGTTAACACCTTTACTTTTGATGTATTCACGCTTTTAAATTCAGTTTTTAAATCAAAAGAAATGCGTATAGCTGCACCATTCTCTTTAGATGTTTTTTCGTTGTATTTAATCCATTTTCAAATGCGTCTGTGACATACGAGCTTTGGCAAAAAGCTGAAATACAAAGAAGTCCACAGGATCTTCACTGAACAATACCAAGTTTGTCTGGGTCAAGTTTGCCCGTTAGCATCCTGCTATAACCACACGCTTTCACCTACTTTTCAATGGGCCTCCAGTTATTTAATTACAATTCCCTTCCTATGTGAAAGGCACAGCCCTGATTAGATCATTACACACACCCCCTACGATCAAAGAGGAATCCTGAAAATGTGATGAAAGCCGCTCTCCCGCCCTCTCCTTAACCTCCATTCTCCCACTGTGGTGGAAATCATCAAACAATGAACAGATGGTCAGCCAATGCTAAAGCAAAAAATGAAGATTGAGGACATTTTTCTGTTTATTAATCCAGGATTTCTTCTGCAGTGTGTGGTTTTAGAAGTCTTTAAAGTTCAAGGTGAAGCTGCCAGATGTGTTCTGTTGACATATGGCACATAATTCATATACACGTTATATATAATTAGAGTGTTGATCTTTAAATCTTGGGTTTAACTTCATGAATCTATCAACAATAACTGTGCCTGTAGCTGCTCTAAGGTTAAACATTTTATTAATATAAAAGCTACATTTATGACAAAATTGCAAAACGTGATTTCCCAATTAAGTGTATGCGTAAACAGTAGCACTAGTTTGTACTTCCCCTCTTGACATGACACTCCTTGAAGACCTGTCAAACCGCATTGATGACATTTCAAATGCATCCCTCTCTCTGTTAACACACAATACAATGGACATACCAAACACCCAGTCAATTATATAAACAGAAAAACATGTTGCTTGAATCCTGAGACGAAGAAAGTACTACACTGCCAAGACAAACATTGAACTATTACCTATGCATTGACAGATGTCCTCTTGACTTTGAGCTGGCTGTGAACAGTCAAATAAATCTCTAAATATCACAATATCAGCCTTTAGTAAGTAGACCTTCATCTCCTGCCGCCTATCTCTATGTTCTCTGTTAATCAGTCACTTTTGTTACTATAAAACAGAAAAGCAGGAAATCATATCTACCCATGCTTTAGATTTATTATCATCATCATCATTGTATCTGCATGTCTATAAAATACATCCAGAATAAAGTAAATCAAATACAGTAACTGTCAACAAACAATTAAAAATAAAAATAGCATTAGAGACAGCCTACTAATAAGTACAAGCCCCATGTACAATTGTGCTTTATTGTCAAAAAACCATTGCATTTGTTTACAATATGTAACCAGAAGCAAATTTTCTTACTGACATTATATTACAGTACCATGCATGACAAGAGTTCCTTCCCATGCTAAAACACAACTAAATATGGTCTTTACAAGGATGACAACTGTTAAACTTGCAATATAATGCACCTTACTGCAAATCAGCATTATTTACACAAGAGGAAAAAAAAATTACATATGAAAATAGTGCATACAATGGCAAACTGAAAAAGGAATATTCATTAACATGGCATCTTAATATTGTTGGCAAAGGCCAGTTTGAAAACAAAACAGAAATTTAAATGTTCTCTGGTATGACAATACAGATTTTAGATTAACTACCAACCACCTAAAAATATTTCAAAGTGCAAAAATTATGCAAGGTAATTTAGGGATTTTTTTATTTTTTTTTAAATCAATGCACTTCTGAAGTCTTTCACAAAACTCCTTCAATGACCGACACATTGGCAAATAATTCAGCATTCAAACATCTTGTATTACCTCAAAGAAACATCCTTAATTTGAATATTTTTGTATTAGTAAACAAATCAATCTGAGACTCTCAAACTTTCTAATAGCCATCATTTAAGTATAACGAAAATACATTTAGCTATGCTTGAAAAATATTTTTTGTTTATGGACGCATTTTTTATAATTTATGTATGCATAGTGTATGTGTATATTATATACACACGCAGCATAACAGGAAAAAAAAAAGCAATAAGACGCCTGAAAAGGGGGCATAGAATAGAAAATTACATTTGTTTAATAAGAACCTGTACAAAGGTTAGCCAGAATATGCAATCAAATTCTTGACAATGTAATTTATCTTAATCTTATTAAGATAAGAACAATGTCTCCATGTGAAAATGTAAAGGCTTTACTTATAGACTTCTACCAATCTGATATGGCAATCCAGTAAACCTCCTATTAAAAAGACAAACTTTGAGGTAGGCCCCTGAATGTGGACAGACATGAAGACTCATCTTGGTTGGATAATTAACTACTGAAACTATGTAATGATATGTACTTTTAACATTTCACATCCTCAAACACATCTGAGTTTAGTTTCTACACCTGGATTTTGTTTCCTGTGTGCATTTCCATTTAAGTAATCTCCCGTGTAATTACACCAAGGACCTTTTTTCCCCACAAACAAAGCACTTTTTTTATCTTGCTCTTAATTGGAAAGCTAAGCAAATTAACAGCAGAATAGCAGGTTTCTCAGCAAGTGCTATTTCAGGGTGTGTGTTTGTGCAATACATTATTTTCAGTTCACTATTAAATAAACATGGTCATTTAATGTGTCAATGTGCCTTCTGTTATTAAATTCACTACTGCTTGGTGAAACAGTGCTTTATTTGATATTTACCCAGAAAAGTACTTCATATTCCTGTACATTTCCCAATGGTCTCCAAGTATTACACACAATAATCTACATGGTCAATTTGGAATACAGGTCTCAAGAAACTAGCATAAAAAGTCAACAAAATACTTTTTTTTTTTTTTTTTTTTTTTTTATAAATAGTCTGCCTACCGAGGTATAAGGTTAGGAATAAGCAAGCATGCACATTTAAACCCAGGGAGAGAGAGAGAGAGAGAGAGAGATAAGGCAGTAACTAGGAATTAGGAATGCAACATTTGCAACAGTAGTATTTTGTTTACTGAATAGTTTACCTAAATAGAAGTATGGTTTAAAATGAGATTTATGTGAGGCGTGACGCTACCATTATCACTGCCATTATAAATAGTGAAGTGCTCTGCTATTAGACTATATATATAATGAATCAAAAAGGAACTCAACCAAGGAGCTGTCTTTTGAGCTCGAGATTAAATGCCATTTGCCCGTGAGTAGATTGTTGCACGTGGAAATGGGAAGTTAAGAGTTTTTACATTTCATCTAGAATATATAATCGTTGGTCATCTTGAGAGATGGCATGGCTTCATTGACATTTTGGTCCAGTCTGTGATATTCCACACTTCTGGAGCACAGTCCATCCCTCCACCTTCTGCTCTGAGCCAAGAGGTAAATCTAGAGTGGGAAGAGAAAAAAAAAAAAAAAGACATCAAGTCATTGATTCCAAAGGCCTCTGCCTATGAAGCATTAGTGCTTGTCTGTTACAAAAGTAAGACTTTCTGACTGGGGGCTGGATTAAAGCAATCCAATAGGTTACACAATTAAAACCCAGTATTTGATGGTAAATGGAGCAGAAGCAAGAAGAAAACAGGAGACACTTCTTCACACAGAGAGTTGTCACAATCTGGAACAAACTCCCCAGCGATGTGGTTGAAGCTGAAACTTGGGAAAATGTAAAAACAGACTGGATAGTATCCTTGGATCACTCAGTTATTAATGGATACCAAATAAGCACGATGGGTCAAATGGCCTCCTTGTTTGTAAACTTTATGTTCTTATGATCACGTTCTTATGTTCTTAAGAATCCATCATGAAAAGCTGGTTGTCTAATCTATGACTGCTGTAACTTTCTGGGAGGTTTTGATGGAAAAGCAAGAAATAATCCCCGCCAAAAACAATTCAGTAGAAAAACTAGTACAAAAACAATTAGCCTACATGTACTTACATATCTGGCATTGCCCCACAACTGGTGTAAATATCATACAAAATCTGAGAAGGAAACTCATCGACAATGCAAAACAAACTACAGAAAGCATGGCAGATACATTGACAAATTCAGCTATATACATAGACAAATATACATACAGGAAAACTAAATTGATGCAAAAACTACAAAACCACTGCCATCAACTGGGCTTACCTTTCTTTTGTTGTGGTAGGTGATGTACACAATGGCAACCAGGAAGGCAATAATCACTATGTGGAAAAAGAAGTGCGAGTCTTCATCCTCAGTAGCGTAGATCGTTGTGTCCTTAACATTGACAGCAATTTTGGCCTCGTCTATGTTGCCAAGAACACCAAACCCATCAATGCTGTCATTTAACTCTTTGTCGTCATCGTCATCGTCGTCATCAAAGGCTGGTTGCTCTGTGTAATCTACATCACTGTCTGCCTCATGTGGAGAGGGGGAGCGAAGTTCTTCCTCAGAGTCAAACTCATGCAGGTCACCCTCCGGGTCATTTCCATCCTTGGCAGAGATACTAGTGGTGGAAGGGGTGGTAGGTATTGGTTCTTTGCTGGAAAGCTTAGTACTAATTGTAGGGGTGGTTTGAGGAGGAGGAGGAGGAGGAGTAGTAGTAGAATTAATAGTAGTAGAAGCAGTGCTGGTAGTAGTGATAGTGGAATTCACAGAAGAATTGGAGGAGGCCTCAGATAGCATGGAGTTGTTGGCTTTGGCTGTGATACTGATATTTGAAGATGAGTCTGGTTTCGGCACATAAACGTCTCCAGTTTCATTTCCATTCCCATTTTGTTCTGGCACAGGTGAGATACTGTCGTTATCTCCTAAACACATAGCGACAAAGTTTTGAGTTTTATATGCAAGTTATACATTCACAAATACAAATGAACAAACAGAGGGGGGAGCTAAGTGTTTCAAAATGGTACGTCTGTGAATGTCTGTAGAAAGTGAATGTACATTCAGATTCAAAGACATCTAGACTGATCCTCATGCAAGGGGATGGACGATTACTCATTAAGGAATGTCATTCGGCAATATACATACAAAACATCCATTAGCACTGCCAGTATATACAATTAAAACTAGATTTGTTTTTCATGCCCTATAGGATATTTCCAACATGAAATTAATATGACCATAATACTGTACCTAGTTTAAAAAAATAACACTACTGAAATGCACTACAAAGCAACTCTTAGTCTGAACATTTTACTCCTCAAACCTGCACAGGCTAGTACTGTTGAAGTTATTCATCTGAAGTCCCTAGTGACTTTTAAGCAACTACAGACTTAAAGAACCACATGCCTGGAAGTGAAGGGAGGACTTGAAAACCCTGAGCAGCAGAACAGGACCATTCATGCGTTATACAAACTTCAAGCTGAACAGTCTTTCTTTCTAAGTCAATAGCTTTCAATGATATGCCCCAACACAACACTGATGTTTGCAGCTCATGAGGAATACATTTATTCCTCTCCGAATTAATCGGTCACAATAATACTACATAATAAATATAACGAATTGCATAACACTTAAGGAGATAATCTTGAAATCGTGTTTTTCTTTACATAAACCTATATATGAAGTGGTATGCTTGAGATGATCACAATATGACCCTGTGACCTTTAGTCAATGAACCTTAATCCTATTTAACATCTGTGGGATCAGAGGAACAGGACAACATGCAGGTGCTCAACACACGGTCCTGCTCAAAGCTCATGAAACACAAAGCAGACACCACTCCACAAGCAACATACAATCAATGAGCCTTTATCTTACATTAGAGCCCCAAAACTCAGCAAACCAGGGTAATACCAATTCACTTGTTCCATCATGAAAATACTAACTCTATCCATCTGCAGGCGATCATGAGAACAAAGGCGATTTATTGAATGTATTGATTATGCTTTCTTACACATTTTACCCACTTCATCCGGTCCTAATCATTTCTGACCGGTTCTTTCATGTTAAATTGAAGGAATGAAGTAACCAAAGTCAACAGATGGTATAATCCGTTCATAACTAAAGAAAATGTACATTATAATTCCACGGAGCCTTTGGATTGCTGAATGGATTCAAGTGTAAATGTTCAGATTATAGCAAGAACGAAGTATTGGGATATTAGTTATATACACATACATACATAGAAGTAGATATGCATGTGATAATCATTCAAGTTCACGCGTCAGGGAGCACAGACAAACCTTTATATTGTGGTAAAAATAAAACAAATTCCACTTTCCGTGTATTTCTTACTGACATTCAGGTAAATGCAGTAATACCACGGTCACTCGGTGAAATTGACCACGGTCCTATACACCTGGTCTTATATTAACTTTGGACGTGGACCACCAGGACGCTACGGCATCACATTATTACATGTGTTATTTTGTGCGACACAAAGTTTACTTCCTCTTTCGCAAGCATAGCCTGAACAAACTAGATCTGACGTGGATATTAACATTACATTGCATCGTTAGGTTCTTCAATTGTAGTGAGTCAGTACCATTTACATTGATTAAACCCTTAACTTAAGCTTTGAAGACCCAATCGTCTCATTTCGGCCAGAACTTAAATCGTGTTTCGTGAGGGTCCTGGTCCGAGGCAGTTCAATCACACCACACACCACACAAGCACAACAAACTTGCACTCACACTAATATATCCTTCAAATATTCCGTTTTGGCTTGTTTGAATGGACGAATACGTCGCTTACCGGGATCTGTAGGTGCACAACTCAGCGGACCCAGGAAAAGGCATAAAAGAAGGGAATATAAACAAATATATCTCAAGCTCCGCTCCATCTTTCCGCACGTCGCCATCTTGGGTGAGGAACTTGAGAGAGGGCGGGGCTATAACAGCTGATCAGTCGGCTCAAGGATGACGTGTAGAGTGATGTCATTGCTGTGACGTATCAGACCACCGCCCACCCTCCTGCAAACACCGCTTTCGGGATCCTGCTACTGTGTACTTGTTGCACCCTCTATAATTCAACGTGTAAGAATAAAAACATGTTCGTCTTATTGTCTTCAATAAATGCAATACGTGGAGACTTGAAAATGCTTTCCAATGACGCACATTTTGAAATCCAAACAGATATACTTGTTGTGTCACAAAAGTTACACCTTGAAACCAGTTAGCTTTGTTTAGTGACTCTCTTTTTCGGTATAAACCGGTTGCACTACATTACTGTGTAATTTATGACAACACACCCTTTCTGAAAACGGAACAAATTACACCTTTACTCTCAGTTTTCCTAAAAAAAAAAAAAGTTGCAGGATCTTAATCTGAATTTAGCATGGGGAGATTGATATCCATTCTATCTATGGATAGAAACATTAACAGATAAATGCTTTAGGAGGTTAATTCCATCTCCATCAACTCTACCTCAATGAATCCACAGAAAATGATATATTTTCATCCTGATTGTACATATTTTCAGGCAATTTTCTGTATTTAATTTGAGAAGGAGCATTCATACAATCAGATAATTAACAAGGTTTACCTTCATAGACAGAATGTGCATACACTTTCACATTGTGGAAGAAAATGCCTACAGTAGAACAGGACAATGTCTTTTTCCAGTGACCTGGAGAGCAATTTAAAAATGCACCTATTTTTATACTCTGTAATTTAAGTATGTATGATTGTGAACATTGTAAAGCAATTCTACTAGTCCAAAGTTAACATTTAAACTAAATTTCAACTCAAATCACCCAAACCAAATACTTGGAAGATGGGTTTTCACAGAGTAGACAAGGTACTTCTTGCAAACACGAAGCTAACATTTGCATTATGAGGTGGATGAATCAAATCTCTTAAAAATCTATCTTTACAGAATGCTAGTATTGAGCTCTACAAAAAAAATACTGGTAGGTATATTTCCCTCTATATCCAAAGATATAGGATGTCAAACTAACAGGACACAGCAACAGAATTCTTCATAATGATAGTGAGAGTTCCAAGACAATAGCTAACAACTTTTGTGAGTTTTCTCTTTATTAATTTGTTAGTTTCTATCTTTTCAATTTATTTCAAAATTCTATATCACGCTTGTATTTGCTTTTATGCATTAAAGTGGTTAATTAACCAATTAAAAACAGCGACACAGAATCAGTAAAGATAAAGATATTAATTTAATTTTAGGGTATAACAGTACTGTCAAGTACGATGGGTTTTGGACCTAGTTTAACATCATAATTGGAAGACTACATTTCCTATTAAAATGCACCAATTTTAAGGATCAAAAGCATGTGTTGCTTTCAAGACTGGTTGTGTACAGGGGTGCAGTAAGGATTCTTCCATTCATATGGCTCACTAAACAGATTATAGTCTTAATTTACAGGCAGGGGGAAGAAGACATGAACATCCTTGAAATGTTGCTGTAAACTTATATGTGACAACAGAAAATATTCCCACTAAAATTATAGCACACACAAACACAAGTGGATCATATGCATTACAAGTATACAACAGTTTAGTGCCTTTTTTAACTACAGTTGCATAAGTGAAGGACAACTAAACCTACCCACACCGCTTAAGTTGAATCAGACATTTCCCTTAATTTATTTGACTTAGAGTTATTTGACTTAGAAAATTCACTACAGTAATGTTCAAAAACAGGCAAGAAACAATTGTGCAGCACCAATTGGCAGCATAGGTGATACAAGAGATGCATGTACAATAACCCCACCCAGTGGAATAAGCATGCAGGTTTTTGTTTCCCCAAAACCACTTAAATAATTCAACCAAGCTTATTGCCTTTACAAAAAAAAAAAAAAAACTGAAGAAATATTATATATATGCTCAAAGGACTAAAAATGCAGTAGTGGAATGACAATGATTTATAACAGAAATCTTATGACATTGTAAATTAATCTGAATTTTGTGCAAACTATCATCTACTGACTACCATCAAGTATTATATTTTATCTTTTTATTTTGTTTCCACAATTTGGCCCAGGAATGCAATACATTTTAGGTTCAGTTGTCCTCTAAGAATTGCAGATCATCAGTAGCATGATTGACAGTACAATAATACTTTTTTCCCACATGGTACACATACAAGGTAAACACCAGGTTGTGAGGGTAGCTATTCATGAACATATTTGGAAGTTCAGGATTGTGCAGCTCAGTGTTCTACGCTTCAAACTCCAGTCCTAGACCCAGTTTATGACCACCAGCATTGATGTTTTTACCGTCCAGCAGAGCTGACAGTGTCAGTTTAATGCCTGGAGAGAGAGAGAGCAAGAAAAAGAGAATTGTGAAGAGGAGTGATGCTCATTAGTAAATCCAGGGTCCAATCTGTATTATCTTAAATATGATCAGATTTAAAACACGTCAAGGAAAAAATGCAATGCTTATTTTTGGCCATATGATGGTTGTTCAAATGATACTAATTTCAAGCTTACATAAATTATTCAAATAAAAGCAGAACATTGAAATGTTATGTCAATATAATTCAGATTTCCAATCTAATGAAGAAAACTGCTATTTTGTTGTGACACTTTCAAAAATACCCACCTGGCTTTAGGGTTTGGGTGTATCCTAATCCAATTAGGCTTGAATTGTTCACTTTGGCCTGAAAGCAAAGATTTAAAATCAATTAAGCACAAACATAAGAGCACAGAGTACAATTAGTGCAGCTATGAGATTATTGTTGATGGAAAATCATGTCTCAATCAATCAAGTAGAATGAAAAAGACTGCTGTACATACGGAGAACGACGCATCTGCATCAATCTGATATTTCGCTGCAATTCCAAAGCGGGTGTTGCTATTTCCAGCTGTCCAGGCTAGATTGACAGCTGTTTCCAGTTTGTCATTCACCTTCTGATAAATGGAGCCCCCAAACTCTGTCCCATCGTTCCTGCAAGGAGAAAATGTCACTCTTCAGACATGGACAGCGCTCCTCACTGGACATCTACAACCAGACTTTAAATGAGGCATGGAAAACAACGATGCACTTTCTTTGCTAGTACCTCACCAGACGGATGTTATGCCTCAAAAGAATTTGCAACAGCTTGCTGCATTCAGCCAACAAGGTCATATATAACATGTTTTGAATGGTTGAGGTAAGGACATTACTGCATGGCTGTCTGGCGCATTAATACAGTGCGAGTCAATAGCATGAAATAACTTCCCGGCCAGGAACTTGAACGCAGTGCTCTGTAATTCTTTCAAAAACCCCATGGACCATGCATACATTTCAGAAGCTGCAACTTAATCCTCAGCACTAAAATTATACCAATTTTTCTGAGATGAGTGTGTTCCCTTTCAGGAGTTTCAAAACATTAACTCCACCACTTTATTTGAAGCAAAGTGCTTAAAAAGCAGGAGCCCATAACCGCGAGCTGTGATGCACAATAGAACCAAATCTGTCCATGCAAGGGAATACAAAATTAAATATTGTGTTGGAGTATTAGCTGGAGAAAATAAAAACATCTTTTTGTTTCACATTACAGTGTTTGCAGCCTTAAAAAAAAAAAAAAATTACAAAAGAGGCCTCACTTAATGTACAGTTGCACACTGTCACTTACACATTTGTGTGGAGCTGGAACTCATCCGTCTTGTATCCAACGGCAAAGTTGCTCTGAGTGACCCTTGATTTCCCAGTCTCGAAGGTCATCTGGTAGCCGGCCAGCCAGCCCTCATAGCCGAACACCATGGCTCCGCGTACGCAGGGCCCGGCAATGTCGAAGTCTACATCGCAGCCCAGATTGATGTGCTCTCTCTTGTAGCCAGTCTTAATCTTACCACTCTTTTTCCTATAGCAGAAAGAGAAAGCAACAAAAAAGGCTTTATATACATATATAACAGTCACAGTTCTACTCGTCACACAGATTAATATCAAACTGCAGAATACACTCATCGATTGGGGACAGAGCAGTTTCATAACAAAAACAGTCACCCCTCTTAGATTCTTCAGATCATTTTTAGATGGTGGTGACTGAGAACATCACACACCTGTTGGTATCAGCATGGATGACTCATTGAAAGGTTTGTGTGGGTGACATCCAGTTCTCATTGCAAACAATTTCAAAGACAACATATCTGTACTGAAATAAACTGTTATAATGAGGAATTATTTTTGGAAATACTTTTTTAATCGCATTGCTGAATCCAAGAGGAGAAATTGTGTTTTGTCCACCCAGGCACACTAAACCCATGCACACACAAACACAAATACAATTGGACCATTTACAATTAAACCATCCTGAAAGACTTTGCGCAAAGTAAGGTTTCAATTTTCCTAGGAATCGCATGTAAAATCTTTCAAGATTTACAATACGCCCAACCAGGTATCAGTGGCCTTCACGCCCAAAGCCCAGTGCAGTCCGTGTGACTGCAGCCTTCACGTCACACATTGTCACTGCTTGCTTACCCAGTGTTTGGTGAAAATGATGAGTCGAAAGTCAGCTTCAATCCTTTGGCAAGCTGAACAGAAAGGAAATCCAAGTTTGGCATGTGAAGGTTATACTTGTACCAATTTGAATCGTCACCATTTCGACCTCTCCCTCTGGTTTCATGAGCATTACCTGGTCTTCGATAGTGATCTCCGTCCCCAAGGTGTTGTCAGTGTTCCATTTCTCGGTGAAAGTCAAGCCGTGCTCCGCCCACTTATACTTGGTTTCCAGGCAGCCTGTCACTTTGCTGGTTTCAGTGTTCGCAGACCCTGAGCTGGTGAATTCCTGAAATCGTATTGAATACAAAATGATACTCACATTAGAGCATTAAGAACCCCTCACAAGCATGCCAAACTACACTGGGAAAGGGCTGGTCCTTTCCCGAAGAGGGTTTGGGTGAAGCCCACAAGGTGAGAGAAATGTTTTTACCCCTTCAGGCAGAGGATAATTTAGAATGTTGAGGTTTTCAGAATACTGAACACTTTATACTTAACTTTATGATACTTGTAAACTTCAGTGCTTGCTTTAACTATATCCATAAAACAGCATCATGTAGGGGAATGTAAGGTATGTTTATTAAATTGGACTTAAAACGTGTAATACAAATGGCGACCTTACATGTTGAGTACCAATATTATTCCTAAAACATTAACTAAGCACCTGCAGCACAATGATAAATACACTCTAAACCAAAATATGGGACCAACTGTATTTTTGCAAATCTTTTTTTTATATTTTCCCACTTCAAATGGTCTTTATTTTCTGGGCATTGTGGGGAAAAACTGTTTGCATTGCAAAAATGGTCTGATACAATCAGGCAACTTCTATAAAAAATAAAATAAAAAAGCCGAGACCGTAATATTTATACTGTGAACATTACACATTAAAAAAAAAAAAAAAAGCTTCCCAAATTAAGGGAATTGTCACTGTGTATTTGTGCAGTTGAATTGTTTCGCCGACAATTATCAAAAGCTCAGTGGCAGACAGATTAAGACCAAATGAAAGAATTATATTATTAAACACTGCACCTTTACAAATAAAACTGCTCGCTTCCCGGTTTCCGACCTACAGTAACAGGGTCAACCTGATTAACTTCCTTGTTTCCAGGACAGGAACCTAAAGGGTTAAACATTGCAAATGAGCAACAGTACACTTCCTGTGGGATATCACAATTATTTCCAAGGCTCTTCAATTTAGATAGCATGTTTTTCACAGCTACGACTTGTTACTCTAGTATCCAGTCGCTAAATGGGGAACAGACAGGCGCTCAGCAGTAATCTGTTAGTGCATTAACAACGACTTTAGACAGGAACGTGCAGTCAAGAGCACACTTGATGCCGACTTGTTGTCACTCACTTGGCAATGCACTTGATTACTCATCACACTCTTCCCCCCCAGAACATTAAACCTTTAGAAAACACCAGGGTAGCAGGTTCTTGCTTACATAATGATTTTGAGAAAAAACAAATAATAATTAAATCTACAAACACCTTTCGGTACGTTTAAAACAGACTTAAAACATAGTCAAAACCCAAACATACCAGTCCATTTTCCGACTTTGTTTTTAAATCCAACTTTATAAGACCAAAACCTGAAAAAAACAGAAATAAAAAAGTGAATTCAGAGATTAAATATTTCACCAGAAACTCCATTGTAAACATGTATTTTTTTTCGCTTTGATAAAACAGATTTTTTTAAATTAAATATCCATTGGTAGAAATCCTTGAAAAATTATTTGTATGGTAAAATAAATTAAAATGTGTAGCCTATAACATTGCATAGCTTTATTTTTAAAATCACAATTAAAATCTATCAAGTTATCTGCAATGTTACTAGAGCACAGCTTATTACACTAGATTCAAAGAGCAACTAGAAGATTGGAACTGAAATGAGGAACAGTTATTACCATATCCCTTGGTGAACACATCTCGGGCAGACTTGCCAAGGTCAACATAAGTTGGTGGAATTGCCATTTTCTGTAAAACATGGGATACAGGGACAACAATTAATTCATAAAGCACAAATAATATTCCAATTCTTTACTCTGAACTGTGATATCATTTTGGCAGGATGAATCCATGATATACTGATACAGTTACAGATTACAGCTTCATTAAGACATGCATTTGCTTCTTGTACTTCTCTGGCTGTATAGGAAATAGCCACCAAGAACACTGTCAAGCCCAGTTTACAGTACATTTACTGACACTAATACAACACAAGACAAAGCTGCTAAGTGGAGTGAAAGTAGGGCATGCTAGCACACCTATAATTAAATTGAGAAAACTAGCCTTCTCTAGACATTTTAAATAACTTACTTAAATGTATTTCAGTTTGTTTTCTGTACTCTTACCAGCTTATGTAACTTTTTTTTTTTCGATTTTAGTAGTGGTAACCCCACTAAAATGAAATTCACAGTATGTTCACAGTCTACAGGCAGCTGAATCTACAACTGCAGGTCAGTCTGGACAGGGATCTCACAATTAAATGGTTTTAGCAGATTAATTCTGTACATTATAAAGCAAAAACACATTACATCTATGCCATTCACGAGCTACAATGATGGACTATGCTTTACACACAGCGGCCGTGGCTCGGCCTGGGTCACAGCGTTGGAAACATAGCTCCACACAGCATTTCAGCTTGGTATTCAATATCACGCTGACAAAGCTTTGTGGGAGGGAAATTTTGAATGTCATCATGATGTTCAACTGATAGGCAAAAATCTCATTACCCCTCTCTCTCTGTTAAAGACAGCCAGGCAAAAACCTATACAAAATGAATTAATGCAAAGATATGGATGTTTTGATGTTTTGGTTATTCCCACTTCATCATCATGTCGTTTTCTTCAAGGAAACCTAACATCCCCAGGGGAACACAACCACAGGCATGAGCGCTAGAGAACACGCTGACAGCCAGAAATATAACCCAGTTATACGTCTGTCTCTTTCAAACAGACAGACTACATGCAGGACCCTGTCCCTAACCTTTACAAGAGAGATTCTGTGCATCATGTATAAAACACACGCACTAATAAAACTCACTTGAAATATGATGGGTAATGCCACTGAGAGGATGTCACAATCCAGTACATTTCTGCACCATGATCACAGCACACGAATCAATACACTATCACTGTGACTGATGCATATGGGCATTGGTGCTGGGGGCTAAACCACACTGTATGAAAACCCATTAAGTACTCAATTAATGATCTCATTCAGGACGATTTCAAAACGCCTGGAAGAGGACAGCAGGGAAACGCACCGCATTCAAAAGGTAGACACAATCACAGTGCTTTAATGATTCATATCCAGCCCCAGCACGTCTGCGCAGATGCAGCTGAGCACCATCTCTTCAATGGTGAATAGAGGTCACCTGCCGTTTTAACCTTGCAAAACACCTTCCAACACGGCTGCCTTTGGAGATGACGACCACTGAATAGTCCTGTTAAAAGCCTGTTTTCACAAATCCCTCCACTTCAGGGGCCTTGAGCACCAAAGGGTTGCGCATCACACTGTACAGACAGGTCCGCCGGCGAGCTGGTCATATTTGAATGTAAGCATGCATTTGCACAGAATGTCTGCATAGTGACACTTGAACAGGCCGACATTAAATACCCGGAAAACAACGTCCTGCCATAACGCCGGCGAATGCGGCTCATTCCACATCGCCATGCAAAACGTGGCCACGAAAGCACGCATATATGAAGAAGATGATGATGATGATGATGATGATACAAACAAAAATGTGACAGATTCTCGTTATTTCTCCGGCTGGAGCATTTAAACAACCACTCGCACGCCCTCCTCAATCACTCCGATCTAATCGCATGTTTTTGCACAGATTAAGGCGCTAAAATGATGCACATTTTCGCAATGGTGGCTGCTGACCACCCACCCGCTCAGGGGAATTATCTGAGCATTATAACTATGCCGAGGCCTTGCACGCACAGCCGAGCTCATTAACTGCATTGCAGCATCAGCATCTTGCGAGAAAACGCGTCTGATTCGGCACCAATACAATACACGCGTTTCTACTGTCTGAAGGTCGATGTCCACCGGTTCGCTAACGTACGGATAGGCTACAAATGGACCCTGTGTATTAGATTTCAACATACCTTTGCTAGTGCCGTGTGATCCTACTAGTAAAGCACCCTGTCAACCGAGCACCGGGAGGAGAAGAGGAGGGCTTTTGCGTTTACGTACAATCACGTAAACGTGCGCGTCAGCAGACACACCCCTTGCCGTAATCTGTGCAGGCAGCCATGTCTTTGTACGGAGATGTTGTGTAACACCTCCAAGACATTTCATTAACACCCTACAGTTCATCTCGTTAGGGAGATGTGAGGAACGTATTTCGTTTTTTTTTTAATAGTTTCTCTTCATTATGTTTTAGTACAGTGGTAGAAATCTATAACAATAGGACAATTACTGTTATTTTCTGGGAAATAACACATATTCCCTGACAACAATAATAGGCTCAAGTAACTGAAAAGATTTTGTCTGCAAAAGTGTGACAGTATTTTTTTGCAGGGTGTATCACTGGATCTGTCTTATATTTATGGTAGTATGTAGGTTAATATGAGTCATATTTGTAATCAATGTAGTAGTAGTACAATTTAGTTTAGGGGTAGTATCAGTATACCAAATTAGCCAAATTATAAGAGGTGTTGTATTACAGCAGGTATGTTCATTATAGTATGGAAGTTACTATAAGTATATGTAAATAGTGTCAAACAAGGGAAATAGCCCCAACAGTAATTGGGCTGTTTTTACATCATAACCCTTTTATAATAACCATACATAATACATATTCAGTCAGAATGTATGTAAAAGCTGCTGTCACTTGCAGACAGAGTATCTTCAGATTCTTTAAATTCTAGTTATTTCCATTATAAATAATACATATAATGACATACTTAAAAACATTAAAAACACAATTGTTTCCTGAGACATATTGGTTCAAAGCTTATGTTATCGATGTTTTAAGACATTAAGCATGATGTCAAAGTTGATTTGTTTGTGTGGGTCTCCTACATACATAAAATGAATATCATTTTTTAAAATGTTCAAATTCTTAACATATAAGCACTCATTGGAACATCATCATATTGTAAGATAATGAAATATAAAACTATATACAAATCTCACAGTGCTTGAAACTGTACCAGTTTTAGTAACTCTTCAATTATTGACTGCTGTCGTTATGATGTGGACATCATACTTGTTGTCATTCTCATTCTCATTTTTTTCATATTTCCTCTCTACTTTTCTTTATTGTAATGTTGCCACACTGTTATCTAGTAAGCTGAGAAGGAATTGGACAATGTTGGAGGAGTACTATATAAATCTAAATTGTCACTGTCAATTTCAGAGGATACATTACAATTTTACTTAAAAAAACAAGGAAATGTCAGGAACAACTGGTGTGTTTTTAACAAATTTCATATAACAGTATTTACACCACTTTCACCAGCCAGAATTCTCCTCCAAATTCCTCATGATGTGTTTTAGATGTTATAAATTGTAGTATTTTATTTTTCTAGCAGTTCAGATGATATAAAGATATACAACTGGTTTTGCCATTTGTTGTTAACTGAAACTTGTTTTCATAGAATTGCAGGGATGTGGTGAAGTGTGTACCTGGAGGTAAGCCAAACCCATTGACTTCCTTTGATATAGTACAACATCTTATGTAGGCCTAAGAAAAATTGTCTCAGTTAAAATGTTTTAGAGATGTTTGGCAAAACCTTTTTAAACTGGTTTGAATACATAATGAAATACAGAAGTCTCATGTAAAAAGTGTGTGACATACAACCAAGAAAGACTACAAGGAAGCACAAGGAAAAGTAAGTTAATTCTCTTCTCTATCTACTATGAGCTGATCACTGGGAGAAAGAATGAATGCTTTGCACTGAACTGAACAAACCACAAGATGGTGCTAGAAGTAGAATTATTCCCTTAAATTAAACAGCATTTGAGTATATTCACCAAGTCTGAAAATTAAAAAGTTATTTATTTAAAATTATATTATTTTGATATGTGCATTACTATTTCTACATAGTTAACTTGATATCAGTCTTAGTTCATAATAGAACAACAGTTTTATATTTTAGATAAATAACTTTTCAGGACTTAAATTACTTCCTTTGGAGAAGAATATATTTTTACAGTAATTTTAAGTGGCTGTGAAAAACTGCAATATATTAAGACTAAATCAGCTTGAATTAAGTCAAATGCTCATATAAAAATGTACATTATATACATGAATGGTTGTTTATATTGATAAAAAGATTTGGTTGAAAATAATGTTTATTTTTTAATCAATTGAGCAAGTGCTGCATTACCCAATGTGTGTGTCTTTCATTTTGGAAATTAATAAATACTTATTGGAACCTTGACTCTTAATATTAGAAGGTCTCTGTAGCAGTATATTGTTTTGTTGGTTTGATTCTGTGTGTGTGTGTGTGTGTTTATTCAGGGCTACCACATTGCATTACAAATAGAAAACATAGTTCTAAATAGGAATTTGTAAAATATTTACCCAAAATGGAAGTGAATTAATTGTTTTATTATTTTTATAACCGTGAAAGGTTCTATATTTTGCCCTAAGACATCTTATTATATGATTGATGTGCAATAATTAATTACAGTTAAATCAAAAACATATTTTAAAATTCACATCATATGTAGTATTTAATAATTTTACATTTTAGCACTAGAAAACTGGATGATCTTAAATTGCTAGCTGTAAGACAACATGGGAATATAATTGTGGATCAGCTAGAGATAAAAGTGTTTTAAAAGTTGAATTTCTTTGTTATTATTGCTTTATTGAAATATTCAGACATATTCAGTTTTATTGAATACTATTGGTTATTCGATTAATGCTGACACTTATTTAAAACCTGTTTAAATCTTATAATCTTATTACTGAACATCTCCAATTACATTAATATTAAATAAATATTAGGTATGCATCAATTTATATCATATCCCAGTCATATCTAAATAATCATTATATGATAAGAAATGATAAGTCATTACCACCACACTGACAAAGCCTATTATGTAAAATACATAATTATGGACAGCATCAATTAAATATTAAAAACAATAAATAGTATTATAAGTAAAATAATATACCCATATATTATGCTTAAAAATAAATGTACTGGTTGGTGTTTTTTATTTTGTATTGCTTGAATGTTGTTTCATGTTGCAGTAGCAGTAGTAGTAGTTAGTTACTTACTTTAGATAGATAGATATATATAGACAGACCATGGAATGTATTTTAAGAAAAAAAAAAGTGAGGCTTGGAAATAAACATTTCTAAAAGGCTATCGTAATACATGCTGCATGCATTTATACATCTGGCAGAATGATTTGCCAAAGAAACTGGGAACAAGCGACAATAAATTAATAATAATATCTCTATTTATTACCAGTGTAAATTATTTATCAAAAGTTTGAAAGCTGATTTATTCATTTAAACTCGATTCTGTGCCTTGTTGTTTTGGTGTGCACTGAAAATGTATCTCCTTTCCTGTGATCCATTCTCCAGTATGTAAGTAGAAATAAAAGACCATTTGCACTTCTAAGTTTGCCAGTTAGTGACATGCAATTTTGCTTTCCTTATAAATATTAATAGAGTGAATTGACAGTAAAATAATGATAGTCTCAGAACATTGACAGTATTTTTAGAATTTACTTCTGTATATTTATTGTGGACCTTAAAGGGCGTAATTGCAACTACAGATTTGGTTTTTATTCAAAGCTCCTTTTATGCAGTTTATTATTATATCAGATCAAAACATACTATGCATTGCTTTTTGGCCTGATGAATGTTTTACAGGACCAAAAGTTGATCTGACTTTCCTTTACCTCCATGTCATTTATTCAAAATACTGACTAATATATGAAGATTTCAAACACTGGTTCATGCATTTTTCAATTACATGTATTTTTCATGTTTGTGTATATATGGCACACGATGTTGACTCAATAGACCCCATTGTATTTCCACACGTTTGCATTATAAAAGCAACTTAAAATAATCAAATGTTAGACATGTTATTAACATTCATGTTCCAAATTGAAAATGATTACCGTGTATTAACTTTAATGAGGAATGAAATGATTGAGGTACATTTTAATGACATCAGTTAAGATTTAGTGTAATAGATGAGCTCAGAAATATGTTAGTGGGAGGCATTTCCTTTTAGAAAGTACTGAGCTTCTCATTAAAGCTCAAGAATCGATTTATTATCATTTGAGACAAAGCATTAATATTTCTTACGTCATTGAGTAAACAACTGTATTTTCGTAGCCTGTAGAGGTCCCACTGCAGATCTCAGGGAGTTCATTTTAAGATCATCTTCAAGTAATATTTGGGTACTGCTTTCATCTGCAAGCATCAAAGACAACGAGTCCTTACTTCAAACAACCACCATCAAATGCCAATCATGTTCCCCAAGAAGACAAATGCAACTACAGAAAATGTTAATCAACTGAAGCAGAATCTACAAAGTAAATAAAGAAATTATAAGCAGATGCTATAACTCATAACACATGGGGAAAAAAATTGCATCAAGCCATCACTTAGGAGCAGGGGTTCAAATGAGGTCCAAAACCCATCCATCCATCACTCCCCAGATTATATGACATCACTCTAATCACTGAGCGCTTCTAACCGATCACTATTGACATGCTGTGTCTTCATAACTGGAACCAGTCGGGCTAAGGTTGATTCAAAACCCACCTTTTTTGTAAAAAAAAACTTTTTTTCTAGACTTTCCACCTGACATTCACTTTATCACAGACATTGTGGTAAAAGTGAGTGGGCTTTCGGCAGCTTCAAAAAGTTTTTCTTAACCAGTAAATGTGACCATCTCCAGTAACTGGAGACCTGCTGAATATTTCCGTAATCACCGTCCTCGACACATTGGTGCAAAAGGTAAAGAAAAATTATGTCAGTGATTAGAAAGATCCAGCCCAGCTGCGTCAGCAGAGAGCTTAGTCCCGCAAAATGGATCTTCCCTTTCTGCCTGCCAAGTCACACAAAAACAGAGTCATTTCACTACCTTCTTCCCCGGTGGTCAGTAAAGTAAAATTAATTAAAGCAGAAGCAGTTAAACAGAAAGTGTTAGTTTCACAATGAATTATACTCATGTTTTGTGTCTTTTCGTACTTCGCGATTGGTGTAGTTCCTACAGTGCAAGGAGTAAAGTGGGGGGAAAATGTATTAAAACATGCAGTAATATAGTTGTTCAGAACGTCAAGGCGACAAACAACATCATTGAAAGCTTATTTTCCTGTCTGAAAAAAGGTTCCCCTAGTGTCTCTATCCTTTTGACAACAACAGACTGCCTCTAGTGACACATCGGAAATGACGTTACACATGAGAGAAAACAATTTCTAACTGTGTTTTGAAGGGTTTTGGTTTTCTTTAGTTCATCTCACCTTAAACATCACAGAAGTTGTTGACATTATAGGAAAAAAAAGACGCTCGTTTCCTGTCTGAACTTTGGCAAGTACTGGAAGATATGAGTAATGTCAAACCTTGGTCGTCTTGAGCGGCGGCCTGTGGTCAAAGGGTTTCTCACATTATTTGTGCAACTTTGACTTTGAATCATTCTTGCTGTGCCTTCTTTTTTTCAGAGAGTGTGAGATCCTTATCAGAATGCAGAGGTTGTTACGAAATACAGATTATGAAGAAGGTAAAAAAAAAAAGAGGAGGGGAGAGGGAGATCAAAATGATAGGTGTATTTTTGATACTGCTTGCTGCACGTGAAGTAAATGTGGTTGATGCCAATGAGATACATACTGTAATGCACATTAGCCTTTGCAACACTTTTCTGATATATATGCATATTATGAAATCTGACATTTTACAATAATTTTTCAATCTCGTTTTTGGTATCGCATGATAATTGATATATAGGAAACCAGCAGAAACAGCCTAACTTAATTTCTGTATTCTGCTATTTAACTACAGCACATAAAAGAGACATGTTTAACAGGTTTTCACTGGGTTGTCAAATGAAGTACCTGATCATTATTTTGGTTAAATAATCAAGTATTAATAATGATGCCATTTTATTCCCAGTTGACTATGGAAATGTCTTTAGTATTATGGCCTACTCTCCATCCTAAAGTATTAAATGCTTGGTGTTTGATAGAAGGGTATATATAAGTACAATAATTAACTGATTTCAATCCACACAACCCAGTGTTAATTCTAATGTAGTTAAACACCCAATTTATCTCAGAAACATGCGAGAACATACATGTAATTTCTATTCTTTTCATGATCATTTCCATAATATTGACTCAGGATATTGAACGTATTGGCTCTGCTATTTCCATTATACACTGGGAACAAGTTGCAGCTCTTCCAGTTTCATAACACTCCCTTGTGTTTGCCAAATATTACAATGTCTTTTTTCCTTTTGAGCTCCAATATCAACCATTATACTAAAGTTTCAGCATAAATCACACATTCAAAGTGGTATCTCTGATTGATTAAAAAATACCAATAACCTCAATTATAAATTTGTTGGAACACCATATTTTGCCACATAATTTTGGTTACATGTTTTATTTCATTAGTCTTTATCACAGAGAAAGACCAACAAATGCTTTACATGGCTTTTTGCCATGTTCAAATCGCAAACAATGAAGCTTGATAAGTGCAGGACCAGAAAAAGTAAAACACTTTTAACATAAGAAAACTCTGTCTTGACATTAGCAATTGTATTATGTTTTATTTTGCTAATTTATCAATTTGGGTATTTGTATATTCATTGTCAACAGTTTGAATAATTCCAAATATTATAATGCTGTTTTCTATTTTTAATTCCAAATTATATATAAATAATTTATTGTTGATATCAAATGAATATTGAGATAGATATATATATATATATATATATATATATATATAAATAAATAAATAACTAACTGCGAAAAACCACAGAAGATAAGGAACAGCAACTCCCATGGAATAATCCAAATCTGTATACTTTTATTCTTGCACTTTCATATTTCAAAAGATCAGCAAACAACATTGATGCGTTTCAATGGTTAATCTTCATCAGAACATTGAACATTGAAGATGAACCGTTGAAAAGCGTCAACATTGTTGTTTGCTGATCTTTTGAAATATGAAAGTGCAAGAATAAAAGTATACAGATTTGGATATATATATGAGTATATATACATGTTTTGTCAATTATATTAGTTCTAAGTTCTGATATGAAACATTGATGATTTTATTTGCCGTTTCTGTAAAAGAAAAGGGCTTGAAAATATGATACTTCCAAGAAGTTAAAGTTGAATTCTCACATATTTTGGTAGATCCGTAAAATATGTTCAGTATGGATATAACACAAGAAGTACCACAATAAGTTTATGACTTTCATGATTATAATTTATATCAGGTGAAAGATTAACACCTTAAAGATTGCCAAAAATATGTGAATTAGAAATAATACAAATTGTGAGAGATATAATGTATTGAAACAAAATGCTATTTCCTGAGTGACAATTCAAAAGCACATCACAGAAATATATTAGAGAATAAAAGGAAAATCATACAAAAAGTTTACTTTCATCATAACTAGTTTTTCCAAGAGGAAAACTCTTTACCTAATGTAAACATATAAGATACTGTAGCCTTATTGTTTATTGTGTTAACCTTGTAATATATGTTGTTATATTTACTGTTTATGAGGCATGTTTTAATTATCAGCAGGAATCCAACACACTGAGTAAAGTACAATAGAGTACAGTGTTGGCATTACAAAACATAATAATAATAAACTTGACACAGATATGCTCATTACATTATTTCAGTTATTACTTTAATTTAATATATGTGCTATTAAAATAAATATATGATATATCAAATACTGTACTTGGTAATTTGTGATATGCTTAATTGTTCAGTTTTTGTTTTTGTCTTCCATTGTAAAGATTTTAAAGATGAAGGACAAACAGACAATATCATTCCCTGTCTTTAATATATATTTTACTGGAATTACATTCTTCATAATTATGATTTTGTAACAAATATTCAGCATTATTATTACTATGTTGTTAGACAAACCTAAAGGTTCACCATAACATCTAGAATTGTCTCATCATAAAAGATGGAAAATATGTTTTTTGTTTAGAACTGTGCAGTTTTATGGAAGTATTCCAGTCTGAGCTCTACAAAAGATTTCCAGTTACATGTAGAACGAATGCTGTGTCAATGCCACGGCTGTGATTTCAATTATTATTTTTCAAATGCATTTATAATCTATTATATTAAATGTTACAGTAAAAATTACAATACCAAAACCGAAGACATAGCAAAACACAATGGAGTCACTGTGTAATATGGGCTCTATGAGCAGAACATGCAATCCAGGAGGAACCGGCGCCTTCAGCCTGTAATCCTGATCCCTGCGCACATGTGTGATGCATATATAACACTCTAATCAGTAGTTTCTCTATTGGGTTGCTTCGGGCATCTGTACTTCAAAGAAGACAAGAAAGTATGGTGTCTGTGAGCCTACATGCGCTAACATACCCTGACTCTCACCTTAAAGAGACTGCCAGGAAGGTGAAGAATACTGTGCTGCTTCACTTATATTGCAAAGAGTAATGCATAGTGAACAGGCCCACAAAACACACACACACAGACACACAAACACAAATCCTGATACTGAGTCTCTTTTTCCTACATTGGATGAGGGACATGTATGTATTAACCTGAAATATATACAATTATTTATGTCAGTAAATACATGAAGGACATACTAATGCACCAAGTTCAGTGAAAACAGCAATTTATACAGAGGTGTACGAGCCCAGGGGGCACCTTCTATATGTTTGCCCTGGGGAATTAGGGGAAAGATATCTAGGTTGAATGCCATTTACATATATCACACTAGTGAGTTTTTATGGTTAACTTACCACAGATACTCTCCATGTAATTATGTAAGTTGTAACTACAAATCCAAGCCAAAATAATATGTTTGTATTATATTAGGAAATACAGTATTTGGTCAGATGGTTTTCTTCCTGAAAAAAAAAAAAAATTCTTCACCATATATATTTACAATAACGATTTATTTCTGATAACCACTTTCTGATAAAGACTATCTTTTGGGCTTTGTAGATATTTACCATTTAAGTTGATGTCTAGGCTATAGGAAGGGTGTGAGTAGGAGATAGGAAGGAATATTATTTTTATTTTTTATAAACACATTTTTGATTGTTACTATGTTGTGAGGGAAAACAGACATTTTGCACAAATGGTTTGGTTTGCAGTGACCAACTAGTGGAGTTATTTCTCAAGCATTTCCACTTTCAAATGATCTTATGAACGAGACAGTAACCATCAAAATTATCCATGGACCGTAGATTAATACATAGAAATGTAAAGAGTTGGGGAGGGGGAAAGTTTTTATCCCTGTATTTGTGCATTGTCAAGCACTAAAGATTTCTTAATTATGATAATGTCGGATTTGTATGCATAAGGTCTGGAATTTTCAAACATCTAAAGAGTCCAGGTGCAGATGATGTCTTTGTAGTTGATGCATTTTAACCAGTCTGCCAGCATCAGTGCGCCCAAGTGACGTACAATTTCCTGTTCGACATGTTTATTCATGCGTTCTCCCGAGGTATGACTGTAAATACAATTTTGCATGGCAACAATACTCTAAATCTTCTCATTGGCGATCATGAAAAATATAACTTATATTGTTTATTCCTACGATTGCCTGCCTGGAATTGTTGCTATTACGATTTCATGCATATTGTATTGCAGTTGCATGTATATGTATGTCTATGTGTTCGGCATGATAGCTGACAGAAAATGCTTTCCACTTATCCCAACAACTGCCTGTGTACTGAATAAAAACATGAGCACAAGCATTGATTAGAACGTAACAGAAATCAAGCTTTATCAGATAATAAATGTAAGGATACTACTAAAAAGGTGTTTTCTTCTCAGGTACTCAAAGCACAATCCGCACATTACATCATTTGTCAAAAAACTAAAAAGTAAAAACCCTTTTTTCAAAACTGTTATTGAACTGACTGTGATCAGGAGAATCATCGATATGGTTTGGTGTGTTATACAACATGGCTCATTTGATGATGATGATGATGATTATTATTATTATTATTATGATTACTATTAAGATTTATACATAAGTATTTCACATTCTTCGGAAAGCAGTAGGTACTTTCTTCTACAGTTGAGTAATACCTCTGGAAACACCTACTATCCACTTGACAGTTAAACATTTGTAACAGGCTGAAAGTGAGTGATATGCTATATAAAAATGTAAGCTGAGTTAAGATGAAGAAGATGTCTGTGATTCAGTCTGTTTTTGTACCCACCCTCCTGTCATGGCCTAGAGGGAGCATGAATTGTACCCTGGTGCAACGGGAAAGGCAGTTGAGCAGTATGTGTAGCCTACAGCCCTGTTGCAATGAGATATCAGTTCAATACGTTCCGTTCCTTTTCTTTCAATTATAACAAAACCATAACATACGCCAGCCCAGTTCTTGCTCCTTAAGTGGAAAGTCTTTGTTTTTTTAAATACGATTCAGAACTTCAGAAGAAAAAGCAGCTTTGTTTATGCACCCCTTGCCACATGAAAAACGTGATTGCTCAACATAGTTATCAACTGGAAACTTTCAAATGCCATGTAGGCAACGGAGTGGCAAGTATTTACAGTTTAAAAAAATGTTACATCCTGTTAATCATTTAAAAAAGCAATACTGCTTTCAGACATGGGCTGCTTTAAAACATATATACATATATGTAGGTCTGAATCACACACATGTGAGCCACATTTGGACAGATTTAGAAAAAACTGTTGTTCAGCTCTGTTATTTCCACTAAAACTGCTGTTCCATTCGTATAGAAATGTCTTATCAGTAGCATAGATCAAAGATAGGTCTGTCTGTACTCAAAACATCGTTTCCAGTTATGTAACTTCTCTACAAGACAGTGAAATATAATCAGAACAATAGCAAACCCTAATCCATAATGAAAATAACATGAGCTTCAAAAACACATCCACCCATTCAATACAGCTGTGTTGTGCCATTACATTGTAGAAATTGGTAAAGAGTGCCATTTGGGCTAACACTTTACAGTAATGGGCACCCATTCTTAATTAATTAATATCTGAATCTCACAGGAATAACATTTGAATGCCTCGTGCACTTCCACTGAGTTCTGAAGTCGATCACATGTGTAGCCCCAAACCCCAAACGTGGTCTGTAATGCTATCCCAAGGTGTTCAGGTGTTATTCCTGTGGTATTCATATATCAATTCCTTAAGAATTGCTGGGCATTATTGTAAAGTGTGATCCATTTGGTTTTCATAATTTTGTTATCTAAAAATCAATTAATGGTGTCTGCAATATTGTCACACTCCTTATTTATTCATTGATATTGCACAAAATTGTCATACTCAGCTTTACGCATTGCTAGTACCACAGTTTTATATTTACCTCATGTTATATTTTGCACTCACTCATATATATATATATATATATATATATATATATATATATATATATATATATTGATTCACAATAAAAAAAGATCTCAATGTACCGTACATTCATTATCGTTCACATGTTTTCCTCTGCTCACTTCCTGTTAATGATCATGCTTATCCTGCTTTCTCTGGCACCTACATTGCTTAACAAATGAGAACACTGCCCAAAAGTAATGGATTACGAATGTTCCTATTATTGATGACAACACTGGAAAGCAGAGTGTTAGTGATGTGGCTTCCCAGAAACAGGAACAGCTTTCAGCGTGGAGGCTGAGAGCTGAAAGATTCTGGTTGAAAGTCACAGCGCTGTCAATGGAAAGAGTCCTTTTGTTGTGGTTTCGTCTGACACCATGCCTTCAGCGGCTAGTCGCAGCTGCTCTTAACCTACAAAGGTTCGCAACATTCACAGAATGCTGTTACTATATGTGGATTAAGGCGGATATTTAGAGATACACCTTAGAAAATGCAATTAATCATACACAAAAGAAAACATGAAAATCTGGTAACTGTAAAGTTAAAAAATTACAGCACGGGGAAACAATTCCACTTATTGTTCATGGGCATGTTCTTGTGTGGAACAGCAGTTGTGCAATGACGGGCATCTGTAAGTAAAATAATTGCTATCGAATTGGAAAATAAGCCACACATACAAATATTTGTTACAGAATTCTGCTTGTGCTCAATGGGAAAATATAACCAGGTACTTGATTATGTAATTCCTATGGGCAGGAAACACTTGGGTGTGAATACATACTTCTGTTCAGCATTACTTCTATTAGGCATACATTCTCATTTTCTTTCCAACCTTAACTTATAAAATCTGGGTGTGACAGAGAAACACTGAAGCATTCTTTGAGGTGATTCACTTCTACCCGATAACCAGTATCTTTCATATAAATAAGATGACTTGTTTTTCTACACTATTATTCTAGTTCAGTGATAAATGAACGAGAAGCTCACATAAAGGGATACAGCTATTTTTTCTTTCAGTACAAATTGTGGAAGACGGATCAATACACTGCTTTGTTATAAAGACCCAGAATTAATACAAGTACGAACGAGTAATGTGCTTCTAATTTGGGATTAGCAGGTAGGTAAAACATTTAAATTTCATCCAGGCCAGGCCAAAGACTGTATTTCTGAAGTCCAAAGAGACAAGGACGATATAAAACAACTAGCCTAATCCAAGGAAGGCGAGGCTACAAAACATACAGAGACCTGTATTCAGATACACATTATGGAAATTCATAAAGTTCTTAAGGTAAACTGATATGGTCAGCTTAACTCTCTGATTCTGAGAAATGATCCTGGTTATAGTAACAGAAATGTCAGGAAACAGCAAGGACAGGCACAGCATTAAAAATGTGTTCTGATGAGGGGCAGTTTGATGTAAGGTGATGCAAAGATGTAATTAATGCCAGCAGAAATGTAATAGTATTCTGATAACTATTATGAGGTAAACACCAACAGAGCCCATGACTTTTCATGCATTTGTTTAGGTTTTTGAGATAAAATAACAGTTGGTAGTGACACAGTGCAACGCTGCTCTCTATGCAGTCTCATAGTATGGTTCACCTGCTTTCCAGGAGCCCTTGGCAATGTCTTTTGAGACTTATTATACAAGTAAGGTGATGTCTTCTGTCAAAAATACACTTTCTGCATTTACATTTTTTAAAGGAATTTGGAAGGTCAGCATCTAATGTATTTTTATACGTTTGAACAAAGGAGAATGGCTGAAGAGAATGCTGTTCTAAGGTCATTAAAGCATTTATAAGCATGAGGCCCACCCAAAGCAAATAAATAGCATGGTGGGTGCTATTTATTGCTAAGTTAATTATCCAAGTATTTGCAGAGACCAGCATGTTCAGCTTCTATTTTGCTTTTCGATTTTTCAGTTGTAAGTTGGTCACCTCAGGCAACCTTTTATGCGTATGCCAACATACAGTCAAACCAAATGTAACTGTCGCTTGACAATTATTCAGACGTTTAACTGAACTAAAATTCCACTGTTAGTTGAACATCTGGCATGGCTCTGTGCCCCAGTTAGGTGTACCTTGCAATTGAAATGTCAGGTTTATTTGGTTGACACTTCCTGGCTGACTGGAAATCACGTGAGTGTCGTCATGTGATTTACTATTTTAAACAGCCTGCCCTCGCTGGAGTCTAGCTGTAGCAAGCTGCGACTCCAATTTACTCCAAAACAAAGGCCCAGAGACCCTCCCTGTCACTGTCCACAGCAGCCCTTTTACTGAATTAGGGGCCAATTACCTCACTTGAAAGTTACAGTTTCTTTCTTTTTTTCTTGTTAGTCTAGTTTCTTGTTTTGTTTTATAAATATCCCACAATCAAAATCTGTATCTTGCTGATGAATTGATGAGCATCATATATATTTATTGGAAACTCATAATATTGGATATTGTCATAAACAAGAATTTCTATATATATACAGACCGAAAAAGTTTTAGAACACCTCCATTTTCCCAGGTTTATTGAAATGTACGCAGTTTAATGTTTCAGTGTACTTTGAAATTAAAGCATAGAACAAATAAACAATTGAAGATAAAAAAATAATAATCATGGAATCGTTCTGTTTAAGCCTTAAGCTGACAAACCCCTCTGGCATCAAATCCGTGTGCTTCTCTTTAATCCCACGTGTACTCTTCACTGTGTTGCCAAGTGTTTGGTATCCCATGAAAGCTGAGACTCTCAGCTTTCTAACGATGTGGATGACGGCAGGCGACACGGATACTGTAAATCGGATGTGTTTGAGAATGAAACACGCTGATAGCCAGGAGAATAAGCTTTCAAACGATGTGCGCATTGTAGGAATACAGTGTAACTTCTATGCATAGGAGCTGCGTGTAACACTGCCAAATAATGCTTAAGAGGGTGTAGTAACACAGTATATAACTCTGAAATGTACATTATTTTTGGTAACCTAAACTTTTTTTTAACCTCTGGCAGTTTACCGCTTACCTTTGTACAATTTCAGGTTATTCACTGAACTTGAACTGCTTAAATTTCAATAAAAACTGGAAAAATGGGGGTGTTCTAAAACTTTTGACCATACACACACATTTGTTTGGTGCTTTATCTGAAAGTTTATATGTATCCTTATCATTCCTGAAGTCTCTTAAATACTGTTGTTTCTATACATGCATTAAATGGATATTGAGGCTTGGGAGAGTATTCACTTTTGTCTATCTCTCGATTCACCTACATCTCGGTCTATACATTTGCGTGAGAATGGTTTTGTTTCAGCCCTGGAGTCTATTTAAAAAACAAACATTTCATATGCCAATAAACATTTAACTATAATTTTTTAAGTGTATCCCAACATGTTGTAATATACAATTTTGTCACTAGAAAACCATTCCTGCATAGAAAACTTGCTGGCTTTGTTTATATTTGTCATTTGTTTTACATTTGGCTGATAACATATGTGAATATTTTTGTTCAGTTGAATATACTAAGCTATAGTACTACAGTAACCACTAAAAGTTTTGTGGCAGGATCTTTGTTGGAATGTCAAATGAAAAATGTCAGGGGTTGATGGGAGTGATAAGATTTTATTACAAGCCTGCTTGAGATCAAGCTGACTTGTATAGCTGGGGCTGTTGGCCAAAGTCATAATTTAGGGCATCACGGAATATTTATGTAACAGTCACAGAGAAATAAACATGCTGACTTCTAACTTTAAAATGCTATTCTTTTTTTGCAGCACCATCTAGCAACGTAGAATATGGCTACATGCAATACATGCAATTTATGGTTTCTCTCTGAAACAGCCATAAGAGATAAACATCAAAAGTGTTTTCAGTAATTAGAAATGCAAACACAGCAGCACTAAGCCAGACTACAGTATTTGCAAGTTTTAAAAACTTTGTTTGTTTGTTCACATTAAACCTGTATTACATTTGTTTTTCAGATAATTGCATCATAATGCCAAAAGGCATAGACTACCATTGCAAGGAAATTACATTATCCTTAACATCATACAATCGCTGGAGGAATCTGAGGAAAGGGTATATAGCAGAGTCTCTGCTTACATCTTCTTCAGTGCTGCATCACACAAACATTTCTTATTTACTTGATTCTTTAAATTCTTACAAAAAAACAACATCCCAACAGACATTTTACAACGAAACCATGTCTTCACAGGTATGAAATCATTATACGCAAAGGATCAAACATACGAATAAGAAGACACAATGTTTTCCTGGAGGGGAGGACACATCACTGACAAACACAGTCATTCAATTTGGCAAAGGGTGTGTATGGTTATCACATGCAAAATATTTAATATTAATTATTTTGCCGTCTTCTGTGGAAAGAAATATTTTAAATCATCAAAGCACAACTTTAAAAAATACTCTGAAAGCTGTTAAATCTCATGCCATTTTCTTCTGCCTTTCATAATTTGCCAAATGTTTATTTGTTAGGGATTAATTTAATTATCCCCTTCTTTTTAACTGTCAGATTTCATTGCAGTGTTATAAAAAAAGATTACAAGACCCATTTTCATATATCCGTTTCAAAGTAATCACACAGAAGTAAAAGATAAATATAATTACATGGTTTGTTTATCTTTTCAATTTGAAAATAAATGAGTCTTCTAGCGTAGTTTAACACATTGTAAACACACACACCCCGTCCTTACTTCATTTTAAATGCACATATTAATCTATAGCTGTAGAAGGTAATTTTACCATAATTATATTGCATCAATCATGGCATCCTACTAAAGTGTTATTGTGCGACTGATTTAATACAGTGAAAAATCTTCCCACTGCCATAGGATTTTGGTGCAGACATTTCATTAGGCAGTTCATCCACATTGTGCTACCAATAGTAACATGGTGAATGACTTTCTGCGTTTCTCACATGCATTTATTTCTCTTGGCACAGAAATAATCCTGATTCATGATCCTAGTTTTGCATAACCAAAAATGTCAGGATTTTGTATTTTACATAATTTTCATACATAAACACACCTTCACAATGCTAAAAAAATTATATCAAAACCCCAAGTACACAGCCTGACACTTTTCAAAGAAGAGTAAATCGCCCTGGATAAGGGCGTCTGCCAATAAATAAATAATAACAATAAAAAATATCCAGATTCATTTATACAGCTGTCAATTATTTGTTTTATCTTTGTGGTGGGACTCTCTAATAGTTAAAGGCGATATTGGAACAATTAAACTAATACATAATAACAGTTACAGAAATTCACTCATATGTGATTGATTTGTGTGTTTGTAGCATTAATTGGAGGTTATCCTTTCCTCTGCTCAGTAACAGTAGGTGTAATAATGTGATCTAAATCATTAACAGGTAGAAAAGTACAATAACCACCTCCCTTCAGTCAAAACAGTCACTGATAAGAGGTGCAAACCCTAAACATCTGCCACAGCTGTATCTTATTAGTTATGGGAGAATATCAGTCAAAGTCAAGAGCCCAAAAGGCAGATAAACATGCTTTCCCGCTTACATGGGATGTTATAAGAAACTGTGAGGCCGTAGAAGGAGGATTCTCTGCTTATGCTGTATCAGCCCCTTTGGCTACTGGTCATGAAACAAGCCTGCACTGTGACTCAAGCCTCTGCTCCCTTTTAGAGTTCATTCATCTTTAATATCAATGGTTGGCAGGCAGCTGGGATCCCAGCTTCAAAATGCCCTGACCCGTGCGAGGTGTCGGGGGGAATTACGAGTAAAATCTGGGCATAAGATCTAAGAGTTGGTGGTGATTCTGCCAGTCATCTTGCATTTCCTCCTTCACACTCTGCTGTGATGGACAGCAGTAAAGAGAGGTAGCATTTCCAACACGTGTGTAACACATTCACTTGCCATTGTGCTAAGCAGCACTTCTGGAAGTCAAACTGTGCATTGTGCCCCATTACTGTGAATGTAGAAGTGCAGGCTTGTGTCTGTAATGCCTACTGTGCTGTTTTTCAAAAATTATACAAGTGGCTTGCTTGGGGAGCACTCTGAATGCCCAACTTGGGAAACAGTGTAGATTACAAAACAAAATGTAGAATAACAGTAAAATAGTAAAATAATTATCTGAAAAAGAAAAAATGCCACAGAGGTTTAATCAACACAACCAAAGAAAAAAATATATACATATATACATACATGCATACATACATACATACATACATACATACATACATACATACATGACTAGCAAATAGACAATTTCCCTGTTTGATGTGATTAGTTTCCTTCAGATTATTTCAAAGTGTTAAAACCCCAGGAGATTTCAGGAGATTTAAATTGTCAACATTTTGTGTGTTTTACCTAAGAGACTATGGCACTTCGTTTTTTTTATTATTATTATTGTTGTTGTTGTTAAATATTTTTAGAGAACTAGACTGTTGTCCACTATGGTCAAATACCGTGACTGGATTTGCAAAGACTGACTGTCTTGTTCCAATTCATAATCATTCCTCCAGAGGTCAGCATTATACATTTAGCAAATACTTATCACGTCTATTAAACTTGAGAGAGGTTTTAAGAAAGTTTTTCAGTTTGAGTTTAATTTGTATCATTTTAAAGTGAAAAGAACACTAAATAAAGTGGGGAATGTAACAAAAGCTATTTCTGTAACAATGAGCAAATAAATACTATTTCATACTGCAAATTTACCATATTGTCACGTTAGTTTTGTAGTTAAAAACATTTCCAATATCTCTTATATATAAGAGCCTAGAGAAACTCTAACCCCTCTTGACTTGTCAGTGCCTCAGAGTTTTATGCATTTTAATGAGGATTTTGTTCCACTCATCTACACATAATGCTACACACTGGTAAAGGGTAAAACTTTTTAACTGTGAAAGAAAATCCATATTAAAAATGCAAAACTGAAATATCACAATTGGATAAGTCTCCACCCCCCTAAGTTAATAGTTTGTGGAAGTATCTTTGGCAGCAGCTGTGCATCTGTTTGGATAGGTCTCTACCAACTTTGCATACTTAGAGTTGACAATATTTAACCATTTTTGTTCAAGCTCTGTCAAGTTCTTTGGGAAGCGTTCATGGACAGCAATCATGCCATACATTTGTGATTGGATTTAGGTCGGGGCTCTGACCTGGCCACTCACGGACATTTACCTTTCTGTTCCTTAGCCACTCCAATGTAGTTTTTGCTGTTTGCTTTGGGTCATTGTTGTGCTGAAAGGCCAACTTCCATACCAGTTTAATCTTTCAACAGAACAGGGCAACAGAATTTTTTCCTCAGGGACTTTTCTGTACTTTGTACCATTCATTTTCCCTTCTATCCTGAAAAGTGCCACGGTCCCTTAGAAACATCCCCATAACAATGATGCTGCACCACCATGCTTCACAGTAGGGATAGTGTTCTCTGGGTGATGTGCTGTGTTGGGCACCAAACATAACTCTTTGCATTTAAGCCAAAAACGTTTTTGTCAGACCACAACACTTTTTGCCCAATTGCTACAAAATCTCCATATCTCAGGTGGACTTTCTTGAGTAATGGCTTCCATCTTCCTTCACCCTACTATACAGGCCAGGTTTGTGGAGTGCTTGGGATATTGTTGTCACATGTACACTTTGACAAGTTTGGTAATTTCTGATCAGTCTCCTGCTTGCTCGGTCATCCAGTTTGCAGGGAGGTCCTGAACTAGGCAGGGTTTTGGTGGTCCACTACACCTCCCACTTCTTAATATTCAAGGCCTTTGATATTTTTTTATACCCATCCCCTGATCTATGCCTTTCAAAAACCATGTCCCGCAGTTCTTTTGAAAACTCCTTGGTGTTCATGGAGGAGTGTTTACTTTGAAATGCGCTACCCAGCAAAGGGAACCCACTGAAACTGCTGAATTTATGCTGGAATTTATCATAGGTGGAGTCAGGTCCGTGTACAGAGTTTTTGGAGGGCAAGCACGAAAATCCAAAAAAGGGGCATTCCTGGTGATCCATCTTAATTTAGGATTGCTGTTACAAGGGGGGTGGACACTTATCCAACCAAGCTATTTCAGTTTATATTTTTATTTAATTTACTACCTTTATCTAGAATATTTTTTTTCACTTGGAAGTTGTGGGGTAGGATATACTTAATATTTAATAAAATAATAATATTTTACAGCATTTTAATTCTATAAGGCAACAAAAGGCAACAAGTTTGAAAGGGGGTGTAGACTTTCTATAGGCACTGTATATGTATGTATGTGTTTGTAGTTTTAAAATTGTATTAGGACTAAACATAAGAGCATAAGAAAATATAGAGTTTTACTTATTTATTTTATGCATTGTTTTAACAGGGTAACATGTTTTATGGCTTAATCACAAGTGGATCATTTGACTTTTTAAAAATATATATTGTTTTAATACTATTTATACCATCACCTTACTGTCATTTAATTTTTAATATTTCAAGATTAATTTATTCATTTTTTTCTAAATCAAAGAGTGGAATGTTTCATGATGGAAACCTAACAATACCTAACAATATAAACAAGTACATATTAAATTGAATATGAAAACAGAGATGTTGTATATGTTCCAAAGCTGAGCTCTGTGTGTGACATTTAAACTAAAATCACCTTGACATTCTGTACAAACTGTCTGATTGTATTTGTATTTGGGCTACTGTTGCTGTTGTACAATAGATGCAGTGGCGTTACTAGAAATTATATTTAATGTCTGAAGTCCAGAGCATTTCTTCATGGCATGAGTAAGACCATGAGATGTTGAGATTATAAATCCACACCTTCCATTAATGATACTTATACCACCCATCTTGTTGTTTCTATTTTATTCAATTCAAAATGAAATATCAATATTTAGAGCACACACTTCATACAAGGGTGAGAGCGTTTGGGCTTTTTAACAAATCCACTGAGACCTCAGGAATATCACAGCATTGGAAATACACAAGTACATAGCCTTCTACCACAGCACCTTCAAGTATACCCTACTTTCCATGTAGCACAGAACTATTTTTAGTCCTGTTTTGTAACTATATTATTTTAATGCATTTTCCCAACATTTCTAATTGAATGTGAACAACCACAAACCATAAAAGGTGGTTTCACATTTCATAATTCTATAAATTCCCAATGCAGAACACATTTCATGAAGCACAGCTGAAAAGCAGTAGATGTATAATTTGGGTAGTTTTTGTAGAGTAGATCTATTTTGTAGTACAAGTACTGGTACTATTAAATATCGAATGGAGGAGACTTGAAGGTAGAGGTGATTGCGTTTTACTTACCAAATAATAATAACCAGTCATTATCACGCTGCATGCTTTTTTTAACCAGTGCATCTCACAAACCTGGAGCAACCTGTGTTTTGAAGAGACATCAAAATGAAAGCAATTAGTAAAGCTAAACCTAGAGTAACCATACCCCTCTTAGTCATTTAGTCCAATGCTAGTTCCAGTACTCAATCTATACTCAAATGCAAACTAAAATGCGGTAACTTTCTTGACCACTTGATCTAAGGAAGAGACGACCGATTCTTTTCCAAAGTTCTCGCCAGCTTGTTAAAGGAAAAGCCCGATATTTTCTAACTAGGTTAGAAAGTAGGTTCCACTGTTGAATTTGGAAGAAGTGTCAATTGAGATACTTCTCCTTTAATGGCAATAATCAGGTCTTTATGTATTTGTTTTACTTGTGTTCATCCAACTTTATTTAAGTTTTCCATCTTACCAATTTATATGAAATATGTTTATAATTTTGATGAGGGCATATATGAAATACTGATTATACTGAATGCTGTTTTCGGCTGTAATATCAGTCAGTTTAAACCATTGTCTGCTGTGTAAAGTAACCATTTCATGATTTGTAAGGAATTTAAAATCTGCTTAGAAATTCTGATGACATCAAATGAAACCAAACATTTAAAATGTTTTTAAATAGAAAGAAAAAAAATCTGATTGATTTATTTGTTGTTCATTTAAAAACAAGCCTCTTTAAGCTATGAAACATGAACAATATTTTTCACACTGCTATAACTCCATTATGCCATAGCTCTGTTTATTCTGACACAATGTCTGAGAATTACAATGTATTTAATTCCTCCCTGTTGTGGCAACTAAACTGTTTAGTCTGTGCCCTCACATGTTTTTGTTTGTTTAGGTTTTTATTCCTTGTATTGTCTTATTTAACCAAACGAAAAAACAAATAATCAGTTTTTAGATAAACCCTCTGTTTACATTTGCTCAAACCTATGAGTCCAGCACAACAGTGGTTGTGTGCTAAATAAATGAATGAAAATAAGATGTTAAAACCAAAACCTAAAAGGGAGATCTACCTTCAGTTCTCTGTAATTTACTTATCTTCCCCATTTTCCTGCTTACAATGTAAAACAAAGACAGAGAAAAATACCATGCAGTTTTAAATGCTTTAAAGCCACACCGTAGTTTCCCTGTATGCAGCAGAAAATTCACAGACAGATTCAATCTACTATAAGTCATCAGAAGTGTTCATGCTAGAAGAAAAATGCAAGCAGCTTGCCTGTTCACAGAAAGAAGGAAAACAGTACCTTTGTTCTGTGCCTTCTTATCTACAGTCTTTCAACTCGAGGCTCACAACTTGACCCTGAAAAGATAAACTAAACGTGACCCGATTCAAGATCACAAATTCCCCCAACACCAGTACCCCTTCATTCGCTAATAGCAGCAAAACCTCAGTTTTAACCAAGATCTGTCACCCATTCACCTTCTGATTAAATATTAAAGGTGCGTTTCTAATTTCTGCCCACACATTACCAGAAATTCAAACAAAACTCCCAAAGCAGATATGTATGTATGTATGTAAGTATATACATGCACACACACAAATAAACTTAAAAATGCAAACCAGCTGACACTTTCAACAGGTGTGACTAGATATATAGATATAACAAACAATTTTATTTAATATAATAAAATGACGTTCACAAAGAACTCGGGTCATAACCTAGTCAAACACACAGATACAAAACCTGTCAATGACAACCATTCTGTTTGGTTTCCTAACACAACAGTAACAAAAACACATTAGTAATGTCAGTGATTCAGGATCTTTCTAGGTCGCATCCCTCCTCTAAATCGCACAACAACATCTCATCAGCATTCCAAAACATGCTCAGATGCATCAGACACGATGTACCAGTCCCTGCTGAAGCTTGCAATTGTAGTTATACTGTAGTCTCACAAAGCATGTGTCATACGTTCCAGTTTGATAACCGTTAAATTTGTGCTAGGGGCAGTGAAGAAACTTACACTTTTACACAGATGCACACGCTACATCCAAACAATGATACATCATGAAACCTCATCCTCTACTGTGCCACATCACTCTCGCAGTGGAAAAAATGATCTTGGAATCGCTTCTTAACCGTAAACTCAAAACTCCACCCGCCATGTAACCACTAGAAAGGAACCATGTTGAATGTGCAGTTTTAATACTAGTTCCATAGGACTAAATACTGGTTAGGTCATTATGTTTTTAAAGCTGTGTCCAATTTAGTTGGGTTTTTTTTTGTACCCAAACCAAGACTAATCGAACTGATGTTTTATTTTGTATTTATGAATTGTTCTCAATCAAGAAAGGGTATTATTAATTTAACGTGTCTTTAAATATTATTATTATTACATTCTGTCTACAGATTGTAATGAGTTTGTGGTAGTGTTAAACCATTCTAGTAACACCGGCATATTGCAAGATAACTCTACAAAACATTTTAATGTAAAAAAGCGGTAATCTTGTTTTGTACTCTTCTAACACTTAATTGAAATGTGTAATAGTATGAAAACTGAAAGCTGATCTAAAAAAAAACATTTTTATCGGTTGTTACCATCAAGTGTTTATCACACTAACTCTGGAGATACATTGCTTTGTCTGACAAAGTGAACAACAGCCTTCCCATGAAAAGACTGAAACTATTCTCTCTCTCATCACTGCACTGCTGTGTCTTAATGATGTGGCTAATTGGGTTCATTCAATAAGTCAACCAAAGCACGACTCCCGGAGACATCAATTGCCATCCAGTGTCTGTGTGTCTGTGCCACTCGTGTGTGTGTTCCTGAGCTCTCCTGAAATGCTCCAGCCACACTGAGTGGCACCACATACTGGAGTGAACTCATTCCTTCTGGATTTCCTGTCACATGGCTCCACGGCATTCCCATTTATGGTATCACAAAGGGATGAAATCAAAGGAGGCCTCAGTCTTTGCGGTCAGAGACGGCAGCAATGTCAGTGTGATTCTCACGCCAACCCTGACACAGCGCACAGTGCACCAGACACAGCTTGGCACAGACATCACCCTGACACTGCCGACTACCTGCCCAGGTCCTTCTGATACAGAATCCCAGAGAGGAATACCTGTCTGCTCTGTTTTTACACCTTGTTTAATAACTTTCTATTTTTATACACATTTTAATTTTTTAATTTTCACATATTATAACACTTTTCATTTTATCCCCAGTTCTGATGGAGTGGTTTCAATACCAAATACATTTAGTTTTATGTTGTTGGTGTTTTTTTTTTATGATGAAAAGCACTTTTCTGGGATTTGTTTGTAGGTACAAGCACTTCTAGAATACAATCCAACATGAGAGTATATACAGTGAGGGAAAAAAGTATTTGATCCCCTGCTGATTTTGTACGTTTGCCCACTGACAAAGAAATGATCAGTCTATAATTTTAATGGTAGGTGTATTTTAACAGTGAGAGACAGAATAACAACAAAAAAATCCAGACAAACGCATTTCAAAAAAGTTATAAATTGATTTGCATGTTAATGAGGGAAATAAGTATTTGATCCCCTATCAATCAGCAAGATTTCTGGCTCCCAGGTATCTTTTATACAGGTAAGGAGCTGAGATTAGGAGCACTCTCTTAAAGGGAGTGCTCCTAATCTCAGCTCGTTACCTGTATAAAAGACACCTGTCCACAGAAGCAATCAATCAATCAGATTCCAAACTCTCCACCATGGCCAAGACCAAAGAGCTGTCCAAGGATGTCAGGGACAAGATTGTAGACCTACACAAGGCTGGAATGGGCTACAAGACCATCGCCAAGTAGCTTGGTGAGAAGGTGACAACAGTTGGTGCGATTATTCGCAAATGGAAGAAACACAAAATAACTGTCAGTCTCCCTCTCAAGGCAGCTGGGACCATAGTCACCAAGAAAACAATTGGTAACACACTACGCCGTGAAGGACTGAAATCCTGCAGCGCCCGCAAGGCCCCCTGCTCATGAAAGCACATGTACAGGCCCGTCCGAAGTTTGCCATTAATCATCTGAATGATTCAGAGGAGAACTGGGTGAAAGTGTTGTGGTCAGATGAGACCAAAATCGAGCTCTTTGGCATCAACTCAACTCACCGTGTTTGGAGGAGGAGGAATGACCCCAAGAACACCATCCCCACCGTCAAACATGGAGGTGGAAACATTATGCTTTGGGGGTGTTTTTCTGCTAAGGGGACAGGACAACTGCACCGCATCAAAGGGACGATGGACGGGGCCATGTACCGTCAAATCTTGGGTGAGAACCTCCTTCCCTCAGCCAGGGCATTGAAAATGGGTCGTGGATGGGTATTCCAGCATGACAATGACCCAAAACACACAGCCAAGGCAACAGAGGAGTGGCTCAAGAAGAAGCACATTAAGGTCCTGGAGTGGCCTAGCCAGTCTCCAGACCTTAATCCCATAGAAAATCTATGGAGGGAGCTGAAGGTTCGAGTTGCCAAACGTCAGCCTCGAATCCTTAATGACTTGAAGAGGATCTGCAAAGAGGAGTGGGACAAGATCCCTCCTGAGATGTGTGCAAACCTGGTGGCCAACTACAAGAAACGTCTGACCCCTGTGATTGCCAACAAGGGTTTTGCCACCAAGTACTAAGTCAAAGGGGTAAAATACTTATTTCCCTCATTAACATTCAAATCAATTTATAACTTTTCTGAAATGTGTTTTTCTGGATTTTTGTTGTTGTTATTCTGTCTCTCACTGTTAAAATACACCTACCATTAAAATTATAGACTGATCATTTCTTTGTCAGTGGGCAAACGTACAAAATCAGCAGTGGATCAAATACTTTTTTCCCCTCACTGTAAATAATACTAACTATAATAAATACATAGTTCAATTTTTGCAGACCACTGTAGCACAGCATGCAAACATAGTGAGAAAAATTTTACAGCCATTCACAATTCTGCAAAGCAAAATGTGTTTTCAAACTAACATAGCTCGTTAAACTATTGAATGTTAAAGGAAACTAAATGCCTAAAATCATGATGCAGAACAAATCAAAACCAAATCAGATGTGACTTTGAAGATTTAATAGCATTTTAATTATACACATAAGACTCCATCTTGCTTAATTAAGCCATATTTTGAAGTGTTTATTAGTGAAGAGGAAAGAACTTTTGATTTGCCGCTTCAATGTATCGGAGCTATAAAAAAAAAAAAAAAAAAAAAAAACATCTTTTCTGTTGCAAACATTGGCACTGTGATTTAATTTGTTCAGTTAAAAGTGTCTTTATATATTGAAGCATTTTATTTTAAGATAATATTCAAAGAGGACTGTACAGATCTACACAAGGGCAGAAATATCTAGATGGTGTTCTTTTACATTTCCAGAAACACAACAAAGATATTAGCAAATATTTCATTTAAAAAAGAAGGCCGAAACTCATAGCTTTTCCAAACTGACAGGAAAGTCCAAACTTGCTATTCTTTATTAATTGCGGAGAACATACTAGTGCAATTATGTAAATGTCACAACAAAACTACCTAAAATTAAAAAGAGTAAAACTTGGAATTTCCAAGCAAATAATATGGGTAAGATCATTTTTTAACAGTACCAATACTTTAGTTATCCCAAGAAGGAATTCAAAGATTCTGATGCAGTGTAAAATGTGCACTGTTCAAAGCCTACAACTGACAAAGCCTACAAAAACTAAAATAACACTAAAGGCCAGTTATGTCAGCTATTTCAGCTGTACAAAGTTTGTATTGCAATTTGCACTGGAGCACAATCATCTGATACTAGACTGCAGTGCGTACCCGATTAACTTCATTTTCAAAACAAACAAAGGTCACACAGCCTTAGAACTGAACTGGAGTATCGAAAGTACAGATCTCCTTGATAAAACAAAGGAATCATAAAAGGAAGCAGGACACAGGAAGATGTAATAATTCATTAAGTTACACTAATCACAGTTAAGAGTTTATATTGTGTGTTTAATCAAGTGTGTGTAATAACATAAGTAGGTGTAATTACCAGTTATTTACACTATAATTACATTCTAAGTGCCAACATGGCTATTCAAAAGCTATTAGAAGGCATTTAAAAAATATATGACTGAAATGTACCCTTTCTCGCACCAGAAGTCTTTTGAGTTCGCACTTTCAAACAAACACATACCAAAATACTCGTCTGTGGTACTTGGTAATAAAAAATCCATTCCCGTGAATCCGTTCTTGGATTAAATCCTATGGTTTTAGTTCTGTAAAGAGTATTTTATTGGCTACATATTTTTAAGAGCTCTTTCACGAGCGCACACTGGCACTGGGGTTTGTTTTTGTTTAGTTTTTTTACTCTCTTCACTATTAACTGTATCCCGTGAAGACACTGCCTGCTGTATCTCAGAGCTGACTCAGAGACTGAAGCTCACCCAGAGCTTCCCTCTCCCTCAGCCAGCTGTTCTTGTGCCAAAAGGGAGTTCGAGAGTGGCAGCCTCGCACAACACTGCCAGAGGAAGAGGCTGATTAACAACGCAAGCCTTCAAACACACTTTAGATGGAGGAGTGAAGGGGCATGAGAACAACAAATCCTTGAGTATTGCCGAGGTTTGGACAGTAATGAGCAGCTTCCAAAAATAAGGGTAGGGTAATAAATACAGGCTTGTTTTATTAGTCTGGGTAATTATTTGAGTGTGTTAACTTATACTGTAAATAGAGCTGATCATCAAGGCTCAACTGGACTTACTGCAAGGATACAGGCAAGATGCTGTGATGGCAGAGGATTTTCATAAAAGCATCAGAGACCACTCCAAAAAATAACATCTATAATTGAAAATCAGGATGATGAACCACAGCAACAAATACTTAACTAACATTAATATTTTTCTCTTATTCTATTGCATAGGTACAATAACACAGATACAGTAGTTACAGATATACAATAATAAACTAAGTCAATATGAATTCTCAAATGTATAATGTATAAGGCCAGAGACTTCTATATATGTTATTTTTTACTTAACTAATTTCAATTTTTTAAACGTAATTTAAACAATAGATCACAAACTAGTAATTACAAGTTAATTTTGAAACTAGTGCCTCATTTTTCTGTATGTAGATGAACAGTTTGCTTTGTGGAAATAGATGAAACAGTTGTAAGTTCTCTGCTTGGGGTAATTGTGGCAAACAGCATCTTTATAAGCTATACCACGCACAAGAATAACAGCAGTAAAAAAGGGAACTCTTCACAAATTAACAATACACTTCAATACCACAGACGTACAGCACAGTGAAATATTGAAGAGCTTCAACCTCACAGAAGCTTTAAAAAAAAAGAAGAAAAAGAAATGAATGAAGAGCTCATGTTAAGATGCACAGTACACAAACTGCATTTTCCATTGAATTAACCTGCAGAACACCGCACCTTTTAAATACAGTGTTTATTCAATCTAGTGCATCTTTAAATAGCAAGTACACTTAACCACATAGGCTGGAGGCAAAGGAAGGAGAGATGATGTTTTTATGAATGTTTTTGTGTAGATGGAGCGAGGAGTGAATGGCTTGGCTCAACATCAAAGGCCCCCACAGTCTCTGCATTAATGAGGCCCTTTGTTTCCTACCTCACAGATTACAACAGGTTTCTACTTTATTGCCAAGGTTTAATCTCCATTTGGGAGGGCAGAATAATCTCAGTTGAAGGCTTTCTTCTCATGCAAACCAAAAAAAGGATACAATTAATAAAAAGAAGTACAAAATGAGCTCCTGTGGTACCAGGGCCAATTCTTACAGGCCCACAAGAGCACTGTTCAGTGTTTATGTCCACAGCAATTAAACCAGGCAGAGAGTTCAATCCTCAGCACTGCTCATCATTCTGAGCACTAGTGCAATAACATTTACAGCAAACTTTAGCTTTGTGGATGTGTCTCATTATGGTCAAATAGTTCCTTCCAATTTTGGATTGCATTATTTCTTCCCATTATTCGTTTGTTTGTTTGTTTTGTTTTGCTTTTTTTGGTGAACAAATACATTATTATTATTATTCACATTATTTTGTAAACTAATTGAAAAAAGACAACTGATGTATTACTACTTAGTGAGCTCTAAAATAATTCTGGTGTCAATAGCAACAATGGCTGAACTGCACTGCTATATAACTCATATAACTTATGTTGATGAGGTCAGCTTGTTTTCACTGCTTCTTAACTGATTTTGTTTACCAATGGAGCGTGCGAAAAGTCAAGAGCCAAGTTCAATATCAAGTTCACTGTCAGATAAGACATTGTACGGCACTTCTAACCGCGTCTTCAGGAACATATGGAGAATCTCCGCTGAGTCTACATCTTAAAATGTGCCTCAGATTGATAGGTTACAGCAAGATGGAGATTCAGTCACTCTCCCTTTATGTTCATTTTGGTTGAAGGTTTACTGTATAACACGCATGTGGCACTGTGGATATTGCTCCAAAGAACAAGTTTTCTGTTTGAGGGAAACTAGCAATAAAACACAAATGGCTTCAGTTAGGAGCTATTTCCTTCTATGTGGGCTAACCCCAATGAAAGGATATGATTTAATTAGTTTTCTACTTTAATGTGCATGAAGTTTATTTAGAAAGCAGAGCATGTCATTTTTTAAGGAACTATAATTTATCCTATGTGTGTAATAAGAATTTGTTCAGAAGATAATAAATGGTTTATCTATTAGGAAATGTACAACAAAAACACAGTTCTTTCAGCAGAGGTCGTACTAACAAAGAAATATTAAGGGGACTATTTTTGTGTTTTTTATATAAAGAAAATCACATTTCACATATAATCACATATAAAGTCACATTTAAGGTTGAGTACTTGTATATTTTAATTGGACTATAAAATTATATTTAAATTTGTTGCAAAAACACAGACACACATGTATACTGTACCAAGATATTTGTTAAAATGTTTAAGAAGTAGTCCTACTTCAAGCTGGTTGCAATTCAGTTTTTTATGATAATCTGCAATCATATAATTTATTTGTTATATTTTTCCATAAACAAGACCTCTTGTTCAGTAGTGACACACAACATGGCAGAATCATCTGCACATACATAGTTTTGTACTTTAGTTCTTTAAACCATGGTAAAAAATAAATAAAAAGGAAATTATAAATAAATGTTAGAAAGCTATGAGTAAAGATAAGCATACATCTAATCACTGGTTCATAAAATATAACACTCTTAAATGTACTTCAGGAAAGGCAAAGCATAAAAGATTTTCAGTTTAGTTTTTCCTGTGAAATGTGAAAGCATTTGGTTTAAGTTTTCATTCTGTTTCCAGATTTTTGGAAAATATGGACAATTCATGTTTACTATAATTAAAGATTTGAATGATATATAATTTGGATTTCTTAAATATTATAATCACTACCATATGGTTAATAGCAAATGTAACCAGGATGGAACTGTTCAAAAGCATATAGCAAAGTGAAGAGAATATCCATTTAACAACATTTAAACAAATATTTCAACTGACCATTTACAATAATAAAACCCAATGATTAACATAAATAAATAAACAAACAAACAAACAAACAAACAAACAAACTGTAATTTAAAATATTTTATTAACTGCTCAACAAAATATATTACTGTCTAACAAAATCAATTTTAGCCAAATATATAATATTTGATACAAAATTTAAATAATCCCTCCCTCTGTCTATACACAGGCTACACCTGTAGAGTCTAACGCATTCTCCTAGTTTTGCACAAGGACTGCACTACTTCACATTGACTACTATGGCACGTTAGGGCACAATGACCTTTTCTTGTTTCTGTTTTTGTTAGTTCTGTTGCGTGCAAGCACTTCAAACCCATTAACTTGAATTGTATTAATATTAATAGTAGTAGTAACAGTAGCAGTAGTAATACTTTCCACTATATGTTTCTTTGTATTAATTATAATGTTGTTTTCTACGTTTAAAAATAACTATATTATAATAATTAATTTACATAAGTAACATTAATATAATTAAATTGTGTTTTTGAGACTCCATGGATAAGCATACAAGTCAAATAAATAAACAAACACATAAACACATATCACATGAACAATATTATTATTATTATTATTATTATTATTATTATTATTATTATTATTATTATTATTATTATTAACAAGGTGGCCAAAGATAGCCCTAGAATAGAATCTGATCGAATTTGGGGGAAGAATTCAAATATATATCTAATTGCTCATTAGCTTAATAGCTTTTATGCATTGTGACCTGTACGTGTGAAAATGATCAGAGACATCAACCTATTTTGACTCAACAACTTGTTGCCAGTAGGAATTTTACTCATTATATCTGTGCAGTTCTAAACAAGAGGTGCTAGTGTTGGTGGCAGTTTTTTTTTTTTTTCATTCTTCCTGTCCCTAAGGCAAAGCAGAAAGTAATAATTTACTGAAATTTGACGTCATGTCTGTAATTACTAAAAAAAGATAAGCGATAAAGCTATAAGGCACACTGAAAATGTGAGTCATATACTCAAAACAGAAGAACCTGCTAGATACAGAAGTCAATATATCAAATGAATCACATACGATTGACAATTAAATCGACAAGGAACATTGAGGATACATAAGGAAATCTGAAGAAAGAAAGAAAAAGAATGAAAGGAAAAGAAAGAAAGAGAAATCTTCAAATGAACAATCCAGAAAATATCCTATGAAAAACAGCTGTCTATATTTAATCAAGACGAATCAACAAGGAGTTTAAACAACTCATTTATAATTTAGATTTGCATATATTAAGCTTCTTGTTTTAATCTTTTTATTAATATGCATGGATGATATTGTATAAATATTCAGCTTTATGCAAATACTAGACACATTTTCTGTTTGTATTTCATTTTATTTCCCAGCTGTGGCTCGTCATTTTTATGCAGGGCAACAGATTACCAAAAATTAAGTCACAGCATGAAAGAATATAAACATTTCTAAATTAAATCTCAAAAAGGACCATGTTACTGTACAGCCTGACTTAAAAATCTACCAATTTATTACACAATATACAAGACTCCCTTTTGTAATAAACGTAACATAAGGTGTCTTCATGATTTGACCTCAATTAACCTTTGAACTGTTTCTTAAAATCATCTAGGAGACAAAGGGAGCAGGATTTGTTAATCAATTTTGTAATTACATAATCTCTTCTCTGCTGTTGTTGTTGTTGAAGTTCTTCTATATTACATATTTTTTAAAGGTTTGTTTTTATCTTGGAAGGAAGTAAAACTGAACTGATAAGGAGCTAAAACTATAACTGGGTGATTCATTGTTGGTTGTATCATGGAATACTATCCACAGGCCCCTAAACAAGTACCAGGACATTTTCTTATTGTACATATATCTTCACAACAAAGACCTGAAGGATTTAAATCAGGGTAGAACATGGTTATCTCACACCACAATGCTTACAAATTGCATAGAAGGATAACAGGAAGAAAATATTTGTCTATGATCATTTTCATTTTACCATTCATGATAAGGATTTTACAACCCTTTACAAATGATACTAATGTGCAAGAAAATACTACTACTATTGTATAAACAAGGGATGCATACAGTATTTGTTTGTATACATTTGCAACATGCCACAGCAGGCAATTTAATGATTTTATACACACACACACAAATACAATTTGCATGTTATTTTTCAGTGTCAATTAAGGTAACCAAATATTGAAACTGGTTTACAACATATCACAAACAGCTTGCTTTGAATTACTGACAGCTAATTCATATATATATATTTGTTTTCACTTTCTCCTAGGTCAAAATTGGACATACATACATATTTGAAAGGGTAACATGTTTAATTAAATACTTACAGCACTTATAGTAGTATGTAGAACATGTCAGAAGGTAGCAGCAGGTAGGCCTTAATAACAGCAGAAAAGTTCACTTTTAATTATATTATTATCAGGAATTTCCGACATAAATCCATGAGATATCCTACTGAGGTATTAAATGTAAAATAAAGCGAAAGCCAAAGGTGAATAAAAGCGGTAAATTTGTATTTTATGGGTCGACTAACATATATGAAAGGACTGTTTTCATGCATCTTTTGGACTATAGTCTTCAAAACGCTTAATACGTGTTGTTATAAATTAACAATAGCTGAGATATACACAATTGATATTGCAAACGGGTAAAATGTAAAATGGTGTAACTTAACATGTTCACAGCTTTTACTGTCCCTTCATAAAGGGGCTCACTACGCAAAAATATATGATGTCAGAAAACGGTGAAATTGCCTTTTCCTCTCCTCCACACCAAAACAGCCCTTCAAATAAAAGTCATCATTCCCCTAAACGTAAGGACTTTACATTGCAAATGATGGGAGGATTCGTCTAAGGTACTGCAGCTTTTCACAGCTTTTCCGAGGCGTTTTACTCCGTCGAAAGTGTTAAAACTCATGAATATTGCAAATTCAAGAAAAGAAGAAGAAAAAAAAAGGTAGTGTCTCTTTAAGAGCGGAAACCTTGTCTGAAACAATTGGACAACCCCCAACAAGTCCTCCCGCCTGTCAATCAGCGGCGGGGCGCTTTGATGTCGGCAGCCCTCGCCTCGCCTCGGCGCTGATGCACTATTGGTCGCCGCCGGGCTGCGTTACTTTCGCCGCTGCTCTGCCGAACAACTTTGGTCTGGTTGTGTCGCTTTGCCAGATCCGAGTGCATCCGCAGCAGTGCAGAGAAACACACACACAAACTTTGGGGTTTCTTCCGAAGAAAAGTCCTGTCTTTCTTTTTTTTGGTCGGTCTTAGCACAACATGCCTCAGCTGAATAGCGGCGGAGGGGATGATCTCGGCGCTAACGACGAGATGATCTCCTTCAAGGACGAGGGGGAGCAGGACGAGAAGATCCCGGAGAACGCGCTGACCGAGCGGGACCTGGCGGACCTGAAGTCGTCCCTGGTACACGAGTCGGAGATCCACCAGGGCGCTGCGGCGGCGGCGGACCCGGGGGTGAGAGAGCCGCAGCCGCGCCGTGGCGGATCCGTTACTTTCTCCCAACTTTGCGCTGCTGTTATTGTCGTTGCTGTGTCGCTGTGGTGTTAAAACTTGTCTCTGTGTCCTCCGCTCGGGTGTCCGCAGGCCATCAGACGTGCACAGCAGGAGGAGCACAGGCTTTACGCGGACAAGCACAGAGACCATCTGGAGGACGGTGAGTGTGCAGCGCTGGGGTGGGATGCGCCTGTGCAGATGTGAGGGGCAGCAATGTGCACATGTGTCCCGTGTCCTGCGGGTCACACCTGCGGGCTTCCAGCTACATCAGTGTGCACAAGTGTCCTAGCTCTGTTGGGCTGACTTGAGAGAATGCAAAAACTGGAGACTCGGATTATTTTGCCATCAAAGTTGATTTAAGTTTGTGTTGACCTGCAGGCTGACATGTGTAACTTGCGCGTATATATATATATATATACTGCTGATAATGTGGTCTCCATCATCACACCAGGCGCCACAAGTTGTAGTGCTGAACTGCCCGTGTGTTGATTGAGACGCAGCCAGTTGCCCTGCAAACCGGCTGTTTTGACGATCTTGTTTTCATTTCATGTTGATGAGATGAGATGACACGCCACCGCAAATGGTGTTAAGCGACCACAGATGTGTCGGTCACAGAGGCCAACAACAACAACAAAAAAAGCACCTTCCTTACCTTTGCTGTAATGTGTAAACAACAATAACCATAAAGCAGAAACACGATGGGAGGAATAAGAGTGCATCTCAGATTGTGATGTGGACTCCACCTGACTCACTAAGGGTTTCACATGAGCTGATTTTACTCATTGACAGTCTAGCACATGGCACCATGAAGTTTTTTTAACTTGTTCGGGCTGCAGACAGACATCTTAAAGAGGAAAAAGTACTTAAGTGTTACTATATATGTGTATTATTATTTTTGTAATTAATGTTATTGCTACAGTACTAAATTTTTAATTTGGTAGTCCTGTATTCAGTAGCAAAAAGGTGTGTTTAATGATCTTTTGCAACATTATAAATGCATAACATTTACATTTGATTCAATATTGATTGACTAATCCCACACAAGATTTCATCCCACTAATTTGACTCTTTTTTCAGTGACTAAACGTCAAGATGCAGGAATGTACAAAGCTTCTGCCTATTCTGGATACCCATTTCTGATGCTGCCTGACTCGTACATCCCTAATGGATCTATGTCTCCATCTGTAAGTGCCCCTCTCTCTGAAAATGTAATGTGTGCAACACTGTTTGTTGGAATGAAAATGTCTTTTTGATGCATGTTGTTTTTGTTTTTCTCTATGGCGATCACTGTACATATTGACGTCCATGAGTTTTAGTTACTCGGGTATGCATAGAAGTTTAAATTTCAAGACAAAACTTATTCTAGTGTCTGCGTTTTGTGTTTTAGTTTCTTTTGTGCTGCTTGCATTTCCTGACGTCAAGATCCACAAAAGAAAGAAAAACAAATATACAGATGTAGAAAAGAAAAAAAGTAATTGCAAGGCATTGATGTGTATGTATAAAAAGAGCTTTGTGTATCATGCCCAAACTAAAAAGAGGTCTATACTCATCTCTGCTTTCAAATGCGTCTCAGGATTTACCACACAAAAGCAGCTGAGGGGGTACAGTGCTTGTGCCTCCCCAGATAAAATAATGTGAATTAAAATGACTCCTTACGAAGTGCAATGTAAACTCAAGATCTTTTCACCTTTCAAATGTTCATAAAAATGAAAACTTCACATCAGTGAGAACCTTTCACATTACAGACATTTCCTTGTAAGTGAAGTATACACTCATACGAACCCAGATTTATTTTCCAATATGTTGTTTTTCATTATTGAGAGGAGATATACAGTAATGTTTGTATACATTGTTTTTATGTCACGGTAAGTTTATGATAATCGTGGGTTTTGTTTTGTTTTGTTTTCCTTTGAGATTTCAAAGTGAGTCACAGTTCTCTTAACCTGTGCTGTACGTATTTTGTTTAATAAAGTTGACTCCGCTGTCAGGTATCACGCCCAAGCGTGTTGACACCGGATATAAGGCCGATTGCTTCTGACCACCCTCATGGTGTCTGAGATACCTCGACATTGTATTACAACTGTAAAACCTCTGAAGTGATTTTCGTACTGTTATTTACAGTATCATATATACACTCTGGAAGAGCTGTGGATTTGTACTTGAACATAGTGCATTGGACCTTAAAATGAAATCTATGAGTTTAGGACAGACTTTTTGCTGATGACCAGACACAGTTTTCACTCATATTTACATTTTGTATTTAGATTTGTAATAGGATTAAAATAATTTAAAGTCAAACTGATAGTTACTTAGTTTGTAAATTGTAATGCTTGAAGTAAATAGGAAATACAGGAAACACAATATTGAGCGTTATTTTTTACATCACTGAATTGCCATATTAAATATTAAAGCCAGTCAAAATCTTAAATCAAGATTCCTTTAACTTTTTCTCTTAATCAGCTTTCCCCTGGAATCTGTTTTATTAATAAAAAAATTTTTTTTTTATTAAATCTTGGAAATTATAATTATGTAATATCATAAAATAAGAATAAAGATTATCATAGATATCAACAAGTATATAAAACGGAAGAGTTGCTGTTGTCTAATTTTGTAATGGAGTAAGGTAGGTACACTTACTCCATACACTCTGCAAAACATAGGACCATATAATTTTTTCCTGTCTCGTTATGTAAACACTTTCCTAATGAGTTGAACAATTATGAAGTCTGCAAATGTCACACAAGGCTTTCAGACTGCCAATTTAAGTTAAGAAAGGAAATGTGTAATGCTTTTTTTTTATAGGCTGTGTCCCTATTGTTGGTTTTCCTCCATTAAAAAAAAAAAATGATTTCTTAAATTTAACACCACATTAGAGAGGGTTAATGAATTTCAGCCATAGTGTTAAACAAAATATGTAGAAGGAATAAAGCCTATTTTCCCAAGGTTTCAAGACATATTGCAATACCTACTTGTAGATTCTTTATAATTAACAAACAGGCCGCAGAAAATACCTGCTACATGAAATGGAAGTTAGTGATTATAGCATAAGAGATGGGTGTAAAAGAAAAACAACTGCGGCTGACAAAACATTGCATTTATGTTTCAGCAATGATGTTCACCTTATGTCTGCCTTGCAATCTCTCAGCCCAGAGGCATCTTGTATTTTAAGGTCTTTTTAGGTTCTGTCTATCATAATTTACTTGTGTCGTACAAGAGTGGAGTAGTGGTTAGGGCTCTGGGCTCTGGACTCTGGAGCAGAGGGTTGTGGGTTCATTCCCAGGTGAGGGACAGAGCTGTTGTGCCCTTGATTGCTCCAGTTGCCCAGCTGGGTAATGTAAATGTAAGTTAATGTGATGCATTGTAACAATTGTAAGTCACCCTGGATAACTCTGTCTGCTAAGAAATTGAGTAGTAGTAGTAATAATAATAATACTTCACGTCAAGTCCTCATTCAGTTTCTTGCAAACTGGAATTGGTGTAAGCTGCTGTATCTTGACAAACATATGACAGTTTAATATCATTAAATATTCTTTCTTTAAAGTATTCCAATCCATGTAACGTAAAGGTCTAAAAATCATGTCACACGTCCATTAGAACAACATGTATTTTCTTAGTAATTTTATATAGCTCTTGGAAATACCACTAAGGGGTCTGGGAAACAATTCAGAGACAGTAAATAGGATACAAATACAAGAGGTTGATCAATTGATCTTTGAATATCTCAAGTACATTTTATTACAAAGGCCTTTCCCCCTTAGGTAATTAAAGTGTATTTATTCATTTAAATTTAATGTCAGCATCTTTCTCAATTGCCAGTGAATTACGTAACTTTTTCTGAGAAGTTCTGTACTTTTGTTAAAAGCTGAAGCTGCAACGACAGAAGTATTTAATTCCTCTAAAGCCAACACTGAGTGTTTCATCCAGGGATAAATTAATGCACATATATTCTCACAATGATCTATTTTTTTCATGGGAAATGTATTTATTTCCATCTAAGTTATTAATGTAGTTATCAGCAATACTCACTGATACATTTCTTTTAAGGATTTGTGAGTGCCTGGAGAGACTTAATATCACTTTATTGGATGAACAATTGTGCTTCCAAATTTGATGTTCTTTGATCGGGGAGAGAGTGGGGGTTGGGGGGGTTGTAATTTTCTGGATTACAAGAGGACACAGTTGAATTTAAGGGGATCAGCAGTAAATGCTCGGGTGGGTCATCAGAGAGGGACATTTCTGAAATAAAAACCTTTCTCGTCATATTTCCAAAGTGAAATTTTCAATAACTTAATTTCTTCAGCCAGGAATTTTCAGCTCTGGGCTTTAGAGATCTGTCCTCCTCCCGGCTGCTCGTCCCAAGAGGGATTAAGAGGATGTTTGTGGCTGCTTTTACAAGAGGAGGGTTACCCTCTCAAGCTAATCAGAAAAGAACAAAGGAGCTGTGATGTGGAATATGTGGTCCTTCAAGAGGAAGACGGGCAGAAACTTGCTTGGCAAAACAAAGAAAAGAAAAGGGAGAAAGAAAAAAAAAAACATTCCCGCTGATGCAGTAGTTCCATCTTTGCTGCTTTAATTTTTAATGATGGAAATGATTGACACTTTATTCTTGAAATGACTGGAGTATGCCAGTACATTGGCTTTTTCTGTAGTTACGATTTTGCTGCAGTTCTCACAACCCCTACACACATTTGCCAAAGCTAAAGAAATTAGGCTTGGCATTAAATGTGCCAAGCATATTCTCAATTAAATATAAATAGAGTGTCTGTAACTCACTAGCTAATGTTAGGATTGATGTTCATTTTCTAAGAAAGCTTGTATTTACCAACCTTTTCACCTTCACAGTTAGAGCTGGGAGAGGAAACTGTCTAGATGTCCATGTTTCATTGGCTGCTTGCATTTGATTTTCTTGGTGCCTGCTTTTTACTTGTATCCAGCACACTGCAGTGTTTATCCATTGAAAGCTGTGGATTTAATTATCTCTCTCCGTGTTTAAAGAAAAGGGAATGTTAAAGTAATCAGGTGAAACAAAACTTGAAGGATGAGGCTTACACAAGAGAGTGCTGTAATTGTTCAAAAGAACAGAGCCCACTGGGAGGGAGAGAGACCAGTGATTCGCATCCAATCTAAAGGATCTCAGCCATCTTCACTTTGATAACTTAATTAAAATAATATCCCTTCAGCTGTTTACTTAGATTTGAATTGAGTACATTTAGCAAAGCCTTGTTTTTATTTAGTCGCCCCCCCCCCAGCTCCTAATCCCATCTTGTTCCTGAGGCATTAGTCTCTAGTTACCGTCAACCAACAAACAGAAAGCAAACTGAGACTCTTTTTGGGAGAGGGGAGACTTCCAGTGTTGCTTGACCATTGACACATTGTGGCTGTCACTTTGGAAATGTCTGTGGAAATTTGACTTTTTTTAAATGATTGTGTAGTTATTAGTATCTAGTTTTGTAAAGAAAATATATAATTAGGTGGAGGATGGTGGTGTTAATGCGCTTTTAAGTTACTTCTGCAGTGTCTGACAACATTGACATCAGCAAAGCACTATGGTTCTTTGGAGATACAGTTTAGTGGAAGGAAGAGTTCTATGTTCTATGATATCTGTAGAACAGATTAGTCTGTTTGTTTTTATCAATTTCTTCCCATGTTTATTCCTCTCTGATACTGTAAGATGTACTATGTCTTTTGCACATGTGGCGAAGTGCCGGAATAGAATATAATAGAATAGAACAGCTTTTGGGTCATGGGTTTACATGCAATGGCTTCACTTGATGCAAATAGCATGTTGCAGTGTGACTGAATTGAAAATGTGAATCATAATACATTTCCAGAATGTATTTGGTCCACATACCTTGTCTTGACTTAGACCAGCTCACTTCTTCATGGTCATCCCAGTACAACATGCAAGTGAAGTGTGGCCTTTCAAATTTGATATTCTATATGCAATCGTATCGTTTTTTTGTCACTTGTGATAGTATCAGCAAAGTTTCGGTGTTCTACAAATTGCTTCATTCCTGGTGTTTAACAGAAACACTAGTATATATCTAATCCTTAAGTGTTTGTCATCCTCCAGATCAAGGGATTCATTAAGTTTAAAGTCATGGATTATACATTCCTGGATCACTCTCCCCTGTTCCACATTGTGAAGTACTGTTGACACTGGCTTGTTAAACCAACCCTTAGTCTCTGGGCAAACAGTGGCAGGCACATGGGCTTAGCCTCTGTAATCCATCCATGCAGGGTAAGGGTTGACAATCCTGCTCTACACTTCTGACTGGCAACGATAAGGAGCTGTCTCTGGATTACTCTTTCTAAGGACAAGAAAAGCAGATTTATATTGGTTGTGAGCTACTTGTAACTTGTAAAGCAGTGTTTAAGCCAAAGATTAATTAATTGAAAACAAGTTAAGGGAGGGGTTTGGATTGGGGAAAGGTTAACACTCAAACTTCCAGTGTTCCTCAATGGGAGACCTGGAATCCAGTCCAGCTTGGGCCACAAGTGACTTCCAACTAGATGTTTCAGCTTAGCTGCCTTAACCAAAGCTGCAGTGTAATTCAGCCACTTCTGAAGGCAGTCTACAAAGCCAGGAGCTAGAGGGGCTAAGAATGAGCTTCTCAAGGGCAAGTTTGTCTCATGTTGTCTCGTATGACAGATCATGGTGGACCATGGCCTACACACCATTACAATTCTTTTATGCCTTTGTAAATGATGGACACAGAGACACCCCCATTCCGGTGCTGTTACACAATGTTCAGCCATTCAGTTTAAGCCCTAACAGAAAGGCACAGAGGCCACTTAAGTTGTATAACCACAATGGTTCATCATACATCACAAGTGCAGGAGAGCACAGGTAGTTGTCACAGAGCATAACAGTGAATCGCACAGCGAAGACACTTCTGTTTCATAGATTTGTGTTGACTGTCAAACTGCAGTTACACTGAAAGGCAGTGGACACATTAAAAGGCACAAAAGAAGTTAAAATGTCATCTGAAAAAAATGTAAATGATAATAAGGGGCACCTTCATCTGTCTGTTAAAGTAGTACATTGACTTCAATGAAGAGAAGTACCTCAGAGTAACGTAATCTATTTTAAGTTTTTCAAAAATGTATTTATTTTTAATATTTGAACCTATGGAATCTCTGTCCTGGTGTATGTATTTATGTATTCAGAAATATACAGTTAAACCCTGGAAAATAGGAAAAGGCCCTTATATTTTATTTATATGATTTAATAAAATGACTTTGGGTATCATTTTCTGTGAGGAAGCAAGACATGACGTATATGTAATTTTGTTAAGGAAAAGTTCTTAATAAGGTACTCACTATTTTATTATTTTATTTATTAAAAAATGAAGATTCATATCATCTGCAGTGTACTTTATTAGCTATTAAAATGACCGGTTCAGAGAGCAACATATATTATAAGGCTGACATACAGGGACACAAAAAGAAGGTAACTGTAAAATGCTCCTGACTCAAACTGTACTGTATTGTCAGAAGTTTCCCAGATGAGCTCCGTGGGGATTGTGATCATGTTTGTGTACTGAAATGTGCATGGGGAAGAGCTTGCACCCGAGTGATTCATTTGCTTTTACACGTGGCTGTAGAAAGTGGAGGTGCTGTCTGTATAACTTTATTTGCAGACTGAGATGAAGCCCTGCCCAAGCACAGATGTAGGTTTCTCAGACCTGAGTTAATAAACCACAGGAAGAGAATCACCTGGGTGAAAATAGACTGCTCCTTTGCAAGTGTTGGTATGCAAAAAAAAAACACCAATTCTCATGTTTACATGCATTATCAAATCAAATCTAATATTATAGATGCGCTACTTTTTACACACATGCATTTTTAGATTGATGTTTTCCTATGCGTTTTTTCTTTTTTCTTTTTTATGTCTAACACACTTAACTGGTATTACAATCCGTTCTTGGCATGAGATGTCATATTTTACCTCTGGGACCATGTGACCACCAAACGTAGCACACTTGTTTTGTTTCGGTTCTTGTCATGTAGGCATCATATCTCCCTTGTTTCCTTTAAATCTGGCAACACGTTCATATGTTCAGCAGGACACTTTAATTTACCATTCATGTCTGAAATGACTCATTCCCAGTTATAGATTTAGTACTTTTCTTAAAATGTACAGATTTACTGTATCTATTATTTAAGAAAAAATCCCTTTAATAAATAAAAGTTAATGTGGTGAACACGAAATTGCTCACTGCATTATTATTATTACTACTGTTACTTTTACTGTTATTATTATTTTGGTGTGGTAGAGAATCTGTTGGTATTAGCAGATTTGACATTATAGAAGAAATGCTCCTGCATGCTTTAGGGAATCGGCACACTGCTGAATTTAAATAGTTTTCAATGACTTCAGCATCTGAATATTGCCTACGGATGCATTTTTTTTCTCCCCCCAAAAACGTCTGCAACACAGATGTCAGTAGCACAGCAGAGTCAGTGTTGTGTAGAGTGATGCACAGCCTACTATACAAAGGTGATTCACTAAGCTGTGAAATGGGAGAAGGCCAGCTGACTCACACATTCTCACTATGCTGTGCTACAGCTCCAGATCCATTTGTTAACCTTTGTGTGAGTGGTCACCCGTGTGACAGACTGAACGATGGCCTGGGAAGAAAGACAGGGAGAGGAAATGGTCAATCCTGAAGTGTGAAGTTCAAAAGTGGGTGCTATGGCCGGGCTGTCACAGATTGCACTCGGGAATGCGCTGGGGCTCTTGTTTTCACAGCTCTCGGGAGCAGACACCGAGAGCGTCCAGCTGTCACGCTAAACAACAGCTGGATGTGGGAAAATGACTCCTGGTTAAAAATCTAATTTTCTCTAGTTTCAGATTCGAGTCAACAGTCTCTGTTTTTAATCATTTCAGTGGGTCAGAAGGATGGCAGTATAGGGTAGCCTTTGAAGTCCGTAAAATAAAAAAATAGTGAGCCATTTTAAAAGTTGATAACCAATGAAGTGTTTTCTTTTGTGGCAGGTTACAGTATATTCACATGTATTAAACATTTGTACAAGTAGCAGGGACTTGTGAACATTGAGGACTGCATGTTTCAACATATTATTTCTTCAAACACAAGGGTCATAAGGAAGTGGATAATTTGTTTATGCAGCCCTGTGTCATTGTGTGTCTGGACAGTATAGCATGTGTGTTTAGAGACCGTTGAAAGCTTTCATCTTTGGGTGTTCGGTCTGTACAGGTCTAAAATGGTCAAATGCCTTTCTGTGTCATATTGAGCAACGGTTGCGTTTGTGTGATAATTACTATAATTTGAACATAACTCTTTAACGCAAATTACACGCAGAATGACATGTTTGGCCATGTCCGGTATAGACCGTTTTCAGTGCCACAAAACTAGTGTGGGGTTAAAACGTATCCCTTGAGGTTGTTTCCCCCCCTAAGCCATTCTTTTAGATACACAACACTACAAAAGAGTCACACATTATACATAGTTAAATAATACTGTAGATCCAAACATCTGCAAACATCTCTAGGAAAAACCTTAACAGCAGTGGCCTCATGGGTTGGCCCCTGTAGTACTGCCTGCTGGGAGAGGGGTATCCGATGCAGCAGGATTACACTAGCCTGATCACACCCACGTGTGCCTGCCCTATGTGTCTGAAATGGCTCCACCAGGTCTGTAGTTTTTTGTTTTTATGTTTCTTGTTCACATGGGGGTGGCAGGCAGTGCCTGTCCCCATTTAAATAAATTCAAGTGATCGCCACGACACAACACATCCCAGCCTTGTCACCGATCCTGCGTGATTTGTCATCCAGAGAAAAGTATAGCATGCATGTGATTGTACAATTATCAGGTATTTTCCTGGGAAACCATATTGCCATTTGTGAGTGATTCATCATTAGATGTGCTTGCCTATTTACACAGAGCAAGAATATGTTTGTAAATACTTTTTTTGTAGATACTTAAAGAGGTTATGAGTCTTGTCAGCATAAGGAAGTGGAACCTTGCAAAAGATTAAGACAATGGGTATTGCATAGAACTTCTCTGTTTCTGCAAACTACAAGGGATTTGTGAGGTTCATAAAACATTTCAGTTTTACTTTTCATGAAAAAATAGATCTTGAACCCTTGGGAGTATTTTAGAGGATGCACAACATAATGGAGAGAAGTATATGAAAAGATTGAGAAACAGCCAAGCAACTCACGGGGGACACTCTCCACAGTAATTTATAGTTTTCCCTCATGAGTGAAGCATTTCTGTTTTTTTCCATTTTGAATCATGGTGTAGTCTGTTTTTCCTACGTGTATGGAATTAATTTGTTTGTTTGTTTTGCCTTCTCAGACTTCAAAAGATTTATTTTTTTGTAGTTTGTGCAGAGCATTAAGATTGATCATTGTGAAAGTAATGCACTCAAAACTGAGAGTATAAAGTACAGGTCAGGACTATTTGGTTGTATTAGACACAACTATTATATTTTTCATGATGTGTCAGTCAGAATTTGTATGACTAATGCCAAACAAATGTAGTTGTGCAACATAAATATTCTGTGCAGAAACAGGCAAAGAACATTTTATGTTATTAATCTTCTCTTTTTTGCGGGGTGTGGATATTGCCACCTTAACAGCTGGAAATATCCAAAGGGAATTTTGAGGTTTTACCAACTGGCAAATAGTGTCAGTGATATAGTGTAGGGCGCTACACTGGCAAGAACTTAATTGCAGTTTCTATGTTAAATTGTAAGCTAAAATAAATTTTTGGAGAAGAATATTTTTAGCCAGGCAAACTTATATATCTAAACATATACTCTTTTTTTTAAGAGTAGAAGTATGTGTGTATCTTGTTTATGTGCCTTTATATTCTTCTAATTGCTTAGTTCTTTTAAAGATACTGCAGAAGTCTATTGGATACTAGTGGAAATATTTGATTAACACAGCATATACTTGTTCATATGAGGCAACGCATGATATCCAGTACAATTTCTATTTGTCACCAAGAAATTATCATGAACCAAGCATTTTAATTTAAGTGAAACATTTGTTTTTGTGCAAACTTAGGCTATTGTTTAATCTTAAAAGATGATTGTTTATATATATATTTTCCTGCTTTATATTATTAGGAAACTTTCATCCAGATAAGGCGTTTATTGAGGCCATGTGAGATGGCAACTTCAGATTACTTTGTGGCTGTTACACTGGTGTTTTTTTTAACCTTACATTTAAATACTTAACAGGCCAGTACTTTGTTATAACCAAACACCACACACTGTGGCATTGTGACTTAATATTCCTCCAAAACAGATCATGGTCTAACCAACAATTAGCAACAGTTCAATGATGAAAGTCTTTTTCACAGCTCAGGAAATCTCTGATTGGCTCAAACAAAGAAGAATGACACCATCGTCACACAGCGTATCAGCGCAGAAAACCTGAAGCGTGATTGAGAATACATCTTTAAATTTGAAACTTCTGTTAAAAATGAAGTGGCCACATTTGAAATTCCAGGCTAGTTTTCATAGGAGCTGGTTTGGGACAAGGGTTGTGTTTTCTGTTAAGAATGACTATTGCAACATGGGCTGAAGTCAATTCAGGATGTGCCTACATAGAAGTACATTTTTTTAAGGGAAGCCGGCAGAATTCCAACACCCAGAATTTCCCAGTATAGCTGTCGTTTATTTAGGGAAGTCTTGATAGCTTGACAACTTTCGCCACCACAGTAAAGTAACTGAAGCAATGCATTCTCTGTGACTGTTGTTGCTTCCATAGAATTGTCAATGATTAATGTGAAAATCTAGAACAGTGTCTTAGTAGAACAGCAAAAACATTATCCCACGGAGCGAGGAAGGAAGGAAGGAAGGAAGATGTGTATGACATTCCTCAATATGGACAAACCAGGCATTTAATTGGTTAAATAAGAGCCATCCCTGCTCCGCCAAGCTACTCGGTCCCTTTCAAATGTTATGGAATGTGGTTTTCAGTGTGGTTTTTCCCCTATGGTCCTCTGGAGCCAACTGGAAACCATTTCACTTCTAAAAATAGGGCTTTGCTTATGGGATTGAGAACAAGGTCTTTGTAGATATCAAACGAGAAAAAAAAAAATCTTTTCAAAAATTGCATTGCGTTTTAAATGGTTAGCATGAAAGTCATTAACATTCTGCCATTTCATTTGAATCAGATGGGAAGCTCGTTTTTAATGGTTGAGCCTGAAGAACGGCATGATGGGGAAAATTAAGTTAACTGCACCAATGTGGGGTTACTAAGAGACCCCCACAGCTTCTGTCACAGCTTATTTGATGTTGTTCATATGCCACTATGTCTCTGTCATTAGCACCCATTATACCAACTCTTGCAACAGCTTTGTTGTTGTATTTTAATTACACTTTATAGTTATCTATTTAATTAGATTTGTTTGTTTTTAACAGGGATCGCACTGAAGCGGGTAAGTGTCGTCCCTGACAGATTCAGACGTGGAACGTGAAATCTGTTTAAAACATCTTAAATATATTAATATCTTCAGTAGCACTTTAAATCAGCTATGACCACATCCACCATGAGGCATGCATTAGTGAAACAGATAATAACTAGTCAGTGCCTTTGAAGTAGAATTGATCTCTCCAGTCATTTTTAAACATAAACTGAATTGGATAAAAACAATTTTAAGAAAAGAGCTGAAACATTTTCCAGGTGTCTGTGTGGGGATTGTAATTGGTGCCCTGCCTGCAACTATTCTGTGTCTTTTTTCATCCATTCTTCAAGAATTCACAGTTGTTTCTCCAATATGTTGGTCCTCGATATAAAGTGTCTGTGTGGGTTTCCATTGTGTTTGAACATCAGAGACCAATCTCTAGTCGCATAATTTGGTCTGTACCACCAGGGTAGGTGCATGGATCAGAACCTTATCTTGTGGTTACCCGTGAGAGAACTGTGGAGCCGAAAGCATATCATGGAGAATATCGATTCCTCCTGATGAAAGCTTATTACTTTAAAGTCTGAACCAAGGGTACAAGTTCACAGCCCCCTTTTTTAAAGCAGAATAAGACTATCCGTTTTCCATCGCAAGTAATAAGCCATTTTCGTAGCACTCGGATAAATGTTATATCATTATTATTGAAGGATGTAAGCAGAGTTGTGTGAGGCATTAAAAATAAGTAAATCTGCCTACTGCTATAGTCTTCAAAATTACTTTTTCTTTAAGACGTGTTCTTAGTCCTCCACATCGCAGCGACAGCGCAGAATAGCTTCTTTGTTTTGAGTGCTTTACTCTATCATAAACACCTGACCTTTCGTCGTCTTCTTGTAAACACATTTGTGTGTAATGTGCAGCCCGAAAGAGAAAGTGTAAAATGTGCAGCCCAAATCAGTATTGCTTTGAGGCACTCGCCTGTTTGAGGAAACTCGTGGAGGGCTCTGTTAGTGGGTTGTGTAGGGTAGCTTGGTTAAAAAAAAAAAAAAAAAGCATTTCTTCACCCTTTTTGTCCGCATGCATGTACTGGTGTCCATACCATGTAAATAGCACTTCTGATAAACATCCTGTACACTGTCAGCTTGGTTTGTCTAGCAACTGATGTAGACTGCCTTTTCAGTACTGTATTGAGAAGTTGTTAGATAGAGATTGGATCTTATTGATGATGCATGGTGTGGTTTGAAAGACCGGTACTGTATGCGAGCTCTGCTGGCGAGTGTATGTACGTGTGTGTGTGTGTGTATGTGTATGTGTATGTGGGGGGGTGGGTAAAGACTAGAGAGAGTGAGGCGAAAAACAGAAAACGCACACACTCTGCTGTTATCTGATTTCATGAGGATGGAGTAAACAGCGCGAGACAAAGCTCTGCGGAAGGGAGTTTGCAGTAAACAATAAGAAGCCGGTAACCACATGCACACCTGGCACACCTCGAGAGGAACGTCTTCAAACAGTCAGAAGCACCTTATAAAAAGCCTTAACTATTTCATAGCCCTTCCGTTTATGTTAATTCTAATATTTGTTCATGTTCGCCTAGCCTGCGTGTCATCTTTTTGATTCTACAAACTTTCCATTCACCTTGATGTCTTTTTCTTTGTTACTCCTATACTCAGTCGTGTCGGAGCACACTTTGTATTGTTGTTATGATACTGAAATGTATATTTAATGTATTACAGATCAGTGATTAGGCAGACAGTTGTGTTTCAGGCTAATTATATCATATCCTGACTGCAGGTATTTATAGTTGACTTTTAATTAAACTACACTATTAAACCAAATTCTATAGGAAACCATGTAGAAATATGTTATGCATAATGTATTTGGAATCTTTGTTTTTAATGAAGACATATGGTTCAAAGTGTTAGACAATGGGAACCTTTAATTATTTTTTTTATCCCTGGATAAATCATATTTACTTTACATGTTCATCCAGCTTGACAGTATAGAGCAGAATTAACTGAACTGAGTTTTAGAAGAGCCTACAAACTGCATTCCTTTCACCAAGATAATTGTTTTACCCAGTTGGGTCTGTTCTGTGTTAATTTTTTCTCTGTCTCTCTATTATGTAGTGTTTATTTTCATTTTTAATAAGTCAGGCTCTAAATCTGCTTTCCTGTCCTGTTAACCACTGCTGTGGAAAACTGATTTTGTTTTCTCCTCAATTTCACGTCTATGAAAAATAGCAGATCTTTATCTGATTAAACAACTTACAAGACACATGAAGGATACAATGACGATCTTCCTTTCTCCTTTCACGTGAGCAACCAGTAAGCCTTCAATCCAGTGTAACTCTTGTAACTCCTTTGATTTAGACCTCATCAACATCACTAATACGAAACCTTGCCCGCTACAGAATTTTGCTCAGTTTGAGAGCTGTAGAAATCCAGAGATTATGGGCTTAGAAGCCTTGGAATGAACCATTTTATTTTTCTTGTTTATGTGTGTACATTTGGATGTGTGGCAGACATTGAAGCCCCATAAGCTGTTGGTTCCATTTCCCTAAAATTTAAGGAGGGAATGAAAAAGGCCTTAGACAGTATGGTCTCTTCTGGCAGGGGTGGCAGCTGGGAGAATAACTCTCAGAAGGCAGGGCTTGCCACGAGGCTGGCAGTTAAAGCCCCATCTGACTTGACATGCAGTGCTATGGAGTTCGTTTGGAGCCGTCTGATCTGTGCAAGAACAGACCACATTGTGGGATTGTGTGCTAGCTGCTATGTTCTCATCTTTTATCCACTGGGAGCACTTATGGGACTAAGTGATTAAATGAAGGCCTATGGGTATTTATTATTTCCCAGTGTATAAACCATGTGAGATTTTCTTTCACTTGCAAAAAAGTAGCCACCCTACCCAACAGTAAACTGCAATATGCTCTGAAGCACTCTGTATGCATAGTGTAATAAAACTGAATATCTTAAAAAATAAACATTGAATTCATAAATAGATATATATGTTGTACCACAGGAAAGATATTTCGTTTTAATTACTTCCTTTTCTACATAATTTAGCTATGCATTTAATGTAATTCAGCAATAATAAATAAATAAATCCTTTATACATATTTCTTGAATACAGCTCAACTCCGTCCTGCCCGCCAAACCTTTCACTGATGACACATTTGAGTGCTGAACAGACGCTTCACAACTATTTGTGAAATATACTGCTGCAGCATTAAAAAATACTTCATTTGACTTAGTGCACAAAAAATAGTGATGATCCATTTTTTCCTGCTGATTAATTCTCAGAAAGAGAATCTGGCCCCCTGTTTTTTAGGGGGGTGAAACAAATGTGTCACATTGATATTACCATAACAAATGTGTAACTTCATTAAAACCAGAAACCCACTCAAGCAAAAGGAGATTTTCTTTCTCATTAATGTCCAACAACCCAATGATTCCTGTTTTCTATTATATATTCATTAACAAAACTTATTGTCAATAAAAAGCTTTTTTTTTCTAGTTTTTTTGGAAAAGAAAGTGAGTTTGTGTTGAGCGAGTTTCTGGTAATGGTAGAATGTGACTGTTGGTTCAGAGTTCTTTGAGGTAGAATTCTAAGAATGTGTTCAGTTGGAGTTACTCACTGGTCTTACTAAATTAACAACAGGATTTAGACATAATGTGATAGAAAAGAAGTATATTTAAACCTGTATTGTAAACCAGACAAATCTTTGTCTTTACCCTGAAAGCACTGCCTGTGTTTGTGGAAGCTTTGGGCAATTTTAGCCAATTCTGAACCATATAGTCCATTTATCTTTCTGCAAACTGAAATTTTGCAAAGATTTTTTGTAAAAGTTGCATTTTTCCCCCCTGTTTCATGTAACAGTGCCTCGCCTTCATTGTGTAGCATTGAGCATTGAGGGCTCTATGCATTTGCTAAACAGATTAAATATGTTTTTGTTTGTTTTGCTTTTTATTCTATAAGGCACAGAAATAAAAGAACAACATTGCACAATTACTATTCTTTTTGTTTAGCCTGGCAATAATACGCATATGTTGAAGCATTTATTTTACCGAAGTGTTATTGTAAGTGATAATCCTATTATTTTTAATGTTATATTTGTTTAGTGTATTGCATTCCAAGTTGTGTAATAAAGTTCTGTTGTGCCTGGATTGCTTTTTAGTAAACAAGCCACTCACTGACAATCATGTATCTTGGGTTACTGTTGCTTTAAAAAAATATATAAAACAAGATTAATTGGTAGATCAGTGCACTTGTGTATTTTGGGGGGGCTTATCTGCAACTTGTAACTGTGTGCTCTGTTTGTACAGTTATATGAGGTTAAACCAGATGTGGTTTACCATGGAAAATAAATATACGGTATTTCTTGTCACCTGAGTAGCTGAGTTCTAAAACTGTGGCAAGGGGAGGTTGCTAGATGGAAACTTTTAAGTGTTTTGGTCATAATTCATCTAGTCTTTTTTTAGTTGAACAATAACAAGTGTAGTCTCACTATCAGTTAACACAAAGGGTTTCAGATAGATGAGTTTGTTGTCTGGGCAGGGCACATGCATTTTATATACCAAGCAAACCTAGGTAACCAGTATGATCTTTGCTGCATTTCTCTAAACTAACAGCAGTTAAAATGAACGAGACAAGACAAGACTGGACTTCAGCAAAGATACATTATTCTCTGTCATGTGCTGGTCCTCGCCCTAGTACTAGGTGCTCTGCGATTTGTGGAAGATTGCCTTAAAAGACTACAATCTGTAAAATGGCCCAATGCAGGAGTTTTTTCCATGCTGGTACTGGAGAGGGATGAAACAGAAGTGCTTATCTTAAGCATCTGAATCCACACTGTAGTAATAAGAAAAGAAGCTACATTTGGGTTCTCTTCTGGCGCAGAACACTGATTTTTGGAAAAGGAGAGTCAGCAAGCAATTAGAAAATGAAGTGAGTCCAGCCACTCAGGCAGAAGATGTGGTTTCCAGGAGGCGGTGTTTGCATGCATGACCACATATTTACATTACAAATAATTGAAAACAATTCGCCAGACCACAAGACAAATAAGGGGTATTGTTCAGATATTGGTGTGGGCGACCATGCTGTATCTAACCATAATCGGCAAAGCAGCGGGTATTATTCATTCTGGCCTATTTTAGGTAAAAGAAGAGTCCGTGCAGTTTTATTTTGAGGTGAAAATTACATAGTTTCTGGTCTGACTATGTCATTTGTTCAGATGATCGATAGCTCGATACCAGCCTCTGCTACAGTTTTTGGCAAGACTCCCCAAACCATTGGCAGCAAAGGTTTCTAAAAAAAAAAAAAAAAAAGTTTAAGCGGCACCTTGTTGTAACTTTTTTACACGATAGTGAAATAATTTAACATCAGGTTTCCAGGATTGTGGCTGTGTTTCAGCCTGCTTTGCATGCGTCTACTCCGCAGGCCTTGTGATGCTATGGTTTTCACTTTGTAGTCCTGCTGTAAAGGAGATGCTTTTCTTCTCTGTGGGGAACCAAAGCAGTGTGTTGTTATTCAGATTGTTTGTTACGGAGTCTGCCGAGTTCTCCAGGCCCTTGAGTGTTTGTGTCAGTTCAGAGCTGAGCGTGCACGCAAAGAAACACAGGATATGAGGTTATGTGACAGTCACCCCTGTGCAGCCACACTACCTGAGGACTTGTGAGACTCTACGCTCGGGGCCATGTGGTGCAGAAAGAGCCACAGTCCTGGACTACACTCTGGGCCCTTTTTTCTTTACGAGAATCTGTTACTGCCAGTGGTAAAGTGTGAAATACCCCCCACCATATTGTTTTTCAAGGAAACCAAATGTTTTTTTTTTTGCAACACTATGTTGTCTTAAATTCATATTTAATCTCTTTCTCGTGCTCTTTAATTCTAAAAAGAATACATCAGTCTATGATCAGCGTAATACAAACATATATTGGTTACTTTGGAAGTCACTCCCTTCGTTTTTTTTCCTGTGATTAGTAAGACAGATGGCTCAAATAGATGAAAGCATTTTTAAATGAGGCAGCCTTTGTTTCGAAAGTGTGAGCTTGTTGACTAATGTTTATTTTGCCCTGTGAGGAACAAATAAACCAGCCATTCGTTCAATGGGAAACATGCAAGGAATCAAACTCAAAAGGGAAAATTAATGATTTCTAATCAATCTCCTGTTTTTAATCCAGTTAATCTACAATTTAACAGCTGACATGTCATATTCCTATTGCAAACTCCTTTTAATAATTCATATTATGCAAAATGAGAAAATAGCTGCAGTGTGCACTGCATTTTGTCTCAAAAGATACTTGTAGCGATTTTTATGTATTGAACATTCTAGATAAACCATTTTGTAAGGTGCTAATGAGTTAATTGAATGGCATTTGTATGCTGTATGAAGTATTATTCACAGGACAATTAAGAAATACCAGGTCTACACTCAAGGCCAAATTACTATAAATGACGAAGTTATAATTTTCTCAGGAAAAATAAGTTGGAAATGTGGACATTTACTGTTGTCAGCAGTGCGGATGAGAAGGGGTTACATGATAACATGTCAGAAGAGTACACAAGAGTGCTTTGAGTTCCTTGAGATAAAAGCAACAGCATGAACATCAAATCAATAGTCCCATCAATAGAAACATCTATAAGAGATTAAAGAGAAGAGAATACAGCAGCCTTCTACTAATAACATACAAGAGAGGTAAATGGCAAGCTTTAATAGATCTGAAGAGTATAAGAATAATAGCTGGGGATCTGTGAGTGAGGGTGTTATAATACAGTTTTAAAAACCATCCAGCTCTTCACCCTTTGTCGCATTGAGAAGCCCTTTTCTGTGTGCTCTTTCTCCCTGTTACAGTCTGATTGATCAGGAGTGTTTAAAGTGGTTTTGATAACACATTTAAAGGCGATGCCATGCAGGACTGTGTTTTAATTGAAATGAAAGGTGTTACCTAAAACAAAAGTATGAATGCATTATCAGTTTCTTTTGGCTTTGTTGTTTTTCATGAACAGCAGCAGTGTTGGGCAATGTAGATTCCTTATTTAATGTATCCATGTTACAATGATCACTAGTGAAAGCAATATTGTAGATTTATAACCTTTTGTTTACAAAAATGGTAATTTAAGGTTAATTTTCTTTCTCACTTCATTTTAACTTTTAAGTCCTGTATGCAATTAGACTAATACATTTGAACTTCATAAGGATGCCTCAGAAATGTCTAATATTTTTATACAACACCATCCATTCAAAACATGTAATCAACTGCAGTACAGGGAAAAAAAGTCATCAATTGATGATTGATTAGCAGATGCGTGTGAAGCAGAGACATGAAAGCTACAGTGTCCAGCAGCATTTATGCCTTTAACTTGAATTGGAAATCTCCCAGATGGAAACCTGTAGTATTTTCAGAATAAAAGCGGCACCATTGGCATTTTGTAAATCCATTTTTTTTTGACAAATCATACTCTTATTCCATTACATACTATACATGTACAAAGGTTTTTACTTGGAATAAAAGAGAGAATAATTAAAATGAAATCAGACATTACTATTTTTTTTATCTGCAGTGTAATATATTTAAAATGACAAAAAATGAATTGGCTTTTGTGTAAATATTAATTAAATCCATTCTGACTGAAAGGAATTTAAACTGCATTTATGCCTCTGACTGTCTCTCGTTTGTAATTGAAGCCTCGTTTTCTTTGCTTGTCATCAATGTGTGGCGGGTTTATTTCTCTGCTGTTTCCAGGTCTGTAGTCGATAAGCACCCAGCCTATTCCAATTAGCAGCTCCCCGGGAGTTTAAAAACATAGCTGGTAGTCCTCTAATCGAATGCAATACAAATCATTACGTTAGCATTCATGTCCTGGATTTCACAGACATTCTTGATAATAACATTTGAAGAATGTGTGTAATATGTATTTGTTTTGTGTGTTTTTTTTCATTGACCACTATTATGCAACCATTAATCTAATAAACATTTTTCCACATTATGATGGCAAAACCAATCCAGAATACTGCAGATATTCTTCCAGTCCTCTAACGTGTATGGTCTTGTCCTAACAATCGAATGTCCTGTAAGCATGGAGGCACTTTGCAAAATCAAACATGTTATTAAGATTGAAAAATATTCATTTTTAATGAGCTTTGAAATTATATTTCTTAAAAATCTAAAATCTAAACATAGTATAGTTTTGCTACATTCATGATATGGAGGTCAATATTGGTCCATATTCACATACAACTATTATGATTGCTTTGCCCTTGCAGTTTCCTTAAAGATTTTCACATAGTTTCCCCATCTTCAGCACCTTCACTCAACAGACCAGAGTGGCAATGTGTTTGATGGCACAGGAAGGACGCCGCTGTAAAGGTTTCACACTTTTGCCAACAATATCCTCCTTGGTGTTCTGATTACCCCCAGCAGCTGCTGGAGTGACCACCTGTGACTGTGTATTAAGGTGAATGGACCTCACAGTACTGTTTGACCTACTGCAGAGACTTGGGGGTTGTTGTGGAACAAGAACACAGCACTGTCTGAAATTATTTTAAAACTGACCATCAAATTCTTCATTACAAGCATCTTGAGTAATATTATACCAAACAAAAAGGACAGGAGAGAACTTCCATGCATTTGGAAGGTATGGCCATCGCCCAGCTGTGATGAAACAAGCAGGAAGTTTGCTTCCCTTCAGTATCTCATTTATGCATTTATTTGTTTATTTACATATTTGCTAACTTTAGGGATGTTGAGCAGGGAAGGGTGTTTCAAAATGTTCAACCAGAAAGCAGATAGAATAGATATTGTACAATGCAGCTACTAATGAAAAGGATAAACATGACTGACACAACCTGAGGCGTATGTAACTTTGAATATCGAATGGCTTAAGTACAGTGCAAATATCTTATATCAGATGGGTTTCCCAAATCAAACAGTCTAGCAAATGAGTTCAATATGTACTACTGAGTCCCAAGGCAATCAGACCACACAGACCACAAATCTGCAGCGCATATAGCATTCGCTACAAAATCGAGAAGAAACCTAGGATATACCAGCTCCGGGCATTTTGTGGATAATTTGATTTAGGAGTTATCTGTTGACACATCTTAACTGTTTGTATTGCAATATTCAATAAGCACCATGCTTTTTGAAGGTAAAGAGGGAAAATCAGAATTGTATTGCATTACGAAGAGGCCTCTTTGGGAGGTAATCTGATAGAGATGTGTTTACCTCCTGGAAATGTATCTTTCAAAATTTGTAATATTATGCAAAAGTCATTAACCTGCTTCTTTTCCCATATAGAGTAAGCAACATCAACATCAGCAAGTCAATACCAATGTGTCACTATTGAAGCAGCTTTTTTTCTTTACTTGATTCTTGGGTGTAATGAATAAACTCGGCTTATTCATTAAGGAAAATCAATCTTGTTTTGAAGTGTGCTGACGTCTGTCCTTCCTGTACATGTAATCCATAAAAATATGAATTGTGTGTAAAGCTTTTCTCTTGAATTTATCTGAAAAAACATTTAGAAGAAAATATTTTTTTCTACCAGTGCCACTGTTGGAAACCACATTCAGGCAGCTGGAAAAGAGAGTTATCAGCTTCGGAAATGTTTAATTTGGCTTAGCCTGAAGATCTAGGATACTTATAATGTAATTTAGGACTTTGCAATTAGTAAGTACCCAACATGTTTTAGGCCCTAGTCCCACTACATAAATGTTTGTATATTGTACAAACAAATAGAACATTAAAGGAAAGCTAATTGATTTATATCATTTTATTTTATTTTACTTTAGTTAATATGTTCAGTTGCTTCAGAGCGGGACTGGTTTTGCCTTTCAACGGCTCGGACTGGTAACCATGGGAACTGCATGGCTGCTTGCTCCCAGTTTGGGCTCTGAGGACGATCATGGCTCAGCCCAGCAGGTGGTGAGAAACCAGCTGTGGGGGGCATCTCTGCTGTAATAACTTTAGCCAGAGGGGTAAAGTGAATTAATCAAAAGGAATAAATTATTACATGAAAGGACTGTTTTTAACTTGATCCCTGCAGTTTACTCCCCCCTTGCCTGTATTAAGCAGCTACATGCTTGCTTCGATTTCAGCACTTCCCATAAAAAAAAAAATCTGGCCATTTCCAGGAGAATATAGCAGTCCTGGAATCTTATTGAATTTGTTCATTTGCAGTGGGACATTCCACACATTGTATTTTCAATGATAAACTAAGAATACTTCCAGTAACTGCAACAAGGACAGTGTTTTTTTGTTGTTGTTGGTTTTTTATCAGATTCCTGAAATGACACACTATTTACATACCTGGTTTGCTAAGATGTAAACGGAAATGAGGAGGATAGAGTAAGAATACTTAATCAATGCCTCCAAAATAAAGATGACAGGCTGCAGTGAATAGCATTAAATTGTTGATCGGGTGATGCACTAAAATACAGTTGGGCTTTGCAGTCGAGGTGTTTATTGCTTTGGAGACAAAAGGGCTAAAGACCAGGGACTCCCGCCAGGTGAAGATTCATTCTGAAACAGAGCAATGGAGAGAGTGATTGTACCACTGTCACTCCTGCTCCTCTAGGTGTCTAGATGTGAGCTTGCTGACATACACTCATATCTTGTTCAAAGTAGAAACTACTTAAAGCTCTCAGTCAGGGTAACTTTTAATGACTTTCAAGTATCTACAGCATTTGTATCTGTATCTATCTCTCTCTCTCTCTCTCTCTCTCTCTCTCTATATATATATATATATATATATATATATATATATGTATGTATTTAATTCAGATGAATCTTAAAGCATATGTCCAACCATGCTGCTAGCATTTATATAAATCTCATCGGTTTATATGCCCTTAGGTCACACACCCACATTCCTCTTGAAATTATATGGATTTGACACATTTTATCAAGACTTTTGTGCTCTTTGCTGTTTAATGTAAGGTAGATCTTGGATTTCTTGACTTTAATGACCCACTTTATGAGCAAAGGTCAATGCTAGTTACTCTTAAATGTCAAAATAAACCCCTAGTCATATCACAAATTAAAAAATACATGATAAAGCATGCTTTCGTTTAAATGGAAAGTTATGTGTCATATTGGAAAGTGATGAAGATTATGTTTGGAGGTAAAATAAAAAAATAGCATATTTTTTTATTATTACTAATACTACCACAATCACTAACATACAATGCTTTATAAAAACACAATATATTAAGATTACCAAAGATCATACAATCAAAACAATTACAGTGAATAAACGCAAAGAAGAGAAGATTAGACAGGTGTAAAGGTATAAAATAAGCAGATTTTATTATTTTTTGTATATCCATATATATCAGTGTTTTCTGTGGATATTTTATTACTATATATAATCCTCTAATTTTAGTTCAGTAGGTCTGCAGGGTTGAATCTGAATGGGAACTGACTGGGAAATATAATTGTTTTGGAATTATGTCCTACCAATCATGAATTATGGTTTCACATATGTCAGTAGGAAGTGTATGAATGGAAAATATCAGACCCGAGTTTTAAATAGCTCCCCATCATGCCTGTCCTCTGTTACCTCCTGCCTTTGTAGATTCCTTCTGGAAGCCTTCCTGTACCTGAGGAAAGAACAGGACACAGGAGTGTCTGTGGAGCTGTGTGAAAAGCTTCACAGTGCTATTGTCATCTGTAGTTTATGGATTACTTTCTGTCAATGCAATGTAAATGTAAATTCTGTAAAAGTTCTCTGCATACTAGCCCCTAGCAGTCTGAAGAGATGTACAAGTTGTCATTGGACAGCTAACTGTCTTGAACATAAGTTCATAGGACATTGTGTTTGAAGGAGAGTGTGTCTAGGTGTTTCAAGAAACCTTTAAAAAATGAGTGGCTTCTAAGCATTGAAAGACTTAATTGCACATGTGTTTTGAAACCTCTGATGAAGGACCCGAGGTGATGCTTGAGTTTGTTGAAAGTTGTGGATTTTGATAAATATCTTTATATCTTTGAAAGTTCAGATAGCTTACAGCTTCAGGGATTCTAACAGAAAGATGATTACAGCTCTCTGGGGAATCCTCTTCCTTTTCCCTTGGATAAACAGTTTTATCTCACAAGGCAAGACCGCCTTCAAGAAAATAAATCTGTAAACTGCAGCTTTCCACCTTAATGACCTAATTGTGAATTTTAGACATAGATTTAATGATCAAATTAATGTTGTCATTTTTTATTCTTTACAAAAAAAAAAAAATATTATTTGTGTGGCAATTCATAACATTTTGAATTTTATTTGTATGATTGGCTTTTGATACATTTCATACTTTTAAGTTACTTGTGTAAGCTCAACAAACCCTATAACGATCCTGATGACGAGAGGTGTTCATCTATATTTTTACCCCCCCACTTATATACATACCATACTGCACACTGTTATTGTGAAAAAAAAAAATATATATATATATATATATATATATATATATAAAAAATACAAAACTGAAATATCATCATTGGATAAGTCTCCTTGCCCCTGAGTTCATTCCTGGTGGAAGCACCGGGTTGCTGTCATGTTCCCAGTTCCCAGGGCAGCAGGTTTCCTCAAAGACTTGTTTATACTTTGCGTCATTCATTTTCCCTTCTATCCTGACAAGTGCCCGAGTCCCTGTCAATGAGAAATATCCCCATAACATGATGCTGCCACCACCATGATCACAGTATTGGTGGTGTTTGTTGGGTTTGTCCCAAACTTAATGCTTTGCATTTAGGCCAAAGTTTCCATTTTAGTTTCATCAGCCCACAACACTTTTTGACACATGGTTGCAGAATCTGAGTGTTTTCTTGAGTAATGGCTTCCTTCTTGCCACCCTACCATACAGGCCAGATTTGTGCAGTGCTTGGGATATTGCTGTCACATGCACACTTTGACAAGCCTGTAGCTCTTGTGAAGTTGCCATTGGCCTCTGATCAGTCTCCTTGTTCGGTCATCCAGTTAGGAGTGACGCCCTGATCTAGGCAGGGTCTTGGTGGTGCCACACACCTTCCACTTCATAATAATCATCTTGAATGTGCTCCAAGGGATATTCAGGGCCTTTGATATGTTTTATACCCATCCCCTGATCTGTGTCTTTCAACAGCTTTGTCTCTTTATAACACTCCTTGATTTCATGGTTGAGTCTTTGCTGTGAAATGCTCTACCAAGCAGAGGGAATCAACATGAACTGCAGAATTGATCCTGAAACCATGTAAATCGCTACACCTTAACACAGGAGGAGGCCACTTGACTTGGTGTGTGATTTTGAAGGCAACTGGTTAAATTTTTGAGATAATTTAGGGCTGCTATTACAAGGGGGGTGGACACTTCAACCAAGCTATTGTTGTATATACTTTTATTTTTTACAATTTTACTGCATTTTAATTCTAGGCTATAAGGCAACAAATGGTCAGCATTTTAAAAGGGGGTGTAGATGGGGTTGTATTTATTAGTGCATGTTCATCATAATCATCCTCCTCATCACAATAGTAATTGTAATAATGTAGAAGGATGGTTTTCATGCATGGTGGGAAAGGGTGAGTGGGAGGCCACAGCTGAGGGATTTGTACTTCTCTTTTGAAAGTGACCTCTGTGTGCTTCTCAAAGAAACAGAATTCACATACTCAAAAATGTGCATAGGAAGTAAAAGTCAGACCGCCAATTCAGATCTTAAAAATAATACAGTAAATAAAAGCAGTTAAGTGCAGTGAACCTGTCTCTGACAGCCAAATGATTTGTCCAAGAATACCTTTGCATCTGTTACACAGACACTGGGTAGGTGGTTTCAAAGCCATTACTGTGGGTGTTTGTGTGGGGGATAGGGCACTGTTTGGGTGTATTTATATATGTGTGTGTGTGTGTGTGTGTGTGTGTGTGACTGTTTAGGTGTACATAAGTGTAGGGGTGTGTGGCAGCTGTCTTGATAAATAAATAAAATACAAAAAAAAAAAAATATATATATATATATATATATATATGCATTTCCCTTTAGGGTTATGCCTCCTTTTCTCCAAGCCCTTTGATGTTCATGCCATTTATTAAAGAGCCTCTAAACGTGTGTAGAAAGAAAACACTTGAGAATGGGGCACACCTCTTTTCTGTGGTGTCGGCCCAGAGACACCCTGAACTGCTCCTCTCATGGGGGTTAAGGGCCAGGAGAAATTACCACCAACAGCTCAAACCTGCTGCACCTCAGACAACCGAAATCTGTCCGCCTTTCATCTGAGAACACGTTCCTGTCATGATACTGTAATTAAAATTTAAGTGGCTCCTGGCGAAGAAGCGGCAACAGTAAGGTATGTTAGATAAGCACAAAGCAAGGGAGGAATTAAAAAAAAAAAAAAATTTGAAAGAAAATAGCTGCTTTTTCAGTCCTCCTCAAAGGCGGCCAATTATTTCAGTTCATTAAAGTATGAGGAGAAAAAAAAAAGTGCAAATCAAACAGCACTCTCCTTTATGATAACCCTTTTATGTGCATGCATCGTATTTTCGAAACCCTATTGAAAATATAATGACACTCACTGTAAATTATATTGGTCAGTTGACTAATGAATAGTGTGAGGTGGGGGCAGTGATTTATTTATTTTTATACAGAGTTTTAACAGCCAGTGGTGTCCCACAATCTAAATCTGCCTCCCTTCCTTCCTCCCTCAGTTTATACTGTAATGAAAGTATAAATGTGATTTTGCCTCACAAGGCATTCCTTTTGGAAGGAATATTCAATACATTGTTGTATCTATAACAGCTCCTAATCAAATACTGATTCTGGATCCAAACCAACTAGGATCTCTGCTAAAACCGCTTTACAACATAGTTTTCACTCTAGGTTTTGGGCAAATGTCCAAACCACAGTTTATTTTCACCTCCGGAAAGGTTCTTATAGTATGGTCTCTCGATCAATTTTACAGATCAATTTCTTATTTATGTTTTTTTTTTTCCTTAAATATTATACATCACTGAGAATGTGTCTGGCTGTGTGGTTAGGGATTGTGCCATTACCATGCAGCATAAAGCAAATGACATTTTAACAATGCTGTGGGCTGTAGGTCAAAAGATTTTGCCTGACTAGTGGTTAGTTTGTTTCAGAGGTGTGTGTGTGTGTGTGTGTGTGTATGGAGATGCCTAAACAAATCTTATAGTTTTAGTGTGTCCGTTATTGTGAGTTTAAAATAATTTGCACAATTTACTGTCAAAATGTAGTGTTTGTTCCTGGACCCAGGTACATTCAATCCCTGTGATGTTTTTGGAGAGCTGAAAACAGTGCTGTTATGTCATCTTAAACCCTTCAGACTGAATGATGCTAGTCATGTGAGGCATCCTTAATATGGCATCAGACAGGAGCTTGTCAGACTTGTTTTGCATGGCAAGGTATTTCCCATTTTGGTAATAATGCAGGTTTCACAAATAATCGTAGAATGGAAACATTTCCAAAAACTGTAGAGCAGAAGTTTCACTATGATTTGCATCTTGCTTTTTCTCTTTTTTTTGTTTACTCAGCAGAGATTGGAAATTTATTGTCGTGTCAAGGGAGAATTTAATTCTGGGGGATCTTTAAGAAATTTTCTTGGTGTTTTTTCATCAGATTTTTTGTTGTTGTTGTAAGGGGATGCACGGTGCTTGTGAAGTGTTCAGGTGAAGTGTACAGACCGGCAAGCCTTTCGTTTTCCTCACACCTAATTACCTCTGGGACACAAATTTGACTTTGTTAGACTCATTACTTAACAAAATCAAAAAGATGACTATAAATAAACCACATGCTTATTTTTAAATGGTAGAATCCCAGCCAGTAGTTTTATTTAAATAAACATGCAAATGTTTAAATTGTGAAGCTTTGGCCTATTTCATTTTTAGAATAAGAAGTATTAGTATAAGTTCAGTATCTATTGAAGGACATTTCAATCCTATTCATGAATTTATGAAGATGTTATTTAAAAGAATTTTGAGTTTTGTTGCTTTATTCTGTTAAGGTAGTTCGATGCTTACAAACATATATAGTGTATGTGTACCATTTATATATAAAATGTATATATATAATTTATAATATTTATTTTATTTATATATATATATATTTTTTTTAAGAACAGATTGCATGTGTTTTTTGTTGTTCTTATAACCTTTAGAGTATAGCCAGAAAGAAAAGGAAGTGGTTTTATTTCAGCAGGATTTATGATATTTGCGGTCAGCAAATTTCTGAAAACTGTTTTTTGAAAAGTGTTTATTTTATCATGTAAAAAGATGGATATATGCTGATGCATGCTGTCAATTTCTCACTCATTGGGAGGATTGTGCATTGAGTTACTGCCTTCCTCAATTCAATTAATAACTGATTTCACTGAACATTTTATCTGTGTCTTACATATTGTAAACTTACAATAGTGAACGACAGTAATGATCACCAAGTTTGGATCCCGATGTCTGTATTTAGACTCTGCTGTTCATCACTAAAATCATTTAGTCTTTCCTACCCTGCCTGTTCTCTTAATGTGAAACGCAACATGTACATTTATAGAAATCTAAAAATAGAATAAAATGAAGCATTCACATAAATTATTAGGCACATGATGTTTAATATCACGGGAGAAATGTCTGCTCATGTTGCTAATATGACATACTATATATTACAATACATCTTACTCCTGCTTAGCACTCTTCGCGTAAGAATCCCATAATGACAACCAACAGCAAAAAATATAAAAAGCTACTGGTCAATATCAGCAGATGAGAATAGAGCAGTACGTTTTCAATTTAGATGTGGAAGATTGCATTGTGCCAGCATGTTTAATATGATTGGAATAGAGTTCCAAAGACAGGGAGCACAGTTCCTACAGGCCCCGGACATATGGCATGCTTCAGGTTTGTGTGTGGGAGCCCGAGAGAAACAACCATGTCTGCCTCTACACTGCGGTGAGCCGGAGAAAGAGCGCACACTGAGTCTGATTGTTTCCCTCACCATGTTCCTCCCGCCCCTACACAGCCGGCCCCGAGTCAGGAAAAGGCAAAGATCCTCTAGGATGAGCAGCGTGAACGTCAATGGATCAATAGCTTGGAAGTACCCAGTGTCTCTTAAGAGGGCCTTTGGTTTCTAAACCTCTTCAAACATGCCTGTGCTGTTATGTCTGCCTTTGCTTTGATGTTTCCATAACCTCCAACTAAGCGGTTCTCATTTTCTTAACCTTGGTGTATGGAATCATTTCCAGATTGCGCTTCGTATTTCACTGGGGCTATTTTGGCTGGAGCTGTGGATGACTTGGGGACTGCCATTGAGACCGTATCTTTATGTGTTCTGGGGCGGGAGAAGCTAAGGGTGAAGTAAACAGATAACCGTGTTCTGACAGGTATGAAACGGGAGTCTGAAGCCTATAGCACAGCCAGCCACGAGGAAGGTAGGAAGAGAACCCACAAGATTACAGAATCCCAGACGCTTTTGCTTTTCAGTCAAGTAGGAAAGTTGATGTGTTGTTGATTACGGTAATTTCAATATAGTCATACAGAGCACTCCTAAAATGAGCACCACCTACTTCTTTCTTTTATTAATTTTTTTGCTCAAAATTAACTATTGGTGTATTTGATTAAGTGAAATATGAAAGTAAGCAGGTAATTTTGAAAGGAGAATGTCAGCCCCCCGCGGGCTAGGAGGTAGCAAGACAACGTTCCCCAGTGCTGTGTCTTTCTCAAATTTCGGTTTCTTATCCCCCTCAGCCCCCCCGTCTGTCCCCCCCCAGTTATTGTGTGGGCAGTCTTGAAAGTGAGATGACTAATGCTATACACTCAGGTTATCCCACAGACTGAGTGATGCTAAAACCACACCAGAGAGCAGCACAGCGATGATGAGATATAGTCAGCTTCATAGCCTGGTTTTCATACAGTACATGGTTAGTGACAGTGAGGGGTAAGTCATTTCTGTTCCCCACTCGGTTGTTTCCAAATTTGTGCACAGGAAGGCAGCCCTCAGCGTGTGTTTAAGGCTGGAGGGCTATGATACCAGGTGTAGAAATGGAGAATGTGGTTTTCATTATAAGGCAACTGTTAATAGACCCAGAGATCCAATGATCATTTTACATTTTAGTTACTGCCAGAATTACAAATCACTTGTTTTTATGTGAAATTTACATTACATTTAGGAAGAGAGGAGTGAATGGAGATTGTGTTCATTAAACATTCATACACCCTACAAAATTTGATTTGGTAATATCCAGTGTCTTGAACAGGCTTGAACTTTGCAGAAATCCATTAGCAGAAGAATCAAATCGGCATCCCATCAGTCACAGAAATCACTTTTTATAGTTTCATCAGTGACTGTATATTGATATATCACCTAAACTTTATGCATAATGTTATAATATTTGGTGGCTGCATTGGGAGTAAAAGTAGAACCCAATATTGATTAAATTACAGCTTTCTATAGCAACTCAGAAAGTCTCTAAATGTGTTTAATTTAATTATAACGAAAATCTTCATGGATTATGGATAATATGCAAAAGGAAATTGGTTACAGCAGTTAAGTGGCCTAATAAATAGCATTGAAAAACTAAGTATTTATTAAAACCTAAGTGTTTATCTGTATATCTGAATTAGCCAGGAGGCCAGAAGTGGTCAGTATCTGCCATAGTGGCCAGTGAAGGAGGCTATCAATATTTTCCAGTTTTTTTACAATATAGTTGACTCTTTTATCTTCATGGTGCATTCTTGTTCAAACAAACGTCTGATAAAAGGAAATAACAATATGCTAATAGATTTCCTTTTAAGTTAAATTAGATTTAAGGTACTGAGAACTGTGTGTTTGCTGCACTTTAAAAGCTCTAATATCTAATTGGAATTGGTCTTTGATGCAGTACCTACTGAAAATTCAACCCAAGTTAGAAGAAAGTCAGAGCTTACACACACCTGCTGCCTGTGTGTCTTAAAATTACAGAAATGTAATTATCCAAAGTTGTAAGGGGGCTTTAATTAGAGGGTGGCTGATAATTATACGTTAAATGAGTAATCTGATCCACATTTCATCTCGGAAGGCATAAATAAAAAATAAAAAAACATACACAGGGAAAACCACTTCAAGAGCTGCTGATTGCTTTTTGGAAAAGGAAGACGTCAAGAAACATAAATATAAAGTTCTGTGGCTCTGATGTTTGAAGGAAATCTTCATGATTCTAACAGAAGTTAATAAGGCTGGGAGGTTTATTTTATTTATTTATTTATTTATTTTGGTGTTGGGGGGTGGAAGTGATTTTTATTTTATTTTTTCTTGGTGTGAAAGAAGGCTGCTCTCTTACTAAGAGGGTGGATGAATTCAGTTAATGCCAGACTAAGATTCTTTTCATATGTATATTTATTTAGTAGGAGTCAGAGGGAGTTGAAATAAAAAATATATATTTTTTAGAGACAGTATGTAGCTCAGCACATTTCAGTTTAGGCAGTCTAGCCCTAATGGAAGGTGCTGTGTACAAACACTACTGATAACAGAAATGATTTTACCTAGTGTATTCCTACTGATTTTAGTGTAAGAATTGCAGCACACCATAGAAATAAAGCTGAGACGAAGTAAAGCAAGAGCTATCATTTAATTACATAAGACTTATGCATTAGTCTGCGATGCAGCATAACCAACCTAATCTTGCATGACATATAAAGTGGTTTCCCAACTTATATTTACCTTTCCTCACACCGCTGTTTGTTTTTGTTTTATTTCTACATAAACAGGTGTGGATTGATTTTTAGACATGCATGCACCTAATGCACATGTTTACAAATTGACTGACTGCCCAGAACTGATCACAAATTCTCCTTGTTGTAGTAGTAGAGAGCCAAATATATCGAGGCTCTTCCTTGAATGGTGCTGAAATGTTCTATGAAGTGTTTTAGTGGTTCAAAAAAAAAAAAACGAATGAGACGCAAGCAAAAACAATCTATTTTGCTGCCAAACTTTGAGAGCACGAAAAAAAAAAAGCTACACTTAAAAGGGTCTGTGTTGGAAACTCTTCACTCCTAGATGTTTGAATACCTCCAGAGCAATAACCATTTGGATTTATAATATGCAGAGTAACAGGCAGTTGGCATTAAATACAGCTACTAAATTTATTGAAACCCATTACTAAACAGAAAACATGAAAGGAAAGCGTGCTATCACGAAGGCTCCCTTTATCATCAAAGACTTATCGATAAGAAGAGTTTTCCGACGTATTCCTCATTGCGTCCTGTTTGTAAGGTTTTTTTTTTTTCCTTGACAAGCCTTCTCGTTAAAAGTGTGCTTTGCCTTTTTCTCTGTTTTACAGTCGAACAAAGTGTCCGTGGTGCAGCAGTCACATGGGGTACATCCCCTCACATCCCTTCTGCCCTACAGCAACGATCACTTCAATCCCAGCTCCCCTCACCTACCTACAGACATGAGCCAGAAAGCAGGTATGTCTCCTTAATTAGCAGAGGGAACCAGGGGGAAGGGGAGCTAGCACTGTTTGCTACTTTATATTTCTACTCAAACCGTGCCTTGTGATACTGTCCTTTATTATGTCGTAAATTAATCATGTTCCCTTTTTTTTTTCCTTAAGTCATCAGTTAAGAGCATGTTAGCTTTGGGTTAGGGCCTAGCGTATCACTTTTTTAAAAGCCAGATGTGTGTAGAGTTGATTTATGCCTTTACTCTGTATATTTTTATATTTTTCCCCATAGAAAAATGGCAGCAGACAACTAAAAGTAAAAGCAAAGTGAATTTTAAAAAGCTGACACTGTCAAAACTGAAATAGAGTGGTGAGAGTGCCTTGGGATAATACCTTTAACAAGAAACTTACCTTTTCAAGAAATAAAAACGATAAGAAATCTATGTCAGCACTGTAGAGCACTTTTTCTGTGGGTGAGTGTAATTGGGACACCAAGAAGGTTTGAATTTTGGCACATTGTCTCATACTGGCCCAGTTACCTGTCGAGAGGTGTGGTATTTATGCAGGCGGGTCTGTGATATCTCCCCTTGAAGCTGCGCCACACTCAAGAGCCCAGATTTAGAGTAACGCCAAGGGTTTTGTATTTGATTGCACTGGTGCAGAGAGAGCTGAAGACGCACTTAGATGTTTTCCATTTGAGTAATGCAGGCATGCATCCATAAGATGCGTTGGCTTGGAGCCTCTGTTTGCTTATCCCGTTTGCATTCTTAGCCGCAACTGTAAAGTTCTTTAAATCATCAACAATAACAGCAAGGGCCCTCCTCTGTTCAGTCTCCTGCATTCTTCCCGCACTTGAAGTGGTTTGGGTCCCCGGGGACGTGCCGTAGCCACAGAGTCAGCAGGGCTGCAACTCCACAGCAGCCCCCACACCGTGCTGGAAGCAATTAGATTGACAATCACAGTGAGGGCTCTCGGTATAGCAGGAGGGTTCGTTTGAAATGACAGAAACAGAGATGGAAACCCATACGAATGCTTCGGTGTTTTTTAGGAACAACGTGTGTAACTTGCGGGGAAAAAAAAGATGACTCCAATCAACCTATTAAACAGTGCGCAGTTCTTATGAGAAACTGGGCACGTCACTAGTTTTCCTCTCTGCTTTTACTTGCGTTTCACTTCTGCTTTTGATCATTTTTATTTATCTATTAGTATTTATTTTTACCATGCAAAATCTGAGCAAAGTGCATTCAGTGAAACATTAAGTATTTAACCATAATTGACTCCAGTATTAACCAGGTGCTTAATTTTAGAAGTTTCTATATATTATTATTACTACTATTACTGAATGTCTTTGATGTCTTTATCTAAGGTACTTTGCGGTTGATCCTACAATAGTAATATATAACATTAGAACATACTAGTTTAAATAAATATAAACACTTTCAAAGCTCTGAAGTGGCTTGGTATATTGTGCAGGTTGTTGATTGCTTTTGAAATTAATCCGCACAACATGTCATTAAGGTATAACCTTCCAGAGTGTTATTAACGAAGACTTTGTCTGTTATAAGCCATGAAGCTGAAACCACGTTCTCTGTTCTTCTGTGTGAGTCAATTCAAGGGGAAAAACATTTTGCCAGCTCTTACCATGGCTCAACAATGATCCTTCTCATATTGAAAGACCTGCTGGGCTGTCTGAGAGGTGTGTTCATGACAGACATGCTGCTGGAATTTCCCTGAGGGGGTCTGTTGTCAGAGACTCCTTGTCTGGTCTCCGGGACATTCACAACCTGTTGCTCTGATGCTGCCCAGACAGTGACATGAAACGCCCTGACTCACAGTTAATAATAAGGTTAATTTTGTTATCACTTCCAGGTCATAAGTGAGCAAGGTCTGGAGACTTGTGGTCTTGCTTTTTGTTTTAGTTTTCGTGTACGTACACATGCGTGCGAGTGTGTCAGTAATGACCTGCATTATGGCAAATGGAGACCAGGTCAAGCCAACGGCATCTGGTGGTTCTGAATTTACAAGACACCATCAACAAAAGCCTGAGGAAAACAAACAGAATAAGTCAGTGTGGTTAATTAAATTAATTGTCAAAAATGTGCATCATTGAGAAGCATCTGATTATGTACCACATAGTAAAGTCTGTGTTCTGTTTGTAGGTTGGATATTTATTTTAATGAAAACGTGAAATGTGTTTAGTTTTTTCTCCAATTAATAGTTTTGTGACAAATATATGTCCAAATTTAGATTCATATCTACAAGCAGAACAAAATGCTTGTGGTAATTGTAAAGGTTAGATTAGGTTAGATTATTTAAGAACAACATTTTGTGTAAAGTACTTCCACCTTTATACCAATCCTCATTCAATAAAATAAATTTAAAAAATCAGTGATCAGTAACCCCCACCCAACCATTCATTTTTGTTAAATTAAATGTTTATCAGATATGAGTTAAAGCATTAGAAAGAAATCTGTAAGCAAAAGTACAGCTGGATATTTAAAGCGTTCTACCAGAAAGTAAGAGCACAGTGCGCATAATGTACTGTAAGTGTTGTTTGAAACAGCTTTTACAGTCAAACAGCTGCAGTTTTCAGGTACAGTACTGACTACAGTCCAGTCATTCAGAGCTTCAGTGCTTGTTTCAGTTTCAGTATTTTTGGAAAAAGATGATATTGTGATTTATTTTTTTCCCGTGCTTTCGTCTTCACCTGATCTTCTGACAAAAGCACTAGATATTACACAATCAGATACTGAAAGTTCCTCTGTTTTTGAGTAAACTGGTTTAAATTTAGAATTAAGTTTTTCTTTTCTTTTTTCTTTATTTTGTTAAACCATAAATCAAAGTCAAAATCAGATACAATGAGAAAATTGTCCTGCTTGAGTAAATGAACTATTCACATTTTACATTTAACAAAACTAAATACATTTAAGCAGGCAGGGTGATGGAGTGTCCACACAATTAATTACTAGGATTTGTCTTTAATTAGAAAATAGTGTGAAATTCTGCAACAAGGTGTTTTGGAATTAACCAGATTATAATATCTGTGCTCAAACATTCAGTGGGACTTCAACAAACTCTGTATTCCTAATGAGAATGAGATTTTACACATGCCCAGAGCTCTCCATACTTAATGTTTTTGTGATGGTTTAAAAAAAAGAAATGCATTTAAGAACATTTAAAACGTTAATAAATGTTTATATTAAGAATATTGAAATATAAAGGTCTGTTTAGCTGTTTTATACAGAGTGGATCAGACATTTGTTAGATATATTAAATACAGTATTCCTTTGGATGTTCCTGAAGTTGCAGAATAAGTGGTCAATAAGTGTAATTTATGATGATGCAATGTTGTGTTTCCTAAAGGTCAGATTTAATATTGCTGTGAATATTTCATTGTTAAATGTATACATTGTTCATGCTGACAAACATTACAAATACCAGGTAATATCCCATCAATAGAGTCGATGCTAACTCTTGTGTCAATGCAGGCCTACAGAAACTGAATTTGCATTAAATAATTCAGTAATGCATTAACGGAACAGCTTTGAAAATTTTTTGTTCTAAATCATGTGCAAATGAAAAAACAAAACATAATTTATTTTTATCCGTAACTAAATTGACGCCTGCTAGAAAATCAGCTTTAAACTTTGAAATTTACTTTCTGAAAATATGGGGCAAATTTTGCTCTGGAGCAAAAAGCTTAAAAACATTACCGCCTGCTCATTTAGGTTCTTGCCATAATACTATTTGCTGGGAGACTTCAAGTCATGTTTTTAAAAGGAAACTGAGAAAAGACATTTTAGTAATAGTTCAATCTCATATGGTATTTGTGTGGCAGATTTCCAGAAATGTTTGACAAAAAGAGCTGGCGCCTCCGACGATGTGAAGAAAGAGGTTCTTTTTGCTGGGGGTGGAGGGGGGCAGCTGAAGGAGGGTGACTCAGTCGCATTCCTGTTAAACAGCTTTATAGATATCAGAGTCCAGAAACAAGCCTACAGCTATTTCAAATTATAGTCATTTGCAGCATTCTTCTACTAAAGTATATGTTACCTTTGGGTTTCGCTAAGTGCTAGGTGCTCTTTGCTGACAAATGACTTCCTTTTAAAGACACTGAAACTCTTTTTTTACCCACAGTTTTGTTTCAGGAGTGCTTTACATTTGTAAGTGGGCACTTTTAAGAATTTCTCACTATTCTCATAATAGAAAATGGCAATTACTTAGAAAAAACTATGACAAAAATGCTCTGTTTTATACAAAACACATTATTCACTAGGAATCTACAGCCTTTTTCTAATAGCTTGGTGAGTTACTGAAAAGTAATGATGCGAATTTTGCACAAAACAAAATGTGTAAAAAACAATAGGCTTGTTTCTAGTCACAGTGTTGAGGTACTTAAAAGAGTGAATGGGTGTAGAGTCCTGAATGAACTGCTGCCCTCTGAAGTGCAAATGTAGGTTTATATCATGAGCAGGAGCAGGAAAATGGGATTTCAGGGACTGCAGCCCAAACAGCAGACTGAGGAGAGAGCTCAGAAAACATTCCAGCGTCTTTATTTTGAAGTTTGTATACAGACTGATGAGTGCTTTTTGCTGATGGACAATAAGCAACGTCAAGCTTGTGGTCACCATTATCTGTTATATATAAAATCCACATCAAGGCTGAGCTGGGGCTTTTAAGGATTTGGAGGTAACCGGAGACTTTGTCATCTCCAAGGCCTGTCATAGTTTCCCCGACTTTCCATCCTAATTTGTTTATTTCTGGACACAGTAGCTAAGGTTGAAAGTCGGATGTCTAGCAAACAGAGACAGAGTTCTGTAACTAGGAAAAATGCATCTTCTATTCAAGGCAGTATGACAGCATCTATTAAATTTAATGTTTAATTGGTTTTGTAATCTCAATAGGGGGTTCACTTGTCTTGTTTGAATTCATAATTTGATCAGGCTACACATCCCAAGGGCAGAGAGTTCCTAAAATGTATTTAAATCCTTCATTACAAAATGCTGGTGAAATCTTCCTACATAAATTTAGCTGTTTACGCTACAGAGTTATGACATCAGCTTATGTACTGCACTGTATCTGTGCCTGTTAGGGAAAATGAATATTACGAATGATCTGATATTTGAAATGCCCCTGTTTTGTATTATATTGAGGTTTGATTTTTATTACAGAAAAGTTTTGGAAGCCCCTTACGGCAGAATAATATAAACCAAATGTTTCTTAACTTGACCGTACTTCAAAAAAGTTGATTGACACTTGTGTGTATGAAACTTCAATGTTTAATCCTCTCCTATTAGCTAGTCAGTCATGTTTTCTGAAAGGAGCCTGGGTCCTTCATGTAAAGAATGTGATTTTGTATGCAAATAGATCGGGTTAGGAGTTGAAAGAGAAATTGATGAATAGCACACTTACAATACCAAAATAACCTGTCATCTGATCTTTTACACAATTTTTAAAAAGACTTCATTTTCACAAACATTTGATGATGTGTAGGAGAAATGAAATTTATTGGAAGTTGTCAACATTTGAGCTGCTTTAGGAAAATGCTCCACTTTTTTACAGCCATTTGGTCCAAAAGGGAGGACACAAAAACCAAAAACTTTGCCCGGGACGGGCATAGTTTTTGGGTTTTGTCTCCTCCCTTTTGGAAATCACAATGGGACAGGGGAGTGGGAGAATCCTGACCATTATACTCCTGGAACAAACGCACAGATAAAATCACACATTCCCACTTCTCTCAGGTGGGTATGTCCTGGTGTGTCTTTGCTTGACCTCATTCTGTCAGTAATTAGCTCCTAGGATTGCCCCTATAATAGCAGGTTCCCACTGAGGGTAATAATGGCCTTACTGACCAGGGCCTTCACTGAAGTATTTTTTAAATGTGTTCCCTACAGGCGTTCACAGACCCCCGTCCCAGGACATTTCAGGATTCTACTCTCTTCCTCCAGGTGGTGTCGGACCCATTACATCCCCTATAGGATGGTAAGTGTCCAATGTTCCCATGCAGACGGTCCCTCTCGCTGAAAGGAGGGTGCCAGTGTGAGGTGAATTCATCCGTTCGCGTCTCTTTCTGCGAAACTCCGTGAATTCTGTTGTCGAGAGAATTAGTATCCCGATTAGCTGTTTACACTGTTGCCCTGCTCGGGGCTGCCGAAGCTGGAAGGCAATGTGGATCAGAAAATAAATAGTCTAAAGCAAATGTTATCCTTTATTACCAGAAACCAAGCATTACGGTTTAATGAAAGGGGAATAAAAATGGTTGCGGTGCTAAATGGGACATGCAGCTTGGAGCCGTAGTTTGCGATTCTGCAGAGGACGCTGTAGTGAGAAGGGGTCTGAGCGCAGCGCTGGGTGTACTGTCCCATCCTGGTATGGTATGGTATAGAAGTGGACCACACCCCATCACAGCTGTTCGCTCTGGGCCGGTCAGGGATCACATTCATCTGTCTCACTTGGGAAAATGATCGACAGAAGTATTAAACATTGAGAGCAGGGAGTTTCAGCACTTTGTTAAAGTGCTTGCTTTGTTAAAATCATAATTTAAGACAGTGTCCCTTACTAAATGAGTTACTAAAACATTATATTTGTGTGGTATTTACAAATGCCACATTAGAAAGAGAGAACAGGCAGTTCATGTATGGAATAGCTGAATGCATTTCAAAGTCTGCAGGCTTGGGTTTAGATTTGCTGCAGGCTGAAAGCACATTGACTTGATTACGGCTCCAAAGGACATTAGACAAAAGGTGTAGGCATCATTTGTTATTTCTTTCTTTGAAGGAATGTATTCCCAAAGTGCTTGGATTGCTGTGCATTAATGTTACATGTAGGATTTATATGTATTTGAAGAGCCAAAGGGGAATTTTATTATGGTTCCTGAATGAATGTGGTGGTATTGCTCATCGTTCTTCATGAGCTCAAACTAATTTTGCAAAAATGCCGAATGTCACTGTGGAATTCATGTGGTTTTGTTTGTTATTTAATCTCCTTAAGGAAGATTATGTGTAGATGGTTTCTCTTGTCATTATTGAAGAGAAAGTGAGAGAAAATGTCAAGTGACACTCTCCATTGTTCTCAAACACCCCCCCCCCCCCCCCCGCCCAAACCATCATGTATTGCTTATCTTTCAATCATGTGCGAGTCTCTGGCCTCAGTTGTGTATTGTGTATGGCCCCATAAAGCCACCGTGACAAACTCGGCCTAAGTGTCAGCTTTTTAATAACAGTCTTCCTTTTGTTTCACCGAAGCCTGTGAAAACAAGGAAAAAGATGTATTCCCATTTCCACAGGATTGTTCAGTTGAAATCAAGAACATAATGGAGAACTCACACAGGAAAAACAGAGATAAAAAAAGGGATTGACTTAGCATTAAAGGAAATTATGTGTTTGTCCGCCATACTTTCTGTCCCAGCAGCAGCTCTTGTCCAGAGACCGAAGTCTGTAAACTGTGCCTCAGTGCCTGTGAATCTTAATGGGCCTGTTGACTGATTTAAAAATGATTCCCCCCTGATCAGGCAGCCCTGTTCAGAGGAGCACACAGCCAGTGACTTCACAAGCCCACACTGACCTAATAACATTCCTCCTCCTCTGACCTTGAACTGCCTGACTTCCCCTTGGGGTTGTGATTGTTCAACATCAAAGGCTTCTGACTTTCCTCGGGACCTTGGCGTATGATAGCAGTCTTGTTTCTGTGATGTTTATCCCGTGCTCATGGGGCAATTCCTCCAGCAAGCCACTCAGAGCAGAAGCTCCTCTCGCCCTGACGTAACGCTCCGCACGCCCTGCCGAGGGCTGCTCTTAGGGTAGGGTCCTTCGCAGCCCAATTGTGCAACCGCCCCACCCCCCCCGAAAAAGTGCACTGCAAAACCTTGCTTCCCTTATGACTCTCTCTGAGGAGGAGGGACAAGTGTGAGTTTTGTATACTGGCACGCTTCTTCTGGCAATTGTGATCAAACACACATTTTAATGAGTGCTTCCAAATCTTTTTTTTTACCTTTGATCACACGGGAAAAAGCAGAGTGCAGTTGAGTATAAAATAATATACAGTGGTGGTAATAAATCCTTGCTGGCGACAAGAAAACCCCTTCCTTCTAATGATACCTTGTGTTTTTTGGTTTTTTTACAACACTGGAATGTTGCTGTTTGAAAACTCATTCGGTCTGGGTTACTGCTGGTGACTTGAGCTCAAATGGCCACCATCTCTTCGGAGGGGCAGCTCCCCCGTGTCAGTCCGGTGCGGCCCAGTCAATGTAGAGCCTCCTGTTGTTCCCAGTAGCTTGATGGAATATTTCTTGCCCCAACCACAGGCAAAGTCAGCCTGTTTATCCCATCTCGCCGTGTGGATTCAGACAGCCGTATTCCTCCAGCCTCCCTGGCAGCTCCTCTTTCTCCAGGTAGGTATGGGCTGAGCAAGGCTGGGGACCCCGCACAGCCGCTCCGCCCCCAGCCCTGCTGCTGCTTGCACTGCCCCCCGCCCCCCCCCCCCCAGTCCAGTCACAGGCCAGCAGCGTCTCTGTGTCCTTGCTTTCCGTGTGGCAGAAGCAGTGTCCAATCCGTCTCTGTACCGCCCCAGTCCAAGAGGACCGAATGCTTTGCTGTCCACTGTGTTTCCGACGCTCCTGTTCAGATTCCGGCACCTTCCGGACGAAAATTGTCTTAGAAGTTGTTTTAAGGAACTTTCAGAGACTTTTGCAAAGTAGAGTATTTTTTCTTTGTTGTTTGTTTGTTTTTTAATTAAACGAAGGGCGTACTGGGTATATCTGCCTTTGAAACTTGAGAAAACATTGGGAGGAACAGCATATAATAATATGTTTACAATCAGTACTAAATACAGGATGGGGGAATGGTTTATGTTTTAAAGTCAGAGAGTATATCTTCGACATCTTTTTTTCATTTTAATCAGTTTAAGGCAATGATGCTGCAGTTAAAGGCTTTTGTGTTGCAGTAAGTGGTATTGGCATAGTGATCTGGAGGGGCGATCGTGATATAAAAATGCTTTAAGCTTTTTTTTGCTGTTCTGCTGTGAATTGAAAAATGCGAAGATTATAAAGCTGTTTTGAAGGTCATGCTTAGATACTTGGAGTTCCTAATTGAATAAGACTTGTTTGTGTTTGAGCTCAATGAAGGTTTTGTGTTATTTCACGACCATAATCAAGACTGGTGTATCAGAGATGTGTATCGCTACAAGCATTTCAAACTGAATAAAGAAAATTCAATTATGGGCAAAAAACGAAATCTAAGTTTACAGTAGTAGTCATTAATGATAATTTGATTATGTTCATAGATTTTTTTTTCGTCTTGTATGTTTTTCATTGCGCTACAGTTCTCGTTTGCTTTTCTGCTGCATAATACAAGTGTAGCGCCATCTGGTGGCAACCCAACTGAATTCTCCTGATTCAAAATCCTCCAAATTCATCCGTGCTTTTCAATTATCAAAAATCAGTCTGAAGGGCAAATAGGCTCTTCTGGTATTTAAATGTCATAATTACATTTGCTGCTGTGTGGAAGTGGTTACAATTACAAAGGAATATGGAGTCTGTGGAAGTGACCAGCCTCCTGTCAGTGGCTAAATGCAGCTTTAATTTTCTTTTCCAGGTTTTCTCATTCCATGGTGCTGGGTCCTTCAGGCATGCACCCTACAGGCATTCCCCACCCCGCCATAGTGCCCCCTACAGGCAAACAGGAGCATGACCAGTATGACAGGAACATGTATGTGTACGTATCGAGCAACGTTTCTATTGTTCTTTGTGCAATGTTGAGTTCAAATCCGCATGTCTCCTGTGTTTAGCTTTGATTTCGATGGTAGGATCTGTGCAAGCACCCACTGAACGCAAAGCACTGAGACTCTGAGTTAGGTTGCTAACCCCTATTTGTGTTTGTCCAATAGGAAGCCCCAGCAAGAGCCCAAACGAGAGAAGGAGCCAAAGAAACCAGTCATCAAGAAGCCGCTGAATGCCTTCATGCTGTATATGAAGGAGATGCGGGCCAAGGTGATCGCAGAGTGCACCCTGAAGGAGAGTGCTGCCATCAACCAGATACTGGGGAGGAGGGTGAGTGGACACAATTGGTCTTGCGTGTCTTCTCTCATGCCTGCTGTGAGGAGGACACTGATGCTGTCCACACCTGAGTGTTACACAGTGTCCATTCCTTTCCGTTTGCAGTGGCATGCGCTGTCCAGAGAAGAGCAGGCCAAGTACTACGAGCTGGCCAGGAAAGAAAGGCAACTCCACATGCAGCTCTACCCCAGCTGGTCTGCCAGAGACAACTATGTAAGTCAGTCACGTCAAATGTCTCTGAATTTCATGTTATGTTTATACACAATTGGGCGCCAAGTCTGGGACCATCATCGTGAACAATTAGGTTCTTCAGAAGAAGGTTTCCTGCAAATCATGGAATTGGGGTCAAAGTCGCACACTTCATTGCGGCCATGACTTAAATTATTTCAGGGTTAAAAGATTTATTTTCACATCCTGCATTTTAACGAAGTATGTAGGCTGTTGCATAAACGCCTTGTTAAGAGTTCATTGTTCAGTTAGAGAGATGCTGCTTTATTAATGAGGATTAGTGTGTGTTACTCTGGTGAATGGTTTACATCATTGTACAAAGTGGGACTGGGCTCTGATATAGACTACAGCAGCACACTGTTAGCTTTGTTTTGTATCACACTCATGGCTTTCATGCTGGTTAGAGGGTTTTCCTGTTTCTTTATACTCTGTGGTAGAAAATGTACTGGTTTTGTGGCATATTGTATCTGTGTTTCTTCTGCGTGTGAACAAAGTTTCTTGTCCTATTACAACCCCGTGCTCACTGATGCAGAAGAGGAGTGTTACCATTAAGTTGTGGTTGTCCAATGCTTATGCAGGTTACCATTGTAAACAAGATACCTAACCTGTATTGATATTTGAATACAAGTAATTGAATACCTCATGGTGGACAGGGGGCTAGCCTTTTCATTCCTCAGACTAGAACGCTGTGCTGTGAGTATTGTTTTATCACCCACACAACAGTAATCTATAATGTGCCTGGCCGCACTAAACTCCATCCAGGATTGAGACGCTCTGCCACATCTGCTAAGTAGGGGCACTGGGTTAAAAGACTGGCCTGACAGACGAAGGATTTTACAGATCTAGTCCCCTGAGGCCCCATCTGGGCTGCTGTGCTGTCAATTGACTCACGCCAGGGATTCCAAAGGAGTGACAACCTGCATTGATATTACAAAGTCTAAAGGCAAAAACACCCAACATCAAAGTCTGAGAGCTGTAAATGTAAGCATGACATGCATGACTATTATGTATGATATGAAGGATTTTTGAAAGCTGCTGTTGAACTCTTACAGGAAACGAACCTTAGAGGGGGATCGGGGGAAAAGCATAAAGCAGATTGGGTAGGGCAAACATTTTACACAACTTACTCTACTAACAGCAGGGGGCTTGCACTTGTACTCTTCAGACAATCTGGGTTTTTCGAAAAAAGGGTTCAGACACGCCTTGATAAAACTGGGGGTAAAAAACAAACAAAAAACAAACGCTGGGTCTTCGGGTCATGGCATGGGCACTCTTCCACACTGATCTGCTTCAGACTATCACTGACTCACTACTTACAGAGCAAAGGTTACGAAATGAGCAAGGAGAGAGAGTTTCATACTGGAGTGCCTCACCCCAACGATAACTCCGCTGAAAAACACTAATATCCATTCTCACCCGAGGAGCTAACTGGTTAAAGTCCTATCTAGTGTTAGCGAACAACACACTTGTATTTTAGATTTGTAGGGAACTCTAAAAAGTCCCTCAGTGCAAATTTGACACAGGGTAAAGAGGTAAAACATGTAGACTGTAGAACACAACGATTATAGTACAGAGTTATGCAAAATACAGGATAAAATACACTGCTCTGGTAAATTAGATGAAGGCTTACATTACAATGATACCATAATGCACATACACTAAGCTTCTTTCTTTTTCTGAGAGCTGAGTAACTTGTGCATTAATGCAATGACTTAGTGTTTGGCTTTTGCGTTCTCTTGATGCTGTCCTTTTCGCAACGTGCGGTGATCAGTCCAGCCTGGCTATTACACCACAGAATAATAGGCTGTAGCCGTAGCCATCTTTTAAGCTTAACTTTGTAGCTGTTTTATGCATGAATAAACTGCTTTCTGATTTAGTATTTGTTTTAATTGCAATATTTCTGTTGTGCACTCTCAATTTTAACCAATACCTTCCTACAGAACCGCTGTATTTAACCTGATCCTTTGACAAATGTGCTTTTGTGTGTATATGCCATAACATATGTGATGAATAAAGGAAACGCAACCCATTGATTAGTTCAGACCTGTATAGTCACATCTCTGTGAATGGCTAGCTACCTCACATGACACACAGAAGATAGTCTTTTCCATTAAATGTACTGTATTTCCTGATATATTTTTCTTATAAATATATAAAACGATTGAATATGGTAAACCTAGTATTAAGGGTGAAGTGAACTGATATGGCCTTGAGCCCTTTATTCAATATGAATTTGAAGTCAAGTGACACAAATTGAAATAGATATTATCAAATGAATATTGTTAAACATTTTCCTTTCAAATGTATTTCTCCTCTTAGAAGTTTGCTGGTCTTTGGTAATAGCAGCCTCAGCCTGCACTTAGTGAAAGGGAGAGCAAAATCTAGGTCACATATCCCTGTCACATGACATGCTATCAGACAGGAAGTACAGTTCCTCCCACGGCATACATAAACTTGCTGCGGTTCGTATTTCTCCACCTTCACTCAAACCACAAGGACTCATATGAGAAGTCGGAGGTGAAACCTAGAACTACTGTTGATCCTTTCTCCTGTCTTTGTCTCAGTTCTTTTAAAGCACACCTTGACCTTTTCTGCTATTGAATCGTTCTGTCCATATCGGTATCCCATGAGCCCACATTAAGATTCCACAGTGCCTCTGTAGAATACTCTTATTTTATTCTCCATTATATCACTTGACTGTTTTCTGCAAACTCACAACCTCCTGCGGTCTCACAGTATGATGGCTTCAGTTTATTCAGAAAACGGACATCATTTTGAATGACTCACTTTTTTTAACCTTGACTGTACTATGGTCCTGGTCTCCTTTGTGCAGAAAATACAATTAACACATGCTGTAGACGGACGGGTGTCTGTTTGTTTGTTTTTGTTTTCTTTATCCTTCTACATTTAGAAGGGGGGCACATTCATGCTGTTGTTTTCTGAGCTGATTGGGGGGACACACGGTTATTTACTTTGAAACTGTCGTATCTAGTTTTGGTGGGATGGGTTCAGTGATTGTAAGTTTCATAGTCACAGCAACATGCCTCAGCACCAGAGAACACGTGTAGGTGTCCGATGTCCCCTTCTTTAGACTTCAGGACTCACTTTGTTTGTATCGGTGCTTAATATGTGAAAAAGCACTTCAGGTATTTGTGAAATTAGTTCAGGTTTTCAATGACATTCGAGTGACCCAGAATGCATCTCTCGTCTCAAATTCATGGGTGTGTTTTGACGGTTCTGTTCATTTGTTTGTAAAACAGGGAAAGAAGAAAAGAAGAAAACGAGAGAAGCAGCAGGACTCCAATTCAGGTGAGTCAGGCTCTTAATAAAACCTGCTTTGATTTGGATTTGTTGTCTTGCTGCCCGCTATGGACACCAACAGCCTTGACTTATTGTCCTTTATCCTTTTGTAATAATCTGACAGTACTACACAGACATCATACACTTAAACTCCACCAACAAATGCCATTATTCCTCACAAGCTCAAACCATTTTGCTCCATGTTTTAAAAAGCCAGGGCACCCTAATGCACAGACACCATGTTGAGGAAAATGAAGGCTCACGATACACACTCATCTCTGTCAGCACGGGGCGATGTGGACATAGAGCACAAAGTTACACCATCTTACACTTAAAGACTATTTTTCCACTGAGAGGTCTAGTACAAGTCAGTGATCACACCTGTGCTAAACACCTGTTAAATGTTGGTCTTGTTCTTTCTGAATTGACTGCAGTGTTTTTAACGCTTCAGTAACAGGCGCTAACATTTTATTTCTTTTTTTCGTTTCCTGTTTATCTATTCTTTGTTCTGTGTGTTTATTTGCTTACCTTTCTCCTGTCCCTTCTCATCCTCCCTGTGGCCTTGCCCTCTCTCTCCGTCTGTGTCTTCCTCTCATGCGCATGTTGTCTTGTGCTCAGAACCCGGCTCTCCTAAGAAATGCCGAGCTCGCTTCGGCCTCAACCAACAAACGGACTGGTGCGGCCCTTGCAGGTGTGTATCCCAGGCGCCTGCCCAGCCGCCCTGCGCTCTGCTCTGCATGTCTGTGTCACTAACACTGCGCAATATTAACTCGCACTGATAACAGCCGCTCAGGACTGCGCTCTACGTTATAGAACGATTTAGAGCTCTCACTGGTTTGTCTTTAAGGTACTGTCATTTAACATTTAACCAGGGGGATTGGAAGCCTGTGATACTCACCAATGAATGCACTGTAATTGTACTTTTGTTATTTGAGGAGAATTGCTGTTTTACTCAGTTTCCTGCATTTCACAAAGAAGATAATGAAATTGTCATTTGTGTTATCAAACAGGGCATCGCCAGAGCTTATGTAACAGATGTATTGTGCTCAATGTGAGAGGATTACTGCTGTGATTGTTCTGTGTGTCAAACAGAAGGCAGTTCTACTCCAATCAGCAGTTTGCATTTGTGGCCGAGGATATGTCATGTTTGTAGCATTGACATGCAGGTCTCCATCTGCTGAGGACTTGACTAGAAATGGCTTTTGACGGGACTGTTTTGTAGATGATTTGTGAATAATGATGAATTTGGAATATTTTACTTCTGTGAAACATGGCCGCTTTTCATAGCAATAGCGTTTTGTCCCCTTAATTGTCTGCTCCGTTGTTGTGATAATATTGACACCGTGTTCCTGCAGCTCCACGCCAGCCTGCACTTCCACTCCCTGCATTACAGTGGGGATGGCATGTGGCTGGACAATAATGTTGCAACATTATCAGGGTTCTGCAATTTCAGCAAACACTTTACTTTTATGAATATGCATTAATACAGCATAAAGAAAATGGAAATGTAACATATTACAGTATTCAGGCACAATTTGCAGTGCCTGTTAGTGAGTGGGTGGACTAAAATGTCACATTATAGACAAATGCTCTGAAGATAGCGTGGTCGGGTCCTTTTTTTGTTTTTCAAACTGCTGATTTTTTGATTCACAAGGATTAAGTTAACCCTGTAGTCTGTTTTGGAATATGAATGCTACTTATTAGATATTTTACTAAGCTTTAGACATGACTTTATGTGTTGTAATTATAATGTGAAATATATCTAACTGTGTAGAAATGCACTGTCACAAATTTCAAGTTAAAAACGTCTTCAGCAGGTCTGATTCCAGTTATAACGAATGTCTCAATTTAGTTTAATCTCTGGCTCTCAGTTGTGATGTCATGTTATGTGGGAAGAGATCAGATTAGCAATGTATTGGGAAAACAGTTGTGATTCTAGGTGTTCCACAGAGAACATCCTCTCAACATCTGCACATTCACCTGCATGTCAGAGCTCTGAAACATTGTGCATGTCTGTTAGTGTCATCTTTAGCATGGTGATAAGAATCCATCTCAATCACCATTTCCCCTTGGTTACATTGTGGCTAACACATTGTACTTTAGATGCATCTTCATTCTGCTCCCTTACAGCAGTGTTCGTGCATTCTGCATGTTCTAAAAAGATAATACATTTAGAACAAAGCCTTGTGCATCACTGTGGTCGTTGTTATCCTGGTTCCTCCAAATGGCTTCACAAACAAAGCACCGCTTTGATGACATTTCATATGCAAATCTCCATTCACTTTTCAATTAATGCGGTCAGACCGGTACATACCACTGCCAACGTTTGATGGTTAAATGTGACCTTTTGAATTGATCTCAGGCTGCTTAGCCTAGTGTCTGTTTCTCTCATCATGCAAATTTACAAAGTCGGACTTTACCTTCAAGAAATATATATATATTTATAAGATTGTGATTCAGTTCTAAACTTCTTGAAATGACGTATACTAACCATGTCTGTATTCTGCTTTTTTTATCCTTTATTAGTTGCTTTTTACAGTAAACTATTGATGCAGAACAACTAGGTTTCTGTGGTATAAAATATAAAACATATATATGTGAATGTACTGGCCAGACAGAAGCATTGGCTTCTGTTTATTATGAACGTATCCAGCTGTGATACAGCTTGGATTTTAATTCAGTCGATGTATTGCTGTAGAGAAACACACTCACAAAAGCCTAGCGTCTGAGAAATAAAGAATCCGGGATTACCGGGCATTCAGAACTATTTTCAAACTTCACCATAGAATCAACCGATATATAAATAGATGTATATAAATCCACCTATTGTTAACCATGGTGAATGCAGTTTCACTCCATATTGGTGACGCTTTGAATCCACGCTTTATTCACAGATAACTCTCTTGACTGTTCCTAGGAGGAAAAAGAAGTGCATTCGCTACCTTCAAGGAGAAGGACGGTGCGCCAGCCCCGATTCTTCCGATGGAAGTGCTATAGACTCTCCCCCCTCCCCAGCCGATGCCCCCCCAGCTCCATGTCACAATCCGGAAAAGCTTGCTGGCTCTCCAAACTTATTGACCAGAGAACAGACCCCCTTGCCCCTCTCTGGACACACCAAACCCACTGGACTGTCTGTAAAAACTGTAACGGAGTCGCATCGTCGCACACTGACATCACACCAGCCTTCGTCAACTGTCTACAGCCTCACGAACACGGCAACGTAGAGCCCCCCGCCGGGAACACACAACAGGACATCTCTTCAGGAACACGAGAAACGAGGTGTTGGAAGTCACGGTCACCAGCATGCTCTCCTCACAGGGAGAATAAACACAAACCAGTCCTGACCATTTTGAAGTTTTGTTTTCTGCACCTGGTTTTGTGAATTACCTGTTGCCAGTGAAATTATGCTTTTGCTCACCCACTCCTGAACTTGAAGATTAGAGTAACAGTGTTTTAGTGGTTAAACTGACAAGCTACAGACTATAAGCCTAACATGGTGCACACTTCCTGCAACCAGTTTCTGTTGAGAATCATAATATGGTAACAGGACCGATATTTCACTACAACAAAATCTCACATATTGGTGTAAATCCATTTCAAAAATGTAGTTTTTTTTTCCTGTAACACCATAATGGATCTGGTCTCCTAAGATTCTTGATGAAAATGCAGCTTTTAGGAGAGCTAGGTTTCTGGCTCGAATTGTGAAGCACAAAAAGGCATATATAGGTAAACTACTCCTGGGTGCATTCTGAAGGGCTAGGATCAGGAATATTGCTCGACCATTGCGAAAATTATAATCTGTACAAATCAAGTTTCTACAGTGATGATAAATGGGTCAGAAAGTTGTTGCCTTGATTTCCCAACACTAAGTATTGTTTTTATAACTTTAAGATCTTGGGTCTATAAGACTTTTTTTATTCAGACTATAAACTGATTGTTTTTTGGTGCCAAGGCACTTATTTGACAGGAGATAAGTTTAATGTATCAACATATTAACAGTGGACAAAATATAATTTTTACTCTAGCATTTCAGATTTATAACATCATGTTTTCGTATTTAAAAAAAATATATATAATTTGTATAAAATAATGTTAATTGATTTTAATCAGTTGTATTATAATCATATAATACTTTATAACATGCAATATTACTTTGAAATCCTAGCCCCAACTTAAAGCATTTTGGTTTCAAATATGCATAAACTCAACTGTTATTTTTCCCCCACCAAAATCTCGTTATATAGTTGACATCCGTGGTAAAAATACATTTGTGTTGTATGAGGAGTAGCAGGATGGCTTATCAATTGCATTATGGTTGTGTTGGCACTTTCATTAGGGATAACACAGATGGTCTGGTTGAATTAAAGTTTAGAATTAGCCTTTGTAAAGAGTTGGTGTTATAAAGTTGATAAATGCTTCCAAGAAAGGATGCAGTGTTTTTTTTTTTAAGAAATGTGATCATGTATTGGTGTTGAGAGAAATTCCTCTTGGCTGGTGTCTTTTGTATGCCGATGTCGAAGATCTTCGCTTCTGGAAGCAATTTTCATTAAAGAATCTCTGCAGTGCTTCAGTAAAACTGAACATAAAGGATTCTGTCAAACTAAACAAAAGCTCAGTGGAATAACCAAAATGGGTACTGTTTCTCTTACATACATTTGTCAAAAAAATGGAAGCTTTAAATGTGGGACATCTCCTATTTGAGAATCAAACTTTTCTATGTTGTTTTGTAAGAAAAGAAAAAAGAAAAAAAAAAAGCAGCTTTGCTAAGTTTTCATTAGTTTGTTTTTATGTTTTGTTGTTTAAAGATTTACAAACCACTTTTCTATGAGAATAAAAATGCAGGGGAATTGAGCAGGTGCTGAAGTTTGATTTGTATCTCAGATAACGAAGAAAATGGGACCTCAGAGCCAGTGGTGTGTGAATACTTTTATACCCCTGTTGGGTCTGAAGTCATCCCAGTTCAACATGAATACCATCTGCCATGTGTGCATGTACTGCCTTAGTGTACCAAAAAATAGCTTTATTCTGCAAATTATGCTTTCAGCATCAAATTCTTTCGGTCTATTGAAAGAAAAGTCACTGTGCCAAATGATATTCTGCCTAGTAGCAATGTTGCATTTCAGTACAAGATCAACAGATGGTGCTGTGATACCACAAATGTGTTCAATAGCTGCAGGCTGAATGTCTAAGTATTCATGTACTTAATTATCTGAGTGAAGAATATACCAAAAATACTTTCCAAATCCATATATAGCTCACAAAATGTCTGAAATTTACATTTGTTTTCACTAATACATCAAATTTATTTAGTTTTTTTGTGATATAATTCAAATAAGATTCAAATTAGAATACATTTTGGTCTCCTCACCTAAAAACTGACTTTATGCATGTAGCAAATGATACAATGTGTTCTTCATAAAAAATAAAAATTGATTTGTTTACCTTTTAAGTGAATATGTATTTATTTATTCCTTACACATTCATAGTAGTAGGGTGTCTTCTAACACTTGAACAAAGGACAGTGATGTAACCAAGAATGTGAAGTTAAACGACATGCCACTGAAATCAACCTTCCGCTTTGGAAAAACAGCTTCATCTGGTCCTTTTAAAGAAACTTGTGGTGCTTGTTGAAATATGTAATTATGGAGCACTAAATTAGGTGAGATTGCTCTTTATTCAAAAAAAGTTTTATCACAAGGAAATTGAATCTATGCATTATGTAAACAAAACAATCCGTTACAGACGGGATCAAAGGAACAAGGATTGATTTCAGATGAAAGTAGCAAACTAGGTCAGCATTCCACCATTTTAAATTAATTTTATAATAGTCCCACTGTTGTCAGCTATAGTTTTACACAACCAAGACAGGTCTCTCCTCATACATTAATAAGAAGGCAAAGTAAACTGAATAGTTACTCCCGATTTATTCATTTAAATGCTACTAGTCTTTCAAGTCCACACTAAAGCCCACTAAGACACACTTGCACTTATCTACTCTGTAATGCTCTGTAGTTCTGCCATAAAGACACAAGATATACACAACTTCCTAAGTTTATTATGTTGCATTTGTCTTGAACAGGACAGCATACAGATGAATTTGCAGTTGGCCATATTTACAAAATTCAGCTTTTATCAATGTTAATCAAAAAGCTGTTTATTAAACTTAAAAAAAACTAAAGCATTTAAAAACTGGAATAAAAAAAGAGGGAGGGGGGTTGAATGTTGAGGGATTCAAAAGATCATACTCCTGTATGAGTGGAAAAAAAAAGTCAAATTTGTAAAAACAAAAAAAAACAAAAAAATAGCACTTAAATTATCTGCAACAAACAAGCAATGGGAATTATCATGCTGTGAATGCACAGGGATCTGCTGCTCTATTTCTCTAATATTAACAAGTATGAACAGCGCAGTGCAACCAGTATTTGGAACAATCCTTACAGTGTGTTATAGTGTTAGCAAGTAGCAGCTCATTTTTCTTCACACCACTGGTTCTCCTTGCGTACCTACACAAAACACAAAGCCAAAGTTAGAACCCGACCACAAATATCAGGGACAATATTTATAGTTACGAGGGTTCAGTGTCCATTTAAAAGGTTCATAGGCCCCAGATGCTAAGTAACAAACAGGAAAAAGTGAAAACTGAAACAATTACCTGTGCCTCCTCTTCCTCAGTGAAATCATTTTTGATGTTGAATGTTTTTCGAATTTCTTCTGGAGTTTTTCCTTTGATCATATTTGCAACAGTCTTGCATGTAACATCTAACAATCCCTTGATGTCCAAATAATTTGCAGCCTTAATAAAAAGGAAAAGGAAAAATAATAAAATAGTCAAGCTTCAGATCAGACTGAGCCTACATCTGTGTGTACCGAGAATATTGAGGTTATTCATTTCTACTGAAGAGAAAAAAAATATTAAATATTTGCCTTTGGTAAAGGAATCTGCTGTATTCAAATCTATGCCTGGGTTAAATGCATCTCAAACCCAATTCACACCCTCCTCAAATGACCAAGTAATACTGAGCTTATGTTACACATCAGCATTTCAGGGTACGAACCCGAGCAGGACGGCTACATCTATTGCAAAACACTTGTCAGAGCCAACGATTTCAACATAGCCTAGGTACAAGCACAATTTATTAATGTAACTCACCAGCTCAAGCCAAAAAACTGCAGTTTGTTTTTCTTATTGGACAAAATGAAACTTCACAATATCTTGCCTCCATATTTTCCCCACAGAAAAATGTGAACACTCTAGTGACATGTAACAAGCTCCTGCTTTATGGGTTTAAAATACAAATGGCCAATTGTGTGTGTTGGAGAAAGTCATAGGACAACTATTTTAGCATTAACTGGACTCTCAAACAGAGCAAATAAACGTGACCCGTACCAGGATGAGCTCAAAGAGCGTCCCTTGGTCCACTTTGAGGAACTCCTGGTCCCACACAGGGATGTCATCTGTTCTCTTCTCTTTGTTTTCGTCATCTTCAGGAGGTGGGGGGTCGTCTTTGTGATGGGTGCACCACTGAATCACCTGAGGAGGAGGAGATCATATCAGATACTCCTGTAAGGAACTAGGGCTTTTAGGTGCTGATGAGGTCTGTGCAGGACAACGAACATGTTTACAGAAAGAACACCGAGACACACGGGTTTACCTTTTTCAGAATCGCCGCGTTAACGTTGGGAAGAGGAACGGGGTCGTCGTCACCTTCATCGTCCATCCCTAAGTCTGAGGTGAAACATACAGAGCGAATCAGCAGTGTGTGTGATGAAGCCATTCAGGTCAAATTGAGATTTTCTAGGGAAATGGGGCAGGTGGCATGGGCGTTGCCAAAGCCCCCGATGGGCTCCAGTGGCGAGGCCCTGATGGGGTGCCGGGGGTACATTTTGTTCTGATTTTTCCTTTCCCAATCGCTGTCAAAGTTTCTAGGTAGGTGCTTCCATCTTTTGGGGGGCAAGGGTGTCCACCCTTGCCCCCCAAAAGATGGAAGCACCTACCTATAAAAGGTCAGGACTGACACAAATGTTACTTACCGACCATTAAAGAAAGGACTTGGTAGAAACTCCCTTCTCAGTATTCAGTACTCAGTATTTAGGTTGCCTCTTACCTTCCAACATGGTCTTTATAGTAACCGACTGCTTTGCAATCTCCACATCCACTTCAAATATCTCTCCATCAGAACTCTGCAGCTTAATAGTTGGCATCTGTAATGGACACATAAAATAGCTTTATATACATCTAGTCTCAAACTATCCAGATGACACTAGAAAGGCAGAAGTCAAAAGAGTATGAACAGGCATAAATCTTATAAGCTCAAACCATAATTGAATGGAAAAGGGTTATTACTGCGCAATACTATAAATACAAAAAGAAAATGAGATTTCATTAAAAACGTCACACAATCTTAATTAAACCCAGATTCATCTTTAATGTGAACGGCGTGTATCCAGCAGGAGCTGGTCCATCACAGCCTTCATAATCGACACTAACATTGCTTCTCACTTACTAAACCTACTATATACCGGTTATTTAGTAAAAGACAGGAAGTACAATCCCTGTGCACAGCCTGACTGTCGCGACATTACCTTGATGCCACACTCCGGTTACGATCGTAACAAACATGGTGGTGACTTTTCTCTACTGTCATCGCTTTACAACCTACAGATACGAGGATTAATTAGACCCATTCTGAAACGATACGGATCCAACTTGGGAATCACTCACCGATAATGTTGTAATTGGAGATAAAACTGAATATACACACACATATATATATATATATATATATACACACACACACATCCATATAAATAGGAAAAGGACCGTGCAGCCGCATATCAACACAAAAAGACAGCCGGGAAAGCGCCGTGCCGACCAGCAAGGCCTCTCTTAGCAACCACGCTGGAGAACAACGCAGCTCGCTTATAAATCCGAGAAAGATCACATTTGAAAGATAAATAACACATCTTTACACACATTACATTCGGGATAAGCGCAAACTTACGGTTAATATTTCACCAACAGAAGCTCAATCGACGTCAAGGCCCTGGCGGAGCAGCTGCAAATATAATCCGTTGATTTTTGTATGCGAAACCAAAGATATCCCACAATGCACCCGAGGGGCGCTACGTCATACGTCGTGCGCCGCGTTGTCCTATTGGTCGAGCCGTGCGAGCCGATCATTGGTCCGGGTTCTGTTATAATTGATAGACACGGCGAAACGATCAGATTGTTCAAAAAGACATTACCTTCCACAACATTATATTATATAGTATACTTATATCTTATTTAAATAGAAAATTACATGTTCAGGGCTGTAACGTTTTAGTACGAATCAACAAAGAGCCGATGCTGGTTAATTACTATGTGAACCAGGCTGATTACTATGAAATCGCAATCAAGTTTCCAGATAGGTAGTGCTGAAACTGAAAGATGCATTGATGAATAGCTTAAAAAACATAAACAAATCTACAATCGGAAGCTTACCATGACTGCAATATCAAGGGAAGCCACAAGATGGCAGAAGTTTTCAGCAAAACATGGTAAGAACCAATAACTTCATTCAACCAAACAAAATAGGGTTTACCTTCAGCATCTGTGGCTGTTAGATTTTGTTCCATCTTCCCATAACTTGTCATATGGGACAGCAGCTCTTCAACACTCTTGTAGTTTTGCGCTTTATATAACTATACTTATCATGTTCCTGCTTACTTATACATTGTCATTTCTCCTATGCCTCCATCAGCTCTTTTCTAGGACTTCACTGCATCATGTTTTTAACCATGTTACACCACACTACACTTAGGGGACATGTGTCACACCCTGGGAAATGAACAATAAGATCACTCACTCCTGCACAACATCTTGATATTAACCTGTATGTGCCACAAATAATGCATGTCATACATCACTCTATTTTATTACAACTATCACACTTTGTGAATTGGCATTGATCCCTTTATGAAAATAATCCGGGGGTTTTAACCGCTTTGTGTTGTTGCAGTGTGACAAAATGTCAACAAGGTGAATCAAAAGGAAAAACAGTCCAGTGTATGGAGTTATTTTGCAAATTATATAGCACAGACATCCTCAATGTGGGAGAACCTGGGCACTTATACACAGGAAAAACATTGTGTCTAGAAGCCAGTACTCTGGTATGTTATTTCTCAATACAATCACGCTAAAGAAATAATAGGTTTTAATTACTATTTGATCTTTGCTTTTAAGTAGTCCTTTTTTTGTTAGGACATCTAAAGAGGTGAAAAACTGCAGAGGATAAAATGAACATTGCCGATCTTGTTTATATATATTTTTTTACAATTTATTGTATTAAGTTATTTCACAGGTTAGTTATGTTACTATGAAATCTTAAGGAGGTTAAAATGGCTGTAAATCCTCACTGCTGATTGGCTCTGCTGTGAAGAGATAACTATTTGCTCTGCAGAGGTATTAGGATGATATGCACGTGCCACCATTTTCCTCAATGGCATTTCTGGAATTCTTCATTGCAATTTTATTTACTTATGTCATGTGATAAATGAATGAAAAGGAAACATTACAAAAGAAAGGTAGTCTGAAGGAGCAACTTCAGTCTTTATTATTCACCTGGAGCCTTCAATACAGACATCAACCCATCAAAATGTTAGTGTTACCATTTCAACAATGGCGTTTTTCTGTGTTTTTTTTTTTTTCTTTTTTTATTTTTTTTATTTATCTTCCCTATACATCAGAACTGGACATGTTTGTTTAAGCACTTAGTTCACAAGTTTATATGGAAAAAAATCCTGCACAAATTCTGCTGCAGTTTAATTTTGGAAAAGGTTGACTGGAAAAAAAAAAAAGTTCAGTACAACTAAAATCAAGTATGAACCATGTGATAAAACAGTGGAAAAAATAGAGTGCAGACAGAAACATAATTAAATTAAACAGTATTCCCTGCAACAAATAATTCAGTTTTCACAAGAAAGTAGGAGGCATTGGTACTGGTTTTGTTTTAAATGTTTTATAAGCTCCGATGTTTGCTGCTATCTACAGTCATGCTGAGTTAAGATATAGCTATATGGAAAGTTTTCCCCTTTTAATATTTTCTTTTCTTTTTTTTTCCCCTCTCAGAAGGTCCAATGTTAGTAAATCATCTTTTCCCAGTCTTATACACAGCTAACTGTACTAGGCCAGTGACTCATTGACCCGGAGATTTAAAAAAGAAAAAAAAAGTCTGCATCATCATGCACAGAGGAACTGGTGCGGACTTAAATGGCCATGGTCTTCTAGGACTGAGGCTTTTGCATTTCAAATATGGCACACCACTTTTGGTCCATTTCCAGACAGTTTCTGAATGCTTAAATAAGGTTTCTTTTCCGAATATTTTGGAGTTACTGTTGCCCTTCTCCCATCTTATTTTAAGCTGACCGTATATAATTCATGGCAATACTGTACAGATATTACGATTCACTTTTACAGGAAGTAGTCTGGAGTGCGGCGTGTCACATGGGGCTCTCCTCTGCGGGGCGCGGGGTCGAACTGCAGGCTGGACAGAGACAAGAGGACAAGTGGTACGTTACAGGACTGCGCGTTGACATGCGATACAAAACCAGTTCCCAAGATAATCCAAAATGAATATCAAACAGTTTGGCATTTTAATAAAGCACTTTAGATATATGTCTCTCCAGAAATACACTACAAAACATCTGAAGACTTTAAAAATGTTTTTAACCATTCAAACAAATACTAGAATACTTACAAGGAGTATTTAAGAGTGTCATCAAGTTCCATGATAGCTGCCTGGTTACCACAGCGATAGCAGTAATTAGGTGCACTGAAAATCGTTACCACGTTGCGATCATGGCACCAGTTATAACCCTGGAAGAGAAGATCCCATTAGACCGAAAAACACACTGAGTGACCAGAATACAATACGCCACAGAGCCCTCGCATTGGTAGAATGACTACTCTGCTCTTTAGCCAAAGCCTTGTTAATCTGCTCCATACAATAGTGTAGGGAGCTTTATTACATAATGCACTTTAAGGACTTTGTTTCTTTGTTTAATACCAACTCTAGCTTTACAGTGTTTAATTTCTTCATTCCACATTGTAGACTTTGCAGTTTACTGAAATTCACAACAAGGCTCTGGGGAAAGAGGAAGTTTTTGATGCACAGCGGAGCTACACAGTCGAGTGGGTTTGTTTTACTGAAGTGTTCCAGGGCGAACATTAACAATTCAGTATCCAGGAATGAAAGATCGTATCCTTACCTCCATCACCAGCTGGTGAGCTCTTGAGACCAAGGTAAGGCCATTGGCATGATTAAAGGTTTCAGAAATATCCTGCCCGAAGGTGTATCCAGCACCTCGAGGAGAGATCCCCCAACCTCCACGGTCATCTGGGTCTGACCACAGCAAGTCACACATTGGCCCCTAAACCAAGGAAATCACATTTGACTCAGAGAGAAGTTGAAATCAGAAAAAAAGGACTCTCTGAGAAAAGGACTTCAACAGAACAGATCCATCTCCTAACTGGTGACCGTTCAGAGCTGTTGTGAAACTCCAGCCTTTCTACTACACCTATAATGTTTAATATAGTCTTATAATATCTCTGTGTTCCACTAATGGATCATCAATTGCTCAAATTCATCCATGTGTCCGTCTGTGTACCTAAATGGCACCACATGGAGAAAACCAGATCCCCTGGAGATGCTAGAGGATCTTTACCTCATGTGGAACTTCCTGTAGGCGGTCAAGCGCTCTGATGTGATCCAGTGTATCTATAGATGGTGACAATCCTCCATGGAGGCAGAATATCTTTGGAGAAACAGCGAAAGATCAGAAAAGTTGCAATGTAGTATTATTAAAACAAATTCAAACACTTAACTTCAACTTGACACTCAGGTAACTCATATTTGCATTTACATCAAACCCAAAGTTTACGGTTGATCCAAATTACAACAAAATATACTTTCCATCCGCGAATTGTGAGCTTCTTACCTGGCCATCTACCAAGGCAGTGAGGGGAAGATAATCAAAGAGGTCTGTGAAGTATTTCCAAACATTAGCATTTCCGTATTTCCTTAAACACTCATCGTAAAACCCATATACTTGTGTGATCTGTCTGCTTTCGTGATTCCCTCGAAGAATTGTGATGCGTTCACGGTATCTAACCTACAAAACATGGAAAAAAGAAACCTTTAGATGAAACTCCACTGAAAAACACCCAGAGAGAACACTTTTATTCCATGTGATAATTATACATTACTTCTGTGCAAGTTACTAAAGTCATATCTAAATAAATATGTAAACCAGTAAAAAAAAGGAACCTGAATCGCATGTTTCTGCACCCGAAATCACATCACAACCAGTCATATGATTGGTCTCTCATGGGTTTATGAATATTAAAATAGGTTTGTGTAATGTAATGCCAGTGTAGTTGTATTGATCAGATTTAGACAACCATTGCTAATGTGTTTGCATTAAAAACGGACCGGTATTTAGCGTAAATGGGCTGCATTTCCAGCCAAGGATCAATGAAAATAAAGATTAATGTGTGTCTAATACATATTCATCACCTTCAGCCATGCAAATAGTGCTCATGTTAACACTGTAGTTAGTCAATCTTTTATATTTTGATCCAGCTTTCTTGTTTGTTCAAGTCCAAGGCTTACCTTAAGAGCTACAAGCAGCGTGACCGTTTCCACAGAATAATACCCTCTGTCGACATAGTCTCCCATGAAAAGGTAATTTGTGTCTGGAGACTTTCCTCCGATTCTGAATAGCTCCATAAGGTCATGAAACTGTCCATGCACGTCTCCACACACTGTGACGGGACACCGAACCTCCTGCACATTTGATTCTTTTGTTAAGATTTCTTTAGCCTGGAAAGAAAAAAATAAATCCGCATTAGATATTACAGAAAAATTATCATTTGCAGACAGTTGAAGCCTAGCTTTAGTTTTTTTTCTCCATTTTTTTTATTGCTGGTCTTGTGCTACTTCAGTGGAGGTAACTCATTCACAATGGCACTTTCCATGAAACATCCTTACTTGATTTTCCCTCATAATGTGAGGTTCTTGCAAGGAAAAGAACCTCACATTTCAGTCTCTCCCATAAAAAATTACATGTGGAAAAGAAAATCCAAACAGGGAAACATTTGAGGTTGTACTGTTGTTGAAATTACCTGTTTTTTGAGGATTTTGAGGATGTAAAAAGACTCTGTAAATCATTTGTTAATATCAGTGAAACTGCCGGAAAGGAAAACAGTTGGGCCAGGGAAACTGGGAGATTCGAAGTTAATTAAATCAGTGAAACCCTCAGGGAGGACTCTCCCACCAGATGGAGAGGAAAACCACACCAACTGGGAAGGCTAAATATGACAGACAGCAGTGTGGGAGTGACCTACATACAGTCAAAAACCATTCGGTGTTGCATGCTATAGAACGCAAGCAACATGAGGTTTTTCACAAGCTGCTTCCTAGGCTCAAAACAAGGGTTTTTACAGTTGACTTTCAATCAGATAATTCTGCATTACAAGTGGCCAACAGTTTGGAGCCATGCAGTATATTCTTGTGTCTTGTGAGAACTTCCATTGCAAACAGCATACAAAAGACTGTTCCTTTGAATCATCCTCAAAAATGAAGACAGACTTCTCAGAACTGTTAAATGGCAACTGGAAGAAAGACATTTGGCTGGCTTAGTACTTATTTGCAAGCTCAAGGGTGAAAATGTTACTTTTCTCAAATACAATGCTGTCATCCTCGCTTTGGGGGGTTACCATCAAAATGAATCCTCCAGGGCACCAACAATACCTTCAAGGTGAACTGTGCAGCTATCTTCAGCTCTATCACCTCTTACATATTGTAGGATGAGGTGCAAAGCAGGTTCAAAAGCAAGGAACACTGTTACAAACATGTATAACATGTCAGTGCGTGACCAGGCCTATGGAATCTGTTTTTTCAGCCTGTCGATGTTTGCTGCATGGATGTCATGACAAGACTCTTGTCTCAGGTCTGGTTTGGAAGTCACCTAGCATAATCCAATAAAAGTCAGGTCTGGTGTTATTTTGTCTGTGTCCAAATGCAGCAACTCTTGCACAGTGTTCAGATGAGTCAGGTAATATAACTCTCAATCAATGATACACAAATCTATCTTTACAATGCGTTTTCCTGAATTGTTTTGGCTTTGACTAAGTCAGGTATCCTCCCACTTCTTTAGCAGCATCAATTCTGCTAAAACATGTACCGGAATACTCAACCAAAACCAACATTAAATCACACCTACTTCCATCTCACTTGCATATAAACTTTAAGATTCAGGAAAAATGTAATTCGCAAATCAACACGGTGTCTAGTACAGTGACGTTATGTTCTGGTCTGAGTTCTGCTTGCTGGAGCAGTGAGTCATTGGGTAAATGCAGTGAACACTGAACACAACTGATAATTCACAAACTACTTCTTTCAGAAGTTCACAACAGTGATTAATACAGTAAAGCAACTACAGAGAATGTTTTTATACTCATCATTACTACTCTTTTAAAATAGAACACTTACAAACTTTGGAAAAATCGTATTCATAGTTTTGCCAAACTATGCACCATCAGTATCAGTTCTTTATTGACGTGTCATTAGCCCTTGCTGCTAGAATAGATTATTTTGGTGAAACCTGCTCCTCGACAGAGGAGTCTACTTGACAGAGACTGATCTGTGTAAAGATCTGAGAGAAGGCCAAGGGCTGAAACCTCTACAGAAGTTGTTTTAGTTGCTGTATTTTGAACTGTTGTGTTTCCCTGTATAACTTGTTTATTCCATTTCCTTTACAAAATGTAGGCTAACTTTTTCACCATGTACCTATTTACTAATCCTAGCATGTCTTATTTGATCCATTTGTGATTTTGAATAGTCAAAAACATGTTCAGCTCCATTTCTTTCGATTATTTACCTCAAACTACAAATGACTCTTAAAGAGGGATTCATTTGGCTTAAAACAAATACTTTTGAAACCAGGTTTGTTGGTGTACATGTACAATGCTGCAACAGTATGCCAAATGTGCAGCTTTCCTTAATCAAGAAAACCAGAAGGACAGAAAACTTGATTAATGAAAAAGACTTACACAAAAGAAGTCTCAAAAATCTTGAAAATGTAATGGAGCTTTTTTAGAAGTTCCTGCCCAAGTTTGGATTGCACAAAGCTGGGAGTACTCTCCAATCACTCTTAATCACTTAGCCAGATTCTCTCATCACCAGATTAAAAAACATTTCAGATTTATTTATTTAGGAAAGATACATGACAGTTACACAGACACTAGACAATTTTAGGTCTTCATAGGGTCTATTCAGTGTTGGGGTTGATAAAATCAGCTGAACATACCCATTACAAATGAAGGGGAAGAGAACACATTAAGAATGGATTAAATCAAAAAACATGAAACACCCAAAGTAAAACCAACGAATGGGGGGAATAGATATATATCCCCCCAATGTTTTATTAATGGCTCTAGCCAAGAGAATCCCAAGCTGTGCATCCAACACGTTCACTTAAAATTATACTGCAGGCAAAAGCAGCTGAATCTCCATGATATGTCATGTGTGATTGATTACTGTCCTGTTCACAGCTGTCTGCACTTCACATAAAAATACACACGCAAAATGCTGTTTCCAAGAAATGGTCCATTATGTATTTATTAATTCAATATTTCAATGTAATAAGCACTATAAGGGCACAAGCTGGAGTCTGTTTTGTAGTGCTATACTTCAATGAAAAAAGGACTTGATTCTTGCATGTAATGTAGGCCTACATCCACCGAGTTTGAATTTCCCAATTTCAGATTCAAGAGAAGACTACTTAACAAGCTGAACACAACACACCTGCAAGTAATCCAATGTTCTCTGAATGTGTTTGTACATCAAAAATTGTTGTGCGCTTGAGATGGATGAAATCACATTTTACACAACTAATTTTGTGATTCTAATACCGATTCATAATTGTTCCTTTTAAGAACCGGTGATTTTCTTACACCAAAACAATAAAAATCAACCAAAATAATCAATGAAATAATAGCAAGTGGTCAAGATGATATTCTAAATTGGTTTGTATGTGCAAGATAAATCTAAACTATCAGAATTTAAAGAAAGTGTCCTTGTTCCACAATTAGCTCAGTTTGTGTGTGTGTGTGTGTGTGTGTGTGTGTGTGTGTGTGTGTGTGTGTGTACATATGTATATAAACTCACGTGAAACTTTTTTTTTTTTAAATACCAAACAGAAGTAATCTAGTGATCTACAGTATTTTGTTTACATTTCCTTAAGAAATTATATCCCACATTATTATTATACATGTCTTAGCAGACCCCCTTATGCAGGGTGACTAAAATAATGTATTGTAAAACATTTTTTTAGATATAATTATCCATTTTACACTTTTTTTTTTTTTTTTTGGAGCAATCTAGGTAAAGTACCTTGCTCAAGGGTTCAACAGCAGTGTCGCCCAGCTTGAACCCACAACCCTCCACTCTAGAGTCAAGACCGCTACACCACACTGCTGCCAACAAATTGAATTGTAATTTGATATTAGTAATCTCCCATTTACCAGAATGAAAGCACTTTGATCACTTCATTCCTGCCACACACACTGTTGTGTTTACAATCTACTACAGTCAGAGAAAGTCTACAAACACCCCCCTCGTCATACTAAATCTGACTGTGGCACAGAGTACGTCAACCAGCTGTGTGTTAAGCATCCACAGTAAGATTTACCTTACATTCACGATTTGCTAGTAAACATAGGTCAGTCACGTTACGTCTAACAGTGGGAGCTACTGTCCAAAAGAAAGATTAAGGTTAAATCTCTCCCTAGCCCACTGACGCTGATGTGAGCTGGACAAAGCTGTCTGACCTACTTGGAAGCCAGTTCTCCGGCCTCATCACTGGGTACCAGATACCTCTGGAGCTGACCTACACTAGGAAACAACCTACTAACATAAAAAGTACATCATTTGAATAGATTTGGGTGGAATTATGTTAAAATAATAGGAAAAACACACTGGTCCATACAAATTATTTGGCCTCTCTGTGTGCAGGGAGAGTTAAATGCAGTTGAGTTGATTTTGCTGTAAGGATGCCAATACAGTACAGTTTTCTTTTATTTTGTAAGGTTTTGGGGAGTCTGTTCTCTCTCTCTCTCTCTTATATATATATATATATATATATATATATATATATATATATTGGTTTGCATATTAAAACACTGATATATCGTGGAAACTATGCATGGAAATAGAGGTTTTCAAAATATACATTTATGATTCATGTTTCATAAACGCATCACAATTTAAATACATTGAATGTCGCCAACAGTCCAGGACAGTAACTTCACTGAGCATTTTCTATTGTTTTGTAATAAAGCAAATCGTATGTGGTTATTAAACAGATGTGAATCTAAAATGTTAAGTGCACATTTTAAAAGCGAGTTTACTAACAACCCATCTACATGAAGTAGAAGGACGTACAAAAAAAAAAAAAAAAAAGATTCCTGTGTTGCAAGCAATCGCATGACGGTGGTTTCATTAGCTAGTGGTTTGATACTACTAGACTATGCTCATACTGTTAAAATAAATTTGCATTTCACATCTTTAAGTGTACAATACCAAATTACCTTAAATATTGTAATTGCGGAAGAGGTGTATTGCTGCAATACACATGCAACTCTGCCACATTTCCTGGTAACACCAAACCACGATTAAATACACAACATGACGTCACCTGACATTAGGTTACTCGCAATTTTGCACGAAATTAAATAACCGTCTCAAAAATAAAGAGGCCAGCGGGGTCGGGGGATCTTGGTGCTCTGTTGTGCCATCACTACCACTAAATCCACAAAAGCATCGCCATCCGTTGTGAATGAATATCGGCGCCATTTTAGGCATGTCTTGTTGAAAATGCCAGCGAAGTGTAAGACCGTGCCATTTCACTTGTGTGTGAAAAAACACAAGCACGGACACTTTCATGTGCGATTCACACACAGCGCGGTCTTAATATGAAATAGGTTGCTTTAATGAACCCCCCTCCACTTAGTAGTAGCGGATCTGTACTTTTATTTGATATTCTCTTAAAAAATGATGTGGAATCAATGCATTTTAAAGGTTTAAAGGTCATGATTTAGTGGCCGAAGACCCACAAAGCAGATCACTGTGCACTTGAGCAGATCCTTTCAAATCGGTTGTTACAAATAATTTCTCATTCATATCAACGGTAACCAATGGCAATTCGCTCCGCCATCTTAAATGTGAGCCGGTGTGTGTCCTGTACGGATCCCCGCTCTTTACACAGTGAAATTACTGGCGTTACAACGCACACATGCAGACTGCGTCGCGGATTTGAGCTTTTAAAACAGCAATTACCTTTTCGCAGAGGGTTTTGACTTGGCTTTCCGAGAGCTGTTTGCACTCGTTGAGCTGCTCGATCCATTGATCCAGTTCCTTCGTGAACGCCTTCTCGTCCATGTCTGGATGGTACTAAAACTGATGATTTAAAAAAAAAGAAACCCCGAATAACCAGGCCACCCTGCCCTAAATTTGTGATTTTACCTTAACACTGTAAAAAAAAAGAGTGTCGGTCCCCTTCAAGTAGGAATAATGAATAATTAAATGGGAAATAAAAAAATCCGAGTAAGAAATGAGAAGACGTCAGTCTCTCGCGTCCCACCCCTGCCGCTCCGGCTGTGTCTAATGGCTGTCGTGACGTCACTCGCTGGCTGACGAGCGCTACGTATTTCCGGGACCAAACAGGAAGCAAACAAAGGCGACCGGAGCATGGAGGGGCTGGACTGGACTGGGTCCGAGGGGCCTTGTTGTTCGTGTGTGTAATGGGGATCTTGTTGCATTGACGTTATCCACATTGACTTCTCGTCTGTTATTTTCAGTCCGCCTGGAAAAAAGTGTTAGGTTATGTAGCTAGATATAGTGAGGTCGAATGCAGCTTAAACGTGTCTAAGGGAGGAGGACATGTCATACGGGACCATGGGCCAAATATAGATTGAAGTGTAGTGAACTGTGGTAAAATACAGTAAGGTGCAGTGTAGTGTGGTGTAGCATGGTAAAAACATAGTAACAATGTGGTAAAATATGGTTACAATTATACAAAAAATATAAAATGGAAAAATATGATAAAACGTGTCAAAATAAGGATAGTCCCATGTAGTATTAACTATATATAATTGCCAGTTCCATTTTTCTCAAAAAGGGGGCCGTCACATATTGTTAAAATGTTAAACATTTTGATAAGGCATTCCTGCTGACAAGCTAGTTTCTTAAAGGCACAGTGTGCTTAAACGTTTGTTTTTTCTGTACATATCATGTTTCCATTGTATTGGTGTGTAGATGACTGTGTGTTTAAAATGTAATTGGTTTGGAGAAAATATAATTGGTTATGTATTGGAATCATGTTTCACTGTTCATATATTAGGCTCTTTGGTGAAAACTGTTGGACATATTCATAAATAGAAATGCCAAAAAATTCAAATTGACATTACTTTGATAGGGGGAAAGTAACAGGATAGTCAGAGAAACTGGACATTTATTAAAAACAAAAACTTTACAGGCCCCAGAGCTCCTGACACCTAAGTCAAGAACTGGGGATTCATGATTATTCATAAACTTTTATAGGCTTAAAAGGGACAAATACAAAGAAATTAATATAAAATGATAATAATGTTGCACACTTTAGTGCATTCAGTATCAACTGAGTTCTCATCCATGGTTTTCCATCTTGCAGTATTGGTAACCCCTCATTAAATCCTCCTGTTTGCAAATGCACAAACCTTGTATAAGCTAAATATAAAAAAAAACTCTAGTAACAATTAGTTTTACATCTTATGCAATGTTGAGAAGGGTTAATTTAATAGATAGTAACACCTTTACACACACCTTTGATCACCCAATCCACAATGCCCTGTTCACCACCACTCTCCCTAAACTGCAACTATGTTTCACCCTTACTTATACTGGATGGAGATGTCTTCAGAGAGAGGAAGAGGTTGCCAGCACATCACCTCATCCTGACTGTTTCCCAATTTTAACCCTCTCCTTATGTGACCTGGCTTGTAGGAGAACAGTTTCAGTATGCTGTAGTACATTTACTCCAGAGATAAGAAAGATCAATTTTGTTTTTTACTGTTTTGTCAGTTTCCGATGTTCATATTTAGTTTCTTTGTGTATCAAAAATAGAATGTCTTCAAGCTTGGTTATGTTTCTGGTTTGGGAAATCTCTTTGACTGAACACTTTGTTCCTGTCAATATCAATATAAATATCTCAGCTTTAATAAATGATCATCAAAATGTGGGAAGGTAATGTTAGGTAAAGAAGGACACCATTACTTTGAGTATCCAGTATTTGTTGAATGGTTCATCCAGATTCATCCATTGAAACATGCTTACCTTGAGTTCTGAACTTTGCGAGTTGTATTCTGTTTGCATAACCTGGTCACTGACTAGTAATATAAACAAGGTATTGCACATTTCAATGTATAGGCCTGTATTCATGTCTTTATGTGAGTGTGCTTTTTAAAATCTTAAGCACATGTAGTCACAGCTTAAAAAACTACTAAGAATAATGGCAAGACACAAAATGGACAATTGGTTTCACTCAAGGACAGTTGTTCAAGTATTGTTCACTTTCCAATCTATAGTAAATTAAAAGCAGGGGAATTTTTACATATTAATGGGTATTTTTATATACAACACATACAGGTTAATGGAAAATTGAACAAGGCAAGATGAAAAAAAAATAGACATAAATTAAAAAGCATGAAATTAAAAGCTATAGTGTCTTCAAATGCTTTTGTAAGGAAGGTGTGATAACCAAATCTTTATTATTATGCAGTTACAGACTTAATTTCCCTAATCATAGTGACCAAACCCCAGTGACACTGCTGCATCTTAGTGGTTTACCAGACACATGAAGAGTTTAGAAGGTGGGCCACTTGTCCACAGCAACAAAGCCGGTGTTGACTTTTCCCATAGAGAAGAAGTTATTTATGATACCTGTAAATAATCAAGATTCAACTACATTGGGAGTGTCCACTCACTTACTATCCACTTTACTTTTGGGGAGGTGGTGTATACCTACCTATTCTCTGACTTTACTTAATAGTTGTTTGTCTTTCAAATTCCTGGTTTAATATTTGCAAGTTATTTGTTGTTGATTTTCGTAAAAAACGCTTTGCTATGAGTTCTTCATGCCTGGAGGTGAAGTTTGCCGCAGCAGTGTTTTTCTATGGGGCAATGCCCTAATATATACAACTCTGCAGATAATGCCAGGAAAAACATATTTGCCAGGGGATTTCAATGCAGCATTAACAATTAATTTTCAGGTAAGGACAAAATTGAGAGAAACAATACAATATCAAAGGTGTCGTATGAGGATAAGTCTGCTGTTTAATTACAAGTTATGTTACTTTTCTTCCCAAATGTCAGGAACTGTACAAAAGTAGCTAGGTATTTACACACACACAAAATAATTAAAGTATAATGGCATTACCTCAAAGCAATTACAATTCTGTTTCAAACTCCCATATTGTTCATTCCGCAAAATAAAGTCTTATGGCAAAACAATTTTGTAATCAGATGTAATGCTTTGCTGACTTCAGTTAATACAACAAACACCCTTGCCTTCTCCATGCCTTTGAATATAAAATTCTTTAATTTTCAAATTGCTTTACACCAGAAAGCACCTTATGCAATTTATTACTGTAAATAAAATCCATGAGTTTAAAATAATCTAAACTACATTGTCATATAAAAATCTGAAAATACCTTAAATATAAGTACACTCCCATTCAAAAGTTTGAGGTCAATTACATTTCCTTGTTTTCGAAAGAAAATAAAAGTTTTTGTCCATTAAAATAACATCAAATTGATCAGAAATACAGTGTAGATATTGTTAATGTTGTACATGACTATTGTAGGTGGAAACAGCTGATTTGTAATGGAATATCTACATAGGCGTACAGAGGCCCATCATCAGCAACCATCAGTCCTGTGTTCCACTGGCACATTGTGTTTGCTAATCCAAGTTTATCATTTTAAAAGGCTAATTGATCATTAGAAAACCCTTTTGCAATTATGTTAGCACAGCTGAAAACTGTTGTGCTGATTAAAATAAAACTGTCCTTCTTTAGACTAGTTGAGTATCTGGAGCATCAGCAATTGTGGGTTCGATTACAGGCTCAAAATGGCCAGAAACAAAGAACTTTCTTCTGAAACTCATCAGTCTATTCTTGTTCTGAGAAATTAAGGCTATTCCAAGCGAGAAATTGCCAAGAAACTGAAGATCTCATACAGCACTGTGTACAACTCCCTTCACAGAACAGCGCAAACTGGCTCTGACCAGAATAGAAAGAGGAGTGGGAGGCCCCGGTGCACAACTGAGCAAGAGGACAAATACATTAGAGTGTCTAAGAGATGCCTCACAGGTGCTCAACTGGCAGCTTCATTAAATAGTCCCCGCAAAACACCAGTCTCAACGTCAACAGTGAAGAGGCGACTCCGAGATGCTGGCCTTCTAGGCAGAGTTGCATAGAAAAAGCCAAATCTCAGACTGGCCAATAAAAAGAAAAGATTATGATGAGCAAAAGAACACAGACACTGGACAGAGGAAGATTGCAAAAAAGTGTTATGGACAGATGAATCTAAGTTTGAGGTGTTCAGATCACAAAGAAGAACATTCATGAGATACAGACCAAATGGAAAGATGCTGGAGGAGTGCATGACACCATCTGTCAAGCATGGTGGAGGCAATGTGATGGTCTGGGGGTGCTTTGGTGGTGGTAAAGTGGGAGATGTGTACAGGGTAAAAGGGATCTTGATGAAGGAAGGCTATCACTCAATTTTGCAATGCCATGCCATACCCTGAGGATGGCTCTTGATTGGAGCCTATTTCCTCCTACAACAGCACAATGACCCAAAGCACAGCTCCAAACTATGCAAGAACTATTTAGGGAAGAAGCAGTCAGCTGGTATTCTGTCTATAATGGAGTGGCCAGCATAGTCACCGGATCTCAACCCTATTGAGCTGTTGTGGGAGCAGCTTGACCGTATTGGAACGTAAGAAGTGCCCATCAAGCCAATCCAAGTTGTGGGAGGTGTTTCAGGAAACATGAGGTGAAATCTCTTCAGATTTCCTCAACAAACTGACAACTAATGCCAAAGGTCTGCAAGGCTGTAATTGCTGCAAATGGAGGATTCTTTGACGAAAGCAAAGTTAGAAGGACACAATTATTATTTCAATTAAAAATAATTATTTCTAACCCTGTCAATGACTATATTTCCTATTCAAACTCATTTAATGTACATTTTCGTGGAAATCAAGGACATTTCTAAATGATCCCAAACTTTTGAACAGTAGTGTATATCTAATGAAAAATTAAAAACCAAGTTGGAAAGTTTGGATTTCAAGAGTGTTTACAATCCTGTGTATGCATATCTCTCTCTATGTTTTTGTACAGTAGTAGCTATAAACAGAGATTTGTGTTATGTCGGGATTTTCACTGTATACATCTTTAATGCCTATCGTGACACACATGTTCTAGTGCTTTCAGTTCTATACCAAGTGAGTTACTGCTTTTTAAAAAGGGACATAATTATTCACCACACACTCCATGATTGTAAATCCATAACACTTTATTGTGCTGTGGCAGCAGGTCACTTGATGTCAAATTTACACTCACCTAAAGGATTATTAGGAACACCTGTTCAATTTCTCATGAATGCAATTATCTAACCAACCAATCACATGGCAGTTGCTTCAATGCATTTAGGGGTGTGGTCCTGGTCAAGACAATCTCCTGAACTCCAAACTGAATGTCTGAATGGGAAAGAAAGGTGATTTAAGCAATTTTGAGCGTGGCATGGTTGTTGGTGCCAGACGGGCCGGTCTGAGTATTTCACAATCTGCTCAGTTACTGGGATTTTCACGCACAACCATTTCTAGGGTTTACAAAGAATGGTGTGAAAAGGGAAAAACATCCAGTATGCGGCAGTCCTGTGGGCGAAAATGCCTTGTTGATGCTAGAGGTCAGAGGAGAATGGGCCGACTGATTCAAGCTGATAGAAGAGCAACTTTGACTGAAATAACCACTCGTTACAACCGAGGTATGCAGAAAAGCATTTGTGAAGCCACAACACGTACAACCTTGAGGCGGATGGGCTACAACAACAGAAGACCCCACCGGGTACCACTCATCTCCACTACAAATAGGAAAAAGAGGCTACAATTTGCACAAGCTCACCAAAATTGGACAGTTGAAGACTGGAAAAATGTTGCCTGGTCTGATGAGTCTCCATTTCTGTTGAGACATTCAGATGGTAGAGTCAGAATTTGGCGTAAACAGAATGAGAACATGGATCCATCATGCCTTGTTACCACTGTGCAGGCTGGTGGTGGTGGTGTAATGGTGTGGGGGATGTTTTCTTGGCACACTTTAGGCCCCTTAGTGCCAATTGGGCATCGTTTAAATGCCACGGCCTACCTGAGCATTGTTTCTGACCATGTCCATCCCTTTATGACCACCATGTACCCATCCTCTGATGGCTAATTCCAGCAGGATAATGCACCATGTCACAAAGGTCGAATCATTTCAAATTGGTTTCTTGAACATGACAATGAGTTCACTGTACTAAACTGGCCCCCACAGTCACCAGATCTCAACCCAATAGAGCATCTTTGGGATGTGGTGGAATGGGAGCTTCGTGCCCTGGATGTGCATCCCACAAATCTCCATCAACTGCAAGATGCTATCCTATCAATATGGGCCAACATTTCTAAAGAATGCTTTCAGCACCTTGTTGAATCAATGCCACGTAGAATTAAGGCAGTTCTGAAGGCGAAAGGGGGTCAAACACAGTATTAGTATGGTGTTCCTAATAATCCTTTAGGTGAGTGTAAGTAGATTGATTAAAAATGAAGAAAGATTCCTGTGTACAAATACACAAAAGAGCTTGTTCCCATTTACTGGAGTCAATCATTTTGGGATGTTGTTGATCTTGTGATGGCAACTCTGTGTATCTTCAAGACCCTAAAAATATTTCACCTATATACAAAATGTAGTATTACACAAATTAGACCTAACCTTACACTTTCATGTCTTAAAACAGACTTTGTGTCATAGGTTGAAGTGGCCATAGAAATATGGAGACGAGATGTAAGTTTAAATCTTCAAATCATATTCTTTATCTGAATAGATGCAATTCAATGTACAGTGTAAACTGGGTGGAGAAAAAATAATTACAGAGATACATACTACGAAACTACAATTTCTTGGTTATTTTATATTAAAATAAATGGTAGTTCTATGTTGTGTAGTTATTGTTGTTATTGTTTAAAATACAGGTTTATGTTCAACAAAATGTGTGGTACTGTGTGGCAGTGTATGTCACTACATACTGAGGAGTATAACATCAATCACACATAGAATAGATATTAGTTATACCGGCTGTTTTCTGCAAGCCTAGCGATGGTATGCTTGAATCTTCCCCCTTCCTCTTTTTTAGATGTCTAGCTGGCTGAGCTTTAGAAAATGAATAATAAAGACTTGATTTAAAACCTTTTTTTATTATTTAGATATAACCATTACAGCAGATTTATAAAAATGTTTAAACATACATTATTTTGTATTGTATTTCCATTTGTTTGACCTTAAAAAGCCAGATAATAACCATTAGTCTAGTGCACAGTAATTATCCTTTGTTGTTTCTTTTTTTTTTCTTTTTTTTTTAATTTAATTTGGTTACTGGAATGCATTTTTTTCTTGATTAGATTTTACACTATAATAGCATAATCATACATGTTGTAGAGCTTCTATGAATAACATTTCATCCTAAAATAAGCAGCAAAGAAACTCTGGCTTAACATACAGTGTTTGGCAGTGTACCCCATTGATTCTGTGACATATTTATTTCTAGCTGTTGTGCTTGGCACAGGAAATGTTCTCGAGTTACATAACCTTGCGCATAATCACCCCATAAGATAATATAATAGCCTGTTATTACTGCAGTCGACTGCCATTCCAAAAGGAAAAGGGCAAGCGATCACGGGAAGGCCAAAAACATCTATCTATAGACACGACACAGAGAGAGAAAAATGATTGTTTGCACATGTCCAAACAAGATGAGCTAAATTGGGCAATTGGGATTAAGGTGGGGTATAATGCTCATTGCCTGCAGTACCAGTGGATATCCAATAATATCAAAAGCTTAATGGAAATTTAGTTTTACAGATATAATCTGGAACAAAAAATATAACAGCTACACAAATACTGGCAAAATGTATTGAGAACCTAAGTGTCTTCCTCAGACCCTCAATTTTATGCAATAGGTTTGATATTTTTAGTAACAAAACTATTTTCTGAAAAGTAGATGACAAACATTTATCTTTATTACTACTTAAATCCTAAGCCCAACCTCTAACTGTACTCTCACCTCCACCTATATGATAAAGTTCTTTGCTCAAGGGTACAACAGCAGTGTCCCCCACCTGGGATTGAACCCATGATGCTCTACTCAGGAATCAAGAGCCCACTTGTCTGTCGACAACCTTTACCTCAACTTTACTTCAAAAATAACTTTGTGGTTTAATTTACTTTGACTTATGTGTGACTCTTGTCAGCATCTAAAGCTCACATTTCTCTCTGTCTTCTCAATGGGTTTTAAGTTTAGAAATTTGCCCCATAAGGACCAGGATACAGTGAAGGAGAAACAACTGAAATTAAACTTCGATTCCAGTAGTCAAGTTTTTTCCGATTCTGGAAAACTGGTCCCTTGTGTCCAATTAGCAATCATGGGCAATGATGACTGCACTTATAGGGTGTCCAGAACCAGGAATAGTGTATTTTCATAAATATCAATAATATTCCAGACCTAAAAGTAGATTGATACAGTATTCAAACATCAAAGGTTTGAAAATAATTAACACTTCAAAAACAGAAAAAGAAAACACTTGGATTAATATGTATTAAACTGGAAGTTTTTTGTTGTTGTTAATTCACACTTAGTTTAGAGGCTTTGTCATTGCAATTAGATGAAAGCGGAATAAAAGACCAAAGGCATTGATAAAATCAGAGGAGCAATCCTTTCAGTAAATATATTTTATAACATGAACTTAAAGCATATGCATAATGCATTTTGTCCTTTCAATGGTATTTTAATGTGAGCATGTGTTAAACTGAGAAACACTCAGCAGGATTTTATTAATCATTTAAGGCACTTTTGTTTGTAAAAATTAAGTAGTTTATGTAAAGGTTTTTAAATCTAATCTGAATTTAAATCTCAGTTTAGGATTCCCTCAGTCATTCGCAGTACAGAGAGATTAATATCATGCATATGTTCTGCTGTAAAGAACAAAGAATAAAGGAAGTGATTACAAAATGTTACTTTAAAAAATACAGTTGTGAAGCATTAATTATTTCTACAAAATACACAGAGAATCACTTTATTAAAACTATACTGTAATTAAAAAATATAAAAACTTTGGAACACAGTTAAATAACATACCATCGCACCACATGTATTAGTCTTGAACTGCATTGTTTAGAGGCCACTAAATTTAAAGGCCACACATTTCTCTAAAATTTGTCAGTGATTTGGTAAACTACTCTCAGTATACACAGTATATTTCTGTTATAATCCAGACACCAGGTTTAGAGATAACAACAGCACAGAGAACTTTACAGAGAACAAAATTTGCAGCAGGGCAGTTGATAAAATACAAAAAATGTAAAGAAAATGTTTTGCATGTGTGGTTTCACAGCCTAATTGTGCTCTATAAAAAGCTGTAGTGTTTCTTTGAGCCATCGTTTTTACTTCCCAGGAAAGACGAAGTGAAAGGTTACATGGACATGCTCTCTGGTATCTTGGTGCCACACTAATCCTGAGCACTTCATTAAAAGTACAGCAGAATATCCAATGTGTCAACTGCAGGACACACTAGTCTAACCTGTTACAGCTCCAAAATCATATGTTAACTGCAGGACATACCAGTCTAACCTGTTATCTCAGACTTTCACATAGTGTGTGTTTTATGGAGAGTAGAATTTTTTCTTAATTAAATATTAGTGATTTGTATTCAGAATTGTACCACTTGCAAATGTTTATTGTTTTTGATTATTTATGAAAGTCACCATACACTTACTTGTAAAGCAGTCTCAGCCATTAATAATAGATCTCAGCATTGAGAAATCAGATCATATTTTGAAAAATAAAATGTAAACTGAATCACATCAAAACTCAAACATAAATAGAAACTTCTATTCTATTCATACCCTAGAATACATGTTAAATATTATCATACCAGGATCATTGTGTCAGTGTTAAACTATTCTGCTATAAATATTGACCTCTTTAAGCTTCTGTTTAAAAATCTAAGTACTGTTATCCAAATAGCTTATGATTTTAATATACACACCATTAGTCAATAAAATCAACCCTGGTTTACCTTCTGTAAGCTTTAGCCCCATCTTCTGGCTGACCATTAGAAATGCAGGAATGTGGGCGTCTCTTACTGGTTTGCCCTGTTTCTTGCTTTCTGCTGTAATCTCACTCTGTTGACCCTGTGTGTCAGACTGCATTAATACAGACACCAAACATACAGCAAACATGCGTTTTACAGTCACACATCTCACTGTGTTTCTCGCTGTCCTTAATTTACTCTTGTATGAAATACAACCAGTACTGGTTCCTGTTTAAATTTACATTGCCATGAAATAATGCTCAGATGTGCCTCAATAAGTAAACATTTAGCTTTATCACTACATATATATATCACTCTGTATTTTCAGGGGGGGTGGGAAGTAGACTTCTTTCAACCATGTCTCTCTCACTTAGGGTTTGGAAAGTAAAGTATATTGTAAAAATGGTAAAATGACAGCTCTTCATCCTGTACCTCTTACAACACAGCTCATATCATGTCTGTGCACTGTCCAGGTGTTCATCTCAAGCTAATATTAATATTAATATATAGCTAAGCACAGAAAGCAAAACTAGATAGGGGAAATGTTCCTGAATAATACAGAACTGGAAACGGAGCACTCCCATTTCACATATGTGCAAGTAAGGTTTATGATATTTTTAAGCTACAGCCTTGTACAGCACATCTCATGGGATATGAGCCATCGAGATCGTTCTTGCTATGCTAAATTTGAATTACGGACAAATTGGCTGTTATTGCATCCCACACAGCCTCGGTGCGTCTGCCTTGTGATTAATTGCATTTTAACGATGACACATGCTGCTCCCTGGAAATCTGTTGAATGCGAGGGCCAATCGGTGCAAGACATCACTCAAGCTCATATCCCAGTGTGTAGGCCAAGAACTCAGTGAAGCCTCATCCATTTGAGGACCCCTATGGAAAGGTGCCGGTGTGCTGGACAGTGGAGTTTGCTGACTCATCCTTTGGCTGTGGTCACCATGCCTTAGCTGCAGCAGACATTGATGGATTATCTCTGCCTTTTATTTACTTGTTGTTGTTTTTTTACATTCCTAATTAACTCCTATTATTAATGAAGGCATCATTAGAGTTCTGATTGAAGCCAGGAGCTCTTCTCACTGACTCACTGATGATTTGCTTGAGATAAAACCCTCTTTCGACAGTCTGTCTCACGTGGGTCAGGTTAAGAACTTCCCCGTGTTGTGCACTGCAGCAACTTAAAATCATATGCAGTTAAGAAGGTTGGGCCATCCAGATTAACTGGTTAGGTGAATATGGAAGAATAAATGTAGTTAAAGAAAGGAAAACCTCCATAATGTTGCATCTGGGTCAGTGCATCACTCCTTGGTTTGCTTTCTGTTTCTGTGCTTTCTGCCCTGGACCTTGTGGGATGCATTTTCCTTGTGCTCCTTTTCAACCAAGGCCCGCAGCTCTGGAATAAACCTGTGAGAATACCAAAACAGCTTACATTAATTAAGTGGAGATGTACATTTATTCTGACAATGCTGTTCAAAATAAACTCTTCAATTTCCTGACCTCTCTGGAAAACAGTCCTTTGTGAAATAACAGTGGGAGAGCATATCTCGGAGCAGGACGTCCTGTCAGCAGGGTCAATCTGGAAACAAGACTGACACACAGGAAAGACCTAATTACAGGAGTAACCCTAACCCTCAACCTTTGCTTTTTATGTATGGAAAATTCCTTGTAACATTTGAAATGCCATTCGCATGAAGCACTGAAAACAATCCCAAACCGTGATGAAGGTGCAATCATAGTTTGCATGTTTCATTATAATTAATATGCATTCATGTCTTTATGTTGGCACCCACACAGGATATATTAAATCATTGTTTAAAACGGACTCGGTGATCCAATGAGTGTAAAACTAAAATATTACACTTACATCCAGCATATCAGCAAGAAGGGGAGTGACCCTGTAGTATTTCTTCCTTGGTTTTCTGGGGAGCTGCAGCTTGGGGAGATGCGTGACACAAAAGCTGGGTTTCTGGCTGTAAAGATTCTTCTGATGAGGTGTCAAGGGCCCTGAAATTTAAAAAACAAAACAAAACAAAAAACAGACGCAATTTCAGGAATGTCAAAAAGACTGGAGTTACAGAATTATGATGTTATGTTTCAATCTATATAATCACAGATCCCGGTGACCACAGATACTAGTGAGTTTGCCATTTCTATTTGGGCAACAGTCACACATTCTGTCTTGTTTGTAATATCCTGTATCATTATTGTTCGTCAGCTCCAGCGCTCTTCCTGGGAGACAGTAGAACTTCATCAGACAAAGACATGCTTTTCTATGGGCATGGAAACTACATGCGCTAATGGTGACCATCACTGCAAGAAACTGACCCAATGTTTTAATACTTGTCTGCTAGAAGTCTTTTTAGCTCATAGATGTGTAGTAAGTGGGCTGTGATGACGAGGTTCCTTTCTGAGCCAACATCCTGATTTAGAATGCAAAGACAGCAGGCAAGCTTGAGAATGAAATATTCCTCCCAAGCAAAGCTGTTTACACATGCAAGTCACCCACGCTAGCCTCTGTTGTTTTGCACCATCAATGACTGGTCTATAACCACACAGCCAATGTGAGACAGTTCACACTAGCTTCTTTCAATTCCCTGACAAATCCTTTGACTGATGACATCAGACGCCCTTCATATGTTTCCTTTGGCGTTTGTCAAGATTTAGGTGCTGCATTGTTTTGTGACAGTCAGCCTTATAATTAAATGATGAGCCTGCACACATTTTTAAATGTACGTAAACTGCCACGGGTGAAATTATGAAGGTAGGAAGTATAGCTACATGGCTTTCAGATGGACAGTGATACACATGGAGGGGGCTTTATTCAGACTTTCCCTTTCTAATATTGGCATAACAGTGCGGTCTGGAATGAATAATTTTGGCGGCACCATGACCGTATTGTAAATAGATGTGTCAGGCAGTCAGACAGATTTGTTGTATCTGCTGCACAAAAGAGGTACTCTGTTGTGTATTTGACATTATTGCTCGTGCTGTGCTAATGGCTCCCTCTTTTATTGACACACTGTCATTACCACAAAAAAGGCTTTGGAGCAGAGAGGCTTACACAGAATGACTGGGGAGCTGAGTAGCGTTGAATTTTCTGAGCCTGCACAGCCTTCTGAGTAATGATCTGGAAACTAATAAGATCAAAGATTTTTTCTTTAATAGAGAAGAATCCAATTTTCCCGGAGAGGCGTCCAACAAATTTCCCTAAAAGGCATGGTTTTACAAATAAAGACCAACACAAAATTATTGAATCTCTATTCCTGGAAGAACCTTGTATTTCTGCTTTGAGCTCAAGCTTTTTCTTTTGTACAGTCCTCACGTTAAATGAAATCTTTGGTCTGGTCTGTTCCTTGGAGGGAAGCATGAACATTACATCATTTAATTCAACACAGGCAGGCTCTCCTGGCAGGCTGGGCTTGAATGAATTTAATTTATAGTAACTGTGGCGGACGCCTGAGTCATTGTCCCAGAGTCCAGGAAAAAGGATGATCTTTTTTTGGAGAAAACCTGTAGGATTATGAGGTAGATTGGATTCCACATAAACACAAGTGCTCCAGGGGTCTCCATACTTAGACAATGAGAGAACATCTGACAAACAGCCTCACTGTGACCTGCTTCCACATACCAGTGACTCTACACCCCTCCCCTAGTGAACTCACCTATTTTAGTCACAATCTTGTGCAACTGACCTAGGTCAGAGGACCCCTTCAAGTAGGCATCACCAGTGGACATCTCCATGATCAAGCAGCCAATGGCCCAGATATCCACAGGTCTGTAGCAGGAGAGAAACACCTGAGAGTCATATGTGAGGTGCATTATATGAAAGCATGGGGAAAACACAACAAAGTAGGGTTAGAATCTGAAACCAAACAAAACTTAAAACATGTGCTATGTTATACTACGGATTCACATGGACTGCCATAGCACAGTAGACCACATTTCTATCTCTGTATTTTGTAATTCAGCCATATTTCATCCACACATTAATTCTACAGTTTCCTCAAATTCCTATTGAATGTGTGCCTGCTGGAACTCACTTGCCATAGATTTTTTTTCCAACAAAGAGCTCCGGGGCACGGTACTATCGTGTGGCCACATATCCCCTGTTGGGCTCAGTTGTTGGCACCAGCAATCGGGGAAAGACGAAATCACACAGCTTCACAGTGCCGGAGCTGGTCACCAACAAATTCTCTGGCTTGATGTCATGATGGATAACCTGTGGGTTGAGACATGGTGATGTAGAGACGCAAAAGCCTTTTAAGAATGCATTGCTGTATAAAGCTAAAGAAGGCAGTGGTTTAAACCTTTCCAATTATATAGTATTTGAGTGACACCTTCATCCTGAATGATTCATATACCCAAACACTGCTTTGCGTAAATTGGATATAGATTTGGAGTACATAAATATACTCAAGTGTCCCTGGGTGCACTGTAGTGGTATTGACAATACGTGCACAATTTAAAGTTACTGTATTTCATTACAGTCAATCTAAATGTAGCATTTCCCTTCACAGCAAGACAGTGAGATGACAGCTCTAGTATTGTTGTGTGTGAGGAGATGCTGGTGGCTGTGCTGTTTTTATCAGATGGTACTTGCATTATTGGAGTGAAGGAATTCCACCGTTCGCAGGACCTGGAAGAGGTACTTCCTGAGTCGCTTGATGTCAAACCCATGGCCAAATTGGTACAGGTCCTCTAAGATGTTGTGGTTGATAAACTCAAAGATGATACATGTGCACCTGTTATAATGGATCACCTCCAACATGCTCACCAGGTTCTCATGGTGAAATTGCTAAAGGCACTAAAAGCCAGAGGGAGAGATGGAAAAGAAAACATGATCTGTGAGAACAAGATCCATTTCTTTCCATATTTTCACCTGCAAAATTCCTGCCTTTGGCAAACTCATATTTCAATTTGGAATAGCTGATATTGTGTTATGTATTCAGAGCTGTGACCTGCGTTTCTGCTTCATTCTTCTTTCAGGCAGATCATTTGATTTTAATTCTGTTCACTGAATATTTCTACATACTGTATATTGCTTATCAATCAAATCAAAGAGTGCTTCTCAATCAATCAATAAATTTTTATTTGTATAGTGCCCTTCTCAGGGTAGCCACAGGGCACTTTACAGACTGGTAAACATACAACAAACGTACAGCAAAATAAAATACATAAATAATACAATAAAGTAATAATAAAAACAGTTGAAGTGATCTAAAATTATGTAAATGAAAATTTAAATAAATTAACCATTAGGCACAGAGGAGAGAAAAACAAATAACTCCTATGGATGGCATGTAGGAGAAAATAAATCTCTTGTAAAATACATCAACATAAAATTATTGAAATATATCTTCAATGATTAATGGCTAGCTTTGATTGAAAAAATAACAAATTAGATGTAGATTGGGGTTTCACATTGAGATCAGTAGATCTATGAGAGAATTAGAAACCACAATGTATTCTTTAAAGGTATATGAAATAAGCAGCTCTAGCTGTTTGAGTAGGAGGCAAGATAGCACAATCTGTGAGGAGAGATTCCAGTTGAATCCAATAAAAAGAACAAGAGCAAGACCTTTCATGGCTGTGTAGGTAGCAGAAGAAATTACAGCTTGTCAGAGAGGATATTAGTTGTCATTGCATTTATTGATGAGCCATCCTACATTTTATAAAGAAAACTGTGGATCTGTTTTAACAGCAAGGAAAATAACCATAAAGACATGAGGTAAGGATGTTGCAATAGAGGTCAGCCCCTGAAATGTTCTTTCCTAAGCACATACTGCCGTTTTATAGTAGTACATTCCAGAAGTCTAGGGGCTAGACCAAATCAAAACTTTAATCTACCTGCAAAATGTGAATTACAAACTTGTACCCTATTGTGTTTTGATTTATGGTAGAAAGTGGCTTTTGACAATAAATGTAAATGTGATAGGATACAGGTTTGTAATTTGTGATTGATTAAGTCATATCCTATACAACATCAGAAATGCTGAATGATACAAGCATTCAAATATATTTTATTTTTCTGGTTTTAGTAGTTACAGCAGTGAAAAGACTTGTCTATGTGCATATGTCGTACAAGACATTCACAGAAAGTTATTTTCATTTAACTTACATTTCTAAATACGTCCTTGTGTATCTGTCATATAAAGTGTTTTGCATTCAGAAACCAGGACTCTGGCCTCTGTCGTTTTTATTATTATTATTAATTTCTTGGCAGACACCCTTATCCAGGGGGACTTACAAAATATAAGTGCAACACACAGTTCAAAAATACAGTGCAGTTCAAGGCATACAACATTACAAATTCCAATTTACATAATACAGTGCAATTCAAAGCATAATACATTTTGCAAATTCCAATTTACACAAGTGAATACAATATATGAGGTCTTACATCCTGGATTGTAAAAGCTGGGTGCAGACAAGATGTTAGGTCACAGTCAAGGACCAAGGGAAAGGGAGCATAGGGGAAATGAAAATAATACGAGCACTAGTAACGCAAGGTAGTATGATAAAGTAGTATGATAAAACATTGTAAAGTGCTGTCTTACAGGAGAGTAAAGGACTAAATTATAAGTACCAGATGAGCCACAGAGTTCTGGATGAGCTGGAGCGGCGGGTAGTAGTTGCAGGCAGGCCGGCCAGGAGGGAGTTGCAGTAGTCCAGGCAGAAGAGGATCAGTGACTGGACGAGCAGCTGAGTCAAGTAGTTGGTGAGGAAGGGACGGATTCAGCGTATGTTGCGCAAGAAGAATCTGCAGGTGCGTGTCAGCGTGGTGATGTGCTGGGTGTAGGAGAGCGCAGGATCGAGGGTGACTCCTAGATTCCTAGCAGAAGAAGAGGGAGAGAGTGTCGTAGATTCCAAGGGGATTGAGATGGAGAGATCAGCAGAAGTTGAGGAAGAGGGGGGGGAAGAGAAGGTCTGATTTGGAGAGGTTGAGCTTGAGGTGGTGCGAGTGCATCCAGGCGGAGATAGCAGACAAGCAGGAAGAGATGCGAGAGGAGATGAGAGGGTCAGAAGAGGGAAAAGACAGGAAGATCTGAGCATCATCTGCGTAGAAGTGGTAGGAGAAACCATGGGATGTGATGGGGGGCCCAGGGAGCGAGTGTAGGGATGGAGCCTTTGGGTACGCCTGTGAGGAGAGGCTGGGGGGTGGATGAGGAACCTCGCCAGTTCACTTGATAGGTCCGGTCGCTGAGGTAGGAGGAGAACCAGGTGAGAGCAGTCCCAGAGATTCCAAGGTCAGCGAGGCAGGAGAGGAGGATGGAGTGATCGAATGCAGTGTGAAATGCTGCAGAAAGATCAAGGAGGATGAGGACTGAGGAGAGGGAGGACGCCCGAGCACAGCTGAGGGAGTCAGTGACTGCCAGGAGAGCAAAGGGAGAAAGGGAGAAGGAGATGGTGGTCTGAGATGTCCATGGGTGTCACGGAGAAATCCGGCACAGTGGGAGGGGTTGGAGAGGTGGATGTTGAAGTCTCCCAGGAGGATGGTAGGTGTGGACAGCGAGGGGAGGGAGGAGAGGAGAAAGTCGAGTTCATCCAGGAAGGAGGCAAGTGGACCAGGAGGACGGTAGAGAACTAGAAGGAAGATGTTAGAGGGAGAGGTGAGTTCCACTGCATGGAATTCAAAGCTGTTACTCGTGAGAGGAGGGGGAGAGAGAGGGAGGGACAGAGAAGAGGAGAGAAGGGTAGAGCAGGAGCCCTGTTCCTCCCCCCCACGTGGTAAGATGGGGGGAGTGGGACAGGACAAACAGAGAGGATAGGGCAGCAGGGGTGGTTGAGTTCTCAGGGGAGATCCATGTCTCGGTGAGAGCGAGGAAATCCAGAATGTGGTGGGAGGCGAAGACAGAGATGAAGTCAGCCTTGTTAGAAGCTCAGTGGCAGTTCCACAGGCCTCCAGAGAGTGTAGTAGAGGGGAGAGAGGAGGGGAGAGGCAGGGAGATGAAGTTAGAGGGATTAGGGAGGAAATGGCATGCAGGTGCACGCCGAGAGGAAGGAGAGAGCAGGACAGGAATCGGAGATCGTCATGGCTTCTTGCTGTTGCTGTGTGGCGTGTCCTCGCTGGAGTCCCACAGCTAGAGTCCCTGCCCTTTGGAATTGGGGCACTGAGGCTGCTGGCGCAGAGGTCCAGGGGGCTGTGAAATACTCCACCTGTAGCTTATTAGGACAGTACACACCTGAGTTGTGTTGAATGACACAAGGCTGTTGGGATGGCACAATCTCTCCCAGGCAGGAGTGCTAATAGCACAATTAATGGCCGCTTTGAATGTCAATACGCAGTTACACTGAACAATAGCTCGCAACAATACTAAATAATAACAGCCTACAATGTAACCACTTCTGATTTACAGAAACTGCGTGTCAATCTAAGGACAAAGTATGTTAAGTCAGTTTCTAATTTACCAACAAACTAGAACTAGTCGCTATCGTTACTACAATACAGGTGCAAAATATAGCTAACTTAGCTAAAGAAGTAACCACGTAAACAATCAATGTATCTCTTAGCTAAACTAGGAGACGCAAAAAAATGATAGCCTACTTAACTGGGATGAGCAAGGCAACTCCTCTGCTGGTGAGTGTTTTTAAGTGTTTAAGGTTTACTGCATCACAGTCCAGAAACTGAATTTTTAACTACCATACACATTTTTGATTTGCTTTCCATCCACCATTCACAGCACTGATAATACAATGCTAATATTTTTACTTGCCTTGCATTACTAGTACTTATATTGTTTATTTTGATCTCCCCTATGCTCCCTTTCCCTGGCCCTTAACTGTAACCTAACATCTTGTCTGCAGTTATCAGCTTTTACAGTCCAGGACTCACATATTGTGTAAATTGGAATTTGTAAAATGTATTATGCTTTGAATTGCACTGTATTTTGTGAATTGGAATTTGTAATATGTTATGCCTTGAACTGCACTGTATTTTTGCACTTTGTATTGCACTTATATTTTGTAAGTTGCCCTGGATAAGGGCGTCTGCTAAGAAATAAATAATAATAATAATAATAATAATAATAATAATAATAATAATAATAATAATAATAATAATAATATAGGTTTGAGGAAATTGGTACCACCTGTCAAAGCTCAAATTACAATTAAGGTTGTTGGGAAATAGCATTTTCATGTTCATTCTTATTTCATAGCTGAGAATAAAGGCAAATGGTTATGCATAGTTTAATATGTCAAACCATCTATTTTGCACAACTCATCTGATCATCTCACAGAAGGGACAGGTAGAATAACAAGCTTCTGAACTAATCATCCAGGTATCCACACAACTCTCTCCCCACTGGGCCAACTCGACTGAGCGTCTTATTACTGCCCGGCGTGCACCAACTCTGTACTTTAGAGAGGGGTGCTGCTGCAAAACAACAAAATCTATGTGCACACACAGTTCACATAAAACAGACCAGACGACAGTGCTTATGAAGCCTCCCATCTGTGAAACAACAACCCATGTGCTTTGTTCTATAATGGGCTCGGTTCACTATGTATATTAGTGGCCCAAAAATAAAATTAGACTCTTCCAATCGAATGTTCTGCTACCTTTTTTTTTTTTTTTTTTTCTGGGGAGGTTGATGACGTCACCCCAGTTGTTTGGAAGAAGGGGAAAAAAGGTTCAAGCCGTAGAATTAGCCTGAAAAATAGACCGGCTCGACGACGGTTTTATGGTGAAAATCGTCTAAATTTCCTACTGTGAACCATGTCTACCCCGGCCCGGAGACGACTTATGAGAGATTTCAAACGGTATGTCCGCGTCTATTTTCTGTGCTTTGTTTTTCTCTGCCCAGTGATATGTTAGTCCGGTAGCACTAGGCCTGTGCTGGTCTATGCCAGAGCCGATTGACTGCCTGGTGCCGGACTGATGTCCCCCTGCTTTGCGGACATATAACATGTTTCAGATATGAAGATTGACTGGGGTTGAGGGTGTGTTGTTTTTTATTTGGTGTAAACCTAGACCTCACGACTCGGGCTTGTAATGTGTTTTCTGCCACCTGAACGTTTGTCTGGCACCCGGAGCTGCATTTTTCACAGGTACCCATTTTTCAGGTGATGCTAGTCTTAGACACATATGTCAAATTAATTTCTGGTGACATACAAAGGCGGTTTATACTATACTGGTAATGACTTGCTATGTCATCAATACTACAGGGAAAGGTTTGACAAGTCATAGCAGCCCTCACTTCTGCATGCTGTAAAGGTCTCATGGACGCATTTGTGGTATAGACTTGGATTTGTAACATGAAGTTGGTGCTGTTATTGTTGTTAATGAGGGAAATGCCTCGTCCCGTCACTCATGTTTGCTGTAATGGATGTCTTCCCAGTTCTGGTGACCTTCTAAGTTAAGCTACTAATCTATGTGTTGAATGATAAAACATGATCTACTTAGATGTATCTGTGTTTGCTTCTCCATGGGTTTGTCAAATGGTCTTTTTGAATGCCAGTTTTTCCAACTTGGTGGATTGTTTCTGTGATTATTCCATGTGCTGAATCTACATGCAGATAATTATATACCACTACAAAGTGCAACCCATAGGTTTGGGAGGGTGCAGGGGCATTGGACACCTGCAGAGAATAAATAATTGACTTCAATACAATTAGTGTCTTTGCACCACATTGTATTTTTATGTATTTGGTGGGGGCAAAGTTCATACTACAGCAGTATATGCATGCCCTTTACTTGCTCTTGGCAATGGGGAATGAGCACAGGGTCTTAACAAGGATAATCCCTGGGCTGGGTCAGTAGTGGCTCTGTCTGGGAGAGCACTCGGCCGTGGCGAGGTATGACCCGCGCGTCCCGGCTGTCAGTACAGCAGACAGGTGGGTCAGCGCTGTGGGAGCCCATGCTCAGGCTATAGGCAGGCCTGAGCGACGGTGAGCACCTGTTACAGGCTCAGGTGCGTGGGAAGGGTAACGAGGACGGGCTTGAGGTGGGTGATATTGTTAAAGCTGTAATTCTATATGGCCTTGACTTCATTCATCTCCCCCAAAAGCCGGGCGTCTCGTGAAGGCATTAATGGTGTCCATAGCAACTACTCTCTGAGACGCTGGCTGATCCAAAAACACTTTTATCTAAATTTAGAGACGCATGGTTTTGATGGTGTTTTTTATGTTTTTATGTTTATAGTACTAAAACCACTTGGTTAAGGAATTGATAGCCCTCATCAGGAACAGATTTTGCAGCATTTGTATTTATTTATTTATTTAGTTTTGCCCCGGACCTCTGGGGAAAAAAATACATATTCAATGCCTGATTAAAGCCTGGCAACATTGAAGGGAGGGAAATCTGAATGCTACACATTACTAGAACATTCCCATGAAAAAATATAAAACTCTAAAAGTCATTTTGCTTTGTGCCTTATGTAAGGTCTTTCAAAAAGTGGAGATGTTAGATGCTTAATGTGGGGCCTTTTGTATTTCTTTATAGGCTTCAAGAAGACCCACCTGCTGGAGTCAGTGGCGCTCCATCTGAAAATAACATAATGTTGTGGAATGCAGTTATATTTGGGTGAGTATCTAAATCCTCATGTTATCCCACTGTATTGGCTTTTACATGCAACAAGATGGACAAGGCAGATATTTGAGGCTTGGGTCTAGACTTCCCTTATCCCTGGAGCGACAGGTAACTCGAATTAAAAAAAATTAATACAAATAATGATATTAGAAGTAATGTTAGCAATGCTGATCTCTTGAGTCCTTGTCATAAGGGGGTTTATACAAAATGATAAACCCACTTGCTTTCACTAAGATTTCATCTTGTCGGCTCCTCTGTGGCTCTTGACTTGGAGTCTATTTCTGTATAGAAGTGGGTGGATGCACCTGTCAGCTATGAAGTTTGTTTCAATACAACCTTATAACAAGACAGTCTCTGTTATTATTTTAAATTCGAAGTAATCATTTGATGCCTGACTGCAGAAAAGTAGCTGTGCTGGAGGTGGCTCATGTGGAATTTTCTTTGTCTGATCTCTTTTCAGCCCTGAGGGTACCCCGTTTGAAGATGGTAAGCTGCTAAAATGCACTTCAAAATAAAATATTTTTTGTTCATGTCGCACTTTATAAACATGCTGTGGATATTGTGTCCTTATCCTTCACAATCTATAACAGAGTAATGATGTGAATAGTGTATATCTTATACTCAACTCTGATATTACTATTCATGATAGTTTTGTTGGTGCTGCTTATATTTTCCATTCTTATTAAGTATTTAATTACAAATAGGTTTTATACCCCTTCTTCTTGCAAGGCTTACTTACAGAAAATGTGTTGGTTTATCACCAGTTGAGTTCCTCCCACAGACAGATTTTAGAAACTTTGTTTGGGCATATGATCTAACAGGATGTAACAGTTAAAAAAGAATCCCAAAGCAGGTATTCTGGAATATTGGGTACGTTATTAATAAGGATGCCTGTGATATTAGACACTTTTTTAAAGTAAAAGTACTGGAATTAGACCGCTTAGATGTTTTTGCCTTTTTTTCTTACACTGCCTCATCCTGTATGATAAAAGTTATTGGTTGCAATATTAAGAAGTGGCTAGTAACACTTTTTATGTGGTATAGTACTTAAGGACAGAATCTTTGAGGAAGTTCACAATAATTCTGTACAATCTTGCTTTCTGAATCACAGTGTATTTTTAATGCAGCATTAGTCTTGTCACACATTATTAACAATGGGCTTGGATTTTTGTCTCCGTTGAGGATTAATTCTTGTCATGGGGAAAGTTTTATTTTTAGCAACCATCATTGCTTCTCTCTCCTTTACAGGAACTTTTAAGCTTGTGATAGAATTTTCAGAAGAGTATCCAAATAAGCCCCCGACTGTCAGATTCATCTCAAAAATGTTCCATCCGAATGGTACGACCTCTTTTTGTTTTTTATGCTGTTAGTGGACCTATGTGTGTTGGAAAGCTGTGTGTTGGCATTTCCTGACATGCCATACCCAAACACATACACAGTATTACCCGCCTGCAGTTAATGCTGATGGGGCATGAATCTCAGAAAACCAGCAGGCATCCACACAGTAGTTCAGACTTTTGATTATGGAATAATCCACACATCTCTATATATACATTAAGGCAGAAAGATCAATTTGTTTACAATATTTATGTTTTTTGTAGTTTGTTAGCTGTCAAAGATGGTGTAGACCCTTCAATAGATAAGTTATCATTACTGTATTTGGAGAAATAACCTTATTACCAGTATTCCAGAACTTTACATACTTTTGTTTTTACTGATTAAATGAGAATTTCGCCATCCTTTATTTTGCATGTTGCTCTGAAGTACGTTCTGCCTAAATTTACCATTCTAAGTTTTAACTTTTAAATTTTAAAGCTGTTTTCCCAGCGGTTTGCATGTGAAGCAAATGCAAATTCTGTACAGTATGTAAAACTGTTCTACACCGATGCACTGCCATATCTCATTTCCCTCTCCAGGGCAAATTATTAGAAACCATTACAGATAGTTTTGTGCTATCTACACATGATAGTACGTGTCAGAGAAGTAAAAATGCTGTGCAAATGAAAGGCTGTGTGATTACAGATGTACTTTTTTTATTCTTTTAGTTTATGCAGATGGCAGTATATGTTTAGACATCCTTCAGAATCGCTGGAGTCCCACATACGATGTCTCATCCATTTTGACCTCTATCCAGGTTAGTTTACACCCTTACTTTCCATAAGTTGCACAACACTCTTCAAGGTATTTTATTATTCCTGGTGTCTGCTTTCCAGTCCTGCATGGTTGTACACAAGATAACTGCTGACGCTGCATAAGACCAGAGCTAGGAATCCTAATTGGCTCTTTATCATAAATATATAATGCTAAACCTGGTAAACTGCTGCTGTGCATACAATGACCATGACAGTCATGCGCTGTGCTTTTACCTCGCTCTTAATAACACTGTGCCTTTGTTTGTTGAGTTTTTGAAATAACTAAGTGAGCAGCTCTAAGGAGGTTTGCTACTTTATTGGAGTATTCCTGCCTGGTAGTCAGACTGCTTCTATTGCTGGTGTTACTGGTACCAGACGCCCCACACTGTGCAGTTGTCTTGAGGTTCCTCTGTGTGTAAACTGGATACCTGAGGCATTTGTGTAAATAATTGATGGAAAGTGTAGCTTTGATTAAAATAATGTCTAATAAATACCCTTTTGGAAGTTCTTGCAACACTATCCAGAGTCCCAAACCTACTGTTGTCATGAGTTGCACAATACACACACACAATGAAAACCAAATCAGCGTGGGATGTTCTTTTTTGCCTTGTTTTCTCAGTCTCTGTTGGATGAACCAAACCCCAACAGTCCAGCCAACAGTCAGGCTGCACAGCTTTACCAAGAGAACAAGAGGGAATATGAGAAGAGGGTATCTGCTATTGTAGAGCAAAGCTGGAACGACTCCTAACACAGAAACGAGGGCTCCTCCACCACTGTTACGAACCGGAATCTTTCATTTACCTCATCAAGAACAAAAGTCAACAACAGAAGAACTTTAAGTGCCACAAGTTAAAAATAAATAAATAAATAGGGACTTTTACTTGCTTGCCAACTCGTTTGAAGAATATCAACCTTTGAGGTTTGTGTTATTGTTTTTAATTTTTTATTGCATGATGTGAAATAAGTTATTGCTAACAAAACTTGTAATATATCTTTTTTTCTTCTTTTTTTTTTTGTTGGATTGATGCTGTTACTGTTCAGTTTCGACCAAACGATTTCTTTTTAAATGTTTCTCTTGGTTTGAAGAAAACTGGCTGTTAGTGTTTGTTGTCAATCTTATCTGTGCAATGGCGGATGTCTCTTTTTATTTTTGTCTAAAAAAAATAAATAAAAAGGCTGCTCTGTGAAAAATATCAATGATCTCATCAGGATCACAGACCTGTCATAACAAAAACAGGAAAGTAGTTGTTCCCTCTTGCAGTATAGGTCATGTCTATCCCAACTGTAGTTTATAAATGACTTTTCCATAATTAAAACTGGTGTTCCCAGGTCTGCTTGGAAAAAAAATATGTAAAAAAGACAAATTGGCATAGGAGCTATCAACTTGCAAAGTAAGGTCATGTCAAAAGGAAACCTCATCACCTGTATAGAGGACTTTATAGCAAAAATACAGATCAGCATCTGACCTGAAACACATTTAACAAGTGCATTGTGATTAATATTTCAACTGCTGTTAGTTTGGTAAAAGCATCAATGAAGGATTCTGCGCCCACCTGCTGACCTGCTGTGGACACTGCTTATGACAGGCCTCGCTCTCCTTTTCGTTTGTTCTCTTTCTGTAGATTCTTACGCGGCATCCAATTAAAGGTCACCGAAAATAGTGTTTGTTCATCACCCCCCCCCTCCCCCGTTGTGTACCAGAAAACACTTCAAGGGTGGCAGACACTTTTCATTAAAATCAGATTTTATTTAGAGAAAATATTGATTACGTCGTGGATTCAGTGTTCAGTTTCCACTTATTACGAGAAGGGAGATGTTATAAAGTTAGTTTTGTGAATTTATTAAGACATAATGTATACTTCTAATATGCTGTATAAACATAAATAAAAAAAAAAACATTTTGCAGACTTTGAGATGACACTTGAGTGTGGAATTGATGTCTACTGTACACAGTGAATGTGTTTTTAAATTCTTGACTCCTTGTAGTTTTTTCCCTCCCAGTTCAGTTACCCTGAATAGCATCTGAACCCCAGAGCACAGCACGGTTGCCATGGAAACAGCCGCGCACAAGCACCCAAATCTGCTCCACCGGCATCAGCGTCATCGATACGGTGGAATTGGCAACAATTAAGTACAGGTGCTGATAAACTGCTGCCCAACAACCCCATCTCAAACAAATCCGTTTCTCTCTTCAGCTCTCCAAAATTAAGCACGGTGTTCTCCAGGTATGCAACTAATGCGATCAGAAGCGCGGGGCTGTGTGATCCCGTGTGGAAGAGCCACAGCTATCCTGCCTGAGAGGAACGCATTTTGTGTTTGATCTTGTGCAGTCTGTAGGGAATGCAATTGTTCTTGTGAATATTGAGGCAAGGCTCCTCATTCCTATGAGGGGGATGAAGGTTTTCTTCTCACCCAAAAAGTAATCGGCCTGATCACCTTGGAGCTGGAAGAGGCTGGTGGTTTCAGCGAGAAGATCAAAAGTGCCTCCTCCCCAAAGACTTAACACACCTGGCCCAAGACAAGCCCAAGCCTTCTGGTGACTCTGATTTCTACACTAAGAAAGCATGGCATACCTGATTAGTGTTTTCAAAATAGGCATGCAGATTTGTAATTAGTTTGAAGCAACATTAGCATCTAATTTCAAACACTTGAATAATTGGAACATACAAGAGGTTTAATCCACTTGAATGTACCAGAGGGCTAGTTAATCTGTAACTGAACCAAAATGATTTCTAACCACAGCCTTGCACAGTAATACCATGCAGTTCATTTAAAAGATCTCAACAGGGGACACTGTAATGACTTACATTACATACACAACAGATTGTTATTTTTACAAGGCATTTATTAAAACCGAATAAAAAGCTGTATTTTTAAGAAAACAGTAAGTTTGATTTATGCACCAGTGAATACATGATTCAATTCAATAGATCAAGGAGCAAAATCAAAACACAGCACAGGTCAAGATGGGGAAAAACATCCCAGGTCTAAATGAAACGCTGGGATCAGAAGTATGATTTGCAATACTTAAAAAGGGGGTGTCAAACGCCAGTCCTCAGGGCTGTGGGGTCATTTGGTGGTTGTTCCAATTTAAAATCTTTACTAATTGAACTAATATAATTTGCTCAAATGGTCATTTTGTCTCCAGACAAGTTAGGGTTGATTAAAAAAAATTGCAATAAAGCATTGTGAGAACAGGAATGAAGTCTTCCAAGTAGTTCAATATATCAAGTAATTACAACAATTAAGCAATTAGAACTAAAGACAGGGCTGCCTTCCAGAATGGCTCTGACCTCCCTGCCCTCACACACTCACAGGATTTAAGATGTGTGATGGTCTTTGTAATTGTTTTGCAAGGTTAGTATTCAAAACATCTTAAACATCAATCCAAACATCTTCCTCAGAAAAATAACATTTATTTAAAGAGACAATAATTGTTATTCTATATATGGAGCACTGATAATTCAGTTCTACGGTTATGCTGGTGGCTGAAGCTCTGAAACATTTCACTTGCCATTCAGAACAGAATTTCAAACATGGTAATAAAAGAGTTTTAAAAATATTTTAAAAAAACTGCATATTAAAAAGATGTCCAGATGATTTTACACTGTTACAAAACATACATTTAAAAATAAAAAAATCAGAGGCAGATTGCTCTTTCTTCCAGCACCGTTTACCACTCTGATGGAATTGATCTCACACAAAAGTCCATAATGTTGTATTCCTCTCATCTCAGGTGCATCCACATACGCTGTGCTGGTTACTGTGGGTTTGTGTTCACTGGACTGTGCCTTGGCGCTGTTACCGACGCTGAAGAGGAGAAGTTAAAGGGGAACCATGCATTAATGATAATTATAAATCAAACTTGCGTTTCCTTAAACATTATTATGTTAAATGGGTATAATTCTAAATCGTCAATATCGCTAAAAAGAAAAAACATTCTACATCCATAACAAAACAGATTTTCCCCAATTGGTTTTACTGTCACTGGGGATTCTGTAAATAGAACTGCTGAATGCATCATAAAACAATGGGATACATTCATGGAACCTCAAGAAAATATGAACATCCCTGGATCCACGTATCCTGCCTGCAGTTAAATGTCATTTGTGACAGGAAGACATGAGAAGGTGTACTGTACGTATATACACCAACAAATTCACTTGTCCTTTGTGAAATCCTCAGGGTTTCAAAAATCGAATCGCCTGCAGCACTACCCCAGACAGACAGCAGTGTGTATTTCAAGGAGGCATACATCTCTGAGAAATTATCTCCACATGAGAAGCAAGTCAAGACCTTTTCTCATGTTGAATGAGCACAGCCTGTTTTAGCAGCACCATTGCAATGAACACACTGAGCAACCATGCCTAACAAAATTAACTGTTAAGCTGTAAATACAATTACAAACATGAGGTGTATTTATTCCATGCAGTCAAGACAAAAGGAAATATCATCTCTCCATCATGAAATAAACACATTTATTTACTGTAGATCAGTTGCTATTCCATGATATGTCCCTTACTATGATCTTGAGGTACTTGTAAATGCATCAGTCTTTATGTGTATAACACCGCATCAATCCACCACAACGGAGTAGTGCAAACGGATTATTCAATAAAATTATGTCTTACGTCTTTCATGATCTCATCCCTTGTTTTAAAAATGGGCGCATCTTCAACCGTAATCCCTTCTGCCATTTCCTTCACCTTCTCCATGAGGTCGGGGCTATACCTACAGCAAGACAAAATAAGTTACACATTCAGCATGGACGTACGGGGTATACATATACATATACAGGCCATAGCACAGCACTATTTAAGGTATGATCTTGCATTCGTGGTTTGTTAAATTTCTCATTTTTAAAATTGAAGCGACACACTCTTTTGTGAAATTACACTGTTAGACAATAAATTGCAAAGCATAACAATTACAATCTCAATTTCATAATGAATATTGCAAATGCTACATAAAAGTAAGTGGTGCACACTGTTTATACAGTCACACGAGTATTGTATATATACGTTGATTACATGTATAACTATAATTAAACTGGCAGAACTTCAATTAGATGTATTAGACTACACTAATAAGTGAAATCTACCCACTACTGCAAAGGAAACAGTATCAATCTACACCAGATATTAATTTGCACCGACCGGCAACCCATGAAGATGTGATTTGACCAAACCATGGACAAAGCCAGAAGGTGGTCCATGTGTGTCTCCTCGAAATCGGATATGTTTCTAAAGATGAACTCCCTCCTCGACTTCCACTGCTTCTCGTTCTCCGAGACGGACCTGTGATTGTCGACGACCTCCGCCAAGTGACGGTTTTGTTTCACAAAATCTTCCACATCTAGGTCTGCCATTTCTGCACACAGATGCACTCACACAAACAACAACACGCTACGAGACTGCATGCGGAAGTCCCCCCACAGAATGCTTCCGCGCCTGCGCAAAGGAGGGCGCACCAAAAAAAGAGCGGCTCCGTTTGATAACTGCTTATTTCTGTCACAGCGCCACCCTGCGGATATGTTTAATATTACCAAGTGCTCCAAGGATATAATTGCGTTGTGAGTGATGAAAGACAAAAAGCATGATTTTGTTTCAACTAAAATGTAAAGCATCTAAGGAAACTGTCTGTATGTGATAGTAATTTGCTTGACTAAAAAAATCATATGGGAGAAAAATTATCATTATAGTAGGTTGTAGTATCAGTATGTGAAACAAAGTGATACGTCTATACAGGAAATTATAACTATTTGTAATCATTATAATAATATTAAGTGAACTTTTTAGTTCCCTTTAGTAGTAGTAGTAGTAGTAGTAGTTGTACTTAAACTGCCTGAAGTATATTATTAATATGAACAACAACAGTAAGGAACTGTTTTTACTGTATAAATGGAGATCTTTACTACAGTGTTTAATGTACAGTGCTCATTATGTTTAAAATAAAAACTAACAAGATATTTACTACAATTAAAAATTAAGTATAGTGTGACTGCAGCTAGTTGGAAGATAAATGAGGGATTCCGACAGAAAGCATAGTTCTTATAATTAGAGCAGTCATGTTTCAGTGAGTCACCCCCTCTGAAAATATCCACTTTTCCACTCGTGTCCCAGAGATGATCAGTAAGTATGTGCGAGACGGGGTGTTTCTCAGAGGGAGTCTCTGCTCGCAGCTCTAGAACAGAGAGCCTGTGGAACATGTCTGGACTTGTAAGGTGAGATTGACTTTCTGAACACCTTTCACAAAGATCTAGACCACCCTCACACTTTGACTGCTGCTTGACAGGTTTGAACAGCATCTTCAGAAGCAGGACTGACAGAAAGCAGCTGCAGATCCAGCATCCCACTGTACATTCGTCAGCGGGAAATATAGTGCCTTTTGGTTTACTTAGGGAGTGTTTTTCAGTTGTCGTATAATTAAGGAGGTTTATGGTAGTATAGCCATGATAGAAACACAGTAGAATGTGGTTTAGCACGGAAAGTCTGGAAAAGCAGCACACAGGTGATGGGAAACCATGGCAAAGCAGAGTAAATGGACAGTATAATCAAGAAAGGACAATGGCAACATCTAGAAGATTGTTATGATTTCCCTGCTCCTTTCATTAGTCACCTCTGAACAGCAAGGTTAGACTGGGCTCTAACAGACCAAATTGCCCTTTCTAGTTCTGGATATGTTCTGTCCATCAACACCCACATCAAGAAATAGTTTTTGTTGTGTTCTTTAAATGTAAATTACAATAGCCCACACTCTGACTGTACTTAACCACAGGAGGTATAGTTACTGGAAAGAAAAAACTATTTATCATACACACAATTTATTATTATTATTATTATTATTATTATTATTATTATTATTTTCAACTTGCTAAAAATTTGCTCAGTGTAGGAGGTAGTGAGTTCACACACACCCTATCAATAAATCAATGTTCCTGCCCTACTTTGTGAACTTCAGGATACAGCAACATGAGCATATTGCATTACAATCTTTCACAATTAAAACAAAGCATCTTTGTATAATTAGTGGCCTGCAGCTCATTTATTGCAGATATGACTTTCAAAAAGCCCTAAAAAAAATCATTTTAAAACATTAAATCAGCTATTCCCTGAGTAGATAATAAAAGAGTCCAAGCTCAGGAGTACACAACACAACTCTATCCAATACACCAATGTAGAAATCTTCCATAAGCCGATGTTGTGTGATTAAATGGTAGATAATGACACTTATGCCTTTCTGTCACATCCTTGGGAAGCTTACGTTTCTGCAACACTATACACTATTTTAAATCATAATTCACCGAAAGGATTTGATCTGTCATGTCGCATTGTACTATTTTAGAAGCTATTCGGGGCAATATTGTTCTTCTGATTTTATGGGCTTACCTAAATTATAGTTTTTAGGAGACAGGTAATCACCCTGTAGCTGAAACTCCTGAGTGAGTCAATGTTTTTGGCATACTGATTGTCAGTTTACTGTACTGGCCCCAAACAAAAATGCTACATCCTCAGGGGGAAGAAACGACCCAAAACAAAAAACTCGACATATTTACACAAAACAATGTGAGCTTCGTAAGATTTAGGCCTATATCAAATCAAAACATTCACCTAACCGTAATTCACAAAGTGCAAAGCTGTACCCTGTTGTGATTTAATTTAGTGTTAGAAACAACCTTCTACTACTTATCAATGAAAACATAATAGGTTACACCTTCACTTTCTTTTAATCACCTGAATATGCAAAAGGCCTGGTAATGCAGAGCCTGAAAATCAGCTTTCTTGTGAAGCACTGTTGATATTGACCAAGCATTGAGACAAGTGCATTGTTAATGTTTGTGGATTGAAAGGAGAAACACAAGGCAGCTCCTGGAATGAATAAGCCTGGTCATTTTCCAGGATACACCAACTACAAGAGACAATATAAATGTAATTAGCCTAGAACAAAGAAAGCATTGGCAGTACATATGTAACATTGAACTATATCCCTATTCAACATATACTACTGAAGTTTGAAATGTTTAATTACAGTTTTAGAAGTGTGTCTTGAGTCAATGATTTTATGTTACCTGGCATCATAAACCGACTTTTGATTCCACTTTTTTGTTATACAATGTGTATATGTCAGATGTTACTTCAATTGGAGGATGTTTAATATCGCAGAGCTTATTACAAAGTATTGCATCAAATGCAAATGGCTAATTCACTTGACAATCTCAATTTGCAGTGTTTTGTTCATGGTTTTGTGGGTTTTGCCTATCAAATGGCCATTGGTCAATGCACAATTGTTATTCCCACACCTTGTCTACATGAAATATGCACTGGGGGGACAAAAAAATATATATATCTTTTGGTTGGAGGAGCAAAAAAATGTCTGAGTTTTGATGAGTCATCTAATGTATGCTTAGTCAGGAGAAAACTGTAATTGGGAGTAATAGAGACAGCAGGTTCCCTTTTCAACAGCAATCTGGTCATGAGCCAAGGAAATAGAACTGCCCTTGACAGCAGCATTAAGGGCTGAGAAGTGCTTTTACAGCCTCTGTACGCAAGCTAGCAAAATATATTTTTTCTGCTTGAATGAAAATATTAGGTGTTTATTAAACTCCAGAATAGGATCAGATCTGGACTACTTGTACTGGACATAACTGATTAATAGTCATATTATTATTAACAATAACAACAACAACAACAATAATGGGGTGGCACTGCTCAGTGGATAGCACTGCTGCTTCACAGCCCCCTGGACCCAGGTTGGAGTCTGGCCTTGGTTGTTCTCCCTGTGGTCTTGTGGGTTATACTCCTGGAGACTGGCACGTGCACAGATATACCCCAGAGGGGGCTTGAGCCCCTGCCCTTTTTCCCTGCAAAAAAGTGCCCCCGTCACTGCCCCCCGGAAATGTAGGGTGCCCCATTTTTTGCTTGAGCCCCTGCCCTCAAAAATGTCTGTGCATGGCCCTGCCTGGAGGACTAAGTACTGACCCATCCACAGTACTAGTCCGTGTTGTATGATCTTTTTCTAAGATGTCTACCAGCAGGCCTTGGTCTCCTTGCTGCTCAGTCCTGAGCTGTCCTCAAGCAAGTCTGAAGAAATTGCACCATAATTGTGGGAAAATTATGAAATATGAAATTAAGTCAACTGGCACATGGCATCTGATCATTGAGATGCTACTTTTAATGAATGGGATTGTGAATAGCATAGACAAGGTGCTGGATAAGCTAAAAATTGAACTTTAATTCTATACTTTTAAAGTGGCAGCACTGATGACTGAAAAACAAAAATAAAATTGATGTAGGAGCTAGGCTCAGCAGAGAGCAGAGAGCAATTGCAAAATCCCACGTTTACCACCAGGGGGGATGTCTCCAACACCAGGCCATTTCACACTTGTATCCCATACTCATCTTTTGCATTTAATTTCTGTACTGTAATGCAGATAGTCCAGATACTCTAATTTTACAATTTTTAATAGAAATTAATGCAATATGTATTTTTTGGGGATTTGAAGATATTCTGAAGAGATCATGTGTCCTAAATGATTTTTATTCTATCTTTAAAAAAACACAATTGAGTAGGGCGTTATCACATTATGTTGTGTATGTTGATTCTTGTTGAAGGTAAGGGAGAAAGAACAAGTGCATTTTGGGTGTCTGATGATGATAGAAATCAAGGTAATTTAATCAGAAATAGGCCTGCTTCCCTTCTTACGGGGATGGCTGTTTTCTGAACAACTCACATTTTGGCAGAAGCCAATATTTATTATCATCCATGCGGCAAATGTCTGGTATGTACCTCTCATGGGTGCTGTTATCATGACTGCCCCGTGGTGATGCATGCAGCTCTCACTATGTTACTATCTTAGGACTCCTGATGTCTGCCACTCAACCCCCTGTCATCATATACACTCACCTAAAGGATTATTAGGAACACCATACTAATACTGTGTTTGACGCCCTTTCGCCTTCAGAACTACCTTAATTCTACGTGGCATTGATTCAACAAGGTGCTGAAAGCATTCTTTAGAAATGTTGGCCCATATTGATAGGATAGCATCTTGCAGTTGATGGAGATTTGTGGGATGCACATCCAGGGCACGAAGCTCCCGTTCCACCACATCCCAAAGATGCTCTATTGGGTTGAGATCTGGTGACTGTGGGGGCCAGTTTAGTACAGTGAACTCATTGTCATGTTCAAGAAACCAATTTGAAATGATTCGACCTTTGTGACATGGTGCATTATCCTGCTGCAAGTAGCCATCAGAGGATGGGTACATGGTGGTCATAAAGGGATGGACATGGTCAGAAACAATGCTCAGGTAGGCCGTGGCATTTAAACCATGCCCAATTGGCACTAAGGGGCCTAAAGTGTGCCAAGAAAACATCCCCCACACCATTACACCACCACCACCAGCCTGCACAGTGGTAACAAGGCATGATGGATCCATGTTCTCATTCTGTTTACGCCAAATTCTGACTCTACCATCTGAATGTCTCAACAGAAATCGAGACTCATCAGACCAGGCAACATTTTTCCAGTCTTCAACTGTCCAATTTTGGTGAGCTTGTGCAAATTGTAGCCTCTTTTTCCTATTTGTAGTGGAGATGAGTGGTACCCGGTGGGGTCTTCTGCTGTTGTAGCCTATCCGCCTCAAGGTTGTACGTGTTGTGGCTTCACAAATGCTTTGCTGCATACCTCGGTTGTAACGAGTGGTTATTTCAGTCAAAGTTGCTCTTCTATCAGCTTGAATCAGTCGGCCCATTCTCCTCTGACCTCTAGCATCAACAAGGCATTTTCGCCCACAGGACTGCCGCATACTGGATGTTTTTCCCTCTTCACACCATTCTTTGTAAACCCTAGAAATGGTTGTGCGTGAAAATCCCAGTAACTGAGCAGATTGTGAAATACTCAGACCGGCTCGTCTGGCACCAACAACCATGCCACGCTCAAAATTGCTTAAATCACCTTTCTTTCCCATTCAGACATTCAGTTTGGAGTTCAGGAGATTGTCTTGACCAGGACCACACCCCTACATGCATTGAAGCAACTGCCATGTGATTGGTTGGTTAGATAATTGCATTAATGAGAAATTGAACAGGTGTTCCTAATAATCCTTTAGGTGAGTGTATGTCACAATGAATTAAGTCAATGGCTCCAAAAAAGCCACTTGATTAAAACACATAGAAGGAGAATTCCCGAGGGCAGCCTTCGATCACCTCATCTGTGTCACAGGTCTGTAGTCTATGAAATGCTCAATTGTGCATGTCAAGCACCTGCCAGTGTCATGATCGGGGCAAAGGCCTCTGGATCAATTTCAGTTTCTCCATTAAAAGACAAACAATTAACGTCAATTCTGTTTTTTATGACATTTTTTCAATATTGGAGAAATACCTGAGAAATATCTGGATCTGAAACACATATAAGGTGCTCTACTCGAGATTGAGTAAGAAATCAAATATTATATCTGTTATACTGAGCATTTCATGAGAAAAGAAAATAAGCAGATAAATAAATACGCACAGTAGTGTAGTGATATGAGCTGTACACCAGTGTAGGACTCCATGAGACTTCTGTGTTTGTTTTTTTTTTAATGCAAATGTACTTTTTATAGTGAAAGAAAGCAAATAAAAGTATACCATTAACAGGTATGGCTGATACTGGGCTACACACTGCTTCTAAACCAGTAGATAACTCCTTGTCTTTGGCACAGCACTTTGATTCTGTGCCAAAGAACCTACAATGTCCTTGTCAGCCACACTGTAGCATATGCAAAGAGTCTCCCAGCATCACAGATAAGAAGACGCCAATTACACACTGGAACATGGGTCCTCTTAATTGCATCAGCTTTAAAATCCTACGGAAGATGAGAACAGGAACAATGACATGAAAGAAGGAGCATGGTGATTATCATTAATATTAATATTATCAATCTCTCCATTCATAATAATAATACTAATAATAGTCATCATCATCATATGATTTTACTATACTTAAACATACAAGGTCAACGCTAACTGAGAATAACAGCAGACAGAAAGTTCAACTCAGAAATAACCAATTTTTAATAGTGTCTGTGTGAAAAAACGAAATTATCCACAAGCTTTATAAATGAGTTTGTGTTCTAAGGTGACATATACTTACTACTACTACTACTACTACTACTACTACTACTACTACTACTAATGATGATGATGATTGTTTAATTGTATTATGTTGTCTATTCTGGTATTAAAATAGATTGGCAGGACTTGGCCATGCCATCAAAACCAAGTCCGGAGTGACAAGTGCTCGCGTCCTCGCAGTGTAGATTTCCGCAGTTCTGCGCAGAAATGCGCAGAACTGCGCAAATCTGCACTGCGAGGACGCGACCAGTATGCCCAGGGCTGCGCCGGGTCAGCAAGCAGTGCCAGTGCCAGTGTGTGGTTTAAACTGGAAGAAAAAGCACCAGCTGACACTGGACTCTTACTGGGTGGGGGGTGGGGGGGGTTCAGTTGTTCTGGTCGGCTCTGGTCAAACTTTAAAAAAACACATCAATAAACTTTAAAAAGCAGCGCCGCTGATGCCGTCTCTCCGGGTTCTGAAAACAAGCCGATTCGGTCAAATGAACGACGCCTCCACACAACCGTCCTATCGTAGAGACGTCCGCCGGGCCGGGCAGCCGCCGCTCGGTCCTCCCTGGCCGGCCGCGTCGCGTTTAAAACAACGACGGAAAGCGAAACGGTGTCACTTTCCCCGAAAGAAACTTGACAGGCGAGGAGACGGCCGCCCTCCCTTGGCCGTCGTGCGGGCTGTGCTGGTCGGCGGCGTTTAGAAACTGTTATCCGAGACGCCTTTTGGGCGCAGGAGAAATGGCAAATTTAAAGTACGTCATTAATATGGCGCCAAAAGATTTTTAAGTATGAGCTTATTTTTGTTGTAAGGTTGCAAGAGCCAGTATACGCCTGTGCAATCACACGGGAGAGGGAGAGGGGGAGAGAGAGAGAGAGAGAGAGAGAGAGAGAGAGAGGGGAAGAGAGAGAGAGAGAGAAATGTTTTGGTAGCAGACCGTTGCGAAACTAACCTGATCTGACTTGTATACTGCAATTGAAACCGACAGTTGTTTTTTTTTGTATGATTAGAAGAAGGGAAAAAAAAGGGCAATCTGCTGTGAAATCGCCAACTGAGATCCTGAGACAGAGACCCTCCTGGATCCGGATCGCTACCGAAAATGCGACATGCTTAAGCAGACGCACACAGACCATCCGTGGGATTTCGGACGAGATCGCTACTACGAAGTCTAAAAATAAAAAAAAGATAGATGCACTTAAGAAGTGGTGGCGTAGGCGGCCATCTCCGGGTTTTTGTTTTTTTTTTGGACATTTTTTTGGGGGGTTGCCTGCTATGGGGATTTGATCCATGGAGTAGTTTACTTTATGTCGACTCTTGGGAAAGCTGTCACTGCCCAGCGTGGATCGCTATACTAGAATTACCCGTACATGTCAGCGGCTACCAATGATCTCCTAACCCCGCAGCATCGTCCATCCTCCGGATCCGAGGACGCCTTGCCTCCGACGAGCAGCCTGCAAGCAAGGTAACCCTCCTGTGCATGCTGGCCGCCGACACTCCGCGTTTGCAGGGAGCACACCAGAGACATTGGGCATGGGAGCGGGCGACGCATCTCTGGCGCATGTAGGTCAGATGTTTCTGATCGATCGGGCGGGGAGACACTTTTTAGACTAACTTTTGCTGTTTGTTCTCGATGCAAGCAGCGTCGCCGCGGGGCTGTGATTCAAGACGGACTCGCCGAGTTGCGCCGCACGGCGGGAGACAGCCGTGTTGTAAAACGCCGAGGTGGTGTTGTTTACCACGGCGGCGTCTGTAGTAGTGCAGGACCGGGTCGGAGTGGCATGTCTTTGGGCACGGATGGAGGTTTGCATCTGTGTTATACGGGCTGTGCTGCTGGCAGGAAGTATAAAGTCGATGGCAAACTTGTGCCAAGCCTTCAGCTGGTCGTGAGCTCCGTGCACAAAATGCGTTGTGGCGTTGGTGTAAATGCACACATCAATGGACGCTTGATTTGCAATGGGGATTTCATTAGTGGACTGGGTTATTTGCGGCGGGGGTGCGGTGTTTTCTTCTTTTTTTGGGGGGGGAGCGGGCATGGACCCTTCTGGCGTATGATGCATATAAGTTTTTTTTCTGTATTGCAAGCCGGTGCAGTTCGGTGACCATGATGGCTTGTGCCCCATGCATGCCTGCGGTGCACGGGAGAGAGACGGGGTTTGAGACGGGCTGCGCTGCGTGCTCTGCGGGGCTGGCGGGAGGGGGCGTGGCTGGTGTTTACCTTGTGAGGGCTGTGCGCGCAGAGTGGCGGGGGCGGGGCTCCCAGCGGGCGGCGACGTCGGATGTCCTTTTTCTGCGCATGACATGCCTTGTAATAACAACACGCTGCAAAGGTTAATCTGTATCTAGCACCTCTGCTGCACTGTAAACCCATGATGTCAGGCGTCTCAGTAGCTCTCTGTGGGTGAATGTGTGTGTTAATTGATATACTTGTTCCATTTCCATGCATGATTATAATCATTTCTAGAAGTAGTGTGGCGCCAATTTAGGAATTGCATGGGCAAATGTGCGATTTCTCTTCACGCTGCCCTTTCTAATGATCATTTTATCATTTCCACGGTTCGTTGTAGTGCCGTAGGTGATCATTGTGGCTCGATGGTGGTTTGGGTGCTTCCCTCTCCATCACTCTCCACTTGTGTGCATTTAGATTAGCTTCTCATGGTATCTAACTAGAGCTCGGTTAAAGTGTCATGCGCGGAAGTTTCTAAACGTGTTTATGCTATAAGTGCGATTGTGTCAATCAGTTTGACACTCCCTGTATTTGTTTTTCATGTAAACAATGCACTTTCAATATCTTGAGCCTACTCTCTCTGTGGCTTAAGAAAGACCTGAAAGCACAGTGTTCAGAGCCAGCGTTTGCACCACAGTGAACTCAGATTTTTAAACTTAGCAAACACTTAAAAAAGAATAGGCAACTAGTGGATGCTAATTTCTCCCAGGGTACATGGAAAAAAACAAAAAACTGCTTTACAGCTCAGATCAATTAAACCAATCACTAAATCAGTTAGGGCAGGGATTCCTAACTTTGTACACCGAGAGACCCCATTTAAACATTGTCAGACTTGTCTCAGACCCACAAAATGCTTTGGCATGTTAGTTATGATAAATAATGCATTACTGTGCATATTAATATGGTCTCTACTTTCAATTTAAGCTGTTTAAAATAATGTAATCTTATTTTTCATTTTATATTTAGAAAAATAACAGGAGAAAAAACATTAAACAAAAATCACTGTGATTTTGTGACTCCATTTCTTTGGGCTGTGACCCCAAATGGGGTCACGACCCCTAGATTGGGAACCACTGAGTTGTTAGGGACTCGTTAGCAGATCCCTAAAAAGACATTTAGCCCTGATCTCCCTATGGGAACACAAAATAAGACAGGATGTGGGCGCTTTAAACTGTCTTGTCTTCAGAGGCACCGTCACTTTCAAAATAGGGACAATCTATTGAATGCACAAAGAATAAAGGGTTATTCTAAATTCTTCTCTTATCCACAAACTGCCAAGTATTGAATGATTAAGTAAGTACTGTGTAAAGCTGTCATTTCAGGTCCTGTTGCTGTACAAAGCTTTGAACAATGGCGTAAGAAGTGGAAATTTAGCCTTGAGTGGAATTGCTCCCCTTTCAATAACTGAACAGGGTCAAAGACACCAGCATGGGCAGTTGTATCCCATTACCAGCTCTCCTCCACAGGGGGGAGTGTTATTCATGAATGAACTGCAGCCCATGATACCGCTTTGGTCTGTTCCTCTCGCTCGCACGATGCAGCACAAGCCACTTCAGTTCATGTGTGTAGAGGGTGCAAACCGAGGGCACAGTAACGCGATGCTGTCACATGGAGAAAGCAGCTCAGGTTCATATAGGATTGCGTGTCCCGTGTGTCGCTCAGATTAGCATGTGCAGAATGTAGAAAATGGGTTATCTGACATGAAGTGTGAACGCTCATTAACTAAAGCAGTCGTCAGGACAGTGTCACACTACTGGGTAGACGAGCTCTCTGTAGATACTCAGTGCAACATTTTTATTTCAGTGCACAGATGATGACTTATTCCCCATTTGCAAACCAGGCCGTAAAACACTTCTGTAGTTGCCCAGAAGGTATATATCACAAGGCCATTTTGGAGGGGGTAGTGTTGTTTTGTTTTGTTATTTTCTTTCATCACCAGCAAAACTGTTCTGCATCAAATCCCCATTTTAAATACTCCGATGGGAAATCGCTCTCACGGTGCTGTTTAAGTGGCTTCTGTTAAATAACCGCTGCAGACAGCTGCTGAAGCACGTTGTTCTTCTTATCTAGTTTTATTTTGTAGTCTTTCAGATATGAAAGACTCTCACCGTGCAATTGCAACACAGCGAGTTGAGAACAAACACCATGATAAATGAGGGCTCTCTCGCATGTTTGCTGTTTGAATTCCCGTTCTAGCCCACTAATAGAAGGGCACTGTCCTAGTTACAGTCTGTATCCAGTGTTCTCACTAATGCTTCTCTCATCTGTTGTTTTGTTTTACGATATTTGTTGCAACGTTCTCGTCTTCTGGAAGTCTGCTTTGATCAGAATCGTGCAGCTTTGGAGAAATGCACCTCGTAGTGACTGCAAGGTGTTTTGGGGGATGGCTGAGGGAAAACTGAGCATTTCTCAGGAAAGTTTGGCAGCAGTTAGGAGAAGTGCTGTGTGCCTCAGTCACCTGCCCTTCAGGATGAAGTTAAATGTCCATTCCTTTCCCACCTCCATCCCTGGTTTCTTCCCATTGCTTCCTCATGGCTCATCTCTTTTCTTTCTGCCAGGTCAGTTTGAGCTAAAGGATTTATGCATATTAACCTGCACGGTCTACTAATTAACTAATGATTGCATCAAAGCTGTTAGTAGTGTATTAATCCTGTCTCTCTCTTGTTGTGTGGTTTGGCATACTCTCAGGCCAGTCTGAAGCATACAGTGTTCATTTGTCAGCACTTCTGGGTGAAGCTTCAAAATTATTTCGACCCTGTTATCAACAACTATTTTAGTGGCAGAGAAAATTAAACGTTGGGTCAATAAAGATATTTTCTGTAGAGGAACAGTAATTATAAGATTTATTTATTTCCTGCAAAAGGCAAGAATTGTCAGAGGTGCTCCTCAATATTAACTCAATGGGCACTTTTCAAAGGAGCTGTCATTCACAGGGATTCAAGTTTAAGGAGCCATTCACATCTAAAAAGGCTGCAGCATACTGTACCCTTCTTTCTAAAATGCAGACGGATCAGGGTTCAACTCTTGCTGCTGAATAAATTCAAATAAAAAGCACAGGTGCAAGAAATTATGCAAATATCCCCACACAACCCCCTTTTAAACACCCGCCTTGATTATCTAAGAAGTGAGTGGTAATTACATGGCTTCAATTCATGTTGATCACATATTATTTAGGCAGTGTGGATAGAGCAACAGACTCGCAGTCTGTGCTCCAGACTAAACTTAATAATAGAAAGCAGATGCTTTACTAGACTGATGATGCCATCTTTCAATTGCCTTCAATAATATTTAGTTTAGGTGCATGATAAAACCTACCACTGCCATTTATCAGCAGCCCAGAGGTTAAGAACACACTTTGTTCCCCATAAATGGTTGCCCTTACCTCTTCAGTGTCCTGAGTTCATGTAACTATTGCATGTTCTAACCAGTTTCCTCTGAAATCCATTGGAGGTGCATGTAAATGGCTTATCTAATACGCCTAGTACTTTGTTTCTTCACACATAGTGACATCCAGTAGTGTATTGGGAAGCATTTTTCAGTGTAAAGCATTTAAACACACGCCTAAATAGCTTGCAAACAAAATCTGGGTCATTGCAATTCTGATTTGAATGTTTTTTTCTTATTTTTTTCCTTATTGTTTTGGCAAAGCAAATATCCAAATCGGTCTGTGACTGATGTTAGACTTGCCACAGCCAGACCCATTCAGACCCCAGTTTGAAGCATCACCAGGATGCTCTCTGAAGTTGTACACATGCAGCACAATGTATGGCCTTTACAGATAAGGTGTCACTAATGCAGGGTAAAGAAGTTTCTGATGAGACTTTCATGCTGTCATGCTGGAGCATTAAGTCTCTTTAGAGTGGGCATCACCTGTGCTATAGTCACCTTGATATAGATAATGATAATTCCATTCAGGATGCTAAACTGATGCCACACTCAATTATCTACCATGTAATTCCTGCTGTGATGGATATTAATGCATTAAGAAGCCTAATGCCAGTTATGCCGTGATTTGGCACTCCCCCCCCCCGGCCTCCATCTCCAAAAATAGCTCAATTGTCATTTCTGTGCTAGTGAAGTGAAAGCAGGAGCCTGGTCCCATGGGAATTGGAGTGATATCATCACTCTCTTGTTGTTGCCGGCTTGTTTTGTACACAGGACATTAACACTGCACTGGGCACTGCTCACATTGCAGAATCACCTGCCTTTTATACAGTATTTGTCAGGGAGGAGGAAAGATTGTCTATAAAAAGAATGAATACAAGGAGAGCTGGGCTATCTGCCAGGTTTTTTTTGTTCTTCATATGTGGATACCTTGTTTGTGCATCTACAGTACCTCACAGTAAAAAAAACTGTTGGCTTCATGTTTTGTTTTGTTTTTTAAAGATCCAGCTGGAATTGTTAGATATCTTTTTACATAGTTTGGTCTATTATGGTCTTACCACTGGTATATTTTTCAGTGAAATCCTCATGTGTTTCTGTATCTGTATTGGGCTGCCTGTGTGAGTGTCTGGAAAGAATGCAGTCAGCTGAGTGGTGGCACGCTAGCTTGAGATATAGCTACCATTTCTATTAGTAATACATATTGTTTCCACAGGGCTGATACTTCTCATATTGTTCCCTAAATGTCAGTCACGACAGGATAATGTGGCTGGTAAGAATGCCATTTGCCTTCAGCAAGGTCATGAAGTAAACACTTGGTTAATACAGGGAAGGTGAAAATGCTAAAATGATGTTGGACACAGTCTTTAGGGGGGCCCTGGAATTGATGAAATACTATTTTGAATTAATTATTTGATGTTAATTAAGCTCCTTTCCCAAAACGACTTGACCAGGTAGCATCCCACCTCATTGCAGTTGGTGTTAAGCATTGTACCTATATGAAATGCTACTTGACTAAACCTCTGAACTGCTCTCTTGCCTTCAGCCTGACAGTCATGTTGCAGCATCAACAAGGCCTACACAGGGGCTACATAAGCACTGGACAAAGTTTCAGCTGTATTTTTGTCTTTTGTGACACCAGCCTCCAAAATAAACAAGTTAATGTTAGACAGGGATGTAGTCTATAACAGGGAGGGGAGGGGTGTCTCCTACAGTCTGGCAGGGATTGACAACGAGGTAAACGTTACCAGTGGCTAATGCTTTATTGAGCTCAGTACAGTTTGCTGTGAGCCATCAGCAGGCTTTGAATTAGGGTCAATTTTCAGGCACATCCTTGTTCTCCTACCACTAATCTGGTACAGTTTACCAGCATGCACAAACCAAGGCAGGCTGCCAGTTTTTTTGCCCTGTATTTACTTTACAATATAATACGTAGATGGAGAGGGGCCTGCGCAGACTCAAATACCCACAGTAATGTAATCCAATTTGGCTGTAGCAAAAAGCATGTTACGCCAGCTACTACTGAGTGCGTAGAAGGCATGCAAGTACCTTGTCTCTCTCTCTCTCTCTCTCGAAGCACTTAATTTATTGTACTCTGCGAAGTTTACATCAAATTGAGGCAACGCATAGACTAATCATTTCGGTGGCCATTCTGGAAACCTTTTTTAAAAGAACATTGTTCAAGTTGTAGCCATTTAATTATGTTATCGTGACTATTAGTCTGTTTTTGCATCTTTTCACATCAATGTCTACTTTTTACTGTCTCTGTACAATACAGTGCTTCAAAGTAAAACTGTCCTGCATTTCCATGTTTAATCACAGACCAAGTACCAGAATCAAAAAGGCAGAGATTGCACTGGATTTCGCTCTGTTTTTTTATATGACATGCAGGACTGAAATGTGTTTCTGCTTGACAGGGAGCATATTGGAAACAAGAGATTAGAATTGCAGGCTACAGATTTCAGTTGTTTTGAATTTCTGTAATAATAGCTTGACTCCCAACAGAGGTAAATAGAAATGAAAAAATGTATGAAAAGATGTCTGATATAAATGCTACAGAGCAGGCAGGGCAGAGAGGTAAATTTACTTTTATTTATAAGTGGGAGAAAGTGGCCGGTGACAATAAAATAAACCGTGCATGAGTTAGGACTCCATAAGTGAAAGATCAATGCAATTGTATTTGCATGATGCAGCTTCATACTAAGCATTTATTTAATATTTATTTCTCTTCCCCAACAGATGGAAAGTGAAACGAAAAGGAGGAAATACTCAACTAGCAGCAATGACTCGGACACCACAGATAGTAAGTAGCCCAGCGATGGAATTATGTATTTTTCATATTTATAGCAATTCTACAACTCAAATTTGCCATAGCTATATTTAGGATTTGCATTGCAATTTCTAAATGCATTTTTTTTGACAATTTGGTAAATTGGCAATTACAACTTTTCAAAAAAGCACTTTCCTTGCATTATGATGTTCAAACCGTTTTTTGGAAGCTTGTAACAATACATTCACTACACTAAACTGTATTTAACCCTAATTTTATTATTAAGCTTAATTTTAGTGCACAATTATATTACTCATCATGATACTTTAAAGACAACCTAAATGTAACCATAATACCATTTCTAACTTCAGCTGTCTCCCTCATTCAAATGTGCCTTTTGCCAAATTTTAATAATTCAAATTTTTATTTATTTTATCCTAACATTTATCTTACATATGCAAATAATAATATTCAGATTATTTATCCTGAACTGTGACACTGAATTGTAACTTGACACTGTAAATCATTGTACTACATCAGTAGATTAAGTACACCATTTTAAGCCCTAACAACAGCCTGAACACCAACTCTAGCCAACACTAAAATGTGATGCTCAGCCCATAGAAATCGATACCGGATTCAGTTAACCGAGTTAAACTGAGAAGCGCAATCCTAACCTTAACCTAGTCGTGATTACTGGGGGCTCCAACCCTAACCCTAGCCTGGAGCCAAGTGTAACCTTAATTTGGTGCAATATTGAAGTACTTTTAAGTATATATTTACGTATACTTCTCAAAGTATAACCTTAGAAACAACTGATATGTAACCACTAGACCATTGCTAGGGATAATGATTAATTAGCGTAACATCTACATAATATTCAGATTCTTTATTCTGAACTGTAATAAGCTGCTTTAGCAAGATAATAGGGGGGTGGGTTGCATGGGGGTTGCCTCCATTGGAGACCAATTATTTTGCAGTGAGTCATGAGCGCTCAGACTAAATGCAGGAGATTACGCAGAGGTCAGATTTGTTTATCGACTGTCCTGCCTCCTAGGAAAGAAAACACACAAGCAGCAAATCATCTGTGGAAATACTGAAGTACGTTTTTACAAATGTCACTTGCACTGTTTTGTATTTTTATGTCCAGGCTTGTTATTCTTTTTCTTCCCTCTTCTGCATCTCTGACCCAATAGAGTCATCTTAATACACTGTCAGGGAGAAGAGCTTTTTGATTGCTCATTAATCCCTATCTGGGAACAGCAACTGCTCCTCCTGCAAATGTGATTTCAGGGTCACTAAAGCTTTCTGTAATTACGACGGTCTGCCTTTTACATGAGCAAATGCTGCCAGGGCCTTGCAGTGCATCTGTTCTATATGTTTACAGGTACGTCATAATGGTCATGTCACGCCTTCGCCCCAGTCTGTGTATTGCTGTACACTCGAATATTAGTTCATAGAAAATTCAGGCTCTACATTGTTAAAGATGGTTGACGGTGGAGTAACCAAACCATGTTGTGTTTTATAACATTTTGAATCAAAGGAAGGGCCACACATCCTGAGGTCATGATTTCCACTGGTACATTTAGTTTTTTTGTCTGAGCTGAAGAATCCATGTCTACATTTCATGCTAAAGGTTTACAGTTCCTAATCACGGACACATCTGAAAACACCCCCATCAACACCGAGTACAAAGTTAACATTTTTCTGCAAATATAAGCTACCTCACAGAACACACGTCAATACGCCACTGATATACCAGGCAGAATCTTGTGTCTTTTTTATATATGTTCTTTTTTAGAACAGGTTAGATATGCTGGGAGCCACACACAGTGTTAAATCAGTCACCTTTGTTATGCTGAAGTAATTATTCAGTATTATTAGAACCAGAAAGGTACCATTTTTGCTAATGGCCCTAAAGACAGTGGGTTTTAAATCAAAATATATAAATAAACTAAAAAAGAACAGCCCAAAGTAGTATTATCTGAAAGCTTTGATTAAATCCCCTCATACTTGTCAATTTCAGCTCAGAAATGTGACTGGATTTTCTGTGCTGCGGTTAATACCGTTACAGCTTCCCACAACCTTGGAAAGTGATTATCTAAAGTGACAGGCTATCTGCTTCCACAGAGCTTCAGAGCAAGACAGTTCCCCGAGTCATATCTAAATTAGTGATACAGACTAGAAACTGTTCAATGGCAAACAAGAAGCAGAGTCTAAAACTGGAGCCATGTTGCAGGGACTAATAATATGGGGGTAGGTGTATGCCTTGGGCAGGTTTCACAACAGTGGGGCATTTTCCTTAATTTGTGCCTTGTGGCATCATTAGTCAGGACTCACACAATTTTTTAAATCTCCTTCTACTTCACAGGTCAAGTGACATCTTGGTCAAGGGGCTCCAAGAACACCAGCACTAAGAGCACCTGGGTCCGACAGGAGCTGAAGAAGCCGTCAGAGGTCAGTGTCCAGCACTAATGTGCCTCAGAGAGTACAGGAGCTCCATTACAACCACTTTTCGTACCTTTTCAGAGTACAAAAGAAGTTAACAATGCTTATCCCTTTCTGTCTTTTGTACACTTACTTAGAAACCTTTATAAATAGCTACATAATGCAGATTTTAATTTGACACATTTTGGAAATCCATTCATGTCTCCTTTGATTGGTGACTCTCCTGCTGTGGCGTTGTTGTTGCTTGCTGTCTTTAGTAAATTTCCGAGTGACTGTTCACATCAGTGTGAAGCTGTGGGTGAAAGCATTGTGAGGAGGTGGGACAGCAGCTGGGGAGTGTGTCTGAACTCAGTACAGAAATACAGGGGCGTAGGCGCTCATCTGCTCATGTGCTTTGGTAGAGAGGAGATTTCTTGGGGGTGATAAATGAAACTGCACCTGTGACTCCCTGTCATTCTGTCTCTGATTCACCTGCTTGCTGATCCAGGCTGTGGTAACTTTTGGTCTTCCAGTAGGTTTTTCGACGCAGGTATTTATTCTCCCATTGTCTTCCTTATACACCCTAGTTTGAGATTGAAAATGACCATTGGCACCTAACTGAGACCACACTGCCCAGGTACAGCTGGAGACCACAGTTGTACATGGCTTTCTATACAAGTGTCCTGCCAGGCTTTTTCATTTTCCACATTGCTGCAGTACGTAGCTGCCAAACAGGGCAGGAACTCAGCTTGGACTGATAACGGCAGCGTTCAGCAGGCGTCCGGCGAGCCACAGGGGTTTCTGAAGCGTGGCCAGCCAAGGATGGCCCTGCCAGCTCCACCCTTTAGTGTCAGATTTCCTACATGTATAAATAATTTCTGAGTTCAATGAGATCAGGGGATTGAAGTGAGTCTGAACGTGATACTCTGGCCGTCTCGTCAACAGCTTCATTTTATTAAATACTGTAAACAAAAAAAACAAAACATGTGAGACAATGTATTACTTAGAAAGGGAACTTGGAAACATTGAGTCATCCGGCAGGGTCAAGCAAAGGTCAGCAAAGAGTCACGTGAAAGTTGCCCTGTTTACAGACAGTTTCGGAAACGGTGAAAAGAGCTAATTATGTTTCCTTGCAATAGATCCAGTGTTTCCCAGCTGCGGTTACGTTGTCTTGTTAATTTCGACATCATTGTCATTGGTTTTGCTTATTTCTTTATTTTCATTTAGGAGGTTCAAATTTACTAGATTACTTTTAAACGTTTTTGTTCCAATTCCAGTCCCATGTAATTCAGAAAGTTGTGACTTTTAATGGAACCCCTTATTAGCAAGCTTGAAAATAGAGGAGCATCTTAATGAAAACCATATTCTTGGAGATAGTCAACATGGGTTTAGATGAGGCAGATCATGTCTTAATTTATTAGAATTTTTTCAACATGCAACTGCAGCTGTAGATCACGTGAAAGCATATGATATGGTATACTAAGATTTTCAAAAAGCTTTTGGTAAGGTTCCACACCAAAGACTGATCCTCAAATTGGAAGCTGTAGGCATTCAGGGTAATGTAAGTAGATGGATTATGAACTGGTTGATGTATAGGAAGCAGAGGGTGTCGATTAGAGGAGTTGCTTCTAACTGGAGTGAGGTTGTTAGTGGAGTTCCACAGGGATCAGTACTAGGGCCTCACTTTCCTCACTTTCTCCATCCAAACAATAAGGGGAAGCAATAAAAAGACAAACAGAATGCTAGGGTATATTGTCAAAAGTATAGAATTGAGAACAAGGGCAGTGATGTTCAGACTGTACAATGCACTAGTTAGAGCTCATCTGGATACTGTGGACAGTTCTGGGCTCCACACTCCAAGAAAGATATCGCTGCTCTAGAGGCAGTTCAGAGGAGAACAACCAGACTTATTCCAGGTCTGAAGGGAAAGTCCTACTGAGAGAATGAGGGAACTGAACCTTTACACCCTGAAACAGAGGAGACTACGTGGGGATTTGATTCAAGTCTTCAAAATCATGAAAGGCATCGACCACATCAAACCAGAGGAGCTTTTCCAGATCAGCAGGGACACACGCACCCAGGGACACAAATGGAAATTGGGCTTCAAGGCATTCAAGACAGAAAACAGGAGACACTTCTTCACACAGAGAGGCGTCACAATCTGGAACAAACTCCCCAGCGATGTGGTTGAAAATGAAAATTTGGGAACATTTAAAGTCACACTGGATAGGATCCTTGGATGGACACCAAAAGAGCACGATGGGTGGAATGGCCACCTCCTGTTTGTAAACTTTCTTATGTTCTTATGTTATTTGTCTAACATATATTAATTATCTTGGAAGGCCCTGTTGAGGAGTGCTTCCTTGTCGTAGTGAGCATTATTAGACAAATTCCAGCATTGCTTGCGTTAATGAACAGGACCGTAGTTGCATTTCAGCAGCAGGAATCTTTTGTCATGCTTCTCAGAGTCGTGGTGTGGTCTCTTCCAGGTAAAGACAAAATACAACTAGGCTTTATTCAGGTTGGGCTGCAGTTTCCAGATTATTCTAGAAACTTCCCACAGGTGTAGTTAATATATTATGTGTTTACCCTTTGGATTTAACAGAAAAGATAGGCAAATCAGATTGTAGAGATAATAGCTAAGTTATGGAGCTGCCAACCAGCTTTTGTGCTGCGACTGTCTGGTTGGCTGGCAACAGTTCCCATGTAAGGCCTTTGCTCTGCTTGCTCCTGTTTGAATGGGAACAGATGCCATGTACCTTACAACTATATTGAAGCTAGATGCCACCAACTGTAAGAATCAATAGATCCAGATGCCAGCAGCTGTACACGCCCATAGACCTGGATGCAAACAGCTGTTGGAGCCCATTAAACTAGCTAAAACAGCTGTGCATATCTATGGAAACTAGACACAAACAGCTGTAAAATTTAAGAGTTGAATAGAGCAATCAAATTACTTGAGATGGACTTACAGGCAAGAAGGCCAGGTGAATACATCTATGAAATGTCCACTAGTACTCACCACATATCCATTCCTTCAGGTTTTTCAGCTTTAGAAATATCGTTTTCAGATCAGTGGCTCAAGAACATCCTTAATAATTTACCTGTTTTTGGAAAGTAATCCTGTCTGCTTGAATCCCAGGTAAAGGGAAGATCCACCAGTAAAACATTTATATTAAGAGCATAATTGTTGGAATCTTCTTAAATAAACCTTCAATGTGTGTAGGAGAACCTGGTAGTCAATAGGACCATTTCAATGCACTGTCCAACTGGTGTTCTTTGTCATCGAACGAAAGACAGACCTCTAACCTGTGTATATTACGTTCTAAACTATGTTCTCTTCTCAGTCATAGGGATACAAATTTCCCAGCCTGAGTTAAGTGTCTTAACACTCTAGTGTAGGGTACACAGGGTAAGGATGAAAGATTGATTTCAAGGTCCTCTTACAAGTTGTCCTATTTATGAAGGACTGGAAACCTTGTAATAATATAGACTTGTCATCTCAGAGTGACACTAGAAGCGATGTCTTGATTTACTATTATGTTTCTTTTCCTTGCCTTTTTTGTAATCTATTCTCATTTTTTCTTAAATCTACTGATTCTAAGATGGATAGAAGAAAGCAATTCCCTATTTTCTTTCAGATATAATGAAACACTGGGTAGCTAGGCCACCTGCGCACAATGTTCTTCCAGGACCACCAAATAAATAGTATACAGTGTGATGAAGAATATGTTTTTGCTGTTTACTAAAAGAAACAGATTATTGAAAGGGTACAGAGACCACCAAAGTTCTGTCCCTCTGCCTCTCTGTGGATGAATAAGAAAACACATGATGGCTGGATAAATATTCTGGTGATTTAAGTTCTTTCCATGAGAGTTGCTGCTCTTGTGTATTTATGCTCATGTTTACACAGCCACAATGCCACTCAATGAGTTGACAGTGTAGTAACTCAATACTACATGTTTCCTGGAGATTAGCATTGTTAGTATAGGAAACCCTGTCTTGCAAAGTTGATAAATAACCTCTTATTGTCTTTGAACATTTGTTTATGGTGTTTAGTTTTTGTTGACAAATGTCGAATTGTGTGTACTTACAAAACTTGTTTTTTTGAAATGTTCAGCTGTAACATGATTAATCTTTAATGAGCCATGCACTATCTACGACAATAAAGGTTCATGAATACCTATGAACTGCTCATGAATTTTTCATTAATCAAGTTCCACCATGTTCATAAATAATTCATGAGGTGAACACCGTCCATGTCATTGACATGCTCATTATGTTACATACAGTATACATAATGCACTAAAATATATATTCACTAAAGCTAGCTAAATCCTTCAGATACACACCCCTTTAGTGCACACTTCTGTGTAATCATTTCAAATGTGATTACTTTAAGTCATTATGAAAGCTTAATGACTTAATTTTCCAACTGTTAATGATCGGTCAATAATGGTTCATGTGTAGAAGAACTGCTCTTCAAAGGTGTTGCAATTCTCTTATTCAGTTTGGATATCTTGCTTTTTATATTCAAATAACATAAAACAAATGTATGTTATTGTAACGGCTTGCATCTTATTTTGTTTTATTATTTTGGTCACACTTTACAATAATGGGTACCAATTCTTAATGATTTAATGTGTGAATACCACAGGAACAAGACCTGAATATCTCAAGCACTTTCTGCTCAGTTCTGCTGTTAATCACATGTATAACAAGGGGTCAAGGGTACAGACTAGGTTTGTGGAAGTGCACGAAGCATTCATATGTTATCCTGTGAGATTCATAATCGTTAAGAATTTGTGTCCATTGCATGTTTTAAATTGACAATGCTGATAAAGGTGATGAGAGGCATGGGACATATAGTATGTAACATTTGCTTTGGGAAAATATTCTGATCTTAAAAGTAAAGTTTAAGTAAGACACTCAGAAGTCAGGAGATACTTGAAGCCAAACCCATGAATGGCCTCTTCCATTCAAAGGTGTAGGTGTAATATTGAAAGCATTTCTGGAACACACGGAATTGAGTGAACATAAAAATAATCTTTTCAGAAAAGGTTAATAAACTATAGAGTGTAAGACATGGAAATAAGGATGCAAAGATATGCACAAAATATGTAAATCTGTTCGTGGAAACCAGGGACTGTAAGAATAACTTTTGTATCTTTTTGGTCCTTGTGCATTTCAGTATGCTGCTGTAAACTTGATCCGGCTTTATAAGCTGTGACTCATACTTACTTTGATGTCCTAATAATAATTTGAGGTTAATGCTTATGAACAAAACTGATCGAGCTACTAGCATGGACAGTATAAGCTACACTGTCAGAGATCTACTTTCTGCTTCTGTGTCCTGGTTAGGATGTGTTAGAGTTGGCGTGTGAGAGCACTGGGAGGCTTTGCGGATTGTGCTGCTGCTCTGCTTGTCGGCTCCCCGAGAAGGCCGGCCAGTGGCGTGTCCTAATGGTCCCTCTGTGGATCTCCATCCTAGTTTCTGAACAACATCCAAGCGTCTGCTCGGTTCAATTCCTTGGGTTAAGATCTAGGCAAGCTTCCAAGAATCCAGGGCTTTACAAAACGACAGAGGAGGAAGAATGAGGATTACTCTCATTTCTATGGTTCAGATTCATGGAGGTCCCCCCCACCCCCCCAAAAAAAAAAGAAGGCGAGTGTAGAGAGAAGATGTAGACGAGAAGTGGTGTCGATTGCCCCCTTCCACCCTCTCGTGCCAGCAGTCCCAAAGCAAGCGCCTGCTTCTTAATGATAAGGTCATCAGTGTCCAGCGTCAGTCTGGCTGCTGCATTGTTACTAGCGTTAAAAACTTGAATTTCCCCGCAGCTGGCAGAGATGGCAGTGCTGGTAAAGGGGCGATGGCAGGCTCCACTGTGCAGAGGAAGTATTAGCAAGCTCTCTGTTGTTCCCTCTGGTTGTAGTGCTGTACAGGACGGCTGTGTTTGTGCCCTGGCTGTGAGTCATGCAGTTCAGGGAGCAGGGAGGCCGAGGCGAACTGGAAAGCTCTTACAGCTTTCATAGAACTGCAGCAGATCTTCAATAGCTCAATCATTAAATCCATAAGGATGCTATAATTAGACCTGCTCTGGCAGCAAACTTTTTTGACATCTGTCGTGATGGAGATCGTCGTAAACGTTTGAGGTGTTCATTCTCTTTCTTTTTGTCCTTTTACAGCTTTCTTTTGCTTCTGCCTCTCCATTAACCAATGAACTTAGCTTACATTTGCTGTGACGAGTTTAACTCGTAAATTAATTCCGGTTCCAGATATAACCACTGTATCCTGACATTATTGAGATTAAAATTGAATGAGAAACAAATTGATATTTAAAGGGAGCTATCCAGAGAGACTGTAAAGTGACTCACAGGGAAAACATTTTTTCAAATCATATATTTTTATTTGGTTGAAGATTTAGGGAGGCTTTGGATTTAGCAGTATGTCATGTAAAAGCCCTTACTTACCTTTAGATACAGGACTGTAATTAATAAGTACCTTTAATTAACTTACAAGGATGATAAAATAGAAATTAGTAAGCTGTCTAGGCTTTGAGTACCACTGGGATAAGGGTATTTTATTGGGTGAAAGCTCTTAATTTCAATGCAGTATGCCACCAGCCAAGCTTTTATAAAGTGAGCTGAGTGATATACGCTTTTTTCTTTTGCTAAATAACTTCTAGTGTTCAGGTTGGTGCTGGCTTTGTGCCACAAATACTCAGTTTTGTTACTATAATAGCACCGGCGAGCACAGGAGCATCGCCGGCCATGGTTGTGCGGAAGGCGAAGCTGTTTAATATTAGAGAGTAGACACTAAAACCAGGGACCTTGTAATTCTATTTCCCTGACATTAATTAGCTATGGTTCAGTTGTATAAACACTCTGCAGTTAAAAAAAAAAAGGAAAAGAATTACTGGCACAACAGCACAGTGCACCCATCCTGCAGCATAAACTGAGGCTTTCAGTAAACCTCAGCCAGGCTTTCAGATGGCTCACGACCGGGAGATCCCACAGACAGATTGGCCCTGGACGAATGATTATCTGCTGAATTGTGGGTCAAATGCGTCACAGCAGGACTGCATAAGATCCCCAGGGGAATGGAAAGAAGAGCCACCAGAACATTCTTGATACCAGTCCAAATATTTTAAAAAAGAATTCACTGCTGATTGTGTGTGGAATGGTTGCATTGTCTTGGCATTTCTTTAAATTATTATTATTATTGATGTTATTATGATTAAATTTAGTCACCTGGGGGTTTTTAAGAAAGTATTTTTTGGTAAAGTAACAGGATAGTGAGTCTGTATGAAGTTACATCTTTAAAGCCTCGGTCCAGAGGAATCTCATAAGGCAGCTTAAACAGAAATGATAAACTGTATAATGAAGCAGGGTGAACTCAATAATAGTATGTTGTGCAGTTGATGTCCTTGGATGGGGCTGTGGTGGGTTTTGGATTTCTAGTCAGGATAAGCTGGATAATATCCCAGCACTATGTTCAGTGGCACCATGGAGAACTTGAACTTGCCCTAGGGTGCTTTCTTATGGCCATTGTAATAAATTAAGGAAATTAAAAGTTTTTTTATATATAAATTTGGCTAAGCACTGGAATATAGGAGCATATGCTGGGCATGTAATCTCTGGAGAAAATATTGTGAGTTGAGATTTATTTGGCTACATTTCCTAAAAGGGAGTGACTACTATTTAAAACAAAACAAAAAACAAAAACATTGATTGTATTGTAAGGTGTATGAAACAAAGTAAAATTATGGAAAAGCTTGAAGAGGTATAGTTTACCATTATGTAGATTATGGAAAATGCCATCAAAGCAACATACATACAGTGAGGGAAAAAAGTATTTGATCCCCTGCTGATTTTGTATGTTTGCCCACTGACAAAGAAACGATCAGTCTATAATTTTAATGGTAGGTGTATTTTAACAGTGAGAGACAGAATAACAACAAAAAAATCCAGAAAAACGCATTTCAAAAAAGTTATAAATTGATTTGCATGTTAATGAGGGAAATAAGTATTTGACCCCTTTGACTTAGTACTTGGTGGCAAAACCCTTGTTGGCAATCACAGAGGTCAGACGTTTCTTGTAGTTGGCCACCAGGTTTGCACACATCTCAGGAGGGATTTTGTCCCACTCCTCTTTGCAGATCCTCTCCAAGTAATTCAGGTTTCGAGGCTGACGTTTGGCAACTTGAACCTTCAGCTCCCTCCACAGATTTTCTATGGGATTAAGGTCTGGAGACTGGCTAGGCCACTCCAGGACCTTAATGTGCTTCTTCTTGAGCCACTCCTTTGTTGCCTTGGCTGTGTGTTTTGGGTCATTGTCATGCTGGAATACCCATCCACGACCCATTTTCAATGCCCTGGCTGAGGGAAGGAGGTTCTCACCCAAGATTTGACGGTACATGGCCCCGTCCATCGTGCCTTTGATGCGGTGCAGTTGTCCTGTCCCCTTAGCAGAAAAACACCCCCAAAGCATAATATTTACACCTCCATGTTTGACGGTGGGGATGGTGTTCTTGGGGTCATTCCTCCTCCTCCAAACACGGCAAGTTGAGTTGATGCCAAAGAGCTCGATTTTGGTCTCATCTGACCACAACACTTTCACCCAGTTCTCCTCTGAATCATTCAGATGTTCACTGGCAAACTTCAGACGGGCCTGTACATGTGCTTTCTTGAGCAGGGGGACCTTGCGGGCGCTGCAGGATTTCAGTCCTTCACGGCATAGTGTGTTACCAATTGTTTTCTTGGTGACTATGGTCCCAGCTGCCTTAACAAGATCATTAACAAGATCCTCCCGTGTAGTTCTGGGCTGATTCCTCACCGTTCTCATGATCATTGAAACTCCACGAGGTGAGATCTTGCATGGAGCCCCAGACCGAAGGAGACTGACAGTTATTTTGTGTTTTTTCCATTTGCGAATAATCGCACCAACTGTTGTCACCTTCTTACCAAGCTGCTTGGCGATGGTCTTGTAGGCCATTCCAGCCTTGTGTAGGTCTACAATCTTGTCCCTGACATCCTTGGACAGCTCTTTGGTCTTGGCCATTGTGGAGAGTTTGGAATCTGATTGATTGATTGCTTCTGTGGACAGGTGTCTTTTATACAGGTAACGAGCTGAGATCAGGAGCACTCCCTTTAAGAGAGTGCTCCTAATCTCAGCTCGTTACCTGTATAAAAGACACCTGGGAGCCAGAAATCTTGCTGATTGATAGGGGATCAAATACTTATTTCACTCATTAACATGCAAATCAATTTTAACTTTTTTGAAATGCGTTTTTCTGGATTTTGTTGTTGTTATTCAGTCTCTCACTGTTAAAATACACCTACCATTAAAATTATAGACTGATCATTTCTTTGTCATTGGGAAACGTACAAAATCAGCAGGGGATCAAATGCTTTTTTCCATCACTGTAGATGGTAAAACCAAGAGAAAACTGCAAAATTACGGGGCAAATTTACTGTGTTTTTTTGTGATACAATGGTTCCTAATTGTTTGGGTCGCAGGCTGGCTGTGTGATACCTCAATCCTCACTGTGGCTGAGATCAGCTTTAACACAACCTAAAACTCCAAGAGAGTTACCACAGAGGACCAGCTGGCCTCAGGAATGGGAGTACGGTGACCAGCCCTGTTCTCTGTTCCTGCAGGTTTTCCGGACGGATTTTATAACCGCCATGAAGCTTCCAGATTCCCACCAGCTGAGCACGGACGACTTCTACATCCTGTCTGATCCTTGGCGGCAAGAATGGGAGAAGGGAGTCCAGGTACCAGCCAACGTGGAGGCCATCCCAGAGCCTGTGGTCAGGTATAGACCTCTCTGAACCTTCACGTATATACAACATCTTTCCGGACGTGTAGCATCACACTTCATAGCAGGGCGTTGTACTGAAGTGCGGTCATCTCCTGATCATGTGGTTTACGAATTATTCTTCATCTGCACAACATTTAAACAATGGCCTCCGCAAAAAAGAAAAGGAAGTAGAATCCAGGAGATGCTGAGATGAGAATTGCTCAGGAAAAGCCATGTTTCACAGTTGAATTTGGCCGTGAAGTCTTTTAAAATGTTAAAATTAGTCCGCAAACAGCTGCTCTCTAAGGGCCCATTGCACAGGAAGTGAGAGTGTACTGCACCACTTATTACACAGCACATTGCAGAAACTTATCACCTTTCATCTCGGAAATCATACATTAAACCATAAGGTATCGACACATCAAACCCATAAACAAAAGATGGCTGGAGCTGTGAAGCCAAGCACCTTGGATTGCATTTGAAAGCTTACTGTACACTCAACAGGACACATGTTGTGAACTAAACACAAATATATATACATGTGTGTTTATATATAATATATGATTTGGCTCAGTTGCAAATGCACTCACAAGGTCCAGAGTACAGTGGTTAGAGATGTGGGATTTGGAATTCACGATACCATATCATGGTAAGACAATTATGTCCTTGACTGTGTGGCTGTGCATTGCTTGTAAAGACATCTAGGAATAGGATCTTTGTGAGGCTTTCTACTTGATTGCTTGGTCCAGATTGTGTGTTATCCCCCGTATGCTGTACTTCACTACCCACTAATACTTGTGCACACGGTCTCCTCATTTTCACCGTATTGTGGAGAAAGACAGTAATCCTTCTTGATTTGAGGTTTGTTCAGTTAAAGTTGCATTTGGTTTTTTGGTGTGTGTGTTTTTAAGAAGTAACCTCACAGCAATGTAGTCTGGCTCAGCAGAGAAGACAAGCTACGTTTAGGGCCAAGTGGAAGTAATTAGCTATTGCATAAGTGTCCCATTCAGCAGACAGAAAATGACGAATTGGCAGGACTTCTTATGCCTAAGTCCTGCTGAATGCTGGGAAATTAAAATAAAGAAATAAAGAAATCAATGCGTACATAAAATGATTTTGACAGACAAACAAACAAAACGAATTTTGACACAGCTTAATTTTCCCACTTCCAAAAACTGGAAACAGTACCTTTGAAGAAGCATCCGGGCCAAGAATGGATCAGTTTAAAGCATATAAAAGGCTTAAGTCTGTCAGAGAAGTAGCTCACAGATCACAGGCAGCGACTGCTACAAGGAGATAAAGGCATAATATAGGAGTGCTTGGAATCTCCCTCGTTCGGAAATGTAGGTGTAATATCAGAGTATTCAGCAATCATAAACCTTACAGCAACAGCTTTCCTAGGGGTTGTGAAGTCTTGAGCTGTGCCTGTGTTCTCCTTCCAGACTTGTTGTACAACGTGGCCATATTACAGGTGCAGCTACTGAGATATTCTCCAAGGTTTGAACAGAGGGGTGGACAGGTTGAGTATTTTCAGGAAGGGCTTGGCTTCTCGTTCCTGTGCCAGGTCTGGAGGTCTGATCTGTCTTCTGTAGCATTCACCAGTCTACAGAAAGATGCAGAACTGAGAGCAGGCTGGAAAGAGATGCTATTGCTGATTAAGAGCCTAAATAAACTGGTTCCCTAGAAGCTAGGGAATAACAGTCATTACCATTGGGTTTTCCTCTGCAGAACTACACATTGACCAGATTCATTTATTGCCAAAATACCACTTTAGCAGCTGCTTTCCTGTAACACTTTGAACTAGATAGATGCTCTCTAGACAGGTGAGATCCCCTCTGGCTGTATATTTCTTGTAGCTTGCTGTTTCATTACCTTTTCATTGTGCACTCCCTACCTGTTTGATTCTTAATACAGGTATTTAAATCACAGTCATTTTCTAGATAGGTTAAGAATAATTGCCTCATTTAGATGTTTTAATTATCTTGCATCAGAAGATTCCCTCTGTCCCTTCAGTTCAGTATGAGACATACCAAATAAGGTGTAAAGGTATGTCGAGAGCTGTTTTTTATTTTGCATCTCTGGAACTCTGTGATGTAACCTGCCAATGAAATGCCCTCCCTGTTTAGACTGGAGCTTTCTCCCAAGCACTGTATATCCTCAACAAGAGTTTGTGCTACTGTACCTGTGCTGGAAGGGAAAGGTGTCTCATCCATTGAAAACGTTCAGTAGAGATGCATTGGGGTGTGCTGCAGCTGACAGGCAATGAAACATGCCACTAACAGAAAGTGGCTGTGAGTTTTGGCTTTGGGATTGAAGTCTTCATTTGTTTCAAGTTCTCAATCTCACCCGAGACCCTAGCTTGGACAGTGGGGGTTCACTGTGTATTAAGCAACCCTTCGTCTCTCTGATACTGGCATGCCACTTTCTCATGCACTGCATACAGGACAGGACTGCAGGCATTTTAGAGAATGTGGCCATAGTCCTTTACCACCAATGATCAAGGCGCACAAGACGAAACATGGCTGAATGTTAACCTTTGCAGGTGATGCAACTGTAATCTGGTCCTAATGCACAGTCATCCTGTAAAAAGCTGCAGCACAGGAAGAGTGGTTACGCGAGAGACCGTCACCACGTGTTGCATGTGGTCGGCGAGCTCTGTCACAGCAAACAACATCAAAGCACAAGGCTGCAAAATTTGAGCTTAATAAAATGAAAGAAAGAAAGACATGGTGAAACGCTGAAGGTTTCAATACCTATCTCTCACTGTTCTCATCTAATCTTGTCTCATCTGTGCGGTTTACCGAAATGAGCAACTTGCCAATAGCACGTTTAGGAATTCACCTGTAATGAGGGTGTAATCCATCTTAATGTGTTGCTAGTTGCAGTTGGGAGAGTTGATTTTCAGTCATTTCCAGGTGTTTTCTGGGCCTTCTTTTTATTTTTTTGTTGGTTGGTTGGTTTGTTTGCTTGTTTCATCTTTGCCCTTTCAACTGATGTTACCGGTTTCTCTCAGGCTCAGTTCTCTGTCATTCCACACAGTGTGTCTCCTCTGTGTTCTCTTTCACTCAGGCTGGAGAGCCATGAGTCACCCCTGTGCTGCTTATTTACAGAGTGACATTTCCCACTCACTGCTGACTTCTCTGTCCATTTCACCTCTCGCCTCTCTCACCTATTAAACAACAGAGCAGTGTCTTGGGGATTGTTCAAGCTAGCAGCTCTGCTTTTAAATGGCTTTAAAGTTGAAGGCATGACGCAGTGAGCACCTGCATGTTTCCATCCCTTTCAACTACCATTACAAATGTTGTATATATCCTCTTACAAGACCGTTATTCCTAATTTCTTAAAAGCAATTCCCAGAATGCACTGTTGCTTAAAAAGGAAAATAGGCCAAAGTACTGAGCTTGAAACTGAACGAGAGCAGAGTGCTGCACAGGCACAGTGGTATGTTTTCAGACACACACAGGTACACAGTGACGTCACTTTTTAAAAAGACAACAAAAGACTTTCTAAAAGACTTAAAAAATATTGTAATATTTTCACATTCATTTTGTGTTCTCTATCTTTCTTTGGTGTTGTTTGGTTCTTATTTTTCTGTCATCAATTGACAGTCTTCATTGAATCACAGAAATGACCGCAGAGTTTAAATCAATGGTGTTTAAAATGCTTGACCAAAAAACAACCCATCACTGGTGCTCTTAGACTCTCTGGAAGTGCTGCAGACAGCAGCAGAGTGGGGCAGGAGGTGGAAAGGAAGTGACTTCCTACAGCTATTCACAGGTGGCTGTAGACAGCACAGTAGTGGCTGGTCTCCTGCCAGGACTGAGTCACTCCCTGTACGTTGAGTACCATAAGTGCCTTTCAGTCCGGATGACAGCTGCCCAGAAGGAAGAGCAAACCAAAACTGTTTGAAGGAAACACATGCCTTTTCGGTTTCCAAGAATTATGGAGAGAGGTCGAGAGAAGTGCTAAACATCCAGTCTTGCGACATCCATTTGTTGTTGGACCCCCTGCTCCTCCCAGATTAATAAAGCCAGCCTACTCTCTATTAGGCATGGTGCCATCCAGCATCCTCCCCTGTCTCTTCTCAGGACCCACCAGTGATGGCAGGCAGTTCGCACATTAGCTACTCATTCAACAGAAACATGACCTAGTTCAGTGTGTCTTGACACTTCTTTCTCATGGTGCTACAGATGGTGGCACATCTCTAGAAGTCGTTTGTGAAAGTGTCCCCTTTACTCCATAGCCTAGTGCCAGGAGCCCTTGGGTTATCGGCATATCTATGTTTGTTGATGAGCTGTGTCTATATTTGCTGATTTCACCTTGTTTTCAGGGCTTTTCCCCTCTGGGTTTTCCCAGCCCATTAGAGTGATATAAAATGAAAGCAGTTAAGGACAACGGGGTGATAGTACAGCTCTGGGTATTCCTCTTGCTCTAGTAGTAGATCTGAACAGAAAGTGATGCCCAGTAGTTTGGTGATTGAAGTAAGTGTGTGTGGCTGCAGTCTGTTAGGCTTTCTGTTCACAATACATATTATCATCTTTTTAACTCATCTTCCCAATATTCAAACATTTGCACTACTCTGTGTAATATACCTGTCCCTGATAAATGCCCCAAGTTCCTACAGCAGATTCTTACTGCATGTTTAATCTTGGAGCAAATATTTCCTTACTTAAATCTGAAATGTATAGCTAAGCAATTGGCTTGATGTCATTGTGTTGTGAGTAGCTGTTTTGCATAGAAGTGCCGGACAGCATTGCATGTTTTTAAATACCCCGTAACAAGTGCAAGAGTAATTGGTGAATGTCTTATTTTTTGTAGTCACAGTGACAGTGATCCACAGCAGCATCAGAAGGCAGCTCCTCTTCCTTAGTGTCTTTTGCCGTCATTCGATCCTATCAATCACCCTTATACGGTTAATTGATCGACCGAGACCAAATGATAAACCAGTGGTGCTTTGTTTATGGCGTCTCTACCAGGAAGTGAGTGATGAGTGCTTTCTGAGAATGAGATCTCGTTAGGGTTTGTTTTGAGTTATTTACTGCATAGGATCCTGGGAATGTATTCAATGGCACTGAATGATGTGCAGGAAAACCAATGGAATGAAAGGGAGGGGCTTCATGGTTTGATGGCGGAAGGAACTTGGCAGTGATTGGATAGCTTCTGATAATGTTTACTGGTATCTATAGCAACATGGAAAAGGAGCATCTGAGCTATGCTGACTCTCTGAAGCTGTCATGACATCCTGTCTCTGTAGAGCTATTACAGTGAAGCCCACAGAGCTAAAATGTCACAATACATTTTCTTGATTTTTATGTGGGTTGGGGTGGAGGTGAGAGGATCAGCAGGGTATAGGATCTGAACAACGTGTGCTTGTTTGTGCTTTTAAATAAAGAATGTCAGTCTACATAACACATAACTACATACTATTTAAAGAATAATAGTAGTGCAGGCTGAATTATAGCCAATGCTTTCATATTTTGTTGCCGTGTTAACTGCGAAAACAACACAGTTCTGCACATGCTCACTATCTGCTTGTCTGAAAAACTTGTGATTTGTCTTGGTTTATGAACATGGAGTCTGACATGCTGGTAAGCAGTCTGTGACAGCCTGCGTCTTTTATTCTTAGTCAAGTGACTGGCAGCACCATCCTTACAGCATCACTGTCTCTTTTACCATCCGTCACAACATCATCTTTACAACTCATTCCTCTGTGTCACACATGCACACAGACATGCATACACACACACATACACAGAGGCATGCATACCTACAGACACACGCCCACACAAACTGGCATACATACATACATACACACACAAACAGGCATACACACACAGATATTAATCTGAGGTCTCTGAGAATGTTGCCAGCCAGTGGCATTCTTTTATAATGGATTCTTTATTTGACACATATTACCATTGTGTCATTTTAAGGGATTTAAGGGTTATTAAGTATATAACTGTTGACACTGTAAATGCCCATAAATGTATCTTAATCTTTGAATCATTGTCTGTATGAAAAGTATATGCATAAGCACTGACACCGGCAGATCCCAAAACAGCCTGGAATTACGTAATGATTTATGTAACAATAGTCGTTGCAAGGCTTATTATTATTTTTTGTTTTTTTTGTTTTTAGTAGTTCCTTTAAATATGTCCGTGTGATTCAGCACACTGAGCAAGAGACTGAATACAGACAGTGTGTGAAAGTAGTGGGGATAGCAGGCTGTCTGGCACACCCATTTATTCCTACTCTAATGAAGGAGAGACAGGGAAGCTCTTTATTGCTCCACACTGCAGTGTTTTAGCAAAAGAGAGAGAGAGAGAGAGAGAGAGAGAGAGAGAAGCAGAGCTTAGAGACTTAAAACGAGGCCCTGGCTGGCTGCCAACTAAGCCCTTGGCCCTCGGCAGCCTAAGAAGAATCTCTCTGGCTCTGAACAGAGTCAGTGGAAAATGTGAATGAAAACAAACTCGGCCCCTGATAAATTGCTCCCTTTTTTATTTTTTATTTCCTCTTTCCTTCAGCTGGTCTTAATGTGTGTGTGTGTGTGTGTGTGTGTGTCATTGGGGGGGGTGGACAAATGCATTTGAGGTGGTTTATTGCCAGAAGAAAACAGCTAGACTGGGGATGTGGATGTTAACAAGGTACAGAGATATCCATGACAACGAGCTTGGCATTCCCAAGCAGACCGCATTGGCATCCGAAGGAATTACAAAATGGCAGTTTACAGAAAACCTCATCTGAAGGCTGCTCCTTAACCCTCTCTTTGCTGATGGCAATGCAATAGGTATAATCCACTGGCATATCCTTATTTAAAGCCATCTTTTAAAAACTTAAAGAGGAAATTGCCACTTCACTGCAGTTAAGATATTTAAACAAAAACGAATAATAATCCTTTGCATCTCATAAGAAAAGTTCCAGAGCATCCTATGCATGTTCTTCCAAAAATCTGCCTGCCTCCAAACGTTCTTGAATCAAATTACAGCTTATGGCTTGTGATTGACAGTTTCTTTCCTCATGCCACTTGTTTGTTAGTGTCTGTCAGATAAGAATCGGTTGGGTTGCTTGATTCCAGTGCTCTGTGTGATCGGAATCTCGAAACACACTGCTCACAAAACCAAACTTAATATCTGCATCTCTGCTGTGCATTGTGCAGCTTCATCTAGTCATTAAAATGACTGATTCAGCGGTACAGAACGTGTGCACTTTTCCCTTTTGTTTTTGATTTCTCTCCTAAGCGTCTGGGAATAAAGCACTACAGTTACCTTCCCATCACCCCAGCAGCCTACCCGGTTATTAAAAAAGCAAAGCTAGATCTAAGGTCTTTCCTCTAGAGTTGTTTCAGGAAACACTTTCTTAACTAGCCCAGCTGGGACAGGATATGATTTCAGGCAAAAAAGTAAAAATGGAGAAAATCTGTTCAGTAGAGAATGGAACTGACACAGAAAACATTTAATCTTCCCCATATAATAGCTTTAGTCAGAGCCTTTTTTTTTAATAAGTGAGGGATACCAGGAGGAACTGCATATTTTAAAGCCGATGTGGTCTATGTGTTTATTTTTCTGTTTCATGGGGAGAAAGCTCCTAATTTTTCTTCCTCCCCGAGAAGTTTGTTGTCCTCCCTGTGCAGAGTTCACCACAAGAGCACACTGTCAGTATGTTCTCCCTCTAAAACTAAGTGATAGGTGTCATGTCTTGGCTCCCCAGCACAGCGCTCTTGGTAGTATGTCCTAGTTTTCCACTCGGTGAACTCCTCTTCAAGAGTGGTGCTGAGGATGAAGATTGGGGGTGTAGCTCTCCCAGCGAGACAGCCTGTGTGTGTGATTCAGTCAAGTAATACTCTCGTTCTGGCCCAGGGGCTGCCACCACAGAGAGAGAACGGGGGATCGCAAATAAGCAGCCCTGCCAAGTCTATCTCGAGGTAGAATATAACTGCTTGACAGGAGATTAAAAGGAAAGGGTGAAAAAAGAAGATGTCATTTCTGTTTCAGATGGCTGTTAACAAGCATATCAAAGGTGTGAAAAAGCTGGGGGAGAGCGAAAAAAAGGGACACAATGAAAGGAATTCCAGCTAGTTGAAATGTCAAGTGCATTTAGTGGCTTTTAAAAACACTGAAATACTGTGTGTCTTTCAGGCGTGACATTTAAACCATATACTGTAAATTCACATTAGAATAATTGCCTTTCAAATAGCTTTTTTAATAGTGCTGTGAAAGGCCCTGTGAAAAGGAAAAAGGAAAATCATTCTGATATATGAAGATGAAGAAAATGCACAAGGCTCATATGAGGGGCAGCAGATATGTTAAGATGCAGATAGATTTATTCAATTATGATTCCCCCAGTGCAGCTCGCCCACGCCTTGTTTACTTATGACAGTGCAGCCCTCTGGCCAGATAACACAGGACAAGGCATGAGTCGGCACTATTCTCTCCGGGCCTGTCTGGCTGCTCCCTGATTGGCTGGCTCAGTCTGTAGCCTTTTCCTGCTCTGACGCAGGTTGTGAGGGCCAGCTGTGTCAGCTTCTCTGCCCAGTGCTCAGTGCAGCTTTTCTCAGGCCAGACAGTCCGGTGCACACTGCCCCACTTTCCCAGCACACGCAAAGCCACATGCGTCTGCCTAGGTTAACTCCTGCTCCACAATCAAGAACAGCTGTCTCTTACACAGCAAATGCCAGGGGTTAAACAACACACCTTTTCCACTGAACTGCTTATTCCTTCTCTAGAAAGGGGTGCTCTGCAGAGTTGACTTGTGAAAATAAGCCGAATGTGAACCACAGTCAGAGTTGGGGAAATAAGTAAAATATGCTGTTGACTTGTGAGTCAAATCCCCTGTGATTAATTTAGTATTCAGCCTGGGTTCCTGTTTTGTTTTTTTCCTCCCCTAACAAACAACATTATAAGTGTATGATAACTCCAGTCAAGGTGGTATCTGTGAGACAAAAAACAAATATAATAAGATTAATAATTCACAAATGCATCTGCCTGTTTCTGATTAGTGTCAGAAAGCAGGAGTATGTTACAAAAGTCCTGGCTGTGATTTATCCTTTCACTTGACTTGAACTTAATGTACATTGTCGGGGGTTTTAGTGTAGACAGGCTTCATGACTCTCCGTGACACATTCCCTGTTGTGTAGATGAGTGATGGAAGAGGGACTTGCCCTGTGTGCATGTTAATCGTTGTGCAGCATAATAAGAACAAGGCGTGCTCGAAGACAAAAGTGCGGCTTTCAAAATGCCATTTAAGCTGCTGTGCTCCAATTGAAAGTTAAGTTGGTGTTTCAGTAGGGACATTACCTTTGCTTTGAGTGCTTGTTGACTGTGGTAGGTATTATTTGACATCTCTGACGAACTAACTAGTGATGAATGCTATTCCTCTAATGGGTTGTGTTCAGGTTTATAAAACTCTCTGCTGTAGTAGCTTTTCTTCTTTATTAATTTTACACCATCACTTACGACATGTGTTTGGCGTGGGTCACATTTGCTGTATTGTTTGTGTTTTAATGTGTTTTTGTTACATTCAGCTTAACTTTATGTGATTGTTGGCTCATTTTCCAATAAAATAATAGCAGTGTGGAGGGAGATGTCTGAGCAGACTGTCCTCTCAGGCCCTGCTCTATCCAGCTCCTGCAGTGACTCTTGGTGTGTTTCGCAGGGTATTACCGGAGGTCAGTCGCATCCCCTTCTTCTCGGCGTCCCAGAGCTTAATGTCCGGCTCCCTGTCCCCAGAGTCCGGCTATGTGGACCTTAGGACCTCCGCCGAGCCACTCAGCCGCTATGACCTGGACGACCTGGATGTGTACTGGCTGGAGCTGGTCAACACCGAATTCAGGGAACTGGGTACACAGCTTTTTGCTAACTCTTCTTTGCACTTGTTCATTCTTGATTGTGGTACATGAGTGTACTGTTGGACGCCCCACAAAGCAGACATGGAGAGCTGACCACAGGAGCCCTGCCTCTCTTTCTTTCTCTCTCTCACTGTATCTTCACTCTGTGACCACAAATCTCAAACGGGTGATTCACACTGGACCAATGCCAGCTTTCATTCTTATGAAACCTGGACTGGTGACCCTTGAGTTCTTGGATCAAGTAACTTTCATTTGCAATCTGATCCCACGCTTACAGAAGAGAAGAGGATAAGACCTGAATTGTTTATGTCTCCCACGCTCTTATTATTATTATTATTATTATTATGATTTTGAATATTTTTAACAAACACAGTTCTGTACAGTATTGCCTGATGCCATGGAGGGTGTGTACAGATGACCTGGGTCATTCTGTTGACAGAGTAAGCATTATTTAGCTCCTCTTGTTTTCCGGTCAGATACAGAGCTAATAGAAGCTAATGTATTGTGCTGTGAATGAACTTTGACTTCTGTTTTTAATCTTTGAAACGCATTGCCCAATAACACACTGATTAATTTATAAGCTGATGCTCTTCCAGCAAATCTCTGTTATGCCTAGCTTGTTTACACTGCTGTGAATAGCTAGCAAAATGAAGTGTTTATAAAATATTTCTTTGTTTTTTTTCCCCTATTCATAACACCAGTATGTGTACAAATGCATGATTTCATGAGAACATTTGACAGTGGCTCAGCCCTGCAGTGTTATTTATACTTAATATAATATAAGCTCAGGACTGCTGTCCTTTACTTTCAACTGATACATTTTAAACACTGATTTTGCTTTTTCCAGCCACTCCATTCTCTCTTTAAATGTCACAGGCTCTCGCGTAAATGATTAACCTAGTTTCCACCTTGTTTGCTATGAAAACAATGCATCTCTTATCACTACAGTTTTTTTGTTTTTTTTTTGCGCCGTGCCTCAGGGATTATATTAAAACTGAAAGGTCTACAGGAGAGGAATTAGCTTTCAAATGAATAGGATCCCATAGTGGGCTACGCCTGTGGAGAGCTTTGCAGGGGAAAAGCCATTGTTTGATTTAAAAGAAATGAAATGATGGTGAACACAAACAAATAAAAGGTCATTTATTGAATGCACCTTAGGGATCCGCCCAGTCCTTGGGATTCACGAGAAGATCCCTCTTTCAACATTCGAAGGGCATGGAATTTTTATACTGTAATTTCCATTACTCTTCTAGATGCCCATACAGGTACACCAGTAGGTAGTGTGCCTGTTAATTGGTTAATTGGACAGGCTGTGGGAAGGCAGTACAGTTTTCACTATGACTGTTTGGACTTCTTCTGTACTTTTGGTGGGGAGTGCGGGATACTTAAACACAAAAGTAATCTGTTTTCTATAGATGCTGTAGCAATGTAGAGATCTGTTCTAGATGTTCTGTTTATGATAGACAGACAGTACAGAAGAGACTGCTATCTTGCACTGTGTAAGCACAGCCGTTAACAAGAGCCCAGTCTGCTGTGGGATGGCTTTGTATTGCATGGCGCTTCGTGTGTTTTGACCCTGTCGTTGTGCCGTCCGCAGGGCTGCCCGAGCTGGACGAGCTCACCATGGAGAGGGTTATCGAAGAGCTGGAGAGCCAATGCTACGAGAACATGCAGATCGCCATAGAGACGGAGGAGGGGCTGGGCATCGAATATGACGAGGACGTGGTGTGTGACGTGTGTCGCTCACCCGAGGGGGAGGACGGCAACGAGATGGTGTTCTGCGACAAGTGCAACATTTGCGTACATCAGGTATGGAGGGGGGCGATCTAGCTAGGTGAGCCAAATTGCCAAAAGCCTTTGTAATTTGCCTCACTTTAAATGTTGTAAATGTAACACTGCTGGTTTTACTCATGAGTAAGCCTTTTATCAGGCCCTATGTGTTTTTGGAAACCTGTTAAACACCTGCCTATATTTAATATCCTCAGAAAACCAATCGATCTGGCTTTGTGTATCTGACGTTTAACACATGAGCGGGCATTTCATCAGTGAAACGGTGCTGCTTCCTTATAAATAAACATCTTTGCTGAAATTAGATCGCCGTTCCCCTTTCACAGCTGTACAAACTTTTCTGTTCCGTGTTATATGTATATAGTATTTTATTCCCAGTTTAACATTAAACCTGAACACACCTGGTATGCTATGAAAACTGGGGCAGTGGCGGCAGTCAGAAGCAACACAGGGTAACCAGTCCTCACGTCTGTCTCCTCCGCAGGCATGTTACGGCATCCTGAAAGTGCCCCTGGGAAACTGGCTATGCCGTACCTGCGCTCTGGGCGTCCAGCCCAAATGCCTGCTGTGCCCCAAGAGAGGGGGAGCCTTGAAACCGACCCGCAGTGGAACCAAGTGGGTTCATGTCAGCTGTGCCTTATGGATACCTGAAGTAAGATCTCACCTGTCGGCCCTGACAGTCAGCTCTCCCTCATGGGCTTAGAAACCAATATTACTAGCACCTGTTACACTGCACAGTGGCTCAGAAACATTTGGAAGCGCACAGTACCTTGCAGATCATTTAATTTGTACACATGAATATGAGTGTGAATATTTATATATATTCACATTTCTACCAGCTGATCTCGGTCTTTGAGAGAACTGCAAAGATTTAGATTCTTATTCGAGTAATTGAACCATACTTTGTGTGTATTAAAGTTGTGCACTAACACTGACAGAGCAGCACTTTCTAGAGGCAAGGTCTTTCCAGTAAGCAAAATAGTTGACCTTTTATATAATAATTAAGTTGGGCCAATAATACAAGACATGGTAACTGATTCAGGACTTATAAGAAGCCTGCTTGCTTATTAATTAATTAATTTATTTGTCATAAGTGGTGGAAACATGCTGCAAGACTTTAACATCTCTTCTCAGGGAAAAAAAAAAGACCTCATGCCTTTGAATGTTTTTTTTTTTTTTTTCCTGGGTTTGTCACTTTAATGAAAGCTTAGAAGCACAGACCAATTAAACTACAGAGAAAAACATAGCTCACACTGTCCTACATTTTTAATAATTATGCTGGGGCTGATGAAAAATTTCACAGCGTGGACGTTTTAAACAAAAGCAGGGGGAATAACGCTCTGCTGTATTCGTATTTCAGTCATTCACAACGTTAGCTCTCACATCAGGATGATTAAAGTCAGTATCTGGTTTTAAATGCTATTTCATGGATTATTTAAGTGACAAGAGAGATAAACGAACACAGGGCTCTTGCGGCAGGTTTTAAGCATATTCATTACAAGGTTCACATATAAAGCACCTGCTCAAAAGAGACTGTTCAACTTGTGAAATGAAAAGCAAATGTTCACTGTGTGAGTGCCGTTTGAGAAATGGCTGATGAGATGGTTCAGCAGAGGCTGTGCAGACCAGAGATGTGGAAAAGAAAGAGCTGGGTCTAGTCTGGAGCTGCCTGGCTGAGGTAGAGTAATCCTCTCTCTGTTAAACCTAGGTGAGCATAGGGTGTCCAGAGAAGATGGAGCCAATCACCAAGGTGTCCCATATCCCAGCCAGCCGGTGGGCCTTGTCCTGCAGTCTGTGTCGGGAACACACCGGCACCTGTATCCAGGTCAGTCCTCCCCCCCACAGCCACTGTCCGCTTATCTGTCTGTCCTGATCCTGCTATTGCAATATCATTTTGTTTTCAATATCAACCTTTCTTTTTTATGAGGCACTTAGATTTCATTGATGTACTGTGTTTATTTCCTTATACATAATTTATTCTATTTAGACCATATAAAATATTGCTTGGTTTTCAATGGTGCTGTGCTTTGGGAAGCTCTAAAAGGTTTTAGACAGCCTAAAGTACATGGCTGGTCCAGATACATGGAGGTTAATTTCTTTTGGTCTTTTGGAGTCAGACCTGTTGTCATGATTAAGACCTTTCTGGACAATACTGTACTGCCTGCTTTGAAGACCACAACATCCTTTAACTGGAAATCTTATCAGATCTTTCAGTTCACCTTTGCCATTAAATACCTACAACACACTATATTTGTTCTAAAGTCTTCATAGTGCTTGCAAATAACTACTATTTGTTATAAGGCATGCTTTTATAGTGAAGGTCTGACTGTATTTGTGTACAATGCTGTGTAGAAAATAAGTCCATTACAGCAGTGGCAGGAAGGCTGATTTCAGTATGAAGTGAGATAATGACAGGGCGGTTACTTTACATGTGTCTTTCCGTATCCTCGGCTTCTCTGTTTTTTGTCAAATGCAACATGACTCACAAAGTGACACATTCAAAAGGGACTTACAGTTTACAGCAGTACTCTAGGTGATTAGTGTCACAGATGTCACTTCCTGTAGATGCCATAGCTTTGTTTTTTTTGTTTTTTTTACCCAAAAACAGTAATTCAGTTAAGTTAAGATGTGGTTCTTAAGAAGATGAAGATGAACAGAACCCCACTGCCTAAAGATTATTATTTCTGTTAATAAGCTGCAAGTCAGTTATCACTGTGTAGCTGTAGCATTTCTGTCTGTTTGTGTTTAGGTGTAAACATACATTCACACATACATACATAAATAAACAGGAATTTAGTCTTTATTACAGTGGTTTGCATTTTTTGCAACTGAATTCTTACATTAAAAAGACAAGCACAATTGTGGATGTATTTACCTGCACTGCACACTTCTTTGAGCTACAGCAACATGCAGATTGTGTCTGAGACACCGAAACAGAGCACATTCATTTGCATGATGTTAGGAACAGCTGCTGTGTATGTAGGCTACATGTTTTGCTGTCAGAAGAAATGGAAAAAAGTTCTTGCAGGGACATCCCCACGGGCCTGTTTTGTATAATTTAGAAATAGATCTCGCTGAAAAAGTGATTTGACCGTTTTATTTTAGACCTTTGGTAAAGTCATGGAAAATTCCAACTTCCGTTCACTTTTCTGTCCTTCGTGTTTTCAAAAGAAACAGGGTCACTGTAGCAGATATCTATTTTTCTTATTGATGTTGTTCAAATGCCACATTATGCGCCTTGTATAACAGATCATCATATAACATGGCTTAGGGCTTCTGAGTTGGTATACAGTAACAGTCTGTGGAATCGGTGAGATTTGAGTCTGTCCTCCAACTGGCACTTAAGCCGATTGAGAGCTACATTGGCAAGTGATGGCCATGAAAGTGCATGACAAAGAGGGAGATCTTTTCTTGGTCTGCTGTTCTCCTGAGTCCAAGAAGCCCGGCTCCTCATACAAAGCTGCAAGTTTGGGACTGACGCCCTGCGCTCTGCTGTTTCTCCCTCTCCTCAGTGTTCCATGCCCTCCTGCATAGTCGCCTTCCATGTCACCTGTGCTTTCGACCACGGCCTGGAGATGCGGACGATCCTGGCCGAGAACGACGAGGTCCGCTTCAAATCCTACTGCCTGGAGCACAGCAGCACCTGCCACGGGGGCACCAGCAAGGGGGAGAGGCCCGACCATAGGCCCCTGGCGGCCGAGGGCGGTTCGGAGCAGCCCGAGAAGACGGACAAGAGAGACCAGACGGAGCTGGAAAAGGCCAGCCAGCGGAAGCAGAAGCTGCAGGAGCTGGAGGATGAGTTCTATCGGATGGTGAACCCAGAGGACGTGGCGGAGAGCCTGGGGCTGCCCAGCGCCCACGTCGACTTCCTCTACCAGTTCTGGAAGCTGCGCAGAAAGTCCAACTTCAACCAGCCACTGCTCGCCCTCAAGAGGGACGAGGTGGACAACCTGGCCCAGCAGGAGCAGGATGTGCTGTACCGGCGCCTCAAGCTCTTCACTCACCTACGGCAGGATCTGGAGAGGGTGAGTGCCGCCTCTGCCTTCATTTCTGATTATGTGCGATCCCCTGCTTACCAAGATTTTGGTTCTGTGTCCATACTCTACACTGCTTTCTAAAGACTCAGTAGGTGAGATCTAGGAGAAACAAATCACAGTTTTCCTCAAGGGCTGCAGTCCAGCAAGGTTTATACAATAATTAACTGAGCGACTGTTACTTATATTCAAATAGACAATTAATTAGCTCAATTAAGTATGACAAAGCTCTGGAACAAAAACCAGGAGGCCCTGTGGCCAGTGGGATCTGTTCGGCCCTGATGGGATCAATAGCTTTTTTTCCAACCACACAAGTCTTGCAGTTTTCTGACACTTGTCATCATTTCACAGCTTCCATTTGCTTTATTAACCTCATGCTGTAACATTAAAGGCTGTGCAAATGGGGCTAAATGGAACTTAGTTTGATGGATCGAGTGAAATTGAAGAATGAAAGATTTGCCAAAAATGGGAATGAACGAACTGTTGAATTTCATACTTTGTCATTTAGGACTTCATATAGTGAAGGTGCTGTCCTAATTAAAATGAACATCCAGATCTATGAGGAACTTACAAGATATGTCAATCCAAAAGGTTAAGGATAACTCAACATTTTAAAGAAGCTTTCCTCCATTTAACCTAATCAATATGCAGAAAAAATTAGATTTCTGAATGACACATTTGCAGCTGAACATTATCATTTTAATATGTTGCCTCCATGTGCTGCTTTACTGTTGCTCTCTGATTTGATTTACTTGTCCCTGAATAAGAGATGAACTGGCCAATTAGGAGATAAAGGTGGTTAAATTAAAGTGTCAAATGGAGCTATCAGAATCAACTAGTAAAGAGGGAATTATTTAAGTGGAGTCCAAGTTTTCTTAGTCATGGTGTGCTGCACAAGGATTTGCTTTGATTTTGATATGGTTGTTAGCTTAATAGGCTAGCCAGGGAGAGGTATAAATACAAAGGCTTTGGTTGCAATCTTCTGCATTTATAGCAGGAATCTTTCAATATAATCATTTATTTAAGCCTCTTACTGTAAAAATGTGACTGCATGGTTTTGTTTGTTTGTTTGTCTGTATTTTGTGGTACAGAACAGTTCAGGAGACTTCCCATACTTCCTTACCTCTAAGCGGGCGTTACTGAGACAGATAAATCCCAGGCTGGATAGGGGAATAGGTCTAATTCACCTGTGTGAACATCGTCCTAGCATTCGCATCTTTGTGTTTTTGTAAGAAGAGGAAATTCTACACAAAAATAAATGTAAGGATGTAGCCCTACAGTGGGGGAAAGGACTTCATGGACAGATATCCGGGGAATTTCCAGTGGATTAAATTATCCTTTGAAGTTATGTGAAGAGAGCTGAACTGTCTCTAATGCAATGGGGAGCGTTTTCTTGCTTTTCTTTTTTTTGTATTATTATTATTATTTAGATCACCCATCCCTGCAATCAAAGTGTGCAAAAGAAACTGAGTAATTCAGTAATTGTTTATGTATCGCCTGGAAGTTCACAGGCCTCAGGTTATTTGTCAGATATAAGATTATATAAATGATAGGGTGTAAGATTCCTGGATGCCTACAGAAGCATTGTAGGTTACAGTCAATTAGCTGTGGCTGGTTTCTCAGGCAGCTGGGACTGTGTGTTGATGCGAGAGGGGATTGAGTCGGATTACTTCACTGTGTGTCGGGCCAGACAGGGAGGAAGGGCTGCTGCACTGAGCACAGGGCTCCAGGGAGACATTGTTGTTCTTCTGTGTCCAGACCACAGCCCTGCCAGCTTTGATCCTCCCTGATGATAGGGGCACCTTATTTTTGATCTGATTTCATGCTTGAATCCAGATTGTTGAAAAAGAACAAAATACAGTCATGGCAATTCATAATGCAGGACAAAAACATAAATATTGTGCTAAAATCGTGCAAATGGGCACTCCTGGTATTGTCCGACTGACTTGGCTCCCGGATGAAAAGATGATGCCAGCACTGTACCTGTTCTTGCTGATATCCATTGGTGTTTAGTGCTAGCCTGATATATATATGGCTCATACTGAAAGTGAAGGGAAAGGAGTGACTGTGTGCAGTGGAGAAGGGCTTGACGTCATATTTGAGTATGCGAGATGAAGCCATAGATTGTGTGTTCTCATTTCACACTGGAAACTTGTTTTGCTCGGCCACAGTCTAAAGGAAGTGTGGCAATGTACAAAGAGGCTGGATGGGGTGGGGGGGGAGAAAGTAGCAGTTGAATTGCTTTCTATCCTCCCCCATAAATATTTTTAGTTTTATTTACTTGTATTGTATTGGAGACATTTCCTTCCGCACACATAATATCTGTCCTGTTATGCAATCGGCAGAGTTCACAATGAGGGCAGGATTGCAAGGAGGGGAGAAAAATGTTTTTGCCTTGAGAGAATGTCTGCTTTAGGCCGTCTGCTGCCAAATTCATGGCTCTTTGTGGCCTGTGTTGGGCGACGGTGGGGCAGGGCATTAAATGCATTGATCTGCAGAGCTGGGCACTGTTCAGACTCTCACAGCACCTGCCATTTAGCCAAAGAGCATTTCGTGGAGTGAGTAAGGGGAAAACAGTTGGAATAACAGACAAGCAAAACGGTGGTGAATTTAATTGTGCATACATTACTGACTGCTAGAACTTTCTAGGAAAAGGCAGGAACAATCCACATTTACAGGGCTACAAAATTGCATGTATTTTTTCGTTAGCAGATTATGAAGACTGATAAATTTAAGTAAAGAATCGGTGACCCCTGTAGTCCCGAATTGCTCCCTCCCGAAGACTGACCTTTAGATCTTTGTTATACCTGAACCAAATGTATTTTATTAGGTTAATTAACCTCAAATGAAATGCTGGAAGAGAAACATGCTTTTCATCTTTTTTTGGGAGTTGTTTTTCTTTGCATTCCCAGTTGGGCTGGGGGGCTTGGAGTGTGGATCGCTAAATCTCTCAGTGGACCATTGTAGGTAGAATCGTTGAGTTTATGTCAGTTGGGCCCAGTACTCTGTGCAGTCCATACTGCCTAGAGCTTCTCTTTGACTTTCTTGTGTACCTGTGGTTGAAATGTGAAATACAGCAGCACTCAGCATTTTACCAGGGCCCTTGTGATATCTCTTTTATATATGAAAAAAACATGAGAGCTGAATAAATATTTATAGCTAGCCTACCATATCATCTTTTGGCATGGTATATTCTACAGCCAGAACATACTATGGGCGAGTGTGCTAGGGTATTCAGCAGTCAGATAAATTATTGAAATGTGAAACCTTGAATTAAAAATTACTTTCATAATTCATTGGAGATGAATGGTTAACCCTTTTGTCTCTGGAGAGTTAAGATTAATTCTCAGTGCTGTTGTAGCTGAACTGCAGAGATAGTAAATCTGCTGTAATTCTGTTGTGACTTATTAGTTATTAGTTGCATGTCACGGAGGAGACACTAGTCTCTACACTGTAAGCAGCAGCTGAAAAAAATTGCTGAAATGGTTGCTGTTTGCAAACTGCTTTTTGGGGGGGAGGACAGCTATATTTGGTTAATGTAACATAAAAGAAGACTTGCATACCTGGAGGCAGCTTTTTTGTTAGAGCCATCAGAGAGAAAACAGTTGTGTCACAGATCCTCACACCACCTCAATTACAGATAGATAGAAGTTGATTAATATGCAATGAGAGCAATAACTGGCCTGCAGTTGACCCAGGTTTTTAATATTTCAGAGGGCATTTTATAAAAAGAACATGCCAGATCTTCAGATAGTGCTGTGAAGTGTTAACATTGTTCTGAAAGTAGGTTATCTCTGTTTTTTTTTGTTTTTTTTTTAGCATTTCTAATCTCATTTTCAAGGTAAGAACTGTCTATGTGTGTTTACGTAAACTGTGAGGTAAGGAAAACAATAAAATATCTTGTCACATATCTAGAAAACAGAAGACGATACATATCCTAACTGCCTTTCTTGTAGTTATCTACTGTTATTCAAATAGCAGGGAAAATAAACAACTGAAGGCATAGTACAGATAAAGCACTGCATAAAAAATGCAGGGAAATCCAGGTCTCAAAAATCCCACTGAAGCTGCCAGCGCCTTAGATGTCACCTCCTACAAGTGCTTGAACAACCTGTCACATTCAAACGCAGACTAGCGTCCTGATTCACTTGAACAATAGCGTGTCAATGCGGTTGTGTTTGCCTAGCTCCAATACCAAAGAGCCGGGCTGGATATTGCCCTGGGGTTATTTACAGTGCCATTATTGGAAAACCATTGATCCAAGAAGCGGCCTGTACATTAACTTGTTTTGAAAGATAACAAATGTAAGCTTTTGGGGAAATGTAAACACATGAAAACCTCAATTACCACAGGCAACTTATCTTCCAGGAGCACGTGACTAAGAAGGCTGCTGTTCATTATCTGAGTGACATGGGGAGGAAGGAGTGAGGGGACGGGAGGAGGAGGTTGTTGGGCAGCCAGGCATGATTTGTTACCACTGGAAAGACGACAGTGGCAGTGGTCGTCTGGGTGTGAAATGTAGGAATTGAACTTCTGAATTGGAAACCAGGCTGGTGTTCAGATATCAGCTTCTGTGTAAATGGCTTCACCTGGAAAAATAGTAAAAATGAAAAATTAGAAAATGAATGATGTATTAATTAATGAATGCTGTCAATTTCGTCATTATTTACCACTGGTTTGGCATTAACGATTAACATGTATATGTGGCAGGACACCTGGTGGTTTCTATGTCTGCTTGTGACAAGACAACATAGTCCAGTTCAGTGTATGGATCACAAGCCCAAAACAGAGCAAACGCAAACGCAGCAGTGTATGGCAGCTTAGCCTTGTGTATCAATCAGGGCCTCGCATGCCAAAGGCCGAACTTTATGCCACAAAGACTGAAGTGTTGTGGAAAACCTGGACAATTCTGCTGTTCACACTCTGCCCTCTGGATCTAAGAGATGTAGCAGGTGAGCTGCTTTTAATAATCACTCCGGGCTAATTAATTCCCTGACGTGACTCAGTTTGATTTGCAGGGAAAAATACCCTGCCTCCTCCAAGCAGGCCAGTGATGGATGGCGAGGTTGTTTTTGGGTTCGATTGGCTTTGTTTTATAACTCATGCCTCCTGTCACTGGGAAAGCTGCACAATTAACTTGATAGCCAGACCATTCCTTGCTGCTTTCTGACTTCTCTCTGTAACGACTTGTGGAGTTTATTGCCTGTGAATCAGAGCCGCGCTCTCGCAAACTCACCGGGGCAGTCTCCCCACATGACGATATTCACAATGACTGCAAAGCCTTCTGTTCAGCATAAGACGTCATGCGCCTGCTGCCAGAGTTGGCAATTAAACCAACAGGTGTTTGGTCCTCGCAAAACACACAAACACAAGCCTTGACAACCAGAGCTGCTACAGTTTTGATCAATTAATTCAGTTTGTTGGGTTAGAGAGACAAAGAGAGTATTTTGTTTTACTTACCTTCTGTTGATTCTTTCATTGCCCAAATGTACATAGGCTTTATTTTCTTGTGTAACAGTGCCATTGTGGAAAATGTTAACATTTCATTCCTTGAAATACTTCAGAACAGGGCTGAAGGGGTCCAACTTTGTTTCATAGGTTTCACTTTACAATCCGAGGCAAAAATTGATTTTCTTTTTTCTGCAGTTGATTTTCATACATTTTCTCACTTGATAATCAACAGAGAAGTATTGTAAGCATTTTTATTTAATGTGCCGTGTTGGATGGAATGCTGGTTTTTGGAACCGTAAAAAGTGAAACGCTCAAATTTCCAGAAACCTGCTGACAGCAGAATTGATCTGCCGGTCATGTCTGTTGCGGTCCAAGGGGAACAGCATGGCCATTGTTAACTGTTCAGGTGCTCAGGGAGGTACCGCCTCTCCGTGCCATCTTTAGAGAATGACAACATCATGACTTCACAGAGTTCAAGTGTCAGGAAACAAAGGAAGTCCTTTCATTCTTTGTGGGCCTCACTCCCTTTCATTCTCTTTACAAACACACACACATGAGCACATAACACACACACACTCACACACACATACTGTTAGGAGGCCAAGGGACTGGTGCTGTGCAACCCTCTGACTCTTTATTAGTGGCTGCACAAGTGTGGCTTGGCGCCGGCCCAGGAACACTGATCCCTGAGGGGTCTGCCGTGTGTCGAGGCACAGCACAAATCACTGCTCCACAGACGCATGTTGTTTTCAAGCAGGAACATATGAAACTGATTTGATCAGCCTGACAATGGAAACACCATGTACAGTTGAATGAGGTGGGTTGGGGGGGACTTGAAACCGCTGCCTCTCTAGGGCTAGGTCCCTACCCGCTGTGTTTGAACGTAACACCAGGTGGTGGTGGTCATTTCACACATTTCACACAAGGGTGGTGAATTATCATCTTAGCTCGGGCCTGAATGAATGAAGAGATGGGGGCTGAAGTGTGGGGCGGTGCTTTGCACAGGAACAAACACTGTAAAAATAGAAAACCTTTGTGCACAGTGACTGACTGTGTGTAATAACGCTTCAGGGGAAGAGGGTGCTCTGAAAACCTAATTGTGTACGGCTGCACAACAGGTGTGAGAAGAGAGTTCGAGTGCTGTGAAGTAGGCCATTGGGAGTGTTTATCTTTGTGTGGAAGAGACAACTTAAATCAAGTCACTTCAGCCACATTAACAGTTGCCTTTGTGTGTGAATTCAGAAACAAATGAGTGAATGTTTGGCCCTGTTTTCTGGGTATCACAGTGCACGCTTCATCCCTTTGTCACTGCACGCCTGCTGAACACCGCTGAAGTATCGGTTTCATCCAGATGTAAATGGTGACTTGTCAGGGCAGGCCTTCATCCTCACTCGGGGCAGAACTGGTGTTTTATCCTTCTGCTAGAAACAGCTGTGTGTGCGTTTGTCGCCCTGGCAGGTTAGGAACCTGTGTTACATGGTGACAAGACGAGAGAAGATGAAACATTCCCTCTGTGATCTGCAGGAGAAGATTTTCCACCTCCAGATCCAGCTGATCGAAGAGGATTTAGCAGGAGGTAAGTGTCCAGTACATACATCACAGACACCATGTAGGGGCACAAAAAAAAAATGTAATTGTTATGATGAAGAAAAGAATCCTACAATTCAAGTCAAGCTGGAGACGTGAGTTGGAAAGGCATCTGTGTCCAGATCGAGCCATTCAGTTGGTGATCAAAATACCTACATCTGGGACACATGAACATATGCCAGGCCTCTAATGCAGCTGCCCAGTCCGTGAGATGGACACAGTCCCTGACTCCTTGTCTTTTAAACAACAACAAGCTCTGAGGCCATAGAGGGTTGGTCCGAATAACCTATTAGTTTATGGAGGTTAAGTTTGAGAAGAAAATGCTGAAATAAGGGAATTCTGGGAAAGATTTATGAGGAAGGCAGACCGTAAACAGACCTGAGATTTCAGCCTAGCTGGTGATTGCAGTGTTCATCATTCTGCTGTGGGCTCCTGACACCCAGATACTCTCTCAGAGTTGCTGCAGCAGCGCTTTTACTGTATCTGGGGCTTTGTTAGGCACTACTAAATGACTGTATCTATTCACAGATGCAAATTGAGGCTTGCAGAAGGAGAGCCTAGTAATAACCCATGCAAGTTTAAATCCTGCTCGAAGGAGAAGTGCTTCGGTAGAGAGACATTAGTCATATTTGTATTAACCTTTATGGTCCTGCTCATATCAGATCTGTACTTCGCCTTCCAACATTCAATCACAGTTTAGCAATGATCTGCTCCATCATTTCAACGTTAAATAAATACAAATTAATCTGAAAATGAAAGCATCCATTAATGCCACTGTGAGTTAGATTCAAATTCAAAAATCTGAAGATTCATTTTTTTCCCCTTGTACACCACTGTTTGTCTATCCAGCACTGGTGTCCTGTTTGATTAGTGGTAACAAAAATGCGATTAAAATTAACTGCATAATTTATATAGAAATTATCCCTGAACTCATATTAACAAACACCTTGTATTCTTTTTTCTGTCACCTATTTATTATAATACTGCTGCTCATCATGTTTCTTACTACTTACAATTATCCACACTAACAGGTAGGTCAGTGTCATGAAAAATGAGCAGCCATGGGACATTGGGGCCGGGATCTGCCATCAAAACAAATGAATAGTGACTCTTTGTCACTGTAATAGAGCCCCCCCCCCCAGAATTGATATGAACATACTTAAAGACCAGGTGAGCATAAAGGTGCCATGTTACAGTGCTGCCTTTTCGCTGTGCTCTTCCCTGTTATCTCTGTTATTATTTTTGTCTTGGCACTGCTTGTCCTGGGAGACTGTGAGGTATCCTCTTTTCCCTCAAGCGGTGAATTTGGTTTTGCGATTGAGTCAATTCGCTGACGGAGTCCCTCTGATTCATTACACAAAATGATGGGTTAGAAACCACTCCACTGTATAACTTATCAAATAATGTAAATTTTATATCCATTAAGCCACTCTACAATATGTATAATTTCTCCTATAGATGTTTAACATTTCCTTGTGTGGTTGCATTGGACACATTTCTCAGTCAAATAAATTACAGTAACATTGATTGAACCAGTGCCTAATGTTGTCAGTTGGTTAATGTTAGAAGCAGTGCAGGCTGGCACTTTGGGAAGGAAACTGATACTATAGCCCTACATTTAATTTATTGTATATGTGCATGTGTGTTTCTTTGATCTCTTCCTGTTGTATAGAATTGAAGGAGGAATGAGAATATGCATAGGATTGCCTTCTAGAGAAGACAGTTGGGTTGCTCCAAGTCATTTTTGTGAGCACCTAGGTACATGGCAGTGGAGGATATAGGATGGGGAAATGCAAGCGCAAAGAAAAAAAATGAATCATGTACTTCAAAGATGACTCCCCAGGCAATATGTCAGAGAGGAAGCCAAAAGTTGTTTTAAAATGCAAGAAAACACTGCTGCAACCTCACAGTTCATCAAACAAGCTTTTTTTTCCCCCTGCACCTAATAGCTGAGATTGTACATGTGTGTGTTTTACTAGATTTAGAAGGGGGGGTAGAAATAATTTACGGTGTGGTAATGAAAACTTTGTGTAAGTGATGCAGGTGCTTAACTATCTACAATGCTGGGCTGTGCAGGAGCTGCTGGGATGTTTGTGAATTGGGCACTGAACACAGCGCATGTCACACTGCAAAATAAGAAATGAAAACAAGAACGGATTTTTCCTTAAGTATTTCAGCATCCTTGCGGTAGTTATTTTTGGAAGCACAACTTGGGTTCTGCAAGTCTTCCAAGTGTCAGAACGCATTCAAGTGAAAATCAGAGTTTATAATGTAGCAGCTATTCTGAAGGTTTAAGTATGGTAGGCCCATTTCACTTTTTTGTGTCAAACAAAGGATACTTTACCTATATATGTTTCAGAGCTCTATTCAGATGCTAGATTCAAAATTTAAACAGAATGAGTTTATGCTTTATATCACAGGATTCAACTAGCCATGATCTTGCCTTCTGTGACTAAAGTACAAAGCAAATAAATTGGAATTGTGTATTAGAAGCCACAATACCAAACAGAGCTATTTATAATTAACAGCATGCAGTAGTATTACTGTGAGCATGACTGTGCAAGGGCGTCTTGTGTTTTGATGGGAGACTAGATTGTCCTCCAGAGAGTCTGTGCTCTCCCAGAGTCATCGTCTGTGTCTCCTCGGATCAGCGCTCAGTGTGTCTGCATTAGCTGGGGGCTGTGCTGTGTGGAAGTGCTCTTCTGTACAGAGTGACACTTTCTGTAGTGACAGTACAGACTACAACCGCTCCCAGAGTCCAGCCACTGTGGCATGTTAACCCACATTTGATCACATATCCCTGTACTCCGCAGTGTCAGTTGACTGGCATTGGTGAAAGCTCTCCCTGTGAACAGTGGTAAAAAAAAAATAGTTATTTCCAATATATAGGCTATATATATGTATGTGTTTATGCATGCATTTAGTTTAATTCTCATGTTGGCATTTAATTTACTTTTTTGTTTAATGTATTGTTTTCTGCTTCAGTCTAACATGCTGTAACATTTTGTGTTGGTCTGTTGCTGCAAATGACTCAAAAAGATGGAAGATAAGACTCCTCGCTTAACATGAACAATAGAAAAGGAATGTGTAGCTCAACACTTACTTGTTTTGTGTATTTTTTTTTTTCTTGGTAAATGTACTTGGCTTGTTAGAACTTGCTCTCTAAACAATAGGACTATGACTTCTGAAGCAAAGCCATTCATTCCTCAATGAAAAGAAACATTATACATAGAAAGCTATATAGAGGATAGGATGAAAATCCCCAGGCAGGACAGGACATCTCTCAGAACGGAACCATTGGATATAGGGGTTTTGTTGCATTCCTGTGAATCAATTAAGAAACCTCATATCCCACAAGTGCATGTATTTCTCATTCTGTCATGTGGAATTGCAAGTCTGCTTCCATCCTTCTCTGCATAGGATTGTTTGTGGTGATGCTTCCCTTATGTCTAAGAAATACAAGGGTGCAAGGCAGAACTCCCCATATGTTTCTTTTGTTTTAGTTTTTAATGGGAACATGCTGGCATTGTGTTTAGACAGTCTTTCACCCCGGGGAAGCCCATACTTCTGGTGCTAAAAATCAATGGAGTGCTAGCACAAGCATACAGAGTGTAGTACCACCAGATAGGTGATAATAACACAGCTCTTTCTTGCCACATTAGCTGGTTTAAAGGCCCAAACTAAGGTGTTAGAAATCGCCTGCTTTCTGGAGAACTTATGACACCTATTTTGAAAAGATTACAGTATCAAACTGCAACTACAAGAACACCTTCTCAGATGTGACTCCTAAGATTCCAGGAAATCAGTTTTCAAACTTCTCTGCCTCCTCTCTCTCTCTCTCTCTCCGTATCTGTCTTTCTCTCCCTTTCCTATAGAGAAAAACCTGAAAGGAGCGAAGGGCAAGCAGGGCGATGCAAAAGAAAAAGGGAAAGAACGCAGGAAAAACAGTCCAGAGAAGAAGGAGAGGTGGAAGCCGGAGAATGGTTCTCTACTGAAGCAGCTGGGTAAGGCGTTTTGTGGTTTTCTTCCTCAATATTGTTTTTCCTTTTCAATCTTATAATTAATATATATATATATCGGATAGTAAGGCCTCAGTCTCTTCTCCAGGCTGTTTTGCCTCCTAGACTTGTTGTTATTAGCAAGACAACACACAAATTACCTGGATAGTCGCCCAAATCAAGTGTGACCAAATACCAGAGTCCAGACTTAAGGGTTAACAGGAAACTGACTTTGTGCACTGGGCTGTGTTTAGTATAAGACCAGTTTATTGATCTACCTACTTTAACACATCTTGAGGTGATTGCTTGGTATTGGTTTTTTGTTTTGTTGTGAATAGATCTCTTTAGATAATGCTGAAAACAGGTGATTCCGCTCTGTATGGTTTAACTGCCTTTTTCAAGCTTTGCTGAACTGGAGGCCTTCTGATTTACTGCTCTCCTAAGCCTCTAATCACTGCAGAGCTGTACTACAAGCAGGCCAGGCTTAGTGCTGAAGCTCGTGACAGACACTGAGCCTCTGAGAGTGTTGTTATGAGTGGGGGAAGTTAATGAAGAGCAATTAGACCGAGAGGCACCTTTCACAGGAGCACAAGAGTTTGCCATGGCGATGGGGGCGGGGTGGGGGGGTGGTTGGAGTCCATCATGCCAATCTGCCTGCTTCACTGATCCTCCTTCAGTCTCCAGTGGCACCAGGTTCTGTAGCAGGATTTACAAGAGGAGCTGCACAATAGCAAGGCTTTAAATGCTAAAGCAATATTGGTATGCATATGATATGTGTGCTGTCTTGTTCTGCCATAGATCTGATAAATTCCCCGACTGGTAAAAGACTCTCAGAGTGTCAGTGGTCGCTCAGCCCCACTCTGCCCAGCATTAGCAGACCACCTGCTTTAATCAACGCTTCTCTCACTGTCTCATAGTGATTGTCACTGCTAAAATGGGACTGGAAAGCCTTCTGAGTTCAATATTTGAACTTAAGCCAACCAAGTGAAACAAAACACTTCACCCAAAGCCCCTGTTCGTTTCCTTATTATCGTTTTTGCTGCAGTGTTACATTATTTTTTCCTAACCACAGTTCTTGTCAAAGTTTGTGTCCCAGGTTTGACTGGGGCCAGGCTTAACTGTAGCAGGTGCTAGGATAAAGAAGCCATTTACCGAAAATGAAAGAACAATTTGTGCCGTCTTTGATTCTTGTACCCATTGACAGGATAACGGTGACTTCTGAATTATACATCAGCGCAGTGGTGATGTTTGGGGGTTTGCGGGTGAGGGTTTTGCTTCGTGCTTTTGCTGTCCTGGTTTTTCCGTCGCCACGGGTGAATTGGAAAGACAGCGACTGTAGATGCGTCTTTGTTCGGTCGGAGCAGGTATTGCATTTACACAGCCCTCTTTACTGGGTTGTCAGGGTTACGGCCTGTACCTGAGCGCAAGAGACTGCACGCCCTCGCACAAACAATCAAACAAACAAACAAAAATAAAGATGACCTGGCAGCCTCCCAAGAAAGACTTGCCAGACCCTGATGTGCCTGTGCTGAGTTCTGTGTTCATATGGAGAAACGCAGAGTACAGAGAGCTCCAGAGAGCAGGTTTAAAAGCTCAGTTGTCTGTCCACACACCCGCTGCGGCTGCCAAACACAGGCGCTTTGCTGCGTCATGGAAAGAGCTCTGCGTGAGTCCTGGCAGTGTCACAGTTTTTCTTAATTGTATAAAGGGCAGTGTGCTCATGAGAGCCAGGAACAGCCTGTATCAGCACCACAACACAGCCCACTCTAACCAGTCAGACAGGTGTTTTTTATTTGTGTTTTTATGATTATTATTATTATTGTTATTATTTGTTTTGTTTGTTTTTAGTTTTAGGTTTGTCCCCAGAAGTGTTAATTTGCATATTATATCATGTCAGAGACTTTTGTTGCAGTTGTAGATTTGCACTAAACCTCATCAGTTCCCCCACGAAGGGAAGGCCTTTGTAGAGACAGAGATTTTATAATGATGCCTCCTTCTCATTTTTTGAGGGACTTTTCAGACTCTGGCTGCATTCTGTGTTAATTACTGTTATTAAAAACAGCAGACTAAGTGGGTTCTTAATCACATTACACACAACAGGCTCATAAAGAGGCCAAGATTACATTTGCCGCTTATATTTCACCTAGTTGATAGAGATGCGTGTTATGTGTTATATAAATAATAATAATAGTGTGTCTGTGTATTTATTAATGTCTGTTTCTACATGTAAGTGAATTAGATGAAGAAAGCAAATCATTGCATTCCTCTGCCTTTAAGAAGATATAAGTATATGAATTTCCACTAGCTTACCGATGTGCGTGTGGGTGTGCAGAATTATCTCTGAACATTTCTATGTGCGTGGGTTCTCCAAACAAGGCATTGTTTAGAGGAATTAAAAAAAAAAAATAAAGCTCCGTCCCTCGTAAGGACTGGAGGGCATAATGAAGTTATCATCCTATTTACTTTTTCTGAAATATTTTGTAGTGAAAAAGGGGAATTGCCAGTCCTCAAACTGCAGCACATCAAAATCGATCCAGTCTCTGATCATATACCCACCTGTCATCGGCCTCTTCTGCATTTAACTTCACTCAGAGAGAGCATAGCCGAAGACAAATCTTCAACACCGCTACTTAATTCTAGACTTCAGTAGCTTCACACTGAAAGGCAGTTTAAAGAAGTGTCAGGTACACTTTCAAATAAAGGCTGATTTATTCTCATAATATATTTACTTTCTACCTACTTGGAGTACAGCAACAAAAATCATTAGGATGAGAGAATGATCTGTGTACAGAATAGTCTTTTAATCTCTTCTATATAAATCTATGTACCAGAAATATTATTTGTACGAGTTCCCTGTGTTCAAACTATAAAAACAGTATTGGGTTCAGTTACCCAGTTAAACCCCTACATTTTACCAGGTGGTCCAGTGGTACACCTTCTTATAGGATGAGTAAACAAACAAATAAATAAAGTCTTTGACAGGGTTAAACAATTCACTGTTATATTACATCATACAGTTTTTGAGTCTCAGTAAGGTTTGGGTTGCCTCAGCAGTATTGAAGCAGCTGTGGATCTGAGGCTGTCCTGATGACCCTTCTTCTCGTTGATCTTTCAGGGTTCTCCAAGACGTTCCCCATTGACGGGACACTGTTCAACAGCTGGCTGGCACAGTCTGTGCAAATCACAGCAGAGGACATGCTGAGCCAGTGGTCTCTGCGCGGCCCGCACCAGGACAAGACGGCCAGCCTGCTGTCAGACCAACTTCTGCAGGGTGAGGAGAGCCTGCTCAGTCTTATGATGGACCATTCCATGAAGTCCACCTGGAAGACGCCCCAGCTTGGGCGAAAAGCCAGGGGGAAGCCGAGGGCCAAGAGTCTCAAGACCAACTCCAACACCAACTCCATCACATCCTCCTCGTCCTCTTCCACAACACTGGCAGCCAGGGAGGGCAAAGGGAGCAGGGGCCTGCTGGAGGACAAGAGCGGGAATGCCTTGAAGAAAGCAGAGAAGTCCAGGTCCTCCAGGGTGTTCCACCACCACCACCACCACCCAGCTAGGAGGAACAGTGAGGCCAAGCAGGACCCAGGCAAGGGATCTCCTCAGCCGCCCATTTCCAAAATGGACTCCTGCCACATCTCTGAGGAGAGAGGGCCCTGGGACAGCCAGCAACTGCTGTCCCCAGATGCCAGCTGTCCTCTCAAAGTGCCTGAGGCAGGGAGCAGCCCCAAGATGGGGGTCCGTTTCCGGCTGCCGAAACAGGGTAAGTCCAAATCCAAAGGTGGGAGCCAGGACCCCAGGGAAGAGTTGGGGGCCGTAGGGAAGGACAGCTTGCTGTTTGACACGGAGACAGACGGCTATTATTCCGACGCAGAGCTGAGCGACTCCGACACACACTCCAGTGGTGGCAACAACCTTCACCTCGACACGCTGCACCCAGGAGCTGACAAGCTGCTCCGGAGGAGTGTGCTGGCGTCTTAAGGGACAGAAAGGAAGAGGACTGAGAAACCAAGTCTTGACAGTGTGGAAACAAAGTTGGATCCCAGTAACAACTGCCATGGCTGTTGTCATTTTTTTGGTTTAAAATATTCAAGTTTTCGTTGTCTATAGATTCCACTTTAAGCCAAACCGATATTTGTTCAAATTTGTTGCCTTTTTGTTCATATCAAACTTCATTCAGAAACTTAGTTCTTAAAAGTTGAATGTCTGTTTAAAAAGAAAAAGAAAAAAGTGAAACCTGTATGTTTGCCAAAAAATGGAACCAGACATGCACATTTCCTTTAGTTTTCTTCACTTGGACACTGAAGTATCTGCTAGACTAGCCATGTGATTTGACCTCCGGGTGGTTATCATTGCCAGTGTTAAGTGTGTGTGCAGGGATGAGTCATTTTGGGGCATTAAAAGCTGGTTCACGTGGAATTCTTCCTTAATGTTAACCTAAGATGTTTTGGTTGGTCTTTAATTGGAACATTTTTTTGTAATTTTAACATGTAATGGAAAATAGGTAAGAATTACATATTTTTTAAAGGAAGTTTAATAAGCACAATTGGTTAACAGGGCAAAGTATCAGTCCCCAAGTCAAGTCCTCCTTTTTAAATCTTCCGTGTTTCCACAGATCACTTCAGTAAACCATTCACACACCTCTGTGGTTTGTAGGGCTCTATTCATAGAAGTATGATATTCTGACAAATGTTTTTTTTTCTTTTGTAACTTTTTCGGGGGGGGGTTAATTGTCAGTTCTAGTTTTGTTTTTTTGTTTTTTGTTTTTTTTGCATAGTGCAATCAAGAGAAAGACGTTAAATACATTTTACAAAATGTGCCTTTGTATCGATCCCCTTACCACAAAAATTACACAGACCACAAAATAACAATATTATCTGGATGCCATTTTCTTAAAAGGTATTTGAATGAAATATGTCAAATGAATGAGGCATTGAATTGTGTGTAATACAGCACCTCAGCAATTCAACAAAACACTTAAATGTCAAATCCTATTCTCAATTATTATTATTTCAGACATGGAAAAATTAGTTTAATTGTTAGTTATATCTGACTTTATAGTGGAGTCAACTTCAGATACGTACTTCAGTGCCTATGTGTTGCATGGCAACAGATTATGCTGTACATCAGTATCCCACTTTTCGGCAGTCTCAAATGAAATGTTGGTAAATGCATCATTGACAGGGCATCAAACTCAAAGTAGACACAATTGTAAAGATACAAGTACACCAACTTTCACTACTTGAAAGAATTCCCCTTTAACGAGTGGAGCCCTGTGTAGGCAGTTGAAAGTTGTTTCACCAATTCACAGTAAATACCCACAACGCAGACTTTGTTTGATGTATTTTTGTGTTTTTTTTTTAATTATTATTATTGAGTATCAGAGCATTGTATTTTCTATTTAATAAGAGCGGTCCACAGTGTTTACTCAGGGGTTAGCAATATACTTATACATATCTATTTATGTATATGTATGTTTATTCTGTGGCGTTTTCAGCAAACTACACTGTTTGAAACCTGACTACTGCTGAGTTTTTATTTCTCAGTAACTTAAGCTGTTTTTTTGTTTTATTAATGCCAAAGAACAGTATCAAAATGTGGCACCGTATTATTAATATTATTATTGTTATTATTTGATGTTATCGGTGAAAGGATACAATAAGGATGCAGGCTAGTGGATGTTGACAAGTAATGTTGTTTAAATGTTGGCTGGGGGGCTGGAGACCATTTACCATGCCCCCTGTTCAGCACTGGCTCACTGTCAGTCCACTGGTTCACCAGCAGTCTGGAACTCTGGACACTTGATTTACTGTGCAAAATGGCGTATTTACAGTATTGGTTAAAATAGCCAAATGTTGCTACACATGGGAGGAATCTTCTTCCACCCTTAGGAGTGAATTGCATTCATGGACTGGCTGCTTGAAAGCCGAGTTACAGAAGCGCAGTTCCTCCTCGGTCTTTATTTATCGGTTTCGAACTTAGGGAGCTTCTTCAGTTTGCTCCAGATTGTGCTTCGAAGGCGATACCTGAGTAAAGCATTTGGCTACTTTCCCTCCTGGCATAGGCTCTGCATTGTCAAGTGTACCATACAGGATCTTGTGGACACAACTACGACTAGCTAGCTACAGTCCATCCTCCACCTGACTTTGTTTAATGTTGCAAAGACAATTAAAGGTAAAACCTGGTTCAATGTTCAATACTGTTCAATTGTTTTACAATGATTTAAAACAATGTTGTTCATCTGCGACCATTTGTGACCTGCAAAACAGGTAGCAGTGTGTAAACAACCTTCCTCCTCTACTGTTCACAGCTGCAGTAGGGTTTGGAGTTACGTGTTGCTGGTCTTTCATCTACGAAAGCTGAAGAAGCTGAAGGGCATTCTAAGGGTGTCAAGGATTCATGTGAAAAGTGTTGCAAAAGCTTCACTGGAATTTGACTGAGGAAGAATGTCCTTTTACAGTGCTATTCAGTACCACCAAGGACTATTTTTTTGTTGTTGTTGCCGTTGTGCTTTAATGCTAAAGCACCGTAACTAAAACAAAACAACATTTCAAAGGATTTCTTCTTCTGTGTTAGCTGCTCTAATCCGTTAGGGATTGAATCAAGGCTGTAGTGAACGACTGATTCCTGGTTTTGTATGCACCAACCCTAATGTATAGTACAGTACTAGCAACCAGTTTTCTGTAACATGCTTTGTAGGCTCTTTTTGTAGGCTTTAGCTACAGTGAATATAATAGACTGCTCAATTATAATTAGACCTACCGCATTTTTACCGGAGCTTGCTTCAGTGTACTTCAGTTTCAAAACATAAAACCTATATACATATAAAAAGAAAAAAAAGAGAAATGGGGAGAAAAAGATTTAAAAAAAAAAAAAAAAAAAAATTGAAGTATGGTTACAAAACAAATCCCACAAACCACTGCTTCTTGCTTCTGTGTTCTGCATCCTGAGTCCGTAGTCGTTTTAGCACAGGAGGATCAAACAAACAAACTTAAAGGACAAATAATGACAGCCGTGCGCTATCTGCATCCGGGCCCAGACTGTAAAAGCTGCGTATCACTGTCAGTACACCGAGTTATATCAGCTAAGGTAAACAATACATGGACACTACTTCCAGGAAATTAACTTCCTACTCTTAATTGTTGGCTGAAGAACATCTATTCAGTGACAAATTCTTGCCTCAAAGGGACACTCAGATCACAGTTCAGTCGTGTCCTCCCCAACACACTGTTACTAAACCTTTGTTAGGAGAAATTATGCCATGCTTTAACAGATGATTGTGTTCAGGAAGAGAAAATGTATCCTTGTGTAGGTTTGAGGTGGCAACTGGATGCGTCCAGATAAGCTACCACTGACTGAGATGGAAGTCTCTCTTCGCACATTCTCATATGTTCTCACTGGTTATTTTCACACCAGCCATTCAGTAATACACACAGAGCGTACACACTGAGGAGGTGTTGTTTTATTTCTGTTTTCAAAATCATTCTTATCTATGTTCGGGGATTAAGAACGTTTACAAAAAGGGAATTCCTATTTAAAAACAACAAAGACACATAATGCCATGGAAAAACAACAAGGAAAGATGAAGATCACAAACAGATACACTTTGTCCTCCATTGCCGAGGCTGAATAGTATTTTTCAAAATCATACTAGCAACTACTTTCTAAATTGAGGGAATTGTTTTCATTTTGACCATTAGGTTAATTTATTTCATTTTCAGCCTATAATGAATGTGCAAATGTATCCAGAATATATAGTATTCATTAAATAGTAAAGGGAATGCTGTAATTATATGCATATTCTTAATAATATGCAGTTAAGGAAAAAAAGAACACAAAATCAACAAAAAATGAAATCCTTGTCTTATATTTTCATGTTTTCTATAGGAATTAATTGTAAGTTTCCTTCAATAAACTTCTATTCATTGGTTGTTGCTACTCTTAATTACCCTCCCATAATTTGCATGTGGTAACAAATCATCTTGAATCAGAGCACATTTCTTCTCAAGAAAGGCGAGACAGTCTGTTGCTTTTCATAAGAGGAGACTCCCGGGGACTTTAGTAGAAATCATGGTATAGTTTTCTAGATCTGCCTCCTCGCAGTACTGGACCCAACGATTATGTGTCAATCTCACACATCAGAACCTCAGATTGGCAGTGAACTTTATCTACAGCCAAAACCAGCATGGATGAATGTGTTTTGTGTTTTAATTAAAAAATTAAATCACTTATTAATGGCTCTGTGAAACCAGGCCTTCTGACAACTCACCCTCCTGCTTCCTGCTCGGTCTTATTTGTCCTTTAAGCGAGTTCACGTTTTTGTTGCCGTGTAAAAATCCTGAAACATCACTGCTATTGATAATATGAATGTTGCAGGAGATTTTCCTTCTGTATTCTTTGTTTCAAAGAATGTTGTGCCATTTGTTAATAGCAAAGAGAAATATTGAAGATATATAAAAAAAGAAGAGCTATTTTAAATTATTTTTTGGCTTTTTTTTGCAATATTTATTTTCTTGTATTAGAATCTTCTTTGTAGGAAAAACAAAAACAAAAAAAATGTATTTTTCATTAGTGCAGAAACCTATTTTTTCCTTTTTTGTACATTTTCCATGTTAAGCAATCTTTAAAGCAATATGATGTACAAGAAGGTGTTTTATGTGACTGTATCTGCATGCTGTTTGTGTTGCCTTACGATGGCTGCATCCACCATTGTTCCCCACCTGTGACAGAGGGCGTGGGCTGTTGCGTAATAATCCTAGCAATCTTTGGTGTGGTTGACAAATGCAGTCAATAAAGCAGTGCTTTCTGTGTACAAGTGTCTCGCTGTCATCTGTCACTGTCCAGATCTTGTAATAGAGCTTGCATTTGTGTTTTCCTAACACTGAAGTGTGTTCCAGCAATTCCACAATAGACATCCGTCACACACCTCAAAGAGGACTTCTACTAACATCGTACATTATTATATATTTTTTTAATTTCCAAGCTCTCACTAATAGGTAAATGCAAATGAATTTAATTGTCTATGCTTAAAGAAATACTAGGTTCTGTTCTATACAAGTTGAAACATAATTATTTTGCATTTTGTTTGTAATTCAAACTCAAGTACCTTTGCAGTTAATGGACTCCATCCATGCGTAACGTTTAGCCTTATATAAATGTGTCTGCTAAATAACTCAATAATAATCATAATAATGATAGTCTAGATTCATAACCTTGAATTTGGAAGATGTGGCAATACAGATCTGTACTTGTTTAACAACACAGTCAGTGTGTCCTAGGAGAGTAACTGTAACTCTTTGAAAAGCAGTGATAAAAGGTCAAGTGGATTTAATGTGGGATGTTTGATAAATATGCAGGAGAAATCATTAACTCAGTCGAATGAAACATTTACAGATTGAAGTCAGGCCTGATCTTAGTCTAACACCTTTGTGTTACGTTTCAGATTATACATCTATACATATGTGATTTCATTTATTTGTTAAAGTGGCATGTTTCTATAATACATTATCTGTCATTAAATATATTAAAAGACATGTCTGACTGCTCACATTCGTACTTAATTAGCTAATGATTTAAACATTCTCCTGTTGAGCTAAAGGATAATTGATGTTCTCCTGCCTTGCACATGTATCCGTTTCAAATAACAATTTGTTGTACTTGTAAAGTTCAGTACAGGCAGTTCCCTTGAATTATTAAAAGAAATATTGAATCCCTAATTGTGTTTTTATATAATCAGTTTGTATAAAGTGCAGCGGGGATGTCATGCCACATGGTGGCGTTGCTCCTGTGCCGGCTGGAACAGAAAGTGTTTGTGAGCGCGCTCAGAGACTCCACAGGGGATTGCGCTGTGTGTTTCTCCTGGTTTGTTCCTCCAAGACAGCAGGCAGCACTTAAAGCTGAAACAAGTTGTTGCGTGGGTGGGTGACAGTGACTGTGACCATGACAGTATGTCTGTTTTGATGGTTTTGACTTTGAGATTTTCAGGAGGGGGGTGGCTGACAAAAAAGAGGACTAAAAAAAACAAGGAGGTTACGAGATGAAAAAGCTAGTAAGGATAAAGAGCTTCTGTGTTTCAGCTCATGTTTGCATTTAACTGCTGACCTCTTGTGGTTGGGAATAGACACTGTATGAAACCACTAGAGAGATGCGAAGTCTGCTGCACAGCCTGTAGAAGTGCTTGTGTCTGTAGAGCCATCTTAACTGGAATGAGCTGATGCTGGTCAGTGGAGAAGTGGCATGTGACAGCATAGCAATGCATGTAGTAGGGTGGTTGACTTCAATCATGGTACCAACCAGCGATAGAACAGGTCCAGGGGTGAACAATCGGCTATGTGTGGGCAAGAACACAAGGTCAATGTGTATCTAATATAGCCTTTAATATATTCACCCATATACATTTTTTTGAACATATAGGATTTTTTGCTCCCCTGTGAAAGGTTTGCTCTTGTATGACATTGTTGGGTCACAAATATCAAATGGACCACAAACATCACAGATGCTTTACTATAACCTCCTACTAACACATGCACATATAAACTTATCATCTTGGGGACTGTGGTGGCTCCCTTTTTAAGTCGTGCGCTTCAAATGCATCACTTTGGGAAAGACCTTCAATGCAGTGTGTGCCATGTAGATTGTCTGTAATGTTTTGTTGGGTAACAACAATGCATAATAAATGTCATGCCTTCTGAGAGTCTTGACTGCGATCCCACAGATCATGTCTGAGAGCAACTGGAGCAGTGAATCAGGAAGAAACTGGAGAAATCATCTTTTCTGCCTACAGAGGGACTGGCATGTTCTTATCTATACCTATCAAAAGGTTAGGAGTATTAATATATACACCAGTGACAGTGTGTGATAATAGCAACACTTAGATATGTCACAAAATACACTTCTCAAATGGTTTACATCGTACATTAGCCTAATACATGGGTGGCAGTGTGGAGTAGTGGTCTGGGCTCTGGACTCTGGCACTGCTGTTGTACCCTTGAGCAAGGTACCTAGATTGCTCCAGTAAATGCCCAGCTGTATAAGTGGGTACACATGTAAAAATAATGTGATATGTTGTAACAATTGTAAGTCACCCTGAATAAGGGTGTCTGCTAAGAAATCAGATCAAAATAAAATACAATATACACTGTCTATAGCCATATACAATATAGTTACTGTGAACCAAACACAAGTACAACTTACAGTGAGTGCATGGTTACCTACCTAATGTGTGTGGTGGGTAGATCATTATAATTACAATCTTACATTTAGTGTTTATAATTATAATTCATTAATAATTAACGGGAGATAAACAGCGACTTGATTGTATTAATAACAGCAAACAAATAAAGACGACGGGTGACAGTTTGTTATGAGCCTTCATTTGATATATTTATTGCAGTGCCATGGGACTCAACATGGCACCAGTGTAAATAATGCCTGATGCAAATGTTGTCTTTCTGTTTAAAGGTTACTCAAAGTGTTCCAGTGAACACGGAGCCCTATGGTCACACAACCGCTGAATGTAATTATAGCTGAGCTGCTGTGGGGAAGAGAAATGCTGTGGTCTTCCAGATGCAGTCTTTTTTATGCTCTCCGTTAAGTGTTGAAGCATCACATCCTGAAACACCAAAGAACTCCTTTGGGGTGTTTACAGCAGGCATGATTGTGAGGGAGGTTACACTGCAGTTACTACAATGAGAATGGAAGAGACAAATCACAGATACTTTACTTATCCACTCCTACCAGCTCATGTGTACATATAAACCAATCATCTTTAGGGACTGCCATGATTCCTCTTTAAGTTAACTGGATACCAACAAAACCGAGTGGACTTCGGTGGGTCTTTGGCTTACGTACTAGGACATGTAATGAATATGGTTTGATGTCCTTAGGTGTGATTAAAAAGCACTGTCATTTTTCATGTTGGCAGTGTAGTTTTCATTGCCTTTTTATCTGTCATCATGTGCGTTTCTGCTCTGTTTACGGCAATTGACCTTTTCAAGTCGTGTGTAGAAGACTATAGGTGTATTCAGTTGCCTAGCCCTTGTGGAGGATGGCTTACTACACTTTGTCCTGAGAAGTTGTGCAGTTATTCGCTGCATAGTGTTTGATCTCTTGGGAATGAGCAACTGAAGATTGTGAAGAAGTGATGAGCCAATCAATTTGCAGCGTAGTAGGCAAATCATTTCTCACCTTCCCCGATGCTCCTGAGCATGACCTACTTCTCTCTGGAAATATAGATTTTCTGGCTGCAGAGGAGGTATTCAATATTGTTTCAAAGGATAAATGTCAGAGGGGAATGAAAAAGGACACAAAGACAAATAAAATGCCAAGGAAGCTCACTCTGATTGCATTGAGTGGACCACATTGATATAGAGTGCGTACTCTTTGGATCTAGAATTTAATGCAAGTGATGTATTGAGCAGTTCTATTCATAATTTAAATATTAAACTGTGTATTTGATTGTGTATATATCCCAATTAACAGTACAATTTAAGAAAAAGTTTGTTTGAAGAAGGGTTAAGACAATACATTTTTTTTTCTTCAATATATTGTTCCATGCAGAATATCTGTAATTCCTGTAGTGATTTATATCCCGTTGCTATTCTGTATTCAGATAGTTGACTTTATTGACAGAAGCTTCCATTATCACATCTTACAATAGGTATGTTGTGGAAAGCACAGATCTGGATCTACTAATGTTGCATGACTTTACAGTAAACGTTTATCTACAAGAGAGGAATTGTGTCTTTACATGACTCTGTCGTTGTTCTTATCTCTCTGATACACTCGCTATGGTTCCTGTTTCTCCGGGGGGAGATCTTGAATCCTAACGTTTCAGAAAATATCTTATCAGTGTATCATAGATTTGTATTTATCAAAGCAACACCCACAATACCATAATCCTGTGTTACGTGTCTGTCACATTACGAATCTTATTTATAAATTTAAAAGGGTTATACTGATAATAAAAAGACAATATAGCACACAAACAAAAGCTTTTATTCAGGTTAGAAGTGATTCGAAGGGCAGGACCCAATCAACGTCCACATCTGCAAATGGAAATTCAGAACAAAGTACTCGATGGCAGGTTTGCATTAGGTGGAGGGGATATCCTGCATCAGACAAAATGCTGTCATCGTGTATTGAAATTATAATCTGTGATTGCTGGCTGGGTCAAAGTTTGATGTGAGGCTTAGTTCAAACATTTTCAAATGCCAGAGACTGTAGTCCATAAGGCAGACACATTGTATTTTTTCCTGAAATTATTTTTAAAAGTTGCTTACATTCATAATAATCAGACAGATAGAGTGAGCTTTGTTGGAGTATCATTGTAGGAGCCCAGGGAGTTGATATACGTCAGTACATCTCTTGACTCAAACAATCCCATCTCAAATATCATACGCAGGCTGCGCCTCTTGTTGTTTTCCTCCTGATTGGAAGTGTGGCCTGATTGACAGGGTTGTGAATCTCTTCCTCTAGTCAAACCGCTAAACTTTCTATTTTCTATATTTAGTGCCTCAATGAATCTGAAAAGACTGGTTTAGTGTTACAATCACCTCCGTATCCCACATGCAGCACAACACCATGCTTTGCTCAGAACAACATCACTCAAGGACACAAGCCCATGTCAAAGCGTTACTTCTGTCAGGACTATAAATAGCTCTAGTCTTCCATTTCCATTCATTCAAATGACAGCCATTTACTAGAATGACAAAGATAGACACCTTGTGATCTGCTTTGAAAAATAATTGTAAGAAGTGTCTAAGAAACAGCCCTGCACTGTGTTGCAAACATTCCTGTCATGTGTGAACTGTGACATAGCACCTCTGATTTGTTTTTAACCACAAGATCTGATCACTGCGACAAAATAATATTTACTTATATGCTATTCAAGGCCAGGGATACTATCAAACATTGTGCTAAGAACCAATATCAGCAAAGCACTACTAAAGGCTTTAATTCTTGAGGTAGAAACTGGATTTGTATGGTGTCTGAAGTCAGCATTTACTGAACATATGTGCAGTACGTTGTTGTGACAAGCATAAGCTAATTCTTTCCTTACTTAGTATTTGAACAAAAAGTATGAATATGTACTTGAATCACTATGGATACTGTAAGTAATCCTTCCTTGTGTCTCTTTTGGTTTTCCGTTTTTTCTGTAGGTTCCTATTACAATGACCCCTTTAAATATATCCATAGTTAGTGTAAGATAGTTGGAATTGCAAGCAAAGTTTTTGGTGATCAGTCACTTGCTTAAGCTTAGATTGCAAAAATAAAAGAGCACCATTACATTTCAAGAGAAAGACAAATCTTCTACTGGTGACTTAAATCACAGACTTAGAGTTTTTTTGACTGAAAAGACAAAAGTTGACAATGACTTCACGGGGTTGGTCTTGGACAGAATATAACGCCTGAGCCTGAAGTCACCTGTCTCCAAATTACTCTCACACACCTGCACTCTCACGCCAGAGTGGAACAAGTTCGGCCAGAACAGCAGCAGCTATGAAAAGCAAGAACAATAATCATACACACACACCCATGTCCTGGCAATCTAGCTCTCCTAAGAAATATATTTAAAAACAAAAATAGAACCGGATGCTCAGTTTTACAGAGTAGAAGACAAATATGAGAGAAGGCCTATATTAATTCACTGTTCTATGTTTAGTGACAGATTCGTGTCTGTCAAAAGATGCTTCTCCGCTTTTCTCTCTCTGCTTTTGTTTTAAGCAGCATACACTATGATCCAGAACGATCACTACACATCAACAGCTGCTGCTCTACGGTCAGTTACAAACGGGGACTAAATTGTAGTTCTCATCCAAGGGATCAATCACTAGGAAGTGTAGAAACTTGCTCAGGGTAACAGGTTGTGTTAAGAGCTTTTCCCTCCTTTATTTTCCAATGCACACAGAAGACATTGGATGGAAGTGGTATTGCATTTCCAAAGGGTGATTCTCAAATGGGCCAATTTTGCCGGAGTGGCACGAAAAAAACTGGACGGCATTCATAGAAAAAATAGCAAATTAAATGTTGCAGCATTTGCCTGTTCTGATCAGACACTTCACTGAAGAACCACAATGGACCGATGAAGGAGACGAAATACAGACACCTGTATATTATTACCATTTATGTGTATGAAAACAAGCAAGGAAACATAAATACTCTTGCACTGAAAGAGTGTATAGGAAGTAGTGTAATATGATATACTGTATTGAGGTGTGTAGATGACAATAAATTCCAGAGAATACTATTTTAAGTACACTGGTATTTCGACTCTCACTGAAGACACTACTTCCTTACTGTCATTCTGTGGAGCTTGTTTTGGCTGTCTCGGAGGGGGTGAACTTTCTTCCTTCATAGTTGAAGTAAGATGTCAGGCTGAATCCTTGATCTACAGTTACAAATATGACTTTTGCGAAGGTGTCAATGAAACCAAACATCAACCACTTGTAAACGGGTAAGTAGCTTAAAATATCTGGGGGTATTTGGAATAAGTAAAAGACAAGATAGCTATCAAGGAAGTCGTTTGATTGTGTTTGGACGGTATGTCATCATGGGCAGGTCTGTGTTTCCCGATTTCTCATCACTGTTGACATTTTGACAGAGTTTAGACACTAGCCCACCTCGAAGACAGGCTCTTCACTTCACCACCTGCCCAGCACTTGAGGTAACCGGGTTGTGATGCAAGAGAAAGAAGCTGCTTGTAAGTATTCATGTGCATTTTGAACATTTTAATGTTCGCCTTCCCTGAATTACAGATTTGCTAAAATTCTGGAGTGAAGTAGTATAAATGGAAACTATCCACCAAAAACAGAAAGGAGAAAATTGAAAAAATCTTGACTTTAATGTAGACTATATTGCTGGCATAAGGTGTGTTTTAAAATTCTTCAGATTATTCTGTACACTTAGCCCTGTATAGTAAATATGTACTGTGGAAAGATCTTTAACATAAATAAATACCACTTTTGACATTTGGTTGCATCAAGGTGATTTTAACTACATAGTAAAACACTGATTTATGTTCTCTTCTACAGCGCCATTTATTTGTCCTTTATAAAGAGCTGAACTTGTATAAAACGAAGAAGAAGCATTGCACAGACCAGCACTATACATGACAAGTCCAAGACAGATGGCATCAGAAGGGGTAAACAAACCCAATGTTATTATTCCACAAATCGTCCCTTCATCAAACGGGGAGGTGTGGGTGCAGGTCTCTGACAATAACCCTCAGAAGAGCGGCGTCGTCTTGCCAGGCAGAGCACAGTGCCAGAGCTCTCCATGCGGGCTGACACACCAAGCAGCCCACGGCCACCACGTGCCAGTCTCTTTAGGAGACCGCTGGAAAAGGTCCAAACTGCAAACATTGGCCTACCAGACCCTCTACAAGGAGTCCCTCCCGGTGCCCTCAGTAAGCGCCTCTATTGAGCAGCCGATCGCCTACAACACGTATGAGGATTTCCAAACCCAAAGTGAGGGACGCATATGGGATTGTCTCCAACAGTGTTCCCCTGTCTGCAGAAAAGGGTGCGAAATCTTCGGCCACGTCCTGTTGGCGATCGCCCTGATAATCTTCTCGCCTATTCTAATATTGGCAGTATGCATCTATGATCTGTCCAGGTGCACCAGGCAAGAGGAATAATCTCATCCGAGTGCCTTAATACGTATACTTTTGTTGTTGTTTTTAATGCATCCCTTGAAGTGATTGTTTTATATTTTATTTGTTATAACCTGTTTTGTGCTGTTAAATTGTATGCTTCTGAATAATTGCATTGTGGAGCTAAACACTAAAATCCAGATTTGCAACATTGCATCACCTGTGTATGCTCTGTCATTTACACAATCGCCTACGGGATCCCATCTAGTGGCACAACCGTAAATTGCACCACCTGACTGGTAATCAGTTGCATCCCAAACAAGACTATTCATAAAAACAATACACGTTTTAAGGCAGACTAACACACATCACAATACTACAAGATACTACAAAAGTATTTGAAATTAAAACTTTAAAAGGGGAAAATCCCAGTTTATGTAATCCGTGTCCGTGTAATCCGTGCAGAGAACACATTGTTGCAGGGTTAGTTACTCCTCCAATGGGTCTGGGTACTGGAAAATCGTGTTCTTATTGTGAGAGCAAAACAACAGCACAGAAATGCATAATTAAAGTGTCACCACAAGTTTAATATTCAAAGATTATTTTATTTAAGACAACTATTACATATAACAATTCCGATTGCAACAAGTGCAGTGGGTTTGGTGGCTTCTTCGTAGACTCCAACCATGACGTTTTAACCTCAGGAATATTCAAACGAGGCAAAAAAAATATATAATCTTCAAGTGGACCAGAAAACAAAAACAAGGTAAGCCTCTTTAAAGCCAAATGCTATTTGTAATTATTTTACTTATTTATTATTTTTTAATGGCATACTTCTGTTTAGTACTTCTCCGCCTACTGATTTATCATTAACATGTCCTCCAGTATAATCAAACACAATCCTGTCCAACAAAAACGCCAATTTATTATTTTCAAACATTTATTACAATTTGGTTTGAAAAACAACAATAAATATATTTCTCTTAATGGAACAGCTCCTGTAATATGACAAAAATAACCAGAAACAAATTAACCTCAGAGAATACAGTACCAATGTGTGTAATATGTGACATTCCATTATCTAAGCTTAAAAAAAAACTAAAACTGTTTCAAATGGTATCTTGGGACCTTTATTTGACAAAGGACTAGATTTGGAAGAGGTGCATTTGAAAAATTAACGGGGCATGCGCAAAATTAGTATAACAAAAATGTGCTGACCGCAGCGGGCCATAGTCTGGACACAAATGTGTGGTGTTAAATTTGGATGTTTTTCGAGGTCTACAATTTCTTCATGTTTCCCGATTTCATTTTCATTCCCGGCCAGAAAAAAGGGAGAGGGGGGAGACAATATATTACACACCATTCAAATTTGTCACCCTGGTCCCAAGTTTCAGAATGACGTTGTTCAAATGACCGTACCCCAGCTCTGTTGTCAGGGTGAATACTGACAAAGCACCGCCATGTCTGCAGACCACAGGTTTCCCATCTGAATGGAACTGTCCAGGTATGCCAGACAACAAGCAATGCATGCATGGCTAAATAATACACGCACATTAAAACAAGGTTAGCTTTATAAACTTAATTCACAGTTCGGATGGTGACCGCATATTCAATCTTATTTTTTACCACTTCAGTGTTCATTTTAATTGCCAGATTAGTGAAGTCTCTCCCCCTCAAGCACCCGGCCATGCAGTCTTCAGGGATCTTTCAGGAACTTGGTTTGATAGCAACATGGTTTTAAATCATTAAAAAGCCACATAGTCACTTAGGGTTGTTCTGAAACTTTGGATCCAGTGGCAAGAACCATAATCTCAATTCACATTCCATGCCTGATAACCTCAGGCAAATATAAAGTCTGGCATTCTTTAAAAAAGACCAGCAGTCAGTGGCTACCTCAAAGTAAACCTGTATATTAAATGCCAGATAGTTTATGGTGTCTTCGTACTCAAGAAGGATAACAATGCTTTTATGCTTTACTTTTAATTAAATCAAATGGGGCAGATATAGTCTGGGCTTTAAGGCATCATGCAGCTAGAATAACTAACAAAAATAAAGATCTTTTAAAGTAACAGATGTATACATGGTTACATGTTCTAGGTTTATTGAGACCCAAAAAAAAATATTTAAAAAATTAACATGATCATTAATCAACACTAGTCACGTCTGTAGTCTTTCCTGTTAAAAAGTGCATACAATTACCATGTTCTCACTTTCACTCTTGCTTTTGGGGTCTGATGCCAAGAAAGTTGTTTAAAAAGAGTCATCCAGTGGGTTTACAGAGTTAACCTGCGGTGATGTTCACACATACAGACTGCTCAGGAAAAGACCAGAACAAAAGAAAAAAAAAAAAGTTTCTTTCAACCGCTTGGACTTAAAATTTTAGCACAGTTGATGCTATATTCTTCTTCTAGAAAAATGTGAAAATTTTATAACCAAATGTTCAACCAATAAAAGTCTATTGGGTTCAAGTTGTACATGTGTGGATAGCGGAGGCAGACTTTATAACCAGACATGGGATCAAATATGGTGAACTGAGACTCCTTTCTGCCACGGCTCCAGAACATCGGCTTTAGTCAATGTATTGCGCCAGCCAACGGAAGCCTTCCCCGTATCCCTGCCTCTTCAGGACACTGCACATAAACACTTCTAGTGGTCTTGTGTTCAGCTCCTTCATCGGAACATTGCCCTGAAAGAGAGAGGAAAGCTGAAGTTTGTTTTGCATAAAAAAGGAAATCCTGCATGGCTGTACTACCATCACTCATTCTAGAGGTTGTTTTATTTTCCAATGCAATTAAAATTCCAATTAAAGTCTCAAAACCTTTCAAGCTCACACTTAAATTACTGAAAGAACCATCAGCTTTCTATGAAATGGGGAATAGGGGTACCACTGCATTATAACATGCAAAACAAAATTGCATCCAAATATAGATCCAAAATACAGCTTCAGCAGAGATCCCCCATATCTCTTTGGTTTTCAATATAATCTGAAGTTTGATATAAATTTACAAAAAATATAAATTGGAGCAAATAACAGGTGCATTTTCTTAGAAATATCAACCAATAGAATCATACAAGTGCCAGTTTACTTACGTAAAATTGTTTTGCTTACCTTGCCCGTTGTCTGTCCATACAATCCAAACATTTCACGTAACTTCTCCTCACTGATGGCTTCTGGTCGATCAATCTTGTTACCGAGGATCAAGATAGGCACATTTCCAATAGTTTCATCTGTCATTAGTGCCTGCAGAAAACATTAAGCACACAGTCAACACATTCACAGAATATGAGAGTGACAGCTGCATTAGTCTACTGAATTGTCACGAAGGAGAACACAAGCTCACACCTCTTATGTAACATCAATGCAATGAAGACCAACACCAGACCAATAACCAAAACCTTTACACAGCACAACTGCAGAAAAACATTTCAGTGAAAGCTCCCACAATAAAGCTTCTTTTTAATTTCTGTAATAAATAAACTGAAGAATGTTATTTGACTCCTCCAGAGTTCAAGCAGTGGGCTGATAATCCAAAAGCAAGAGACACTTTTGGGACTCCACTAATTATACACAATCTGTAGCCTCAGGCCATGCACTGAACATTTGTCAGCCTGCCACCCACCTTTTTCAAAGCAAGACATGGGGGTTCACAGCACTGCTAACAGAACAATCATCCTCAATCGAGAGGACTCATTTTTACATATTATGCTTAAGCACACAATCACAACAAATTATACCTAACCACACACTCGCCTAATGCAAAGCAAACATTAGATTTTATAAGAACTGTAAATTAAAACCTTTTAACTTAGGTTAAGTATGTTCATGACTAATTTTGTTACTGTAGTTTTACTGTTAGTGTACAAAATGACGATAGTGTGTACAGTTTTCCAATTTGTATTCCCAGATTAAAGAACAAAATAAACCACTTACATCGAGTTCTATTTTGGATTCGGCCAATCTTGGGAGGTCGGCACAATCCACAAGGAAGACAATACCATTGATGGCAGGGAGGTAGTTTTTCCATACTCTACGAGCTGAAAGGGTAAGAGCAATTAGGATTTGTATTGCAAAGTTGTAAAAGCAGCATGTATGTAGAAGGTTTGCAACACAGCGATCAGGTCTGTTGTGTACCTTGTGCGTGGCCACCCAGATCAAAGGTGGTGAATGTCATCCCAGCAATTGTCAGCTCTTCGGAGGCTGATGGGCAAATCAAACAAAATACATTTTAAAACGCATACGTTTGCAGTAGACACAGACGTCAAACACAAATATACCAGGGGCTTTCAAAGTTTACCGATCACTCAATAAATCCAGTTTGTGCTGCTTTGCTGTGGCTTTATGCAAGGTGGTGTAACCCAGTCAATGCAGGCACATTTTTGACATGCCCCCAAGCATGTGGAATATCGCTCTGCTACACACTATGCGGCTTTTCACTTTGATTCATTGAATTTTAATCCAAAGGTTAACTTACTTGGATGTAAAGTGGGTACATGCTGTCCCAATCGGTCATCTTTAAGCATGTGCAGTAGTGTTGTTTTGCCAGCATTGTCCAATCCAAGAAATACTAATTTGCCAGATTTCTTGTACAGTCCTGCAAGTCAGTGGAATAGAGAGATGAGATTTGATCTTCCTTCTAGTCTTTTACAAATAAAAGCAACATTTTAAAGAATATGGGAAGCTGACTGAACTATAAGTGAACAGAAAAAATTGCATTTGCTATACCCAACACCACACTTTAACAGCATTAATTATTCATGTACATTTATACTTCAATTAAAGCAGCCTTTTAAAGAATTAACATTTCACAAAGGCACCTGCCCAAATAGCATCCAACAAGTCCCTCTGCAACAGTTTAAGGAGTATATTCAATGGATTTCATGGTGTTATTCTATTTCCTCCACAAGAGTTACACTTACAATCCCAAAGGTAAAACAATCCTTACTTAATTAACCTCTAGAGCTATCAAACATTGTGACTCAATATTTCCTCTTTAATGACACAATAACTTAATTACAGAGCAGCTAAACCTGGAAGAAAAACCTGATCATGCCTGTACATCAGTATAATTCCCCATTGACAGAACTGTTAGAGAGTAACTGCAGATATTTCTTGAATGAAGGCTAATTTCCACTGTGGTTCTTCTGTTTCCTGGAGGATTTTTTCCTCCTCATTGTAACAGTGGGAAAAGGATAATTTTATTCAGACTCTTAGAGGAGATGCACATGGCCAGAGAATATGGAGTTAACCCCTCTATATAACTTGAGAGCACCTCCGAGTCTCCCCATCATCTCTGTTAACCACAAGGTGGAACCGCAGAGGATCATACTGTACCTCTGGGACTCCCTCTACAGCAACATTTTAAACATTACAATATGCACTCAAATAGAGGTGAAGTTACAAAACCATTCCCAATATGTAAGCTTTAGCAAATATTTAGCTTTTTTTTTGTCATGAATTTAATGTCTTGTAGGTGAGAAATGTTCTTCACAAAGTTAAGTATACACATGTTCAGACCACAGAAACAAGGTTGTCTGAGTTTGTGCTCACATTTCACGTTGAACTGAATCTTGCATAATTACTTACCTAGAAACTGTAGTACACTACTGAAACCACTGTAAATCCAATCAAATATGAAGGACATATCCGGATATTATGAAGCCTGTAAAAATAAAAACAAAAATCAATCAAAATCTCTTCTGATGGCTGTTGCAATCCTGAACCACATAAGAGGCAAGACTGTAGCTCTACAAAATATCACAGTTAGGATCTATAAAAAAAGTGACTCGCAATGTAATAAATAAAAAAAAAAAAGCACATGCACTGAGGAGAAAACTACTTTTGAACACCTTCTTTTGAGAGTTGTTTTCTAAAGAAAGACAAGAGAAATGTCATTTTTCAGTGTGTCCTCTCGGATATAACAGTACTGATTCTTGGGATTGGGCACCATCTCACTTTGTGATTGGAGTTGTTTGGGGGATTTTAGCAGCATGGACTTTTTCTGGTGAAGACTAATTTTTACAGGAACATCCCACAGCATAAATTAGGAGAAAAGAGTATTTGCATCAGGCCTACTCTCGGAGAGAAGCCACTAGTCTTTCAGTAGGTAAGCCGTCTTGTGTACAGTGCAACTTCCATTCTGCCTTTTTTCTACTTTTTTGTTTTGTTTAAAATGCCTTTTCACTCTAGCAGAAAACCTTTAAATGCTTTACTACCACTTGACACGTGGCTGCAAAGCTAAGAAGCAAAATAATTTTAGCATTAGCAGTTGTTTAAGTTAAATCTACTACGGTTCTCACTAGACAACAAAAATGATACTGGGGAAAAAAAACATAGCGTTCCCTTAAAAGCCTTCCTTTTACACTTGCAGGTTTTGTCTTTTTCAACAAAGGTAATTTTGTATGTTGAACTGTAGTCCCTGTGGCATTCCAAAGAGACTTAGATTACATGTTCATGTGTGGTGGTGGTGGTGGGGGGGTGTTACAGATACTGTTCAAAGTGTACGATTTTATTAAATCACTAACTTTAGGAAGCTTTCAATCAGCACTTCATAAATTCCTAAAAGTAGGCAGACATGAACAGGAAATCATCAACATTTCTTTTGAAATAAACAAGCCACGAACAAAGAGGTAACCTGTACACCGCATGAAGCAACATTTTTAAAGCAATTTCCAACAGAGCCTAAATAGGTGTTCTCAGAGCTCGGATAGTCTGGTTTTGAGTTTTAAAAACAAAACAACAACAAAATAACTCCCCATTTCTTCAAACCCTTCTGCACATTTCAAAGTCTGACCAAGTCAGCCAAAAAAAAAAACAGTAAATGCATAATCCCCTCCAGATTTGTCTTACAAAACGTAGCCTAAGCCTTGGTGTGTTTTCTTGTTCTTGAGAATAAAACACTCACTGTAATCAAGTGACATGGCATGGATCTAGGCCTAGTTGTGTTTAATGGATAATACAATTTCTAAGTCAGGTCAAATCAGAAAACTATGGAATTAGGTTTAATATTCTTTTCCCTGACTTTTGCAATACCATCGCTAAACTTCACATAATATAGGACCAAACCCTGTTCACAGTGTTTTACACAGTGAACATTTAAAGTGATCTTGGCCCAACTTGAAAGGAAGAAAAATATAGGCCTATTTCAAAACAACAACAACACTACACATTTCTTGATGTGCTACACACTGGAGAACAGAAAAAAAAAAAAAGCACAAGTAAAAAATGGAAACCTGGACACAAAATCTCACTAGCTGACCTATCGTTCTAGTTACACAACATCCCAAAGAAACCTGGGTAATGTATACTGAAAGCAAAGGTCAAGAACATGCAAATACAGCAGAAAATACACGTCGGCAGCTTTTTTTTTTTTTTTATGACTAACAGACTACAAGAAAGGTCCTCCTATCCAGAGGAGTAAATTACACAATCCGCCATCGAATACAGAAGAGCAACTGCAGTGACGTGATTGAACGTATCAGGTTGCACAGATTTAAATAGCCTATAACAATTCAGCATGTATTATAGCGGGTACTCATGCGACAAGTGTCAGATCTGGAAAGAAAGCCGAGTAACTCAAGTTATATTTCAAGATTCACAATGGTCTCACTAAAATACTAAACGGCAACAATTACATCAATTAAATTTGAATTCAGAATAAGCCTTTTCACAAATGCTTTTATGTATAGGCCTATATGTACCTGATTTTGTATTTTGAAATCTACCCAAAAATGTTGAAACAATTAACCACGCTGTTTCACTGCTGGTTGTCAGTTCAGTTAAAAATATTTTGCAAGATTTAAGACAAGGCATAGAGACACCACACTTTCCGAACACCATATTACTCTTAAAATAGCAGGCAGTGACAGGGGACCCTCATTACGCGTATTCTATATGGAGGTACGAAAGTGAGGATGTATTTTGGGTTGGGCTCATATTCCTTTAAAAAAAAAAAAGCAATATTTTACTAAAGTAAAAAAAGATACTTGGTTGTACAGTAAGTTTACATCAGTTGATTGGCAGTCTCCAACACCTGAGTGTGTGTATGAGTGGCAGCCACTTCAAATTACTGATATTATATTTAAATTAAACAATTAGAAGAACACAGAATGATAATCCTGCACACAGGATAACTAACTAACTAAGAATGCTCAACTGACACATTTCAGACTGAGAAAACAAAGTTATATAGTATGTAATGTTCACATGTAATAACCTGTTCAAAAAATATGCAGGACTGCTTCTTACAAATAAGTGGTCATCATAGATCATTGCCACTGCTTTCTGAAGAAACTGATGCATAGAAATATCTGATGTTCAACTAACCACCAAAATAACACTGGTGCTCACGGTTGACTCTTATGGAGATGTAAATAGACGAGTATGATCAATGCTTAATTGAAGGAAATTCTGATCTCAAGAATTATACTTGCTTCTTAAAATGTCAAAGCATCAGGTATAGTTTGTACTGAACCATTAAATACAATTAAGTCCAATCAGGGTTTCAATTTACTGATCAAAATATGGAAATTAATATACAGTTCCGTAATCTGGAGAAAATTAATTTAATCTTAAGGTACATTTTAATTTCAAATGTACTACATCAACAATTACATCTAAATTGAATGAGTTTAATTAAACCTGGGATCAAAACACCTAGAATTTCCAGACTGCAGTGTACCAAGAGATCACCCAAATAAAAAGGTATCTAAATTTCTCTCACAAATCTTAATGTGGACACAATATGCAAATATTGAAAGAGTAGTAGTTTGATCTTGGTCCCAAAATATATCAGCCAAGTTTTGCTGAAGTATACTTAGTTGCCCCTGTCACCATGCCATCACAAATCATGGTAAGATATGCTTACTCTCACAATTTTAGGGGGGGATAATCTCTAAAGGGCTTTACTGAATTGATTAAAAGCTAATCACAGATACAGATCTATCAGTGTGTGAAAATAATTGTGATAATGGCTGCCTCACAAACCAGTGTATCCCAATATGGGTTCGTTTCTACATTTTATTCAAATTTTCTCTGATACAGACAACTAAGAAAAGCATTGTTTTAAATCCACACTTGGAATTACTTAAAGACAAATGAATGGTTTCGTGCGTTTTATGAAGACTGTATCAAGATAAATATATATATATATATATATACAATTGAGATCCCCAGGTGTTACAGTGGTGATTTACTGATCCTTCAGGACTGATACACAGCCGAGCTCAAGGGTGTTCAGTTTACAGAATAACAGCACTGATAAAACTTATTTTATTCGTGTCAGTGAGAAAGGTGATTTAATGTGAAGGGGACCCTGATGACGATTCGTACCAATGCAGACAAAGACGTTGTTTCTACTGAGCAAACTGGGGTACGAGCTGGTCCCATGCTCGCCTTGTGAACTGCCCAACAGTCTGCATCGTTGCGGTTGTAGATATTGACAATCTTCAAATATTAAAAGGCGTTAAAACGTTTTTACTACAGACACGAGTGTGATCGTTTTCACACCGTGATTATGAACACAGGGGTGGTTGATGTCCAAATGTCACAATGCCAAGTCACCAGTACAAACACTACACGGAGATTACGTGGTACGATGCTATTTTAGAGCAATGCCATACGTTCATGTCCTACACCTCTAAAATACGACACACAGTGACATGTTTTATCGTCTTCTAACACGAAACAAAACCGTGTATTCAGACAAATGTTAGCATCACAGAACAACACACCTGAATCTACGTGTCAGCTTACCCGAGAAACTACGAAACACCCAAAGGACACGCAATTAAAAACTGAATATCAGTTTACACTTGGACAATGAACTCCCCCGATGCTCTTAAACGGCTCATATGAACTGTCATTTAAATTCACTTTGGTTATACAAGCCCAGCAAAAAAAGATGTGACTGGGCTTCCTGCCTGGCTTAGTCACAAACCCCCATCAACCGCTTTCGTTCAACAAGCCCGGGGAGAAAACCCACCTGTCACCTGCGTGTTGAAGAATAAACCCGCTTTGCTCTAATTAATGAGAAGAAATGCGTCTCCGGTCCCCCTGTGCGTCCGCTCCCCGTTTCTCTCCGTGTTTTGTTGTAAAGCCACGACACACAGCAATGGCCGCCGACCTGCTCCCAGCCCCTCACACAGCCGCTTCCGCTTGGTGTTGCACCGCAATCTGTTCCGGAGGGAAACAATAAACACGTCCCCCCCTTAAAAGTTCACATTTCTGAGAGATACAATATTGCGATATTGCATTATAAAATATAGTTGGATTTCTTCTAATGAATACAAATGATTAAGCAGCCATGCGTTTATTGCAATGTGATATGATTATTAGCTTTTTAAATTATCGGAAGATAACAACACACTGGTTTGTACTTCAATTATATATAAAGGTAGACTATATGAAACTGTACGGTTATTCCTGCTTCTCGTCTCAATCAAATGAAACAGACAAATCACACATTTTTATATAGGCCTAGAGAAGGTGTGCTTTTACCCGCTCTCTGGGCTGTTAGACATACCTTTGTGTTCTTAAGCATCATTATATTAATGCAATAATATGAATAATATTCGTACAAAACTATAAAAACACTTAATTATGATATCCATAACATTGTCGGAAGCTTTGACTCGGTTAAAAGATATTGGTGCATCGGTGTAGAAATGTTAAATAATGGAGATTCAAATGTAGAGCAATCTCGCAGTTTGACTGCACTATTATATGATTTGAGTTATTATTGTGTTTTATGTTTGAATGTGTTCCTTGACGGTTCAACTAAGGACACAAATCACCCCAGGTCCGTGTCACTTGTTTCTAGTACACCTGCAAACCGGCGTGCACAGGAAATGCCACGTGTACCGACTGCGCATGTGTGCGGGGATCCTGCGTCGATCCTGACTTCCTGTGCGAGAAAAGGAGGATTTTGACGATTGCTTTCGCCTGGGCCTGCAACCCCCAGAACCACTGGGAACGGCCCCAAACATGCCTCTCTAATCCCCGCAGGTTTCGGATTCAGTAGCCGAGCTGGTCCACCAACACAGAACCGCTTCTCCCAGGTGGCTCTGCTGTTCACAAGCTGTAGAGGCGTGTTATTCACCGAGCAGGCTGCTGTGGATTTGAGCCTGGTGTCAGTTTCAAGATGTCAAATTCTGGGTACAGCTCACAGAATGGTGCAGGACAGCCTTACGCCAATGGTGAGTACTGCCCCAGCTGGCGTTGGTTTGGGTTTTATTTGTTTTTCACGTTGTATAAAAACCTTATAGTTTAGTTATGGCGTTAATGTGTGCTTATAATCGGCATATTGATTCATACACAATAAATAGTAAGTAAGACGGGAAGAAAATGTAGTAACAAAATGCGAATCATATGAATCGTGAGTTTAAAGGAAGTCACATGAGAAACCTTGATTTTTTTTGTCAGTGTTTAAAATGTTGTGCAACTTCGCTGTTCCGTTTGCCAAGTTTCGTGATGTCATCGTGTGACACCTAACCTAAGTGGAACTGTAAGGCTCGGCGCTTTGCTTTACAAACCTGTTGAAATACATTATCTGTGTGTGGTCCGAGGGGTATTTTATTTACTATACAATCGATAACATCTGATTGGAATGTGATATCTCCTCTCCCCAGGGCAGATCGAGATAATGGAAGCTTTGGAATGTGGAATGTAATATCATGTGTTTCATGTTGCACACTTTGTGTCTAATTAATATCTCAGGATTCCATATTGATTTTGGGCGATGTGTGTTTTCCATCCTCTGAAAATCGTGATGTATTTTATTGACTCAGTTTGTTGACCTTTTTATTTCTGAATTTGAGTGCAAGTGTTATATTTTGTGGAACTTAGATGTAAGATAATGTTTTCTTACTTACTCAGTATGGTCGATATATCAGCATTTTAGCTCAGTTATCCTTGTTTTAAATTGTATTCTTAGAGTTTGGGTATACACATGACATTGTACTACAGCTTACCGTCCTAAACTTGTCAAGCAGCAGGATTCTTTGGCAGCTTTCACTGTGCTTACTGTACATGTGGCATCTTTTAGGAGCTAGCAGTGGGAGGGAGAAAGCACATTGTTAAAGGGTTTAGAAGCTCATTAGAGTATATAGAGCTATCACTGTTTTGCAAGATTTTAAACAGAAATAGGTGTTTTTCGCAGCATGAAGAACAAGTCATTGCCTACTCTGCGACTTCTCCTGCTTAATTCACAATGATGTGTAATATTGCTTAAATGGTTATATGGTAGTGATGTGTTTCTTGGATACAGTTTGTTTGTTTTTAAACTAAAGTAAAGGTAATTTGACTGGTATTCACTGGAGCTGTAATGACAAGTTGGCAGGAGCATCTTGTGCTTATTCATCATTCGATACAGTGTTGCTATTGGATATATTCCACAGCTATACTTCACATTCAGGAGTGTTTTCTGACTTCACCCAGTTATGCTTTTGAATCCATACCTAGGCAAATTACCAAATTTAAGTTTGCACTGATCTTAAAACCAAATTGAGAGGATTTTCAATTTCCACAGCTGCACTTCAAAGGTTAAGCGCGTTTCCTGTTTGTTTTGAAACTGTTTTCACATGTAGTCTGGTTCTGTTTTGTGTTTGTATTTGTTTAATGACAGTCTGCAATTTGACTGACTTGTTTAATAATGTAAATGGTCCTCAGCATGGCCTCAAATAACATGGGAGGTTTCAAAATGGTAGACCGTTCGATTTTCTGTTTTGTTCTACAGACAGTTTTGATTGTCTATTTCTGTTGCTTTTTGTGATAAACCGATGTGAAATCTAATCCTGAACTAACACAGGTAATATCTCCACAAGCAAAAGCCACAAATCAGTGAGATCCTCTATGTAACGCAGCATAGGTTAGGACTAAGTGGAATTCAGTTGTTGCCCAGGCCTTTTTTCTTTTTCTATGGTCATCACCCTTGACAGCTGGTTAAGGTCTCATGTTTCTTGATAGTCTTCTTCTGGTGTCCTAATCCTTAAGTGAAGAGCAGCATTACAACCTCTGGAACCAGGTCAGTCTTTGAACTCTGAATAGTATCTCTGTTTTCACCAATGAACCAGCTTAAATCAGTGACTGTCTCTGTCTGAGTAGTGTATTATTACAAAAGATATTTGGATATAGTTTTAGATCTAGTTCACCCTTTCTCCACATTTTTTTTTTTTTTAACTATACAAAGGTGCCTTGTTTTGGGGTTTTGTGTTTTTCTCTACTCTACTCTAACTGTTCCCCAGAACTCATACTAAGGCTACTTGGATTAATATTTTGTGCTCTACAAAAAAGTGCACAATTTGTTATTTTCTGTTTGTTACGTCTCTTCTCTGCAGCCTTGAAAGAAATATCCTGCTTTTACTGGCTTACACAGTTCATTTGATATTTTTTGTAATGCAAATTATGTTTTTATACATAATCATTGATGAGAATCCCTCGATAGGATTCACATAGAAACTATGTAACAAATAGCTCTGCAAGAGAGCCCCAAGCTGTCTTGAAGTGGATGGATCGTGCCTGAATGAAGCATCAGCTCTTGATGACTGCAATCAACTGCCTCATGCATTAGATCTTCCTGCTCTGTAGGAACAGAGGGATTCCATTTATCTTTGGCTGTAACAGGGTCCTATAATCTTTGTACTCTGGTTAGAGGCAAAATTAATTATAGTTTGTGGTTCTTAGTTTTGGTTTTGCTTTGCTTTTTTTCATTTTATTTTTTTCTGTATTTGGACAATTGAACAATATATGTAATTCTGTTTAATTCTATTAATTACTTATTATGAATTAAGTATGTCCTGTGTAGCACATTTACATACTTTACAGTTCATTTTTCAAAAACAATTTTGAATTGGTGCTCTCCCTCTTCATAAATGAGTTGCTTATGCTGTGCTGAACATATGAAAACATCACGGTTACTGGAAAGGTAATCTGTTGTGAATGCACAATACCCTCCAACACACTCATCCTATCTTGTTCTTCCTCACAGGTCCCTTACAGAACCCAGTGGTGATGCAGCCACCAGGACAGGTGTACAACACTGCAGTCCAGCCTCCATACGCAAACCAGATGCCAGTCAAGGCGACTCTCCCTCAAGGTCCAGGACAATATAACTGCGGCACCTATCAGAGTGCACCCTCTGGGACCTTATCTCAGGGACCCGGTCAAGGTATGCTAAACAGGCCTCCAATGGGGCCACCACAGCCGCTGGCACCTCAACATCAAGCTGCTTCAGGTTCCAGAATGCCCCCACCACTAGCACCAGCCCACAATTCAACCCCCCCCCCACCATCTGCCAATCATTTCTACCCTGGGACCCAGAACCCACCTCAGTCAACCTGGCAATATGGCATGCCTCCTCCCATGAGTCAGGCTTCGGTGGGCTCTGTAACAAACCATGTGACCTCAGCACCCAGCTCTGTACCAAACCAACCTTCACCAGCAGGATATGGCATGGCAGGGTCCCCTGTCTATCACAATGCTGCACATCCTGGGCCTCCTGTCTCACACAACAGCTATAGTCAGCCTGGTAAGTAACGTTTTTGATTAAGTGTAAGTAATCCTCTGCACTGCTACAGAATTACGTCTTTATAATAAGTTGGACAATGAGAACATTGACTGACCACTTGTAATACATTTGTTCTCCAAGATGCCACAACTGTTAAAACATGGTATCCTGACTTTTGTGCAATATCATTCAATAACCTCACAATTAGTCACTAGGTAGTGTTGAGATATGCAAAGTGCAATTCTAATTACACTTATTTACCAGTAATAATTTGTCTGCACAGCACTGAAGTGAGGTTTGTAAACCAAAGTTCACATCAGCTGTCATTCAGTGATTTTTTTTTTATTTTTTTATTTTTTAATTAATTCTGCCTCAACAGTACTTTTCACACATTGGTCTAGATTGGGTGTTTGAACAGGGAAAGACAAGACATTATCACACCGAGTTGCTTCGTACATGGCCAGCTAAACCACACAATTTCCCCAGTAATCTGGTTGTCGAATTGCACTGAAAGTCCACAGCTACAGCATGACTTGGCTATCTGATGTTGGAAGTGAACATTGCCCTGTGCTCCTGCCTAAGAGAACAACTTGGCTGAACTTATCTCTCTGACAGGGTTTTTATGACATAACCCGCTTACAAGAGAATGGAGTCAAGGGCTACATTTGAATAAAATATTAGTTGCAAAACCACTGTTGGTTTAATCTAAACAGTTTTCCATTTTGGCCCCCACAGAGCCATTTTTCATTTACATTTAAAAGAGGCCTTGAAGTGCAGATCAAGGATGAGGAATATACACCATTGCATTTGATTTATATTAGCGTTGATCTCTCCACTAGGATGGAAAATGTTATGATGTAAATGATCACCTACAATCACAGCTATGGAGTTGTTGTTTTTTTTAATGTTATTTTGCTTTGTCTCTACACAGCCACAAACAAATCTGTAATATGGAGGTAGTTTTATTACAGAGAAATGTGATTTAATTAAATTGATCAGGCTTTTACTTGTACAGTTTCTTTGATTGGTTCTGTACTACTTCTCTAATGCCGTTCCTTGTCTCAATGTGATTTGTTTATCATACATATTTTCAGAAAGTCTTAGTTATTTTACATTTGTGCCAATAGTGAGATCCTCCTTTGAAAATATCCATGTTTTAATGCTTGTTTTCACTACAATATCTGCTCTGAAAACCAACTAACAAAGATGGGCATGGTAGTTTGTGTGTGTGGCTATCCCAGGAGAAGGCCAGAGTGCTGTTAAGGGAATTTGTTTCCTAAATAAAGGCTCAGCGATGGGGGATCATAACCTGTCATGCAAAGTGCTCTTTTAAAAGAAGTGCAAGTCATTGCAGCGGCTGGTGTAATGGACGGCTGTTTGCATTTTTTATGAAAAACTTGTTACACTGGAGCCTCTTTACAGGAGTACCTGGAGTACTTTGTCCTGCCTGATGAATTTACTCTTATACATTTAGCTGCTTTTGCTGTTATTTTCTAATTTAATGTGCTTAATCTCCACATACTCTAGAAAAAGGCCTTTTGAAGCAGGTGGTGGAAAAATATGAATTTCCAGTGGAAGACCATGCTAGATATGACTACAATTTGCATCTCTTAATAACTTTGTTCATGGGAGAAGTCTTTGGGCTTATTGTTTTGCCTTTCAGGGCTACAAAGCATAAAGCAGATAGACAATAAGATTGTTATTTTAAATGCAATTCTTAGCTATTGTTTAGTTATGCAAGCCAGTCTCAGTTTGCTATAATGTATACACGTTTTACTTTTCTTTACACATATACAATCTAAGATGCGTCTCTGTGTGGTAGTATGGAGAAAACATTTCTTTACTTTTCTGATTTCTTGACAGGTCCTGCCCCTCCTCCAGTGAGCTCCTCTGCATCTCAGCTGTATCATCCTGGTAGACAAGCTTTTGGGCCTCCACCAGCAGGAGCCCTGACCCCAGGAATGAGACCCACACCGCCCCCTACTGGCTCCCTGGGCACTGCGACCCCACCTCCCCCTCCAACCTCCCAGCGTGAAGGTATGGAATCGTAGTATCTTAGAATAAAGTGAAAAATAACATCCTTGGGTTTGCTGCTAAATATTGAAACTATCTTAAATATTTATTCCCCCCCTCATGTTTTTCTGTTTGATAACTCATTGCTTCTTCTGTTTGATCTGCTTATTCAAACCAGCATCATTCAGTTGGTGGATTTGCCTTTTTTGTTATTTTGTCTTCTTCCTAATACTTAGATATATGAACTGCAGAGAGAACTGCGTTTTCTGTTGAACCTTGTCCAAAAGCACATTCAAATGCATAGTTTCCCATGCCAACACAGCATAGGTCCAAATGATTTGTAAATCATTAAATATTTACATGCCTGGAGAATATGTGATGAAGATTAGTTCTCTTTAACTTTGAAAGTGTCCTTTCTTGTTTATCACATTAACAGAGAGAGCTTTCCCTTCCCCTTCCTCCCTCTTTCCATTGGTTTCCCTTGTATTTTTTACTTTTTCATGCCAGACGCTCATTGTGGGAATAGTGATAATAGCTTGGTTCGGGATGAGTGCCCCATGTCATCCCCCTCAGAGGACGATGATGAAGATTGTGATATTGAGCGCCCAGGTGTGAGGATCATCCCTGAATGTCGTGATTTCTTGTCCCGTGTCATACTAGTGTCTGTGCTCAGTGTCTTGATAATAGATTCATTTCACCCTTGCCTTCCCGACCTGATTGTGGGACTTGTCCAGTGAACCTCTGACCTCGTCCTGGAGAGCCACCGGCATTTTTCTTTTGCATGAACTGATTTTAATCAGTTGATTACTTAATTTGGCAAAATTACCTCTGTATGATGTTTTATGTTCTGTATAAAAGCTGCTGGACTGTGTCTCCAGCTCCGGGAGTGAGTTTCGCTGAATTTCCCTTGTTCAGTGGAGTGCAGAATGAGAAACCCTCTTACGTTCATCGTAGTTTTGGTCATTTTCCTTCCCATCCTTTGCATCCGTATTGAAAAGAGATCCAGTTCCCCAACTGGAATTTATGTTGTTGACCTGGAACACTGCAGATTGCATTCTGATATACTTCTCCTTAAACTATGTTCCTTTCTCATTAAGCAGGTATGTTGATTAGGAGTAAAAGATACAAAGAGAAAGCTGTTGCTTGAAAACAGGCATTTTCCATGTTTGTGTTACACTGCCGCTTGAGCTTGTGATGACATGGTTATTTCTGCTTGAATACCAGGTGTGGTCCACACACCCACCCCGAGTGACAGCGCGCAGGTCCCCAACAGCTTTGACTTCCTGGAGTCTGGGGGCAGGAACATGGGTAAGAGATTGTCCTTTTTGAAATCTAAGTTACTTCAAATGTAGTTGAATACCTAATCAGTTGTAGATATATATTTTTTAATCTGTTATGGAAGCAGCTACGATTGTTGATTATTCTTTGTTTTGAAACAAATACATAGCAGCTCTGATTTGACATTTATCCTTGATGCAGCTCCATATCCACCTCAGCCTGCAATGATGGGCAGGTCAATGGGCCACTCGTATCCATCCTTACCCCCTGGATACCAGAATATGGGCACTCCCCCAAACGCTCAAGCAATGCAGCCTCCAAAACAGCCTTATCCCCTTGGACCTCAGCCATTTCAGCAGGTACACCCGTCGACCACTAAGCCTTGCATACCTGCATCTTGCATTCAGACATGGTGCTAAAGGAATGTTCTGTAGGAATGCAGTTGTTTGAAAATGAGAGCTGCTTTTGTCAGATTGACCCAATTTCCAAATATAATTTGTTAATAGTTTTGACATTCTTATCTGCAGAATTTAATTCTGTGTCGGAATATTTGAACTCATCTAAAATATGCTTCACAGGTGCAGCCTTGTATTCATTTTTTTAATGTTTATGTTTAGAAATACATTATCTTTATTTTTAAATTATGACCCTTGTGTAAACCAACCTTAATAATAATAATAAAACAGGAAGAAGGATAACAACAATTTTGGGTATGCAGATGGGTTAGGAGAGCTCCTGTTGACTGACTGTTGTTTTGTCTCTCAGCCACCCGTAGGTCCTGGCCAGCTGACCCCTGCAATGGGAGGTTTAAGCCTGCAGCAGTCCCAGACTCCTGAATCCCTGAAAGCCATCAATCTCCTGCAGGAGCGCAACCTGCTCCCCCCTCGGCTGGTGCCTGCCCCAGTGCCCTGTCTGGCCCAGGACCTGCAGAGACTCAACTGCAGCCCGGAGTAAGTCCTCTGCACGGCCACGCAGCACCTAACTCAAGTGAATACTGAACCAGATGCATTCACAATAACAGGGTAGTACATGCACACACGCACACATGCATGTAATCTTATAGAGCATCCAAGAAAGAAAACAGGAGACACTTCTTCACACAGAGAGTTGTCACAATCTGGAACAAACTCCCCAGCGATGTGGTTGAAGCTGAAAATTTGGGAACATTTAAAAACAGACAGTCTTGGATAGTCTTGGATCACTTAGTTATTAATGGACACCAAATGAGCATGATGGGTCGAATGGCCTCCTCTCGACTGTAAACTTTACGTTCTTATAACATTGACAACAAAGACAGTTCAACTTATGGAATCTTCTTTCAGTTATTCAAGTTTTTATTTGTATTAATTTGTTTGTATACTTTGAATCCTTTGTCTAAATATATATTTATTTTAAATGGTGAGACCATATGAAGTATACCAATATTCTATTCAGTGTCAATGTATGTATGGTACAGAAGGTGTGTCAGACTGCCAAGTGACCTATTTTTTTTTACCCCCTCTTCTTGTTTAGGGTCTTTCGTAGCACCCTGACCAACATCCCTCAAACGCAGTCTTTGCTAAACAAAGCCAAACTTCCTCTGGGATTACTTCTGCATCCCTTTAAAGACCTCTCGGTAAGACCTGTTCTCTCAACTCATTTGCTTAGTTACTTGGTAAGAAAGGACAAGCTGCAGGAGTGTTTTACCGTTAAGCAAATCTCTCAACATTTCTGTTGTACAAGTGTTTGACTTTGAGTTACCTTTCCATCTGGACACGATTGTGTGCATCTGTGCTCTCATGTGAACTAGGCCTGTGCAAATGTATCAACTGAATTTACATCGATGGGCCTGCATTTACCTATATTGTTAAGCCACAGGTGAAGTCTCTCATATTACAATCGGAATTCAAAATGTTGGCATTTCTTTAAATCTGGTCGGGCGTTAAGAAATTCCAGTTGCTACAAAATGGAAACGGTGTATTAGGCAATGAAGGAGGTGAAAATGCATATACCAAAAAGCACATTACATTAATTTTGTATGTTCAACTGAATATACACTTCTGTATAATAAATTCATGTAAAATTACAAAGTAGTGACATGCCCAGTGTGAGGGAGACCATGATAGTAATACACCTTCTTGGCTTTTGTGTTCTTTGGAGATTGTAACCGAGCAGTTTCTAATTTCAGCAACTGCCAGTGGTCACCTCCAGTACCATTGTGAGGTGCCGCTCCTGCCGGACTTACATCAACCCCTTTGTGACGTTCCTGGACCAGAGGAGGTGGAAATGTAACCTGTGCTACAGAGTCAATGATGGTAAGGAGGCACACTTGATCAAGATGGAAAAATGTATCCAGTCATACTTTATCTAATGCAATGTCAAATTATGTTTTTTAAACTGAAGTGTCTGTAAGTAGTGGAAGGTAATCTTCTGTGTCCTGTGTGTTTGTCCTTCAGTTCCTGAAGAGTTCATGTATAACCCAGTGAGCAGATCGTATGGAGAGCCACATAAAAGACCAGAGGTTCAGAACCCCACAATTGAGTTCATTGCTCCTTCGGAATATATGGTGAGATAAGTTTAATTTTATTTTGCACTGATGCTTTTATTATCATTATTGTAATATTAAACTCAAGCTCTGAGTTGTATTTCCATCCGAGAAGCAACATCTATAATAGCGTAAATGACTAGATCGGATTTAGCTTTTTTTTTTTTTTTTTTTTAGTCATCGTTAATAAATAAGTGAATTAAGGTTTATACCCTTTCTTTCTGTATTTTCTAATTTTAACTTGAAGTGCAATAACCATTCAGCAGTTGTCTTCCTCCCAATATCTCAATATGTCACATGTAATGTCAAGATCGATTTTGAGCTGTGTGTGTGACATAAGAATATTACAATGTTACTGTTCTTAGGAGAAGTTTGTCTCAAGGATTGTAGTAAAACAGTACATCACAAATGTCTTACATTGTTTTCTAGCAGAAACTTATAAGTAATAAGTGATAAGTAATATAGCTTCTTCTGTAAATATGAATAAAATATGCAGATGTGATTAAAGAGTTCATTCATATTTGAGCTTTTAGCTGTTGTATTTGAATGGATCTTGCTGAATAACCCTGCCTTGTCTAATATTACCATTGTGTGTTTGCAGTTGAGACCCCCTCAGCCTGCTGTGTACCTCTTTGTGCTGGATGTATCCCATAATGCAGTGGAGACGGGGTACCTAAACATTGTCTGTCAGTCGATTCTGGACAATCTTAGTGCGTAAGTCAACAAACAGTCATCCCCTTCTACTTTTCTTTTTCTTGTGTGCGTTTCATTAGCCTAGCAGAACCTACAATATATTAGACCATATCCATATGACAGGAAAAAGGAAACTAATGATGAGGAAATTTGATTTTGAGTGTTAAACCAAATGATTTATTAACTCAAATTTGGTTAAATCTCCAGTGTAAAGTCTTCACAAAACTGAATCTCAATGGTAGCAGGGTAACTATGGACATTGTGTAGAGTGTGGTATTGCTGATAACAACCAAACATGGCTGTCAGTGATTAGAAAACCCAGGAAGCCTGTGCCACGAAGAAAACGAGTATGTGAACATTCATGCACTTATACTAGTGATTGTATCTTTAATATCTTCATTCACTTCTGCTCCTATAAATATCCTAAAGCCCGATAGACCACATGCTTTGAATCATCCTTCGACATGGTCTCGTTCCCATAGGCTTCCAGGGGACACCAGGACAAAGATAGGCTTTATAACCTTTGACAGCACCATCCATTTCTACAATCTTCAAGAGGGCCTGTCTCAGCCCCAGATGCTGATCGTTTCAGATATTGAAGGTGTGTGGAATTTTCCTGCAGACCCGAGGGGACAGAAAACAACCGCAGCCTTTAAGCCAAATCTCATTCTCATTACTCACTAATAATAAGAGCTATGGTGTTTAGTTTTGTTTTTATCCTGTCCACTGTTAAACATTGTTTTAAATAAAAAATAAAATGTAATTGAGCACAATGTTGGTGAATCCTGTGAAGTTTTAGTGTAACCCTTTGGAATATGCTCTCAGTATATTTAACAGCACACAGTGCTAATGCAGTTTGTATTGCATATCTTTCTTTTTGATGACTTCAGCCCTTTTTGTTTTTGTTCTTGTTTAATCTTCCAGACATTTTTATACCAACGCCAGACAGCCTTTTAGTAAACCTCAACGAGTGCAAGGAGGTAAGATATGTTATATTTAAAAAAATGATCATATTTCCTGCTGCGTTACTGTCTGTTCTCTGAGCAAGTGGATACACTGCAGTCTTTCCTCTTCAGCAGCAGAATTATAGAGATGAATGCAGATTTTCTTTAAATTATTCTCCATGTAATTGGGGAAACAATGAAAAAGCAATACATGTAACCATTCTTAGCATGCTCTTCTGAAGTGTTGTTCTACTCTCAGACATACCAGACTATGAATTGGTGCCCCTAATGAATTCATGTCTCGTTTTTGGAGAAGCTGGTGCAGGATCTGCTGAAGGGTTTGCCCCAGATGTTTACCAAGACCATGGAGACGCAGTCTGCCCTGGGACCCGCCCTGCAGGCTGCTTTCAAACTGTTGTCGCCCACTGGAGGCCGTGTCTCTGTCTTCCAGACACAGCTGCCCACGCTGGGGGTGGGTGCTCTGAAGTCTAGAGAGGACCCCAACCAGCGGGCGTCTGCAAAGGTGAGGGCAGTGGGGACAGGAGTAGCTGGGTTTCCACAACTCCAGCAGAATTACCCCATATGTTTAGTAAACATGCTGTATGGCAGCGGTAGGACGGAGCAGTTTTACTTTGTTACAGGCGAATGCTAGAATAATTTGGTATTTTATTTGAGAGGAATAATGACATTTGTGCTTTTTTTTTTTTTTTTTTTTTTTGCTTAAAACATGCATTTTTATTCATTAGTTGCTTTGTTATAAATATTAGAGTTCCTTAGAGTCCCAAAGTGACAACGGGTTTTCTTCAGCAGTTTCCCATCTCCTGCAGGCCCAGTTCCACAGTAGAGAGATTGCACCTTGGGATCATGCCCAGGACTGGTGTTAATGCCGTTGTGTTTATTCTAATTTCCAGGATATTCAGCACCTGTCTCCTGCCACTGATTTCTACAAAAAGTTGGCACTTGATTGTTCTGGGCAGCAAATTGCTGTAGATCTTTTCTTGCTGAGTGGACAGTACTGTGATTTAGCATCTTTAGGTATGTTTTTTTTTTTTCTTTCCTATTTTTCCCCACATAATGCTAATCAAAGGAAATTAGGATCCCATCAATACAAAAGCGTGCATGTGTCTCGCTGCTGTTGCAGCTTCTTGCTCATTTTATAATCACTTGACACTTAGGGGACAAATGGAATGGATTAATTGAATCGGGTCTGTAAACATCAGTAATTATCCATTAACATCCATTAACTGATTTGTGGGAGTCATTCCCCCTGTATTTTGTTTGTATTTTGGCTGTTATTTATTTCTTTTTACAATTTCAGTTTGTAACAGTTATGCAAAGTAATCTGTAAAGGTCCCTGACTGACCGAGAGATGATGTGTAAGTACAATTCAGTGTAGCTACGAGGAAACTTACTGTTGTCTTCCTGTCCCACTCAGCTTGCATATCCAGGTATTCTGCAGGCAGTGTCTACTACTACCCCTCATACCACAGCCAGCACAACCCTGCTCAGGAAGAGCGCTTTCAGAAGGACCTGAAGAGATACATCACCCGCAAGATTGGCTTTGAAGCAGTCATGAGGATACGCTGCACCAAAGGTGATCTTGAAGGGGAACGGGGGGTTTGAGGGTGATTTTTGTGCTACTGCCCTGCAGAATTTCACCTTTCTCTTGGTTTGCTGCGTCGTCTTTTCATATTGTGGGTATGATAGCAGTCATGTTTCCTCTTGCCTCTGTTTCTCTGGGCCTGGGTGTACACTGTACTCCTGGTGTCCTATATTAGTGTAACACAGCTGTTATGTGTCTTTTTTTTCTCTAATTAAATAATATTCAGATTCTGTATTCTAAACTGTGAAATTGTGGGGGGAATTTTGTCCTGCAATGATTAACTTTTGTTTAAACATTTCTCCCCCCTCTTAGGTCTTTCCATACATACCTTCCATGGGAACTTCTTTGTCCGATCCACAGACCTGCTGTCTCTGCCCAATGTAAATCCGGACGCCGGGTTTGCTGTGCAGATGTCCATTGAGGAGAACCTTGTCGATATGCAGGTGGTTTCTTTCCAGGCTGCTCTTCTGTACACATCAAGCAAAGGTAACATTAAAAAGCACGTAAGGGCAGTAACCTAATTGACTGAAAGTAAAGCGCAGTAGTTTGCAAGGACTGACGCTCAGTAGGATGGGTTAAATGGGTGAAACGGTGACTCTTATGGGGACGAATAAGAACTCTGAGTTTCCATGTTTTTTATGCCGTTTCAAAGCTAAGCAAGTGGCTTTGGAAATGGGTATTCAAAGTCCGCTAAAGTCTAGTATATATCTTCTTAATTGTGTTTGAGTCTAACAAAGCTACACATTTGGACAGAGGGGATCTGAATTTGTCTGTGGTCACAGGTGAGCGGCGGATCCGGGTGCACACCATGTGTCTTCCGGTTGTGAACTCGCTGGCGGACATCTTTGCCGGCGCCGATGTGCAAGCAATCACAGGACTGTTGGCGAGCATGGGTAAGAGCAGGACCATGCAGGGACAGCAGCCGGGTTCTCCTTCCAGGGAGTTCTGGGGGGGGGTTCATCTCTTAGTGGTTTAAAAGCGGGAGAGAGGCGTGGCTCTTTTCCAGTTTCACACTAATCAAGATTAGAATCGGATCAAATTGAGCATTCAGTTCCACAATTAAACCATTCCTGTAAATAGTCTGTGTAATATACACTCACCTAAAGGATTATTAGGAACACCTGTTCAATTTCTCATTAATGCAATTATCTAACCAACCAATCACATGGCAGTTGCTTCAATGCATTTAGGGGTGTGGTCCTGGTCAAGACAATCTCCTGAACTCCAAACTGAATGTCTGAATGGGAAAGAAAGGTGATTGTGAAATACTCAGACCGGCCCGTCTGGCACCAACAACCATGCCACGCTCAAAATTGCTTCAGTCTGCTCAGTTACTGGGATTTTCATGCACAACCACTTCTAGGGTTTACAAAGAATGGTGTGAAAAGGGAAAAACATCCAGTATGCGGCAGTCCTGTGGGCGAAAATGCCTTGTTGATGCTAGAGGTCAGAGGAGAATGGGCCGACTGATTCAAGCTGATAGAAGAGCAACTTTGACTGAAATAACCACTCGTTACAACCGAGGTATGCAGCAAAGCATTTGTGAAGCCACAACACGTACAACCTTGAGGCGGATGGGCTACAACAGCAGAAGACCCCACCGGGTACCACTCATCTCCACTACAAATAGGAAAAAGAGGCTACAGTTTGCACAAGCTCACCAAAATTGGACAGTTAGGACTGGAAAAATGTTGCCTGGTCTGATGAGTCTCGATTTCTGTTGAGACATTCAGATGGTAGAGTCAGAATTTGGCGTAAACAGAATGAGAACATGGTTCCATCATGCCTTGTTACTACTGTGCAGGCTGGTGGTGGTGGTGTAATGGTGTGGGGGATGTTTTCTTGGCACACTTTAGGCCCCTTAGTGCCAATTGGGCATCGTTTAAATGCCACGGCCTACCTGAGCATTGTTTCTGACCATGTCCATCCCCTTATGACCACCATGTACCCATCCTCTGATGGCTACTTCCAGCAGGATAATGCACCATGTCACAAAGGTCGAATCATTTCAAATTGGTTTCTTGAACATGACAATGAGTTCACTGTACTAAACTGGCCCCCACAGTCACCAGATCTCAACCCAATAGAGCATCTTTGGGATGTGGTGGAACGGGAGCTTCGTGCCCTGGATGTGCATCCCACAAATCTCCATCAACTGCAAGATGCTATCCCATCAATATGGGCCAACATTTCTAAAGAATGCTTTCAGCACCTTGTTGAATCAATGCCACGTAGAATGAAGGCAGTTCTGAAGGCGAAAGGGGGTCAAACACAGTATTAGTATGGTGTTCCTAATAATCCTTTAGGTGAGTGTATATCATTTTATCTGAGACTATTTTTGCATTTGCTTTCAGGAGATATATCGTTTACATTTTAAATTAATCAAACTGCTGACCTCCTGTAGTCTTCTGAGATCTCCCGGTGCGCTGAAATTAATTGGAATCATTATGATCTTTTCACCCTAGCTCCATATTCATCTTTTACAAATGAGATGCAAAAACTGTTAACCTGGTCAGAGACTTAGGTTTGTGGCTCCTACTTCCAGTTGTGAATGTAGAGAAAGGGAACAACCATAGGAAAGCTGGCCTGTGGCGGGGTGGGGGTGTGAATTGCAGTGAACGAGCAATGGTCTGGAGAAAATAAGCCCCTCTTTGTTTCTCCTCCTGCCAGCTGTGGACCGCTCTGTGACGGCCAGCCTGAGTGACGCCCGCGATGCCCTGGCCAACGCTGCCATTGACTCCCTGGCTGCCTACCGCTCCTCTGTGCTCAGCGTCCAGCAGCCCGGCCTCCTGGCCCCTTGGTGTCTGCGCCTCTTCCCTCTCTATATCCTAGCCTTGCTCAAACAGGTACAAACGAAGGCCTTGTTTACTCCGTTGCCATTGGTTGAAGGGCATGTGATTTGAAGATTGTGTAAAGGAGAAATAAGTGGCACAATGCTCTTTTGTTTTTGTTCTTTGGTGGCTTTATGGTTTTGTGGAGCTGTTGCTGGTGAGTAGTTTTGTTTGGATCCTATTGCACTACTTAAGTATGACTTTTGTTTCCAGAAAAGTTTCCGGACCGGAACCAGCACCCGTCTGGATGATCGTGTTTATGCCATGTGTCAGCTGAAGTACCAACCCCTCACTTATCTCATGTTAATGATCCATCCAGCTTTATACAGAGTTGACAATCTCTCAGATGAGGTGAGGAGACGACCGATCAAATAGGTTTGTGTATGAGCATTCCGTGTCCAGTTGGGTAATTTCTGTGTTGGTTTTAAAGGGCGCCCTCAATATCAGCGATAAGACCATCCCCCAGCCTGCACTGCTGCAGCTGTCCGTGGAGAAGCTCAGCCGGGAGGGGGCCTTCCTCATGGATGCTGGTTTGGTGAGTGTGCCTGTGATTTTGCCGACACATGGTCTGTTTTTGACCAAGATGGATTATAATTTCACAGTATTCAGGAGCGTATTGTAGGCACTGTAGTGTCCTCGTAAAAAAAAAAAAAAAAAAAAAAAAAGACCCCTGCAGGAAAGTAGCTCTCTGCTAAAGTACTGGAGTTACTAAAGTGATTACCTTTATGATAAAAATCAGACTGAAAGGGGGCTTTTGGGAAACTCATTAGTTTTTCAGTTTTGGTTGTGCTGTGACTATATTTGAGGAGTGAAAAATAGCATAAATAGACATTTTAATTAGAAGCTTTTTCATAATCGGATAATGCTGACTGCAATTTCAAAGTTTTATTGATGTTGCCTTTCTCCTATAAACAAAAATCTATTTAAAGAAAAATCGATCTATATAAAAAATGGTTGTTGGTCACATTGAGAGAGTTGGTATGTGACCTGAAAGACAAGTTCTTACAGAGCTGTGTTTGTTCTAGGTAATGTATCTCTGGATTGGAAAAAACTGCAGCCCCAGTTTTATCACCCAGGTGCTCGGAGTCCCAAACTACACAGCAATACCACAGTCTATGGTAAGGCAGTGTAAGCATATATAGAGACCTACCTCACTGGGGATCTTATTAGCACAGAGTAAGCTGAGGAACAATGCTTGTTTTGTACAGAATCAGCTCCCTGAATTAGACACAGCCGAGTCTGCCAGAACAAGAGCGTTCATCTCCTGGCTCCGAGAGCAGAGACCCTTCTTCCCAGTCCTACATGTGATAAGGTGAGCATGACTGCACTTTCACTTGAAACAATTAAAGGAGAACTGTTGTGAATGATGAGAATTCAAATTCCTTAGATCTCCACTCCCTAGCCCTGCTTTATACTGACTGGAGTACCATGAGACCATTCACACACAGTGCCAAGTCATGATACCGTCTCCACAGTCGCAGCATGGACTAATTCAGTCGCTAATGAAAGCTTTATTCTGGTTTTGTCTTTCATGAATCTAAAGTAATGCTCAGTGATCCCTAATTTAAATAATTGAAAATGGATTTTCTGCTACCATAAATGATAACAGCCAAGTTATGATGGTCAGCTTGTATGGTTTATTTAGCTGTTGTCTCTCAACTTTCTCCTTCATTTCCAGGGATGAGAGCCAGCTCAAAGCCATCTTTATGCAAAACATGATTGAAGACAGAACAGAATCTGCTCTGTCGTACTACGAGTTCTTGCTCCATCTGCAACAGCAAATTAGCAAATAAGAAGAATGCAGTAAAAACCCGAATATTATACGTGGTGTTGAGTGACGAACGACTGGATCAGCGACAAAGAGACAGTCTGCTTCTGCACAAGGGTCTGTCCTCAGTGACTTCAGTAGGGGCTAATCTTTAAAGTGTTTCTCATTGCCTTTTATGAAGACAAGCAAACAAGTGGGCCAACTGACGCTCACTACACTATTGGACTCTATCTAATAAATACAAGCTTATTTTTGGTAAGGGGTGGGGTAGAGGGGATTAATTGCTGAAGGAGCTTTTAGTAATAGCCTAAGCATATCTACAGCAATCCACAAAATCACAAGGAAAGGGGTTTGGAAATGGGTGCAAATCCTTTGAGAAACACCTGTAATAAAGAACTCTTTTCAGATGAAGGCAATGGGCATGAGGCTGTTTTGTTAAAGCACATTTCTGTTTCATAATAAAGTAATATATGTATTATATGCATTCTGAGATAATATTGTCTGCCTGTCGGGGTTTATTATTTCATACTTTATTGACTACAGAAGCAAACTGGCTGATAAAATTGTTTCTAAGGATTAGAAAAGTTAAACTTTTGAATTTTTTGGATCATGAACGATATCCCTTCTTAATGTTAGTTAGCTTAATTTTTTTTTTTTTTTTTTTTTAATTCTTTAAGTATGTATCGAACAAACATTTATGGCTCATCAGCAAATTGTGAGGAGATATCACGTTCAAAGTAGTGTAAAAATATTTTACCTTCTCTTCATTGATTGAGATGTTTTTCCTTCCGAGTGTGGCCATAGGTGGAGCACGTCTCTTTTTTTTTTAAATTTTATTTATGAGAAGCCCTGTATTGGACTTAATTTTGTTATTACCTTGTATTGGAACTCACTTTTTATCATAAAACTGGTGTGTTTAATATACACTATATGAAATATTTTAATATAATAGGGTAATTTCTTTAACATTCATAGAATTAAGCCATTGTGATCTTTAATCTTGCTTTGTTGATTACAATATGTTTACATTGGAAAAACCCAGAATATAAAGGTAATAAAATGTTGATTTCAGTATATATAAAATAATGACTGTGAAATTACTTTGGAAATAAAATGGGACTTTTTAAACTTAGTGATTGATTTATGCTATGGGGAAAAGAAAAACAATGTGCAGAGAAGTATCTTTTTCACAGGATAAAATGTTTGATTCAATCCAAAATAATGGTATGATGCTTATTCTCCAGACTTATATATATATGATAACCACAATGTGCATTTTGACTGACGTCAACTGACGTTGTTTCTGCACTATACTCCACAACATTCTTTGATAGCTGTTGGTAATGTATGATGTGTTATATAGCTCAGCAGCCTACCTTTTGTGTCACTTGTAGCAGTCAGTACCTTGTTGTTTTTTCCTTCTATTTCAGCTTGGCTTTATGGCCCCAGTAAATTGTCCCAATCCATATGCACAGTAAAAGTGTCTGGTCCTCAGAATATAGCCATTAATTGTGCGGTGTCTTGGAAAGCAGTGATAGGCTTATTAAGATACTGGGGTTTACAACTGACCTCATGTTTTAAAATAATATGAAAAAATCTTCAGGAAGGGAGTGCAATGACTTTAAATTTTTATTTCTCTTTAGTTTGTGTGATTATTTTTCTTTATAAATCGGTAAGTTTTATTTGGAGATGTGAGTTTCTTAACTTTTTAAGCTACTACTAAATGTCCTCCCCACTAATTTAAGGCTAATTTAATTTTGCTTTATTTTTTCATTCAAAATCTTGTCAGTATTGTTTGCAAACTGAGATTACAATGAAGGTGGGAGCCACTAAAATCTAAGACTTGGTTGTGTTGTATATGGAAAAACCCAATGAATGTACTATTACTTAAAGCAGTTAAACAACCACACTGTTCTTAGTAATAATGTTCTACACTGAAGTGAGTGGCAAGTTACAGTTTGTCTTTTAAGTAAGTTGGATATACTCAAATATGTTGTTACCACCATTTTAATTTCTTTTCAGCTTTAAAAAGAATACAGTAATCTTTGTTTAAAAATAAATAAAATTACCATTATAAATACCCTTTTAATGCTTTTTTTTAATCACTCTGACAAAAATAAAATGAAAAAGCATAATGAACATTTTCAGTTATTGGGACCATTTTATGTGGCTTGAAGTGAATATTCACAACTGAAGCCACCTGTGCAAGTATTACATAAGTTGCTGTTTTGTGCGTCTCAATAAAAATGTTTGAAGTTTTGTAAAACATAAGAAATATTTTTTTGTCCGCTCGTTAAACACCTCTTGTCAGAATTGGGCATGTTAATGCATAAGTTTGCTTCTGTGCCATTGTTTAAACCTGTTTTCTACAAGACTTTGATAACGCAAGACAATATATACTTGCACTGATGACTTCAGTTCTAATGATCTGTACAATGTAAACCCAGAAGAGATTAATTTTGTAAAGTAGTGTACATTACTGTAACAATTAAATACTAGTTCTCTATGAAGTTTGAAGATGTGTATTGATTGAGAGGTGTTGACCTGTGTTGTATTTGCTGTTTGTGAACATTACTAATTTACTTATGACATTGAGGGGATGGGGTGTCAAAATGTTAATAAATTAGTTATCAAATCTAACATAAATTAGTTCAGGAACTGTAAATTGTAAAATGTATAGAGGAAGTGGTAAATCAAGGCATTTTTGTTTTAGATTCGTATCAAGATTTTTATACCAGTGGAATATGTCACACTAATTTTTGATTAACTTTCGAGGTTGAATGCTGGACGTCATGCACAATTTCAATGATCCGTACTTTTACATTACAGGAGATAAAAACACAACCCTATGTGCAAAGTAATGATCACACCATATACGACTATCAATAGCTACTGCTGCATATAAAAGTTGTGAGGACAAATTGTACGTTTACAACACTAGTTTTAAAAGTCATCTAGCTAAACGTCAGCATTCATACTAAGACGACTCCAGGCGGGGTTTAACCTTAATGTCGTTTGTTTAGCCTTTAATAATCCATTGATTTCAGCACTACTGTAGCGATGAGCTGATCCGGACTGACTTGGGTCAGTGGTGGGGTTTTCGCGCATTGCAGGCAAGTCGGTTCTCCAAGCATGATGACATCATCAAAGTGCGCCGCCGGAGAGGCGCCTTGCCCATTGTACTGCAAGTCGCCTGGCTGCACAGTGCTCTTGTGAAACCTAATTTCCTAATTTTGAAACCATGCAGTCGTCTGAGGAAACCTCGCACAACGCTGCCGAAGAAAAGGGCAACATGTCTGCTTCGAAAAGAAGAGCAGAAATAAGGAGGAGAAAACTGCTGATGAATTCGGAAGACAGGATGAACAGGATCATGGGCTTCAATAAGAGCGACGCAGACAGCAACGGTGAGTCTCAACACGGATACTTAACAATAAAACCGGGAGGTGCAGCTTTCATTGATGTCCGTATAGAATTTAAAGTAAGCCAATAAATGAAATTAGTGCTACAACGCAGGTGAAACCCCACTAATATAAATACTAAATGTATTTAAGTGTTTTAAATGTTTTTTTTTTAAACCATATACACGTTTAAAAATATAAAATGATGTACCTACATATTTTATTTACATTCTGTAACATTACTCCACATGATCCTGGCCAACACTGCATGACGTCATCTAAACTCAACAGCAGCGACAGTATCAGTTCCTTGACGTTATGAATCTGATCATGGATATTATGACCGTCCGTAATCCGTAAACAGCGAGTGACAGCACTCACGATAGATGTGATATTCAATACTCGAATACAGATACAAGAAACTGTATCTTGTAATGTATTTATATGTATTCTGGTTAAAAATCTCTTAAATTGTGGCGTGAAACTATAATGGAAAGAAATACAGAATTACGCCTTTTTTGCTCAAAGAGAGAGCCATGACTGGCGTTCCCAGTGAGCTTTCAGTTTGTTATATCATTAACCAACCAGATGAGGCCTAAGAGGTCAGAGGTCAGGGTTGACAGGTTCTGTACCACATGTTGAACAGAATAGGAAGGATGGAGTTTATGTAGGATGGGGTGTCGAAATTAGATTTGAGCTCTCAATAGCTTAATTGAACCCTTCTAACTAACAGTTCAATTGAAGGTTCAATTAAGTAATTAAGAGCTCAGTTGTAGAGACAATCAGCAGGGCATGGTGGGCTCTAGATAAACATGCTTGCTCTTTGCCATCACTGTTGACAGTGCCAAAACAATTTTTGTTATGTAATATTTAATGTACAATCACTTTCAACTGAATATGAATCGTAATGAAACTTACTGTACTGTAGAGATCTTAAGCCAGGCAGTAAATGCTTATCCTAAATCAGTCTTTCTTTCCTTCTCTTCTACAAGATGACAGACATGCGACAGAGCTCAGAATCCCTCCGGATCACGACAGGGCAGAGGTCCTGTCCCTGTCGGCCCCGTCCAAGAGACTTCCGGTTTTCCAACATGAGATCGGGGACGCTAATCACCACATTGATGTTCCTGAAAGGAAGGGGTCCCCGCTACTGGAGGGCAGGGAGTCTCTTGCCCGGGGTTCGGAGAGTGATGGCGGTGCGGAGCTGAGGCAGAGGCCCCGGGGGGAACTCCCGGCCGACGGAGTCCCTCGCTCCCCACGCCGGGGCCTGCAGCAGTACTTATCGCGCTTTGACGAGGCCATGAAGTTGCGCAGCCAGCTGATCAGCGAGAAACCAGTCCAGGACAACGGCTCGGGCCCGGAGGAGATGGATGCCTTCCGCCTCTTCAGGCTGCTGGGCAGCGTGCTGCTGGCCATCGCGGTCAGGGTGTTTGTCTGCAAGTACCTGGTAAGTGTGGGAGTGGGGCTTTTTTGCTGAAGTAACCAGATCCATTCCAATGGATCTGGTTACTTCAGCAATGTGTGATCAACAAAAAAATGCACCCACTGGAAAAGAGCTCCATGCCAGAAAGACCAGCACTGCTTTGCAGTTTAAACAATTTCTTGTTTTATGAGCTGCAGGCCCTTCTGAAATTGTTTTCTAATGAAGCAGTGTGTGTAATTATACTCTAACTTTAGACATCTGTCTGTACAAATTTATTCAAACAAAGGTTTGAAGTATTATCATTATTATGACAGTAGTGTGTTTGTGTGACTTAACTCCCTGCCACAGTTTCGTGCTATAACCAAGTTATTCTCTTCTTCCTTGCAGTCTATATTTGCTCCATTTCTTACCCTCCAACTGGCATATATGGGCTTGTACAAATATTTTCCAAAGGTGAGTAGAGTTTATAATCTCTCATCATTATCCGTAATTAAGGTATTCATCTTAAATCTTGTCTTCCCTGAACATTTTGTTAACAAATCAAAAAGTTGTGTAACTGCTTTTAATGTCTTCTCTTATATTCTCCTCCTAGATCTGCATTCTGTTTTAAAGTCTTATTCCATTTTCAGTAATTCAGCCACAAATAATTGACAGCAGTGTATTTACCAAAAACAAAAAAGAGCAGATTTCAGACAGATTCAGACAGGATTGTAGCAGACCGTACTTTAATTGCTAGAGTAAGAATCGGGATGTAACACTGTATGTTCAAAAGCTATGTTTTAGGCATTGTTTCAAGCCTCACCTCTTATTCAGATGTTTTACATGGGGTGGAGGGGGCCTTATGTGTAATTTGGGACCTTGTGAGCAGACTGCCTTTGCTCTGCTGTTTCAGGGGGAGAAAAAAATCAGGACCACAGTATTGACGGCTGCCCTGCTGCTCTCGGGAATCCCTGCTGAAGTCATCAACCGCTCCATGGACACTTACAGCAAAATGGGGGATGTCTTCACTGACCTGTGTGTCTACTTCTTCACTTTCATCGTGTGTCACGAGATGTTGGTCCTCCTGGGTTCTGAAATCCCCTGAGAGTCTTGTGTTGCTCTGCTCGATGTGTGCTCCTCTAAATCCCCCGGCTGATGCAGTACATCACCCCCTCCCCTCCCCTCCCTTTTCCAACAGTGCGAGTGGCGGTGAAAGACAGATGTCTGGACCGCATCGGCTCTGGAACAGTGTGGTTTCAATCGTAAACCTAACATTTCTCTTGGTTCCTTCCTGCACAGTGCTGCAGCAACAGCAGACTACTATCAGACTGAACTGAAATGTTTACTAGCATTTCCAGTTTGTAATGGTACTAGTGACGTCTGTTAATAGGTGGTGATGATTAGTCTCTGATTAAAAAGGGTTCCATTTTCTTACTCAAAGGAAAGGCTTTCTTACATCTTGTTTTTATTCCACACTAAGGAGCCATGTAAATCTAGATTTATTTGACTGTTCAGTTCTGCTGCTTGTAGTATTTATTTATTTTTATCTATTGTTTTATGGATGTGTTGTTCACTTTTTGATGAGCTTAAGAACGTAATTAACTCAAATGTAAACCCAGTGGTTGGAAGGTATACAGCGACACCTGCTGCTGTAAATTGCACTACACAAAAAAAACAAGGGATATTAACTATGTACATGGTCTTTTTCAGTGAGCAGTGTCCTATTTTCAATATTGTGGTGGATTGTTTATGTTGGTATATTTAAGCTACATACTGGGCCAATATATATGGAGTTTCTTAATGGTAGACCAGCCTGGACAGGAGAGATTCCATCAAAGCAAAATGCTATGTCTAGCTGTACCAGCCGTCTAAACGAATGTAACTTACACCCCCGTTTTGGTAGCATGTTATCCAATCTGTTAAATCTACAATAAATTATTTCATCTGTATATGGGAAATATTTAAATCAGTTTCAGTGTTGTAACCATTCATATAATCGATGTTCTCTATCTATCTGTGTTTTACTCTGTTTTACTACCTGTTTTTTAAATTAAACTGTAAAGAGCAGGTAATTTCCTAATTTCATTTGAAATGTGAATATCTGATCCAGTATAACCATTATTCAAAACCATGGAAGTGTAATTGATTTTTTTGTCTATTATGGATGTATTCTTTTAATTATAGGAGTGGGTAAACTGGATTAACTGTACCTGAGAACAGACAGAACTGAATAAACTAATACAATAACAGACAGCTTTTCTTTATATTTAGTGCTAAGAGAGGTTCATGTTAAAAAATAAAGGGGGGGGGCATGAAAGAGATACTTAGACATATGCAACTGACATTAAAGAGAGAGACAATTGAGCGCTCTGGGTATCCACTTTCTAACGAGCTCTGAAGCAACAACATAGATCCTCTATCTAAAGTGTTTACGTAGTATAGAACAAGGTTAATTATTGGGAAAGGACAAAGATATACAAACTGTTTCTCATGACGTTTTCTAGTCGGAAATGCTGTTAGAGGAGTGATGATCATCATATTAATAACAAAGTAGAGAGTGTGATTGGTTGAACAAAACAATACAATAAAACTTTGGAGTTACTATAAAGCTCTTGCAATAGAACAAGACTGCATGTTCTCACAATTCTTCAGTCGCAGTCCAATTCAGGTCAGTGTCTGTGGATCGTCCCGCCGGTGGGTGGCGCTGTGGGCTGGAAGGGACGCTGAGAGTGGAGCGGAGAGGGGGAGGAGCTTGTTTTGGACGGCGTGTCTTGATTGCGTCATAAGGACGTCTGGGATTGTCGACTGAAAGCAGCGGTTAAGATAAAAGTGCGGGTCCCAACAAAAATAAACTAAGTGGTTTACTTCATAAAAACACGAGAAGATGGGAAGGGAGTCGAGGTAAGAATGCGCCGTTTCTGTGTAATCTATCATCGCGACTGCAGTGTACAGTTACCGAGCCACCTAACTACTACGTACAAGTACAGATGTAGGCCCCACATGGGAAAAGAAAATGCATTACGATTATATTTAGGACGTAGGAGATATATATTGCAAGAAAACAAAAAAATCATTTATCCGTCTCCCAGCCATGCGCACCGATAATTGTTTATTTTCATTGGCCATTGCTGGCATCTGTATTGGCATTAGCTAGCGGTTCTGCCGGTCTCTTCTTTATCCGATAAGGTTTTGAATATGTTTGTGGAGTTTAATGATCGCTGTAGATGATTTTATTGTAATGATTCAGAGCTTTTAACACAGTAAAGCCTCATGCAGCTGTATAATACCTTATTGAGTCAAAAACAAAGTTTTTTGTTGTCTAAATTAAACTAATCTGGTTACTGTGACGTAGATTCTTAAGTTCTGGCCTTTGGAAGGATAAAGTCACAATTCGTCAACGCATATGTTGTCACACTTAACCTGCTTTTTTCATTTTGCAGTTTTTTGTATAATTAGCAATGCAATTTCTATAGGCTATGTATTTTCAAATATGCATGTTAATTAAGCACCCTCCTCAGAAAAACAGCTCCTTAACAAAGAAATCGTATTGCTTGAAAATAAAACCTATTAAGTCAAACGCTGATTTGACTGTAAAATAAATGCTGTTCTTATGTAGTAGTGAATCCAGTGTAGAATCCTACAACACAGCATCTTTTTCATTGTACACACTTCCCTGACTATAGAGAACATGTGCAGCCTAATGTACTCCGGTCATCGACTTTCAAGCTTCAGAGACAATATTAGCACTGGTGGTTGTTACTCACTTCAGTTTACAGGTTTAAGGTTTTAATCAGAATGACCCAAAGCATTTCAGTATGTGCTAATGTTTTTATTTTATTACATGCTTTTCAAATTTAAATTTAAATATCCCTTTATTCCAGCCTTATATAATGACAAGCCTTACTATTATGAGAATCTATGTCTGTCTGTACAGGGTCACAGTCAGTTTCATAAATTTGAGAAGCAGAGCTGCAGTGCTGTGTAACCGAGTACAGTAATGGGTGATTCAAAAGTTTGGTGTAGAAGTTAAGCCATCCTATCTTCTAAAATGCTTGACAGTACCTCACCCTGAATGTAGTTCTCTTGCATGTGTACAGAGCTGGATCAGCTAAGTTGTGAAATGGCCATCTCTTTTGCAGGCACTACCGAAAGCGGTCGGCCTCCAAGGGACGCTCGGGCAGCCGGTCCAGGAGCCGCTCTGCAGAGAAGCGCTCCAAGCGTGAGGAGAGGGTGCGCTCACGCAGCCGTGACAGAGACCGCCGCAGGGAGCGCTCCCGAAGTAGAGACCGCCGGAGATCCCGCTCCCGTGACAGGAAGAGACCAAGGTGGGCTATCCCTTTCTTTCTCTTTCTCTCTATCTCTCTCTCTGTGTTACAGTGTGGTTCTTGGACTCACATTCTCTCTCTTTCAGACGCTCTCGGAGTCGAGAAAGGAGACGCTCTCGGAGTCGAGAAAGGAGGAGGTCTCGCAGTAGGAGCCGGGCTCGAAGATCACGCTCCACCAGCCCCAGTAAGAGCAGGAAGACCGAAGATGGGTGAGTTAGCATGACTGGCGGGTCGTCCTTGTGGTCTATCTTAAGCTGCTAGGGTGGGCGGTGAATGGTATAAAAAGGTAAACGAAGGGAACGGTAGCTAAAGAAATAACGAAGATATATACACACACACACACACATACATATATCTATATTGTTCAATCAGCACATATCAATCCACACCTGCATAAAGGCCCCTTCAAGCCCAAGATGTTTCTACGTACTCCGAACTGTAGCTTCCCTTTTCCATGTCACGCCTGCAAAGTTTTAATCTTCCCTTTTCTTTGGATCCATTCAATAGCTTCCTTTGTCCATCTTTGATCTCTTTTTCTTACAACGTCTGGCACTGATCAAATACTTTTATGTATACAAGAACTTTGGTGAGCAAGGTTGCCATAAGATTTCTACTGTGAAGAATTGCATGTGAAGATATGGGCACAGTAGATGTCTAGGAGCCCAGTGTTGAAACTGTCTTTTGATGTCCTGTAGGTCAAAGACTAAGGAGAAGTCTGAGAGCACAGAGCCTTCTGTGGAGAAGAAGAAAATAAAGGAGGAGAAAGAAGAAGAGAAGGTTGAGGATGTGAGTTGGAAGAGTTTTTAAACTGATAACTTTTAATCTCAAAGTACTCCATCATTATTGAGAAATGAGTGGCCCATGGTGATATATTGTTTCCTTCCATGCAGCAAGACTTTGACCAAAATAAGCTGGAGGAGGAAATGAGGAAAAGGAAGGAGCGAGTAGAGAAGTGGAGGGAAGAGCAGAGGAAAAAGGCAATGGAGAACATTGGAGAGCTGAAGAAAGAGCTGGAAGAGATGAAGCAGGGGAAGAAGTGGAGCTTGGAGGACGACGATGGTGAGACTCTGAGTTTGTGCTGTGTTTAGAGCGCTATCTTGCTGTCTAGTGAAGGCACTGAAAATGCATAGTTAATTGTAGGTCTACATGCACTGTTTGTCAAGCTCACAAGCTATTGGAGGTCTGCTTAACTTGCCCAGTTCTTGCACACTTTGCTTATTGACACATCCTGCTAAAACCTGCAGGAATTCAGCCCATGAGTTGAATTAATTCCCTTTGGCATTAAACATCTCTGCATTAGAAAAATGAGTGTAATTCTACTGTCCAAGCTCACTGGTTTGTCTGTGTCAGATGACGAGGAGGAGGCACCACCTGTAGTGGAGCCCGAGGAAGAGCCCATGGAGGAGGTGGGCGAGGAGCAGGACCCCTTAGATGCCTACATGGAAGAGGTGAAGGAGGAAGTGAAGAAGTTCAATATGGGCAGCGTTCGAGGAGGAAACGACAAGGTGAGCCATCGTACACCAGCTGGCCCCTCCTACAGTGCTTAGCCTTTAAACCTGAATGTTGTTCAAGACCTTTGTCTGTTCCACTGTGATGATTTTCTTCAAGTGATCGATAACCTCCTGTTTTCTCTTGATGCGCTCAGAAGGGCGGAACAACAGTCACCAAAGTCATGACGGTCGTCACGACGAAGAAAGCCTCTGCTGACGCAAACAAGAAGAAGGGAGAGTTAATGGAGAATGACCAGGATGCTATGGAGGTAAATTCCACTGCATAGTGCACCTTTGCATCCCTTGCAGTTTTTTTTTTTTTTTTTTTTGTAATTGCTATTCCTATTCTCTTGCTTAAATTTTCCACTTAACTGCTGAAAACGAGCATTTTAAATGCATTCCTGTTTATTGCTGTGCAGTACTCCTCCGAGGAAGAGGAGGTGGATCTTCAGACGGCCCTGACCGGCTATCAGACCAAGCAGAGGAAGCTGCTGGAGCCGGTGGACCATCAGAAAATCGAATATGAACCCTTCCGCAAGAACTTCTATGTGGAGGTACCAGAACTGACCAAAATGTCTCCAGAAGGTGAGTCTGTACATCCATCCATCCATATTTGTTGGAAAGATGTCTACTCTGCACTTTTTCTCATCTTTTTGATGTCTTCCTTCCCCAGAGGTGAATGTTTACAGGTTGGAGTTGGAAGGAATCGTAGTCAAAGGGAAGGGCTGTCCGAAACCCATCAGGACATGGGTGCAATGTGGCATCTCCATGAAGATCCTAAGTGCGCTTAAAAAGTAAGGGTTTAGGCCTACATCTGCCATAGGAAAATGCTTTAATGAAGTCCGATATGTCAGTCATAAAATATTGCAGAGCCATTTGTATTGTCCCCAAATATATATTGTTCAAATGTTTAAAAAAAATAATGAAGTTGAGCATTGTACTGTGGAATATAATTTTCTTTTTTTTTTTTTTCTCCTCTTCAAGACATGGTTATGAAAAACCTACACCAATTCAGGCACAGGCCATTCCGGCTATAATGTCTGGACGTGACTTGATTGGGATCGCTAAAACTGGCAGTGGGAAAACAATTGCCTTTCTTCTGCCGATGTACCGCCACATCCTGGACCAGAGACCTTTGGAAGAAGCTGAAGGTCCCATAGGTAAGTGTGGTGATCCATTTCATATCAATTTGAGCTTTATCCTCTTACTCAATTTGTTTTTATATGGCATGAATCCACATGTTTATGCTTATTAGCACTTTTGGAAACTTGGTACTTTAACTTTGTTTTCACATTCATGCTATAAGTAATTTCATAAAATATTCCCATCTAAAGTGCAAGATACATTTATATTTAACGGTTAAGCTAAGAACTTAATTCAGGATAATGCATTCTCAAATCACTCTTCTCATTGATATTTAATATTTGGCTTGCTATTTATCTTTTTTTTTTTTTCCTAGCTGTTATCATGACTCCTACTAGAGAATTGGCTCTTCAGATCACCAAGGAGTGCAAGAAGTTTTCTAAACCGCTGGGTCTAAGAGTGGTCTGTGTCTATGGGGGAACTGGAATAAGTGAACAGGTATAGTGGATTTTCTAGGTCTTATTTTAGAGCAAATATCTCCAGTACATGGAAAATAAGCCTTTCTTTGAAAAATGGCAATACTCAATGATTACTTAAAAGGAAGGATGTGTGATATTTTACAGCTGTGGAGAATTGAGTGCATTTCGTAATGATGGAAGTGGAGCAGGATTTCAACAGTACACAATTCTAAAACGTTTGTCACTTGACAGTCAATACAGTGCTGGCAAAATGTGAACGGGGGGACAATCGTAAGAATCGTGTATCAATAGATCTCTATTTGCTCTGTCATCTGCTCCATGTGTGTAAGTAATTGAGCCTTGTAATCTGCACTGGGGAGAGATTTATTGAGAATGTCTTGGCTTTACTATGGATGCAGGTACAGTGTGCTATGGGACTATTTATGTCTGGGAGATTAAAAGCAATTTTTTATTTTTTTTGGCGGTGGCTGATAGATTGCTGAGCTGAAGAGAGGAGCAGAAATCATTGTCTGCACACCAGGACGAATGATCGACATGTTAGGTGCCAATAGTGGTGAGTATTCTCTTTGTGATATAACTTTGTGTACAGTGTGGTGCAGTATGCTTGTTTTGATGAAATTCACTAACTGTTTTGATTACAAAAGCTGCAGTATTTATTCCATATTGGAGGAATAATTTTCTGTGATCCTTGTTTTTCCACATTTTCTGGTCAATTTTAGATAAACCATGATTTACTGAAAAATCCCTTTTTAATATCTATTCACTGTCTTGCCAGTTGGTATAAAAGAGCAGATTGATTGAACATTGCCAGGAACAAAATCTAAATCCAGAGAAGAATCATGTCAACCATTTTTCCTAGAGTCACAAAGAGAAATTACTTTTTAGTAGATTTTAGTAGTACAAAAAAATATCTAAAAATGCATAGATTTTGGTTCATCGTAAAAAGAAAACTATTAAATTTACTCATGGAAAATGTTATCCACTAAACAGAAGTGTGATGCCAGCCTCCTTCATTTAATTCAATAACTGAGGAAAAACTATAAAATAAGGCATTTAATTGTGAAGGATTTCAATAGATCCTGCAGCTTAGAAAAACGATCTTGTACTGTAGTGCATTGCATGCAGTGTTACTGTGTCTGTAATGGTGAGAGTGAGTCCAGTTAATACTACTTACTAAACTGTTGACATTATTTGACCACCTTGGGATACATACCCTCAAGACATTTGAAGTGTACCTCAAGACTAAACAAGCAACAGGTAGGTGGAGACGCATTGCTGTCATGTTCACGATTTTGATAGAGAAGTAAGTTCCCTTTAAAATGTTCAGTAGTTACATTTTTGTTGGCTTTGTAACAAGTCTCCTTTGCAAATTATTATTTTTATTTTTTATTTTATTTAATTTACTTTTATTGACATGGATAGCCACTTTGGGCTTAGGGCTGTAAATTACCCTGTCGCTATTTATTGCACTGTTTAAATTTATTTTCACGCTAAATGTATTAACCCTTTTGGGGCTTGTGTGTGTGTGTGGATTAGATCTGTGGTCTTTTCTTCATTACCAAATTGACTGTGGGAAATAGTTTCCTAATGATGTAAGGAGCATTTATAGCTTGCTTGCTTAATGTGTACCTGCTTGTAAAATGTGAAAGAGCGGCTTTTCCTTCCACACATGCGGGGTAATCTCTAATATGTTCTCTTTTTAGGTGAATGCTGTCAGATTATGCTTGATGTGGCTCCATCTCAGTCTTTATTGTATGATGTGGCTGTTTTCTGACTTTTACAGGTTCTTCGTGCCCCTGAGATGGTACGCAAGAATAGACAAAATAATTATTTGGACACTGAAATTCCAGTTGTATTTAAAAATAAATGTTATGCTTCAGTAAAAAGATAACCAAGTAGAAATTAGTTGGTTGTATAGAGCTGTTTGAAGAAGTTGGTATTCAGTTTTATTGTGATTTTATGGTCTTTTTTTGGCTGTCTGTAGGCAGAGTCACAAACCTCCGCAGAGTTACCTATGTTGTGGTTGATGAAGCGGACAGAATGTTTGACATGGGCTTTGAGCCACAGGTGAGTTGCTTCAGTGTGGTCTATTGATTATTCCAGGTGGAAAGACTAAAATGCCCTTTTGCATGATTGGTCAGTTTTTCTTGGCTTTTGATTGGATGTAGCACGTGTTGTCAAAAAATGCATTGATCGATTTTATTCATCCTAGCATCTTTAACCTGCAAACGGTCACATTGCTGCTTATTATTCATGGTCCTATAACCAAATAATTCAGGAAATCAATGAAACCACTGGTCAATAAAGTGTGTATTCCACATTGGTATCCTGGTAAAGACAAGTGCGAGGACGTAATTCCTGATTGTTGTTGAATAGGTGATGCGTATTGTGGACAACATCAGACCCGATCGCCAGACAGTCATGTTCTCGGCCACCTTCCCCAGAGCGATGGAGGCCCTGGCCCGCAGGATTCTGTCCAAGCCCATCGAGGTGCAAGTGGGCGGCAGGAGTGTTGTGTGTTCTGATGTGGAGCAGCATGTGGTAAGACCCCCCCCCCACACACACATACACACACACACACACATACACTCACCTAAAGGATTATTAGGAACACCTGTTCAATTTCTCATTAATGCAATTATCTAACCAACCAATCAATGGCAGTTGCTTCAATGCATTTAGGGGTGTGGTCCTGGTCAAGACAATCTCCTGAACTCCAAACTGAATGTCTGAATGGGAAAGAAAGGTGATTTAAGCAATTTTGAGCGTGGCATGGTTGTTGGTGCCAGACGGGCCGGTCTGAGTATTTCACAATCTGCTCAGTTACTGGGATTTTCACGCACAACCATTTCTAGGGTTTACAAAGAATGGTGTGAAAAGGGAAATACATCCAGTATGCGGCAGTCCTGTGGGCGAAAATGCCTTGTTGATGCTAGAGGTCAGAGGAGAATGGGCCGACTGATTCAAGCTGATAGAAGAGCAACTTTGACTAAAATAACCACTCGTTACAACCGAGGTATACAGCAAAGCATTTGTGAAGCCACAACACGTACAACCTTGAGGCGGATGGGCTACAACAGCAGAAGACCCCACCGGGTACCACTCATCTCCACTACAAATAGGAAAAAGAGGCTACAATTTGCACAAGCTCACCAAAATTGGACAGTTGAAGACTGGAAAAATGTTGCCTGGTCTGATGAGTCTCGATTTCTGTTGAGACATTCAGATGGTGGAGTCAGAATTTGGCGTAAACAGAATGAGAACATGGATCCATCATGCCTTGTTACCACTGTGCAGGCTGGTGGTGGTGGTGTAATGGTGTGGGGGATGTTTTCTTGGCACACTTTAGGCCCCTTAGTGCCAATTGGGCATCGTTTAAATGCCACGGCCTACCTGAGCATTGTTTCTGACCATGTCCATCCCTTTATGACCACCATGTACCCATCCTCTGATGGCTACTTCCAGCAGGATAATGCACCATGTCACAAAGGTTGAATCATTTCAAATTGGTTTCTTGAACATGACAATGAGTTCACTGTACTAAACTGGCCCCCACAGTCACCAGATCTCAACCCAATAGAGCATCTTTGGGATGTGGTGGAACGGGAGCTTCGTGCCCTGGATGTGCATCCCACAAATCTCCATCAACTGCAAGATGCTATCCTATCAATATGGGCCAACATTTCTAAAGAATGCTTTCAGCACCTTGTTGAATCAATGCCACGTAGAATTAAGGCAGTTCTGAAGGCGAAAGGGGGTCAAACACAGTATTAGTATGGTGTTCCTAATAATCCTTTAGGTGAGTGTATATGTATTTGTATGGTTTACAGTGCAGGCTTGTAGCACAAGAAGTATATCTTTCTTCTGGCCCAGTTCCTGTCTGCTTGTTTGGGCCATAAACCTTTCAATGATGAATTCAAAAGAAATGTCAATGTGTTTCATAATCTAGTGTCTGCCTCTGTTTAGATTGTCATTGAGGAAGAGAACAAGTTCTTGAAGCTTCTTGAACTTTTGGGGCATTACCAGGAGAAAGGCTCTGTTATCATCTTTGTGGACAAACAGGAGCACGCAGATGTGCTGCTGAAAGAGCTCATGAAAGTCTCTTACCCCTGCATGTCTCTCCATGGAGGTAAATTGCTAAAACAATGACTTCTTCTTATTGCACTAATTCCTGCTTTAATGTAAATTTGTTTACACTAGTAAGGGAAGTAAAGAGAGCAGTACTGATGAGGACTTCTTTCCCAGGCATTGACCAATATGACCGAGACAGCATCATCAATGACTTCAAGAATGGAGCATGCCGGCTGCTTGTGGCCACCTCTGTAGCTGCGAGGGGTCTGGATGTTAAGCACCTCATCTTGGTCATCAATTACAACTGCCCTAATCACTACGAGGATTACGTGCACCGAGCGGGACGAACTGGAAGAGCTGGCAATAAAGTAAGTTGATATGCTTTTCCATAAATAAATAAATAAAATGCCTAGTGCCTTCAATGTGAACTAATTGTAAACTCGGCACATCTGTAAGCAATTTCAGGAGGTTCTTTTAATGGCACAGTGTTTGGTCAAATGTGCACTTCCTTTTCCCTGAAGTCACTCTGAAACTGTGGGTATTTGGGATATATCAAATGTATAACAACTGCTATACATTTCTATATCCTAAAGCAGTTTATTCAGGTGTAGGAATAAAACCAAACAAAAAACTACATTTAACCCCGTCCCCTCCTCTTCCTACACTCGGTTATGTGGTTAAATACATGTTCTTAAACTTATCAACAATTGTGGATTGATTTCATTTCTTGTTTAATGGATGATTTGAATTCCAGGGGTTTGCCTATACATTCATCACAGATGACCAAGCCCGTTATGCTGGGGATATCATCAAGGCTCTGGAGCTCTCTGGGACTAGTGTGCCCCCATCATTGGAGCAGCTGTGGGCAAACTTCAAAGATCAACAAAAAGCTGTAAGATTGCCAACCCTTTTGTAGCTTCTGAGCATCTGAAACCAGCACTAACTAATCACTCCACACTTTGGTAAAACATTTTGAACTACTGTAATTTGCGGTTTACAGAATAATTGAATGTTGTACAGGTTAGTGCAGGTAAAGGAGGCCCATGGAGGGGGGCTTGATCCCTTTTAATGTGCTTTTAAGTCTTGCGAGTGCTCTTGAACCAGAGAGCAGGGGAAGAACAAACAAAGGGTAGTGCAGCAATAAAACTGATATCGGTTCACATTCTGACACGCTGAGCAAGACCAGGCCTGTCGACAGCCGATTAGTTTTTGTTTGCTTTTTGGAATGGGTTAATAGCTCAGAGTTCCCAGTGAGTCTGCAAGTGGTCTATGCCAGTCTATGCCAATACAGCTTGAATTTTGCAGGAAGGTAAAAGCATCAAAAAGAGCAGCGGCTTCTCCGGAAAGGGTTTCAAATTTGACGAGACGGAGCATGCTTTGGCCAACGAGCGGAAAAAGCTGCAGAAGGCAGCCCTGGGCTTGCAGGACTCTGATGATGAGGACACTGCCTTGGACGTGAGTACACCAGCCAGCTGGCAGCAAGGCTTTCTTTACGCTCAGTGAGGCAGAAATGCCAGACTCCTCCTGACTACGCAAGGTTTTTCCAATCCCAGCTCTTGCTAGCCCAGTGTAATTTATGGTGGTCCAAAGAAAATGTGCATTCTGTATCCCCTTACAACTGGGTAACCTTGTAGGCCAGGATGTTTACCGTGCATCCCTCCACAGCCCTATGGTGCTAGGAAAGTGTAATAATGCAAAGCTGGTTTGTCTTTCTGCAGATCGATGAGCAGATCGAGAGCATGTTCAACTCAAAGAAGCGAGTGAAGGACCTGTCTGCACCGGGCGGGGGTGGTGGAGGAGGTGGCGGTGGGGGTGGGGGCAGTGCCAACAGTGCAGGAGGAATGGCCAGTCCTGCGATGCCCTCTGCTGGTAACATCGAGAAGTTGGAGATTGCTAAGCGCCTGGCCCTGAAGATTAACGCACAGAAGAATCTGGGAGCCGAAGCTCAGGTGAGTCTTTTGTCCAGCCGAGAGGATCATTATGTATACAAATTCTTGCAACAGGGTGGAAAAACGAAACGAAAAGTTTTAATTTGCAAGGTAAGGTAAACTTTAAAGTGGAGTCAGAACTGCTTTCTCACGTTGTTTTTAACTAAACAGGATGTGATGCAGCAAGCTACCAATGCCATTCTGAGAGGAGGCACCATAGTGGCACCATCTGTCTCTGCAAAGACCATCGCTGAGCAGCTGGCCGAGAAGATCAACGCTAAGCTCAACTACATCCCTGTGGAGAAACAAGAGGAGGAGAAACAGGATGCAGGACAGTCCGAAACCATCAAGAGATACGAGGAGGAACTCGAGATCAATGACTTTCCTCAGGTCAGTGCCGACCGGGACCTCATTATCTCCGCATGAGATTCACACACCCTTCTTGTTAGCGTCAATCCGAAGCAGATAGCTGAGGGATATGCCTGTTAATGTCATTGGAGGTTTTGGAATAGAGCCTGTTTTGTGCTTAGTCTAAGAATCATGGAACAAGACTGAAACTATTTTTGTGTGTGTGTGTGTGTGTGAAAGGGATCGAGAAAAGAACTGCAGTAGAGCCTCCGAGTTATTGGGCTACCATTTGTGTATAGTGTGGTGCAGAGGATCTCCTAACTGATTTGCTCTGTGTGTCTCCAGACGGCCAGGTGGAAAGTGACCTCTAAGGAGGCCCTCCAAAGGATCAGTGAGTATTCTGAAGCTGCCATCACCATCAGAGGAACATACTTCCCACCAGGCAAGGAGCCCAAAGAGGGAGAACGCAAAATCTACTTGGCCATCGAGAGTAAGTCCGCTGTGCAGCAGTACGAATATAATAATGCCGGAGGAATCCTGGAATGCTGTTTGTGTGAGAAAAGCAAAAACATTGATCATTCTCACTTTTGTCTTTATTAGGTGCCAATGAACTGGCTGTACAGAAAGCGAAGGCTGAGATCACCAGGCTCATTAAAGAGGAGCTAATCAGACTAGTGAGTAGTGTGTTTGTGTGTGTGTATATATGTATTTGTATACATTTATAACAATTTTAGGTCTGTATCAAATGCTTTACTGTATATTGAATGACAGCTCTGTCTTTTCTTAGAATATTGAACCATGCTCTAATTTTCAGTGTAGTGGGCCTATACTTGCCAGCTTCAGTGTCTCTACCCTCAAACAAAACAGATGCATTTTACTTAAACATTAGCTTAAGCTCATTTGGAAAACTAATTACTCCCATGCTGAAGCCCGGCAACTTGTCTTGGTTTAAATTTGCTTGCAGTGATTTTCAGTCTTCAGAAATGTGTTCAATGGTGTATTTTACTCTTTGTATCGTCACTTTTTACACGGATAAATGTTGCATTTAGTGACAAGCCAATGAATGATGAGATGCTTTATTGGACAAATGGCACAATACCGAGCTGAGAAACATTACTTGGGCAGCTTGGTCTTGCTAGCCTGTATTGTCAGCTTTAAAAGAGTTGAGCTTTTTAATGAACTTTTAGGATGCAGCTTGAGGCAGTTATGTAAATATGGCCTGTTGCAGCATGATGTTATGAGCACCTCAGCATTTATAAGATTCACTGGTCTAAATACTTTTCTCTTTTCCACTTTAGCAAAACTCCTACCAACCAACCAGCAAAGGGAGATACAAGGTTTTGTAGAAGAGCTGGAATCTGAACAGAAGACATTCACAGCACTGCCATTTTATCTTCAGTCGTCAATTGGATTTGCTTTATTTTGTTTTTAATTCGGTATGATTTATAGATGGTTAAAGCTTTCAGCAGCAGATCTCTGGATGTCAAGCAGTTCTGTTCATTTTTGTTCTTAACTTTGTCTTTTGGTCCCCCGTTTTAATGTGCAGCTGTCTTGCTAGATATAATTTATTTTAAATATCTGGTTTAGTTGTGTATTTTTGTCCTGATTCAGCACATATTTGGGGAACAGTGTGCTGATCTTACCTGTTTGGTCGAGGATCTAGAGGTTTAAATTCAAATGCATTTAACAAAATGATCTATTGATTCAGTTACACTATGGTGCAGACATACTCCTCAATCCCCGGTCACTGCATTTTCTAGGCTGTGTATGAAGAATATATTTTATTTAAAGATCATATTTTCCTCTTCCAAAATATGTTCGTTTTGTTTCATTCTCATTCAGATTTTTGTACCTGTATAGTTTACCATAGGCATTTTTCTCACTTTTATTCATGCCTACCACAGCACCGAGGAATCTGTGGGCAGCTGAATTCTGTGATTTTGTGTTTTTGAAGTTTTTATTGCAAATCTTGTAACCGTAGCAATTTGGATCAAGACCCGCTTGCAGCTCCTCTGAATATACTATGGAATACATTGTTTTTAATTTGGTTCCAGAATAAAATGTTCAGAATTCATATAATGGCAATGTGGTTGTTTTTTTGTGTGCAACGGATGTTTTTAAATTTTACTTGTGTACATTTGCCTACAGGGGTAAAGATTAAAACAAGTTAGAAAGCACACCCTGCTTAAGCTTGAGTTATTGGATACGCCTTAATACACAGGCTTATTTTACAAGATATTTACATAAAAACATTCAAACCCATCCTGTACTTTGAAAATCTGAAACTTCTCTTGTAATTAATAATACATTCCAGAGTCCTCAAACAAAATCTATACCCACTCCAAAGCATTGCCTGTTAAATAATTGTATTCCTAAACTGTTACTACCTGCACACATTGGCAACCTCTACTGCAATAAACTCATTTATATGAATAAACTAATATACATAACATGAAATGTTTTCTGCCATAATGGCTGCACTCGCACCATCTATTGGAATATGTGTATATATATATATGTGTGTGTGTGTGTATATATATACACACCGTATATACTGGCAACAGCCACTGTCTCTTCCTAGTCAGAAATGTTATGAAATGTGGCATTAAATAATTTTATTCATGAGAAATTGGGTCAAAAAGATGGCGCTCACTACAGCGCTGCACTCATTGCAGGGGATAAAATCGTATTAAGGAAAGCAATAATGCACAGACCCATTGCATACACTATGGTCAATACTCAAATGCGAGGTCAGCAAAACATGTTCTAAACACTGTAGCCATTTAAGCTTCTTAGTATACATCTGTAAACTTTGTAATTGCAACCATGACTATTGTTGCAACAGTGAACTTTCATTTCAACAACCATTGCAACAGTCATCTCTGCAGCATGAACATAAGCTACAATGAAACAACCCATCTGCCAGATTCTGGAGGACTGCCATTTCAGACAGACGCCGGCCATGTGGCATTAGCTTGACCTGAGACTGTGATGGGTCTATAGAGCTCATTTTCTTGACTAAACCTGAAAGACATTAGGAATTGGGTTCATGTATTTTGTCACATCTGAATACCCCATCAAGATAGATCTGGGAGGGTATTGTTTTTCTGCCTTAGTAAATCTATCAGAAAATGTAGATCAGTGAGTAGGACATACAGGAGAGCTGTTCAGTTTGCACTCGGCATGGCAGGGCTGGTTGACAGGGTCACTTTGCTTTGCCAGCTTGCTATCCCTTTTTTTTTTTTTTTTTTACAGTGAATTCAGCATAGTCATGACGTAATCGAAGACGTAGCGCTATGGGAGAGCAAAAGCCCCATTGAAGGTCTAAAGCAACCCCCCAAAAAGCACGGTAAATCCGTTTTTTAAGTTCATGTAAACAGTGTCGGGGCTGCAGCTTAAGCAGCATTGCCGAGCTGATTAAAATTTCAGTGTTTATTTGCTCTGGTGTTGCTGCAATTCCCAGCTGGAGAGACGCGCCTGCGCAGTTGTCCCCTCCTGCTTTATTAATTTTTAATGGAAATGGCTGCCTTTCTCATCTAAACCGATCCGCAACAGGAAAAAAAATAAAATCCCCCGGAAAAAACCCCCATCTGATTGTTTTGCTGCTCCAAAGGGAAATACAAGCAGCGTCTGGTCGTCGATCGCTTGTGATCCGCTGAGAAAAATGACTCTGCTTTAGGATTTGAAGGATGCAAGATCTATTTTTTTTTGGTTTTTGTATTTAACCCTTTGCATTCCATGATCTGCAAACAATCGAGGTACAGTAATCTGCTCGTCTTTTTGCATTTGCACGTTTGGCGATCAGGTGTTGTTGTGCGGATTGCGATTGTCATCCCTAAAGTGTATTTAATTGTGCCAAAGTGCAGGGGTTCCAGCGGGAGGATGCACTATTTATAGTGAAGCACAGGAACCCTTTGTTGGATCACATTGTCTTTTTATGGCATAAAAAGCATGTCCTTTGTATTTATTTATTTGTAGAACATTGCTTTTCAAGTTCAGGTAGCTGTGTTATAAGAAGCATGAAAAGATCAAACCCAGTAGGCCGACTGTACAGTGTTTTTTATCCATCATCATCCAGAATAAGCAAATATGGACAGTACTCCCCATTAGACGTAGCTACAGCTGCAACGGTGCATTTTTTTTAGATCTATTAATATATAATGGACATTGAAATGCAACTATTCATTGTGGTTTATGATTTGATCGGGTACGAGTTGTGTTTTGATAGTAAAAGTACAGTACACGTTACTGTAGGACGATTAATAAACGTCACCATTACATTGACACAGGCGCGCCTGGATGATTGTTTTAATTAAGGTAGACAATATGCACAGGATCATTTATACATTATATATGGTAATGCTGAATACTGGAACTTGGGTTTATTTGTAGGAAAGCTGGCTATATGCATCTGATTTTGTAATACATATAATGTGATTTTATTGTATGTAAATATATCCAAATATCAATATGTAAACATATACATAACACTGAATATATCTGAGTACCATTAGTATACAAACGTCCATGCATAACACAATGTTTTATAGTTTTATTCTGTGAATACACTCAAGCAATTACGGTATAACTTGTTGCAATTTTGTATTGTAAACAATTTAACCAAGTTCCTGTTGTTAATCCTCCATATAATGTTTTTCTATTTGTGTTTTATTGTATTTATATGTTTTACTTTGGAGTATTATGGTCATAGAAACCGGCTATTATTTTGTTTGTTCATTTACATATAATAGAGTGGGTACTGTTCTTTGGTTGTATTATCAAGATGAACTAATTTGGCAATAAATACATAATGTGCATGATAACATATTTCAAGGGGCAGTTGACAAATTGAATCACTTAATTACTTACCTTGTTGTGAGTGTATTTATTTTTATGGTATGAAAAATAACTACAACCTGACATGGCGCCTAATATATTTAGTATAAAGTGGGCCAGTATATATTGAAAATATGTAATCTTCAAAACGTATTCAAATTAGATTAGTACATTGTGCAAGATTTGTTTCTTTCTTAACAGTGTACTTTAGCCTACATACATTGTTGTGTTTCTTCTTCTTAAAAACCTACATGACAGCATGTTATGTTTACAGTAGTGCTCAACTTCACATTCATTAGGGCTGTCTCAAGCCAGAGGAATGGGGGAGGAATAAGAAAAGCCTCAATTATCAGGAAGTCCCGAGTCCCCTGGCCCCTAGTGCAAAGGCCCATACTTCTGTCAGGGACACCAACTGCCCAGAATGACATTTTTCTCCCCCCTACCGCTTCTCTCCCCACAGAAGATGATGCGCCAGGTTACCAGCAACACCAATGACTATTGCATGAGCGGCAGGGCGTCGTGCCTCGCCGAGGACAGCAGACACCCTGTCAGCCACTTCGAGCTATGTACCTCACAGTCCAGCAAGTTCTATCCTCCTCCGCCTCCGCCTCCCCTGCAACTACCACTGCCCCCGCTGCACCCTCCTCCACAGAACACCCTGAAACCCATGCCCTGCCAAAGGCAAGATGCCAGGAATGAACCCAACCCCCAGACAGTGGGGATCAAGAACGGCGAGAAGCCAGAGGACTCAAAGAAAAAGAAAGGCCTGGGAAGATCCGGAAGGAGAGGCAGACCCTCTGGGACCACAAAGTCGGCGGGCTACAGAACCAGCACTGGGCGACCACTGGGCACCACCAAGGCTGCAGGGTTCAAAACAAGTCCGGGGAGACCCCTGGGTACCACCAAGGCTGCTGGGTACAAGGTGAGCCCTGGAAGGCCTCCAGGCAGCATCAAAACTCTGTCTCGTCTCACCAAACTGGGCTACGGATCCTGCAGCACGGCAGCATTCCCCTACTCAATGATGCACAAGAGAGCCCTATGTGAACCCTCTGGAAAAGAGCAGGAAACTAACGAGTAACGTCTTGCTTCCCTAATTATTGCATTGCTTGTAAGGAGTAAAGATTTGAGTGCATGTCCTAAGTGCTGTAGATTAAGGAGTGTGTTGTAATTTTTCAACAAAAGAAAAAAAAAGAAAAAGAAAACCTTTTTTTTTTGATTGACACATACATCCACCATGTGAATGACTCAATCAAAACAATCCGTTTGATATATGATATAAATATATGTAGAACATGTGTGTTAAACAGAAAAAATAAAATGCTATGGTTATTGTTTCACAGCAGAAAGTTTTTTTTTTTGCCACAGGACTTCTTATATCAATGATTACCTTCACAGAAAAGTCATGTATCTAGAACTGATTTTCCTCTTGTTTGCTGTATCCTGTCTGAATTACATGTCAATTGCATGCTGACATTCACAAAAAAAGTAATCTCTTAATAAAAAGCTTTTTTGTTTAAATCATTATTTTAGTCAATTTGGTGACTCATAAAGAACTTGCCTAACTTTAAAGCCTGGGGATATCTAGTGAAGAATGAGGAGGAATAATGTTTAGTTTCAGTCTCATTGGGAAGCATTGTGTCGATTTTATGGCAGAGATGGAGTCACTGTTAGAAAAAAGCAGCCTGATGGCGTCCTCTTGACTTTTTGTACAAAAAGAGAGAAACTTTTAATGCAGGTCATATGCCCATTTGTGTGTCAACACCATGAAATAATCATTACACGTATCTTGTAAAGTGGACTGACAGGTAGATAAGTGGATGGCATATGTTTTCTCCGTCATGCTGCCTCCTCCCTGGTGGGAAAAGAGAGAGAAATGTCATGTACCAGGAAGTATAAGCAAATGATAAAACACTCCATGGGCTTTATATCAACCGACATTACCCATCAAGACAATGTAGCAATAAAAGCAAGTGGTTTAAAGACTGCAACACTTTAATGTGGCTGAGGGTATATAGCAGAGTAGGGTAGTACCCACCATATCCCACATCTCCAACACTCACAGATATTCATTCCCATTGAAGGCAGTGGAGTATGACTTCTGTTGAGTACAGAATACAGTTCCCCCGTATTAATACTCTTGTTTTCCTGACTAAGATTTTATCTCATAATAATCTGTTGACCATTAGGGATTTGGACTGTTAGGTTTTAAAAACCTACTTCTGCAAGATGTATATAGTAGCTTTAGCTTTCTGATTTGCAATATTTATATTCACGGAAGATTCCTAAAGTGTTTAAAATTGTATACATTGAATTAAAATGCAGTTTGTGCCATTAGTCTAAGCATGAATTTCATAAATCCAGCCGTATATTCATCGCAGTATTTTGTCAATTGTTTTGAAAACCTTTTCATTTTACAATCAGAAACAGAAGACTCGCAGCAGTATAGTTACACATAAAATATGAACAAGTTCAAAAGCATTCAAATCATTTGTATGAGGCTGATAAACTATAGTTGTAGGGAGATGCAAAGCCGTTTATCATAAGCAAGGTCTCTCTATACAAACAACATGGTACATTTTGTTATTTTTGATGGCCTCTTTTTACTGCCATTTGTGTGCTGTTTTTCTAAATAGTGCTGTTGATATTGTATTTGTATAACAATTGTGAAAAGACCTTAAGCAATTTTATACTGCTGACAGCTCATGCTACAAAGGTGCTTTAATATTTGGGAATATGCTATCTTTTGTTTGTTATTGAGTCTTTCGAGGTTTCATCCGTACTGCCGTTTCAGCAGTACATGAAACATTATTGTGTTGATTTATTATTTAAATTGATTTAGACTCCAGCACTTGCTATTAATATTTAATCAATTTTATGGCCTACTTTATATGTATTTGATTTGGTCTTTTCAAAGTTATTGGACTCCGTTTGATGTTTGTTATTCTGTTCAGTTCACCATCAGGGCCTCTGCACCACATGTCTCTAATTCTGCTCTCTTTGCCTTGTCATTGGTTGCCTCTGTCTGAGAAGCTGCATGCTTTTCGTGAACATGTTCTATTACACAGATATAAGAACACTGGTGTGTGCTAATGGGAGCCAGTGGATCAGTTAGGGGGCTGTACAGATTGTGTGTCATGTTATCTTGATTTCGCTGTGAACATCCCTGTGTGGGAGTGGGGCTGAAATCAGTACTGGAGTTCTAGAATTAAGCCAAAAACATAATAACATTTACTGTATAATGTGACATTCACATAAAGCTGTACTTTTATACAGTCCATTACATCTAATTGTATTTCATGAAAATGGCTTGTTTTCTCTTAATTTTACCTTAAATCCATTTTAGAAATGAGTTACATTTATCAATTCTGACATTGCCCCAGACAAACAGTTTCTAGCAGCATCGATGAGCTTGTTTGCGGGATATTATCAAAAACCAATATATTTAGTTATGTAAAATATAATAAACCAATGCCTGGTCTGTATGTGGGAGTGGGTGTGGGTGTGGGTGTGTGTAGTTTTGTCTGCTGTTTGTACTTTTCTCTCTAAATGCTTTTCTCTTGTGTTTTTTAATTATTTATTTTCTTCCCACTGCACACTCCCATACCTGATATTACTTGTCACCAAATACTAGATTGGAAGGGAATAGTGTTTTGCTAAAATGTAGAAGTTAGCAATATTGAAATACCAATTAAAGTGGGATAATAAAGGGATTTGGTTGAGTTTTTTCTTTTCTTTATTTGTAGTAGTCCTGTGGCATAGATTTTGAGTGAAATATTTTGTCAGGTGTGCAGGGTTATATATATATATATATATATATATATATATAATTTTCTCACTACTCTGTTTTATAACTTTGTACAGCACTTGGGACTTTCTCCTCAAAGAACTCCTCACATTTTCTTTTTTTTCCGCTTTAAAGTTTTGTCCAAGCAAAGCGTTAACCGTATAGTAAAATGAATATGGAATGAAAGAATTCTAAATGTTCATTGAAAAAACAAACATGACTCACAGAGGCTCTGTGAACGTCAATTTCCTTAGACCATTCTGTGTACTTTTTGTCTGCCCTTAACCAAAGAATCTGATTTAATCTGCCTCTTCAAACTAACAAATATGTCAGCTCACTAGGCAAAGTTACATGCATGGTAGCTTGGCCAGTCAAGTAAAATGAAAAAGACAAAAAAAGCTGAATAAATATAGAAATTAACCCTTTTCTTTATAAACTAGATTAAACCTTCTGTAACTCGAACAGAAAAAGAGCACTTAGTTACCTCTACTCTTTTTACTATAATCAAGAAAAATGAGATTCTCCTTTTTATTAATTTGTTTTTTCAGTAAAGATCATATAAGTTAATAATGTATTTTAAAAGATAATATGTCAGTATGCTGTATATATGTTTTAGATATTCTCTGTCTCTGGAGCTTTTCCAAATAATTAAGAGCCTATTGGGAATTAAATCAACACCTAAGAAAACAACAACAGTAATGTGATTAAACAAACCATTAATAAGCATTAACCACTGCTTTTTCTTTACATTTTATTTTGCAGTGCTATATTGCTTTTTTGTAGTGCCTATATGTAGCAATGTCTCATATTTGATATAATGTTTATAAAGCTCATATATTCATGACATTTTATTCATATTAATATCACCTGCCTTTTATGCTATAATGAAGAGGGGCTTTGTCATTAGCTAGACATTGTGAATTTACAATGTTCAATTTATATGTATTCACTTCACTTTCTTGTATATTATTTTGATAAACTACCTGAAATGTTGAATAAGGTACTGTTTAGTTTTGATTTCAGTCTTTGTGAGTATAAACCCTTTGTCCACATCCTATGAGATCATCTGTGTTTAGTACCTATCATAGAAAGATCACTTATCAAATTTGTACTGATGTATGCTTGTTATGACACTGTATGTTAGAAATATGTTTTGTGAATTAAAGGTCTGGTTTTAATCCAAATAGGTAAGAATGTTCTATATATAGAAACAAATAAACAAATATGAGTAAATGGGACTGAACAACAGGTAGCATTCCAAAAACAACAGGACATTCCTGCTTGACTGACTTCAGTTTTATGAATGTAGGCATTTAATTAGTCTTTGTGCAAGAGCATTAAGAAGCACAAAGTTGTTCTTCTGAAGTATTTAACAGATGGAGACTTTTCGTTACAGTTGAGATGCTTAGAAAACAAGCAACAATACACACAAACAAAACAACAAAAATGTAAGCAGAGTACATTACTCTCAGGACAGACCCATCTTTTAAGGAGGATAACTACATTGACAATGAGAACTATGTATGTAAAGTTTAAACAATGTTACTGTAGAAACATTGTTTTTTGCCTCAGACCTATATTATAGTGGCATTTGTTAATATTTTGGAATTGCATCACATCCCCAACTGTATCTGCTGGGATCCGTCTGTTTTTCACCTGTCACAGATCTGCATGACAGTAGCAGAAATCCCCAAGACCTATAATGACCATATCCCTCCACAGTTATTTGATAAGGATTACTTTTCTTAATCCAGACACATCAGTCTTTGACTGCTGTTAAAATATTGCCTGGCTTAGGAAAATATGAAGCCCAGTATGAAGTCAGAACCACATTCAATGTAATTATGATAAACAAAATATAAATTGGATTCCCCCCTTGTTTCCTTTTCTGCATGATTGTCAAGTGTGGAGAAAACTTGTGTAATAAACTTTAAATTTACTCTTGGAATCTTGCTTGTTTTTCTAAAAGAATAAGAATAATATCACTGGGGATGTGTTAACCCCCTGTGTAATGTGTTGTTGTGTTACCTAACAGATATTTATTATATTTACATAATCTTCTCCCTTTAAAATAAGTTACCAGATTTTTTTTAGAGGGACTTGCTTTTGTTGCTAGTACTACCCTATGTAACAAGGAAATAACTTCTATAGAAGAGCTCTGTGTACATATTTTTACACAAGATTAATTTTCATTTAAAGGCTCACAGAGAGAAATTATGCTACAAGGCAATGCCCATTTACAATCTACAATCAGCAAGCTGAAAATGTCTCTGCAGAGGACTGGACCACATCCCTCTCTGCTGTCCTCATAAGGTATTACACACAGAATACTTTCCACCATATGGATAAAAAATGCATAGTTGTAAATGACTAAATATGAACCCCAGTTCCAGAGCTAAAGGAAGGCTGCTTAATTGAAATTCTGTACACCAGTCCAAGGCCTTGCAAGGACAACACTGACATGTTATAAAGGAAAAACTGTATAATATTAGATATTGTACTGTCAAACTAAATTGTTTTTTGTTTTCTTTTTAATCCAGATGTACCTCTTGTTTTGCATATACTCTACTTTGGATTAATGGAGAAGAGGAGTGTGGAGGTGTGGTGGATGCTTGACATAGAAAACAAGAACCAGAAAATCCAGCTCAGAGGGTGCATTTACCCGCAGGAATATTGCCCGCATTGGTATGATGACCAACAGGCCGATGTCGAGCGAATCCCTACACCCTGTGCACCTAGGCCTTGTGGTTACCTTTCTGTTGGATTCTGAGCAACAGAGGATAGTACTGTTTTCCCCAAAACTGGAAATGACAATGTCACTTAAATAGTGATAACATGGAGAATGTGCATCCCAGAGTAGGCAGATACCAGCTGCATGTGACTGAGTGACGTCACACGCAGCCTCAACGCTTTTTAAAGTTGCACCGCACCGTGCAAACCGTGCAAACTGTGCACAGCATCTTCAGGGTGGGGCTGAAAGCCGTGACGCAGCCGGAACTTGCGGAAGGTGTATCATGGAAGTTATGTGCAGAACTGTAGAACTGCAGCACTGTTTTCTTAGTATAGGGTCACTTTAGTCATCTGCACGACTGGAAAAGTACAACAGATTTGAGCCGCTTCTTGAACGTGTTTAATTAATAATAGTACCGTGGGTGCATTGCGCCTGCACTTGCACCACATGCGGACGTCGCGGAGTGTGCGCAGATTCTGCACGACGCTGCGGTACACCTACTCAAGTACGTCATCTGCGTGAACTCACCCGGAAGAAACGTCGCGATGTCACGGAGATTTGGGTTCAAAGGTCGCGTTGGTGTGGCGCAGATTTCAGCAGTTCCGTTTTAATAGTCCTGTTTGAAACCGAACAGTGGACAACAGCGTCTGCCAAATTCATACATAATAATACTATAATATATAAATATATAGTCATGCAAGCTTTTTTCTGTCATTCGCCCTCCCATTCTAGGTGGCGCCACCACGTCCAGTGCCATGCAGGGCGCTCTGTGCGGCCCTCTTGCCTGGAGTAGCGCTCGGCTGTTGTTTTGAAGCCGCTTCCAGGAAGTGAACGTATGACCTTTGACGTCACTCACTGTGAAGCCTGTGTTGCTGTGATCAATAATGAAATCGTTGGTTATCATTTAGTTATTGTACACGGTTGGCATTGCTGTAATGGGATGGACGGGGAAGAGTATTGAATTAATATGCACTTTGTGTTTTACACTTTATGTTCTAGAAATACGACAAGATTTTGCTGCAGGTAAGCCTATCTGGTGTGCTAAATTAAATGTGTACGTTCATTATTACTATGGGCACTTGTATGAAATGGGCGAAGTTCACGTATCTAAAACTGCATTATTTGATCTGCAGCTGAAACTGGAGAGCCGTCTCAATATCATACTCACGATGAATCGCATGTGGGATCCAGCTTAGAAGTGAACAGCCAATTTGTAGCTGCAGATGAACAGCAGCCCGAATTGACCCAGAAGCCCGTCCAGTTTAAAACCGCTGAAATTGCAGACGCAATGCTCGGAGATGAGGCGACGTCGGCACCAACCGGCATACTGTCCATGATTCCCGGAGACACCAGAGCCTCCCAGGCAGACGCAGCGGAGGCTTGCGGCAACACTGGGAAGTGTGGCGGTGGAGAGAGTGGGGTGCCGGGGTCGCAGGATGCAGCAGAGGAGTCGTCTGAGGGGACAAACGCAGGGGAGATGGAGCCGGTGACGCTCACCATGGTCTACACGGATAGCATGGCAGCCGATGAGCAGAACTCCACTGAGACTGCCAAGACGCCCAAAGTGAGCTGTGAAAAAAGAAACGGGACTGATGTGGAGACCCTCATTGTGCATATTCTCAATGCTTCACAGGTGCAGTACTGTGGGTTCATTATAACACTTACAGCCTCAGCAGGGTCATGGTATGGAGGATTGTGGTGAATCTGTGGGGGGGTGATGTGTCAGCTGCTCACCTTGACCACTTACCTTGTATTGAAGACCCCCTTGTGAGAACTTGGTGTTGAAACCCATTGCAGTATCACATCACATATAGCACAAACAACAAAAAAAAGACCCATATGCTTTAAGAACAAAGTGCAAATGTCTGTCTGCGTTTTTATGCAGGATCTGATGGAGTTCTTGAATGCCAACAGCAGCGAGTGCTCCATGGTTTTATTCTACACCACGTGGTGCCAGTTCTCTGCCAACCTGGCTCCTCACTTCAATGCACTGCCACGCGTCTTTCCTGGCCTGCATTTCCTGGCCCTGGATGCTTCCCAACACAGCAGGTTACTTGGTGTTTTGATTAGGCTACGCAACATATGTGTAAAATGATGTGTCCAGCTTGTACTTTTTTATTTTGCAACACTAAACTAAAAATCTCAGTGAGCAAATACCAGACTAATCATAAACTCAGCAACTGCTGTTCCTAACAAAGAGTGGTTGTGTTTTGTTTGGTGTGTGTATGTGATGTATGTTCAGTGCTTTAACATCTTTCTCTTCAGTCTCTCCACTAGGTTTGGCACTGTAGCTGTTCCTAACATCCTTCTATTTCAAGGGGTTAAACCGATGGCCCGATTCAACCAGACAGACCGAACCCTGGGGACTCTAAAAGCTTTCATAGTCAACCAGACTGGTGCGTACATCATTGCATCTTTCGGTTTCCCATTTTATGATGGAATGGTTATTTCAAAGGAAACATTATTTTATTAATTGGCTGTTGTTTGCTAAGTGACTCCAGTGCACGTGGTATTCTCTTTTAAAGTCATGAAAAAACTTTTAATGCATGTCTGAATTTTACCCCTAGGTATTGAAGCTCATCTGGATCAGGAAGTAACAGAGGAAGATCTCTCGGGTCCCCTTCCAAGTGTACCTGTTAAAAGCATTGACTGGCTGCTTGTCTTCTCAGTCATGTTTATCACTAGCTTTACAATATATGCTATACTACGGACAGACAGCATTCGATGGCTAATCCCTGGACAAGAACATGAACACCAGGACTGAACCCTACTACCAACGAGGTGGAAACAGTTTAGCACCTGGATGTGCTGGATACTGTGATTTGGATGTAAATTGTCATGTGCAGAAAAAAAAATGTGTGTGTGTGTGTGTGGGGGGTGGGGGGGGGGGAGTAAAATAAATTAATTCAATGTCCTTTTCCATGCACATTTTTTCATTTTTTTTGCTTTTAAAGTTCTGCTCCAAATACATTTGTATTGAAATTAAATGTATTATAAAGTGAAATTAAATTGTCAGTGTAAAATGATTTGAAGTGTTTTAGAGTTAAGTACTCATAGTTACAGTAATTACAGCTGTCATGACATGTCAACTCAGTTACAAATGTGAAGATTACTCTTACTTTAACCCCAGTAACCCTACTTTTAACACTTAACTTCAGTTATATGCTACATTTGGCTACAGTTCTCAAAATAATGATCTCTAAATAACCAGGAACAAAAACCAGCAGGGTAGTGAGTCCTCTGGGACCAGGGTTGAGAATCACGGAGCTAAATAAGATTCAGAGTCTTTATTCTGAACTATGATACTGCATTGCAGTTTTGAAAGGAGAGACATGATACTATAAACAGTTGATTAGATAGATTACCTACCCCATTTTATGCCCAAACAACAGTCTGAAGCCAAACCATAGCTAATACCAAAAATTCAAGCTAGGTCCATAATAATCTACACCTGATTCAGTTAAAATGGTAGAAAAGCAACTCCAAACTTAACAAAAGCCTATATTTACAGGGGACTTTAACCCTAGCCTGGACCCAAATGTAACCCTAACTTCCACACTTAACTTCAGTTGAATGCAACATTTAGCTAAATTACACAAAATAATACTCTCTAAATACGTTTACCCGTAGTTTGATTAAATTTGAAGTAGGTGTGACAGACTTGAAAAGGTTGGGAAATACAGTTGTCACACAACCCCCTCACTCATGAACTAAAACATATATAAATACATCAGATTTCACAGCCCTTATTAAAGTTTTAAATTCCTAGTGGGTTAGTGCTAATAAACATTCACTATATTGTAACACATTTGCTAGTGTATGTTTAGATTTGACATATATTCATATTACAGTGTTAATTGTAGTCATCATTAATAAATATAGTCTTTATTCTGTATGTACTTTAAAACCATCATAATGAATCAAATATTTTTTAGAGACACCATATAACCTTGAGCCTCTACATCCACAAATGTTTTGTTGCTTTTTATGCAGGCAGGTCTTTGGGCATCTATACGGGTCCTGCCTGTGGACAAACTTCAATGAAATCAAGTTGCAAACTAGTTAACCATGCGCCAGTTAATGTTTATACGCAACTGCAATTCTCTATTACAGAGCACTCTCTTAAAACATTGCAACACACTTCTACCCAGACACTCGTCCAAGATGGTAAGCGCATCGTTGTTTCGAGGTTGCTTTCATGATGTATTCACAGTTGTTAGCAAAGAAAACGATACAAATCGGTTTAGCACTATCAGGATTAAAATGCGGATATGCAATGCACAACAAGTGCATTTTAAACACGCGGAAGCAGTCCCCAGTACGTCATTTATATCTTCAGACATCTGACTTGATATGTTTTAAAATATCGTGTTATTGTGTTGAGAACGGGTTTGAAGTAAATACAAGTAATTAAGCATACTAGCCTACTACCAGAAACACACGTCTGCCACCAGACTGGATTCCCGGCAGGACAGAGCTGTGAATAATGCTTTTTCCCACAAGGCCATGCGTACCTGTGTATATGTGTGTGCGAACTGACAACACGTCCACAGAAGGTCTTTATCATGTGTCTCCCTGTTTTCCTCTGATATCCACATGCTATTTTATCACTATTCAAGACTCCAGTTTGGGTTTATCCCTTGCAGATTCCCCCATGCATCAAATTAATCCCCATGCCCACTGTCACTTTTAAGTATTGGTTACAGTGTTTAAAATGTAAATAGTGTACTATATAATATCTATTCGCCATGTTTAAATGTATCCATGCATGAGGCTTTGAAGAATATATATAATCTGTATTTTCTGTGTAATGTCATGAGTTCTCCTATTGTCGTTAGCCAAACCTTAGCCACAGTATTAGTTTAGATGCAGCTGGTGCACCCTTGTGTTTAATCATTTACTTGGGATCATTAATGATTAATCAGAGTATTTGGAATTAACCAGAGTGTTTCACAGAAGCTGTTGTATGGGGCTAAATATACGTATTTTTTCTGCATTTTTGATTCTGAATGTCTTTGGCAGGATGTTAAACTTGCAGGCACAAGTGGAGGCCAAAGAGGGAATAAACAACTAGGAGGTTCGAATGATGGAAAGGCTGAGAATTGCAGTCAGGCATGCTTTGGTCAGCTCAGAGAAAGTGAAACACATGCACAGGAGCCATTCTGCTCATTATGAAATATGTTGTTATAGAAAATGTAATGATTTGTTAATTGTAAATTACTAACACTTTTGGTTAACCTCTTGATTTACACATTTACCACAATCCAGTCCTTGCTTCCTATTACAGTGAATAAGTGTGTATGTTTTATACTATGTGTTAGATTGTGTAGTTCTACATGTATCATAATTAGGTTTCCTGGATTTTTTCAGTTGTATTAAAAAGGATGTGCATTTGATTTATAAGTGTAGTAAGAGCTGGGTTCATTACATTCACTGTAGTGCCCCCTTGTGGCAAATCACTTAGCTAAATAACTTTATACCAGTGTGTCTGGAAACACTTTGTATTACTTCTTTATATTTAAAATAATAATTTATTCATACACATATATGAATGTATTTTTATTGTTTGCATTTTTTTTTACAAAGAATAATACAGCATTCAGGTGTTTGATGATTCCATTCAATAAGTAGAGTTAGTGTTTGTGTTACTTTTGAATAATTCACATTTCTGTTTTCTTTCCTGTAAGATTGTCAGAACACTGTTAGGAGCAAATTGTCAAATTGTCAAGCAGAAAAGCTATTAAAAACAAATTATTTTGTTTGTTTTACTTGTCTTTCTGTAAACATGTATTAAAAATTGAACGACAAGCTTGAAATATCCAGTGACCTGGTGTTGACTATTGCACAAGTTTGCACTTTGTAAACATGAAAGGATCAAACCGCTAAGCAATGAGGGTCTTATCTCATTTCCTCTTATATCTTGTTTACTGGGGTCTGATTGGTTTGAGGGAACTGTCCTTTACAATTGCACCACATTACATACAGGCTTTGACCTCCTGATTCTGCCATATGGACTTCTCCCAGCAGGGTGCGCAACAAGACAGTTGAACCACAACAATATTTTCAAATGTTTTTCCTAATTTTTCATAATCACAAGGAATTATATAACACCAGATTTTAGGTATGGTCCTGAAAATTCTCCTATTATAAAGGAAAAGGTTTTCAAAATATGTATTTGTTAGTCTGTTTGTTTGTTTAATGGATTAGACAGGGAACTGTGCATCAAAAATAGTCCTTAAAGTCTGCAATGATGGTTTCAGCAGTTCAGCAGTGTGCATCAGGGCAGCAGGATAGAGAGGAATGTGTCACTGCAGTGAGCAGAAGCCTAAACTCAGGGGCGATGCTGTGTGTTTCAGGCCTCAGACTCGCAGTGGCTGTCCCCAGGAGAGAGAGAACAGCTTCTACTGGAGTTGAAAGCGACAGGATGGGTGGAGGTGGAAGACCGGGACGCCCTTTACAAAGAACTCAACTTTAAAACCTTCAATCAGGTACTTTTAATTTGAAATAAAATATTCATTCGAAGGAGCTTAGAGACACAATGTTATTATTGATACCCAAAATCTTTATGCCACTGATTGTGACAATTAAGGCACTGAAATTAACACACTGTTCCAATTGCAATGAATACTAAGGAGTCCTACCATGGAGGAAAGTACTCTGTAAGATCTTCACTCTGAGGAGATGAGACACTATGACGTCTGTTTCATATGTGAGTGGAAAATCTGGGTTGAGGAGATTCTGAAAAGCCTCAGCTTTTGCCAAATGTTTCAAATTTACAAGTAACACCTGTGGCATCCTCTTTCTTTGCACAAAGTTAGTTTCTCCCTACTAGCGATTATTTGTTGCGCTGTAACAAATGTATAAGGTTCTCAAGATTGGTTTTGTCAAACTCCTCCATGTATTGTGTGATTTATTCTTCTGAAAAAGGAGTTTAGGAGACCCCTCAGTTTCTGTCTTTCTGGCTTTGCATTACTTAGCAGCTGTTGATTTTGATTTGTTTTTGTGAGGTCAGGAGGGAGCTGGCTGACTGCATTAGTGTCGGAAACAGGCGTATTCGTGGCAAAGGCATCTCTTGCGTGTGACTCTGCTCAGTCTCTCTCTGCTGATTGGTTGCAGGTGTAGCCCAAACCAGTTGTTTGACCTTAGAAAGTAACCATGGGGGTTGTGGACTTGGCCCTAAAGTAATTCTCATGATTGTTTAAAATATGATTTGTCTAAATACAAAAGAATCTGGGCTATGCTTGTAGTGTTAGATGTGCAAGACGTTTTTTGGGTCAAGTGTGTAATTTTTATTTTACTTTTTTACTCCGTGCTGTACCAGGTTTCAAACACATGCCTCATTGTAGAAGGATAGGTGTAATGAGACTTGTTCTTTTAGAAATGAGATCTTCAGAACATTTTGAAGGGAAATTCACCTAGATTGCTTCTGTTACATTCATGTTGTGCACACATTATTGAAAACAGTGTCTTACTGTATTAAAAATATGGTTCTTAAAAGTGTCATCACCACTTTTTACATTGAAACTAGAATCACATTTCCTTTCTAGATTGAATTTGTACAATTCAGTATTTCAATGCTCATATGATGTTAGTGCAGGAAATGTACTTAAAGCACAAGTGTACAGCTTTACATAGTGAGTTAGAGAAATCTAAACCATGTTATGACTAGGCCATGTGATACCATTTGTAATTTGTATTTTTCTTCCAGATTTACAGATGTAAATGGCAAAATCTCAAGGCCACTTAGCGGACATCCGCTAATCCAGTGGTTAGTTGTTTTAGCCCCTAATGTACTCTGTTTTTACACTTCCACGTGTTTGAAGTTGAGGACTTGAATCTGACCTTTCCCATCTGCTCCCCTTGCAGTAAAACTCTCCTCTTACCCTCTCTTGTCAAACCATATTAAGATGAGAAAGTCCAGAGGACCGCTTGGCAGCAATTTGGGTTTCGATCAGAATGATTCCTTTCACAAACAATCAAATTAGCTAAAACGTTTCATCTGCTTCAGAAACCGCTAACAATCCCATCATTCCTTACAGTTGATATTTTGTTTGTGCTTCATGATAACGCAGACAAGCTCACGTTGTTCCAATTTGACATCTTGTGCCATGTCTTCTTATGTATTTTCTTTTTCATTTGGAGACTATTTGTAGTGCTTTTCTTAAAAGGCATTGAGATGAAGAGTGACAAGCTGGATGATTTCCATTTGCTAGTTATCTCTAAAGTGATGGACTAGGGGAAACTAGATCCCTCAGAGTTTATAATGAGAGTCACAAATCCCCTTCTGCAGAGAAAAGAGACATTCCCTGAAGGTCCTCTTGGGGGAGCTTGTATTTTACCAATTGTTATTTGAAACTTGCAATGTAGAGCTTTGCAAGACAGGCAGGATTCCACACACAGTTGCCAAATGACGAGTAAGCAAGCACTTTTTTTTTTCTTTCTTGATGAGAACAAATTGAATGCAGTAAGTGGAAATCTTAGTATGTTAAAATAAAACCAGTAGTAATTTCTCTGTGCCAAGTGAAGTATGCCCTAATTTTAAATAGTCTATGAAGTAAATTTAAATTTATTTTCCTTGCTGAGTCCTGACATTTATAATCAGTTTTGAACATTTAAATCCTGTTTCTGGAGCAACATTTGCTGATGCTCTTCCAGAAGTTATTTGGTAGACAATTCAGTGTATTATGTTTCTGAGCCCAAATGTAAATTATATGCATTTTTAGAATAGAGGAAAATCTTATGGTTCTTTGAAATATTAACCCTTGGACTTTGATTCTTTCTGCATTTTTTGTTGGGGGAGCGGTGGTGGGTGAGTGTGTACTGGTACAGATCAGTGATGCCAAACATGCAAAAAATCAAATGAGAAATCCCACTAAATTTTACAATTGCTCTAATTGGCGGACTTAGTCTGAGTATATGATATAACCTATGGTGCTGTATGTAACACATGCACAAACTTATTTCATGTTATAAATCTGTAAACATCATGTCAATATCCTGCTTTTGTGTAGTCTGCTGTGTTTCTTTTATTATTTATTTATACAGCAGTTCAATGACATTAAAAAAACATTACAAAAATACTGCAAGGGACAAAACAATGGTAAACGATGGCATCTGTAAATAGTCTGTGAAGATGGCAATTATCTTATCCTTTGTTATTTGAGCGTTTGCTTCAAAAACAGAAGGGGGGCTTACCTGGAGTAAAAACAGCTGTTTAAGGTTGCTAAACTGCTGAGGTATTACAAATGCCTCTGTTTGCTTTTCTTTTTTTTTTTGTTTTGTCCAAAGTTCAATTAGCTTTTTCGGTTGTCATCATTGTTTGTTAGTGGGAAGGGTTAAAGTGAACATGCAGACACTTAGCCGAAGGGAAGCCTTAGAGTTGGGATTAGAGCAGTGTGCTTATCCTGTGACACAACCAACACCTTAGCGGCTCTGAGGGATAACTTTAGAGATTCCTAATATCCCCCGCACACACTTTTTAAAACTTATCTTTTTCTGTTCTCCTGAGGGGGGTCTTTCAGCCAAAGCTGTGGATGAAACCAACCTGTTCTTGTCATACTATTTTACTCTCTTAATGTTAAAATAAGGTGTCTTAGAATTAAGCTCAGTCCCAGAGAGCCCCCACCCCCCTCCCCGAGTTTTTAAATGACTAGCCGTGAATTGCCTTCCGTGTTGCACAGATTCTCGCTCCTTACAGAAAAGCAGCACTCTTCTGCTGCTGCGCTGTGTAAATTCCTCTGTGTCTTCCTACTCCGTCACCCTCAAACAGAATAAAAAGTCAATTCTCATTAGTAATCCCTTGAAAGCTACGGACAGTGGATTTCTTGAACCCAGCAATTAGAACAATTAATCGATTCAAGTTAAGACATGAATTTGATGTTTGAAGACTTAATAGCCAACCTTAACAAAAATATAGTTTTGGCGTGGTGCTGAAATTGGGCAATTGAAATAAAGAGCTTGCTGCATCACTAAGCTTAGGTGAGTAGGAGTTTGTTACATCTGTAGCTGAGCCTAGGGCTAACGCAGAAAAAAGAAATAACACACAATGCTGCTAAAGGTTAAATACTGCCAGTGTTTGACTTTTATAATTGGAACTCACGCTATAATTTGATAGCCATGTTTCAAAATGTATCACTGGAAAAATAAATGTTTTACATGAAATAATAGACTGAGGAAAACAAACACAAAAAAACATCACTGCTTGGTCAGATGTGTGGGGAACCACAGATTGAGTGGTGTTGTCTGCACAGCACAAAATTCCTTAATGTTGAGGTTGTTTATCAAAAAAACACTGGTAGGGATGATAATGTTTTATGAAAGTCCTGACGCCCAGCTTGCTGTCATGCCGTTAGGCTCTTGTTGGATGGATGTTCAAAGATGAGAGCTGGGAAGAGCTGAGCAGTTGGTGAATCTGCATGCACTTAGCCTTGGCACAGAGAGATCCGATTTTAAGCTCCATGCGGCACCATGGAAAACTGATCTGTAAATAACAGGCACATGTTTGAAACTAAAACTGTATTCTCCTTTCACCGCAATGTGGGTATGCCACTCCAGTGTCAACTTGTCTCATTCAATGTTTTATGACAATCATATGGTAATAACCAGAAATGTCCTTAGAGCAGTAAGAAGGGAAACACTTGTTTTGTCTGATCAGGTGTTTCTGATTATTTCAGATGCTGGGTCTGCGTAATGTTACATCAAATTACTCGGCCCTGACAGGATGTATGTTCCATACAGCCAAAGATAAACAAAGAGCTGGTAAAGGGGAATCTTTGAGATTCAGTAAAATCTGTGTTTAAGATGAAAGTTTTCTGTTGCACCGAAGGCAGAGAACCTATGTAACCCCCACCCTCAATTTAAAATATACCGTTTTCTGTTGCCTTCCAGCACAGGCTTATTCAAATATCTGGAACAATCCCATTGCAAAAACCCGTGCAAGCTCGCCGAACCACTCTTGTTATTTTCATATGGTCAAACAGACTGCACACTGCAGAACACGCACAACATGTTGTGAAATAAGCAGCTTTGAAAATTGAAATTGAAAAGGCTGATTTTACACTTTCTTTGGTTTGTTAGCATACATTTTTGTAATGATTGATGCCTTGTACTTCACTGTATTTTTGCACTTTGTTTGCACTTATGTTGTAAGTCGCCCTGGATAAGGGCATCTGCCAAGAAATAAAAATAATAATAATACAAATATATATATATATATATTTGCTGTATTCCCTCAGATTAATTTTTTTAACTGCATAAAAGTTTTTATACAATATGATTTGGCATACAAGGCCAGTGGAACATTTATTTTAACATTACAGTATAGATGTATCCAAGATTGATAAAAGCCTGTAACACCACACACAAGTACATTTTTTGCAGTGTTTTTATTGCTGAATTTTGACCACTGATCCCAAGTGTATTTTGACAGTGATTTACATTGCTGGCTATTTAATAATTGCTATTATTTTTAATCAAAGTTGAAATAAAACAGACTCAAATCTGAAGTTGGTGGCAGGGTCAGGTTGCAGGAATATGGCAATTACTTAAATTGATCAGGAGATGGTTGCCTTGATAACCAATTAGATCAAGTCACCGATCCTGTTACATCACGTGGAAAAAAATAAAACTGATTTGAAATTGGTTACAACATACTAAAGGCTAAACATAATTTCCTCTTCAAGTAATTCTGTTTAATAATGGTCAAAAGTGGGCAAAGCTACAAATATGCCCACAAAGATGGCTTATAAACAATAGTGTTTCAGTTTATTTAATTAGCTGAGGAAGTATTTAGAGGCTTAATTGAGATTGCACTGGGAAATTGCTCTGAAATAGCTGGTCTTAATTTTACTTGGTGGGAGATGTGTGCAAGGGATTTCACTCTTCTCTGTGGATAATTAAAATAACCATAATGACTCCCTGGATGGCAGCTGATTGGTAATCGCATATGCCACCAGAAATTTGAAGATTGTAGTTTCTTTTCAAAGCAACATGGTTTCCGCAGACTTGGCAAATTGCATGCTTTTAAAATGAAATAAGCTTACTTTTAAGCATACACACAAAAAAATGTTCTGCCTTCAAAGTAGATCAGATTTGTGTCACTTCTGTAGGTCACTTGCAAGGGGAACACTTCCATCTCAGGCCAGATAATCTTTACAGACAGTGAGTGGACATTAGAGTAGAAATGAATGACAGCTTTTATGTTACACCATTACATAAAAAACTCAGAGTAACAGTGCTTATGTAAAAAGGAATGAGAAAAAAGCAAAAGGTTGGATTATGCAACCTTTAATAAGTGTTTTTTTTTTACTGTTTTTTTAATATAGGCTTTTGGATTCATGACTCGGGTGGCTTTACAAGCAGAGAAAATGAACCATCATCCCGAGTGGTTTAATGTTTATAACAAGGTAATTACAGTGCTAACCGAACAGCTTACTCTCAGACAAGAAATACAATGCACTGAGTCTCTGACAGATGGACTTTCATGTGGACCAAATATATAGCTAAATATGTTTGAGCTATGTATGAATAATAAAACTAACTCATTATTTTTTTGGGAAAAAAGGAAAAAGTAACACTTTGCTTGCTTTATTGACCATCCTCAGAAATCAATTTATTATAAATGTTTCTATCTTGCTGCTAAAAAAACATGAAAAACAATAGTTTTTTAAAATAGAAACAGTTTAGAAAAATGAATTGTTGAAGGCTGTGTTACATTACAAGTCTTTGGCTGCTGACTAGGGGTAGACATGATAAATTGGGCCTCAGAAAGTCTCTTGGAATTTTGAATGTAGCTGCTGCATTACTGTACGGCTCCCTGACTATACTGTTAGGCGTTCTGTCATCAATCCTATGGTTATTAAAATAACTGGACAGTTTTTTTTTTTTTTTTTGGGGGGGAGGGTCTTACTTTCATTATTTCCTGCTGTGTCCTGGTGGAGCCATCACGTGCCATAGAAATGTCTCCAGTTTTACTAATGTGCTCCTTAAAAAGGAAAGAATAAAATCAAATGGTTGTTTACTTTATCCTCCTCCTTTTCTTTTTAGGTTCAGATAACACTGACATCTCATGACTGTGGCGGACTCTCAAAAAAAGACATTAAAATGGCCAAGTTTATTGACAAAGTAGCTCTAACTATGTAGATTTATTTAATTTTGTGTTAGGTGGAAAATTAGATGTTGATAGAAATGTGACCATGTCTGAAGATTGTACAGCTTCGAAGAACAATGATCATTTTAGAAGACAACCTCTTACTATCTTGTGAAGCCGAGGAATATTTGGAGCTCCCTCTGGGTAACCACAGGTTGTGAGTGTTCCTGTAACACTTTACAGGAAGATGTGCGTGTTACTGATGTACAGTGACTGAAAGGCTTTGATTGTGGTCTCTTGTGACATTATGATTTATTATAATGTGATCTGTAGCTTCTGCTGGTTATTATTGTCTACTCTTTTCCTGTTCCATCTATTAACATACAATGTTACATTTTTTGACTTTTGTTTTTGGTATTTAGATTTAATAAATAAGAATAACATGCCAGTGACTGAATTTCAGCTGTTGTAAACACAAGTGTAATTCTGCTTTTTAAAAGAAACGCATGCTTTTAACAAAATGGGATCTGGATGTTTTTTTTTTTTAATGTATAAAAGGTTGTGTATTTGTTTAGAAAGGCAGTTTGTTTAAACCACAAACACAATATATTAAAGATGTTTTAGCTCAGATATCTAGCATGCTTTCTTGTTAGTGGAAATATTTGCCTAAATGGCAGAAAGTATACTTGCACTTTAGCAGTGCTGGAAATCCTGTAGAATAAAAAGCTCTTTGCAGTTATGAGGTTTCTCTGAATTTTGCACCTATGTTTTTCTTGAGTTTAGTTTTTTCTTCTTCTGTGCTGCTTTGCATATTGCATCTTATCTTGCAATATCGTGCAAGTCACAGATTTGTATTAACAGCTCTGTAATACCCGCACCAAAGAACAAGGATACACTCTGTATTTAAAAGTTCAAAAACAAGATGAGCTGTTTTGCCCTCTCCAAATGCTGAAAACTATCTATTAATGTTGTAAAATGTCTTCCTCTATAACAGTTATTCTGATCTTAAAATCATGTTGTCATTCTGTGGTGGAAATGAGGAAGTATACAATCCTGTTCTCAAATCTGGTATTCCTTAGCCATATGTGATTTTGTAAATGCAGTTTTAAGAATACTAAATAAAAAACTTTTTTTAATTGATGTTTGGATTTTTGTTTTATGCTTTTTCGTTTATTAACTGAAATATTCTGTTATATTTAAATGGTATCAGTAAAAGGCAAATGGATAAATATAGGTTTTTTTTTTTCACATGCTCACTAAATTGAAGGTTCTTGGATTCAACAAGCTACACTTGATATCTGGTTACTATGTACTTTAAATTCTTAGGCTGTAATGAAAGGGATGGTAATATTAATATGCATCACTGTGTCATGGTTCAGTAAATGTTTTTGTTTTGTGTTTTTTGCATTTTAATGTTAATATGTGTAATACCGAAGTACAAACTTCTGAGCCAGAACAATAAAATGACGATGTATTAATCATTCTCGTCATCTATTCTCATATGTAAGAAAATACATCCAGTCCACTACCTGGTTGTCATTGTGACAGATACAAGCCATAATCAAAACATATCAGCCACTCCTGTGTTTATTGCGTGGAGAATTGAGAGACGACTGCATCAAGCCACGACTGTTGCCTCATCTTTGCCATAAAAACAATCGGCCTTCTGTTAAACGGAGCATGAGGTTTAGTTTACAGGTAAGCTACACTAGTCCCAATACAAGCCTTGGACACATAATTAAAATCATATTTACAATGTTGTTTCTTCCACTCTTAACAGGATACATGAAATTATACCTTGCCTTGCCAATCACACTGCGTTAATGACACTTGTTATCCAGGTTGCTTGTAAACTCCAGAGATCTGAAATGTGAATTCTCTGCATCAAGGGAAAGTTAATCATTAACGGGTATGTAGGCTGTTCGATTTCATTATATGTGTAAAATGTATATGTGTTTTTTATTTTAAATGAAATAACCCACAAATATTATAATTTTTCATTTTCTTAACGCATGGATTTTGGCAGATCCCAAATGTTTCTAGAAGACATGCCTTTGCAAGAGAGAACAAGCTGACTTGCATGAAACTGGAAACAGTGTGTCGGCATTGGGAAGAAAAGTGTAACAACCAATTTTGCTAACTTTATTCTTTTTAATTTTTTAAAGCAAAGTCTATATCAATCAAGTCTTCTGCTGACTGAAATAAAGAATTAAGGTAAGCAGTAGTCATGCTTTAATAAACTTGTAATAGTTGAATGTTAGTAAAATATCAGATACAAAGATACAGAAATAATACTTGTGCACCAATTTATATTGAGTATTTAAAAAAGGATGATTTTGAATATATTCAGACCTATATTGTTATGTAAAGTTCAAGAAATGATAAAGTTGGTTGATGTGCTTAAATGATCTTAGGGACCATTTGGAACACTGCCAACTAATTGCCTAATAGTATTTGACCTGAAATTCAGATTCTTTAGCAATACAACCCAAGAGACGTGAGAGGGAAAGGCAGATTTTGATGGCAAACAGAAAAAGTCTCATTGGGTATAAGGGGACCATAATGTTTAGTTTTAAATTTGCCAAAAAGATTGATGAGTTCTTCGTGGCCATTTACACTACTGTGTATCTGATTAAGGTCCAAGGGATACTGGTAAAGTGTTTTCAATGCCTTTATTCTGATTGAATCCTACAGCCGTCTGTTCATCAGTGGGAGTGGGGTGCGTCTCAGATCACTGAGCATGCTCTTTACCACTCACTTATTGACAGTGTTGAGGATGATCTCCTTCATCTGGGAAGTACAGGTACATTCTGCCCTGAGTTTGTGTTTTGTTGTTTGTTGTCTTTGGCCAAACCACACAAGCAGAAATACATAACAAAATAAGTACATTCAATAAATAAAGAGGATGGTTGCTGCTGATTTTACTTTGAGTACATATCACAATTTTGCACAAACTTGTGAGATGGATGCCGTCTTTAAATGATGTCAGTTGTGAGTCCGGGTCCAGATCTCAGTGCTATTCCAGGCCCTGAAGCGGGCAGTGTATGTCCTGGTCTTGCTGTTCCTCCTCATGTTCGTTTTTACCATGATCGGACGGGACTTCTTTGGAATCCATACCACTGGTGACCCACAGACCTGAGTTGACCTGGGAATCACCCTTTCCACTCTCTTCAGATGAATAACTGTAAGTGGTTATTCACACAATTTGCTTCATCATTAGTGCTGATCCACAGGTGCTAGTGCAGCCTGTAAAAAGCCAATGGTATATTTTATATACCATGCACCAATTCTGTGAGGGCATCTTTTCCATGCACATTAGAGCAGAAAGTATATAATGTTTAAAATAGGTTAAATGTTAAGTTTATCTTAGTAAAAGTGATTCTACTGGTCTGTAGAATATAGAACTATTAGGCCTATAGAACTGGGCCTAAGGACTGTGAGACAGTCAAGTAAGACAGATAATTAAGGACATCAATTTGGACCTTATTATAAAATGTAAAATAGTCAGCAGCTTGCGTCTATAAACCATTTTAGTAAAACAACCAAATATCCATGGAGGGATAGTACTTTTTTATTGTATGTATTTTTATTTATTTATTTTTAACTTTATCACATGCTTGTAATTCCTTAGCCAATTACAGTAAATGCAAAGCAAACATGGCGAGTGAAGGTTGAGATTAGCCACTTCATTGTTTTGCTGTCTTCAAGGTGATGGCTGGACAAATGTACAGAGCTGGTTGGATTCCTTGGGCTTCACTTGCAGATGGTTGTTTACCTTTGTCTTTCTTATACTAAGATATTTCATGGTCTCTGACATGGAACTTGGTCATGCTGGAATTTGAGTTACATTCTGTATGTTGTTGTTGTATTTACACTTTGTGTTTGAGGAAGGAGGCTCCATTTGTGCAACTTCAGGTTGCCTTTCAGTCAAGCTGAGTGACTTCCACCCATGGATTAGAAAATAAATGATCAGACACCAACCAGGGAGCCAGATGTGGCCCTTCACATAACTGAATCCAGCTGCTGACCTTTAAAACCAGGCAGCTAGTATTTGTCTATTAATAATTGAATGTATTTGAATGTCTGATTCACATTTCACTGCAACACCTCAACCCTTCATGGGTGCCGTTTGCCATGACTGAGCCTTGTTTGCCTCTAAGAAGGAAACAGTCTGCTCTGCGAATGGAAGTGTCAGTATTAAATGGCCACACATGTCTAAAGGAAGGGGGTGTGCTTGACTACCACTTGTGTTCCCTCACTGTGTGATCGTTGCAGGGGTTTCTGCTGGACATCAAAAATGTTATTAGATTGCATGCGTCTTTCCAAAACAGTCTGTTTAATATTTTTTCTCTAATTGTTCCTTTTCAAAACCGATTAGGCAGGTGTGGAAGTTTTTGTGGCTGAGCTATTTATTGACAAAGCTGCTATGTGTTGTGTGTAGGCATGTGCTCAAGTCCTTCAGGGGTTGGAAGCTCTTTGTAAGGGGCTGAAAACCAATGTGAGAGTTTCGCCGCAACTTGGTGTATAATGATAAATGGCATAACTGCTTTCAGTGCTCCTGCGTACTCTTGTCCAGTTATATGATTATGCTCCTTTTTTGTACCACCATTTTTTTTCTAATGCTACATTATCAGAGCTACAAAACTGGTGTCATGTTCAGCTGACAGCTCGTCCAAAGTCAAGTGAGTCTTTATTAATAGACTAGTAAATAACACTTAAGGGATAGTATGCCTCTTACATTTTCATTCCAGTGCAAAACAGAACTATTTTTAACTTCATTTGTAAATTCTATTGTACTGTTGCCCTGTAGCAAAAAGCTTTACAAACCATCTAGGTGTTTCAATCCCCCCAATCTGTTTTAAGAATTTAAACCATGCAAATGTGTTACATACATACATGTTAGAAAGAGACTGGATTATGCATGCACAATCTGTACTCCAAACAGAGGCTATTGCATAAGAGTTCACCCTAAAACACTAAAGTGGAAAGTGTGCATTTATAATTGGATAGACTTGAACAATTCAGTGTGTACTGCTGTTTTAAATATAATTTTTACTTTTTAGGTTTAATAACGCTGTGGAAAATGGCAAATTATTCTAATTTAGGTTCTGCTATTTTTAATTTTTAGGTCTTATGTATTTCAAAATATCTTTGAGTTACAGTGATCACATAGTAATGGAAGATACCTTCTTAGATCACCAGGATGATACATTAAATAAGTGAGAGACCTTTTTTACATGTATTTTGTATACATTATAGTATAGCTCACATTTCATAGACTCGCATCACATCATTCTCCATTATGACTATTTAGTTTAACTTAATTTCACTTCAATACATTTTTGTTTTCTGCTTTAATAAATGAGTTACACAATATTAAAATCCTGAATAAAGCAATGTATTATAAATTAGTTGTATTATAACATTAAGAAATTGCATTAGAAAAAAAGGTAGCCTACATAATTTCAGCATACAACATAATCTCATATAATTGTTTAAATAAATGGGAGAAAATAATATGTGCTTGTATTACATATATAGTATAGTATTGTTATAATAGTTATGTAGTTTCATTGCTTTTTAAAATACATACTCTACATTTATGTAATTCCTCTCTTTAATTAATTGATTTGATAGTGATATCCAGTGAGGGATTGATGTTGACAAAATAGACATGGAATTAAAAAATCTTAAAATGTGTTGGAGTTTTTCTTTTTTGTCCATGTTGTGTTCCCTTATGGTTTAGGCACGAGTAGCATTTTATCCAATAATTTGAGTTTAAACATAATTGTCCTGCCCTGTATGTAGACTGCAGTCTCTTCTCATCCTCTGCTCAAACCGATGTTTAATTTCCTCCTGACATATTAATATGTTTCATTATGTAAGCTGAAGCATGTTAATTTGACAGAAAATTAAACGATACATAAATAATTTAAATTTGTAGTTTAGCTGTGCTGGGTTTGCAAACCTCTTCATAATTAATCACATATGTGTAATTTATATTACTTCTGCAAATACTTACTACAGTAATGAAACAATGGGGTATTCTTTTAAATTATTGAATTGATTTGACAAAGAAACACTATAGCCTGAACCCACTAGTGTAATAACTGATGTTGTCTGAAGCCTAAAATATATAACTTATACATTTCAAGCAAGCAGCTGTTTATTTGTTGCTTAACTGACTAAGTTTAAGAATGTATTATATTACCTGAATAGTACTAGTTGAATTCCATTTACTTGAAACTAGTATGTCATAATTTTAAGCTATATTTGATTCAATCTAAATATAAAATATGAGGTTATAGAGACACCCAACTCACATTGATTTATCTATCCTTTTCAGATTGACAGACCTTTACAGCGAAACCGCATATTCAATTTTGGGAGAAAGGGACTTGGTTTAAGCAGAGGTGAAAAAGTCAGGTGAAAGTCCCAGTGGATAAACAAACCGTAAAGTTCTGGAAATCTGAAAAAAGTAATGCTGCTTCTGACAGAATCAAATAACATAAATACTGTCAAACTTACAGTGAGTGTCACTTTGTTTATCTGCATGGTTTTACCTCCAATTTTGGCATAGCAAGACAAATATGCAGGGTGTGGGGGCAGGGGGGATTAGTTTCAGGTTGTTTTAATGGACTTGCAGAATTGAGTCCTTTGTAACTTTTTGCATAACAATGTGTAATCTGGTACAGCAGGTATTACACTGGTGAACCGAAGAGCCTCCTAGGTTAGATTTCTAATGACACAGGCAGTGCGCTTTTGTCCAAAAGCAATGGCACACTATTAGATTCTTTCAATAGTATAGTTAAAGCAGATTATTCTTCCTCACTATTTATTTAAAGAGTCTCAATCTCCACCAATATGTGGTTTCTTTGAGGGGAAAAAACGAAGTATCAAATATGTAAGTTATTTAAACTTACAGCTGGACCTATGTAATTTTATATCCAATGTCCCTTTGAATTACTTGCTCAGTAAGTTGTTTATTTTATTTTATTTTAAATGTGGGAATTGTAGTGAATACGGTAATACATTTAATTTCATAAATAAAACATGGACTGACAATAAGATGTATACTTTAGGCTTTGCCCTTATAAGCATGTTTTCAAATCTACTAATGTATAGAACGCCTTTATCACGAAAGCAGTGTGAAAGCACGCATTAATATAAGCCTCTCTATTACTTCTTTGTCAATCTTTATATGATGCATATTCATTTATGGTTCGGCACATTTGCAACGCATAATTGCGCATTACCCAAACCTTAAGGCTTGGCTAAAATCTATGATCATGTATGTAATCCATAAACACACAAGTCCTTTAGCATAAGTAAAACATACAAATATTGCAAAATGATATATAAAGAACTTTACAACAAAATAAGTTACACTAAATCGAAAATGATTTATATTTAAAGCGAATTGGTAATCTTTATATACAGACGGTTAATGCGGGTGTACTTTAGTATGTCAAATATATATATAGCCTCTGTGTCGTGCGTGCGTGTGTATGTGTGTGTACATAAAAAGACACACTTATTCTGAAAATAAAGATAGCAATAGAAGTGATTAGTAGTAGTTGGGGGAGCTATTCACGCCTATGTTTGATTTCTATGGTGGATTATCATGATTGTAATGTCTTCATCAATAGCTTTGTGCGCCGATTTAGGAGTGATAGCCTTGGCTGCTGCGAATGTAATAAATGAATCGAGTTCAGATGGTCAGTGAAGGTACACAAAGGCTGAGTCGTAGTCATTTGTGTTAATATTACGCTAATGTGTCAATAATTTAGATAGGGGAGGTTAGTGCAGTATTATGTGAAAGATAGCACATTGATTATGCGGTTAATAGTGTCTGAGGCAAAGCTTGGCACCGTCTGAAAGGTCAATAACTAAACCTCTATAAAGCTGTTATCTAAGACCTATTTGCGTAATTGCTATGAAACGTATTATACCGTTATTTACTGTTTTTGTCTGATACTTAAAACACGAAATAAGATATCCCAGTACCAGTTACACTTAAATATATAAACGTGTACAAAAATCTCCACTTTCTGAAGTGACTAATCGTAGTGAAATGAAATCTGAAGTAGCAGTGTTGCTTCGTGTGCTCGAGTATCTTTTGGTTGTTTTATCTAATAAGGGGACGAAAGAGCACAACTTCTAAGACACTTCAGCTATGAAAGATAACTCAAGTTTCCTCCACACTTGACATTTTCCATAAGAGCCTGTGGTTTTCTAATTTTACTTTATAGTCATGAAATAGCCTAAACAAACATAAATGTCATGTCATGCAAGATGGCTCGGATATTTCCAGCAGCCAGATGTAATCTGTGGTTCAGTCTACAGCAACCACAGCATGTTGTGCTTTAAAATCTCAGCACCAATACACAACAAACTTACTTTTGAATTACCAGGATACTGATATGAGGAATAATAATAATATAGTCATTGCATAAAAAATAAGAGAAAATTATTTCCATTTTTTTAATTATCAATTTTAAGGTAAAGTAGTAAAGTAAAGTCCCCATTTCCTCCATTTAAACCAAGGTAGATTATTTCTATTTTTGAATTTATCTATATCTATAAATAAAGTTGTACTGTTGAACCATATTTTTGTTACATTTTCTCAGTATAACATTATCCGCAATATCTTAAACGGACGGTTTTCCTTTTATGTGATGTGAACATCTACTTACACTACATGTCGAATTGACAAAACTCATGAAACAGTCATGTTTGATTTACTCTTATAATTGCATTTAACTTTTTTGTATATTATATTGTTTGTTCTATATTCTGTGTATTGATGTGCAACATTTGTGTTGTTTCGCAGTTTCAGATACAAAGTCCAGTTGCAACATCTTCCTGCAAAATTGACGTGAAAATAAACTGCAGTTTTTCTTGGATTCTCTCCCAGCTGCTTTCTTCTGTATTTATTCTTAGGAATCCTCTCCTTAATCCAAGAAAACTGAAATCCAGTCTCATTATGGGAAAACAATGCAGCCTCTTACCTACAGGCACGGCCGACAGTGCCCACCCAGTAAACAACAGTAAAGGCATGCGAGCAATATAACCTAAAACACAATCAGGTTAATATAGGCCACAAGACAGGTTAGACAACAGACAGCTTATAGATTTAGGCCTGGGTTTAATGGCGTCTCTCTGCGTGTTGATTCTCTATTTGCAGACTACGGTTTAAGATAGTGACAAGTTTACAATAGTCTGAAGTACCGAGGCAAACAATGCTAATACACATTTGTCGTACAAGAGACAGGGATGGATGATTTAATTGAAACCCAGAGGTCTTACTGGACCTTTACGTGGTATAGCAGTAAACTGCAGGCATGCATCAAGGGCAAATGAGAGAGACGGGAATGAAAATGTCCCTTCTATTTTATGTAGACGTTTAAAGGATGGATTCAGTCACTGGTTTTTTTTTAAATAAGTTTATTTAATTATTTAAATGGATTTTTCACAGTATTAAAACGATAAAATAATAAATCTGAAGGCGGTTCTTTATTAAAAGAGCCGCTTGTTGCCGGCTGTCCAGATAACCTTAACAATCCTGTGTTCAAGCAGGGGAAAACACGCTTTTAACATACTGTTTCTTGATGTCAACACACAATCAGATAGATGTGCGTGGTTGCATGCGTTTAAATGTGTGCGTTTGTATATGTAGGCCTATGTATATAAGCGTGTGTGTAATATATATATATATATATATATATATATATATATATATATTATATATATATAGCTTGCACATACACACACCATATATACACGAGTATCACCTGGCAATTCAATAAACGTCTAATTAGTCTAGTATGGAAATCACCTCAGGTCCACTTAGGTACTGGGATAGTGACGTCATTAATTTCAATACCAACAATGAAAAACGCAAATTGCAGGAGAGAGCGAGAACCGCAGTTAAACTGGATTTCATTAATTAAGATGTTTAGTTTTGACTTACCCCCCACATTTATTTCACATTTAATACATATATCCACTTTTCTTGAAGAACATATAACGCCGTGCAAAACACAATTCAAATGCTGATATAGAAAGTACCCCAAACCATCCATTTCCAATGCCTATTTCAATAACTGTGTTATTGATACCAAGATTTAAAATAATGTTAAGAAAAGCGAACATTTTAGGTTTGTTTATTCTAATACTTTGATTAGAAATTCTGATTACAACACTTTATAATATGAAATATAGCCTACTATTCTACGCTCCCCTTGATGACGGCAGGTTTGCATTACATTTCAATACAATTTCAACTGAAGCGGTGTAAATGCCCTCTAATAGGCCTATATAATTATATATTTTTCTAAAAAACAAATATCTGCAATAAAGCTTCATCTGCCGTACTTTATTCAAACAGATATGTTCATAAATACATGCAGATATTGTTTATTGTTTCCTAATCACCTTGCGTGTACAGAATCGTGGCCTTTTTTTTTTAGTTTTGCTTTTACATTTAAATTTATACAAAACACTTTGCCCTCCAATAAAGCATGCTGTTTTTCTAATTAAAAAAATCTTGCTGTATTTTTGTATTGGGGGAAAAAGTATCAAATGAAAGCTGTTTTACAAATGAATGGCCCATCCTTATTACTTGTAAACGCTGTCATGCATCTTCTGCAAGTTATAATAGGGTCACAACACAAACATAACAGTATAAAAGTTTATATACAAATCACATCATTCTTGTTTAACCAATGTGATCGTCTCTTTTTTTGATTTGTTAATTTCTCCCGAACCAACATTAATAAAAAGCAAAAAAAAAAAAAAAAAAAAACAGATGCCAACGCGTGCCTTTTCAGTTCTTTATACAATGTTGCAATATAATTAAAGTCTTCCACCACTACGAGATCCAAGAATATGGATATTTAAATTGCTGTGCACGTTTATAAGTAAACACATACAACCCGCATAATCCATGTGAAAATCATTGCAACTCATCCAGTTTAGTTTAGCTGTCTTTTTGCGCCACTCGCAGCAGGTCCGCATCCGCAACAAGTTACCATGCCAAGCGGGCCAGTCCGTCAGCTGTTGTACTGACAGGCATTGAGACCAGAGCCGGGGCTCTGCAGCCCACTGTATCCAAACGGGGGGTGCTGCTTGGACTTGAGTCTCAGAGTGGCCAGGCCCGAGTTACACGTGTCCCTGTAGACGCTGTACGGGGACCCGGGGGGTCCATAGGGGCAGGCGGTCGAGGACATGGCCGGGTTGATGGAGGAGCTGCTGATGTTGTTCAGGTTGCCGATGTTGTTCAAGCCTGAAGCGGACATGCCCGGCACCGCGCTGTGGCCCATGCTTGACGGCATGTTCATGGAGGAGATGGAGTTGGGGGCCGAGAACATGGCCTGGGAGGTGAGGGGGCTCATGGAGTTGAAGAAGGAGAAGTTCTTGGTGGCCAGGCCCTTGTTGGTCCAGTTGTTGTACGTGTAGGCCGGGTACATGTCCTCGTAGGGCTGCATGAGGCCGCTGAACTGGGGCAGGTAGCTGTTCTTGCACAAGTCCATCTGCTGGTTGCGTTCACGCTTCCTCCATTTGGCCCTGCGGTTTTTAAACCACACCTGTAACATACAAAATAAATCCAACTTTAATTACAATACACAAAACTACGTAATATACCTTAAAAAACAAAAATATAACTTATAGAAAGTATTATGTAATTAATATTTTTGCTTGATAATTTATTTCTGCACACCCTTTTCATTAATCCATTATATTACGATCGCTGATTTTCGAACGCATAACATGCATGAAAAGGTTAACACTTGTTTAAAATATATTAATATTATGGATATTGTTTTACTTCCGAGCCTAATACTTCCCTTTATAAACTGCCAATATGTCAATTATATAAACTGTCAATAAATAAAGCAAGCACACACTCTCGAGTAACGTAGACAAAATATCTACAGCAATGAATTTTCAAAACTTTATAAATCAAATATTGAAAACAACACTGATATTTAAACAGGCACAACAACGGTTAACATTATTCTTTGTTAAGAATATTATGTTGTAACAAAAGTCATTTTATGGTTGTGGGTTTTTCCTAGCTGAGCACGTAAACTGAGTGTGTCGATAATAATATTTTTTAATATTGCTGCGTAACAAGCATACAACTTGGAACGAATGCGTTTAACACATTCTGTGTTTGTTCAAGGACAATACAACTTTGTGTTAAAATTATATATTAATATTTTAAACACAACAATATGTATATACTTAAACATATATAAGTTTAGTTACAATGCGTAATTGTCATGATAGAAAAAAGCATGAGAACAATTGACTAGTTTAAAAATAATCACAATCAATATACTTGTATATATTTTCAATTTTGTATAAGTAACACTGATAGCGATATACAATAGAGATAGCAGTATATATTCACAGATTCATAGGCCTACTTTTAGTTTGAGACAAAAAAATAAGTTAAAACCGCCGTTATTTTCCCAAAACAGATCTGCAATGGAATAAATCATACCGCACAGCCTATAGAAAAATATATGTACATATGGTTGTCATTTATATATTCTTTAAAAATCTGCAAATACGCATAACCCTTTCTCAGTCTGAACAATGTTTTTTTCCTCTTTCTCTCTCTCTCCAAGTTTTAGGTGAACAAAAAGGACCACACCGCCACCACCAAACAAAAACATGATTTTGTAACTTTTGTAACATGTAGGCAATTTTTTGGGTGTACTGTATATTGGTCTAATATTTATTCGAGTCCCAGTATAAGAATAAATAAAATCAGTAGCTTTTATGCTCATAAGAAACTTTGCGTTAAATATACGCTACTCACAGCTTGTGTTTACAGTTTAAAAAAGGCCTATGTGTTATACATCAGAAGTATTTGATCAATGATCTCAATGTGTTAAATAAACCATTTATTTGATTGTGAGATTAAGAAGAAACGGTCTACGGCTGCTACTCTTAAGGCCAAGGCTGAGATTAAATCAAAAGTCTGCCTTATATAAAACTACAATACTGTAATCATTTGTTGTCAAATGCAAATTTCTCCTAATCATAAATGTACCCTCTATGTACAGGTTTGTAGTTTGCTATTAGCGGGTGGGCCAAGGTTGTAATTTAATCCGGCCCCTATTGTCCAGATCAGCACTTTGACCCATACAAACCATTTGCAACAGATATACACACGTGTACGCAATCGCGGTTTAATTAGTCAAAAGCCACTTTATACAACCTTTAAACAAAAACGCAAATTGCAAGTAGGTCAAAGTTTTGATTTAGTCTAGGCCTACATGACCGAATCATCCTACTCAGCCTTTTTATAGCCATTCATCCTGCCCACGAAACTGACACATCCATATGCAGACACATGCACATCCATTCACTTGATGCTGCTCCGTCACTCCTGCATGTAATTAAAGTTACATTTTTGCGAATGTATGACAGCCTTTAAATCCCACGCCTATATTGAATGAGTATAATCAATTGTACTTTTGCTTTTTGTGTAAGGAAGCCCGGGTGTGCATGGTATTTGAATGTAGGTCTGTGTCTTACCCTAACTCTGGCCTCGGTGAGGTTGGTCCACACGGCGATCTCCTCCCTGGTGCTCATGTCGGGGTAGCGGTTCCTCTGGAAGGTGGCCTCCAGCTCCTGCAGCTGCTGGCTGGTGAAGTGGGTCCTCTGTCGCCGCTGCTTCTTCTTCTTACTCGGGTCGTCAGCGTTTCCATCATCGCTCCTGTGCTCCACGATCCGGTCCTTTTCTGTGGTGCAAACGGACAGTATTTGTTGTACTATTCGAAGAAGGTAGGATGATTTTACAGGATTACAGTATCAAAACGAGTGCATAAGTGACACAAAGCAAATTGCCAATAATGTTAATTTCATATAAAACATTCATGCCAATAATGATTCTGTGCTTTACTAAGAAATAAAAAAGTAATAAAATACCACCACCACTATTACTACTAATTTCGATTTCCTTATTGATGATAATGATAATAATACTCTTAACATACACATATAAAATACAAATATAATCAATAAAATATCATGTAAATATTTAACAAGTTAAATAAAAACAGTCAAGATAAAAGGAAAATACAATTAGCCTATACTAGTTAAATGCAATTTCCTTAGATATGTTCTTTCCACTTGGCTAAATATTACAATTAATGTATCACCCATAATTGTGTTTTATGAAACACAAAATTATGTTGATTCTTAAATTAGAATTAAACAAATAAATTCTGCTTGACTTAGTCATACTTAGTCACTAATTCACCAGATAATCAAATAATTAATAACTTGTAGAACCGAAGCACAAAGTCTCAATAAATAGATTTTAAATAAATGCAAACTCTAGCCAACATTTTTTACACTTTAAATGTTCCCTTCTAATCTAAATGGTGGTGTAAAATTGTACGATTATAGTAATTTCCTCCCGAAACATTATAGGGCCTAAACCAAAGCACAACTTGGAGCTAGCGAGTTACAAACTTTTAGGCTGTTGCTTTTATGTATGTATGCATGCATGTATGTATTTACTTACACGTAATAGAAAGTTACTTCTGACAAGAACATGCGATAGCTTTGGCTACAGGTTTTGAATGAGCGATTCACGGCTATAGGTCAAAGTTTTTCTTTGTTCTAGGCCTAGGTTTCTCATAGTATTTTATTTTTTTATTATCATATTCATTATCACTTTCTCTATGTATTGCTCTGCCATTCAAACGTCTTATTGTGATTTTGCCTTGAATAAAATCACTCAATAATAATAATAATAATAATAATAATAATAATAATAATAATACGTTGCATACAGTTTACGTCTTACAGTTCAGTGATAAACATATATTCAGTACAGCCTTCAGACTCGGAAAACCTTAACCATTGCTGGGATAAAATAAAAACTGACCCAAACTGCAATACTATACTCAGTGGCGGCTTCATTAAAAAAAGAAAAGAAAAAAGATTATACTTTCTTCTACTCATGCATGCAACATCTATGACGTTCATATTTGTATTTTGGTATTAGCAGCTGGGACCATTTTTATATATAATGCAGCCCCATGTGTTTAAAACACTGCATTGTTTTCTCTCTCTTTTAACCGTAACGATTTAAAATAATGTACTTTGCTATTCAACAGACAAAACACAATGTATTCTCCAACGAATCACCAATCCGATTTTCATTTCGCAAGTTTCGCAAAAACGCACATTTTCTAAAAATAACTTTGGGTAGTTTGATCGGATTTACCTTTGAAATTGGACATTTATTCAGAGTGTGATCAAATGTTCAAATCATCCTTTTAAGGATAGCATTTAAAGTAGTTTATAGATACTCTTAATGTGTCAAAGCAGGCCAGCCTTTTATTCATAGTTTGTATAGGAAAAGTCTCATATAGTTATTCAACCAACCGCTTATTTAAAACCTAACATATTGTTGGGAAGTTAAAAAGAGATGATTTAAGAGAAAGTATTTAAGCCATTTAATGTAATTGTTGCTATTCTTGATTGAGATCAAAACAACGCTTGTCCCTTTCAACCTAAATCAAGCCGCAGAGCTTACATATACAATCAAAGCAGCAATGAATTCAAGATGCGCAAAAACATTATTTAAGGTATAATGCATTGAGGTATACTTTCTTGAAAATCAGAAATATGTATTTATGTATACCTTTTTATTGTATAAGACTACTTAGACAACATTTCTATTTAGGCCTTTGTGCTGAACATTTTTTCTAAACAGGTAAACCTTAACAAAAGCTCGTCTGGTGTTGATTTAAGCTGCAGGCCTCCTATTTGTGCCAGCTGGTTTAACTCATAATTGACAGTGGCAATGCTATTGAATCATACACATGCTGCTTTATTCCACGTTGTTTCTTATGCTCAGATTAAGACACGATTTCATTAGGATTACTTAACACGTTGAAGCGTGTCCTTTCATTGGACATATATTCAGCACTTGAACGCATGCACAAACATTAAGGAGAGGTGTCTACTGTCTGTGGTTGTAATGTACCTGCTATTTCTGTGTCTGAAGACTCGCTGCTCGATTGCTCTAGTGTTTCTCGAGTGCTGCCCGAAGCTCTTGGCAAGTGAAAGCTGGTGGCCATGTCCCGGGCCGGTGGGGGCCGCACAGCTTCAGGTATCCTGTCCAGATTCATCCCACCTTGAAAACAATGATGCTATTAAATAACCACTCAATGTTGCATCTCCCAGCTCTAGTACGTTCAAAACAAATATCCTTCTGCAGTCAAACACTGGGCATTGCTGTGGGAAGAGCCCCAGGTACAGTCAGATACCCTTTGACAAATGTGCACCAAGTTTCCCTGTGCAGGAAGCTCTTCCATAAGGCTCTGTGTGAGATCGTACGCTTTCGGTTTTCTCCGAGGGGAATGAAGTCAACCTGATCATTGAAGTCCCAGTGGCAGAGTGGGATCCACCCATTGGAAGCATTAAAACCTCCCCATTCTTTCCAGGAGTCCCACCCACCAGGCAAGCTCGGCCTAATCTGTCTGCAGGCAAGAGCACTTTGGGATTTGTCTCAGAGCAAGACAGCAGTGGAAACTTGGGAAGAAATAGGTCCTTTCCTTTCGTGCATGTTTAAAGTAATAAGTGCAGCGCTATGGGCAGCTGGGAGCGCAAGTACGCACACGCAGACAATAAGGATCCTGTACGCAGCTGCAGGAACATTTCCTCTATCCAAAATATAGGTCAGCCCTTCTGCAATCGCATCCTAATAAATATAGGTATATACTGGATGTGTGTACGTGTGCGTGCGTGGCCAACTCAATATTTGTTTTAATATACGTTTTTGGAGCAACAGATTGAGAAACTGTATGCTGATATCGTGATACAATGTTCACGCTCCAGTCTTAGATGTGGTAATTTTATTTATTTGACTGGTTATGAAAACTTCTGCCTGTCCCCCTTTATTTCACACCACAATCTTTAAACAATACAGAGAGTTATTTTACATCCCAGTGATTTATTACTGATGAACATGAACATTATTATTTCGTCTTTGACGTGTTTGCCCTTTAGAGAATTGACTGCTCATGATAACATAAATATATATAAAAGCAGTGCTTATCCTTTCATCTTTAGTGAATTCAAATTATATTGTGTGTGTATATATGTGTGTCCACAAGGCTAAGTAAGTATGTGTGTAATCATTGTGTATGTGTGTGTGTGATAAATAACATAACATTAAGAAACGCAAACGCTTGGTGGAAAGTCCAAGTCCAAGTCATAAAAACACATTATATTATTTTTAGTATTATGGGAGGTTTGATATTTTTAAACGGTATGTTTTGTTTTATCATGCGACAATTCATTTAATACCCCATTCATTACAGCTGCAATGGCTTGTTCATCGTTTAATATGAAAACACTTCAACCCGGGGTTTATTTCCTATCATTGTCCAATTGCAATTGTGAACAAGTTAAATGGGAACTTTCCTACAAAACTGGGAATGTTATTATTATAATTATTATTAATAATAATATTAGTTTAACGTTGGCGCCTATGGTGATAAATTATATAACAACAAACTATACGTTTCAATCTTTTGAATGGATGGTCCACGAAGACAGGTTAATCAAATTTGTTAATAATAATAATACAAATTATATATATATATATACATATATATATATATATTTTTTTTTTTTTCCCCCTCTGGTAAGAAATGTAGCCTGTGATGTAATTGGGAAAATGAAGAAAAACTAATTGGTTTATCATGGCTAATATTTTACCAAATATTAGCAAACACTGAAATTTAGTATCGATAAATAAATATGTAATTAACAAGATTTTGGGCACTACACCAATCTCTGAATAAAATTGTTTAAAAATGTGTGTGTGTGTATATATATATATATATATATATATAGTAGCCTAACAATATTAATATAGACGTGATTTGCTTTCATTTTAACATTTGTATATTTACACAACACAACAATAATGTGTGTGTGTATTATATATAATATACACACCTGTTTTTTGGCAACGCATTATGCATTTAACTTTACTCTGCGGTATATTTAGTTAATTCCCACTAAAACATCTTTTTAAATAACTGGAAATTTGACTGTAAGCATAGGAGGTGGGTTAATAAAAAAAGTAAATCAGTAACGGAGTGTAGTATTCTACTGCCATTTTGTGTTTGTTTTCGGGATGAGGCTCTGTTTTAAAAATTGAAGCTATATTAATGTCATGCTTTAATATATCAAAATGAAATTCCACATACAAATCAATTAACACGGTATCTTTTTATTTTTTACATTTAATTGAAACATCTTTCTTGGGACCTTGATCTGTAGCGGCGCCTGCTGGGAGAAATGGTCTTCTCATTTAAAATATTAAATATAAAATATGAAATTACAAGGAGTTAAATGTACTGAGAACTGATGGTCATGTATTATTGAATTAACATCAGGTAAACTCTTGCGAGAAAAAATATGATCCATGATTACCAAGTATGATATTATAATACTCCCAGTCACAATGCAAACGATGCATTACTTCATCAAGAGAACAAATAAAATGTATTATTGTATCTGAGTCTATAGCTATTTATTTATATCATATATATATATATATATATATATATATATATATATATATATAACCTAAGGTAAGATCTCATATTACCCATATTCTTAAAACAGTATTATTTCTACATTATTTAGTTTATTTCTGCAAATACAGAATACAGCGTGTGTGTTATTAACATTGTAATTGCAATTCTCACAACACCAAATGGTTTAAAAACAAGTGTAATTAGAAACAGAGAAAGTACTGAATACATCAAGATGTGACATTAGGATGCCGAAAAGACACCTGGGAATTAAGAGAAAACGTACAACAGAAACAAGCATGCTTATTAGGGAAAAACGTACTAATAGGTTTTCCTGTTTCTCAAATCATAAACTGATGTAATTGTTCTACGTTTTGCTGTAAAACATAGCCATGTTTGCTATACCCATCATATAAACAAATTAAACATAAAAAATATAGTTTACTATGGCATCGTTTTATTACTTCTGCATCTCTGCTGTAACATATTGGGAAGCACTTTGCAGGCAGCAATCCAGTAATGTATTCTGGGTCACTAATGAGACGAACATTGGAAAGGGGACCTTGTAAAACCTGAATACCTCCATCTGGTGCCTTTGTGTGTAAAGCAATCGTGTAACTTCGCAACAATTACTTATTTATTAATTTATTAGTTTTTTTTTTTTTTTTTTTTTTTTTTTTTAAACTTCGCCAAGGTAATAATATTTTCACATCAAGTCTGCCTCCAAGGAAGCTGCCTGCCTTTTGTGTTAAAATGCTTGCTAATTAGTGATCCCTAACTAAACATGTCTAGGGCACCTTTTTTGTGGACTTCATGATGCAACTGGTCCCAAGTGACTATTTTTAACATTTCAACAAAACAGGCCTAATTATACAATAAATAAATAATAATAAACTGAACAGCATCATATATTTTGTGTCTCATGATGGATATTTCGAGATTTAATAAGTCAATATGTTTATAGTATTATTCTTATCTGTCTGGTTGTTGTACAAGGCTACACATGGGTCTGTATCAAGCTTTTAAGAGTCTTTTGTCCATATTGCTCTTACAGTAGGGATGTTCTTGCTAAGCTCTGAAGCCTCAATCAAGGTATGATTTCTATGGCAACTACCTTAACTGAATCCACTGGAATGTTTTCACAGATAAGAAAGCAGTTTCCAAAAAACCCCCATCACTTCCTGATTCAGACAATCTTGAAATATATCTTGAATCGTCCCGTGAGTAGTTTTCTCCCTCGTGTTTATTCTTTGAATAACCAAAGGCTAAAATATATTTCAATAAATCCAGGATATTATTCTCTATAGGTAAAGTGTTTTTATTCATATTTCAAACACACTTTCTTGGGTGGGCTAGGGTATAAATACTCCTTATTTCTCGCATATACTTTTAATAATATAGGCCACTATTATATAAAGATACCGAAGGCTTTTTTATATATAATCTTTTGATTCTTTATAAATTAGAAGTCATATAGTAAAGCGCTATATATTGTATCTATGTTGGACTCACCTGAGATACCTGGGGGAAAAACATCTCCATGGTTTTAAAAGATGGCAGAATTTTTTTTTAATGTAGTATAGGAATGTCAGGAAAGTGCAATATTAGTAACATCTCTGGAATGAATGCAGTAACCTTCTACTAGATATAAACCTAACAGGAGAATTAACCTGAACAGAATTACTTAATGTAAGCTTAGTAAAATGTTTAAAAAATATTTTTATTTCTCACGACAATGAAAGCAATGTTAACCACTTCACTTCAATGTCTCTCCACAAACTAACAAACACCAGGCCTTTTGTGGTAGCTTCAGCTGTCTGAAACTTTAGCTTGCTCATCAGTGTTATGGGTCATGCTTCATGTGGTAAGAAGTTACAGGTCTCCCTATCGCACATGAGTGTTTTACAAACTGAAACCGCCTCCTCTCATGCATTTGAAATGTTCACATTAATAAATTAACATTTCTGTAGTTGCAACCCCTACAATTAACCTGCATACTGTTGCTTCAGAGGCAAATGCCATGTTATCTGAAAGCTTTTGGCACTCTTTCCTCAACATCCAGCCATTAGCCCTTGAACTCTGTGCACTCTGTACATTAGAGCTGGGATGCTTCCTCTGACCTGGTCTGAGTACACCGTCAAGTGATCCCTGGTCATTGCATTGCATGAACCATGTCAGCTCTGGCACATCGGACAACTTTCCTGTTTGAAATCAGCAATGTGATTTTTCTGAAGATCAGTATAGGCTAATGATATTAGGGTATCTGCATAGTCACATTTCAAAAGCCCCACAATGTAGTGGTCCCTGGGTGCGATTTCATACGAATCCTTTGGTATCTGTCTCTCTATCTGTCCATCTGAGAGCCCATTCGTCTGTCGGTCTCTCTGTCTCAGTCTAAACAGTTTATCTTCTGAACAGAGGAACAGGCTGCAACAATTTAAAATGAACAAATTAAATGATTAATTAACTGATCATACCGACTGATAGCTCAGCTAGTGAAGGTTAGCTATACACACCTTTGGTTGCATTGTATTTTCTTACACTTAATTCGTTTCGACTAACTGAGATATTGCTGACCTTCGTGTTATTTCTGCTATTTTTTTCACTGTTATGAAATACATATTTTGATAATAGACATTTCAGTTGGTACATATATATGTATGTTGTATTTACCTAGAAGGCACACTGTGCATTACAAAACTGTAAAGCAAGCTTCTGTATGTATTTAATTAGAATTACATCTTAGAAACATAAAATACCTATGACAAAAAGCAAGCAACTGGAGTGTAATCCCAAACTGTATGTAATAGGAGAATGCTCAAGTATTATGGGCTAGTGCTCATGGCAGAGGCCTTTTGCAGCTCTAGCTACTCCCTGCTGCACACATCCAGGCTCTTGTAATTAAAGTGTCGGTAGCAGAGCACAGTTAATCTTACATTTCAATTAAGACGCATTTCTGTAAAATTCTCTTAATCAAGACAATAAAAGGGTCCTGATATTAGTTTTGTATTAACATATTATTTCTAATATTGATATAAATGAGACCATATGTAAAATATACTAATATTATAAAATAAACAAATGAATGTTATGTGTTCTTGAAATGATGGTCTAAAAGATCAAATTTAATTATATATTGATGCTGTTGGTGTTAAAATAAGCTCCTGTATTAAGAACCTGTATTTACTCCACATAATAAGCATAATCCTTCTGAAAACAGTGTAGGCTAATTGGAAAACAGTATTCTGACAGTGATTAGAAAACAGATTTAGACATCAAACATCTAATCATCTGGTTTTCTAGAATTTAATACATTTGGAATGTTTGTTGATGTGGTAATAACTGTGCAATAACATATTTGTAAATCATGTAATGGTAAGTTGGATAAATATCAGTCAATATTTTGCGCTAATAAAGTAGTGTATACAAATACATTTATGAAGTGTGTTGTATAGAACACGACACAACACATGATGTTAATGAAAATATATAGAGCAAATCTTAGTGAGAAGATGTCATTTTCCTCCGAAAGTTTACAAGGTGTCTTTGGGACGTGTTCTTATGACGTGTCATGATGAGATGTATAAATGTACAATAAACAAGAAACAAGCGTCTTTGACCATTTTCAACATACAGCCCATGAGTCACCTTGAGCATCTTATGTTAGTGAATAGTCTTCTTTTTTAATTTGCATCTCTGTACTTCATGATACCAATGAATGTGTGTGGGTTATCTTTCATAAGTCTTCAACTTAATCTTTTAATGCTGTGTAATGATCTTGCTGCACTGCCTATGACTCCATAAATGTTGTGTTGCAAATCAGGCAATACTTTATTGATGAGCACAGAGATAGTGACAGAAAGCACTTTAATTAATTGATGTTTACCTTTAAATAGGCTATATGTATTATTACTAGCAATACAATGTTCAGAGTATGATTTTTTAAGAAGCAAGGTCACAATGATTAAATACTGTACATAAACAAATCAGTTATAAATATAAAAACTGACACATGAATAGCAACAACTTTAACAACAATAATTTAACATGGAAAAAATGTAAATGTTTGCAAGAAAGATAATTAGTTATTTTCTTTCAGGGCCCCCTCAATTTTAGAATAAGGTTATTTTCCAATACTGACACATACATCTTGAACAGAGATGATTTGAGAAATCCTGCAGAAAATTACTTTATTTTAATCCCTGTTTCTCTTTTAGGACGAGTTAACTTTGAGAGTGAAAGTTTGATTTATTATTTACAATTTTATATAAAAAAGAACTAACAGCACATTAAATATTGTATTTCTCGATATTATTCTTGAGTATAGTATAACATTGCATTATTACATTACTGACATCGGAAGTCCTTGAGATGTAAATCGTCCGTTTGTTCAACATTCATAAACACTGCTATAATGCTGAATGAGGCAAAAGACCGCGATTTGTCTATTTTATTTGCATTATTAATTATAAAAATAAAGTATAAGAATTAAGCTACTAGCAATAATAAAAATGTATAAGTGATGTGATGTGTATTTTGCAGAACACTGGTGTTTATAAGCTTTATTTGAATATAGGTTTATTTAGTCCACCAACCACTGCATATATTATAAAATTTCCATATTTTATACACAAGCTATTCAATCGGTTTTCAGTTGATAATACTTTCGCATCATGGACAGACGCACCGCATCATGGTGCTGATTAATTCGTTTCAAATAATTTTGCTATTATCCAGTTATTTTTGCATGGTATTTTCCTTTCCTTGGCTGTCTTGATATAGTCTTAGGTCATAGGCGAGCCGTTCACACAAATTAATAAAATAAATACAATAACCACAGTCGGGAGTGAAAATAAAAACATACACGGTGCAATCCATAATTGGCATACACCTTCCTATTCTGCCTTTTGTATAACTGATCCATTTCCCCACAATTTAAGACCGACTGAGGTTTTAAATAAAAACTCAATAAAATAGTGGCAACGGTTTATGAAAAGCAAAATAATAATCAAATCTGACCTGAATCCACGCAGGAGGATATATTCTTAGACAAGTTAATTTCCATTCCAAGTGCCTGCAATACAAAACAACATTAATCACAATTAGCATTCACTATGAGGGCCTATTATTATTATTATTATTATTATTATACTAATGTTCTATAATCAGATTAGTCCAGTTTCAATAGCCTTTTCAAAAGGACCAAGTAAGTCTGAGTCTAAACTACGAGCATTCTTATTAATATTCTAATGATAGGGATCGCAAACACTTTACAGTCGTGATACAACTGTAATTAAATATGGGAGATGTTACAGTTAAACATTTAGGACGTTTATTCGTAACGTTTCCAAAAATAAAACGTCAAAAAATGGGGATCTCTCCTAACTATAAAGGATGAGCCTTTTAAAACTTCAAAGTCCTAATAAAAGGAAAGCCTGTAATCTTGCAATTAGGCTTTTGTTGTGTTCAACAGAAACAAATAAGAAGTGATTGAAAACTTTGTGGGAAGGTAGCACACAATATATATATAATATTTAATTTCCTAATTTTTAATCACAAAACTCAATTTCAGTCCTGCTGGTTTCATTGTTTTCCTCTGAGATTTAAAGCACAGTGAAAAATCTAACTTCCAGAATGTGTTTATCTTTATCTAATATATTCCCCTAACCTCCCTTATCTTTTGCAATCCCTTTGCTTGTTTTATGTTGACAATAAATCGTGACTCAGATCACTCGGGCTCCCTGTTTTAGTTATAGCTCTTATAAACACACAAGCCCCTTTGATACGGCTTTATCTGAGTCAAACACTTGACTTTTGACATCAAATATGATTGTGTGCGTCCTGAAACTTTTCAAAGGCACTTGTGTGTGGCTGTTGGGACTTTTGTTAGCGTTTTAAAAAGTTCACATGCATCCACTGGACAAAACATCAGTGTCGGAGGCTACACAGGCTACATCCATTTCAAATGAGGCGGTTTCTGTTATTATATGTCCAAATCCAAGGCACTGTGTGAATATGCTCCTGTTTGTTTGATAACACATAAGACCGCAGTGTAAACTCACACACATCCATTACTTTGGACAAACATATGTTTTCCTCACAATCTCTGGCATGAAATATTTTTCGATTTCTCCACCACAGCTGAAGAGGAGTTTATGTGTGGTGCAAATAGACTAAACTTGGACAGTTTCGTGAATCTTTGATGTTCTCGGAATGTCTTGTGATGCAATAGACTAGTTATTCCTTGCACATGTCTCATGCATTTTGCTCATTATTAGAGTTGACAACCGTGTTATTTCATTTGTTTTCTTTCTGTTGTCGTTGTTCTTATTCATAAAAGTTGACTGTAAAGATTAAGAATCATTGCAAAACTGGCAAATTATACATCTGTATTTGTGTAACAGAATGTTTAGTTCTGTCATGTGGACCTTCTGTATTTTCCATATTATTGTTTTTTCTCCAGGAACATAGAATAATAATTTCTTACTTGTATGATTTGTTTCTTAAAAGCCTGACAGATGGAGGCCACAATGGACTGAATTGTTGGCAACTGCAACAACGGTGCAGCCACTGCCTTGTTTTGGCGTGATTCCCTCCACGGGATGTAGTTTGTAGTGTGTGATGTGTGATGTAGCAAGTCAAAAGCCCGATTCATCTCCGAGCTCCCAGTTTGTATCCGACACAAATATTTTTTTTATAGCCGGTCAGTTAATTAACCCACTCACTCGACCAGATGACTCCCATAACAAAATGCGCCGAGCGCTATCGAGTCTGGGCTCTTCCAATGCATCGTCCCATCAGTAGCCTACCTGTCTGTCCAGGAACAAGATTGATAACTCATGCCATTCTGTGCTCTTGTGGAGAATGAAGAAAAGTGACTTACCAGTTGTTCCCCAGCACAGCACAATTAAAATGTCATTAGCTTTCCCCCATGCGAGTGTGAATAGATCCAGTGACAGTGTTGCACAGCGCTCTGTGATCGGCTCTCCGCGCGCCGCCCGGGGTTTTCTCTCGCGGACGTCTCTCGCGCTCCGGTGACGTCACGCAGGCGCCCTCGCGCGTGTCAGTGTGCTGGTGGAGCAGCTCCTGCGCGTCTGCGGCGCCCGGCTGCGTGTCAATGCGACGTGCTGCGCTCCAGTGTTTGTACTTTAAGCGTTTCAAAATAATAACAACAATAACATACACGCATAATGACAATGCAAAATATATACTGTCTCTATATATAAACATCTATATAAACTGACTGAAACAGCGTTTGAGTTTCTGATCATATATACTAATGTATAGGTTGTTCAGTCTATTCCCCAACCATATTATTATTATTATTATTATTATTATTATTATTATTATTATTATTATTATTACGGTTAATAATAATAGTTATTTGTCAAGTTATATAGAATACAAAATATCAACTTATTTTAAATGCCAATGCATACTTTTACTGAAATTGTTGAGCTCATGCATATGTTTTAACGAAAAAAACACGAAAATTCAGAAAATTGAGTGGAACATCTTTCCACATATAGCCAACACACTATATATATATATATATATATATATATATATATATATATATATATATATATATATATATATATATAAATTTAAATGAATGAGACAATGATTTTACGGATTCACATAAATGCTGACGTTTGGAGATAATTAATGTAAGTAGGTACAAACGTAGCCTGTTGTTTTTTAATACAAAAACATAAACATAAAATGTAAAGGTATGAATTTGTTTAGCTGCATTTGTTTGCAGCATTCCCCGGGAAAATAACATTTCGTTAGGTTTCATTATACGAAATTCTACAAGCACTTATACTTAAAGTAACCCTTTCCTGTGTTTATAACACTCATTTTTGTATAAGCGAAATCGGAGAGAATTTAAAGATAAAAACGAGTTATGCTAAAATAATTTTAATTAAACGTTATTAATAATATTAGCCTAATAATATGAACATTTTTTGTAGTTTTGTTTTTGTTCGTTTGATTTAGTTTCATGTAGCTGTCCGTTGGCGAAGATTGGTTTTTATTTTGTATTATTTTTCTTAATTTTAAGTTTAAGAACTTGCTGAACTTCTTTGCATCGCACTCTATAAAAACCTCGACGGATAAAAGAGTACTTGCTTTTAAAAATATTTGTTAAATTATTTGTTAATTAATTGAATCTTGCCTGGTGAATTTTGGACTCAGTAATAATAATAATAATAATAATAATAATAATAATAATATCAATAATAATAATAATAATAATAATATCAATAATAATAATGCTGTGTGTTTTCTTCTATTATGGGCCAAAGTCGGCAGTTTTCACGATACATTTAAATAATTTAACTTCATTTTAACAAGGTGAAAAGCAAACAGACCAAACAAAAAATAGGTGCAACCACACCTAAATATAAACGAATTATTCGTTTAGATTAAAATAATAGTTTCGTACAGTGTTATAAGCCAACTATAAATTATAACAAACTGAAATGTTTTCAAGTTCTACTTTTTGATTTACGCTGTTTATATAGCAGTTTCTTTACACAATTAGCCTTCCAGCTCTTTATTTACAAGATGTTTTTTTTTCTTTTCTTTTTTATCATTGTGAATTACAGGCAGGGCATTGTGTATTTAACAGGTTGTTCTTGTAAAGCATATTTATTTCAGTAGCAACTGTAAACCTTTCCCGAGCAAACAAGCGCACATCCAACATACAGTTGCGTATTTTAATCTATATGGTTTCATGATACTGTCAGATCAAGACGGTTACAGGCAGGGATCATTTTTGTCCATGAACAGGGACAACAAGAAGGCAAGTGTGTCAAATAGCCTATCTATGTATCTATCTTTAAAGTTGATATGAAAAATATAGTATATAGCCTAGAATATTAACATATTTGTCCCCCTTTGAAACACCTGTAAACATGAAATTACAGGTTAAACATATTTAAAACAACTGAAGATGTAATGGTTGAGACGATGAAATACATAACAATAATAATACATCAACTACTAACTTCTGACAATTTCGCAATTTACGCAATTTCTATGTGAAAAAAGGTGACTACAATATCTATTCCAGATTGATTGGGTTTTTATTGTATCATAGTGCGTACTAGAAGAATACGTTTTTCAAGTCTATGTTACTCACACAGGCCCAAATAACGACCGGACAGTCCTGCACTATGAAAGCCCTGTAGCTGATGCCGTGTTTTGGACAGAAGGGAGAACCGACTGGCTGGTGGCCGACGTTTTGATTTGGCCTGACTCTATCTGTGTCGACCAAATCACCAGAACACAGACCTGGCGTACTCTCTACAATTTACCTGTAGGAACATCAGACCCAGACTCTTTAAACTTGTAGCATTTTGTTTTCTGAAAGTCACTTATATTTATTGAACTGCTTATATTTTACAGAATGTTCCGTTTTTTACATTTGTGATCACCTATGACTTTGCATCCCCTTAGTGTTGCCGCTGTATAGGTGTAGCGTTTTAATTACTGTGCTACTAAAACCATATTTGCATGAAATACATAATTTGCACGAAGTCCTTGCTTATTAGATTTTAATCAAATTATGTTTATATCTGTATATTCAAATGTTGCTAAACTACAATATGATATATAATGCAGACATATTAACCATGGAAATAAGGTCTCCATTTCAGCTCTCAATGCTGTACTGTGAACTTAATATCAATAATGTACAGATGTGATCCCTCAGGAGGGGCGTGCTAGACCACCTTCAGTGTGTAAACTATAGGTGATGGGCAAAGAAAAGAAACGGACAGAAAATATACTATATATATAATGATCAGAAAGTACACACTTGAACATGAGCTATTTTTCAGTGGAAACTGTAAAGTTATTTATTAATAATAGCTCTTACATATCAAGTAATTACTCTGATTATCGGGTCTCATAATCAAATTGCTTTCAAATTCATGCATTTAGTCATTTTAGTCTGTATAAAATAATTAAAAAACGATTTGTACATATTTGCATGTATGCATATATAAGGCAGCAGACAAGTTTTTGTGTGTGTTGCTCTATACGTAAGAAGAATGAATACATTGTAATAATGTAGAAAAGGGGTTGAAAAACACAACTGGGGAGAACTGAAGTTTGTTTCACGGCATTTATAATTTTGTAATATTCAATGATTGATTCAAAGTTGGTACCATGTTTTTTTTTTGTTTTTTTTTTTTTTTTCTTGCTGCATTTTTGGAAAAAACAAACATTGTATTTTCTTAGTTACCTTAAGCAGTGTGGGTGGTTAGTGTGTCATAGGCAGGCTAATCCTCCAATTCCACCCATACTTTAATAGGTGAATATTACCTCCGCTAAACGGTCACAAATGCTTGTTTTCTTACTTGGCTGTGAAATACAGTAATAAACCAAATGCTATGACAAAGCACAAGGTATGGAGAGAGAAATTCCAAAGCAATGGGTAATGCAATAACCGAGACCAATTTTCAGAGCTTCCTTTGACATCAACAGCCACAGTTTCGTACTTGCATACTTGCAAGATGGTTTGCATTTATTTCTCAGTCTTGTGTGTGTCATGAAATAGATTAATACCTGAATATAATCTAAAGTTATGTCTGGTTTAGTGAGCTTATTCTCAAAGGTAATGCTGCAAGGACAGTTATGACTTCATGGTACATTACATTCTTTTGAAAGAAAGAAGGAATTGAGATGATGAGAAATGTTTATATAGCAGATTCTGTTATTATGTTCTGGTTTTGCACTTGGCTATTTTAACAGCTTAAGGATAGCTTACGTTTTCTATGTGAAGACAGAAGTAATATCTCAATGTGCTGTCAATGCCATAATTTTAGGGATCCTGTTTTTAAACTGATACAATCTAATATGTGATGCTAGTCCAGTTTATGAGTTCTTAGGAATGGAAGCAGGGGGAACCATTCTTCTGGTCTAACGCTGGAGTCGGCACAGTAAATCCTACTGAGCAGGAACCCAATGACAATAGGCATAGGACTCTGGACTGAACATTGTCCACTTCCATTCAGCAGCTCAATGCTCTCCCATGCTTCAGTCCACGAGGTAGACCAGCTAGTTTGCCTGCTCTCTTGTATGAATTCTTACTGACTGGGCTGAGAGATATTTACAATTCTAAACTTTGGAGCAACATGAGAAGGATGTGTATCAGGATCAAGCAAAGTCTGTCTTCTGTATGTCAATTCAGAAGTATCACTGACAGTTTCATTTTCAGTTTCTGAAATCCTGAAGTGATTCTGCAACCAACATTTGAGCACCTCTCCAGAATAACCAAACATTTGCTCTCGCATTGTAATCTTTCCCTTGGTTAGGACCTTGAGATCTCTACTCACAAAGGTTCAATGTTTATCATTCTATGACTAATTGCCTTAAACACTCCACAATTTCACCTGTGCTGATAATCCTCTCAGTTTCCTATCTTAATGGTTGTACATTTCCCATTTATGTTTAAAACTTGACATCCAAGTCAAGGTAAAGATCCTGAAGTCCCTCATTTATTACAGAAGGCTGCTGCTATGTAAAGCCCTGTCATAATTGTTTGGATTCAGATATTAGAATGGCTCCCCATTTGCTATTAGTAGGATCTGATATTTTTATGTAATCATTATTTTATCCGGGATTTATATAAAATGCTATATTTTGGCTGCTGCTCTGCACTGCTATACTGTGATCATAAAATAAATCTTAGGTAATTATGCAATAATACCAAATGATTAAGTACTTTCACTTTGTAAAAATGATTACTGCATGGTAAGAAGAATTGTAAGATAAAATTAAACATTGCAGAAAGACATTTTATTTATCTCCGAACAGCAAGTTAAATTGGATCCCAGATGCAAGTGACATTACTATAAACTACTTTGGAACCAAACCTTCATCCTTAATAGGCTTTCCAGGGAGATATCAGATAAATACATTGCAAAATGATTACTCCCCAGATGCAGAACTATAATTATGCAGTAAATGCTATAATTATGCAATCACAAGGAGTTAAGTGCTACCCTGGAGGCAGTGTAATGTCATTGTCTCCATTCTTGTGTAAATAGGTGTGGGGAATTACTACTTTCAGAGATCCTCCTTGGACTGAAGCTCTGTCCAGCCTGTTTATTAATCTGTGTCCGAGACATTGTGTAAAGAATAGCATTCTACAGTTTAGGACAAATGGTCAACACACGCCTCTCATAGACCAGGGATGTATTTTTTTTTTTTTTTTGTAGTGGTGTGAACTAACACTGCCACAAATAATTGATATCTTTGAAAATCAGATGTCCAATGAATAATACTCCCATAACTGTCAGTAAATCACACATTAAATGGAGTATAAATCAACACACATTGCACAGTTGTTTTTTTCAGGTGTCATGAATAGTGGGATGGGAGAAATTATAAGAGACTTCAAAATATATTTTTTAACATGGTGGAAAGTAATGTTCTGGGGAAAATAATGCACACAATATGTACTTAAAAAAATAATGCTTGGTGAGGGTTGTGGCTAAGTATAAAAAATAAATATAGTGACTTTTAACACTTTGTTTAAATTCCTGGACATAAAGAAAAAACAATACATATTTATACTCTTTAAAACCCAGTTCAACTTCTTAATAGCTGCCTTTGCCCATTCCCGTGTAACTTGTTCCATATGTCTTCAGTGCCATGTGTAAAATAGCCATGTCACAATTTCCTATTTGCTCTAAAATTAATAATGTTTAGATTATGCTGGGGCTTTGAGCTAACCAATGTAAACAGTTTGACTAGATCATCTCTAGAAACCTCATTCCTCCTTTTTAAACCTTCCCAGGGTTTTCCTCTTTTCTGGGGACTGGGGCCTGACATCTTTAACCTCTCCTCAGAGGTTGGAGCCCACAGTCCAGGTGTCTGTTAATGTCTGCTTTCCACCTGCTTCTAGGATCAAACGAAATGTGATTGGATTGTTTGTTTCCGTGAGCATTTGTGCATACATTTATAAAGCTAGTTAAATTATAAGTATGCTGTTTAAGGGAATTAAATAATACCCATAAGAACAACAGTGATAATATAATACAATCATGCCCTTTAGGGTTAGAATATAATGTTTTGTTATTATGAATGTAGAGAAGAGCACCTCCCAGCTCCTCCCAGTAATCAACCAGGAAATGTAAGCGAAAGGTCTAGCAGTTGCACAGCAAGGTTTAGTGTTTGACTGATGACTAAAGCATATTCTTGATAGATTGTTTTATTTACCCATTCCTTAACATCTGGTTTCTAACTTCCATGAGTGCACGAAGTACTGGCCCTCGCCTCAGCTCCTCAGACGGAGATTTATGGTGAAAGCTTATAGCACTCTACTCTGTTTAGGAAAGCATTGCCCAGCTCTGGCCTGTTCAGATCGCCTCTTTACCAAGATTCATCAGGAGAGGGTCCCGTCTCTCTGTGTTTTGTCTGATGATGCAACGAAGGGCACTTTGGAAATCAGCCTGATGCAAATATATGTCCACACATGCAAATTAACAGTAAAAACACTGTTCTGGTTCTTTGGGAGTGGTGTTTAATTCAGTAGCTCTTGTTGGAAAACAGCTCAAGTGGCTGGGAATCTAAAAGAAGAGCTTTTGCCTACAAACGTTTTGAAATGTACTGGCGAAAAACAACAGTTGAAATTTGAAAGGGCTATCACGCAGAACATTCTCGCCCGGCTCTAGTCAAATCACATACCTCTCTTCAGTCTGGGTCTGTTTTCTGAAATGAAGATGGAAAGAGAACCTGTGCGAGTCAACTTTGGGGCTCCGGCAGCCTAGTTCTTTGTTAATCCTGACAAGAAGATTTATTATGTAAACATTACAGTTTAAAAAATACATATTGAAACAATTTTTGACAAACAATGAAACAAAGTCGGCTCAGAGCACTGTCAAGACAACCATTGGTTCACGAAAGAATTAAATGGGACTGGGCAGAATTCACAGCACATTAGTAGTTTCGCTTGAGGAACACTGAAAGCGGAGCAGGTAGAAGCGGCATTTTACGTTGTCACACAAGAGCTGGAAGCTGTCAAAGAAAATGTAAAATGATTGAAAGCTTCAAAAGCTAAAAAATGGTGCACAGTGCAAAGGCAGTGTGGAGGTGTGTCCTTAAAAAGCAAACAACAAACCTAAAAAAAAAAAGGTGAATACTTACAGAGAAGCACAAGACAAAAAAAAATGTTTGTCAAATGTTATTGCTTCATTACAACCTACCATCAAAAGTACTAACACATGGACTCTGAAGTTGAAGGATTCCAGCTGTGAGGTCATCAGTGATACTGACCTCACCAGTGGCTGTTGCTAAGGAAGGATGTTGGAAGGCTGCTTGGTAACCACCTTAAATCAGGCTAATAGGCCATCGCAAAAGGAAAACGGTGATCAACTGGGATTATCTAATTTTGGTTTGATTTTCAAGGATGCCAATGTTAGTTTATTCTTCATGTGGTTAATAGCCTAAAATCCTTTTCGGTGATGATAGAATTACAGTGAAGTACTGCGCTCTCTATTTGGGTAATATGTAATGCAAGGTGTAGTGTTTGTTCAATTATTCATTTATGTATGTATAAATATTGAAAGCAGTTTGACTTGCATGTAAATGAAAACTAAACTGAATATTATGTAACAAAGAGGGATAGTTACAAAGTATTGAAACACTCATTAGTAAATAAAAGATGTAGTAAATAGACTGTACTGCAAGAAGGGAAGCAAACTTTCAATTTTCTCGCCACGCAGAAAATATTTCCCACTATTTCCTTTCATTCATTTACTCATGAAATTAATTTGTCAGTCAGTCTTTGTCTGTGGCAGGTATACTTCATGTTTAATTTCCTCAGAACACATAACAGTTCTTTGTTTCCAGGGTATGTTATCAAGTTTATGGGAAACACTTATAAAAACTCAATAAGAAAGTCAGGTATTCGTTTTTTTTTTTTTTTTTTAAGAAAAAGAGACGTCGGTGAACCTCACATTCCTGAGTTGTTAAGCAAAGTTATTCAGCAATAGACAGTGCTCAGGAGACAATTTATTACATTGCATGGGAATTCCACATGCGGCTGATCTGAGAATCCAAGCAGGGAAGCTCAAGCAATAGACAGCCGTAGCATTTTTATCTTGATTGTCAGATAAAATGGTATCTGCTCCCATAAACCTGCTCAGTTAGTCTTTAGTAAGGGCCACTTTACTGCCACTTTTGTTCTTTTTTGCTTTCTGGCTTCTGATAAAAATCACCAAACATGGAGTAATTAAGGTGGTCAATAAAACGGAGAAGAAACATGGTGCCTGTGACTTATCTCACACTCTCTCTGGGTTCCTGACCACCGGTCAGACCGTGGAGCGTGAGATGGACTGCTGGAAATCTGTTTAGGCTCACTGAAGGCCTTGAAAAAAGGCTGAGCCAAAAAATGGAAATGCATTCACAATATGCTGTAAAGGGGCATTGTTCATTCAATCTCATGCCGCGAATACTTTTAAATATTTTTACGCTGGTATTGGAATGTTTAATTTATTGTTCATTTTTTAGATTTTTTTTATAGTGATATTTTAATAGACATTATTACATATTTAAAAAAGGACATTTAAAAGGTCTTCATTAAAACATTCCTTTCTCAATGGGCGATGATGATCTTTGTCTTTGTCTTTTCATTAATCTGCAGAATAAATATCCCTTCCATCCCTTGAGATTCATCATAATTGTGTGTGTGTGTGTGTGTGTATAAATATGTATGTCTTACAGTCTGAGGTACCTTTTGTGCACATAGTGAAGATACCAAACTGGGATAAATATAATCACAGGAACATGGATGCAGATGCAAGGAACTGAACGATGGTCATTGGGTTTGTGTGCTTATTTTTCATAATCTAAAATGCTTATCCAGGTAGTGATCTCTTCCTCTCTGGAGATTTGGACATTAAGACCACAGGCCAATGCAGGATGTGTGATGGCGAGTGAGTGACTGTTAGTTTTACTAGATTTACACTATTTCCATGCTTTAATTTTGAACCCATTTACAGTTGTTGACTTTGTTAGTGTTGGATGTGAAATACCCCTCGTCCCAGGAAGCTTTACTTGGGTAGATGCGGAGGTTAGGCAATATTATTTCTTTTACATATTTATCACCTGACTTTAGCACCAGCATTCAGCCCTTGCTTGTTAGGAGTGTGTCTTTTGGTGTCTGGGAGTAAATTAGCTCACTTGTTCCTCTGGTCCTCATGATCTTCATAATCAGCATCCTTATTCTATCCAGGCCAAACTCGCCAATCTTCCACAGCACAGCCAACAGAGGGAAAGGTTGTTTGTGATCAAAAGACTGGCAATGAGGTCTATGGTACCAGTCTTTTAATGGTTATCATTATATGGTCAATAGCAACACATCCCACAGTTCTGATCATTTAAGATACACACTTGATTAACACCTTTCCAAAACAGTACTAAACCCACTGTCCCCTGAGCCTTATGCAATGACGATCAGACTTTGACTTTAGCATCTCTGTCATATAACATCTTTTGGACATTAACCACTATCATACCTTCTGGGGGTTTCAAAGGAAGTGCTCTGAAATGCTTTTGAATGGGCTGACCTTGGAGCAGGTGATATTGTGTGTGCTTATATAGAGCCTGTGTCTTTTAAGCATCATCAATCTTTCCATTAAGCTCATACATGCAGTCATGCTAAATCCAAATCTTGTCCTAATTTTTGTGGTTTTAGAAAGTCCCCCCTTTTTTAAAGATGGACCGAGCCATCAAACAGACAAAGACCCCAATGCGGTGCTCAGAACTACTGCGCCTCTAAGCTTCCTGACTTCTTGTAGGAAAGGTGGCAGCTGTGGTTTTGTTAAATTGTTTATTTCACAATGAACTCTTGCAAGCACTAAAATCACTGTGCAATATTTCAGACCAAAGTGACTTCTTTTTATGATGACAGACTTTGATCACGGCTATGCGGAGTCTCCCACTCTGTATGAAAATCCAGGACTGATTACAAAAGGTCAGATCGCAGGATTAGGAGCTTTTGTAGTGTTCCTCTGTTCTTGTAAGACTGCAAGTTTCTCTGGGTTTTTTTTTTTTTTTGGTGCAGCATTCTTCAAACCTTGGTGTTGCAAACTGGAAACATTCTTCTATCGACAAATATGTACCTAATACATCAGTGAAGAGAACATAAAGTATTTTTAGAAACCATATTGAACTGATTGTCACATTCTGCTATGTTGTGTTTTGGAATAGTTTTCATATCCCCTGTCTTGCAAGAGAGTGTGAATGTTTCTCCTGCTTAGTGTACCGTTATCTTTGTACCAACTTAAAATGTCAGCAGTTACTCCATTTTCAGCACAGTAAATGCAATGCAGTACTTGTGATGAAAGACGAAAAGGACACTGTAAACATTGTTATTTTCTAAACTTTGTAATTAACTGTTTCATTACCATTTTTTTTACTCATGTTATACATTTGGTTAAAATAGAAGTTGTTACAAAATAATCTCTACATTTCTTCTGTATAGCAGTTTTTTGATTCAGATACGTCCTTGATCATATGGTGTATGCAATAAAATCGGACATGTCAGCAGATTAGGAGATAACGTGCACAGAATATTAATTTTTAAAAATAAAATGTAATGCCATTCTGCAGTTTTCTATATGTCAGTGCAGTAGGGGGGTTTGTTCATATCTAGGCCTTGTGTGTTGCTCTGTAGCCCTATGTCCAGAGGTTAGATAAACACAGCTGGAGTTTCTTCCAAGGTCTTGACAGATACACCCATTCCCATCAGCCCAGAGAGCAATTGAGGTCTTACACTAGGAGCAAGCCAGAATTTATTGAATCCTCATCGCTAAGATACTTCACATTTATGCACTGTTTTTAATAAATCAACCTCTCTCTGTTTCTCTCTGCTTTTTCTATTTTTGGTTTAATGGAAGTGTAATAGTGATTGCTACCCCTAAAGGAAAATTAAGTAAACAAAAAGGTGGCAACCATCAGTTACAGGCCCCTGAGCATGTCACTCTATTCATAATTCAAGGGGCACTGCTCATCACAGCATGATTCATGGCTGTCTATAAAATTGCTAATTAAAAGGCATTAGTGCAGTTTGTCAACAAACAACAGAAGTCTAGGCTGGGGTTTACAGTAGGGCCCAGTGATCTAGGGCTGGCCCTATCATGCACTGCAACCTCAGAGGGCTTGACATTGTGCAATCTCATAGGCCAGTCACGAGACTGGATTCCAGAGGTTAGTATCTCCTTCTCTTTAAAGATCATGACATCACCAGATGGAGGGAGTTGTGTAATTGGATCCTGTTACTCAGAGAGAGAGAGAGAGAGAGAGAGAGAGAGAGAGATCTATTGATAAGAAAGGATTCACCTCCCTGTAATATGTCACAGAAGCTGTGCATTATTTACAGATCCGCTGTGGTTTATTATAGCTTCCTCGTCTTAATTAAAGAAGGTGCCTTTTAGCTGCTATTACACTGACAGACATCAGTGGTGAAGCTGTTAGTGGACTTTTTGTCTGTCTTTATCATTTTCCTTCCCTTGTGTGTTTCAGCTGTGAAACAGTGATTGCATACATGCATTATAAGTAACGTAGGTCCCCAAATATGTCTTTCTTGTTTCTGTGAATATTACCAGAGGGCGTCCATATGTCCCATGTTTGTATTGTCAATATACTCAGAAAGTGTCCTTGAGGACTTTTATATAATTGTATGTATTTTTAGTTTGGTTCTAGTTTTTAACCATGGTATAGATCAATTGTCGTAATTATTACCCTTCATACATAATAAAAAAGCTAACATTTTGCTAAGTGTTGTACAGTTTTGCTTGTACGTGGTTTGAAGCAAAGCATATCTAATGTGCACACTGGAGAGATGTTATCTGTGTTCATACTTGTGCAAATATAATAGGATTTTGTTGAACATAAAGAAGACAGCAGAGTGTATTAGAGCACAGTGATTGCTTTTTCTTTTGAACACAATACAATACAATACAAATATACAGACCTTGTGACAGCCCTCTTCAGTGCTGTCTGGCCTGCTTTAGGTGCTGTAAACTTTCTGTGCCAGTCCCAAGATTTGATTAACAAAACAGGCCACCTTACATTGCTGCAGAGAACAGTATTGAGATTGAACACGAGTGTCATAATTTATGTTGCACCCTCCCCTCAGGTGATAACTCCTTTACCTGCTGATGAAACGTGCCATGTTTGCTTATAAGGTACGACCATATTGCATGCAAAGGAGTTATTTCCCTTGACAAGAAAAAGCAGCTGCCAAGTGGGAGATCCCTTCCATTCTTGTCTTCATGTTACAGATGGATGGCACTGCTGACAGATGCGAACAATAAATGGCTGGATGATATGAAATGAAACAAGCTTACATTACAGGTTTTTCATTCTCAAGGTGTATTTTTAGTTGAACACACAGAGTAGCGTACATACCGAGCAACACATTCTCAGTACTAGAATTTGATATCTTTAGTAAATCCTCTCCAAAGCACTGTTGTCTTTATTTATATTATGACTGTCAAACCATGTGTTTCCTACACTCCTAAAATAATTGTGCTATATTTGTAGTGATATTAAATATGGAACAATTTGTTTTGTTTTCAGCTGTACTTGAAGATAAACCATTCTTTATAATGTAATTATATATACATTTTTACTTTTGTGGCCTATGTGAATTCAGCTAGTATTATACATTTCTCTAATGGTACTAAAAATGGACAAAACAACTGATACAAAAACATAAAAAGTTAATTTCTAAATTTATTTATTCTAACAGAGCTTATTTTAAAGTGTGCCTTAGCTTTGACATCTTATCTTCAGTAGTTTGACCCAAAAGCTTAATAAATCATAGCCTCCAGTGTTTCTGTGAGACTCCTGGGTAATTTAAACTGCTAATTCATCATTTGCATTCAGAATCTTATTACAGTTATTGTGATAGAAGCAGAAATGTGAACTATGTTGCCTGCTGTAAACAGTTGCAACCTAAAAATAGCACGAAGCAGTGAAGTGAAGAAACATTCTTGAAATATAAACATGATTTGAAGCATTTTCTTCACAGTCCAAAATATAACCATACATTGACTAATAAAGCTTAAAAAATGTAATGACTGTAAAAAAAAAAAAAAACACAGCAAAGCTATCGTTTGAAATTTGAACATGATTGTGAAATTCATCTTTGATAAACGTTTGTTAAAACAAATGTTTATACATTCTTTAATTTATTTCAGGCAGATGGAGCCAATAAAGAAACATTATAAAGATGTTCTAATTAGGAACACAAACTGAAGACTGTGCCAAGATAGTAGTGTCTGCGCAATGTGATGTATAATTCTGGTTGGAATGAGATTTTAATCTCATAATTATGAAAACAAAATTAATGTGCTAGTGATGATGTGATATGATAAGAAGAGCTCCAATACAGAGGAAGAGAAGATGGATATATAAATCAAATATAGCATGATTTTACAGAGTCTGGAAGTTGAGTTACATCTTACAACAGTGCAATGATAACTGAACAAGCAGAGCCTCCTTCCACACTGCTCGAGGTACCAGCCTCTTTCTTTTCAAGGTTTCAGGAGTTAGTAAAATATATCTAGACAAATTTGATCTCTTCTTTTGACAACATCCAGTAGTCTGACAAATTGAATGCATTAACATACCTTCACATTAAAGCACGATAGCCAGCTAAACTACCCCTGAACAATTGGATTGAAATATGCTGGCCATCGCCACCACTGGATCTCATAGCAATCAGAGTACAGTGAGAATGGAAATGAAGCCTCACTTTCATCTGTATGGGATAGATGCTGAATATAAGCTCAGCATCTAAAGCTACAATAATGTTTGCACGGTGTCATAAGTCAAAGGACATACTGCATAATAACATAGAACATGTTGCCCCTGCATATATCACATTTCACAAGGCATCTGTTTAAAATATTATTCAAATTTAATATAAAAGTATGATTTTTATGTTTACGACACTATTGGCTAGTTTCACAGGCCTTGATTAGCACTAGTAGGACTACTCCACCCAAAATAACATTGAGTAGTCCATAACTAGTGCAAATTTGGGCCTGTAAAAAAATCAAACCTATATATTTCCGCTTGTATTACATTTATACATGAGGGTATATGCCACCTGTCCTTCTCTGCACAGACACATACAGCTCTGGAAAATGACCACTGCAATTTTTTCTTAAATCAGCATCTCTACATGTATGGCAGCCATTCCATTCCATTCATATTTTTATCTGGAATTTGGGAGAAATGTTGCCAGTAGTCTATAGAATAAAACAAAAATGTTAATTTTACCCAAACACATACCTATAAAAAGTAAAACCAGAGAAACTGATAATTTTGCAGTGGTCTCTTAATTTTGTCCAGAACTGTATATACAAATATAATTATTGTTTTATGTAGCATACATACATACATGTACGAGTCCAAATGTTTGCGTGTATATACAGTGATGTATGTATGCATGTGTGCTTGTAGTCATATACACACACTCGCACATGTATAATTATTTGTGTTCATACTAGCTCTATCAGAGATCAAAGATCTTTCTCAGTGGCTGACGAAGAACAAGGGTTCCTGTGAGCACCGTGCTTGTGTTGGCTGAACACTTCTGCGCGTGAGTTACAGTCACCTGTATGGAGAGGCTGTTAAAACACTCCAGGCAGGGCAGAGAAGTATATAAAGTCCAATTTCCATAAGCCAGCCCTTAAATTAGACATTTGGTGCTGTGCTAAGTAAAACCTGAAGGTAAAGGGCAGGCCGGAGCCAAGAAGCTCAAAAAGATATACTATGACATCAAAGCCGTTCTTTGCACCCCACAAAAGCTTGCAATTTATAAAAACGCAAAGATCTTGGCAGTATTGGGTAGCGCATATAATCTTTTTTTTTTTTTTTTTTTTTAAAGAAGCTCTGGCTCCATTAGTATCTTGGCTCCAGCTTGTACACATTAGACAAATGGCTCAGAAAGGCCTCTGTAGGTTACAAGATTAATTGCCAGTGTCTTGAACTGGCTCTGGCATTTATGAAATATGACTGTATTCCTGAAAAGAATTTGAAAGTTAATTTGTCATGAAATCCAATCACCAGATAGAACGCACAGTGCTGAAGTTCTCACCCACACGTGGGAAGATGTATAAGAAAATGATTTTAAATGAACATTTATACAGATTAAAAAAACAAAAATATTCTAGAATGAAATATATAGCTGCCATATATTAAAGCACCAACATGTGGTTTCTGCGATTAGGTTTGATCAGGAAAGCAGGTATTTTAATGTTAGACCCTGTGAAATTTAAGTGTAAGAAATATTTTCAAGTTTTAAATTGATTTTTGTCTACCTGATGTGTGATGCAGTGTGTCACCTTTGTTGGGATGTGATCACCCTACACACTTTTCAGTCTTAAGCACTTGTTAAAATTCTTGACTGACATTTGTTTTATATCTAGTTTATTACTTTAAGAAAGAATATATGGACAAGGAAGACCCCCCTTTTCCCCCAATAAGGTGAAAAAAAATATATTTCAGCCTCAATTAAATGTTTGGAGAAAAAGCAAAAGGAACACAATTATATTGTTTAAAGTCAGCTTTCTTATCTAACTAACAGGCCAAGTGCTAAATCTATAAGGTCCTCCCTTCTGTGTTTAATAGTCAATTTATGGCCGGATATTCTGCAGGTCACGGCTCAAGTGGCCAATTTTGAGTGAAAAAAGAAACTGAGGTTGCAATTTCCATAATGTTTGCAGTATGGTCTTGTGGTCTCAACAGCAATCCCGCCCTCATATCTGAGATGCATCTGTTAAAAAAAGAAAGAATAAAAAAAGCTAGTAGATAAAACTCTCAAGTAACTACTCCACTGTACAGAAAACACAAGGATAAGTAAATGATTTGCTTTTAAAAGCATATCACTTAATTCACCTCTTTGTATACAGTAAGGCTGAGGCTGAATGAAGCAATAAAGTAAAAGTTTTACTTCAGTATTTTTTTTAGCATTATCATTTTAGCAGTAGCATTGCTAGCTCCTATAATTCCTAAGGGAATTTTTGAATGAAATGATGATCAGTTAGAAACTTCTATATGTTATATGACAGGTTAAAATTGTAAATAACAACTGGATATACAGAAGGTCAAGTGATACTTACCTCTTGTTTAATATAATTTAATTTAATTTGCATTTTGCATTTTGCTGTCAGGGTATTGAAAGCTGGATTAGCTTTAAGAACATAACTTTAAAACACAATGTGGAACTGGATTGCTCTATTACAAAAGAAAAAAATGACATGTAATTAAAAGGAGTTATTTTCTCTTGTTGAGCCAAAGCATTCCTTTCCTGAAACAACCAAATGCTGCCACACACAAAATACAGACTATAATGAAAATGAAAGCAACATTCTATAAATACCATTCATATTGCAGGATTATCCAGAAGTCTCAGATTAGTCTCACAGTGTAGAAATCTAAAGTGTGTTTAATAATTTTCTTAAAGAAGCGTAAAAATTAAAAACGTAATGCTTAAAAAATTATATATATTGCATGGGTTTGGCATGTCAGTTTCGGTACTTAAATTAAAATAGCCTGCAGAAAGTAACAGGTAAAAGCATATTAGGTGCTTGTACATGGGAATGTGCTACAGGCTGCTTTATTACAGTTTATTTGAATTTAACAGGTTTTAGCATTAAAAGATGTTCAATGCCCAAAGGATAATGTTAAGAAATTATAGTAATCTTTAAAAGTTTTATGGCTCTATAAAATGGATTGTAGAACAGCACTGTTTGTTTCAAAACATTATAAAGTGAATGACCTGCAGCATTCGATGTTTCACAGCGCACCAGTTGACTTCAGCGCTCTTAAAGAGACACGGCCATCGGCACCCAGAGGAATGTGTTGCTTATGTACAAATGCACTGGAATCCTGCCTGTTTAATTTCTTAAAATACATATTTTGTTGAAATTACATTTTCAACATTGTGGAAGTGTCCAAAATGATCCAAGCTCAGTTGCAGATCAATGCTGACCAGTTATCAAAAACATATCGGACAAATGAAACGCACAACATGAAAGCATTTTGATTTTTTTTTTTCAGGTTTGGCTGTTACCAGACAACTAATATCTAAATGTGTTGATGACTTTCATCAAAACTACAGAAATGTTTTTTATTGTTGTGTGTCCAAGAAAGATGTCTTTAAAAAACTAAATTGAAACAACAAACCTACCATATTTTAATATACTTAGCTTTCTTGTTGTTTATTTTTGCTGGTTGATACGCTACTATGAACACTGACAAATATGAAATTGAATTGTTCATCTTGGTCTTATAGGAAGAGGGAAGTAGGCCTTGTTTTTTGGCCTTTATAAAGCATTTGATCAGGCTTTGTATCCAAGCCTAGGGTGGAAACTGCAAAGGAATTACCGTGCTGTACGACCCAGTCACTCTGCTCTTTTTCGGCCTATTTTTAACGACTAAGTGGCCTTCGTTTGAGAGAGTATTGTTAGGACATTTTGTGTCAGTGTGTGAGTAAGGGGTAGGAGAAGATAAGTGGGGATTGAATGGATTCGCTTAAGTCTTTGCATAATCCTTTCTGAGCCAGATCTTTTTTGACTGGCTGTAACTACTACCATAGTTTTATTCTATATTAACTTTGTTACTTTTTCCACTTTTCACAAACATTTTTAAAGTCTACTGTATTGGAGGTTTAAAGGCCAGGTTTTTAGTCTATTCATTTGTAGATCTTTATGGTTATAAGAGTCACTGAAATGTAACTATGAATTGTAAAACAAATAATTTACTCCTAGAAGGAATATACACACACATTTATTTATTTATTTCACTGTCATATTGTGTCTGAGATCAGTCCCATCATAGACACTGACCAGACTGCAGTTGCTGATCCAGCACTCTGTTAACCAGCTTTGACAAAATGATTGTTATACTTGTTCACTGTTTTCTTTAATGTATCATATATAGTATGCTCTAATTCCTAATGTATAGAACACCTACTGATTAATTTCATGAGACAGTAGTCTATATACAGTCTGTGAGATGTTTTAGTTTTTTGTATGTATGACAGAAGTCAACCTTATTTTCAATCCCACCATAAAATCTATCATAGAAATATATATAAAATAACATTCAGCATGAGCTCTTTACACCCTCCCTGACATGAACGAAACATTGTCTTTCCCATCTATGAATTGGCGATTATTACAAGGTATCATATGGGACCTATTCTAAATCTTTTGTTTTGCAGTTGTGAAAGAAACACTTAATGCCAACAAGCATATCTTAGCATGACTCTAGATCTGTAAGGGCCTGTGGCTACAAAGATTTTTCCTTTAGTTATTATGAATTCCAATATATCAAGCGAATAAGGAAAATTTCTTGTTAAGCCCATTCCATTTTGTGTGGATTTGAACAAATCTTCTAAAGGCTTGTGGTATAGGTGTCTTGTATTTTATCGCTGGTGGGACATACAATTCTGAGGATTCCTTTGAATCCGGAATACAAAAGACTGATTCCTCTCACTAATATACCTTTGCTGCTGTGCCCTAATAATGCTGCAGATTAAGTGCATGATGTGAGGTTTTAATGCTTTGGAGGATTACACAGCAGTTGAAATTCACGAAGAGCCGTTTAATCTTGTTCTTATTCTAACTCCAGGCTAGGCTTTGATTTGCTGTGACTGACAGCATCAGTCCATTTGACAAAATACCACTCTACCACCCAAATGGGGTATCCATCTCAGTGAATTAACAAGTTCAAGGTGTGAGTGGAATTACAGTGGCAATTCGAGATTTACGGCAGTGATATTTCCCGGACCTCAAAAGTCGACGGAAGGCAGAACAAGTATTAAAAGGAGAGACCGGGGGACCAATGTAAAGGGAGATATTTTGAGAGAAAGAGACAGAGAGAGAGAGAAAGAGTGCACAGGGGAAAGAGTAATGCATCATAAGAAAGAGCAAGGCGTGTTGTGCTACACCCATTTTTGCTCAAGTGTTTTGAAAGGAATAAGAGTTCTCTTTCAACAGTAAGTTGAGAAGATCCGACACACCCTGTTTTAATTATACTTGTCAGAGGACCTCAGCTCCATTGCCTTTTTAGAGTTTAGTGTACACGGGTGCGGTGTGAAGTTCACCTAGTCTGTGGGAGTGTTTACTTTGTGCACTAGTAATTTAAGACAAGCATTTGCCATAAAAACAAACTAAAACAATAAAGAAGCACCAAAAAACAACAGCCTCTGGGCCTACCACTTTGAACTTTTGCAGTATCCCACAAACTGGTCTGTTTGTTTCAGTCTTGATTACAAAGCACTGCAATATGCATTTTTTATTTATTTTGGTGGGTGGCGGGGCAACATTAAACTGGATTTTATATACACAAATTGAATTTTGGCGAAATAATGCATAGTGATTAAGAGATTCTGTAGTTTGTTGTTTTAGTTAATTATGTAGAAGCTATAGCAGATATACACCAATGTAACAGCTACTACATATTATCGTGGTATAGAATTGTAGGGGGAAGTTGTCAGTGCTCTTTAGTGAACTTAACGCAAGACACCTCGAGTTTGCGAGCTTCCTGTGGAGTGATTTTCTTCCATTCTGGGATGGGTTTAAAACCCACACACCTAAAGACCCCCCCTAGAGCTGTAAACAAAGATGATATGATTAAATAAGAAAATAGTGTGTAAAGGTAATATACTTTAGTATATAGGTAACACTTTAAAATAAGGTGCTGTGTTTCCTCATGAATTAATATGAATAGCACAGGATTAACACATGAATATGTCATGCACTTCATCTGAGTTCTGGAATATGTATAAAAAAAACTCTGCTGGTATAACATGTTGCCATAGACCTATCCATTAATTACTTCCTGAAAGGTTTAAAATGAGTTCATCAGACACATAGACAGGTGTGGCTTTTGGTGCTAAAAAAACAAGTCAGGTGTAACTCAATCAATTCACAGCATTCTTCTGATAATTTCTTTCATTTTAAAATGAACAAGTAAATGTAATGAACACATAAACAATAGGTACACACACATACACAATTTACAATAATAGAATATATTTATAATTATTTTGTTTACAATACTTAATTATTCTGCTGGCTTAGAAATACTGCTGACCTGCAGAAACGACAGCTATTTTATTTATTTACACACAATCCCAGCATCCAGGGTATTTATCGCATATTGTCTTGGCAGGTAGCGAAAGCATTCTCTCTTGTGATTAGATTTTCATTGAAAAGGACAATCCAGGACAATGAAAATGCTAGACACTGATGCCATTTCAGTGTAGGAGTAACGCAACTTTTCACCACAGCAGTAAATAATGTGGTTTGGATTGAAAGGACAGCATTTCTTAATCTCTTTGGGATAAAATGATTGTGAAAACTGTCTTAGAAAAGACTGAATGCACGACAATAATACCGGGGTTGTACCTCACCTGATAAAGGTTAAGTACTAAAGGAAATCACCACTGTATTTGGGGATTTATGAGAGCGTATTCCGTTTACTTGTTTCTAAAGGGCCTATTCTCTACCCGTGTTTTCTCAGCATGACGGAATGCAGTTTCTTTGGCTAACGTTTTTTTGTCTGCCATCCTCATAGGTCACATGTCCATCATCACCATTGTAAATACACATTCTGTATGTACTAGTGCATATAAGTGCTGTTATGTGGACACACCTGGTTCAAACATTTAAGTTGTGTAGGAGTCTGTAGTGAAAAGGCCTACTGCTCTTTACATAGTCTCTTTTTTTCCTTGAGCGGAGTGGGCTGCATGGAAACACAAAAAATAACTCAGACAAAACAAAGGGTCCCTCCCCAGGGCTGATTAAGGTGTCCCAGACGGGTAAATCTTGAATGTCTCTGCAAGACCAGCATGAATGGAGCTGGCAGTTGCCTCAGCAGCCCACTGTATTTCTATGGGACTCATCATATTATAACTTGCAGTGTGCGTAATCGTGTGTAGCTGTAGTCTTATCCTGGCTAAGTCTGTACTTGCGAAGCCTATGTCGTCACCCGTTGCATTCCAACTGCCAGGAGGGGCACACTTCCAAATGCCCAAGTGTCACAGACAACCAGCTAGTTGGGCCAAGTGGCCTCTTCTCACCGAACACCTGTTCTTATGTACTGCAAACCAACATGCATTTTCTCAAATGTTGTGCCAGGAGGATGCTCTGATTACAGAGATTATTTAGGCTGTGATACACTATGAAATTTCTATCTAATCCATTTGCGTTTGATTTTGTTGGGTGAAATCGGATGAAATCGATTGTGATGCAATTGCATGCTATATAAAGTGTGTTTGGGAGCGAGACTACTAGGGTTGCAACCTTGCCGTTATTTTACCAGACTGTCGGGTATTTTTATGTACTGTCCAATCTGGTATTTTTGGAAGATGTCTGGTAATTCAAAGCATTCTAATCTATTGGATATGTTCTTAAAATGTGCTGTAATAAACAATGTAATATAACATTGTGTGGTTGTATGAGTAAATGTATTTGTTTTATTGAGATACATCTTTTATTGTTGACCATAAAAAATGATCTTCCATCTTCTACTTATAACACTCCTCATGTAATTGCTGTGCAAATATTTAAAATAAATACAGTAACATCAAAACAGTAGAAGATCTGTGAAAAAGAGCAACCCCATGTATATAAGAGACACGACTATGATTTGACGAAAATGAAATTGGAGATAAGAAATACCAGACTGAAAGGAAAATATTTATTTAATGTTTATTTAATAGTTAATTAATGGCTTTTGCCAATTAACCACAGTTTTGTGTATGAGACAGTAGCCATAAGCAGCAGGAACACTGGTGCTTCTCAAGGCTTTCCTCTCCTGTCCAACTTCCTATTTACTGTTCCAGGTTCCCTGTGATGTCGTAGATATTTTCATGTGACTCCTTCTTACTCTCTGATTGGATACTTGTCCAGGGAGATTTCATTCGATTTCACGGTACATTTAGATAAAATGTCGACGCAATTGTGCTTTGCATTCGGATTGCATGCAATTGGATTTCATGGAAATTTCATAATGTATCACGGCCTTTAGGCTATGAATGTGCTCCTGCTAAAATGAAATGTCTACATTTGTATTAGACTATATGTGATCAAAAGGCATTGTATTCTTTGATCTATTTTAAGCTTTAAGACAACAGTAATATATAGTCTATCAGACATACTTTTCTTACTCCAAATAAGACAAGCATGAGAAAAAGAAACAACAGTTGCTTCACTTATTTCTGGAATGCTCTCTTAAGGTACTACTACAAAAAAATATTTTAATTTTATAGTGCACCTTTCATGTTAGAACTTCTTAAAATGCTGAAACAAAGCCATTAAAAAACAGCCAAATAAAAAGAAAATGCATAGATAAACACATGCATATAAAGAGTAAACTACAGACACATGAACCCAATAGAAGAGCTTTCCTGTTTCATGGGAAATATTTACTTGGTATCTCTTACTTCAGTCTGGATGAATATTACTATGTGTCTCCTTGTCCAGAGCAAAATATTTCATTACCTTTAATTCACTTCAATATTTCCAAAACATACTTGCTCCCTAAACTATTTTAATGCGTCACATGAAGTAGTTCTTTCCTGACAAGAGCCAGTTGTTAAAATATATTTCTCGCTTTCATATTGCTGGCTTCATCGTGCATTTAGTGGATTAGTGGCTGTAGGAGCCACAGAGTCGGTTTTCTTTTGAATATGCTTAATATTTTTCCAGTTATGTCAGTTGTGCCTGGGAGAGACTTTCCTTTGTGTGAACTGAGTAAATAAAATACGCAGGCACGTGCAGCTGTGCTCAACCTTGCTGTCAGTGAAACCTTATATCATACAAGGCACTGTAACTCTCTCACTTGGGATGTTTGCTTTCAGTAACAATAAGTTTGGCCATTCTCATTTTTATTTTTACCTTCAAATTGTACGTTTTCTGAAGGTCATTTGGGATTTGCATGTTACTTCATTTCAGCCTGAGAAATGTTCATTCTTAAAGCCAATAAAACAATCAGTGCTAAAGAAGTGAAGGATTATTCAAATGTGGGAGATGAGGAAAAAGAAAAAAAGACCTGTCTCACTCCAGGCCGAAAAAAGTGCCAAAGTTCTTTTTAAATGATACCGCTATACTTTAGTATGTAATTGAGGCAAAAAAACAACCAAAAATATCAGCATCCACAGTGAATATAAACAGAGCAGTCATATCTTCAAAGCAAGATTTATTTCTGTACCCTAAACTAGTAATGGCAGCATGTGGAGGGGTGGTCAGGGCTCTTGACTATGAAGCAGAGGGTTGTGGGATCAATCCCAGCTGGGGCACACTGCTGTTGTACCCTTGAGCAAGGCACTGTGCCTAGATTGCTCCAGTAAAAGCCCAGCTGTATAAATGGGTCATTGAATATAAAAATAATGTGATATATTGTAATAATTGAAAGTCACCCTGGATAAGGGTGTCTGCTAAGAAATATAATAATTATGTAATTGTATTCCTTAAACACTTCTCAGGTATTGTATTAATGAAGGCCCTTCCTTAATTATGCAAGTCAGTACTTAGAACTCAAGCAATTATTTTACATCCATTACAAATTAATTAATTAGACACTATTTTGAATCTTGAAAAAAAATTACTGAAGCGTTCTTGTATCACTGTTATATTTGTATAAATGTATTTTGTGCTGGGCCCAGCTTTGGAGGGTAGCCAAGGAGTACGTTGCCCAAGAGCGCTGTCTAGCCAGTCGGTCTGGGATTCGTCGAGAAGTAGTAGAGTATGTGGCTGGAAAATGTGGTCAAGCTCCCACCTGTGCTCCAATGTAATGTATTAGTATTAGGATTAAAAACTGTAATGAAGGCTTTATTCAATAACAATAAATCAAAAAATAACTGAATGGAAAATGAGAAGGCTCCTCCTTGTACTACTACACAACATTTGTCATCAACCTTGTTACCATGCCAATTCACAACACCCTGCTGCCTTTGTCTTTTAGTGTTTGCCGAAAGGATGTGTATATCCTTGTTAAACCTTTTACAGGAAAACAGAGAATGTGAGAATAAACTAAGTGATTATGCATTAGATGTTTTTACACATTGCCAAAGGCCATATCTGCATATAACCGATAGATAGACCCTCTGAGTCTGTTGGTGTAGGGTATACGTTAATCTTCATGCAGGAGAAATCCGCAAGGAATTTCCGTGGGTGTACAGACTCCCAATCTGTAGACCACACCTGTGCGTCAACGCTTCAGGAGGTAGCAATGGAGACCTCCAACTTTGAGTATGGTAAACTGCATATTACCAGATGGCTTAAATAAATACTGACTTCATTTTATTGACAACTTGGCATGAGCCAAATAAAAGCGGGTTGAAGAGTTTAGGAGAGGGTCTGTACCTGTTAACGGACACATTTTACATTCTGAATGTTTACATTTTGTTTTGATGTGGTCATCCTTTGATGGCTTTAGAAAAGTGATGAGCCAGGCCTTGTGCTCACATTGTAATGTAAAAGACAACAATCATTGTTCCATCTCCCAGACACCTGTGGCTTATCAATTTCAAAACACACGTAGCTCTGAATACCTGATGGCCTTGTTGAACATGGCTCTTGCAAGGGGAACAGACATTGTCTTTCTTAGGTCTGAATATGATGTCAATGGGCTGTTGTCAGAAAGAAATGTGATGAAAAAGGCTTGAGCAAATGGAGATTTTGTTTTAGGTCAACAAATTGGTATCAACAATGTGTCTTAATAACAAATGGAAAGTAATCACAGGACACCAGCAATGGCTGTTCTTCTAAGACAGATATGACTGAAGTCCAGACAGGTGTATTGGTCAATTCTCTAGTTGTCTGTGATTTCAAATTCATGGCATCTGTTCATAGCCGATTTTTGTATACTACTAATTAACCATATTTAAACCCACTGTTTCATAGGCTGAGATAGACAATATAAGTTTATTTTATCCGAGTAATCAAGAACTGTGTCATCAAGTCATTATTATTATTACCGCTACTACTACTACTACTACTACTACTACTACTGTATTTAATTTCTGGATACATACATATGTCATTTTATTAGTCGCTGTCAAAAAACAAATGTTTGCAGGTCAGAAGGTAAGAGAAAAAGCAAATTAAAGAAGAGAAACAATTTGTGAAGATGTTAGCATTGTCTGTTCAGCTATTTCATCTGTCTAACCTCTTTGTTTTATTAAAAGAAAAAGAAAAAAAAGCACTTGACCCAACTGTCATATCAAATTGCATCTGTTATCAAAAACTGAACCTTTCCCACTATGCTCTCCGGGGAGATGCAATGCATATACATGAGTACAGCAAACAGGGTCCTCTGTGCCAATTTGCTGAGTATATACGCACACAGGGGGATGTCAAGACAGGCTGCTCTAACACAGTGAGTTTTTAACAAGCTCATTTTTTTTTCTATTATTTTGATGTCACTACCAGTCTCAGCATAACTCATTTGACTCACCCCCATCACCCCTCCAGACGTTTTCAAGCAGTGGGAAGTTATAAATGTTTTTTTTTCTCATTTGTGAAAAACAGAACAAAACAACAGAAAAAAAAGAATGTGCAGAATGAGCGAGAGAAGGAAATACTCTTGTTACCCTGATGTTTTTACTTCTTGTTGTTAGACTATGCCAATCACTGTCAGCAGCTACAAGGGAATGGTTCTTTGACAGCACCTAGATTTAGTATGTGTGAAGCAATCTTTAGTAAATTGTGTTTCAGAAACTTGTACTTCACAGGGGATGAAATTCAACTTACTTCAGACTCAGACTTGAACTCAGACAGTCGGATGGGTTCACAGGGTGCAGTTATTCTATGGCAGGGAAGCAAGGTCACAGTTCAAATCTGCTCCCTGTGTCACAAGATTATTAGATTTGCTCCTGCAGACAAAAACCCAGAGCAGCCCAGAATGGTTCCCTGGAAAAGGTAAGGCCACCTAGATGTGCGTTTCTCCCAAAGCCATTCTTTGCTCAGGTTGTGGTAGCACTTTGTTTAAGGAGTTAATTAAGGATGACTGGGTGTTAGCGTAGGTGTGGGTGTGGGAGGACCTCTGTGCTCCTGCAAATCCTTAAAAAACATACAGCATGCAAGGGCTTACAGCCCCATAGCACTCACAATACATGTGTCAGAAAATGACCCCCTTCTTCCCGTCTGTTATTTCAACTAAAGACATTGCAACACCGCAGCACTCCTGTTGTGATGGACAAGAAGTCCCTATTTCATTTGTAACTGATTGGAGTTTTCAATGAAATTTCACTCCCACCCATAGCACGTATAAATATAGGGTTCAAACATGACTTTCCCCTTATTTTTGCCTTTGCATCCCTCCATCCTCCCCAAACAGTGGCCTTACAGCAAACTCCCAGTCTATTCCATGTGGTGGTTGGGTCCCAACGGCCAGCCCATCGCTCCCTCTGCCAAGCGCGTTCAAGACAAATCTTAACACAATATCACACACCATCCATCAAAGTCTTATTAGGGTTTGGCCAAAGCTCCTGAAAGGTAAATGGTAAATGAGTATTGAATGAAGAGTTCATCCCCTTATGAGAGAAAAACAAAAAGTCCAGTATTGTTGTCAACATCTTTTAACTGCTCATGATGATTAGATTACGCAGGTTCCCACACATAATTCTCATTCTTCTCAGACGTGCTGAATGGACTCACTGACAGCATGAAATATAATAAACTAAACAGTACTTATGTATATTAGTCTCTGAAAACAAACTGTGTACTTTACATGACATCTCTGCTTCCCCAAACTACATCTGTTCCTATTGTCATCGTATTGATAAAGCAGCAGATAGAGAGAGAGAATCATATTCCCTATCGCTTAAATCTTTAAATATAGTATATTTGTATATGAAAATCCCTTTACTTAATTGAACACAGACTGGAAAATTTAAACCGAATGAAAGAACCCAATGCAGTTGTTATGTTCAAGTATGGTAATGGAGAAAGGGAACATTGTATTCTTTATGCATAGGAACCATTATTTTTGACCAGGTAGGAGCATCGTTTTTAGTTTTCTTCTTCATCCTTAAAAGTCAAGAGCTGTAGCCCCTCTCAGGTTTATTCACCAGGCTGCTCATGCATGCAATAAGGGACCGCAGCCAAACGTCTCACTTTCTGCTCCTGCCTGACAGTTTGTCAAGAGCAAGCTTGTATGGCAATATATAACATTTGCAAGTATATCAATGCAAAGCAAAACTTACTACCTTGGGAAATTATATTGTGTCTCAACATACATATCCATGAAAAGTCCGGATGGATTTGAGAAGTCCTGAGAGTAATCTGAATCACCAGTTCTTTCGTTTTTCAATTCCCGCAGGGTGCTGTTAATCTACATACATATGTACCAGTGCACAGAAAATCTTTAAGGGTCAGCATACAGGGAAGGAAAGGCACAAATGGTGAAGTAGGCTAAATGGGAGATAGGGTTTATGAAGTATTGCAAACACCTCTGCATTTCTAAACGGAGACTACAGGCCTGCTGGAGCACTCCATGTGTGCAGTTCACACACACACACACACAAATCGCCTGCCTGCTCACAAGGCTCAGAATACTGGAATATTCTGAATATCTTACGCAAACGCACTACAGGTCAACATTTACTATGATGTTTTTAATTTCAGCAAAGTAATTATTTAAATTAATGGTTGAAAATGTTGAAAACAAAACAAAGCACATTCAAACAGAAGTATTTACAAGTTGCCACAGACAGACACAGGACAGTACAGGTGAGAGGCAACCATCTTGTTGTTTTCCTAGTTTCAGACCAGTCTTAGCATTCCTCATTTTGTTTTAACTTTGACTTAATTGAAGTTAGCATTGTCTGTACTTTGCCTTAATTTAAGTCAATTCAGTTCAGCTGCTGAGTTGGTTAAAGTAAATAGGTTGTAGAAAGGAGATTTAGTCAAGGAGTAGCAGGAATTCTGTTCCAGGTAGAGCCAATTAAGTGTGAATTGGTGGCAGGTAGACAAAAGCTACTTAAAGCAGGTGTTGAGAAAGAGCTGCACTGTTTCTCTGTGACAAAAAGTTAAGCAGTTTACTAGGGAACAGGAAACAAGAGACTGAAAAAACTGTAACATTTAGTAGCATGTGGCCACTACAGTGTCAGGTTTGCAGAATGATTGCCTTCCTGGATGAACTCATCCAAGAAGATTTAATTTGTGAATGTTGTCGGCATGTTGAAATCCTAGAGATCAAGGTCCGTGATCTTGAGACTCAGCTTGTTGATCTGCACTGTATTAGTGATATGGAAGAATTAGTCAATCAGCCCATGAGAGAGATGGTGTGCACGCCAAAACCTAGGAGAGTTGAGACTTTAGAGCAGGACAGTGTAGAGAACTGCTGGGTTACAGTAGGTCATAACCACAGAAAAGAAATGCCCAACAGGTTTCAACTGACAGTGACAGCTCAGAGGGTGATAGGGTGGCAGTTGAGCACCAGAGCACCATGGTGCCCACTGCCCCCCAGAAGAGGGAGGTAGGTATAGTAGGAGACTCAATTCTTAGATGTGTAGATCACACAGTGTGTTCTAGTGATAAGGAGACCCACATGGTATCTTGTCTGACTGGTGCTCAGGTTGCAGATCTCCCTAAACTAGTAGACGGGCTACTGGCCAAAGCCGGGGGGAATCCACTGGTCATGGTCCACATTGGAACCAACAACATAGAAAAAGGTAGGGCAGAGGTTCTGCAAGACAAATTTAAAGCATTAGGAAAGAGCAGAAACTCCACTGTAGTTTTATCTGAAATACTTCCGGTACCACGTTCATGGCCAGGGAGACAGGCAGAGATTAGAAAGTTTAACATGTGGTTGAAATCTTGGTTTAGGGAAGAGCGTTTTAGATTTATGCAGCATTGGTCTTTCTTCTGGGATAGATGGGACCTGTACAAACCAGACGGTCTACATCTAAACAGAAGAGGGGTTAATGCATTGGGAGACGTATGTGAGTAATTGAGAATCTTTAACTAGGAACCAGGGGGGCAGGGAGCTCTGACAATGGGAGATGCTCCACTAAGATAAGAAAACAAAGGTAAACTACTAGTAGGAAAGTCCTGAAATGCTTGTACCTCAATGCCAGGAGTACAAGGAACAAGGTGTTAGACCTAGAAGCCACAGTGATGGCATGTGACTATGATGTTATAGGAGTGACAGAAACATGGCTTACAGAAATTGATGGGGATAAATACTATTTGAAAGGATACACACAGTTTAGGAGGGACAGGCAAAATCGAAGAGGTGGTGGGGTAGCATTATATGTCAAAAATTACTTTGAGGCAGAAGAACTCAAATTAGATCCTAGTAACGAAACAGAATCTTTGTGAGTTAAACTTTTGAATAAAAGATCCAGAGGATTAGTGGTAGGAGTGTGTTACAGACCACCCAACTTAGATATTCAGAAAGATGTTGCATTGTACATCGTAATCAGGACTGCATGTAGCAAGGATGTGGCTGTTATAATGGGGGATTTCAATTTCCCAAACATAGACTGGGAAAGCCCAGCTGGGACTACAGAAGCAGAAATAGAAATGGTTGAGATGGTAAATGACTGCTTTCTAACTCAATTTGTCAGGGAACCAACCAGAGAGCGTGCATGCATTGACTTGATCTTTTCAAATGACCAAGATAGAGTCAGAGGGACACTAGTTGGAGAACCATGATCACAATATGGTTAGCTTTGAGGCATTCTTTCAAAAAGGACCAAGGACTAGGACCAAATCTAAAACAATCGTCTACAATTTTAGAAAAGCAAACCTTGAAGGTATGAGGTGGAAGTTAGACTGGAGCACACTGGATACAGATTCAGTTGAAAATGGATGGTTATATTTTAAGAATATACTTCTTAAGGCTCAGGAGAAATGTGTACCAAAACTTAGCAAACTGAGGACAAAAAAACACTGGCCAAAATGGTTTAATAGAAGTATGCAGGAGAAAGAAAATGTTGTATAGCGCATATAAAAGGGATAGAGATTAAACAAAATCAAAAGAATATCTTGAACTGCAAAGAGATCTTAAGAAAGGGATCAAGAAAGCAAAGAGGGAAATAAAAATAAACATAGCTATTGGATCTAAAACTAATGCTAAGAGCTTTTTTCAATACTACAAAATTAAAGGAAGAAGTGAAACAGATAAAGGGCAATAATGGAAGTATCTTGGAAAATGAACAAGATGTGGCAAATGTTCTAAATTAGTATTTCACAGAGGTTTTTACAAAAGAAAAAACAGATGACATGCCACAAGTTGACAATCAGTCCAGTCAAACCCTAAGAGAGATCAGGATAAATGAGGAGGAGGTACTAAAGGGACTAGCAGAATTAAAAACAAACAAATCACCTGGGCCAGATGGGATATTTCCAACAGGGAAGAGGGAAATTATTTATAGGCCGCTAACTCAATTATTCCAAATGACACTTAGAACAGGGGATGTGCCAACTGACTGGAAGACAGCAAATGTCACCAATCCACAAGAAAGGGGACAAAACTGAGACAGGAAATTACAGACCAATCAGTCTCACCTGCATCACCTGTAAAATGTTGGAAAAAATGATTAGACAGAAAATAGAGGAGCATCTCAATGAAAACCATATTCTTGGAGATAGTCAACATGGGTTTAGATGAGGCAGATCATGTCTTACTAATTTATTAGAATTTTTTGAACATGCAACTGCAGCTGTAGATCACGTGAAAGCATATGATATGGTATACTAAGATTTTCAAAAAGCTTTTGATAAGGTTCCACACCAAAGACTGATCCTCAAATTGGAAGCTGTAGGCATTCAGGGTAATGTAAGTAGATGGATTATGATCTGGTTGATGTATAGGAAACCGAGGGTGTCGATTAGAGGAGTCACTTCTAACTGCAGTGAGGTTGTTAGTGGAGTTCCACAGGGATCAGTACTAGGGCCTGTGCTTTATCTAATCTATATTAATGATCTGGACTCTGGGATAGTTAGTAAACTTGTCAAATTTGCAGATGATACTAAAATAGGTGGCTCAGCAGATACAATTTCAGCAGCACAGGATATTCAAAGGGACTAATAATATTCAGTTGTGGGCCGACACCTGGAAGATGAAATTCAATGTGGACAAGTGCAAGGTATTACATGCAGGTACAGTGAGGGAAAAAAGTATTTGATCCCCTGCTGATTTTGTACGTTTGCCCACTGACAAAGAAATTATCAGTCTATAATTTTAATGGTAGGTGTATTTTAACAGTGAGAGACAGAATAACAACAACAAAATCCAGAAAAACACATTTCAAAAAAGTTATAAATTGATTTGCATGTTAATGAGGGAAATAAGTATTTGACCCCTTCGACTTAGTACTTGGTGGCAAAACCCTTGTTGGCAATCACAGAGGTCAGACGTTTCTTGTAGTTGGCCACCAGGTTTGCACACATCTCAGGAGGGATTTTGTCCCACTCCTCTTTGCATATCCTCTCCAAGTCATTAAGGTTTCAAGGCTGACGTTTGGCAACTGGAACCTTCAGCTCCCTCCACAGATTTTCTATGGGATTAAGGTCTGGAGACTGGCTAGGCCACTCCAGGACCTTAAATGTGCTTCTTCTTGAGCCACTCCTTTGTTGCCTTGGCTGTGTGTTTTGGGTTATTGTCATGCTGGAATACCCATCCACGACCCATTTTCAATGCCCTGGCTGATGGAAGGAGGTTCTCACCCAAGATTTGACGGTACATGGCCCTGTCCATCGTCCCTTTGATGCGGTGCAGTTGTCCTGTCCCCTTAGCAGAAAAACACCCCCAAAGCATAATGTTTCCACCTCCATGTTTGACGGTGGGGATGGTATTCTTGGGGTCATTCCTCCTCCTCCAAACACGGCGAGTTGAGTTGATGATGCCAAAGAGCTCGATTTTGGTCTCATCTGACCACAACACTTTCACCCAGTTCTCCTCTGAATCATTCACATGTTCAGTGGCAAACTTCAGACGGGCCTGTACATGTGCTTTCTTGAGCAGGGGGACCTTGCGGGCGCTGCAGGATTTCAGTCCTTCACGGCATAGTGTGTTACCAATTGTTTTCTTGGTGACTATGGTCCCAGCTGCCTTGAGATCATTAACAAGATCCTCCCGTGTAGTTCTGGGCTGATTCCTCATCGTTCTCATGATCATTGAAACTCCACGAGGTGAGATCTTGCATGGAGCCCCAGAGCGAGGGAGACTGACAGTTATTTTGTGTTTCTTCCATTTGCGAATAATCGCACCAACTGTTGTCACCTTCTCACCGAGCTGCTTGTTGACGGTCTTGTAGCCCATTCCAGCCTTGTGTAGGTCTACAATCTTGTCCCTGACATCCTTGGACAGCTCTTTGGTCTTGGCCATGGTGGAGAGTTTGGAATCGGATTGATTGATTGATTGCTTCTGTGGACAGGTGTCTTTTATACAGGTAATGAGCTGAGATTAGGAGCACTCCCTTTAAGAGAGTGCTCCTAATCTCAGCTCGTTACCTGTATAAAAGACACCTGGGAGCCAAAAATCTTGCTGATTGATAGGGGATCAAATACTTATTTCCCTCATTAACTTGCAAATCAATTTATAACTTTTTTGAAATGCGTTTTTCTGGATTTTTTTGTTGTTATTCTGTCTCTCACTGTTAAAATACACCTACCATTAAAATTATAGACTGATCATTTCTTTGTCAGTGGGCAAACGTACAAAATCAGCAGGGGATCAAATACTTTTTTCCCTCACTGTAACAAAAATGTCCACTATAATTACACTATGGGAGGAATAGAACTAGATGACGTAACGCATGAGAAAGACCTAGGAGTCTATGTGGACTCCTCACTTTCTCCATCCAAACAATGTGGGGAAGCGATAAAAAAGGCAAGCATAATGTTAGGGTATTTTGTCGAAAGTGTAGAATTGAGAGCAAGGGCAGTGATGTTCAGACTGTACAATGCACTAGTTAGAGCTCATCTGGATACTGTGTACAGTTCTGGGCTCCACACTTCAAGAAGGATATCGCTGCTCTAGAGGCAGTTCAGAGGAGAGCAACCAGACTTATTCCAGGTCTGAAGGGAATGTCCTATTCAGAGAGGCTGAGGGATCTGAACCTTTTCACCCTGGAACAGAGGAGACTACGTGGGGACTTGATTCAAGTCTTCAAAATCATGAAAGGCATCGACCACATCAAACCAGAGGAGCTTTTCCAGATCAGCAGGGACACACGCACCCGGGACACAAATGGAAATTGGGTTTCAAGGCATTCAAAACGGAAAACAGGAGACAGTTCTTCACACAGAGAGTCGTCACAATCTGAACAAACTCCCCAGGGATGTGGCTGAAGCTGAAAATTTGGGAACATTTAAAAATAGACTGGATAGGATCCTTGGATCACTCAGTTATTAATGGACACCAAACAAGCACGATGGGTTGAATGGCCTCCTCTCGTTTGTAAACTTTCTTATGTTCTTATGTTGCGTTCTGCTATGCCTTCTTTTGACTAATTTAATTTTCCATTATTCCCAACTATTCAGTCTTGTATGCTGTTGATCTTTTATAGTCTTCAATTGGAAATAAATGTTTACAATTGATCTAGAACAATGAAATGTAGAGCAAGGGTAACAATATTTGTAAAGTTTTGTATGATGAGTTCCCCTTACCTTTTAAATGCATATTCATTCTTATTAACACTGAAATATTTTATGATAAACAATAATGACATCTGTAAAACTATTTAAACATATTTTATGTTATTAGGGTGAACAGATCACATTTGTTTGAGCTTTTTAATGATTCTGATATACTTTCTGTATGTTGCATGTGAGTCCAGTGAATTTCTTTGAGACATTCACCTGTTCATTTTCTAGCTCTCAACAAGTGAGTATATTGGCATGGCTGGTGATGTGCACTACATGGGTTTCACAGAGTAACAGCTTGAACAAAGTAGCTGCATGAATAATTTTGTTTTTTTCTGGTCCCAGCTGGCACAGAGATGCACAGGTTTATTTTTAGCAATTCTGAATTGCCAAACCTGGGTGAGGATTCATAGCCTCGAACACCCAGGGCAACTGTCTTAAACACAGTAAAAGAAAAGGAAATTATGTGAACATGAAGTTTGTAGTTTACAGCCCATTTCACCTGCAGACATTAGGCTTATCCAAAACAAATACGTATCCAACACGATACAACCTGCTGCTCTGGTAAAGGGCATGTCCCTGGCTATGACAGGCTGCAGCTAGAATAACTCATCCCCCTGAGAGAAAGAGTAAAACCAAGTCTGTCATCCAGAACCTCAAACATTTATTCACGATATTCAGGTTAAAAGAGAATTAGACAAATGTCAAATGTTTTGTGTTGCCAGACTTTGTTTTTCTTTACTGTGCGTTTGAAGTTCTGGTTGAATGCATTTACCAACATTAGACGGTATTCTCTCTTCTTTTGGTGTTTTATGATTTAATTACAGGATGCAGTGGGTAAAAAAGCGACAATAGCACATATTTCATCGGTAAATGAGGAGTTGCCGAGTGGGAATGCCGAAGAGGGTCCCATACAGTGTTAATATTTGTCTATTGAAAAGAAGAAAAGGAGATGATTTAGAGTCAGATGAAAAGATATTCTTTATCCTCTGAGGTTGGTGCTGCTTGGTTTACTTAAGGTGCAAATCTAATCCAAAGAGCCCATTGGAATTGTTTTCCCGTGAGACACGTCACACTTTGCTGCCATTGTCAGTTGTGTCGTTTGTTCTGATCAGTAATCATGCCCCTTCATGTTATTCCCCAACAAAGAGTTGGTTCAAAATTCCCATGCAAGATGTTATATATGTATATGAGCTATTAAACTGATCCATAATTGCCAGAACCTTGCAGTATATGGCACGTTTGCAAAGTGCTAATTTTGTTCCATTAAGCAATATGGAAGAGTGGAAAGATGACACCATTCATTTAATTATAGCATATAAATCACACTTACTGGTACATCAAATTGCATGTTTTTTATTAGAGCAAGTCAAGACAGATTTCAAAAGATTGGAAAACTAAAATGTTAAATATATTGTAGTTGTAATTATGTCTACATTATGGGGATAATCTATTAAACCCAATGCCAGTGAGCAGAAATGTAGTAACATACAAAAAATAAAGTACACTTCTCTCTCAATACCATTGATTATGGCAGTAAGAAAATCCAACAATGCTTGCATTTTGACTTGTTTATTTCACAACTGGTCCTTGTGAACCATACAAAAAACACGGATAAGCTATATTTATCCAATTATATTTGTTATTTATAGACCTATATTGCCCTATTATTACACAAAAGAAAATAGCAATTCAGGCTTGTGCATCATTTCTTTGCAAGAGTCATAATGACAGTTTTCAACATGTGTGCTTACTCTGTTGCAATTTAATAAAGATTAAGCATTGTGATAAACATCTGTCTGAATTAGGTGCTATAAAGAAAACACAGTCTAAAACAAAGGTGCATGAGTTATGCCTTCTAACACAGTATCCTATATTTTTCCTCTTTTGGCTACATGTTCTAGTCACAATGTAATTAGAGAAGGATTGTGCACTGTTTAAAATGGGGTCCTAGATTTCTGCATAATATGTATACTGTAGATGTTATTTATTGTTATGAAATGTGTATTTATTGTTATTCATAAATAAGCACAACATAAAAGGTGTATTATGTAATAATATATGTATAGGAATTTACTGTGGTAGACATATCTGTACCTTTTCCACCTGCCTTCTGCATTTTGCCTGCTACCCATTTATCCGTATGAAAAGATTTTTCACTATTATATTATACTATATCTCAGTCATGGCACAATTCAGTAATGGGCATCTTTACAATGTGGTTTGCTGTGTGGAAATCTTAAGAGCAAGCATTACTTACATGAATAATGTTAGAAAATTGAGTTGCGACATAAGTTGTCTTTTCTTCTCTAATAAATACATTCATTTTCTATCATCCTATGGTTATTACAGAACACAAGACGTAAAGGAGAATTGTGTTAATTGGTTCAACTGTTTTGACATCTGTCACAAGATTGAAATCTTCATATTGACCCAAAACACAGGGAGACTGATTGTGATAAGCAGATAAGCATAATTAAAAGCTGCCCTCTTCTGTCTGACAGTGATAAAAATTGATTTTACTTATGGTTTGCAAACGTCACTCGAACCACTGCATGACTTAAACCAGTGTGGCAGATATTACTACATCATACTGCATACTTTGTCAAGTAGTTTCCTACATGCCTTAGAGATCGGTAGATAAGTCTTGTCCTTGGTAGAATTGAGAATTCCTTATAGTCTCTTTCACAGTTGAATGTGGGTGGGATTTATTTTGAAAAGCGGCTGTGTTTATTTGGGTGGGTCCTCGTTATTATTTATTTATCTCAAGCCTTAATGCATGTCTGCAATTGTAATTTACAATGAGGTGTGGTTACAGTTGCTTTAAATAACAGCATCAGGTTATATTCATTGCTTATGGGTGGCCTTTTAGTAGCAAACAAAGAAATAATCCACCTGGATTCAGGTTGTAAAATAATTTATCTTTATTAATGTACATATTGTGGCAGTTCACTGACAAAGCAATATGTTAATGTAATGTAGAAGCCTAGAGTTTCATGTTTGATATAGACTAACTACACATTAATCAACTGTCTATGGAGTCTTCTGATCCATGCAAGACAGAACAATACAATTATATACCCTTTTTCATGTATTTATTTTGTCTAGTTTAGTTTTTTCTGTATTTTTTTTGCAAGAGACAATACTAAGAAAGAAAAATTATATGTTTTTTTTTTTATTTGTGCAGCAAGAAAATCCACGTGTATTGATTTTTACCCCAATTCAGTGTTATTGTGAGCTAAATACGTCAGACTTCACCCTCCCCTTTAAGTGTATGTTATCTTGATATCTGCTATCAGGTCAGCTGTCTATTTAAGCCATTTCTGGTGCCTGTCTGTGATGACCGAGTAATAGCAAATGACATCTTGATTGAGATGTTGGGATGGAAATCCATTTAATAGCAATAAATACCGTCATTTTTGTTTTGCATGTGTGTGTTTGCGTGTGGGTGGTGTAGATGAAACGGAAAACCAATATATAAATTTCATAGGGTCTGAACTATTAGGGGAAGGGGAGAACTGAGCAAGGATGACCAGCAAAGTGCCCAGGTTGTTGCAGAGTTAGCGTCAGCGTTCCTGGAGGGAGAGTGCAGCTCACAAGATAAATTGGGAGGAATACAACAAAAAGAAAAGCGTGGGGCAGAGATCAACCCTTTCTTCTCTGTTCCTCCAGAGCAGTGAAGCATTGATGGGGTTGTGGGGTGGGGTAGGTAATATCCCCTCACTTTCCCACTGCCTGGGAGTTGTTGTAGGGACAGTTGGAGAGGTGTGCCATGTTTAGAGTGTATTAAGTCTGTAATTTCTGCGACACAAAACCCATGAGTATGGCCATAATCATACCTTTTTGGTGTAATTATAATGATCAATGAATCAAAACATGTTGCGGGTCAGTGTTTTCTGGTGCAGTGCTGCTGTAATAAAGGGCAGTGCCACACTTAGTCACAATCTGTTGTGTTCAGGCCAGGTGGCCCAGACTGTGTGTCATGATGCCACCTGGGTGGCAGCGCCCCCTTTCCAGTGTCAGCACAATGCCAGCTGGGGTTCTGTATCTGGGTACTTCTTGAAGATTGAAGAAGGGGCTGTGTCTCACAACATTTTTGCTAGGGGTTATCATTCTTCTTTTTTCATTTAATCATTTCAAATAATATAGCATTGTTCTTCATCTTCATCTTCATCCTCATCTTCTTGGCATTCGGGTGTGCTTCTGTCCCTCAGTTCTTTCTCGTGGGTTACTGGGGCACAAGCTTCTTTCTCCTGAGAGCTGCAGGGCCTGCTGCTACTTGCTTCAGCAGGATATAAATGATATTAATATCATCTTTAAACACTTCTGTAGCCCAGGAAGCAAAACACACATTAAAACGGATTTCTGATTGTTAAATTAATGCTTTGGTTATACAGGAAATACATTACAGGTGTAAACACTGCAGGGCTTCACTGTTCAACAAGGGTTCGTACATCGGCTCTATTGTTACATTTGTGTTACAAATGACAAGGAACTCGTTTCTTCATTCAGCCTGCAGGATAGAGTGCACTGAAGAGACAGAGTTGCCAGGCATCCCACTGCACAGTAAACCAATTAGATGGACAATCTGGCTCTAAAGAAAATTAATCCTAAAGGTGATGGAGAATTCCCTTTCAGGACCGTGTTGTAGTATGTGATAGTTGGCCTGGTGGTTGTGCCAGTGCCTGGAGAGATGCCTTGTGGCCCCACGGAAAGCCTCTTGCAGTGACGAGTGGGTGGGTGAGGGCCGAGGATATGCTGCAGTGGTGTTGGTATGTATATATATATATATATAAATAAAATAACTTACTAAAAGCTTTGATATTCCCACACATGTGAAGTGCAGGAGATCACAGACCACACACGGCCCTACCATGCCTTAATAAATGTACTACCACACTCCAGTGAACAGGCTGGAGTGTGGTAGTACATTTATTAAGGCATGTTTTTTTCTTCTGAATGTCACCAACTCAAAGGATGAGTAAGGAGTTTTGTACTATTGCACAAAGCTGTTACCCATTATTCAATTAACACCCACTTGAAAGCTTTATTAGCAAGAGCAGAGTGGGGAGGGGATCATCGGGTGAAGTAATCAGATTAAGAGCATTCATTCAAAGAAAACAAGCAATAACCTGCAAAGTGAATGATTAAAAAAACACAACCGAAAACTGTAAAACCCTTATGAAACACATTGTGATTGTGATGTATGTTTTCTTTTCTTTTTCCTGGGTTCACAAATCTCAAATAAATGTAACTCTGGAAAATTGATGACAGCACAGTTAACAAGAATATAGTAGATAAGAGACATGGAACATATCTGGAACATGGTCGTTAATAAATACTTTTTTGTTCAGTGTTCATTGTGTACTTCACCTCGTTAACAATATGAGAAGCAGAAAAAAGGAAAATCCTCAGCCGGAGTTAATAGGTGTCCAAATGTTCCCACATGAGTCACAAATGTTTGTAAATAAGGCAAACAAAGAAGAGTCTGAGACTTAATCTCAGGCATATAGATTAACAGTGCTTATTGGCAATAGCTCTTCCTCTTATATTCATAACAAAAGTCCATTAACATTCTTCTCACTGCCCTCAAACAAATATTTTTCTCCTTTTCTTTTTCTCAAAATAATCACAATAGTGTTTCTTCCTGTAGAAACAAAGTCGACAAGCAAGTAAGGACCAATCAGTGACATCTTATGAATTCAATTTTTTTTTAACTTTGATGCCAAGTGTTTTGTGTTTACTTTATGCTGGTACTTGCTGGTATATGTTAAAGCACTTTCTTAATCCTGATGGCTCAAGAAAAAAAAGGGTGTGGGAAAAGTGCCATCGTCATAGCTTTGAGCAAATGGCGGTCCAGAATTCAGAATTGTACTTTAGCCACACCTTGAGGAACAAACCTGCTGAAGAGAACGAGAAAAAAAAACTAATTTATTGTTTCGGCGAGGGTTCAAAAAACAGTTCAGCAGAAGTTGCTAGGCAACCCTGGTGTCTGGTGTTGAGGGAGGAGAGACTGGAAGGCAGACAGGTTAATCCCTTTTCTATCGAACCAATTTCTGTGCTTCCCCTGCACCGCGGCTCTCCACACAGTAGCTGCTGTCCTGAGAATGTGCGAAGAGCCGTGACTGACAAACAGTCCGCAACACTCTAGAAAGCTAACATCCTGAAAACAAGAACAACGATATACACATTTAAATAATTTCCCCTTCCTTACTGGTTCATGGACACAACTATTACTAATTTGAGAAAATCACAATAAACGTATTAACTAATTGATCATTATAATCTTGAGCCTATTAAGGTTTCTTATTATTTATTTATGCAACATTTAGAAAAGGTAATTTAGTAAATGATTGAGTATGCTCTTTTATGGATGGTGCAAAGCCTGGGATTTTCACTTTGAGTCATAGTAACACAGAATTGAGTCACATCACAAGAGTATTTATATTTCACTTGATATAATATTGAAACAGAAAAAAAGTAATAATTACTATTGCAACATACTTTAAAATATCACTCAGGACAGCCTGTTTGCAATAACAATGAAGCAGACAGGGCTGTCTTAAACTTGTACATACAGGAAATACAACAAACATTTGCATAAGCAGGCATCTCCCTTTCTCCTGCCCTCCCTTCTCTCTCTACTGTATGTGTATGTATATATAATGTATATTTATAAAAATATATATTTTAATTTTAAATATTATTTTACTGGAAAACATAATTACTGATCATATTCTGTTATTGGGTAGTAAGACTGCAATTTGTATAATTTAAGAAAAGATTAAACAATGTCATAAAACCTACTGAAGTTTGAAAGATTAAATGGTGGAAAATCTATTACTGAGATGGGAAATAACAACAGCATTACCTACCCACAAGTATATTTTCAGTAAGGTTATTTGTTTAGCCTTACTAGGCTAAAAATGTATAAACTCTATGGATAGTAGCCTTATCAGTTGATGTTTTCCTTTCTTGATTGTGAATTTTAAGGAAGGCCTGACTGGAACCGAACCAGCACATGATGTTAGGGATTTCGGCTAATGGACTGCGGTCGTTTTTATTGCACTTAGGTGATGCAACTAATGAAGGAGTGGCTTATCCTAAATGTATCTTTGTTTTTTAGATCAATAGAGAGGAATCTTTTGAGACCAAAGCATAGCAACTCACTTAGAGCTGAATGCCCAGCCGTTACTCAGAGGATTTCAGCACATGCGTTTTACTATTTTCTTTTATTTACTTTTTTGCCAAATGACATGCGTGCCAATGCATACATGGACATGTCTCTACAGTGTCTGTAAAGCAAACGGCTTTATCCAGAGGGAAGTTTTGCCCCACTTACTAGATACATTTTGGCTAGGCGTCACTTAGGTAGACCTCCCATGAAGCATGGCCAGACAGCTCCAGAAATGGCCACAGGCCTCCAATTAGGCCTTGCCTTGGGGCTGCTTTATCTCACAAGGATGCTGGCTTTAAGATTCTCCCAAGAGGTCAAGCTTCTTAAGCCTGGTTAAAAAAAGAAGACAATCTGTGATATTTTTTCTTTCCTGCTTTCAGAATGCAGACCTTTTCTTTCTCCTTTTGTGTTTAATTACACAGTTTGGCCCTTCGAATCGGTCTGACAGCTTCAGGGCTGATTTACCTGTTGACAGGTCACCGTAAAAGCTGTGTTTGCATTTTGTGTTGACTCATGTTAGGTGGAATTATGTACAGAAATAAGCAAACAGAGCCCAGTCAATCAGATCTATATACATAGGAATGGTGTATATACAGTAAGAGATTCCTCTGTGTGTACTTTTTACATCCAGGTTAGTTTCTTCTCCCTCATCAATGAGTTCTAGGGTGCTTGTCTGGATGCTGCTTTGGTTTTAAGATGACAAAATAAATGACAGCCTAGCAAGCTGAGAGCCTTTTAAACAAAAAGGCATATCCCATAATCCTTTAATTTTCTGTTCTCACTTTATAAAGATACTGCTGCATAAATATTACTATTTTGGTTGATGTAAATTTGACAACTTAATGTATAAAAAAAGTAATGTTAAGCTTAATACATACAGTTTGAACCAGTGAGAAGTCAGGTTTGAAAGATATATTGTTTTTGCTACTGCAATCTATCTTTGTTTTTTAAGAAAGTCTTTCCCACAGCAAAGTGTGCAATTCAGATGGTGGAAGCGTGAACAGACCATGAACAGGCTGGAATAGTGCTTGTGCAAAACCAAATGCTTACCACACGTGCCCTATAAAAGCTGGAGTTGTTAATGTTGGCGTGGGTGAACCTTATTTGAAAATCCCAATATACTGAAACCAGGCCCAAACAAGGCCACATTCAAGGTCTTGCCAGACAAGTTCAAACCCTCAATCCCCAACCTCAATTAATGTTTCTGCATGCAGAGAACCTGTTATTACTTGTGAACAGCAGTAACATGCTGAACGGCTAGTTATTTTCTGGCATGAGACACCAAGAAAACAGTACAAAAGTGCTGCTCACAACTACACTGCTGAATGTCTGTGAGGTGGCTTGTAAATACACTGGAATGCAACTCCCCAGTTAAGGCTAAAGAGAAAGGAAAGAACCTTCTGGAGCTGCTGGAGGAAGAAATTGGAATATAACAGGATAAACACTGCCTCTTAAAAAGAGCAAATTGCTCTCATGCAATTCCAAAAAAGTATTATGAACATTAACATCAGCCCAAAACATCATTAAAGGCCAGTCCAATCCTGTACATTTTAATGAATTTTGGGGAATTGTATATTTTTTTGGCCTAGTAGTTCATTCCCTCCCAGTTTTCTGGCCTGCTCTGTTTGGGATGTAGACATTTTGGAAGTTTGGTAGGGAAAATGCCACTGCAGTATTGACATAGGAGCTGCCACTGGAGACCAAAGCAGGAGGTTTTGTTGAAGAGCTTGGCGGACTTGGTAAAAGGTACAACTGTAAGATAAACAATGATGGTGTGGATTAAGTACAGTCTGATGATATACACTACCTTACCACACCATCATAAAGAGACAAGCTTGTACACCGTGTTTTTGAATGGCACCATGACTGCAAATCACAATTGATGCGGATGGCCAATACCTGCACTGCAGAAATACAGCACTTTTGTTTTTAGATTTTTGTTTGTATTGTGTAATATCTCTTAAATCTTCACTTAATACAGGGATAACAATGATTTTGCCTAACGCCTACATAATTTTCACACTCTTTTTTTTCAGAACTGTGCCAAAGTGAGTAACTGTCTGTTGGGAGTTATGTAGTTGTTGTTGTTTGTTGTTGTTTGTGTTGTCATCCTGGTATTTTAATTACATTTGTGAATAATTTTCATTGATGACACTTCCGAAATATATTTAAAAGGAGAAGTCTCCCTCAGTCTAGTTGGTTTCTATGTTGTTAGATAAGGTCATAGTGTAGTTCAAACAGTCAATAAATGAAACAGCAAGGATGAGTATGTGCATTGTAATCTTTGAGGCATCCTATTTCATCAGAAGGTTTGGACACGAACATAGTGTTGGACAAAGTGTTGTTTATTTGAGTTTATTTCTTGGCAGTCCTCTTCTATTATATGTGTAAATTAAATTGTAAGCAGTTTTTCTGTCAAACATTACATATTGTGCAATGTGGCAGTCTCAAAGGCAAGGTTTACACATATGTGGATAGGATGTTGGTTTCAAAGCCATGCTGGTCACAGGCAGACTGGTACCCGGTCAGTCAGGGAAGCTGAACTGAGCTGTGATAATATAGACCAGTTCTGCCTGGTTCATTCAGTCGTCCTAGCAATGCCTTGTCTCTGAGGGATGTGGATGTGGTTAGGAATGGCCGACTGCTGTACCTGGCACTGAGTCATCTAACAGATAACGTCTGGAGCTATTTCTCCCAGTGACAGGGATGAACTCAAAAGCATTCCTGTTAAATATAACATTTCTGAGCTGAAAGTAAATGCAGAGGTTTCTGTATTGCCCTCTCCATCCCCATCTGCTCCTTGTCCTTGTTGCAATGTTTAAAATTCAAAATGCAGCTTAATTTCATGCACCTCCATGGCATCTCCATGAGGATAACCTGCTCCAGTTTGGAACTATTATGTGTGTGTATGTTTTTGGAGAAGGCTGATGTTCAAAATTAAATAAGCCTATAAAAGAATGATTATACAGTCCAAGAGCCTATTTAATGTTCCTGTAGCACATGTGTTTAGTAAACCTCTAGTTATTTGGGGGTTAAAGGCTGCTGATTATAATCAATACACATTGAAAGTACAGTTCTTCCTTCATTGTGACCAGTGTTGTGACCAGCACAAATGAGGAGCATTATTTTAATTTGGTAAAGGCTCATGTGAAACATTTTAAGCTCCCACTGGGAGGCAACCTTGAAATGTGATTTAATAAATATCCAATACAGCAAAGTAAAAATGTGTTTTTAATTACTAAAATGAAATTTTAATGAAACACAAACAAGAGCAAATCTGCTGACTTATGCCGTAAAAAGTCATTGCTGACATTGAAAACAAACCTTCTTTTCCTTCATCGGCTTTTCCTTCATCTGCAGAGAGGTAATTATCAGCGTCACATTAAAAGAAATACAAAATAAACGAAGTCGAAATTCACAATAATCACTTTGCAGCATTTAGTTTTTTTTGCCTAATGATGTGAGTGCTATAAAAACAACACTCCCATTGTGCTGCATAAAGTACAGAGGAAACAGGTTAATTAACACCTCCAGATTACATCTAATTGATCTGACACTTCATTTAATAATTAGTCCATCACATTTAGGCATTAGCTAAATTGCAGTTAGCATAAAGTGACTCAACATCTATTGGCACCTTATTTTTAAACATGTTTTTACTGACCTCCTGATGCAGACCACGGGTATTAAGCAAACTATAAATGGGATCCCTGTAGACCCTCTGGTTTTGCCCCCATAGAAAGAAACTACATAATATAAACTCTAAACGTCTTCTAGTAAGTTCATGCCTTGGGGAAAAAATCAAGAAAACACACCACATAAAACAAATGATTGATCCTACTGTTAATGCAGAGGGGGTAATACAAATCTAAATCTAAAACCAAATCTAAACATCGAACTGCAGCTTGTTCTAGTAGATTGAATTAAAAAGGACACGAAGGAAACAACACGAACACAAGGACACAACGGCGTCCACACAATGACACTACAGCAGCAGAGATGTGTAGATGTTCATGAGGATTATCTGTTCAAAACGATAGAGTTCTTGAGGCAATTGTTTGTTTTCCTTGCATGACACAAAATAAGCCATTGGGATACACGTTACATAGCTTTTGTCCTTAAATAAATAAATAAATAAATAAATAAATAAATAAATACAATAATAAATATGTAGATAGATGTAACTTCAAACTCTTTGTCCTGTTAAACAAATGAGATTTCAAATACAGCAGTACGCTTAGATAAACAACTGAACACATTTTATTTGAGATTGATGATGTGATTATGAGGCTGCAAATATTAGTATTATTTATTTATTTGTCTGATCAAATGTCAACTGAGGCTTCTATAATAGAGATAATACACTCTCTGCAGGGTTTAAGTGGTCCGTTGTTGTTTTTTTAGCAGTCAGTGGACATCTCTTTTTGTTAGGGAATTTTATACAGCACTCGAAGAGGGGACACAAAAAAACAAGATGTCTAAGGTCTTGTTTTGCAATTAAAGCAATTATGTAAATATCTGCATAACAATGGTCTTAAAACACATACAACTGTTACATTAGCTGTATAGTAATCTCCTGTTTGACTCTGTGTTGTGGTATGACTGCCTTGTCCATTCTTCTTCATTAGTCTGCCACTTAGTGGTGATGTTATCTTTGTGAGGACAATAGTTCATTAGTGGATTAGGTTTAATTGCACACATTAGCTATTAGGCAGTGAGTTTAGGTGGCCAATTTACAGCTGTAATCTTACCCCACTATTGTGCTGAACTCAGCAGAGCATTTATATTCATAGAGATCCCTCTAGCACTGAAGTTTCCACATCTGCTCAAAATCATTTATTTTCTATTATTCAACTCCTAGCATGGCAGATATGAAACAAGGCTCAAGAAAGGCAAATACAGGAGCACAGCTTCAAGGAGACAAATCAAAAGCACTCTTCCAGTTTGATTTTAGAATGATTTTGTATGCTTTAAATTCACATTAGGTAGAAAAATATTACTGTAAATGTAAAAACCTTCCTTTTTACATTCACAGATGAACAAATTCACATATCCAATCTTAATCCAATAGAGATAAAACATAAAACTTTTAAGCAGTATATATTTTTTCAATTATCTGTAAATTGTAATACCTTTTAAAGCTATTCATGTTAACAAATATTGTACACTGCTCTTAAAGTATAATTTTGCTTTATTAAAATAACGTTTGTAACGTGTAAATCCTGTATTGTTATTAACTGTCTTGCTTGATTTAAGATCCACAGCATTAAATGTAATTAAGCTTGGATTAAAATTGTCAAATGGATTTTATTGCTAACGGGATCATATAATTAAATATAGTGAAGGTTTTTAATATAATAAATGATTTATAACAAAACAAAAGATAGATGTAATATCTTAATCAGAGAAAACGTCAGCAGTGTAATTACATGTATAGTACACATAGTACACTTGCGCTCAATTTATATCAGACTTTACCCAGGAATTAAAGTTTCTCTGTCTTTGTAAGCATCTCTTAATGTTATATCATTTCCCCTATTGCTTTTCTTTTCCTTTTTTCAGAGGATTTAGAAAGCCATAGGTATTCTTTAGTTCTAAGGCTTCCACCTCTACCAGGTCTCATATGAACAACAATGGAGGGTGGCTTAGCCTACTTTTCCTTTGGGGTTAATGTATTTCATATTGTCCCAGAAATCACCATCAATAGGAATTCCTCTGGAATTGCTGCTAACCCTTTCAAAATCAGCTCTGATTCTCAGGATATTTTACAGCCTTAAACATTCATCCTGTTTCAAGGCGTAAAAGCCTTACAATAACATACTCTCCTCGGCTACCTACTTATGAAGAGAATAAATATGCACAGAGTGTATAGGGCTTTTTCTGGTTTTGAAGAGCAGAAACACCTAAAACGATTTCCTTTGGAATATCAAACTTTCTAAGAACAGTCACGTATTTTGTGCTTGTCGATTGAATCTGGACTCTCAATCAAATACTCTCCGACTCCAAAACAAACGCATATTAAGGATTTTTTTTCCCTTAAATGCCTGTTAATTTCATATTAGGCCATTTTGATTTCTTCCCCCCTCCCCCCATTAAGTAAAGCTGACACTGTACTGTCCATCTGCAGGTTGTGTTTTGATGTAAGTTTTCTTGGAATGTTCTCTTGATTTTCTCAAGGAAAAAAAAATTGACAGAAGAAGCTAAAAGGTTACTACGGTAGAAGACGGCAGTTATATCTTCCTCAAGCTTCCGTGTCCTAATTCTCAGCTTGCACAGTAATAGTTGAATGGATTAGGGCTATCTTTCCCTGCCTAATTCACTGTTTATTTACTATGGAATTAAACTAATGGCATTGTAAATCAACATTGTTGATCAGCTTTCAGGACTTTGTTCTAAGGGCTTGGCCGATAAACTGAACTGTACTTGGTTTTTGTGTTTAAGGTTTTGTGTGTCTCACTACAGATTTTAGGTCTGCACCATAAGCACCCTTCAACTGTGGCGTGGTAGAGCATAAAAACATGGAAAATCCCACAGACATTTTGAGCAGAATCTTTGAGGATAAATTGTTTCTGGATGCTAAAAGCACTCCCATAAGATTTATATCTGACCTGGAAAAGGTTTACATAAACATGTGAACTTCATTCTTTCCCCCTGTTCTAACTGTCTTATAATAAAAAAAAGTTCCTTCGTTATTTTGACAAAGGGCACGTTATGTGTCAAATATGTTTTTTTTTTTTATATATAGTACATGTGGTTGCACATACCTTTCAAATTAATGCTTAAAGTGACTCAGTTGAAAAGAAAAGACAAGAGTCTGGCCAATGATGAGGTTTCACAGCCACAAATATACCTCTACAGATTGTCAGCATCTCAAAAACATGTATTAATTCCCTTAGTCTATTGTTTAGAAACCTGTTGGATATGGTCAAAATGAAATTGAATGAAACCATACATTATGACAGAAACACATTTATTTGTGATTATTTTCCATATTGTTTGGTGATAGATAAATATTAAGCACTTTAGACATCTCTCTCTCTCTCTCTCTCTCTCTATATATATATATATATATATATATATATGTCTAAAGTGCTTAATTTGACTCCCATCATGTGTCCAAGAGGCAACATAGAACAATATTGTCATCTGGAGGTTCATTGTCCTGCTGAACTCTGACAATTTGATATACTGTATAAAAGTGCTGTGTCTGTTTGCCAAAGAAAGATCCAAGACTCCCACTGTTTCTATTATTTCTATTTTATTCATCCCATTGTGGCTTTTTATATAGGAATGTATAGTAAATTTTCTGACAATTCACTCAAGCACTTTAATGTGCTAAAGGCTTGCATTCTAAATTTGCCAAAAGGTCTGTTTTTAATATAACAACAAAGGTCACCTTTGAGTTTGTGTAAAAACTTTTTTTTTTTCCAGATTTGCAGCCAAAAGCTAACAATAATCCCACCCTCCCATGGAAATAATCTAAATTCCTGCCAAGGTTCAAACATTTATCTTAAATTTCTTAATTCAACTGATTAGTCATTAGAGACGAAAATACAACTGTAGCTACTCAATTAAAAGGGTTATTAAAGAATTCAAACATGAACAAACCCTTAAAATCATGCAAAAATTATGTGCACAAAATATAATCAACCCCATAAAGATTAAATTGTTCCCCATTGAGGAGTATAAACTTTTGGTGCACCCTGTCCCTCCAGGAGTACATGTATTGTCCTACAATATAATTGAATTGCACAACTCATAATTCTTTTCATAGAGTTCTAGCATAGAATGTGCAAACCCAAGGTCAGGTATTGTTCAAGGGCACTTAAAGCTTTATTGAAGACAAAAGGAAGACCTGAGGAGTCTTACCTCAGTAGACCTCGGCAGATCTAAAAACAAAACAACAAAAGAAAACATACCAATAAAAAGAAACTGCCTGACACCTATTCTCCTGGCTCCTCTACTGTCTTTAAAAGATTCCCTCTTTTAATCTGCTTTCATACTGCCTAGTTCTACATAGTTCGGTTAATAGATGCATGCTAAACAGTGCTTTCAGATAAAGCAGGTTTTATTTCTTTCAGGAATGGAAAGGTGCTTAATAGGATGAACTGATTTATGTAGAAGAGAAGATTTTTGTGAATGCTGTACCTGCCAGTGACCTGATCAGCATCTCTTCAAGGGTCCTTTAATAATTGCCTTTTGTTATTGTCAGCAATATCTTTAAACGAATATTCAGCTGTTTCCTGATAGGATTAATGTACAGATCTAAGAATATGATTTTGCAAAAAAAAAAAAAAAATCAGCTGGATAAATACAAGCCTCTCTTATTTACCCAGCTGCTCACCAAATTGCTATTTCCAAATATACACCTTGGCGTCTTTCTTCCTCCACCAGCAGAATTCCCAAATTCTCTGTTTTTTAATATTCGGCTCCAGTACTTTGAAACCTGCTGGTCATTTTGTGATGATAATACCCATAATCCTGATGTAGGTTTTACCTTCAGCCTTTCTATTTTCTGCTGTTTCTCTGTTATACTTTTTCGAGCTGCCAGTTTGAAGGGATTATATGTGTGTTTAGGCTGAGGTGACTGGAGAATGATAATATTTTGTTTGGCACTAGTTGAACCAATGGCAGGTCCCACCTCCTCATTCCACCTTCAAGTAATACTTGTTGTTTATTGTTATTTATTTATGAACAAATTCCTACATAGATAAGACATTTAGAAAGGTGTGTGTGTTTATTTATTTATATGTACATTTCTGGCAGGGTTCCTTTATATGATAATAGTATACATTTATTATAGTAGTAGTATTTTATAAGATATATATTATACAAATTGTTGGGGAAAAATACTTCTGATTCTGCTATATATTGCAAACTGGAGTTATAAACACTAAAGTATATAAAAGAAAATTAAACACACAACAATCAAACACATAAACATTAAACATACTTATATCTATAGTTCATTATGTTGTGTAATGTATTTAACACGTCAAACCCTCGATAATGTATGTATTTACAATATTTACAATACAGAATTACCTGTAATAATCATTGATATAAAACCTCAATTTGAAAAATATATTTTTTAACCTTAATATATTTTCCTTTGTTTATGTAATTTTTTAATGTTTTTAATATAAATTCAATATATTCAGTTAATCCAGATTTTTTAAATAGCTTTTTGGCAATAGGTTAAATGAGTTTTATTTTATTTTAAAAACGCTTCTTCAGAGGTCTGAAATCTTGTAACAAATTGAATATAGAGACGGTGTAAATAATAAATATAAAAACATCGATACATTTATTCGGGAGTCGCACATTTTGATTTCTGATTACTGAAAACTATACATAGTATAGACTTGCAGTCTTCGTACAATTATTCCCAAATAGGAACATGGTTTTACACATGTATATGTCTCTTAGTAATACGTGTTAAAATAATGATAAACAGCAAAGTATTTATTGTTATTTTTGCATCTAGTTCGAGCATGCTTTAACACTGGATTTCCTACAGACGTCTACAGAAATATATATTTTTATGAGAACAAAATTTAAACTTTTGAATGTTATGGTCTGGATTAATCAATTCAACATTACAAATTTTGTTAAAATCAATGAAATGATGATAATAATAACAACAATACTAATAATAAATCAACATGGACGTTTTTTTAGAATATACAAAGGTTTAAATAATGTGAAAGGATTACGGTTGAAAGACGAATTTGTTTGCGGTAAAGTCATTTATCAGTGCACAATCTCTTCATCAGCTGTTTGAAGTAATGTGATATTAATCCAGTAGCTATATGCGCTACTGTACTTAACCAGTTTTGGAAACGTCACAGTAATGTGTACATTCAGGCAGGTAGCAAAGAGAAAGACGAGGTTTTGAAAAGCAAGCTGCTGCCACCTGTTGGTTTCATCTTATTACTAAAAGTACTAAGTATTAAAGCGAGATCAAAGTTATTAATAGGCTATATATATAGGGAGAGAGATAAGGTAATTTATCTTGAAACAAAACTGTTTAAATCAACCAATGCAAACATCACAGTCGTCCTTTTATTTTCACAATTATACGCATGCTTGTTGATTGTTTTGCATGATATATATCACACGGATGCATTATTTGTTCTTGAGAAGTATGCATGAGACGTTATGAAATGCAGTTCAAGCAACAATTGAAAGCAGAAAGTGAAAACAGGTCTTATGGGCGAGAGACATAGAGGTCAAAGAACACAGTAGGACTTCTTTAGAAATAATCTTTCATAGCCCTTAAGAATTACAAACGGCTTCAATCGATGCTGACATGAATTAATTCTTAATAATTATAATAATAGTCCAGAGCTTGACATTTTTATGTTATACAGTGCTGGTTTGTTCTCTTGAGCATGGTCCATAAAATGTATCTAGATATCTATCTACCTATTTAACTCACAACATTAAGTATTTGCATGTGTGTCATAGAAATATATTACAGTAGGATGCAAACATCACCCAGTTGAGACTGAATATAATCTTATCCATCAAGTTGATTAAGCAAAGTCTACAGTTTGTTTCTCAGATAATCTCCTAGTGTGCTCTTCTCTCCTGGTTTGTAATGACAAGATCAGTGTTGCCCCTGCATGATCACAGAGTCTTCATAGCTATCCTTCTCTCCGCTGATCCATGTAATACTCAATAACTTTTCTTTGGAGTGTTTACATGGATTTTACGACTGAAGTCTGACAACTGCGAAAGAGGACAAGTGCGGTGTGGTCTGGAGAACGTCAGAGAACACATCAAAGTGTAACATCTCCTTACAGGCCATATTAGGCCCAACATCAAAGCCTGCTGCAGTTCAAACCAACATATAGCTGAACCTATCTTTCATACAGGCTCCGCTGAAATGTTTAAACATGGGAGCCAGTGTCATCACAGCTGGTGCATTTGGGCCTGAAAACAGAAAAACACAGGCAGTCACATGTTTTCACAAATAGAACCCATTTACTCAGCTAAGTGGTGTTTGTGTGTCTGTTCCAACCAAAATTGTAAAATAATACATCACCTTGACACAGTAATTTATAAATCAAACGACTGAGAGAGTGATTGATATTTACAAGGCTTTTCATCATAATCATGTAACTGTTAAATAGGCTGTGAAGGCATATGTCTTTAAAGTTAGATGCCGATGGTTTTTAAATATATTTCTAATCTAAATTAGAGGAATAAATAAACGAAACGTCCAGTCTGTGTGATGTTGCTGGAGCCCCGTCGTTGCTGCAGTTTGCCATAGCCTATCTTGTGGTTTAACACTTATTTTTATTACCAAGGAATTTGGGTTTGTTAACAACAGTACTGATCCATTGGAAACAGAAGCTTACATAACCTGACATCTTTATGCTGTTTGAAACCATAGTTACACCAATAATAAATAAACAAGTCATCAGGTGTCAGTAGCAAACAAAAGACATTGGCAAAGAAACCACTACACCTTACACAAATGAATATCCATCCCGTGTTTTTCCGATGCTGTGTTGAGTAATGACTTTGAGAAATAGTTCAGTTCAAAGGTTGTTAACGTGGGTTATCTATCTCTTGTGTGCCATATAATTAAATTTCTGAATGGCATCCATTCAGATAATACGAGCATCTTTAAACCAACTCATGTTGACATACACTACTGTCTGTCTGTGTTTATTACTGTACATTACTCCAATCGGCAGTGTATGACTGGGAGAAATAAGTAATGTGAGAGGCTGGGCTGGTATGACATTAATTTCTTGAGCTCTTCACAAAATATACAGCAATATCAAATAAAATGGATTAAATGCTTATCAAGGCTCCATGTGTTGTGATTCTACACAAAACAGGTAACAAGAATGTATCGTACACTGGATTTTAATAACGTACTGTATACTCTGATGTCTCCAAGTGAAAATCATAGAATGGGGGGGGAGAAATCTCCAGTGGTGACAGGTGTTTTGGTGTTGATTGGCATCTGTGAGCCGTGATCTTCAGTGTGGAGATTGTGATGTCAATGTTTCACAGCAGGGAGGTGAAATGGAAGTGTATGTGAGCTCAAGAGAAGTTTTGAGAACAACCTAGCAAGAAGAATTGTGGAGAAATTGATCCAGCTGTGACCACAACCAATCCCCAGCACCGTACATGGGTATCTTCGATTTATTTGAAAGTACCTGCAGAGTAGTATATGAGAAAGAGGTGGTTTAAATTTCACCTGTAATATGTCTGCTTTAAAATGTGGGGAGTGACTGGGGTCCCAGGAGTCACACAGATCTTTAGATCTGTGCATGAAATGAGTGTGTTTGCCCTTTTTGTTTCAAGAATACCCCTGGTGTATGTACAGTATATCCAAGGACAACAAAGATAACTTTCCTGCCTTTCTTTGTGCAGCTGCTCTGCCTGTTCTTCAGCGTTGTTGTTTTTTTGTTTTTTATATAGAAGGAACTCTCCTTCTGGGAGTTTACTTTGCACAATCAGGTTGCCTGTCTTGACGCAACGGGGAACAATTTATCACTGTGGTCTTCTGTTTTCATGACTTTGAAAAAACATGACCTTTCACACTTATTTGGTGTCAGCTTTGGTGCAGGTTAGCTGTTTGCAAAGAAGCTCAAATGAGGCTGTATCATTCAAGATGAGTGCGTTTGAGAATTGACTCCAGTATGGAGTATTAGTATAGTATTATTACCAGTACTATAATATTAACCAGTATTATTTTCTCAGCCTTTAGAATACATCTGTGTTCAACTGCTCTGTAGCTAATGTATTAGATAAGTGTGTTAGTCTGTTCACACACCATGTTCACCATCAAGAGCAACAACACCAATAACTTTGACCGCCTTGCTTTTTATCCTTTTCTGTGCCATAGAGAGAATACTTATGACCTCATAACTTCAGGATCACAATTACTCAGCAACACTTTCAATCTAAACATGAAAGGCAAAGAGTTGATAAAATGGTCCCAGATCACTTGAACACTACCAATAGAATTCTGTATTAATAGGTCAGCTTCTGCTGAGTGTATTGTTATCAGTATATATTTCTTTTTTACATATTTCACTTCATTAACTATGGATGACATCTATTATAATGTCTATACATCTACTTTGTGTTGCTTTAAATATGTTTATTGGGGAAAAAAGGTCAGCTTGATCAGCAACTAGAAATATATATTTTTTCATCCCCAGATATGAACTATTATGAATGGTAGATAAAGGGATTAAGAATGTTTTGCATAATACAACTGTTATACTGAAAGCCCACTACGATTAAGCTCACCAGATTTCACATGTAAAAAAGTTGTACTCATGGGTGAATGACAGCTGGAATGCAGATATTCATTTGCAGAATACCTTCTGTTTGTTTTTTAATTGGGTGTGTAAGGATAAGTCAGCCCGTGACATTATTGGAAAAGGCCAACTTTTTTGTGTGCATTTTTTTTAACCCTACCTCACGTTTGTCCTTTAAGCATATCTGTCTCAATGTGTTGCAAAGAATAACGAAACCTTCTAACAATATACAACAAACAATGCAGAAAGTTTCATTTATCAAACGGCTTTATATATAGTGTGGCGCTGCACCAGTTTTTCTTGTTATGTCAGGATTTTTTGCTGAACTTTAGATGATTCATAGCAAAGGTTGTGAGCAGCGAAACTAATGATGCTTGTGATTATGTTGTAATCAAAAGCAGGATTATAAAACTTCAATACCATACTATTAGTCTATACAGCTTGGGGGGAGTGTGTGTGTGAGGGGGACAGAACTTTTTTTTTTTTGGCAATTATTTTAATTCAAGATCTAGACTTCTTTCTCAACTAAGCGTCAGTCGGAAAATATACTCGATTAAAGTTAGAAAACCTATCTACAATATACTTTACTAAGTCATAAAACGGTGTACTCAAGTGCATCTCAATTTTTTATGCTGGATATCATTTCTTAGCTTAATAATGTTGATTATGCACTATATAAATCAATCAATTAATCAACTAATTACCCAATAACATTCAATTTAGTATAGCACTGTACCTTACCAAATATATGTTTAAAATATTATATAATATAAATAATATATTCATAATCAAAATGATGGTGTTGTTATGACCCCAACACCAATGGCACACACATGCCCCTCCTATGTATGCTAAGCTCACAAAGTGGCTATTTTCTCAGTGAGCCTCTGATATCTTCTGCACATTGCTGCACAGTATCTGTGCCTCTGAAGATTATATCATTTGAAACATTTCTTATCAAACACTTAAAAAAATAAGAACAGTAAGTGCTTCGTAAGGTATTATTTATAATATTAAATTGTTCTGAAAATACCCGGAACACAAAGCAAAGGTAATTAATATACAAACAAGAGTAAACTCTGGTCTATTGCATATTAACATAAAGATCAGTGCTAAATTGTCATTAGTAATAGATATTAACTTTGTAGATTAAAGTAGGCTCAACCACTTTATCTCCTGTTGGGCAGTATCTGTTTGCCTCTCTTACGTGCATGGCCTTTGTTAATCCCCTATTGACCAAAAGTCCTTACATGAAAGTTAATGGCTTTGGGGTACATTAGAGGTCATAGCTCTAGACTAAAGGTAAACAAATTCAGAACGAATAAGGACTAATCTTTGTTGTTTGTCCCCTCCCTTCTCTTCCCCCCTATGACTGAGATCTGTCTGTTTTTGGGCCGAGTCAAAGGGCAATCCACACTGGGATGGTTATAATGTCTGACTGTGAGTGCACCTATTTTTTTTTTTTGTCTTCAGATTTTATAAAGTATGTCAAAACCCTTTAGGGCTGCCTGTTTTTTTCTTTTTTTTCTTCATACCTCTTTGGCACACTTTAAAGGATTAAGAGTTTACTAAAGCAGTCTCGTTTTAATAGAGGGTTCAGACAGAAGAATGAGATTTTCCCTGGTGTTGAAAAAAAACAAAAAACAGTTGGTTACTTTGTGGAGGAAGTTGACATGCAAGCTAATGTGTTTGACTGGGGCTCCTCTGGTACGGGAGTTGAAAGAAAGCCCAAACCTGCGAGGCAAGTTAAATTAATAATTATTTGTTCACTACATGGTGGCAGTGCTATCCAAATTGTTATATCCTCCCCTCACAAAAACAAATACTGTAGGTGTTGGGTGCCAGTAATTTTTAATACCTAGTGAGAATGGACTGATAGGAACTGACATCAATTCAGGGCATTTTTCAACAGCTTCCATTATTGAAATTACCATGCATAATCCTGGGTGGTGCAAAGCAGCTTGATTGTAGTGCACTTCAAACAAGTGTACGAAGGGTCGTCCGTGGATTGAGGCGCCGCTGCTTAGACTGAAGCAACTTGTTCTTGTCAGATGAGATGAAGGACTGGCGGCTATTATTGTAAATGTGAGTTGTCTCTGTGCTCCCTGTGCAGAATCCTCAGTAATGAAGCCACACCTAGTGCTTCATTTCCCGTCCCTGTGAACCAGCAAAGGAGAACGGCACATTTATTTGATCAATAGGTGGAGTTACCATGGCATTAGAGACAGATAAAAGGATTAAATGTCACTGCTATCCAAACAAACTCTGAATGGGGCCAGAACACCTGTATGGAAAAGCATTAGCACCTATCTGAGAGGGCAGGGGGGTTGCAATTTTTTTTTTTTTTAATGTTTGTATTTTCTTGAGATCACTGAAAGGTAAGCTAACCATTTGTTTTATCAGGTTAAAAGCCAAGGTAATCAAAATCTCCATGTTCAGGATTACATGGTTTACACAAAAGAGATGACAATACAGTACAGCCGAGCCCTGAGAGCCATGTGTTTAAAGAGGCAGTAAACTTGAAAAAGACTCTAGCCAGGCATGGGCACATTAAACCCTGCATATAATATATATAAATAAATGTGCTGTTCTGTCAGTCGCACAGAGAGCGCTCCTACCCCACAGCATAACCTCTTATGATGAAAAGGCAGGGATGATAATTAACTTCAAATTGTCACCATTTATTATTCATATTTCTTCTTTTCAAATCTATTGCCGCAGTGACTGGGAAGACCGATGCCTTTGGTTTGGAGAAAGTGCAGCCTGTGTACTGTTTTCGAGTAAATCTTGAGGAAATAAATTGGGCACTTTGTGTGTGACCTGCAGTAGGCCTTCATTCACATCACTGAAATGAGGATTGGAGCGTTTCCCTTTGAGTAAACACCTGCATGGATTCTGAACTCGGCAACCTGTCATTCTGCAGAGCTTGTCAGCGGTGTCACGGGCTGTTTGTAGTAATAATGCCATTGTAAACTACTGAAGAAGGAGAACAAAAACCTCAGCGTTTACAAACAAGATACAGTTCTTCTGTAGTCAACGAATCTTTGTGGATTAAATCTTAGCGTACACACGTGAAGCAATCTTTGACAAACAACGCTGTGTTCGGACTAAACCCGAACACATCAGAGGTGAAACTGTAGCCGGTCTTTTTGCTTCTCTGAGGACATATGTTATTTATAAAAGCAGAGTCCATATACCGATGAAAACATGCACAGATAGATTCCAGACATTCCTTCCTCCTGCATGAGATTACGACAGTGTAATCAAATGGTGTAGTTATGGCAAGAGTCTTTAAAGATATCTGCCTTTTCTTTGTTTTGGTTTTTGACCAGACAAATCTTATAAATGTTAACATGGAGGCAATCCACCTTAACAGTGTAATTTCAGACATTGTGTCAGCACCATGGATTTGGAACAGCTGGCCTTCCTAATCCACTCCTTTGGTAGGTTTTGGTAATGCTGTGGCTTGTTTAATTTTTTAATTGATTGTTAATTAGTTCAAACTCAAGCACGGAGAGGCTGCGATAAACAGATTCCTTTAACTGGAAAGTTTGTAGAATATATACATATATACACTGCCTTCATGTATATATATATATATATATATATATGTATATATATATATATATATGTATTATTTAGACAGAACTTAAAACACAATTTTGTACAACACTGATGTATATATTATATACTTTATAAGCATTACATCAAATACGGTGGAATGCAATGCTAGAGTAGGTATATTCAGTGGATATTCATTATAATTTCTTTCAAACACAGGAAAAAACTGAGGCGGTTGTTTACATATTTTTAGTGTATTGTTAGTACAATATTTTGTCTGTTTTTGGTCACAGCAGAAAAACTGATTCTTCTTTTTCCCCCGCATATCCAGATTTTGTAACAGCTGCCTTTCGCAAACACAAAGAACACAGGAAGTCCCTGACCTGCTATATCTAGAGCCTTTGAGGTAAGTGGCGCTTGTGCTTGACACTCTCACTAAGTACTTATTGATGAACGGTCGACAGAGGAAGTGCACAGTCCTGGGTCATTCTCAAGGGTATTCCCCTTCCCGTGATTTACATTGCTGTACAGTAGTGACAGTTCTGCGAGGGAAGAAAAGAACTTAGTTTATCTTAATTTGCTTTTAGTAGCTCTTAAATTTGAAAAGAGCGGTCGACCTTTGCCATTTCTGGGTGACTCCCATAAAAATATGAAAAGCTTGTTTGAGCAGCAGGCACTACAGAAATAAATGAAGTATTCCAACAACTTCAATTGGGGGATGGGGAAGTTAAATGCACAAAAATGTATATATATATATATATATATATATACCTCCACAAACGTAAGACACATTCAGTCAGAGGTGCCCTTCTTCAGTCCCTTCTCAAAGACATAATAAATACACACACTTTCCTTTTTATGAGATGAGTAAGGGCCCTGTTAGTTAGATGCTAAACCACTGATGTGTCATGAACTATCATAAAAGAACTGCCCTGGAGAGATGTTATTACGTGTCATTGATTGACTGTTGTACACGCGTATCTCCGCGTTTAACCTGGAGCTGACAGCTCTGTTTTATCACCCACCATCATGGCGTCAGCATGGGATATGTGTGGATGTGAGGAGGTCTAGCAAAAAAACAAGGTCTAGCATTGTTACGTTGGCTAACTTACATGGGTTCTGCAAACAGTTAGAAACCATTCGACTTCTGGCGTGGCGTTGTACTGCCGGGGTCTTAGGAGCAAAGGAAATGTAGTTCCTGTATCTAATTCAAAGATCATCACTACAAATGGTTTGCAAGGTATGACACACTTCCTTGTCAAGAGGATGACAAATTTGAGCACTGGTGTATTAAGCAATGCCAAGTAAAGTGGAACCAGGCTGTGTATGCCCACGCTCAGAGAGAAATACAATTAATTTTGGCTGTACTGTTTGTCTGCGTCTCTTTGCTGGCAGCAGATTGTGTGCACTAGCTCCTTGCTGGGCCAAAGGGCAGCTCATCAGAAGAGAGCAGCAAACCTTCAGAAATAATGAAGCCGTAAGCTGACAGGAGACACAGCCTGCGACCTCCTGACTAATTCAATGCAGGGAGGCCTTTGGTAGATTTAATTTATCGGCCTTGGTCCCCAGGTTGAGTTATTACTACAAAGAAGCTGTTCACGAACAAGCTCACAAATAAATACATTAGCAAGGGCTCTTGATGTTTAATGAAAGTCAACTAAACATAATATCTTCTACAAGCAGAGCTGTCTTTAGAAAATGAAGCATGTCTACACCAATCAGCTTGCTTGTTTTCCTGTTTTGCAGTCTTAACTGCACCTGTACTCAGACGCATATATTTCAACATCTTAGAATATAAATGGTGTCCCGTCCACCCCCTGCAGTCAGTGTATTCCCAAGTCAGTTGCCGGTCACTGTATGAGTATCTTAGCAAAACAGTTGATCTCGCGACTGACCTTTTAATCTGAAGACAGCTGTTCTTCTAAATCTTTTTTTTTCTCTCTGTTTCTTCTCAATGGCATTTCTAGCAGAGAAGTGCACAGACTGTGTTCTCACTCCCTTTTCAAAGAGCCGTCTAGGATTGTTTGCCTTAAATAAAGCCATCTGATCCCTTGGCTTTATGATAGTATATCCATGTTTCCAGTGCACTCCCCCTATGAGGGGCTGTTCAATTCAAAATTAACAGAAAAAAGAAATCATATACCAAACTCCCTCTAGTGTAAGAAATTGATAACTTGTTAATGTTAAGAAAAAGAGTGGGGGTGTTAGTTGGATGGACTGATGTGTTTCTTTTTACTTACTTACTACTCTTTGTTCTGATTCTGCCCTGCTTTCATGGACTTAAATAGACTAACTGTACATCCAATGTCAATAGATTAAAAAACAATATTTTTTCATACAACAATGTTTTTTTGTGTTTTTTTTTTACCTGCACTTTGAAAAGTTGGCAACAAAACATAAACAACTGCGTTGGGTTTAAGGAGATAAATCATTTTCCTTTAAAAGTTATTTGAATTATAGTCGCCCCAGGGCCCTTGGTGAACAGAGACAAACACAAGGCTAGTGCATTTTGAGAGTTTCCCCATATTCATGTCATCTCTCTCTTGTATCACTGTATCGGTTTCATATTCAAGATATACAGCCGTGCATGTTGGACTTTTTAGACGACACGAACTATGGAAATGCTGCTTTAAAAGCTTGTGCACATTCTATACATCTGAGGGTCGGATAATCCACGCTTAACTAGACGTCCATTGTCTAATCAATCTACCTAAGCCTCACACTCATTTCTAACTGTACCTATCGGGTTTCAGATTGATTTTACTGGATATTGCAGGGATTACGGGCAGTAGCCACTCAGTCTAGACACGGTTTCTGTTACATTAAATACAGACAAAAGAGTGAGTGATATTAGTGGAGAGGACAGGGAGGTGTATGGGATTATACTGGTGCTTCACTAGATTGGCCTTTTAGATGAGGGAGGCCAGGGTTCAGTCACAGTCCAAGATGGTAAAACATCAAGAACAATTGTGCGTAACTCTAAACTCCAAGGAAGACTTACATGTCAATCAGTGCGACCGAGAGCTGGAGCTTTCCAGATGATACAACTGTTGCAAGACAAACATGTACACATGCAGTGGATAGACACACATTCCCCCTCTGTGTTTACACCATAGATTATTCTGACTAGCTGCCACCAAGGAGCTGGTACCAAAAGTAGAAGAGTACCGTGATGATAACAGAAATCAGTGGGGCCGCAAATCATTGCCACAGCAGATTTTAACGTAGAAACCTATTCTGACTTTGCATCAGTTATCAAATGGGATTGCCTTCATCCTTCCTTCTATTGTAATTGTAAATTCCCAACCTGAACCAATATTTCACAGAAAAAAATTGCCTTCTTTCAGAAAGGCCCTATATGTGTTATCTGTCCCACACGATTAAGGTACTTTCCCAATATCTCACTGCGTAACATAATCCCTAATGTGTGAACGTACTTTTCAAGCTTTCCATTTGGTCCCATTTGCTGTATCTGTAAAATCTAAATTCATTAGTATGGAGCTGGATTTGGCTTGATTTATTTCTCACCAGGCAGACTGTAAAATAAATTTGTTCTCTACATCCAACTTTCATGCTGTTTGATTTTCATTCCAGGTTTAACAGAGAAAAGTTTGGACATATTTGATATTACTTTACAGCTTCGCACCAGAAGTGTCCAGTGATTGATTTAACAGAATTTCGGGGCATGAGCAGATGTGAATCATTTTATGGAAGTAAGTCCCTTGCATTGTAATTACGAACTCATCATTTCCTTTCTGTGGGAAGCTCTGGTACAAGACAATCAAGTCATACTCATAAACGATACGATGCATGTACACAAAGCTTTAAACCTCCGTGTATATAGAGGATATCAATCTTAAAAACACCTGCTACCCATTTTGTTTTTGCACATGGTTTATTTTTGTATATTTAATAGATGTTTTTCAGGCTGAAAAAGTACTTTTTGTGTATTTTCTAATTTGTCAACATCACAATTGTGTGTAAATCTGTATTTTAACATGAATATAAAAATAGCAGGGCACAATTAGAAGCAGACAGGATCCTTTGACTCAGGCAGCTGTGCCTGGCTCTGTTTTAAACTATGTCACAAAAATGTACAGGAGATGTTAAAAGGCTACCATTTGACAGCCTTAATTTTTGTAATCCTCTAAGTGCTTCACATTGTTCTTCTGGACTTTGAACTGTGTGGCTATACATTTCAGTGTTGTTATTTGGTGACTTTGGTGTAAAAACTAACAATAAATAAAAACTGCCCGCTTCCAGCTTTATATCATTTTTCCAGTGACTTTCATAGGGTTCCCCAGAGCATTATTTGTGTTATTTGTGAGTTGCATGTAGGTACTAAATAGCAGGGTTTTGGTTAATGTATTTTATATTCTTATCCAGGTAACATATGAAAAAAAATCTGGACTATGGAATTTGTCTTTTGGAAATGTCTTTTGAATCTGATTGATTCCTGGTTCATGAATGTAATATTAGGGAATATGCATACCCTTCTCTAAGTTACATTCATTTGGGAGGTGACTCTTTTGTGTGTGGCTGATGAAAGCAATACAAGGTGAACATTTCTTTCAGACAAATGTGCATTCATCTCTCAAAGGATGACCATTCACGATGGTTTAAAATACTCAATTTATATTAGGATTTCTTTACGTGTACAAAATGTTTACTTGTCTTATTCCTATTGATAAACTCACATTGCGAATTTCTACAAAGAAATGAAATAAGAGGGACTCATTTCTATCTTACCACTTTCATATATATATATCTGGAATTCAGTTAAAAAAAAGTACTTCACATTCTTACGGCTTCCCTTTTTATTGGCTGCGCCATTTTAGAGGATTTCCTCACGCAATGTCTCTGAAGCATTAACCCTTAAGAGCTATCCCTGTCTGACTAATAACTTTTGACAAGTTTGCCTCTATACTCAAGATGTCTGCCTTAAATTTTGGGAAAAAAGTGACACATTGTACCATTTTGCAATTGCAATTAAAACCCACATGTTTAGTATTTGGTGTTCTTTTTCAAAATTTCGTCATCTGGAAATATTTTCCAGATTCCATGATGTTGGTAATTGTAATTATTTGGTTTATGAGGTTATTTAAGTGGGTTTAAGAAAATGGTTGGTTACCAAGGCAAGAAATAATAATAATAATAATAATAATAATAATAATAATAATAATAATAATAATAATACACATATGTCTAGTCTCCAATGGCAAAGTTCTGGAAGTACTGCATTTTCACAGACTTCGACTTCCATCAGGCCTCTGCTGAGGATACGGTGCAGGTAGGATAGATAGAGCATCCTTCATCCACCATCACAGTGCTGAAGAGCTTCATTCATTTTATTTACTGACAGTTTTCTGTGTAAAACATGTTGTGAATCAGTCATTACAAGTTCAATCACAATTATGCTTTCTCTGTCAAATGCAACTGCATGCTGGCTACTTTCACACAACTAGCAACATATCTAACAATAAAACTAATAACCAAAACAGTTAAAAAAAAACAAGGTATATACAGAACCTTATGACTAAAAATGTGTCCCCCACAGAGACTTTTCAAGTTTATTTAAATATCATGATCATTTGAAACAGATATTCCAAATTTCAAACCTTCTTGACAACCGTATTACACTAAAATTATCGCCGCCCTTATTTTACACAACACGATGCTCCAGAGCTTGAATTTTCACATTTTACTCTCTTTCAGATGTGCTCCAGCTGTCCCCCATCAAGCCTTCATTTTGAAATGAAACGAACACCGACAGACAAAATCTCCTGGTTTAGGAAGAGGAAGACAAGCTCTGCCTTGAGGGAGAAGCCAGTGCATTGTCTGCATAATTCTCCTCATGTCATGACCTGACTTCTATCACTGTGAACCGATGCACGGCGTTGGACGCCTTCCAAGTGACTTGTTAAAGAAGACAGCACAGTTGGCCAGAGGTGAGTCTGCTTTGATAAAGGTATACTCCCACTGCGCAACCTTACATTGAATTTTTGCTTGACACCGATAAGAAGGACAATTGTTGGATTTCACTGACATTTCATTCGAGAGACGCTGATCGACAGCTTTTAGCCTGAAGTCTCTCTGATACGGCTTGGGTGGCATATTTCTTCTAGTTACCTGAATTACTGTGTGGTTAAGCAAAAAATAATAAATCAACTTAAAAAAAGGACTTAAATAAGCACTGATTCATTTTTTAATGAAAGGGTGACTCAGCTGTATGACTAATATGTATTATTTTTTTAGAAGTGGTCTGAATAACTGTATTGATCCCCCAGCGATTGCAATAAATGAATTGTGAACAAAGCCCAGATGATGCTCATATGAACTCAGCACAGGTCCTCACAGTGGAACCACATATTTGTGGCATGCCTGTGTAAAGAAAATATAACTGGCAGCTCCCAAATGGGGGAAACACAAACAATTTCTCATGAAAATGTAGTATGCTATGATACCCTCCATTTAGTTTGTCAGGAATGATGACACATGTGGCATTTATCTATGTCTGAGGTTTGTAGTTTTTGAGACATGCTTTTGCAAATCATGTAAGCACTAGTAGACTGGTTTCTAAAAACGTACCTTTCATAATATTAATAACTTGTGGTGAATTGGAAAAGACATTGACGCACACCATAAGAAATGTTTTGGTTACCAGTACTGTGTTTTGTTTTATGTAACAGCAATTCAATTCAAACCAATTCAAAACAGTATTAGTTATTACTTTAGTACTCCAATAGATGTTGAGCCCATACAAATTGTGTCTAGAGTGTTCTTGGGATTGGAACAGTCAAATTAAGCAGTCTTTTGACATATCATCCATCATAAATGGGTTTGCTTTCACAGAACAATAACATATTATTATGCAGACACAGTTATGGCTATGCTAAATTACAAAATGCTTCAGTTGAGCTGTTTTAACTATGCCACAAACACAGATCAAGTCATCATTTTTTCCCCCCTCCTTTCCTTTCTAGAGAATCCCTCTTGAGTTGGTTATTTACAGATATAGAGTGTACTTGAGTGACTTCAGTTTATCTGTAGACTCTTCTCTTTGATCTGGTGAACAGATTAACCTAGCAGACAGCTACAGATTGTAAGGGTGAACTTTGGAGTTTTTAGACTGCCAGACTCATGTGAACGCTCATTAGAGTCCCATAAAAGGGAATAATCCGCTATACGTAAAAGTAAACAGTTAAGTCCCCCTCAGTAATACTTAATTTATTCTGTTTCCCCCCCCCTCCCCTCTGCCATTTTTTAAAATATGCTTGTGATTATTATGTAGATCATTCATTTTTCCATACCAACAAACTTAACATACAATCCCAACTAATCTTGTATTGCGCATTATTTTATCCCCCCCACCCCACCCCCCCAGGACAATAACAGCACAGTCAATGGAAAGTTCATCTTAAGATCAACTAATCAACTACAGCACATTTTTCATAATTTTCCAGAGGGCTAGAATATTGTTTGGTAATATATACTTTTTCCAGATTTATTGGAAAAAAAGTAAGGGAAATTAGATATTTACCACTGATATGATTTCTTGAAAAATCTTCGCTAAACAACCAAAACAACACATTAATACTGTACAATTAGAGAAATGTATACGTTTCTCTAAAGAATATTAAAAAAATGTCCGGGTCTGAAACAGGTCACATGGGACAAGCTTTTGTCTTTTGTCTTCAGACAGATATAAATGTATGTTTTAATTTAATTTAGGCAAAGGTTTAAAGTGTTACAATGTGATTTATTCATTTTAAACGTAAACAACATTGTGAAATATAGTTGTAAATAATATTTGTTAACAGATTGGTTTTGCTATGGAACCAATTGCTAACATAATATATTTTTTAATAAGCTTATGTTCTTACTTCCTCCTATAAAGCAAATTTAACAAAGAGAAATATACATTTGGAATTCAGATTCTGTCATCAGCATTTTCAGCTGCCTTTTGAAATCCCCCCCACACGTCGCTGCAACGTTACGGAATGGATTAAGTGAGTCCATGGAATATAGAGGTTCACATTTGATGTTTTGATTGTTATCCAAATCTTATGAAAAAGGTTCCGCCAAAGGAGGCATTCTTTTTCTTTAGTAGATAATATGTTGGATTACCCTGATGTGCATTATTATATTATTATTGAAGTGTCTTACTTTATAACAGCGTCTTATGCAATAATAGAATAGCATAAGACCACCCATTCTCAGTCATACATCATGTGCTTGTTTCTCCAGGATTTCACGCTGGCCCTCATCAGCAGTGTCAGGGACAGAAACAGCACAGCTGCTCACAGCAGTTAAGGTGTCTTTTCCAGTGCTGCAGCCTAGCTCAGGTACTGGCATATTCACTTTTACTGTCTGACTTGTAAGCTTTCAGGTCTTCACATAATACACTATTTGTATGAACGTACTAGCATTTCTATCTTCTATACTTGAAATGAGGCTAATGACAAGTAAATACCCAATAGGATATAGAATAAGATATGCTTGTCGTTGTGCTTATTAAACACCATCTGCACCACCTGATAACGAGCCATTTCTAAAACAGTTCAAAATGTTCCGAATAAGCACAGATTACAAAGTAGTTATCGTGAGCCAGACTTTGCCAGCTTTTGCCCAGTTTGCCCAGTTAAACAGAGGGATCAAGGTGCGGATTCGAGCAGTGTCTCTGTGAATCTCAGGAGAGTCCTATTTTGCCAGTGTGCCTATACAACACAGTAGCCCCTAATGGTGATCCAAAGGGCCAGCAATTATCCCCCACAGCTCAGTCCCCTTTCAGAGTTTGACTGACAGTTAATTATGTCAATGCCATTTTTTTTGGCAGCCAGATTTAAGCTCCCCAGATGAAAAAAGTAAATCAGTATGCCCCTCCATTGCAGCTGAGGCCTAGCTTGGCTTGGGTTTAATTTATTCTCCTAAGCCAGGGAATCAGGCCATCAAAAGGAACAAAACTATCAAGTTTCCTGTGCTAACCAGTGTGCAGTGCAGTGTGGCAGACGAGGGATCTCTCTTAACCCTTTGATAGTAGATAGAGACATACAGTAACACACTGCTGAGTTTTATTTACTCGTGCTTAAAACAGCAGACTTTGGAAGATAAAGTCTTTGGGACTCACAACTAACCTGAGAAAACTTAGCTCTGATGTTGGTTTGTTTTTCTTTCACTCTGTTTGCACTTTTGGCTTTGTATGGATATGAATACCAACAACAGCAACAGTATTCATGTCTTCCAAACTGTGCTGAGTTGATTCCAGAGTGGTTTGGATCGGCCATTATTTAATTCTGTGGCCCAGAGCACTAGGATTATTGGGGCTTTAGGAAACTACTGCTTATGTAAATGTACTGAGGACCATTTTAAAGACTGGTTCTATGTCTTGTTCATTCTCTCCAGAATTTACATAACTGTTCAACGTATCCTCAACAAACAGAATTAGGTGCACCATGTGGCGAAGCACAAAAACAAAGGTTTCTCACTTATACTGTCCACACAAAATATAGATGTTCCGTTACATAATAGTCGAGCAGGTCACTTGAGTTCCAGTGTGTATAATGAGTGACAGATTACATTCCTTTCTTGTGCACTGGCAAGATCTTTGATGACCAGGTTTTTACCCCCTTGATCTTCTGCAATGTTTGCTTTACTTTATTCTGTTTTTTTTTTACTGTAATTTTTTCGTGCAAAGTATAAAAAATTCTTCTAGGGGGCTGGGAAAGGCTTGCACAGCGGACCCGCACAGCTCACAGATGCTTTGAATTTGCTGAGATTTTCCTGAGAGAACCAGTGGAAAACCTGCCTGTATTTCCTGGGATTATCTCTCAGATGGGCGCTCTCTGCGGAGGTCCTCCACGGCCGCCTCTCTCTCTGGGAAAGTGACCCCCGCCCGACTCTTGCTCCCCCCAGCCCTTTGCCCAGCCCTCCCCCCGGATGAGAGTGGCTCTATTCCTCCCCAATTAGCTGCTGAGCTGAGGCCTATCTGAATCGCACCGGCACTGGCGCAGTCATGCAGCTCACCTGTAGGCCGATCACGTTAGGTCCTTCAGAGACACCCGAGTTGCGTTTGCATGGTTACTTTGTCATATACAAAAAGTTTCAAGCAACCAAATTATACCGAAGGGACATTCAGCTGGAAATGTATATATATAAAAAACACATCAGTGCTGGGTGGGTTACTCACTCACTCAATATTCTGATAGACTCTCTGGAGAAAAAAAATGATATATAACAATATACAATATAGGTAATACAATTAATATGTGAATGTTTTGAAGCCTTCCGTATATCACACAAAGATTCTAAATAGATAAGATATTGCAATATTTATTTTGTGGTAAAGATATATTTTTTAAATGATGCCAATACAATACTTAACTACCAGGCAGTAGAATAAAGAGTTTTACTGGAAGAGAGGGAAGTGCAGAAAGTAGAACATTTGACCCTCTCATGTATACCATCCTAGAGCAAAATGTCACAATTTCAGACAATCATTACTGGATATACAGTGACCCCTTGTGGTAATATGTGAACATGATTCTTCACTATCTGACACTGCCTTAGAATGGTCCGATTTAGGCCTAGACCAAATCAAAACTTTGACCTATCCGCCAACTGCAAAGTGTTAACCTGCACCTGATTGTGTTATTTATAAGTATTAGGAAGTGCCTCCTGCCAATAAATTAACCACCAGAGGGTACAAGTTTGTGATTTGGGATTTGCGCATGGGGCACAATTGGATTTGGTTCAGGCCTAAATTTGATTAGCAGTGTATCACACTAATCCAATCGTATCTTGAAATATCTACACTGATTTTATGTTGTGTATAATATACTAATATTACAGCTCACTAATGTTAATTGAGCAGTGCAGATATCAACAGGAATAATCCAGTGCTGGTTGGTTAATTAAAAAGCTGGGCTAGGGCTGTCCCTAGGACAGGTTTGAGAACACTGGGCTACATTTTTTTTTTTTTAATATGGCACATAATCATCAGTTATTCTAATTGATGAAAAAGTGATAATATTGACTGAAACTCTCTTACAGTCAACAATGCAACTTTAAATTAAATCGTGCTTTTGTCTTTGTAGAAGAAAACATTTGATGAAAAGCAATGGCCAAGAAACATTCCACAGCAACATTCCCATATTTTACTAAAACATTTTACATACACTCCATCTCTAACATTAATAATACATAGTATAAACATAAAGATTGTAGCACCTGTTTCAATAAAGAAATAAAAGGAAAAGAAAATACAGTGGGTGCAACATAAAGTAGCACAGCACAAATACAAAATGTACCTGCCATTTCCCTTCCACACAAAGGTCAAAATATTCCAAACATTAGAAATGCCATTCTACCCTTCAGTTAAAATAAATCAAGGAATACCAAAATTACAAACATTTCAAATACACCCGGGGGGACAGTGCAGAATTAAACCAGTTGTCAGTGTCAACCATATTTTTAGGAAATTGTAAAGAATAAAAAGAGTTTTTCATTTATCTAGAATAAATTAAGAATGGTGAAACAATGTTTATGTGTTTATGACACAGTGGGGTCATAAAATTAGGAACTGAGCAATGAACAAATTAGATGAAAGACGGGCAAAGCTTTAGTTAGCGTCGAGCTTTGCCATTTCCTGCACGTAGATCCCTATACTCTCACTGTCGAACAACACAAAGTAAACTGTTTTGATTGAAGAGGACATCGTGGAGACGAAGTAGCTGGAGATGGCTTTCAGAATTAGCTGGGCTGCAGTCTGCTTGGGAAAGCCGTTCCTAAGAAAATAAACCAAATGGAAAGTAAAGGATTAATGCCAGGTGCTGGAGTGGGGTCTTGGGGTGCTTTGTTGTGATTCATCTCCCGACACTCAGGTGCAATAAATTCTTAGATGCTTATAATGTGTGTCCATTAGTCCAGCTGGTATGGCTGATTTTGTACCTGCACATGCTGTCAATCTTAGACTGTGGGAGGCTACTAGGTACAATGATTAAGAAAAAAGGATTTGTAAACAGGATTTCCCAGTCTAAACCGCACGCTGTGTTAACTGACTTTCTTGAGTTCTGTTTTGTATATAAGAACTACAACTACAGTCCTATTGTGTCATATCCCCCCTTTCATATCAGTTATTATTTAAGAGACAACAGGCCTTACCTGCCACTGCCGATTGAGGGGAATGCTATGGATTTCAGCTTCTTTTCGTCTGCTAGGGCCAGGCAGTTTTTGACTGTTTTCTCAAGCAGCTCCTCGCACTTATCTGAGCCCCAGCCTGGGCTGTTACAGTGGATGACAAACTTTGCAGGAAGGCCGTGGCCGGCAGTCAGGGCAGCTGAGTGAGACAACAGACATCAGTGAGCGGAGAGAAGGAATAATTAGTGTCATATTTGCACTATATTTTACTATGACTAGCACACTGCCTATACCATACTCAGAGACAGTTTACTTTTTAGAACAATATGTATGTTTTTTTTTTGTGGGTATTGTTACAGAGTAAGGTGGGAGGTGCTCAGTGTGTCTGGAAAGAAGTTAAGAATCGCTTTTCCAGGGACAGAGCTGCTGGAGCCCACATGAAAGGTACACTGGACAGGGAAACCTGGTTTTCATAGACTTTATAGTAATTGGGAAGTCCTGTTCGTCTGTGTTTCTTACAACTCCTCTTACATCAGCAACCACAGCCTTAGTCTGCCAAAGCCTAAAACGCTATGAAGTGAGAAAAATGGTTCAGAGTTATTTAATTAGTACTCCATACTGGCCTGGTTCTCTTAGATATGTAAAATGAATTTAGAAGCAGATCCAAAACCCAGATGTTTTCTGATTGCTATTATTAATTGACCATGAATACAAGAAAAGCCTATAACTTCACAACTTTAACTCAATAATCAACACTTTGTAGTAAGTATTTGCTAATATAACCTTCTGCTGGGAACCCCCAAATGGGTAGTAACCGTTTTGTTATTTCAATTCAAGCTTGGCCACAGTGATTATATTCTTATATCCAAAATGTGTGGGTGTGAATTTTGACATGCATTTTCCGAATTGCTGTACAATACCATACCTTGGGTTGAGAAATACATTATGCCTGTGGGCTGTGTTGAATCAGTTTTCGGGTGAGACTGCCATACTTCAATAATGCCTCAACCGGTCTATTGCCAACTCCTTATTATGGGGTCTGCCTGAATCTCTTCTGTCAAAACCCCAGTTGGTGAAGAATTGGACAGCTACAGTATTTACTCAAAGTAAATCAATACATCACTCATCTACTGGAATGGCTTCTTTGCCTATCTGTTTGTTTTGTGATTGATTTAAACATATTTCTCCTTGCTGTTCAAATTCACCATTGGAGCAGTGCCACCATATCTGTCTGAACTGGTTCCTGAACACATCCCCAGCAGGCTCTATGTCCTACTGACACTGGACTTTTAAATCTGTCTGAAATCCCTCTGGAGACAGTGGGGGGCAGAGTCTTTGTATACTTCTTGCCAAAGTCCTTAAGGACTGAATCCTCCTTTATTATTTTCAAATCCTCTTAAAAACATACTTGTTTTCAAAATCATTCAATTAGCACAATTTCTATGCCTTTTTTACACTAATTTTATAGTCACATGAAATGATTTAGAAAACTGTATTCCACAATGTGTTTTATCATTGTGAGGTTATAGTGCCAACTGACATTCTACAAACAATGCATTAATGAAAATAACATGGCATTACAAATGATAACCTAGTAATCTACCATGTTAACACATCAGATATCAACATTTTCTTATATTGTCTCTCATGAGGGACTGCTGGAAACTATGTTTTTTTAGATTTTATTTCACATTGCAGTAACCTGCTAATTGTGGTACCTAAAACATAAACGATGTTTCATTTATATAAGAAGTAGTTAATTTTAAGCAAGTACTGGCAATGGGAAACCACATCCTTGACTGAAACGGTTGCTACTTAAGTATGATTAACACAGCCTCTTTATAAAGCTGTGAGATTTAAAACACAGACTCCAGCTGAGTCTTGGCAGCCTGTCTGTAAAAAGACCAACAGGGGCCCAGAAAAGGACAACGTCTTAATTAAGGGCTTGGATTGCAGTCACTGCAGCATTAGAGAGCTTATGTGACATCACACTTGGAAAGCATGGCTAGATCGTGTCCAAGGTGCCTGCTGCTTGTGTGTCCACAGCCAGGCAGGGAGTCTGCGGTGGTAAAAGCGCAATGTAAATCTCTGAAGGTGATATAATACAGGACTGTGACAGAGCAGCGGGACTTGCCCAGGCAGACCTGAGAGGCCTGTGTCTCAGTAATGGAGGGAAGCAGTACCTCCTGCTATGTCCAATGGCCCATTCTTCTTCCGAAGCTCACCGACAGCCTCCCCAAATTCCTTGCCTCCTTTCTTCTCCAGGGCATTACCTAAGAAATGACATTCCTGGATCATAAGCAGCCAAAAAGGTCAGCTGAGAAATATGAAGACATTGTAGCAGCCTGTGCATCTGGGTTAAGCAGGTAAGGGATGCTTAAGCAAGCCAGTTCACCCATTTTCCCACTGAATTTTTGAGCATCTCTGGGCACCACAACACCTGATATATCAGTGAACTTAGTTTATCAGCCAAATCAAACATCTTTCCTGGTGTAAGATGGATACCTTACAATTGGTTTGGAAAAAACATTTAGCCCTTCCTCAGAGCTGATTCTACTGCAGTGCTGTACCCAACTGTCCATATACCAATCTTCCACCTTTCCAATAGCCTAAAGCAGCAGAGTTCACATCTTGGCTGCAGAGGATGTTGTGTGTTTCGGTACCCAGAGATTAGGAAAATACGTTTTACTGAAACAAGTTCAGCCACTCACACTGCCCACAATTTGGGATGCAGGCAGTGGTTTGATTAAGTAAAACTGTATTAAACAAGTTTAATAATCACTTTTTTTTTGTTCATTTATTTTAAGTCAGTGAAATGCAAAAAATTTCCTGCACTTCTTCCATGCTCTTCCAGAATTAATAACACATGAAAAATTAAGATACAAATAAAACAGCAGCCTAACAGTACATAAGTTTGTTATTTCTGAAAGTGTAAAAAAAAAAAACATACGCTTTTACTTTGTTTTGGGGAAAAGGCAACACATACCTTTAATAAAGACGCACCCTTTCTCCTAGTATTTTACAATAAACGTGACAAAACCCTCAATTTCAATGGCTTATTAGGCCATTGTGCATTGACATATGAAAAAGCCTTGTTCACGGGTGCATTAGCTATAGTGGAGCCGAGTCCATGCTTTAGCTCCAGTTTTCAGCTCTACATACTTTGAACTCAGGCTTCTACATTTCAAATGATTGACTTGTGCCCCTATTACATGCATGCGATCTGAGAGAGCAATATCACCATCGTGTCATGGCTGGGTTTAACAGACCCATATGTGCAGCTGTGGGACTAGGAGAGGCAGTGAACACCTTGTTTTAGAAGTTAGCCAAAGGAAACCTGAAGAAATACATATATAGAAAGCCACCAAAAAAGAACATCTGGAAGAGGGAAGAAAGTGCATGGAAACAAAGCACCTTGTGGAATTGGGGTTGACTGGCATCAGCACAAACAGAGAGTGCCACAGTGAGAAAAGTCCATTACCTACTTCACCACCCGTGTAGATGTCGGAATTGGTCGGGTGAACAACAGCGTCGCTGTCGATGTTGGCAATGTCAGCCTGCACAACTTGCAACTACAACAACAACAGGCAAATAACATGGCATCAACCACTGGGGGGGGGAGGAAATCTGAGACGAATGGGAACAACACAAAGAAATTCCTCCCAGGGTAGGCTCCTCCTTTATAAGGTGTACAAGAAAGAGAGGGCAGGTCACAAAGGAACCAAATCGAATGCAATGGAAGACGATATCCTGAAGCTGATCAAAGACACACATGGATTACAGTGAGATGTGGAGAGCAGCTTTTAAACGTTTCTGCAGAGATTTAGCAAAATCCTTGAATGTTGGGACAAACAAAACACAGGTTTGATTTCAGGAGAGTGTCCAACACCAAATTGACTTCTACAACAATGCGACATCTGGAAGGTTACTTTGACTTAAGTCTTTGGAAGTTTTAAGCCTTTTTTTCAAGGATTTCTCAAATCTTTACAGCACAAAAAAGTGTTTGGCTTAACTTAGAGCTGACTTGGAATGAATTTAAAACAATTACTTGAAAGTGAAATCCATCTCATATCAAATAAGCCATCCCTCATAATATTATGGTAGCTTAAAGTAGTGTCCACACGTTCTTTGTGAATTTTATAAGATAGAATGGTTGAAAATGACACTACTGGGAAAGGTTTTCACCTGCGTTTTATGGAATATAAAAATAATAAGTTCATTTTGTTTAAGTATCACCTAGTTTTAGTGAACATTCATACAAAAATAAAAACAAAATACAATTTACACACACGATCACTGATCATGTATCACAGACACAATACACAAGTGTGTATTTTGTGAAATAAGATATATAAGCATTATATCTCCACAGTAGTGTGTGCAATACAGAAACACTGTACTGAAACTATAGGCAACTGATTTTATTAAGCTCCTATAAATTGTTTTGTTTCTCTTCCTGGCAGCTCTAAGTCAGTCATGGTGAGAGATGTCCACGCCCCATTTACCTAGATCATCTTTAAGGTCAATGTCAGCATTGGTAGGATTGATTATACCCTCCACGTCAAATCCAGCCAAGTTAGTGATTTCACTGTGAATAAGATTCAGCTGAAAAGAAAGCACGCCGCAGGGAAGAGCAGGACAGTTAGCATTTTCAAAAAGGAGAGTGGTAAGAGCAGCAAATCAAGTCAAAAACAATATAAAATAAAGACATACATAGCAAAGGTAGCACATTTTTCACTTTTCCCAAAAGGCTATCTGTTCTAAATGTAGCAGAGCCTTCAGTGGAGTTATACATGAGAATGGATTTCAAATTTAGATCATGTTTGAGAACCCAGTTTTGTGTGAATGTCACAGAGATTTAACTCGGCATGACAAAAATATATTAACTCAAATAACCAGGCCTCTATATGTGGCATATGTCACGCTTTGTGCCTAAAGGTTAATTATGTATTACTCAAGATTAATATATTCAAAATATTTAACTGTAGGCCTTTAAACACATAAGGAGTCTAATGAAGGATTTAGCACATGCTGATGGCGAGGACAGTTAGTTTACATTCATTCCTCGAGGAACTTTTTTTCAACATTTAGTCACGATGCTGTGAAGTAATCCTAGAGCATTTCTCTATATCTGTGTGTGTACTTACCATTTTAAATTACTTTCCCTTGCTCAAATAAGGTTTCCTGTTTTTCATCTTTAAAAATGTGACTTTCCCCAGCCAAATGAAGATTGCTAAGCAACACTGTCTTTTCTTGTCACCATGTGGTAATCTGCAGTATTATAGAGGCCATTCAGTATAAAAGGATAGATGTTTAACTACAATTGCACAGGTTTGCCCATTCGTTTCAATATTATCTAATAATATTATCTATAATTTTGCATAGGGTAAATTTCTCTGACGTTTTGTAAACTAGCATTGTATCTCACAATCTAATTAAGTCAAAAATAATTTCAATAAGTTCAAGTTCTGTGCAGTGGGCTAACCACATGACAGAATCGAGTAAAGTAAGTATAAAGACAACTAAAAATACACTGATATTCAAAATACATTTTTTAACCTCAATAAAGTGGAGATTTTGTTTTACATAAACAGTGCAAAGAAAGAAGGCAGGAAATAGTCAATGATTGGTCATAGTATAGCTTGGAAACAGGTTTCTAGGTGAAAGGTTGAATATGCAGCCGCCCAATGTGTTGAAGTAAGACTTCATTGGTTCCTCCACAGCATTTTTAAAGCTTTAGTAAATGTTTATACACGTGGAGGTCAGAAAACCGGATAAATATGAGTTAAGCCATAACGCTTAGTTGTGCAGGCAACAGGGATCATTACATGCTGGATGAATTATTATAACCGTCGAAATCTTGCTAGAGCATTGATAATCATATGACATAGTTGCAAAACACCCCCTCTAATAATAGATTATGTTTGATTACGTCATTGCCTTCATGTTTCCAAACTGACTTGCATTTGTAGCGAGAATGTATTGTGGCTTTTTTTTTGGCCTGCCATTCATAAGCCTGCCTTGTCCTTTGATAAATTAATTCTCCATTGTCTCTTTAAATAACAACTGGCCCAGCACTAAATCACTAGGACTTGAGTCACTGTGCAAATGAAGTCAAACCCACAGCAGCTTCAATGTGAAGCCCTGAAGCAGGGGTGGGATACACACAATGGCATTTATATAGCAAAAGTTGCAAGGTGGCAATATGAATTTAAGGACAATGATGAGAATGCAATTATGCAATGACAAGAAAGTTAAATAGGCTGAGTTAAAGGGGCATGATTTGGTTCTCAAACATTGTCTAAATCTCCACGTTGAAATCTGATGCCCATTACTTCTTCTGATTGCATTTGTACTCTAGATTCCCATGTGAAAACAAATAGTACCAAAGTAACTAGACAACTGCTGGACAACAGTGACAGCAAATTAAGCAAGCAGTACCTTCTGCCCAAGGAACAGGCTCTTTGTGGACAGGACAGTGAACCCATCTGCTGGGGTGCCCTCTGTAGTGCTGTCTGCACTGGCTGCTTTGCTCACTTCTCCCTGCTTTTTCTGGAACAACAGGACAGAAATAGGTTATATGCCCCATTTGTATGTATTGGCCCATACACCTCTTCACACAATTGATATACATTTGTAAAAATCTCACCCTGACCTTAATGGAAGTCTATTCACTGGGGACCCTAACCCTAGCCTGGTCCACAATGTGATCCTAAACCACTGGTTCACAAGGTGTAGACTCCGGACCGCCCAGTGGTCCACGACGGTCCTCCAGGTGGTCCGACCAGCTCATGTAAATGCAGGTTCTTCCGAAAATAATGACAATGTTTACACCTTTTGTTACGGACAGTAATCCATATTTTACTTATGATATTTAACTAAGGTTACCGGTGCTGCCTCACAGCTCCGGGGTCCTGGGTTTGAGTCTCGGCTCAAGGGGGCTGTCTGTGTGGAGTTTGCATGTTCTCCCCGTGTCCGCATGGGTTTTCTCCAGGCACTCCGGTTTCCTCCCACCGTCCAAAGACATGCGAGTTAGGTTCATTGGTCTCTCTAAATTGCCCTGTCTGTGTGTGTGTGTTTCCCAGCGATGGCCTGGCGTCCCATCCTGGGTGTATTCCTGCCTTGCGCCCTATGCCTGCCGGGATCGGCTCCAGCTTCCCCGCGACCCTCACCAAGCGGATGGATGTATGGATATTTAATTTAAAAAATAAGTTAGGTATACCACCCTGATTAAATAAAAGCAACATTTTCCATTTAATGGTTTTCATGAACAATATTTGATTTCTCAGCGGCTGGAGCGAATGAGGTACAGAGACAGTTTTAGGGTTATATGGTGGGAAAAGATCTAAATGCCCCCCTAAAAATAAAACTTATTGTTGCCTTTACATGTATTTATGTTCTGGTAATATGAATAATTTGTATTATTGATATTTAGAGATACCGCAAATGTGGGTTGGGGGGACTGGGAGGTCCATGGGAATGTTTGCATCGGCTGAGTGGTCCGTGGACCAAAACAGTTTTGTGCAAAAAGCAGCTTAATTACTCAAAATACTGATCTATAAACAACCTAAATGTAACCGTAAGACAATTCCTACCTTCTAACGCTATCTACAATTCAAATGTACTACTGTCACATTTACTGTTTGTCATGTATGTCTCTTAAACATCCACATTGTTTTGTTAGGTACTATAGTACTGTCCACACACAAGTGTGGCAGTGGCACAAAGCCATGCTGGAAATATTGACATCATGTTGGATAAATATGTGTCAATGTGAAATTGTGCTTTGAGACATTTACAAACCACAATGAGAAATAGCCGGTTCTCCTGCTGTGGGTAATGAAAAAAAATTAAGAAAATAAGCAGTTTCAATATTTACTCAAACTTATATCTCATAATTATGTCGTAGGATTACAATTTAGGATTACATGATTATCCCTAAAAAGGCTATAATGCATTGAATGTGGCGTGTTATATTACACCCTACCTTGGACTTTCCAGCCCCCTTTTTGCCCCCAGCCTTTTTTGCCGTAGATTTCTTTGCAGGTGACGTCTTGGATTTCTTGGCTGGAGGTGGGGTTATGATGGCTTCCAGCTTCCCCTTGGATCCTCGCTTTTTAGCCAACAACTCTGGGTGAATGTTAGGAAGGACGCCCCCTGCGGCTATTGTCACACCTTTCAGCAGCTAGGAAAGGGAAACAATCACTTTAGAATGAGGAGGGAAAATCTTGCAAGAGTGAAGAACAAATGTATCTCTTCTATTTCCTCTTTTGTTCTACAATATACATGATTAAATGTATCATATTAAAAAGAGCACTCCCAAGAAAAGAGTGAATTTCCCAATATTCCATAGTATTTCCATGGCTTTAGTACAAATAACTGTCTCGTTTAAGATGATCCAATAACTATCAATACCATCATTTCAGACAGTGTTGTTTTACATTTTGGGAAAATCATACAAAAGCATTTAGATTCCAAAGGTGATACCTGGTTGAGCTCTTCATCATTGGCGATGGCCAACAGGATATGCCTGGGAGTGACACGCCCTTTCTTGTTATCCCGAGCAGCATTTCCAGCCAGCTCCAAGATTTCAGCTGAAAAATACAGTCACAGGAAGGATGTTTTAATCTAAAGAAAAGCAACCAGGAAACATATATTATTTCCTTCAACTACTAATTAATTTTGTATGTGGCACTTGGAGTTGTAAACACAATTTTGGGAGACACTACTTTCCCAGGATTCATAGCTTTGCATCCCTCCATCCTTCCCAAACACTGCCTTGGCAGCAAACTCCCTGGTTTTAGATGATTTTCTAGCTTTTCTTGTCCCAGTGAAATACCTTGTATAAATTGGACATGATCCTGACTATACACTCACCTAAAGGATTATTAGGAACACCATACTAATACTGTGTTTGACCCCCTTTCGCCTTCAGAACTGCCTTAATTCTACGTGGCATTGATTCAACAAGGTGCTGAAAGCATTCTTTAGAAATGTTGGCCCATATTGATAGGATAGCATCTTGCAGTTGATGGAGATTTGTGGGATGCACATCCAGGGCACGAAGCTCCCGTTCCACCACATCCCAAAGATGCTCTATTGGCTTGAGATCTGGTGACTGTGGGGGCCAGTTTAGTACAGTGAACTCATCGTCATGTTCAAGAAACCAATTTGAAATGATTCGACCTTTGTGACATGGTGCTTTATCCTGCTGGAAGTAGCCATCAGAGGATGGGTACATGGTGGTCATAAAGGGATGGACATGGTCAGAAACAATGCTCAGGTAGGCCATGGCATTAAAACGATGCCCAATTGGCACTAAGGGGCCTAAAGTGTGCCAGGAAAACATCCCCCACACCATTACACCACCACCACCAGCCTGCACAGTGGTAACAAGGCATGATGGATCCATGTTCTCATTCTGTTTACGCCAAATTCTGACTCTACCATCTGAATGTCTCAACAGAAATCGAGACTCATCAGACCAGGCAACATTTTTCCAGTCTTCAACTGTCCAATTTTGGTGAGCTTGTGCAAATTGTAGCCTCTTCTTCCTATTTGTAGTGGAGATGAGTGGTACCCGGTGGGGTCTTCTGCTGTTGTAGCCCATCCACCTCAAGGTTGTACGTGTTGTGGCTTCACAAATGCTTTGCTGCATACCTCGGTTGTAACGAGTGGTTATTTCAGTCAAAGTTGCTCTTCTATCAGCTTGAATCAGTCGGCCCATTCTCCTCTGACCTCTAGCATCAACAAGGCATTTTCGCCCACAGGACTGCCGCATACTGGATGTTTTTCCCTTTTCACACCATTCTTTGTAAACCCTAGAAATGGTTGTGCATGAAAATCCCAGTAACTGAGCAGATTGTGAAATACTCAGACCGGCCCGTCTGGCACCAACAACCATGCCACGCTCAAAATTGCTTAAATCACCTTTCTTTCCCATTCAGACATTCAGTTTGGAGTTCAGGAGATTGTCTTGACCAGGACCACACCCCTAAATGCATTGAAGCAACTGCCATGTGATTGGTTGATTAGAAAATTGCATTAATGAGAAATTGAACAGGTGTTCCTAATAATCCTTTAGGTGAGTGTATATGTAGGAGGGAGCTTTTGGTTTGCAGCCCTTTTAGGTTTACAATGTTGTTTATTCCCAACCTCAAGAATAAAGTAAAAGTTAAAAAAATATATAAAATAAAACAAGACTAAAACCAATATAAATTGTAGAGATTCCATTATAATGAGAAGCAAATGTATCAGGACTGAAAACCTCATAGAGAGACTCCAAGCCCACCAGTACTGCTTTCCTCTCACCAGTAAGGTACTCCAGCACTGCAGCCATGTACACCGGGGCTCCTACCCCAATCCTGTATTTGGGGTGCCCCTTCTTAATGTAGCGCAGCATTCGACCCACAGGGAAGATCACCCCAGCCTTGGCAGACCGAGATGTCTTGGTGGTCTTCTTCTTTCCACCGCGGCTCGACATAGTGCTGTTGCCAGTCTGAAAACCTAATGCCAGAGAGTTAACGTTAACACAGTCAGCTCAAGCCTCATTTTATTTGAGCTTTTAATCTGTTCTTGTTTTAATGGATTTTACATTAGCAATGTAATGTATTTTTTTTCAGAGCTGTATATATTATTTTAAATATATATGGTTAGTACAAATCTGAATATCAACTGCATAAACAACATCGAGTTCAGAATTGTGCTTCACACAAATTATATATATATATATATATATATATATATATATGATTTTTGTTTTGATGTGCTCTAGCTCCTTTTCTAAAAAAATAAAACATTCTTAATTAATACTTAATCTCTATTGTTACTTTCCAGGCTTATGTAAATACTACAGTAATACATTTTCTCTTTACTGCGGTAATAAGAAAAGAAGACAAAAAACATTCAGCCTTTGAAAATGAACAGATACCTTGTCCATATGCCTAAAGCAGGGTTTACCTGTGTGGTCTTTGTTTACATTTCTGTTTTTAATTCCCTGCATCTTCAAAGGTGCCCTTGCTTTTTAGGTGCACATTGCTAGGCAACAGATTCTAAACTCCCAAAAGAAAAACCTTGTTTATATGTGTAGTTCAGACATAATACAAATAATTTAACAGAGGAATAACATGCAACAACATGCAATTACAATGAATGAAGTCAAAAACAATATTTAAAACAAGCTTTGGAAACAAAAACAAAATTACAAAACATAAGTATCCAGTTGTCACAGAACACCTAAGCCTAGCCTCTTAAATAAACTGAAAACAGTCACAATATTGCTTAAACTGGAAAACACCGTCTAAATGTATAACTGGTTGTTCAACAAAGTGAATTACAGTCATGCAGTGGACAATAATAACCTATTATTAGTATTATTATTATTATGAATATGAACCATCACCATCATAAGTAGTCAATTCAATGGTAGAAGTGCAAAACTAAATTATGCATAATATAATTGCAAGACAATAGGAGTATTTGTGGTTTCTGTTTACGGATACAATGCAGGGTTTTAAAGTTTAATATATTGCTCGCAGTGAAGCCCAGTGTTTTGAATTCTCCTCAAGTAGGTTACTTCTCTGTACAATGAACACGGCTCTGGACCAGTGAAAGAACAAAAACGGATGAGGTTTATTTAATTATATTCGGTTTTATTTCTATCACTATGTGTCATACGATGAAATAAAATGATCCACCATGGTTAAAGTCATTACGAAAACAATCATTTTGTTATGCACCCACACTCGGCATATTACGGTAACACACGCACGCAGACATAGGCTTAAATATTCGGCAATTATTTTCAACTGCACATTTTCCTTGACATTTATAGTTGCACATGTGGCAAATATACTGGTTATGTGTAGTAAAGTGTCATGAAGAATCATAGCTTAATATAAATCGCCGTATTTATCGTGATGCATATTAAAATGCAACTCAGCAAAAGGCAATTGAAAGTGATCGGCACATTTTATGGTATCAATTTCTTCTTTCGTCAATGTAGGCAATAAATGGTGAGAGTCAATTCGGGGTAATGTAGGGCAAATCATTATGCACAATGCATATTTAAATATATATATATATATATATATATATATATATATATATACACACGTGCAGTGTTAATATAGTAATTACCCTTAATTGATGCATGAGTGTATTTATTTTTATTTGTATAAGCATCTGTAAAATGTAGATCTCAAATGCACGGTTTCCGGGTTTTAAAACACAACAAACGGCGAGACGTGCGTCTATGCGAAATGTGTCATCAAGGTATAATTGTTATTTACACTCAACATGACGCACGTCTTTATTCGCCATGACATTAGCTGCATGCATGCCTTTTCTTTTCTTTTTCACACAAATCTGAGAACCTGCCAAATATAATTTAGCCCATAAATACAATCAAGCCACACGGCCATGATCTACAAGGAAATGGGGATACTGTGTCAAAGACAGCACTGCCAAAACAACTGACTGTTTCCTCCTGAAAAACCCAAGTGGCGGCCTTTTTTTCCCACGGTTAATCAGATTTATATTAATATCAAAGAACATCTACTACTTACACAGAATAAAGCACAGCAATATGTCTACTGTCTTCAGCGGCTCCAATACAACAAGTCTGGGCAGTGTCTTAATTCCCACAATTCATAGCGACCCAAATCATAAAGCTGTATCTACCCTTTAAAAGACTGTCACTGACAGCAATACTGAGCAAAACCTCTGTAGGACAAAGTAATACCCGTGTTTGCATCAGTACTTCTTATACACTGGTTTCCTATATCTCATCATAAACTGCTGGATGCAATGAATATCACTGACATGGCTATGGATATGTGGGCTACATGGTCAATATGCGATGCATTATGTTAGCTAACAACCACTGTGAAGCACCACATTACTGTGTCAGCTATATCGACATCTGTTCCATAGTGGATAATTAATCAAACGATTCGTGCTGAATAAGGATATTATGAATGCTGTCTTAACCGAAAATAGCATAGTACAATGTGCTGAAGAACAGATATGGGTTATCAACTCATATAAGAATATTGTAATATATCATGCAAATTATATTTTAACATATGGAACATTGAATATGTTGATTGAAATACCTTTCTACCAAATTCATATTTGATTACAAATCATCACTAAACAATATCAGAGTTGTAGAATAAACATGTACTCTATGTAAGCAGAGTGATTTATCTAAATAAATTGCAGGTAAAATTATTGACTAAATTATTGACTGCAGGAAAAATAGTTGTGTATGCATGTGTCAGATTTGTGACCAGTATGTTACATGAAGCTTAGAGCCATTGATGCCACTGTTAAACATCACTGATTCATATGTGTAAACAGCTGAACTTTGGGAGGGGGAAAACATGGGGCTAATTGTGTAGTAATTGTAAAGTGCATGGCAAGTGAGGGTTCTTACACTTTTCAATTCCTTTGACTGTTTTTTAAAGAAAAATATTTGTAATTGTCCAGTGTTTTTTTTTTAATTTTTTGCAATGTGTTTAAAATAAGCATAACTCAAGAAGTAGCCTGTATTATCAAAGAAAGTGTGTCAAATAAATATGTATTAACAAATACAAAACCACAAAGTGCTGTGTTAAGTGACAGTCACATTGTTTTAGCCATTATGTTTATTCTTTAACATAATATATAAATGCTGAAACTGACCATAAAGCTAGGAGGTATCTGCACCTGTGCATGCACTTCTTTACACTTCTACACACATCCCTATTTACAACTGAATTGAGATTACTGGGTTAAAGACGGCAATGGTAAAACACTTCAATTATTTCAGAAAAACACATGCAATTTCAGATAACGAGCGTCAATTGCTCACAGAATAAACACAAACCGTATTCAGCTGCTCCGAAAAAACAACCCCAAAAAGTGACTTTAATTCCCATAATTCATGGCAAATGATATCAGTATAAATTGGTGGATGAAATCCCAGAAATTCCATAGAATGTTGTAGGCTTCAGTCTAAATTGAAGGAATTTACACACATTACATCTCACACACACACACATATTCATGAATTCCTGCCACTTGCCTAATGTATAAAACTTGGTGTTAGACAGTCATCAAAATGTAAGTGTTTAGCAATGCTAAAGAAAAACACTTCTGAGTGTCCTGCAGGACACTTATGGAGTCACCCATTGCCCCTGCTGTTATATAGCCCTTTAACACATAAGTCTTGGAGAAAAATAATAAATAAACAAATAGTCCTCGCAAAAATAATGTGTAACCAACATCTGGTCAGTAGTGTATATGATATCTGCATTCTCCATTGTTGTGGATATGCATCCAGATATACAAAATGCATAATATAGTTTAATGAACACTGAGCTTTACAATACCAGACCTAGAAGATAATGAAAGAATGCATGTTAATGAGTTTTAAAGAATGAGCTGAAAACATATTTAACCTCTGGTAATGAAAAAAGTGAGCAAAACCTTTGTACCCAAACTATCCCATAGGTGTTTTTTAATGTATTGTTTTAAATATGTTGGTTCTCTGTTTAGGCCTTCCTCAAAAAATCACTAACATTTAAATAGCAGTAGATCTGTCCTACTTTTAGCCTTCATATTTAAGTTTACCTGTACATGTAAAGTTTAATTCAATATGGATGGTTACTCACTCTTCAAAGCAGTAATTTCCTTCTGCTTGCAATCATTGGAATACCAGCAAATGCTGTCGTACTGACAATGTTCACACATGCTGTCATCGCAGGGGTCTCGATCTTTCCAGCTGGGAAAATCACCTCATCCTTAGCAGTGGGCAACATCATCATGAAACCATGGCACCTTTCAGTGATGTTGCAAAATCCTAATCTACCTATGCCAGTTCTCCAGAGCGGTGGTCCTCAGTTCAAATTCCCTTCTTAGCTACTTTAGGCTTTTGATCATCAACTCACTGACCTCCAGGTGGGCTGTCTACAAACCGACAGTTTCAGCCTTTTTAACATTAATCATATTAATCCTGCTGCTCTTCAATATGGTATTCTGTGTTTGTTCAGTGCTTTATGGTGAGTAAAGAAGCAACATCACTATTCTGCATGAATTTAGCCCTTTTGGCTCGAGACCTGCTTTTTACTCTCTAAACTGTAATTCCCAGTGCTGCTTTTCTGGTCATCCTGCACAGGCGTCACCTGCAGATGAAGAAAACATGTGGCACTGTGCACATTAATTTCTGATAATTTGAATTTCTGATAATTTAACTACACAGTAAAGTGTAGTGTGGTATGTGGAAAAAACACAGTGAAGTAGTGTGGTATACCATGCTACAATTTGATTAATTTGTGGTGTGGCTGTACTGTGGTAAATAGTGTGCTACACTGTGGTAAAAACATAGTAAAGTATAGAATGCTGCACTGCGGCTTGAATTAGAATGAATGAAATGGGTTTAAATCCAGCCCCTCAATAAATGGGGGGCTTCGTTGAATACAAGAATGCAGTCTTTGGCCCATAAGGTCTGTGTGTATGTGTTTGTGTCTATACTATATTTTACCATATTTTACCAGGCTACACCACAGTGCACATTATTATACCTGAGCACGTTTTTAACAATGACGCACGCACAGTCCAATAGATTCAGAGAAGAACCGGCTGTGATTGGCGCCTCAGCGCTTAGGCTGCCTCACCAGAGTGGGATGTGCGCATGCGTTTGGTCTGAGGTCCAAACACGCATGCCTCGACGTCATGACGGAGCCGGAAGCGGATGTGTCTGCGGATTTTGAAACAAATCTTTAGCGGGCGTGCATTTTACTTCTGATCGTGCAGGTATATCTTTTGTGCACTTAACTCTTTAATTTTGATTTTAATTTTCGAAATAAGCTTTAAATAACGATTGCATTGTATTTATTTGTCTACCGAGCACAATGGGTGTTACAAAGTCCAATGGTGATTAATCATAAAGTGTTTTATTTACATTGAATTCTCTGAACACTGCATGTCACTTTTATCTGTTTTACAATACTGTACATGGTACGGTATACTGTATTAATTTATACATGGTGAATTCAATGCTTATTCACAATGTATACCAAAACATTAATTTAGCCCCGTTCGACCTTCCCTTTTTACCTAATCAATTTATGTTAGATATGGTTTTTCCTAGTAATGGAACCATTGTTTTTTGTGTACCGCCAGCAAGCTTGTTATAGTCCATAAAATAGTTAGAAAAATCCACTTTGAATTGTTAGGTACCTCTTTAGACAGTAGATGGCACCACCTGACAGTCACTTAATTTCGTCTGTGCCCTTTGTCCATGTGCTGTTTAGAAACTGAAATCATCAAATCAGGCCATTAATTAAAAAGTGTACATTATTATTTCTTTTAAACCTATTGCAAGTAGGAACGTTTTTTTAATATATATATCCATGTATTTACTGTAAATGTTTTCAAATGATGACTGCATAACACTCAACTCCATTCATGTATGTCAGAAACCTGAAGAAACCACGACTGAGGTTTAAATAAGTGTTTTCTTATTTTTTGTGTGGCATGTGGTATAGTTGTCATTTCATTTATTTTGCAGTTCATTTTCAGATTAGATTTTAGTGCTTCCTTTAATATTTGAATCTTTAGAATTTTCAGCAGTAAAAGTTGAATAAAAAATAATTTGCATCTTGACAAGTTTACAATGTTTAAATGTTTTTTTATTACAAAATATATTTTTATACTTGAAAAACAGTATAAAGGAACAAAAAAGTATTGCAATAACAAAAAATCTCAGTGATATATAGACAGTGTTATGAAATGAAGACATTTCTACATCACAGAAAAGGGAAATATACTAACAAATTGTAAAAAATATATAAAACATTATTGAAATGACAAGGGCTATATTTAGCTTTATAACACTGCACATTTCTCTGTTTAAGGTGGAAGGTGACCAAGCGGATTGTTTTACACTAGCAGATAAAATGGAAATCTTCGTGCGAATCTTCCTGGATCAATTAGTGTTGGACTTCTTGAGAAGGACTTGTAGGTGAAAAATGTTTTGCCTTTTTCCTGTAATGGGGGGGAAAAAAGGGTTTTTCAGTATTGAAATATTACCTTACTATTATTATTATTATTATTTTTTTGTATTATCCTTTTTATAACCTTGCATATTTGGAACAGGGGTGAGGCTCATGCTAAACTGAGATTCCCCTCAGCAGGGGAATGATCCCATTTTGAGCACCCAGTTAATTAATGAGCCACTTGCCTGTGTCTCTAATGTTGAAGTAAAGTCCACCCCCCGTATTGCCCTAATACATCCCAATTTAGGGTATAATGTGAAGAATACAGTCTTATGTAAATTTGATTCCCAGAAGTAACACTGAAATGATTGAGTCATGCTGACCACAGGTGCTGCTCGGTGAGTAATGTCATTTTCTTGCCAGAGACCATGTTAAGATGAAACCAGATTGAGTCACCAATAAGTTTAAGATTAACGCACCTCTCCACCAGCCGACTCAGGACGTTCTGCACTTTGGCAGTGGCGGGATCCAGGCACCGCCGCCTTCCGTTTCTCAGGATGGCTCTGTGAACACAAACGCAAAAAGCTACTAAACACAACTATTTTAATGGACTGACAAACTCTTATTCGTTTTTCAGGGTCTAGCTTGTAAATTAGATGAGCTAGGTTGTAGGAGTTGGAGTCCCAGACCTATGAATGGGTTTGGTCTGCTTTTGTGCTTCCTTTGAGTTGAATACTGTAACTAAAAATGAACTTTTTCAATGACTTTTTGTATTCACACTTTATATTAGCCATTCATATAGTCATTGCATTATTTTTAATTGAAAACTTGTGTAAGCCATCGGAGGAATTTTAATATGCCATTAATTATCTTCATGGCATTATATGACTGTATTGAAATGATTTAACGATCCGCTTTGCCAGTTACTATAACTGATAACTATAACTACTGCTATCAATATACAAAACCTCTCACAATATCTAAAACATAACTGTTTATTTTTTGGATGCGTTTCTTTTATCAAGAAATTATGTAGTTTGTAAACATGAGCACTAAACATAAAATATAACTTTTTAGCAATGGGCACTGTCCAGTCCTCACATTATCTCTGTGTTCTCGCAGCTGTTGCTCCTGGCAATGATTTCCACCTTGACGATCAGTCTGATGGGTACACCCTGTGATATACTGGTGCACAGACAACGGGAACGACTGGAGCCTACTGAAAAACACAGATCAGAAAACCATGTTGGTGAGTTGTTTCATATCTTACTGAATGTCCTGTCTAGATATGATTTAAATGATTGATTGATTAAATTATCAAAATTTGCTGCACACTGTGCATTTAAAGCAAAAATATGACACTGTAAAACACAAATAACACTGACATTCTGAAAGCGCGTGTTAAAATTACCGTAAACTTATTACTGAATTAGAATTAAGTATTTATCCAGACTTACGGTCCACAGCAGATGCAGTGCACACTGCCATCAAAACAAAAATTGCAAGTTTGCAGTCCATCTCTCTCTCTCTCTCTCTTGTTTATGCAGTTCGTTCTGTTAAGACAATCTTTCTTGAAAGTGGGGTCTTTATATACAAGAGTGGTTTACCACAGAAGTACTGTTCTTACTGTCACACTTTCCCCCCCTGCTTGTAATGGAAACAGACCTGACACAGCAGTCTCCCCCATTGGAAGATTCACGCCTCATGTTCAGACACCTAAAAAAATAAATATGGAAAATGTTATTTATACTTGTAATTTAATCTGTTGGAAAGTACATTTAAAATATTTTTGATGCATTATTACAATTATTTATATTTTTCATAAAATACAATCAAATTTATATTAAAAAGTCACAAGTATCAAAGTCCCAATAGTAAAAATGATTTTTCATACCTGTAAACCTATTCATTTAAATTAATGTTGATATGACTATAGTTAATATGGGTGCAGAAGTATCTCTCTATTGAACATCTATGTGGAATGAAAGGGGGATGAATTAGTACAATTGTAATTATGTAAATGCTGTTTATGAGTGTAATGTGCATCTTATAAACATCAAGTACGCAATAGATCTCCTGTCTTGCTAACATTCGAGGCGTCAGCTGAAGTAACTAACGCATCCTCCGAGATTAAGGGTTTTGAGGTTCTTTTGTCCTATAGATGTTCTTAATGTCACCTATAAGACATCATATTTTATAGAAATATTTTTAAATAAATACTTTTTCTTTATTTTCTAATTGGGTGATTGGTTGTTGTTATAGTAGATGAGATGTAGCACAGATGTGAGTGATTAGTACATTAGAAAGTATAGAAAAAGTTTAGGTAAGTCGCTAACAAAATGCATGTGGGGAATCATACTGGGCACTTTTGAGTAGAGGTGGAGCAATTTCTTTCAGTAAGAGGTCTACACCTCTCATTTGTTGGATTAACCCCCACAGGGTATAACAGGGTATAAAACAGCTTGTATAGCATTGTTTTAGTACTGTTCTGTTGCTCTTGTAAGTAAGGGGAATTAGCCTTCGGTAAGCTTATCTAGTAGTTTCAGGGATTCTTAATATTAACATTATGAATAATCTACATTTAGTTTTGATTAATTGAGTGTGTGATTTTACACCAGAGATTAAGGGGTATATTAATAACCTTTAACATTTACCATAATTATATTTAGAGACTGAAAGATAACTTTCTTTGGTTAACGCACAGCCAATGAGTTATGTGACATGTCCCCATCCCCCCCTTATTATTAAAAAATATGAACATAAATGCTAACATAGTTTGGCTGTAAAAATGTAATGAAATCCTTCTTGAAGTCGTCTGGGCTCCCTTTGAGTTCATGCAGGGATCCCCACACATTAGTTTTAGGACTGATTGAGTATGTTTCTCATTTTCTGCAGTTTTTCTCATCCAATAGAAAAAATGTGAGAGAGCTTACTGGATATTTGTAGATCCTATGCATTTGTTAAGGACAGTATGACTAGAATTTACATAATTCTCCTTCTCTGGACTCTGTCACTCTACTTTAAAACTGTATGGTACAGAATTGGAGAACAGCATGTGATCACACACTTTTTGTTTCGTAATAAATACTTTATTTTCAACAGAAAACACAACGTGATAAATACATTTTCAAGTTTTAACTTAGTTGATATTTTAACAAAAGTATCAGCCACCACAAACGCATACTTTCTAAAATAAGTACCCCTATGGTGGCTGCTCAAAAGAAGGAAATTCCAAAATGAATTTATTGTAAGAAAACCATGCTACTCCGAAAACTGACTTTTAAATAAATGTGATCTGTTATGGCTTTAATTTAAATTAATGTATAATTTAATATGGTTTACATTTAGAATATGATACAATCTCTGAAATAAATAAGTGCAATATGTTCAAGTTAAACACCTTGTATACATATGAAAGTGCACAATCGGGAAGGAGTAGGTTCAGGGTTGTTTCAGGCTGAAGAATGTCCATTAATTGTCCTTTGTGGTTGACCTCTTCCTGTAGAGACAAAATGTGCAATAAATACAGATGTTCAACTATACAGTCTTCGGTGCATTTATAATACTATAGACACCATGAGAAACTAAATGAGCATGATGCTCGTAAGGCGAAATGTTAATTTAAGACTTCTTTCTTATGAAATATTGCAGTAGGACAAGGATATAACACCAACAGTACTTACAATCTGAGCTTCTTGATGATTTCTTTGATCCTCTTCACTTTGGGATCCAAACAGTACTGTTCACCATTATTCATGTTGACACTGAAAACATTATAGAAAATTAGTTTTTTAGCCAAGTTGAAAGAACAATCATCAATAGAACTACATGCAGAGAAATTATATTAAACAATCTATGTAGAGAAGGCAAATCTAGGCAAAGCAAATCTAATTCTTTTAAAGGATATCTAAAAACTTTAATGTATATTACAATTATTTTCCTTTCTTCATTGCCTTATACCACTAACATCACTGTATATAAGTGTCATTACTCTTGTTCAGGGTGTTATAACTCTGTCTGCTGTCTGCTATTTCTGCACTTACATGATCTCCAGGTCTTCACAGGAGTTGGATGGCGGAAAGATTTCCATATTCTTGATATCGCTGGGATTTCCGACAATCCTGGCTCGGACTCGCTGACACAAGCATCGTGAGCTTTCACTCACAATATCTGTGGACAAAATGATGGAACGTTCTGGGATCAAATAATTTTTTGTCACAAATTATTAAAAAATTGAAATCTTGGAACTTCGTAAAACATTGTTACAAAACTTTTTTAAGTAACGTCCAAGAACTAAATGCAGAAGGAGCTACTGCATTATAGTGCAATGAAACATATAGCAAGATTTCTGACATAATGGTGCTTCCTTAAAGTTCCGCTTTTGCTTCATTATTATGTACCATCTTTTTAGGTTGTCAAACAAAAAGATTAAAAATCCAATTCATTATTAAGTTATTAATCTCCCCAGCTCTTTAAGTACTTGCAAAATTATCTCAGACTGGATTAGTAGTAAGAGAGTGAAATACTTACGTTGCGAGAGAGCCACAGTGATGGCGAGAGCGACGATCAGCAGGATTTTGGTGCTCATGGTTCAGACTTCCTTTCAGTGTTGAGGCTGCTAGTTTGTAGAAGCTGTGGTGGTGTTGACTTGTTGGTGGTCTTATATACACTGCTCACAGGACTTTCTCTACAGGGGAAATCTCTGATGGAAACAGAAACTTGCTGGAAACAGAACTATGACATGACTGGATTTTTTTTTGTTAGTATCCCATTTCAGCGGGACTCTTTTGAATCTTATTTATAGTTTTTAAGATTACAACATGCCTGCAGTAGATTTTTTTAAGAACCAGCATGTCTTTCCTATATTTGGCTGTAGAATACAACACAGATTTACATTATTGTTGCATTTAAAATAAGGGAACCGGATTTCGATGAATGAAATATATTAAAGATCAAAATCTTTACTGTACATTTTATAATTCGTTGAGAACAAAATGACGTAACAACGGTCAATGGAAACCAAAATCACCAACCAATTGAGGGCTGGATTTAAACTCACACCGAAAATCAAAGTAAACAATTGAAATCACAGGCTGTTCCAACTTGTGTGAATTTCATCACGGCAACTCATAATGTGACTCAGTAGTGTGTATGGTCCCCACGTGCCTGTATGCACTCCCGATAACGTCTGGGCATGCTCCTGATGAGACGGTGGATGGTGTCCTGGGGGATCTCCTCCCAGACCTGGATCAGGGTGTCAGTGAGCTCCTGGACAGTCTGTGGCGCTACTTGGCATAGTCGGATGCACTGATACATAATGTCCCAAAGGTTCTCAATTGGATTCAAGTCTGGGGAACTTGAGGGCCAGTCAATGGCATCAATGCCTTCGTCATCCAGGAATTGCCTACACACTCTGACCACATGAGGCCGGGCATTGTCCTGCACCAGGAGGAACCCAGGGTACACTGCACCAATGTAAGGTCTGACGATGGGTCTGATGATTTCATCCCATTACCTAACAGCAGTCAGGGTACCATTGGCTAGCACATGGAGGTCTATGCGACCCTCCAAGGATATGCCTCCCCAGGCCATCACTGATCCACCGCCAAACCAGTCATGCTGGATGATGTTGCAGGCAGCATAACATTCTCCACGGCATCTCCACACTCTTTCACGTCTGTCACATGTGCTTAGTGTGATCCTGCTCTCATCTGTGAAGAGAACGGGGCGCCAATGACGGACCTGCCAATTCTGGTGTTCTCTGGCGAATGCCAATCGAAATGCATGGTGCTGGGCTGTGAGCACAGGTCCCACTAGAGGACATCGGGTCCTCCACACCAGTAGCCAGCTGGAGGTCATTTTGTAGGGCTCTGGCAGTGCTCCTCCTGTGCTCCTCCTGTTCCTCCTCGCACAAAGGAGCAGATACTGGTTATGCTGCTGGGTTGATGCCCTTCTACGGACCTGTCCAGCTCTCCTCGTGTAACGGCCCTTCTCTTGGTATCTCCTCCGTGATCTTGAGACTGTACTGGGAGACACGGCAAACCTTCTTGCGATGGCATGTATGGATGTGCCATCCTGGGGAAGCTGGACTACCTGTGCAAACTGAATGGGCTGCAGGTACCGCCTCATGCTACCAATACTGACAAGGACACTAGCAAAATGCAAAACTAGAGAAGAATCAGTCAGGAAGGATAAGGAGAGAACATTTGTCTGTGGCCACCATCTGCAAAACCATTCCCTTTTTGAGGGTTGTCTTGCTGTTGCCTCTCCAGTGCATCTGTTTCATGTCACTTTCATTTGCACCAAAACAGGTGACATGGAGCAATATCTTCAGGACGGCACCAGACTCTGTGTTGACCACACAGAGGTTACTTATATGAAAACACTTTCTTCACTTTTCTCCTGGGTTTATTGGACTTAAAAGTTTTAACCATTGTGACATAATGTAGATGGATGTTATATGTTCTGCTGAGTTATTGAACAAAGGACCAAAATCATGAGATTTGGATCAGAGCAGTTCCTCCTGTGTGAGAGAGCTTTCGTTTTTTCTTGGAAACATAAACTCTTTAACAGCAGCTTACATAGACAGAGGGCTTACATAGAAAGAATGGGAGATGGATTTCTGATGATCTCCTTAAAGTTTTTAAACTATTATTTTGACTAGGTTTTTTTTATTCTTTCTTGGAGGATTAGTATACAAAGTGGATTTATCGTGTTTTGTACACTATAAATGCTTGCTTTCACAGGCCATGATTAGACTATGTACTGTTATTTAAAGTAAAGAAGTCCAAGAATAGTGCTGATATGGACGTAAAACCAGACGTAAATGTTTAATGTTTCAAAATATATTTTACTAGTTTGATTAGTTTCTTTTAGTAATTTATGAGTAGATATATCTGAACATGTTTTTTTGGTTTTGTGTATATTTTGCCAAATGATGAAATGGACTAGCCACTTGCTTGCTTCAAGGTTAGCTGACTTCCATCAATTTGAATAATGGCTTTTAATTTTGATTTAAAAATAAGTTAAATAATCATTACATTACCTACACCTTGAACAGCAACACTCAGAATACGTGCAGTAAATTTAGACTCATTAATTGATTCATTGTCTTTACAAGTTTAATCAAAGAAAACCAATTGATTACGGTTTGTTTGATCCTAGACACTGCTAGTCAACACTACAATCTTAAACAAGAGACATCTTATAGTTAAAAATAAATTCTGGAACGTTTCACACGGGATATTTCATATTGTATTTTTCCATCACCATCTGAATTTTGAAAATGTTAATGATTTATTTTGTTATAAACAAACAGATGATGTAAAAATGACGAAACACAGGAAAAATGCATGCATTTCCACATGTAAACCTGTATTTCACGTGAAAATGCCATGAGATAATTTAATGCGATAATCGCATGTATCCTTAAATGACCGCATTTTAAAAGTGCAAGATAACTGCTCAGTTTATTGTGGCTGTCAATGTAAAGTAATACTTTATAAAACACTTATATTCACAGCTTGCTGCTCCATCAGTGATGTGAAAAACCACTCTGGTAAGATCAGTATAACAAATTATTAAACAACTAAACACAAGGCACAAGACAGCTGTACACTGTTTAATTTGAACATGTTTTCACATGGCAGCCAATGATTCAATGATGTCAGCGTCTCAAGTATTGTTCCCTGCGTATGGCAACCACCCTTTCTGTGATTTTCGTGCAAAAACGGCATGCAAGCTGTATATAGAGCTAATTTACATATGATTTCACTCCTTTGCCCTTAGTTTGCATGACATTGGGTAAACGGCAGCTCATCCCGAGTGCAATAAACTTAAACCATGTAAACCCTGAGAGGCAGCAGGTCACTGCATCTTTGACTCAAGCATATTGTCTTGAGTAATGTCAAAACTACCAGTGTGACACTTTATAACAAGGTGACATCTAGTAGTGTTGATGTCATGATAATAAACCAACCATAGCAACAGTTATAAACCTCACTAAAGTAATTTATAACCTGATTTATTCATATTTGAATCAGCTGTAATTTGAAACCTTGTATTATTCAATAAACACTATTCTGACTAGTTCCATAAAGCAAAATAATTAAAATGAAATAATATATTGTTTTAAAGGAAATAAATGCTTATTCCAGACTTTGATGTTTTACTAGAGAAGTCTCTTATGTCAATATAATATTGCACATCATTGCAAATATGAAACTATGTAAAACAAAATATATACAATATTGATACTTTGTTATTTGAACCCATCACCAATTTTTTAGGACTACATTAACTTTGTGAAAGTTCAGTTTTTATAAAAAGACAATTCTCATGACATGTTTTTTAGAAAATATATATTTTATAATTGTTGCACATATTTCTCAGTTTGTATTTAATAAATAAAAAATGACCATGTACTGTCAATATATCACAAAATAAAAAAATATATATAACGTATAAAAAAACTTTAAATGTATGTGTATGTGTATATATATATATATATATATATATATATATATATATATATATATATATATATTAAAAAAAGTACTTTAAATAAACTTAAATATGTATTGTTAAAAATGTAAGTTTAACAATGATTTATGACACGCAAATGTATTCTGCAATGACATTTCAATCCAGTGCAGAAGATATTTCTCTTTGACATAGATATCAGGTTTGCTGTTAAACAAAGACTCCTGTAGTTAGCAGTCTGTAAGTGAAGGAGGGTCAGTGATGTTTTAGACTGAAGACCGTCAGTTGGTTGTGTTCTGTGCTTGCCTTCTTCCTCTGAGGAGAGAACAGATAGACTGGGTTAGTTTTTATAGCATAATCTATTTAACATTACAGTCTTCAGTATATCTACAAGGGTACAGACATACAATTTGATGTTATTTTAATGTTCTTGTTTGTCTTGAAGTGTAGACTTGATTAATACTTCACATGTGACTTGCTTTAGAGCAGGGGTTCCCAATGTCTGGTGATGGAGGCCCGGTTTCCAGAGGTTGCATGGGATGGGGTGGCCACAGTACAAAATGAACCGCCAATTTTATTTCCTATACATTTCTCTTGGGGAACATTTAACTTTAATTGTTGTTTTATTATTTTCCCACAAATTACATGTGCAATTTATAACAAAATGTTAATGAAGTGTACAAATATAGTAAATCTTCAGAAAAGGGGTGGTTGAAGGTTGGCTTTGGGGGGCTGCGCCAAACATCCTAGAGGGCCGCAATTTGGGAACCCCTGTTCCAGAGTGTTAATTTAAGATTTGTTTCTTTACTATTTATTGATTCTCCAAAATCTGTGTACAATTATGTATTCAATTAACTTACAATTGAAGGTTCATGACGATATCTCTGATCCTCTTGACACTGGGGTCCAGACTGTATATACATGTATATACATTCTTTGTTCCGTAATATAGTAATGTATTGAGATGGGCTTCTTACTGACTCCCAGAATTTAGGGTGAGATATTCTCTCAGATCACAAATTCAGGGTTTCAGCTTTAGATTTCACCAGTGTTTGGTGCCGAGAAACTTACAAATGTTGAAGTGACAAAGACCTTTGATTGTATTCCTAAGTCAAGGACATGTAGTTTTCTTCCTTCATGTAAAGACCTCTGAACACGTTTTTTAAGATTCTTCTAGAGAAAGCCACCAATACCTTATAATACCTTGTTTATCGTTACTGTATTCCTTAATAGGCTGTCACACTTCTGTGGTAGATACCCGGCCTGACTACACCAAATCAGTTCCTGTTAGAAAGCTATAACCTAAGTGTTAACTAAACCATTAATGTCTTCACCCACTGCAGTTGCCTTATATATTCTTAACATGCATGATTATAATCAGTATATTTACAAGAATATAATTTACAATACAAATAGATTCAGCCCTGCAGTGACCTCACAATGGCAAAGTGTTTACAGGGCCATCCCCTCTGTTGAAATGTGCAGTCGGTTCCTATTTATGTGTGTGCAAGGGAGGTTACATCTTGTCCCCTAATCAAATTAAAGTAACAATTCAGGAAGTTCATGTTCTTGACCGTGGGCATTGATATTCAATGGTGTGTGAGTCAGTATAGCTTCAATATTTCATATTTTTATGGTGACATTTTGGCAAAGTCTTTATTTTTATTTTTTTTATTTTCTCCTCACTGTCATACAGTCATTGTTATCATTCTGAAGCATGGCACCTTGCCTCATAATATAATGATCTTGGAGCCTCATCTGTTGAAAATTACTGTGACACAGATCTCCCTTTTAACCATGTTTGTTTTCTTCCTTAAGAGTTTTGCCTTGCAGGCTTCTAACCTTTGATATACAAATTCATCTTTCTGGTTCAGGACATAGAAACCTACTAGGAGCTGGCTAACTTTACGAAATTAATGCTTAAACCATGTGGTGCGTCTTCAGGGGAAATTTGTCATCTCCCCCAGGCGGTCTGAGTACTGTGCCGGGCTTATATACTGTGTTCCATTCCGCTGTCTGGTTCCTCGGTCAGTGGTTAACACCTTAACCCGGCAAATTTCTTTTCCACTGATCTAGACGTGAAAATGCTTGTGCAGGAAACTATTGACTTGCGTTGTATTTCTTAGAGTTTATAAAAATAGATTAAATAATTTAATAAGAACGCTGCTGAATGCCAAAAGCTCAAAAAGCCCCAGGTGACGTGTGGCGTGTGGGCTTGTTTGGTTAAAGTGTCATTGATGTGTGTTGATATGAATATGCCTTCAGATTTGACAGATATGTAATACCAGCTGAAAATGAATGGATTCGACATTGGTAAACAAATATTAATAGAAATCAATATATTATTTGGTTGTTGTTGCTGGTGTTTTTCTGAAACAGATGAACATTGTCATACAGCCAAACTTTTTAAACTGTAACTGAGTTCATTGTAATTTAGCCTCTATTGGCTTATTTTGGTTAGGTTATATGCATGTTTTAGTGCAGCCCTCACTCTGTCGTGCATTATCCTCAAGTGACACATTTCGTGATGGGAGACTTACTGTCCCTAACATCACTGCATTGTTTTCTGGTTATAACGAATGGCTGATTTTGTTTTATGAATAATGAAAATACATCAACTCCCCTTTAAATCTCTCCATCAAACTCAGTTTGCAGGTGCATTGATCCCAATGCCTGTTTATGATGTCCTATAATTTTTATTTTCCATAAAAGAATAAATGTTTTCAGTCCATTCATTTTTTTAGAAGCTCTTACCAAGATCTTATTATAAACTGCTTAGCATTATGTCACTCTTCTTTCACATCCTGTTCTTTCATAGTTCGCAACTGAGACTGAAACCAATTACCTTTTTACATCCTTAGTACAGCTTCCTCTTAAAAAAAAAAAGCCAACGTTAAGCTGACGTATAGAAAATGAAATTGAGTGAGATGTTAAAGGAATAACTTTGTCAAAAATTGGAAAAATCCCATTGTACAGGCTCAGATATATCTGTAAAAGGTTCAGTACTTCGTTAAAAAAATAAAATATATATAAACTGCTTTACTAGTTGAAGCATTCTTCCAAATGCAAGGCCCCATGGAATTTCATAGAAAGTATATGTGCCTGATGTGAAAATGCAAGAATTGGTTTTGAATTAAAGTTTTTTGTTTTGTTTTGTTTTAATAAATAAAATGTGTTGAGGGGGGGAAAAATGTTCTGAAAGAAATTCAATACTGTAGTATTATGTTCATAGATACTGTGATGAAAGAGTATTTGTATGTGGATAATGAAAGTACTGAGGCCCTCTGTATACAAGAGCACATACATGGACTCTTCTTCAAAGGCAGTCAAACAGAATGTGGCAGAAATGGAATTCCCTTTGTTAAAAGGGAAATCTTTCCATTTCAATAATGTCACACTTCCTCTTCCTCAACCAGGATACCAGGCTTCCATCTCATGTGAGGAAAACAACTCTTTCCATCTGTCAGCATGGGCTTTTTCCCTGTGCTTTCCTCTCGTGAGTTCATGCCACATGGTGCTTCTTGCATGGTACTCTTTGAGAGGCTATTGGAAGTGATTAAATAGGAACCGAAAATGCTTGAGAGATTCTGTTAAACAAGAATCTCAGCCCATACATATATATGTGTGTATATATACACCGATCAGCCATAACATTATGACCACCTGCCTAATATTGTGTAGGTCCCCCTTTTCAAGGTCAACACCCTGAACTCATGATTCATCAGACCAGGCCACCACCTTCCATTGCTCCGTGGTCCAGTTCTGATGCTCACGTGCCCATTGTAGGTGCTTTCGACAGTGGACAGGGGTCAGCATGGGCACCCTGACTGGTCTGTGGCTACGCAGCCCCATACGCAACAAACTGCGATGCACTGTGTGTTCTGACACCTTTCTATGAGAACCAGCATTCACTTTTTCAGCAATTTGAGCTACAGTAGCTCGTCTGTTGGATCGGACCACACGGGCCAGCCTTTGCTCCCCACGTGTATCAGTGAGCCTTGGCTGCCCATGACCCTGTCGCCGGTTCACCACTTTTCCTTCCTTGGACCACTTTTGATAGGTACTGACCACTGCAGACCGGTAACACCCCACAAGAGCTGCAGTTTTGGAGATGCTCTGACCCAGTCGTCTAGCCATCACAATTTGGCCCTTGTCAAAGTCGCTCAGATCCATACGCTTGCCCATTTTTCCTGCTTCTAACACATCAACTTTGGGGACAAAATGTTCACTTGCTGCCTAATATCCCACCCACTGACAGGTGTCATGATAACGAGATTATCAGTGTTATTCACTTGTCAGTGAATATATATATATATATATATATATATATATATATATATATATATATAAATTATACACAGTGCCTTGCAAAAGTATTCAGAACCCTGACCAATTCTCTCATGTTACTGAATTACATGAAAATTTTGTCCTGTTTTGATTATTGATTTAGAGTTCCAGGGTTTTAAAATAAACTATTATGAGGTGACATTCGTTTTATGTTGGAAAATATTTGTAAGAAAAATTTTGAACTGAAATATGTTGCTTGTGTAAGTATTCAACTCCTGTGCTGAGGAATCTCCCAGTTTACACAGATGAAAGAAATAGCCCCAACGTGGACACAATCACTATTGGCCTCTACCTGTGCGCGATTAAAGTTGCTGTCACATTTTGTGGATAAAACCCCCAGTGTTGAAGACCAAAGAGCATTTTACAGAAGTTAAAGATAAATTAATATAAATGATTAGGAAATGGTTTCAAAATAATATCCAAGTGTTTGGGTATCCCAGTGAGCACAGTTGGATCAATAATCAGGAAGTGTGAGCTGCATCATCCCACCCAGACACTACCAAGAAAAGTCTGTTTCTCAAAACTCTTCTTTCAAACAAGAAGGAGAATTGTGAGAGAAGCCACAGAGAGTTCTGAGTTCTGTAGCTGGGAGTGGATTAAGGGTGCACCAGTCAACAATATTTAGAGCTCTGCATAACAGTGCCCTCTATGGGAGGTTGGCAAGAAATAAGTCGTTACTCAAAGTACCATCTGAAATCACGTCTGGAGTTTGCCAGATAGCATGAGAGAGACCCAACTGTGATGTGGGTAAGGGTTTTGTGGTTTTGAGACCAAGACCAAAACTCAAAGTGCTATGTGTGGTGCAAACCTAACACTGCCCCTGCATCAAGACACACCATCCCTACAGTGAAGTATGATGGTGGCAGCATCATGCTGTGTGTACATTCTTCTCATCAGCAGCGACTGGGCATCTTGTTAAAATTAAAGGAAGAGTGAGTGCTTGTCCCCTACAGTAAGGAGGTCCGGGGGGTCTGTTATGCTGTGGTGGGCATTTTCCTAGCATAGTTTGGGTCCTCTTTTCCCCTTACAGGGAAGGGTCACTGCAAATCATTACAAAGTTATTGTGAGTGATCACCTTTATCCTACATTTCTATCCTGATGAGAGTGGTCTCTTCCAGGATGACAATGCCCCCATCCACAGTGCACGAGGGCTCACTGAATGGTCTGATGAGTATGAAAATTATGTGAATCATATGCTACGGCTTTTGCAGTCACCAGATCTCAACCCAATTGAACACCTATGGGAGATTTTGGACGGATGTGTTGACAGTGCTCTGCACCACCAGCATCAAAAAATGATGGTGTTCCATCCCTCCAGTAAAGTTCCAGAGACTCGTAGAATCTGTGCCAAGGCACATTGAAGCTGTTCTAGTGGCTTGTGGTGGCCCAGCACCTTACTGAGACACTTTATGTTGGTTTTTTAATTTGTCACCTGTGTGTGTGTGTGTGTATACACTCACCTAAAGGATTATTAGGAACACCATACTAATACTGTGTTTGACCCCCTTTCGCCTTCAGAACTGCCTTAATTCTACATGGCATTGATTCAACAAGGTGCTGAAAGCATTCTTTAGAAATGTTGGCCCATATTGATAGGATAGCATCTTGCAGTTGATGGAGATTTGTGGGATACACGTCCAGGGCACAAAGCTCCCGTTCCACCACATCCCAAAGATGCTCTATTGGCTTGAGATCTGGTGACTGTGGGGGCCAGTTTAGTACAGTGCACTCATTGTCATGTTCAAGAAACCAATTTGAAATGATTGGACCTTTGTGACATGGTGCATTATCCTGCTGGAAGTAGCCATCAGAGGATGGGTACATGGTGGTCATAAAGGGATGGACATGGTCAGAAACAATGCTCAGGTAGGCCGTGGCATTTAAACGATGCCCAATTGGCACTAAGGGGCCTAAAGTGTGCCAAGAAAACATCCCCCACACCATTACACCACCACCACCAGCCTGCACAGTGGTAACAAGGCATGATGGATCCATGTTCTCATTCTGTTTACGCCAAATTCTGACTCTACCATCTGAATGTCTCAACAGAAATCGAGACTCATCAGACCAGGCAACATTTTTCCAGTCTTCAACTGTCCAATTTTGGTGAGCTTGTGCAAATTGTAGCCTCTTTTTCCTATTTGTAGTGGAGATGAGTGGTACCCGGTGGGGTCTTCTGCTGTTGTAGCCCATCCGCCTCAAGGTTGTACGTGTTGTGGCTTCACAAATGCTTTGCTGTATACCTCGGTTGTAATGAGTGGTTATTTTAGTCAAAGTTGCTCTTCTATCAGCTTGAATCAGTCGGCCCATTCTCCTCTGACCTCTAGCATCAACAAGGCATTTTCGCCCACAGGACTGCCGCATACTGGATGTTTTTCCCTTTTCACACCATTCTTTGTAAACCCTAGAAATGGTTGTGCGTGAAAATCCCAGTAACTGAGCAGATTGTGAAATACTCAGACCGGCCCGTCTGGCACCAACAACCATGCCACGCTCAAAATTGCTTAAATCACCTTTCTTTTCCATTCAGACATTCAGTTTGGAGTTCAGGAGATTGTCTTGACCAGGACCACACCCCTAAATGCATTGAAGCAACTGCCATGTGTTTGGTTGGTTAGATAATTGCATTAATGAGAAATTGAACAGGTGTTCCTAATAATCCTTTAGGTGAGTGTATATATATATATATATATATATATATAAAGAAAATTAAATGTTGTAGCCGCACTCTCTTATTAATTATTTAGACCAGACTTTTATATTATTACAGTTTCATTTTATTGAATAACTCACACTCATGAGTTATATAAATTACAGTGTGGGAGATGAGGAGTCAGATTGTGGTCATCCAGCTCATCTGATTACCTTTTCTGCTGTGTATAGAAAGTCTGGGGACAGTCCCTCAGAGCTACCTTACAGCTGTGGTGACTGTTTTATCAGAACTGCTGCTACATTGTTTTGGAGTTAAGCGGGGCAATACAATCAATCAGTGGGTTAACAGAGATCATTTATACCTGTATTCACACAGTCCCATACACTATATTACTGTCATTACACAGAAAAGTCAGTGTGAAGTAATCCCAGGAAGGAAGAGAACTCGCCATGACAGTCCATTTTGGAGTCCAACTTCCACAGAGCTCTGAACATACATTACTGGCTATCAAGTGTTAGAATTCATTCTCTGTTTTATTTATTGCATTGATATGAAGGCTGCTGTGGTTCCTGCAGTATAATACTGTATGAAATTAAACCAGCCCATAAGGAAACACACACTTGGATGAATGTTCATGATGACAAATACACAATGAGTCTCAGTGAAGCTATACCTCTTGTTCTCTTTATTTTAATGATCTTTGGAAAAGCAAAGCACACAGTGTTGACAAGGGTACCAAACTACAATAAAATGTTTTGGGCATAATTGTAAAGAGCTTATACAATTGAGCTTAATTGAAGAAAGGTTTGCATGTGTTGTCTATGCATTCTCCAGTTGAACGTCAAGATATCTGTGGGAGTTGTCTTTGTTCAGGAAGATCCACTTGCTTTTATGAGCTTTTCCTAGAGCATGAAAAACATATTGATTAAATTTGCATACTTTTTTATTTATTGAGTTAATAAATAATAATAATAATAAAACGTATACAAATTATAGCTTTGTATTTGTCAGGGGTATAGGAGAATAGTGAAGCCCAGGGTTTTTGGCTTTCTGCATGCAAAGGAATATTCTGTATACTGTACCTTTTGAGATTGAAAAGCAGCCTCTTGAATTTTGGGTCCAAGCAATACTGCTTTTCGTTTTTCATGTGAACTCTGCAACACATCGTTAATCTGATGAATTATTATGTTCAACTGATATTCTTATTACCAGCAACAATGTCCATTAAAGGTGTATATTCGTCAGATGCTTATAAATTATAGTGTGTTCATTGTATTACCATTTTGTTCTGGTGTGCAGTTTTTCTTGCAATACTGATGACAAAAGGAAAATCTGAATCTAACTCACCAACTACAGTACAGAGGAAATGCATCTGGGATTTTTAGCTTGATTACATTTATTTATACATGATGTTGCTTCTAGAAAAGACTGAGAAGTTGAGAAGTAGTATACAGTAGTATACAGTATGATAACCATAATAATAATAATAGTACAATTTATAAAAATATGGGGTAAATGGGAATCGTAACATAACTCCACAAAATTACTTAGTGTCAAGTTATAAAGTACATCTGCAGATGTCAAGAACACTACTACGTCTTCAGAAAGAGTCCTGCAGCTATTATAAAGTGTGCAGTATTTCATGGCATTGTTGCATTGCAGCATGAACCGCGTCCTTCCTTTCTCTGTTAAGTGAGTTCAGTGTGTCAGACAACTAGGTCATCCTGTGGTTTTGCTTCATCTACAAATATGTAGGGTAATAGGTAAAGTTTTCATCTGTTTTGACTCACAATACTGCTTTTTCAATCTTAGCTTGTTTACAAAAGAGGCACATGCCTTTCACCACATTTGTACACAACCTCCATCTGACTGTAAGTACCTCAATATACTGTATACATATACCAGATGCATTCTTTATTTTTCATTTCATAGTGAAAATGTACAATGGCATTTAAAAAACAAATAGGTCCAAATGCACAATAGCATTCATTTTTCTGTTGATGTAGATGCTAGGACCTTGGTTCTACTTACAGGCTGATATTTTGACACCTTCACAGAGTACAGAAGCTTGACACCTTTTACTGCTTTGGTGCTTGCTAGTGCACAGAAAGCATCCACAAGAAGATTATTTCTTCTGTGGTTTTATTTGCAATATGCTCTTTTAAAGGGACTGTATGAAGAGAATGAGGTAATGCATATAAAGAAGCTAATTGATTTCTTACATAATCTCCACTTCCTCACAAGTATTGGAAGAAGGCAAGATCTCCACGCTCTTTATCTCCTTTGGAGCTGCCAGTTTGTTCTTCACATCCACACACAGGCAGCGTCTGCTGGAGGAAACGTCTGTAGTGGAATACAGAGACTGATTCACCGATGCACCACATGAATGGAATATTGCAATTCTAATGACTCCCAAATATTCCCAAATATTAATATCACTACTATTCTGCAATCATAGTGTATATATACAGTTAGGTCCATAAATATTTGGACAGTGACACAATTGTCAACATTTTTGCTCTGTACGCCACCACAATGGATTTGAAAGGAAACAATCCAGATGTACTTTAAGTGTAAACTTTCATTTTTAGTTTGGGTGAATGGTGTAGGAATTACACCCATTTTTATATGTGGTTCCCCCAATTTTAGGGTCTCAAAAGTATTTCATGAATTAAATTGTGAGTTTCAATACTTGGTTGCAAATCCTTTGCAGTCAATGACTGCCTGATGTCTGAAACCCATAGACATCACCAGGCCTGCACTGCAGCTGTCTTTAGTTCCTGCTTGTTCTTGGGTCGTTTGCAACCATTGTGGTGGTGTACAGAGCCAAAAAGATTACAATTGTGTCACTGTCCAAATATTTATGGACCTAACTGTAACCTAACCTAACCCTCACCAGATGTCACAGGCATTTTATACATAAACACCTACAAAGTCTCTTTCAGTAACTTGACAGGCTGCACTGGACTCAGTACATGACAAAAAAGGATGGTCAAAATCCTCACCGTAATTTAGCTGTATATTATTATTTCAGATCTCAGCTAGGGCATTGTGATGCATATACATGACATTAATATATATATATATATATATATATATATATATATATATATATATATATATATATATATAATTTAAAATATACTACACAAAATAGCATTCTAGTTCTTGCACATATTAAGTACTTTAAACGTACAAGTTGTTAGAGACCAGGCGGGTGATAATGGAGATGTCTTACCTATGGCAGATACAGTAAGTGCCATCAGGACTAGGATTGCCAGCTTATACTTCATGATGGAGCTCAGTTAGCTTGTGCTTCCTTCTCAGCTTTCTCCACAAGTGTACAATGCAGTTGTAAGGTGTTACTGCATTTATAGCTGTGACTGGGGCAAAGGGGAAATTTTGCATTATATTAAAAAATACATATAATTTCAGCGTAGGGATGGAATTTTACAAAACGTGGCGGATAAACAACAGGTTTCTCAAACATTTAACCATCAAAACAATATATTTTTTTCTACCCACGCACGCCCTATCAATATTCATATTCACTGTAATACCACTTATTTTTCCGAAACCTCAGAAGAACCTGCTATGCACACCACTCAGACTTTGTCTAAAACATTTTAAATAAGGAAAATAGATCTTATGAAATGTATAATGTTGAAGATCTGAATCACATTTTCAATTAATCTTGCACAGCCATAATGAGGTGGCTAATCAAATGTGACAAATAAACACAAGCAGTGTGATTCCAATCTCACGTCTCATTTTTTACACTCACGAAGCCCCTCATGCCTGTCATCGACTTATCAAGCTGTCTGAATGGCCTTTTGGCCCTGCATGAGGCTGTTGAATGTTTTCATATTGTTGAATATAACCAACTAGCATTTTGTAGTCAAGGGTTTTTCATTTACAGCCCAATGATGACTCAGTATAAAAGTAAAGTGTTCTCCCTGTACACTCTCTCCTTTTCATGTATTAAAGCAAAGTCCACATGTAATGCAGTCAAACCACCTGTGTAAAGAGTATTTACCCTGCATGTGCGCTGGTTATTTACCCCGCAGTATGTCCTATGTGTAATGTGTATTCACATGTTTAAAGATATATTTTGTTCAACCCCTAGAGTGGAACAGCTTTTTTAGTTTTATTTTATTTTAAATATAGCAAAACCAACTATATTTTGTATCTGTTTCAGAGAGTGTATAGCTTCAGTGCTGTATTTAAAGTGAACGTGGTAGTAACAATGATAAAAACAAATACAAATGTCATACATTTCTGCAGTGTATTTGTGACCAAACAGAATTAACATTTGACTATCTGGAATATTTCTGAAGTTTTTATTTACTAATTAAACAAAATCATAAATTAATATATAAACATTGTGTAAAACAGCCAGGTTGACATGTCCCTCAAAACTGCTGTATTAAGACATGCTGAAAGGTTAGTGGTTAACACCCTGCCTGTTCAACAAATTCCCCCCATATTTATTTAATGACTAGTGGATTTTCCATTCATCATTGCAGGATCTGCTATAGTTTAATGAGCACCATCAACTTGTTGCCAATGAGAAACCTTTTTTTTTTTTTTTCTTTGAGGTTCTATGAGAAAAATAAGACATGAGATTGGTGTGGCACTCTGGAAAGTGCTGAATGATGTCTCCAGACAGTCCAAGGTGTCTCTTTCACAATTTGTTAGGTCCTAAATCAAAGACATGTTTTTATAATAATTATAATTAATAATCAATTATAATAATCATTGTTTTTGACATCGTATTTGTCATTATTAGAATCACAGTGCAGTATATATTATATTTTGATCCCAGTCAAGAAATCTTAGGGAGCTTCAATGATGGGAGAGTTACTGGGTTATTGCCTAGGTGGCACATATGGCTAAGAAGTGTGAACTATAATTTATATTTGTACAATTTAATAATATTGAAATTATACACACACCTGATGAAGATTATCACAAGCTATTTTAAACGCTAAGTTTCGCACATAGTAGTATCTTCTCTCACATAATGTACTTTTAATTTCCAAGATGGGTTTGCATTCAGTATATTACCAATAATTCATGTGATATTTGCTTGTGGTTATATTTCGATGGAGATCAAAAGTTGTATGTTTTTTTAAATGAATTTACAATTGTGTATTTCTTGGAGAGAATGTTTGTATAAGAGGATTAAGATACAAATAATGAGATTATAAAGAGAACCTTTCTATTTCATTTGAGAATTGAATTATATTTTTATTGTTCACTAACAATTCAACACTTATCTATGTTTTATTTTGCATTTTCATAAAAAAATATTTCTATGCAAACGACTGTAATTAAAATAAGTGTTTATTATTTTTGTGCCTCATCTAGGACGTAGGACCAAATAATAATGTGCCATTGTTTGTACTGTGATGTGTTACTTATACTTTCAGATAAAAGGATAGTTTTCTAAATAAAATAGTGTGGTTCTGCTGCCACATTGCTTATGAGGTGGAAACCCCCCAAAATACCTTCAGTTAAAAAAAATATCCAAAATGCTTCTACAAGAAAACAAGAGGACAAATGCACGGTTGTGTAAGTAAATAGCATTCTATTTTTTGTACTTGGTTTCTTCATGTAAGAATGCGTGTATGTAGTTCCAGAGTGTGGTTAGAATGGGATTCCCCTCTACAGCTCACATTTGCACCGTACCTACAAGAATTATTCAGTAAGTGCTACACATTTTAGTGGGTTGTACTTTTTACTGCTGCAATAAAAAAAAAATGTTGGTTAACTTTATAAAGTAATAATTACATGTTTTTGCCCGCTGTATTTTTATATTTATACAAGGTGAAACAGAAATGCCTTCAGATTTTCCACAAGACCTAGTTATACAAGTAATATAGTATCATTATTTAATTTGATTTGTGGCGCAAAAATAATATATTTTCAGGTAGTAATCAGTAGAATTTGAAGAAGTGTGTTATAAACCCATATTTGGGCAGCACAGTCTCCCAGTAGTGCCTTGTATCTCCTATGTTATTTATAATATGCATGTATTCTGTTAACCTCGCCAATACTGTAGCAGTTGCACTTCCCTTTATTGACTTACGTAAAAGAGAAAATAATGGAATAGTACTGAGTGACATGCTGTCCATGAGGGACAACTGAAAGTGTTGCCAGACAGGAAGGTCTGTGCATTTTTGGCGAAAGTTTATCCTTTCAATATCGCTACCATTTCGTCATGCAATCCAGTCTTTTGTGGTTATAGAAACAGGGCAGTTCAGCTGAAGCACACTCTGGAGGCACTACGCAAAGGGCATCTTCACTCTCTGAAATGTTCTTTCAGAGTATTTCAGATTATTAATTTCAAAGGTATTTTATTTTAAACACACCTATGATTATAGTAGAATTTAAAGTTGAATATGAAGCCACAGTTTTTGGGATTTTGCAGTTTCATAATTTTTATACTTTGAAGTGATTGTAAAATCAATAGTGAACAAGCAAACCAGTTGATAACATCTTCTGTATCTCTCGATCTGCCACAGGACGGAAGTAGGTTTACCCAATGCTGTATCTTAGATCACTTTTGCTCACATGACGCCTACCTGTCTCCCCTGCAAATGCTGCTTATCTACAGAAATATCTCATTAATGTCACCCACAAAAGGCAGAGCATTGCAGAGTACTGCGCTTCACCTACTGCGCTTTGTCATGTCATGTTAGATGTTGAAAATGACATGAAAGCCTTGAATTTTAAAAGAAAGGGTAATAACTGTATAGAAAAAAGAATCCTAATATTTAAATGTAAAGGATGCATGTTATGAAGGTATGAATAAATATAAAGGTATTTACATTTCAGTTGGTCTAGTAAAATATCTGTTGTATTCTGTTTTTAATTATAGTAAAATGCAAAGAAGTCTAAATATTTCTTAATCAACCTTTTTATACCTGCTTTTCACAAAGCCAGTTTTAGACCCACTTTCAGATGTCCAGATATGTTATGAGTTGTCTGTGATAACAGAAATGTGTGAACTATCAATATTGTTACTTCATCAAATAGCTTTTAACTTCCTTATATTGAAAGAAATTAAAATATCTGGACAAAAAGCTTTATCTGTGCTGAGGAATATTTGATTAGAACAATTTAACAATCAAACAAATACAAATAATTTGCAACAGTGTCAAACAATAGTATGAATCTAGTGATGGTGTTTTAGAGTTAAGGATGGTTTATGCTTTCCTTGGACCATGATCTATACAATTTTTTTTTACCAGCTTATGAACATATTTTTTAATAGCAGATTCTGTAAAACTCTCATTGTTTTTTGTGTAACTTATTAGTTTCTATATTATATATTTATTTTATACTAATTTGTTATTTTTAATGGTTACCTGGTATAGACTGAAAATCTAAGTTAACCCCTCAACCACAATTGGACCCATAGATTGATTTATCAACCCTGCTATCTTGTTTCAGAAACCTTACTTCCCTATTTTAACATAGTGTTTTGAAAAATCACACCACTTACAGTAATTGCTCAAGTCTGAGTCTGATTTTAATCTGCTGGGAAACTTTAAAAGAACAGAAGGAGAAATTAAATTTATATTTATATCCAGACACTGGCAAAGAAAGGGAAGTGGATTGCTTAATGTCTTCTTAAACAATTTACAGAACGATGACTTAATATCTTCTTTGTGATTACTTGACCAATTTTGAGTCTGTTCAACAGTCTGTAAATGTATTCAATATTAACTGTGAGCACAGTGTTAAATTAAACAAATAGTGAAATACATTCACTTCTTTTAGGCATTCATGAACTACAGCCAGAACTAATTCTTTCTGTGCTATTTAACTGCTTATGAACTATCTATTTCAGGGTAGATTCTCATCTGCGGTATGAGCCATTACTTTTCAATTTGTCATAAAGCTATAAGCATTAGAGACATACTCTACATAAGTACACATGGGTATAATCTAGAATTTTAAAGCCAGTCTGTAGAGCTGGTGACTCTAACTGGTAGCAACCAGGGTATAAAGTGACTCATACCCTCCCAACGCTGGGTACAAAAGGGCAAACAGGAGCTGGGTTACCATGTGTAGACAACATTGTCGTTATACCCAGCTGCCTGGTACAGACAGGAAGGGGTTGGGGATGTGCTCATATTTTGCTGATGGGGTGTTTCCAAACACCTTGGTTTATAGACCTGAGCCTCTGTATTGTTTGTGGTCTGGGCTGCTTTTGCAATTTCATAAGCTATCCAAATGTATATGAAAACAAATAAGTTTGCCAATGAACAGTTTTGAATAATCTGAACACAAAATTGTTTGTAAGTCTATTGATTTTGTTGTTCATAATGTATTGATACAATGGCCAATTGTATTCTTCAATCAAAATTAGCATCAACTTTAATAATCTTATTTAAATTTCCTAGTAATATTCTGTCGGTAAACTGCCCAACACATAAACCACCTCAAAAACAACATCCCAACATGGGATCAAGACACAAGACAAAAGATAACCATGCCCTGATCTTTAGTAACATCATTCAAGATGGTTGAAATGCTCTCACCACTGAGAGGAACTGTAATAGATGTCTATGCAGATCTTCATCTTAACTAGAGTTTAAGATTTCACTGTGTTTCTGAACACAGTATTGTCTCCTGTTTTCTGCATTTAAGGTCCTTACTTTATTAGCAGAAACCTGCCATGGTTTTACAAGTTGTAGTACAATTGTGACACCTTCTGTCAATATATTTAAGTGCAGCTGACAAGAGAGTCACAATACAAAGCAAACATTTTCCAGGGGTTCTGTTAACATGATCTCAGTGTGTTTTCTTCTTCCAATCAGCAATAACAAATGCATATCTCCTGTCCCATTGCTGCAGATTTAAGTCTTTAATTGCCACTAACTTCAAGACTGTACATAATTTAATTGACTTAAAAGTGAAACCAAAACTTGTCATCTAAACAATGTAAGGTCATTGCAAAGTCCAAACATTAATATCAGTTCAAAACTGGGACTTCTGTTTGAGGGAGTGGTGCATTTGTGCATTTCCAAGGCAAGCTGCTTGCAGGTATATTTTTAAAAACTTAAAATATTCCAAGGTAAGAATAAATTGCATGTGAATTGATCAGGACCTTAATTTATGTTAATGTTAGTTGGATATAATTTTACAGCTGTGAGCAATTCCCACATTAGAAAGATTGAAGCCAAATTGATGAATGTAATCAATGTATGTTTAATGCCCTATAAGGTTCCTGAAGTTAGGGCTCTAGACTCTGGAGTGGAGGGTTGTGGGTTCAATCCCCAGGTGGGTGACACTGCTGTTGTACCTTGAGCAAGGTACTTCACCTAGATTGCTCCAGTAAATGCCAAGCTGTATAAATGGGTACACATGTAAAAATAATGTGATATATGTTGTAACAATTGTAAGTCTGCTACGAAATTGGGTAATAATAATAATCCTATTAAGCAGAGCAGGTGCTGCTATGCTTGTATGACTCTTGGCACTTGATACATCTAGGTGGAACTGGATTTGTGGCATGCTAATGTTTATATCGGGAAACTGACATACAAAAAAAACACATGTGCAAATATTTGTCCTGAAGTAGAAAGAGAAAATTATATTTGTAATAGTGAACTGAAAGCAATATTTTAGGTCACTTTAATTGTTTTATTAACAATTACAGAAGCATGTCAGACACTTCAGCTAAAGATGATCTTGATAAATGCAGAAAGATGGTTTTAAGGTGGGTGAAAATTCAGTATAATAAATATAAATACATGTAGAGTAGAGATAAATAATAAGATGTATACATACTCCATGTAATATTAGATAGCAGGACATGATAAATAAACATTTAAATAAGTGTGTAGAACCAGTTATTGTGCCAGAACTTACCACATTATGGCAGCACCACAATAACAGATAGGGAAGGTATTTCTCACAGACTTCATTTTACTATTTTCATTGTGGTCCATACTTGGTAACACACATGGAGGAAAATACTTAAAAAACAAAACAAACTTAATTTATAGCTTTTAATTATGGTGGTCAAAAAAAGCCAGAAGGAAATGTTGTACTGGAGTCCCTATACTGAAATAACTGACTGTGTGGGTGCTAAGCAATAGTTTTACAGCCTTTTTCAGAACATCAGCCTCAGCTAACAGCACATTTGGAAGCTATACCTAATCTGCCAATCTTTTTGTTTTAGTTTACACAGTAGAAACATAACTTAAAGTAATGGAAACTAGTCTAACCAGCAGAGCCTGCTGAATGTCTATGAGACTTTGGAGCAGAGGTCTTGAGTAAGGAATGAGTGTTACACTTTGCATCACGATTCTATAGTCTATAGTGTGCTAGTGTTCAGTAATTCCAAGTAGTTACTGTTTTTAACTTTTAATATGATATTAAATTGAAATATTGGAAGCTGTTCTATTTTAGTTTTATACAAACATTTTTAGGCTTCTGATGATTGCAGTTAACAAATCTTAAAGTTCAGTTGTATTGGATGTATTGATATACAAATAAACATCTAGACCTTTGTTAAAAAAAATATATATAATCTGTGTGTACCTTGATAGACAGTTGTTTAAGACTGGAGCTCTTGTTTCTCTTTTGTCATTCTCTCTTTCATTATTTTCTGATTGATACAGGCCTGATCTCCTGAACTGCCTCGATACATACAACTGTTACCATAGAGACAGGACTAACCTACAGCTGAGGTGCAAAGAGGTAAATTGGGTGTTTCCACTACAGGACTAAAGTACCTCCCCAGTTAGAGTAATCATTTTAAGAGAGAAAAAAAATCCAATTTAAATGCATCACAATTTCAGCTTGTAACACAACAAAATCTGAGGTCCAAGGGGGGGTGACTTCTTCCTATAGCCACTGTGTACACACTCACACACACACACTAAATGTCCACCTGTACAATTAATATATTCCTTACTGTTATCCACTATTAATTATGGTACATCAGATATTGAATATTATATATAAACTGGTTTATAATGATGTGAACAAAGATATATTTGTCATGATAACTTTTATGTTGGCAAAGTCACCTTCATATAAAAACCTAGTCTTGTTGGCATGTATTTTTGAATTTATAATACTCATTTCTAGTTTTACAAATGTACTGGTATCTATAAACCATCCTAGAAAAGGGCTAGATCAAAACACTCGGTCTGGGTTTGTTTACAATTCCATGAATTCCACTTTAATCAGCAGAATGGACAATGTTTCTGAAGGTCTTTTTCTTTATTGTAAACTTAAAAAAACACAACACCTTATTGTTACTCATTTTTTTTATTATAATTTACTGACCAGGTGGACAGAAGTACAAAAGAGCATTCTGAGATCACAATAAAATGTTGTCTCTGTCACAGTTTTTGCCGTTTTAATTTGACATAGAACTGACATATTACAAATATGTTTATTAAATACAAAAATCAAATCACGAAGGAGAGAATACTATTCGCACCATGTGGGGCTCGTCTAAGCCTTGCCTAAGACTATAAAGGATGATTTAATTTTATTTAAAGGATTCCATCTATTCCTACTTCTACTCAGTCAGTGAAGGTTCAGTTTCTTCTTGTGGTCGTTATTTAACACCCACACACACACCCGCACACACACACACACACATTGACTCACTCACATATATAAACGTATATTTATATATATTACAATAGAACTGCTCACCTGTTTAAATTCAGATTTAGTGACTGTAATGTAATGGTTCATGTTCATTTTTTTAATGATTGTTTGTCAGTAGTAATCAATAGGAACATGAAAACCAGACAGGAACACTTTAAATTGTTACAGCATCCCTTGAAAATATATATTTTTATTATTTTGTATGAATCAATCCCTTATTAGTTGGAAAATATGGATATGATATGATGGATATGTATTTTGTGTAATCATGCATACACTAGCAACAGGCCATAATTAAATACAAACCTTTCAAGTAACTAAAACTACAATTTTATACCTAAGACTCCTCTTGCAGCATTAAATCTTACTACAAATGGGATTTGTCTTATGCTACTGTCTCTGTCTTCTTACTGTCTGTATAGCATCCCATTTGTCATCGCTGATTCTGAAGACATTTGTCATTGTTTGCTTGCCAGGATTCTTATTGCTAAAAATGTCCTTGATCTGAAAATCATTAGAACTGGTTACATAAACCCTCTTAAAAGCAGTGTTTGCCCATCTCATGTTTTTATTCATCCTGTCACTGTGTTTAGTATCACACTAATTATGCCCGTGTTTTATAAATAGCTTATGAGTTCTGAACAAGCTGCTGATTGTGGTAAATTATCAATGCATCTAATTTCTTAGACATCTAAGTGTAAAGGTAGTTATTTTCTTTTATTTATTTTCAAACAGACAAATCCATTGTAAAAAATCCCAATTTAATGCATTATTTGAGATTCTCATCTGAGATGAATTGCCAGCTGTTTTTATCTTGCGATGTTTCCCCAGACACGAGAGAACCTGAAGCGTCTTCTCCCCAGCAGTGTGTAGGAGCCTAGTATATAACGCAGCCTTGGCAACGCTTTAATAAAGACACACAGGAGAGTCCCTTAGTCTTGATAAGCTGCCTATTTTACATCCTTTCAGATGGTCCTCTAAACATGAAAATTACAAACATTCTACAATGTTCCATGCATATTAGCATTTTGTCATTTTGAAACCTAGTGAAGTATTTTACTACAAATATTGAAGTGTTCAGTTTTCAAAAAAGTGCTTTAAACTGAGAGTTTTGAAAATTGCACACTGAACTGGATCACTGCTGGTAGCAGATTGTTTTAAGATTTCTTGCTTAAAAAAACAAAAAAAAATTGTATTATTTCTAATACCAACTCATCTGAGCAGGAGAAATACTTTTGCTATGCTGCATATTCACAGTTAAAATGTACTGTAGTTTTTGTGAAGCAATGGAATCTGATTAATGTTATATATATATATATATATTTGCTTTAGTTTTAATAAGCAAAACATTTAAATGCACTGAAGTATGAAATTTACTTTTCAAACATTTAACCTAACACCAGTGCCGTTATTATGAATTAATTGCATCATTTGTTCCCCCTGTGTGTATAGAGATTTACAATCATTGTGTTAGTAAGCGCTTTGAACATTGCCTGAACCTCAGAAATAATCATAAAAATAATGTTTGCAGCCTACAAGTAAACTCAGCAATTCATGAGTGTGAGTCAAGCTCAATTTTTACATCTCTGCAATTGCTGGCAGCATACAGGCTCGTATCCTGGCTTCTCTCCAGGCACTTTTGCAATCTGTTATCCAGTTGGAGATCATGGTCTGCTTGTCAGTTTGCCCAAAATGAGAGTTGATAGACTCTTCCCTCCCAGTGCTGGGGTTGCACTTGGTTTCAAGCAGGGAGCTGTTGGGTTTGAAGATGATGCTGGATCTCCTGGGATGAGGTTTCACTGCACTGGGCTTCTTTTCCTTTGGAGGATGAGGACAGGCTTGGGCACTTGGGTTGGTGCAGATGGAGTTTCCGTTACTGAGAGTCTCTTCACTTGCTGAGCCTGATGAGTGTAATTCTGGGCAGCTGCTCTTCCGCTGCCTGAGGCGAGGAGAGCAGAGTCTTGGGAAGCTGTTTGCCCGTGGGAGGCTGCACGAGGCATTCGTGGAGGCGGGTTGCAAGATCTCTGTGGTTTGCGAGTCCAAATCTTCTCCTCCATTTAGCCCCCTGTTGTTGCTGTTGGTGACTTCGAAGGACGAGTTGTTCTTTCCATACAGGAATTCCAAAGGGTCGGTCCTGGAGCTTTGGATATAGGTTTTATTGAGACCCAGGTTGACACCCTCTAGAGAGAGGATGTTTGAGAAAAGTGGCATCTCCTTGCAACTGCTCCTATAGGCCGCCGTGGGCGTCGGAGGTCGTTTCAAAGCAGGTAGTTTCGGCAGTCTTGTGCTGAGCTTGAGAGTGTCCAGTTTGCTGAGCCTCACAATTTCACACAGAGGCTCCTCCAGGACTGGGCAGGTGGGCCTGGCCAGGTGACAGATGGATTGCAGGTAGTCCTCAGAGGAGAGGCTGTCGGAGTGAATGTAGAAGGCACTGGAGTAGGTGTTGGTATGGCCCATGTCCTGCAGTATCTCTTCATAAGTCTCACAGATGGTTGGCAGGTGCTTCTTAGCAAGCAGTCTTGAATGAGGACGCATGTCTGTCAGAGAAGAATAAGAAAGGAAACATTTTAAGGCATTTTTCATTAAACACCTGTAAAAAATAAAATAGGAGAGCTGCTTATTTAAGTGCTGCTTAAATATTTGAAAATATACCTAAGATTTGTGCATGGATACCATGTGACATCATTTCTAAACTGGAGCTCCATCAACTGAAACTACTGAGAAATGTGTAATTGAGTATTCAAAGGCATCAGGTATTGAGGAATTTGAAAGTCCAATGGAGTGATTTGCTTCATCCATAAGCTCAAACATTCACTTTTGTCATACAATCTAAAGTAAAACAGTCTTCAGGGAAATCCCAGTCAAAGCAGGCAATCATAGGTTGGATAGTGATGACCATCAAATAAATAAATAAATAAATAAATAAATATATTAACTTTGTTAGTTTCATGTTAATGGGGCTATTGCCAGTTTATTGCCACAATTCCTCTTACTTGTTGTTAATTTCCTGTGATTTTCTTTTTACTGAGCATGAACTAGATTTCCTGACTTCCATAGCAGGTCACTAGGCTCTATAAATATATATTCGCTTCAATAAGTTTCGTTTTCTATTGTGTCAATGCATATCGGACCAGTTCTGTGACTGAAATGTAAACAGTGTTATCTGGAACAGCTGTTATCCTTTTCTTACTGCACACCTAACAAGACTCTGCTTTAGTGCACATTTTCAGTCTTTCTTTTAATGTTGTGGAGTGCAGTCTTCATGTCAATTTAGTTTATGACCTGAGGAAACCTTGTTTTCATATCAGAGGTTTATTTAAGTGATGCTGTTAATGAATAAACCTCTTGGTTAGCCATTAATTCGCTGCGGCAAGTTTAGACAAGACTACTACCCCGCACTGAGGAATACCAGAATTTGCCGGTTCTCTTTTACAATATCTATCCACAGAGCAAGTGCAACACGTACAGTCACAATGTGATTCTCCTGCCCTTCATTCGACCCCTGTCTCACAAGGTGAACAGCCTGGAAAGGGTGGGGTGGTTTCACCCACTAAGCTGCCAGCCTGCCTTCTCTCACCCCATTGATCCATCTTTTTACCCATCTTTGTGTTTAGTAAAGCAGAATGAGCAAAGTTTGTTTGTATGAAGGTATATTCTTTCTGCACACCTACAAACTGTAATTATGTGTACACTCAAGAGGCTACTTCAGTTCCAGCCTGTAGAAGATATCAAGCTGCTGCACAAAGCGGGTACTGAGTACACTAATGGAACTGGACAACTGCAGTGTAGGCGAGTGCAGGAACAAAATCATCAAAGGCCAATATCTGATGTATGATTGATTTTGGGGAAAAAAAAAAATCCTTTAATTTCTTCTGAAACAACAATGATGGCTGAATCATTTACACACATGCACACACGCACGCACGCACACACAAAACTGAAATTGTCGTTATTTTTCAGTCTCTGTAACACCCGTGTCTTGAGACCCCTGAGAAAGAGATGCTTTAAAAATCCAATCAAGTTACAGTGAGGGAAAAAAGTATTTGATCCCCTGCTGATTTTGTATGTTTGCCCACTGACATAGAAATGATCAGTCTATAATTTTAATGGTAGGTGTATTTTAACAGTGAGAGACAGAATAACAACAAAAAAATCCAGAAAAATGCATTTCAAAAAAGTTATACATTGATTTGCATGTTAATGAGGGAAATAAGTATTTGACCCCTTCGACTTAGTACTTGGTGGCAAAACCCTTGTTGGCAATCACAGAGATCAGACGTTTCTTGTAGTTGGCCACCAGGTTTGCACACATCTCAGGAGGGATTTTGTCCCACTCCTCTTTGCAGATCCTCTCCAAGTCATTAAGGTTTCGAGGCTGACGTTTGGCAACTCGAACCTTCAGCTCCCTCCACAGATTTTCTATGGGATTAAGGTCTGGAGACTGGCTAGGCCACTCCAGGACCTTAATGTGCTTCTTCTTGAGCCACTCCTTTGTTGCCTTGGCTGTGTGGTTTGGGTCATTGTCATGCTGGAATACCCATCCACAACCCATTTTCAATGCCCTGGCTGAGGAAAGGAGGTTCTCACCCAAGATTTGATGGTACATGGCCCCGTCCATCATCCCTTTGATGCAGTGCAGTTGTCCTGTCCCCTTAGCAGAAAAACACCCCCAAAGCATAATGTTTCCACCTCCATGTTTGACGGTGGGGATGGTGTTCTTGGGGTCATTCCTCCTCCTCCAAACACGGCGAGTTGAGTTGATGCCAAAGAGCTCGATTTTGGTCTCATCTGACCACAACACTTTCACCCAGTTCTCCTCTGAATAATTCAGATGTTCACTGGCAAACTTCAGACGTGCCTGTACATGTGCTTTCTTGAGCAGGGGGCCTTGCAGGCGCTGCAGGATTTCAGTCCTTCACGGCGTAGTGTGTTACCAATTATTTTCTTGGTGACTATGGTCCCAGCTGCCTTGAGATCATTAACAAGATCCTCCCGTGTAGTTCTGGGCTGATTCCTCACCGTTCTCATGATCATTGAAACTCCACGAGGTGAGATCTTGCATGGAGCCCCAGAGCGAGGGAGACTGACAGTTATTTTGTGTTTCTTCCATTTGCGAATAATCGCACCAGCTGTTGCCACCTTCTCACCAAGCTGCTTGGTGATGGTCTTGTAGCCCATTCCAGCCTTGTGTAGGTCTACAATCTTGTCCCTGACATCCTTGGACAGCTCTTTGGTCTTGGCCATGGTGGAGAGTTTGGAATCTGATTAATTGATTGCTTCTGTGGACAGGTGTCTTTTATAAAGGTAACGATCTGAGATTAGATGAGAGTGCTCCTAATCTCAGCTCGTTACCTGTATAAAAGACACCTGGGAGACAGAAATCTTGCTGATTGATAGGGGATCAAATACTTATTTCCTTCATTAACATGCAAATCAATTTATAACTTTTTTGAAATGCGTTTTTCTGGATGTTTTTGTTGTTATTCTGTCTCTCACTGTTAAAATACACCTACCATTAAAATTATAGACTGATCATTTCTTTGTCAGTGGGCAAACGTACAAAATCAGCAGGGGATCAAATACTTTTTTCCCTCACTGTATCAATTCAAATAATCAGCAGTAATAAAGTATGCATATGGATTTAGTATGTATGGTCAAAAACATGATTTTAAAGTGACTGTGTAAATTTGACTATTAATGGTATTTGACCTTTTCCATCGCACCATTAACCAATGGGACTGAAAAATCGCAAAATTGATCCTGTCTCAGAAGTTGTATATTCATATTCTGTGACGTCGATTGCTGTAATTATCTCAAACTAATTATATATGAATAAGGATAGGATACTGAAGTTCTTGAGATGCATATCAGTATTTTGAACTTCAAGATGTTCATTATTTTCCTGTATTAGTTTCCTTAAGTGAGGTTTTGTTAATAAACATTGTGAAAAATGCTTTAAAATTACTGATGTTTTGTATACTTGTTTCCATACATTGTACACTCAATCAGTTACATCATTTTACACAACCGGTAAAAAACGAATTTTCAAGACATATAGCTGTATACAGACTATTTACAAATGGCTTGGCTTGAAACAACATGACCAAAATGAATTTGAACAAGAAAAAGATTTTGTTTTTGATTTACTGTCCCATCATCATCCCAACCTACATTTTAATAATGTATAAACTATATTCTTTGATTTGTGTATTGAATTTCAAAACTATCAAAAGTGTCCCTTCTTTGATTGAGCTCTGCATTAATTTGCATCCATCAATTTTGTCTTATGTTGTATCTGATTCTCTGAACCCCACTGTGGAAAACTGGTCTTTCAAGATTGTTATAAAATAATTCAGTTTAACTTCTAGGGATTCACCTTCTTATTGAGTGCTCTGCTTTTAGTTCAGTGTAGTTCAGATGAATTAATACATAGTCTGAGTGAGTAAATCCACAAATACTGAGGCTGAAGTAGTTCAAAAAAGCAAGCTGGAAACCTCCACCTTGAGCTGCCACATTACATAACTCCCATTGTCCAACACAGGCACAGCAGGAACACATGCAACTTGCATACACATTTTTTCTACCTTCACAGCCTAATCAGAAATTATAGCAATTACTGTGGCAATTACTGGTATAAATCACCCCCCCCACCCGACACCAGCCTGTATCCATTTCTAAAAATACCTCAGGATGCTGTAGCCAAATTTACATTTGCTTTATATGATTTCTGCCTCCAACGGTGTCTATTGAAGCTGTTCCCTGAAGGCACATCGACATAACCTTTTCCCGTAAGTGTTTTGAAACATGCTTGTTTCCCTGCAATTTCTCATTAACCACGTATGCAAATTATTTTTAAGCTCTCTTGGCGACCATGTGTCTCACCTGGACTGAGAGTGCAGTTAATTTCTCTGGCCCGGGCTCCTCAGTTGTTACACAGCCTGCAGTCTTAAGAGCTCAATCCTAGCCTGTAGTGGATGTGCCGGTAAATCAGATTGTGCATCCAGTCAAGCTCACAGTCAGCAACTGCAGCAGAAATGATTTCTTGTTGCTAAAAATAGCATCCTGGCTACTTCCTGTCCCTGAGAGCTAGCTTGGTGAATGGCTTTTATTGATGCAGATGGAGAAGGAGGGAGTGACTGGCAGGGGTAATTGCCTGCTCTTGTTGATAAATAAGCAAGTGCACTGGTATTTTATCAAACACTCACTCCTTTAATCCTGACAAACAAGCTGCGATACAACTACCGCAGCAATGGCATACCTGCAGCCCATTCCTAAAAATAGACCAAGCTATTTATGGAAGGTACATTTAGAGCACATACAAAATTAGCAGATCTGATTTATTTCAAATTAAAAGGCTTCAACATCCAAAACACAAAACACTTTCAAGGTTATGCTTATGAATTTCAAAGTCATAACTTCAGATTATTATTGAGTTCTGTGAATTTTGGTAACCAGAGTAAGTGGCAATATATTTTCTCTGCTGGTTGAGAGTGAACATTGAAAATCTTGCAGCTAAACTCAATTTCAAAGACAACGTAGTGATCATTATAGTGACTGCTTGCGGGCACTGGTGACTAAAGGCTACATTCACCACACAGTATGAAACAGGTGTTGTATTCATAACCTAGTTATACCAGAAAAGACACAGGATTCTTTTAATTTACAGAATAGTTCTTAATCTACAAACGTTCCCTTTGGCATTGTCTTTGTGCCCTTAGAACCTTACCAGTAACCAGGTTTTATTTGTACTTTTCTGTGAATCTCATCTTTTCAGAATCCAAGTGGATTACATTTCACTTATTACATTACACTACAATGCAAAACCATGATGTCAAATTCCTTAATGTGTCCCTGGGTACAAATCTTAAACAATTTGAATGTCATTTAAGTTTGAGGGACAGAGCCATTATGCCCTTAAGGTCTAAGACTGTCACAGATATGTTCACATATATGGTAGCCTCCTAATTTATTCATACCATTCTTGGTGTGACTAAAAGTTATCTACAGATAAACAGACGGTAAATCTGTAATTGTCACAATTTAATTTAATCTTGCTAATACAGTAAAAATATTTTAACACTTTCTTCAAATCCACTTTTACACAAAATGAAACAGGTTATCGATTGATTACAGCTTCAAAAGCACTATAAAGAGAATCCAACTTGCAGTATGTAAAACTGAGAAACTCTGCAAACACTCGTATTTGCATAATAAAACCCTAGTGAATTATATTTGTATATTATATGTGTATACTATATATTACATAAATTTAATATGAATTGATAAACTGGATGAAAATAATCTTTTGAAGACAGTATATTTCTTTATCCTAAGACACGCAATATCCTTCAGCCATTTTAATATACAACAGTCTATGCCGATGATGTGAAGAAAATAAATATATATATATATATATATATATATATATATATATATATATAGCTCTGGAAAAAATTAAGAGACCACTCCAAGTTCAGAAATGTTAAGTGGTCTCTTAATTTTTTCCAGAGCTGTGTATATATATATATATATATATATAATATAATCAAAGTCCTCCTTCATGCAACATTCTTTCTGCTAAATATGAAAGAGATCTTTGTGAAAGGAGACAGCAGCCAAGGCTGATATGTTGTTTAAGTACAGAGTATGTCTACATATGGTGTAATTTTTACTTCAGGATTTGTTTTAATTACCGCTCTGCTGAATTAAACTGATGCTTATTTGCTCTTGTTAAGCCTTCAATTAGAGCTGTCCTGATAATTTGTGGTGAAGAACATGTTTCTTTGAAAACTCAATAGTTTTGACAGAAAGAGCAAAAGATCATTACCTGCAAATATTCTTTGTTCTTCTTGGCTGTAAGTGCCTCTGTCGCTTGAAGTAAATTCAATCTGGAACCGTCACTGGCTCCTTGTCTTTTTCTTACTGTTCTGCAAGAGCAGCAGAAATTAGCCTGAGTGAAGCACGCTGCGTGAGAGCTCTGTTTGAGCCCCACAGCATCCTCCAGTATTTATATTGTGTAGCGCCTGGTGAACACTAGGGGGAGGAAATGTGAGAATACACTGGCCAAGACAACTGAATTAACTACTGTTTTTTTTTTCTCCCCATATATATATAATATTTATTAGTCTTTAGGTCATCAGTATTTTTTTCACGTGATCCAAGTAGGTCAACTATGTTTATTTCTAATAAAATAGGCCTTGACAGCATGTTTCAGGGCAGTTAGATAACATAAACAAGCTAAAGGCATGTCTTCCTCATAGAACAGCAATCAAAAACACACAGACACAGATCAATTAATTCAGAAGAAAATAGGGAATCAATTTACTAAACACTGAAAATACTATAGCTATCTGGCTATATGGCAAGGCAAATCTAGCATCTTACATCACAATAATAATAATAAATAAAATAACACTTAACGTACAGTGTATAGTGTGGCTGTGACACAAGGAGGGATGTAGAAAAACATAAAAAAAAACACCTTTTAAAATTATTATTTTAAAAATATTCATAGTAAATGTATAAAAGGGAAGGTCAAGCCCGCCTTCTACAAATATGTATCTTAAATGAGAGAAACAGGAGCTGTAGAAAAATCCATTTAGACCTTGAAAATGATTGGTGGCCCAAGAGAACATAAGGCCAAGCTCTTAGTACAGTGGCTGCATGGTACTTATGCTTGTCATAGTGTGGCAGTCTTTACCAGACATTGTAGTACTGGTTGCTAAGACTGATCATTTATTGCAAGGTTCAGTAGCCTGTTTCTATTCATACAGGTCACTGACTATCTTCATTTTCCAAATTAACAGAAGTGACCTTAGATTCCTGAGAGATGATGTTGCACGTGTTTGTGTCTGTACTCTTGTTGCTATGGCAAACCTGGTTAAAAATATCTCTATGGAAATACTGCCATTTGTAAGTAGCTTGGGCAGAGACCGATGACATATTATAACCTCCAGTGTCTTTTGTGTCATTAACCTACTTCTTTGGGTGCCCATGCATTTCTGAAGCTTTCAGACATTATTAAGAATAAACTAACTAACATAATCGTTTTTCACATAGTTGAAAGGAACAATGTTAAATGTTTTCAGAGACTGATTAAGTTATTTGAAATTAAAGTAAAAAACTATTCACCACAAATTATCAACACAGCTCTAAATGAATGCTTAACAAGAGCAGATTTGCACCTATAGTTCAGTTTAAGTCAGCAGAGCAGTAGCTATTTTTATAAAAATGTTGTATGATATACACTCACCTAAAGGATTATTAAGAACACCTGTTCAATTTCTCATTAATGCAATTTTCTAATCAACCAATCACATGGCAGTTTCTTCAATGCATTTAGGGGTGTGATCCTGGTCAAGACAATCTCCTGAACACCAAACTGAATGTCTGAATGGGAAAGAAAGGTGATTTATGCAATTTTGAGCGTGGCATGGTTGTTGGTGCCAGACAATCACAATCTGCTCAGTTACTGGGATTTTCACGCACAACCATTTCTAGGGTTTACAAAGAATGGTGTGAAAAGGGAAAAACATCCAGTATGCGGCAGTCCTGTGGGCGAAAATGCCTTGTTGATGCTAGAGGTCAGAGGAGAATGGGCCGACTGATTCAAGCTGATAGAAGAGCAACTTTGACTGAAATAACCACTCGTTACAACCGAGGTATGCAGCAAAGCATTTGTGAAGCCACAACATGTACAACCTTGAGGCGGATGGGCTACAACAGCAGAAGACCCCACCGGGTACCACTCATCTCCACTACAAATAGGAAAAAGAGGCTAAAATTTGCACAAGCTCACCAAAATTGGACAGTTGAAGACTGGAAAAATGTTGCCTGGTCTGATGAGTCTCGATTTCTGTTGAGACATTCAGATGGTAGAGTCAGAATTTGGCGTAAACAGAATGAGAACATGGATCCATCATGCCTTGTTACCACTGTGCAGGCTGGTGGTGGTGGTGTAATGGTGTGGGGGATGTTTTCTTGGCACACTTTAGGCCCCTTGGTGCCAATTGGGCATCGTTTAAATGCCACGGCCTACCTGAGCATTGTTTCTGACCATGTCCATCCCTTTATGACCACCATGTACCCATCCTCTGATGGCTACTTCCAGCAGGATAATGCACCATGTCACAAAGGTCGAATCATTTCAAATTGGTTTCTTGAACATGACAATGAGTTCACTGTACTAAACTGGCCCCCACAGTCACCAGATCCCAACCCAATAGAGCATCTTTGGGATGTGGTGGAATGGGAGCTTCGTGCCCTGGATGTGCATCCCACAAATCTCCATCAACTGCAGGATGCTATCCTATCAATATGGGCCAACATTTCTAAAGAATGCTTTCAGCACCTTGTTGAATCAATGCCATGTAGAATTAAGGCAGTTCTGAAGGCGAAAGGGGGTCAAACACAGTATTAGTATGGTATTCCTAATAATCCTTTAGGTGAGTGTACACCGATCAGCCATAACATTATGACCAATGACAGGTGACGTGAATAACACTGATAATCTCGTTATCATGGCACCTGTCAGTGGGTGGGATATATTAGGCAGCAAGTGAACATTTTGTCCTCAAAGTTGATGTGTTAGAAGCAGGAAAAATGAGCAAGCGTAAGGATCTGAGCGACTTTGACAAGGGCCAAATTGTGATGGCTAGACGACTGGGTCAGATCATCTCCAAAACTGCAGCTCTTGTGGGGTGTCAACAGCGGTCAGTACCTATCAAAACTGGTCAAAGGAAGGAAAAGCGGTGAACCAGCGATAGGGTCATGGGCGGCCAAGGCTCATTGATGCACGTGGGGAGCGAAGGCTGGCCCATGTGGTCTGATCCAACAGATGAGCTACTGTAGCTCAGAACTGGAGCACGGAGCAATGGAAGAAGGTGGTCTGGTCTGAAGAATCACGAGTTCAAGGTGTTGACTTGGCCTCCAAATTCCCCAGATCTCAATCCAATCGAGCATCTGTGGGATGTTCTGGATAAACAAGTCTGATCCACTTACAGGACTTAAAGGATCTGCTGCTAACGTCTTGGTGCCAGATGCCACAGCACACCTTCAGGGGTCTAGTGGAGTCCATGCCTCGACGGGTCAGGGCTGTTTTGGCGACAAAAGGGGGACCTACACAATATTAGGCAGGTGGTCATAATGTTATGGCTGATCGGTGTATATGATATAGCAAGTTGTTTAATGTTGTATTATCTTTTAAATAAATACACAGACACTTGATGGGTAATGATGAGATCAGATTGAAACCACACATAACTCTGGCAAAATATCTGAGAAAACCATTCAGGTTTCAGCTGTGGCCCTATGCAAGTGTCTCGTGTTTGATCAACTAGATTTGAGTGGAATAATCCCAGTGCCATTCAGACAATAAGGAAGCATCAAACCACATTTCATATGTTCACATTGAATAAAAAATAGTTTTAAAGACAATGGTTGACCAGAGCTGGTAATTATTATGGGTTTTCATTTAGTGTCAATAAGGCCATCGAGAAATAAGTGCCCTGGAGATTTTTAAGACCCATTGCAAAGGAATTGATTTCTTGTACATGTGAGGAGAAAAATGTAGTGTGGTGCCTTCTCACCTCAGGCTGTTGGAAATGCTTGTCACAAGGCAAATGAAAATTGATTTCAGTTATTGTTTATGCTTCAGGTGTAAACATAATTTTCACAGCTAGAGCTAGAAAAGAAGACAGGAAACAAAACATTACATGGCAATATACTAGTCACATGGCTCACGTGTAGTGGACATGAGTCTGCTACTCAGAAGCAATGAACTGCCAACATCTTACAGATTCTGTTCCTCTTTTCTGTTTGTTAAATCTTATCCAAATTGGTTATGGTTTTCTCACTGGTTGAATTTTTTCCTTTAGTTTAGTCTTCTAGTCAAAGGAGAATACAGTGAAATCAACTGATTGGAAAATACATGATATAAAGAAACTGTAAACTAACATCTCAAAGTGATCAATTCAAATGCTAAGTGAAATTTTGGTATGAAGCTGTCAATGAAAGATGTAGAGTACATTATTTTTTCTAATGTTTTCCTTTTTTTCCCAAGTATTTTTCTATGGCATTTTCTTCCACTCTAAAATCCCTACGTATGTTTCTGCTAAGTAAATGGTACAACGACTATTCTTGTATGTATCCAACTTGTTGTGTGACATGAAAGTATTTTCTTGATTCCCTTTTAAAGTTATCTTATACTGGGCATCTTTCTCTGGGTTTTAATGTCACGAATCTGATATCAGATCAAATCAGGGATACATGCAATGTGAGGAGTCCTTGAAATGGAAGGTGATTGTTTTCTTGTGTCATGTGCAATATTCATTTTAATGCGTAAAGGCATCGTCTGTCTTTTCAAAAGCAAAAACAACCTTGGGACATTTTATTCACATGGTTGTGCTTCAGGATTTGGCGAGGTGCAAGATCATAAGGTTGCTCGCCCACCCATTGCAGGTTGCTACTACAGGGTTGAAATCATATGAAACTGGAATGTTGTTCTTGTCATTTTTAAGATGTCAATGTTTTTTTATTTTTCTGTAGGCATGTACAAACTAGACTGACACGCATTAGCTACCATGGATCAATAGAAACAGGAAGTTACGTAATTTATAGCTGTCCTGCTGAAGTTTATTATTTCCTTGATGGAGTATTTCCGTGTCTAATGAGGAGTGAAGAAAGTGTGGGTCTGTAGACTCCCATGTAAATACAGTTATGTCACCCTGGGTTTTTTTGGATGAATGACTCAAAGGAGAAAACTTAGTTCTCAATCAATTTTTTATGTAATTACTTTTTATTGTTAAAGTTATATTCTTGGAGTGCCAGACATTGTTTAAACATCTTTATTTCCAGACTGTCTTGGTTAACCTTATTGTAAACATAATTTTAATTAGATGAGTGACAAGTCTGTTTTTTTAAATTAACGACTAACTAATTTCAAGTCATGGACATCATATTGCTTCATAAGAACATAGAATATAAGAACAAAAGAAAGTTGACAAACGACAGGAGGCCATTCGACCCATCGTGCTCGTTTGGTGTCCGTTAGTAAGTGATCCAAGGATCCTATCCAGTCTGATTTTAAATGTTCACAAATGTTCAGCTTCAAATCTAATTAAATCTAAATTATAACTTCAAAATATATATATATAATATATAATAATTATGTATATCAGCCTTTATTGGTCCATGTAGGCCAACCCAAGATGTTTCCACTTTTTCCATAACTTATTTTGTCCTTCTTTTTTCAAGTCCAAAAAAATATGAATTTAAATATCTTACGTGTGATCCTATTTTATTAATTAAGGTGCAGGGACAGCCTGTTGTGGAGGGGATGCTGACCATTTCATGGGAGTTAAGGAATCCAATCAGACTGCAGATTCAGGTTGACAAGTTTCAGCAAATACCTACACTTGCATGGGGAAATGAACACAGGTAAGAGATTTTAACTGCTATGGAAACAACAACAACATGACACTATTTGAATAATTCCAAGTAGAGGTACTAGTGATGGCTAAGAGAGTACAAATCCAGCTTTTCACTTCTCTGTTTCCCATGTGTTTCCATATACTTAGAGCATGTGTGTGTGCTTCACATTATGTAGTATGAAGAAGTCATATCTTAAAATGTACAGAAGCAAGAAAACACTAAAAAGCATGGATGCACAACCCTAGTCCAATGCAGTTGTGGCAGTGCATGTTCAATTAGCCCTGGTAAGCAAAGAGGTAATTACAAACTAACCTTGAACAAGAATGTTCAAGGAAAATGAAAATGGAAAGACACAGTGACAAAACTGATTATGTTAAGGCCTTGCAACGAAAACTGAAGCTCATAACGTTACAGATTCTCATGGTTGGTTTGCAAAATAAGTTTTAAATCACTGGCTCTGGAGGGAGCTCTGTCTCTCTTACAGTAACAGGAACATGCTATTATCCATGCCAGGCACAACTGTGGACTTTCCCAACATTGCAGTATACTAAGATGTCAGATTTCAGGAACAAGCCTCCCACCCCACCCCTGTTTCACAATTTAATTATAAGTAAAAAGGCTCACAGTTAAGTCACCTCAAACCTTGATGTGAAGTTCAAACAGTCTAGATCATTCAGCTTCAATGCATTGATGTTGCAGTGGCTAGAGTTAATGATTAAAAGAATCACAGCAGGCCATTCATCACTGTATCTCTCTCGCAGTACATACATTGCCTCTCTTTCTCTCCTTAACATTGAATTATGGACTTTAATTAAAAAATAATATATCTATATAGCATGTTTTTGGTGGAGAGTCTGTGTACCCAGGGAACCAAGCTTCACCTTTTGAATTGAGACAACATAACCCAGTCATGTGTGTAGTGCTGATACAAAAAGTATGCCTCACTCCTCTACTGCTGTAGCTGTGCATGACTGTTGGAGTAAGCTGGAGCTCTGTTGTAAAATCGCTGTGAGACTCTTAGCTCTAATTAAAGATTCAGCAATGGCTTCTTGTCTGACCAGGGGCTTTTAAAGGACATGTTTTACAGCATGAATGCACGACACCTCTCCGATGGCTGGTTTGAGATTTCTTGCAGTTTCACTTCCCTTCCTGCAATTTCAGTCAAAGCATGGTTTTAATTTGAAATTATATGATTTTTGAAAAGTCACATCTCACAAGCTCATCCCATTGGAAATGTCTGAAACTGAGTGTCTGTGTGCAGATGCTAACCATTAGGTTACAGATTATTTTCAAAACAAGGTAATCAGTATTCTGTAATGGAATACTTTTTAAAAGTAACCCTCCCAACCCTGCATGTACTTAATGTGTAACAATTATTAACAGTGTACACCTTTGTCTGGTAAGGATGCCTTTGGAGCTATACAGGGAGGTGTAGGCTTGGGGGGGGCAGGTGGGACATGTCCCCCTCAATGTTGAGAGAACCTTAAATTGTCCCCCCAGCATTGTATGCCCAGCGCAATAGGTGTAGGGGACACATCCCCCCGAATATTGACAGTGTCTCCCCCAGTTCTGAAATGAAACCTACACCCCTGCCAGGCATGGCCTACTTTTTTACACATTTCATGTTAACAAATGCATAATTACACTGTTCTTATGAGTAACTAACATGTAGTTACTTAGTACCTACTATGTAATTAGGGAGACCTATTGTAAAGTGTAACCATAAGTGTTAGTGGAAAAAAAAAACTGAAAATGTATCCGGGTTGCCAGAATCAAAAAATCCACTGAAGCCATCCCTTTTGTATTCTGTCTGTTTGTGTAATGGGGCTCAATATGTACATGAGCTTGTTCTGGTGATGTATCCTCTTTGTGAAATCAGTAGAGTGTGTAGACCTTTTTATCCTCTACTGGGTGGAGCAGTGTACTGCGGAGCGCTCAGAGAAGTTTTTGTGATTTTTCTCTTGCTTGGTTAAGAAAAGCAATGGTCTTGTACAGTATTTAAATACTACAAACCATAAGTACCACTGGTTTATTGTAAATTGTATAACAAGCAGGATAGAAATATTTACTTAATCATCATTTCTACTTCTGTTGCCAGCACTGGGATGACTCGCTGGCGGGAATATCCTGACCTTCTCAGTGTGGATGAAGAGCAGCCTCAGGGCTTCCCAGAAGGTAAAGTGAAAATCAATGGACTAGCAAATATACACTTTGGATAAGTATGCACTACATCATTATTATTATATTTGTATATTATATCCAAGCAGATGGTCTTATCCAGGGCGACTTACAATTGTTGAAATATATCACATTATATATATATATATATATATATATATATACACACACACACACACAAGTACCCATTTGTACAGCTGGGTTTTTGCTGGAGCAACACAGGCACAGTACCATGCTCAAGGGTACAGCGGCAGTGTCCTCCATGACTCTGCGCTCCAGAGCCCTGACTACTACTCCACACTGCTGCATCATTCAACATAAGTGCTACAGCAAACTGTAAGACAACAGCTGTGACGCAACACTTCGTTTCAAATATACTTCAGCATTTTCTTCATTAGTGCAGTGCTTCAAGAGGAACAGTAGCCAAATCCACAGCACAGTTTCTTAGAACAATACATTTAGAGAAGACTTTTACTTAACTGCTTTTAACTCTGTAGCCCAAAAACGTACCTTTTCCATTAGGTCAGGCTTTGTGGAAATCTAAATAGTTGATTATCCAGTTAAATATGTATCATGTATCCAAATACATATGTACATATTTGAGAGTCACTGTGTAGACAGCTATGTTCAATCTGGAGATGATGAGGCTCATGTGAACTGATTTAGAAATTGCCTCTATGAATGTATACAAAACAATTTTACTTTTTGAGTCCTGGATTCACTTTCTGTTGTATTAGAATGGGCTTAACCTGAATGGATCAGAATTTACCATATTATAATGTAGGGCTTAACAAGACACTAAAGAGACTAATATGTGCAGACAAATACACTATGTGATCCAAAGCTGTATTGTAGGGTGATGTTTATCCATGTTTTTTAATATCTATACACTCACCTAAAGGATTATTAGGAACACCATACTAATACTGTGTTTGACCCCCTTTCGCCTTCAGAACTGCCTTAATTCTACGTGGCATTGATTCAACAAGGTGCTGAAAGCATTCTTTAGAAATGTTGGCCCATATTGATAGGATAGCATCTTGCAGTTGATGGAGATTTGTGGGATGCACATCCAGGGCACGAAGCTCCCGTTCCACCACATCCCAAAGATGCTCAATTGGGTTGAGATCTGGTGACTGTGGGGGCCAGTTTAGTACAGTGAACTCATTGTCATGTTCAAGAAACCAATTTGAAATTATTCGACCTTTGTGACATGGTGCATTATCCTGCTGGAAGTAGCCATCAGAGGATGGGTACATGGTGGTCATAAAGGGATGGACATGGTCAGAAACAATGCTCAGGTAGGCCGTGGCATTTAAACGATGCCCAATTGGCACTAAGGGGCCTAAAGTGTGCCAAGAAAACATCCCCCACACATTACACCACCACCACCAGCCTGCACAGTGGTAACAAGGCATGATGGATCCATGTTCTCATTCTGTTTACGCCAAATTCTGACTCTACCATCTGAATGTCTCAACAGAAATCGAGACTCATCAGACCAGGCAACATTTTTCCAGTCTTCAACTGTCCAATTTTGGTGAGCTTGTGCAAATTGTAGCCTCTTTTTCCTATTTGTAGTGGAGATGAGTGGTACCCGGTGGGGTCTTCTGCTGTTGTAGCCCATCCGCCTCAAGGTTGTACGTGTTGTGGCTTCACAAATGCTTTGCTGCATACCTCGGTTGTAACGAGTGGTTCTTTCAGTCAAAGTTGCTCTTCTATCAGCTTGAATCAGTCGGCCCATTCTCCTCTGACCTCTAGCATCAACAAGGCATTTTCGCCCACAGGACTGCCGCATACTGGATGTTTTTCCCTTTTCACACCATTCTTTGTAAACCCTAGAAATGGTTGTGCGTGAAAATCCCAGTAACTGAGCAGATTGTGAAATACTCAGACCGGCCCGTCTGGCACCAACAACCATGCCACGCTCAAAATTGCTTAAATCACCTTTCTTTCCCATTCAGACATTCAGTTTGGAGTTCAGGAGATTGTCTTGACCAGGACCACACCCCTACATGCATTGAAGCAACTGCCATGTGATTGGTTGGTTAGATAATTGCATTAATGAGAAATTGAACAGGTGTTCCTAATAATCCTTTAGGTGAGTGTATATTAGAAAAACTCATCTGCTTGGGAAGGGTCAGATTCCTACAAAAGACTTACAATGAGCTGCAAGTGTTTCCTCTCTACAGTGGTGGTACATGACTAGAAATCAACACAGTTTTCATATTAGATAATAGTGTTTACTTACTGTAATTTCTTTTTAATTTTCTGCCGATTCCTATATTTCCCTTTCTTTCAGAGTTGGTGATTTGATCTCACAAGGTCCTTTTTGTATGTGAGAAAAGATAAAAGTCCTCTATAAATTTCCCATTAGCCATTTTGTATACAGTGTCTTTATGCTAACCCCCCCCCCCCCCCGGCAGACAGGGGTTTGTGGTGTAATATAAATTTAGTATAGGCATACTTGTGTACACTTGTATAAGCCATACACTTGCTTTGATGTTATGCTTTGTTATGGAATACTTCTTTAAATTCATATTCTATGAATTTTGTCAATTGAGGCTCTTTGTTTTTAAATGTGGTTGTTCAAGTGACGTCTTGAAGGATTTCTTTATAATCTCAAGGCATTAATCTTAAATCACTTGTACAACACAGACGTCTTGCTGGAAAACGTCTTACTATATACGGCTGATCATTTTTTTTATAATAATATATATATATATATATATATATATATCTATCTATCTATATATATTTATAATATTGTAAACTTGTATATTTGTCTTATATTGACTTAAGTGATGGAGGGGTACCTGAGATAGCCTTAATTCTTTGAACACACTTAGTGAGGGGAAAGCAGTTGTGGCACATATGGACAATACCAGTCAGACGTTTTACATTTGGATTACCACTACAGTATGTCATTCATGTCAATACACCTGTGAATCCCAAAGAACTGTGAGGTTTTATATCTCTTGACCTTCACAACTGCCACATTGTAAACCATACTGTTTTTTCCCAGATTACGTTGAAAACCTACTTTAATAAAATAACCCATTCATCAGACTAATATAATTTTAATGGTAGGTGTATTTTAACAGTGAGAGACAGAATAACAACAAAAAAATCCAGAAAAACGCATTTCAAAAAAGTTATAAATTGATTTGCATGTTAATGAGGGAAATAAGTATTTGACCCCTTCGACTTAGTACTTGGTGGCAAAACCCTTGTTGGCAATCACAGGGGTCAGACGTTTCTTGTAGTTGGCCACCAGGTTTGCACACATCTCAGGAGGGATCTTGTCCCACTCCTCTTTGCAGATCATCTCCAAGTCATTAAGGTTTCGAGGCTGACGTTTGGCAAGTCGAACCTTCAGCTCCCTCCACAGATGTTCTATGGGATTAAGGTCTGGAGACTGGCTAGGCCACTCCAGGACCTTAATGTGCTTCTTCTTGAGCCACTCCTTTGTTGCTTTGGCTGTGTGTTTTGGGTCATTGTCATGCTGGAATACCCATCCACGACCCATTTTCAATGCCCTGGCTGATGGAAGGAGGTTCTCACCCAAGATTTGACGGTACATGGCCCCGTCCATCGTCCCTTTGATGCAGTGCAGTTGTCCTGTCCCCTTAGCAGAAAAACACTCCCAAAGCATAATGTTTCCACCTCCATGTTTGACGGTGGGGATGGTGTTCTTGGGGTCATTCCTCCTCCTCCAAACACGGCGAGTTGAGTTGAGTTATTTTGTGTTTCTTCCATTTGCGTATAATCGCACCAACTGTTGTCACCTTCTCACCAACCTGCTTGGCAATGGTCTTGTAGCCCATTCCAGCCTTGTGTAGGTCTACAATCTTGTCCCTGACATCCTTGGCCATGGTCTTGGTCATGGTGGAGAGTTTGGAATCTGATTGATTGATTGCTTCTGTGGACAGGTGTCTTTTATACAGGTAACGAGCTGAGATTAGCAGCAGTCCCTTTAAGAGAGTGCTCCTAATCTCAGATCGTTACCTGTATAAAAGACACCTGGGAGACAGAAATCTTGCTGATTGATAGGGGATCACATACTTATTTCCCTCATTAACATGCAAATCAATTTATAACTTTTTTGAAATGCGTTTTTCTGGATGTTTTTGTTGTTATTCTGTCTCTCACTGTTAAAATACACCTACCATTAAAATTATAGACTGATCATTTCTTTGTCAGTGGGCAAACGTACAAAATCAGCAGGGGATCAAATACTTTTTTCCCTCACTGTAGATAACAACCACTCTATGCCATCTGCTGAATGCAGACCACATATGTCATTTAAACAATAGCCATGCCTTGGGACTGATGGTTTGGAGGTTTGCTTTAAATAAATCAATCAATCAATCAATCAATCAACAAATACATAAATAAATCTGAAACCAGCTACAAAAGGGAACTGGGCTGCTGGCCAATTACAAGCCACATTTTGTATTAGTGGAGTGCTTTATGTCTTTAATATATTTATAATATATCCATGCTTGTTTAATTAAATCACAAAGTACAGCAGAAAGTGCTACCTCCATGCCTTCATATTCCAGGGGCTTGTGGTCCCTTTGCTCACATACAGGGATTTCAATTTGTATTGCCAAAGACCCAGTGATTCTTGATTGAACATAACTGGGTTGGTCTGCCTGCCTAGATGATCCAGGTATGAAAGTGCAGCTGTGGTCTCAGTCATCAGAGACCATGAGAGCACTGCTGCACAGAGGAAATGATGCAATATTATTGAGACGGGGGAAAAGCCAAAATGACCTGGAAACACTGCGCAACACGCCGGGCTACGTCAATGAACACCTTTACAATTACAAGGTAAATGCCTCCAGCAACTTCTTATGAAAGATTAAAAATGGAACATGTTATTTATCACAGTGAATTGGAGAAAACAGGTTATATCAGCTGTATCTATGCATATATGTTTATGACTGGGTTACATGCAAGACATTTATTTTATATACACCACCAGTCAAAAGTTTTAAAACACCTACATTTTTTCAGTTTTTATTGAAATGTACACAGTTTAAGGTCTTAATTTACTCTGAAATTAAAACACAACAAATTAACAATTGGAGATAAAAAAGAAATCATGGAATCGTTTTGTGTAACAAAATGTATACCCTTAAGCTGACAAACCCCTCTGGTACCCTTAAAAGGTTACCACACGGGCACCTGTGTACTCTTCACTGTTGTGTTGTTTGCCAAATGTTTGGTATCCTATCCACATTCTGAAATGGGGGGTGGCGGGGGTACTTGGTCTGAGTAGGAATACAAAATCTCAGAAAATATTGACAATTATGACATATTCTGGAACCAGATAGTCTACTGATCAAAACAAGACCATACATGTTTTGGTAGAAGCGACACACACCAGTAGAGAGCTCAAAATGTCAAGATGGAAAACTGTTTACAGTGTATTAATACACAGCAATCTTACATAATTGGATCTGAACTTCTCTGTGTTTGATAGAACATCAAATAATATATACTGGATTAATCGTTAGGTTGTTCTGAACAAAACAAGCCTGTTTGCAAAGAAATTAGATCGGAAACTGTGAATCGGATGTGTTTGAGACTGAAACGCACTGATGTGCGCATTGTAGGAATATAGTGTAACTTCTGTGCACATGAGCTGTGCGTAACACTGCCAAATAATGCTTAAGAGGGTGTAGTAACAGTATATAACTCTGAAATGTACATTATGTTTCAGTTTTTGGTAACCTAAACTTTTTTTTTAACCTCTGGCAGTTTACCGCTTACCTTTGTACCATTTCAGGTTATTCACTGGACTTGAACTGCTTAAATTTCAATAAAAACTGGAAAAATTGGGGTGTTCTAAAACTTTTGACCGGTAGTGTATATTTAAAAACTATGCATGCTATGAGAATTGAACAATCATAGCATTTCCACCACAGGACATCTGAACTCCAAGAACATTTAGAGTGATTGTCATAATTTTAAAACAATAGACAGCCTGCGGGTGTTCCATGTCACGGCTGACTATAAAATCTACCCTGTTCCAGCTGTCAATTTAGATTGAAATCAGTCTATAGTTGTTGGTTCAGCTGGTTTGCACTCCCTGTGGTTGACATACGTTTTATTTATAACTGTTTTAATAATCTAAGAAGTGATTGAGAATGTTAAAAATAAGTAATCTTATTCGCTTGAGACTGTAATACATTTTGGAGCGGATTGGAAACACTGGTATTTACTTCATTTCATGCCCGCTAACCAACATAAGTAAATGACATAAATAGACATGATTAAGAAGACTCAAATATTAGAAATATCCCCAAATGTTGATTTAAAATTAATCTATAAAGTATATTGATTTTTATTATTTGGTTCATTTATCAAGAACTGGTAAATATTTTGCATGGCTGAACTTTAATAATAATAATAAATAAAAAGTCTGTCTTAACCCTTTCCCATCCATTCCCCACTGCATTTCCAGTACTGATGGAGTGCTTTTGCATTTGTTTTCCAGACGTCTGTTTTCACGCCACAGTACGGGCAAACATCCAATATTAGCACAGACAGCAGCAAGACCACTCCAGAAGTGATAACCCAGATCCTGCAGAAATACAAGGTTTGGGTGGTTTCCTTCCTCTGAAGTATTTACAGTAATACAAAATAATTCCTTGTGCTGGATATGTATTGAGCTTTACCTTTTTTACAAGGCTCCGGCTCCTTGTCATAGACAGGGTGCAAAGTACAAATGAACATCGTGTATGTTTCCATATTTGTTTTAGCTTTTTCTTAAGGAAATTACATAATATTATTGTACTTTTAAAGTTGTAATGGAGCTGACCTCCCCACTAATATCACTTCACAGATACAAAACAGCCCGGAGGAATTTGAACTCTATATTGTTCGAGCAACAGGAGGTAAGCAGCAAAGACTCGTCTGGAAGAAGTAATGAACCCCACAGTGACGAAGGAAAAGTCAGTTTTTATATTGGTAACCTTTTTTAGTTGCTTTAAGTAAGGGTTCTCAACATGTAAACACCTGTGGATCCCCAGTAGGCTACCACACTATTCTCTGTGGTCTTATTTAGTTGCCATTAGTCTGTCTCAGGACCAGGTTGAGTCTGGGTTCATATTTACTGCTAATCTTGGCAGGAGGCACACAGGGAGAGTACAACTGTTATTACTGCTCCCAGGCATTAGGGAGAGAATGTAGTTTTGGTAAATTAACTTAATCTTATGACTTAGATCATCATACTGTATGTTCCCTTTAAATATTTGCACATTATATATGGTGATGGAGTATCTGAAACAATTATTTACACTGAAACTAGACAACATATATTTTTTTACAGATCCTACTCCATCTTCCAAGTTAAAAAAAACATTCTAGAAAAAGTGAAATAGCTTGGTGGGATAAGTAGCCACCCCCTTGCAATAACAATCTTAAATTAGCTAAGGTGTAACCAATCACCTTCAAATTCACACACCAAATTAAGCCTCCTCCTGTGCTAAACTGTAGTGATTTCAGGAGCAATTCAGCAATTCCTGTAGGTTCCCTCTGCTGGATATTGCAAAGACTCAGTCATGAGCACTAAGGAGTTTACAAAAACCTCTCTGGACAAAGTTGTTGAAAGGCACAGATCAGGGGATGGGTATAACAAATAGAAATAATAGGCGTTGAATATCCCTTGGACCACAGTCAAGGTGATTATTAAGAAGTGGAAGGTGTGTGGCACCACCAGACGTGGAATAGATCAGGCTGTCCCTCCAAACCAAGCAAGAAAGAGATCAGAGAGGATACCAAGAGGCCAATGGCAACTTTGCAAGAGCTACATGCTTTATGGCCAAGACTGGTCAAAGTGTGCATGCAACCACAATATTTAAGCATTCCTTGCCTGTTAGTAGGGGGACAAGAAGAAAGCCATTACTCAAGACAGCCCACCTTGATTCCTGTTTGAAGTATGCAAAAATCACTCAGGAGATTCTGTAGCCATGTGGCAAAATGTTTTGTGGTTTGATGAAACTAAAATGGAACTTTCTGGCCTAAATCCAAATAATTATGTTTGGTGCAAATCCAACACATCCCATCACTCAAAGCACACCATCCCTTCTGTGAAGCATGGTGATGGCAGTGTCATATAATGGGGATGTTTCTCATCAGCAGGGACTGGGGCACTTCTCAGGATAGAAGGGAAAATGAATGGCTCAAAGTACAGAAAGGTCCATTTGTAAAGAAGAACGTTCAAATAAACTTGAGGCACTGACACAACAAAATGTGAAAAAAGTTCAACAGGTTCCAGACTTTCTATAGGCACTGTATATATAATTATAAGTGTGTCAGGGCTGATAGTGGATTGCGTGTGACGGTTACTTTCTTGTGTTGTTGGAATTATCTGATCACAATGCAGGCCTTTCATACTCTCCCATGGAGTAAGATGTGCAGCTGTCCTAACAGGCTAATATGATTACATAGGTCCTCAAATACAGAGTATTACCTCAACAGCTGACCAATATTACATAAAAAAAAAAAAAAAATGCAATGCAGTTTCACAGCAGAAGCTGGGAGCAAAGTCTGAGGAGAGGAAGCCTTACTTTCATTTGTAAGATTGACTTACATTTCCCCTAACTTCAAATATTGCTGAAGAAACTAGTCCTAAACATTTTAATTTGTGTCATTAATTTTGAGACCTTATGAGGCTGGCATTTTGAAATAAGAACTTTATCTTGTAATATTGCTCGATACCTAAGGACATTCAATTTTCCTAGTGTCCTGATTACTCCACCCCTCCTTTCTCCAATATTCCCATAACCCCTCTCGTCCTCTGCAGTGATCTTCTGTGTGGGTGTACCTTTTCCCAACTTCCTCCCCAAGTGATGCAACCATTCAGTCATCTTAGATTTGAAACCTGGTGAATGTGGGGGACCATCTGCTCTACAGTGACAGACAGATAATGAATGTCTCTGATTTTGGTTTTATTGGCTTTTTTTTTTTTTTTTTTACTCTTTCAGAAACGAAAAGGATCAAGGACTGTGAATGCCCACTTCTCATCAAAGTGATGAATGGGCCAGACCCAAGGGTGGCCAGAATATCACTGATGGATAAGGGTCAGGGCAAGGAAGTGGGATATGATGTGAGTAGGTTTGCATTGCTGCACAGAGAATTTTAATGGCTTTTACTACCCTGATTGTATTACATTGATACAAGATCAGGTAAGTGGGGGCAGACAACGACACATGGAAAATGAAAGACTTACTCTCAATGTACTTTTGTTCCTTTTGAGTCATCCTCTTAAGTTGTTGTGTGTAGCTGGCTGACTTCCATGACCAGAAGTCCTATGTGCCTGTGCATATGGGCAGTGCTGTGCCTAAGATTGTATTCTGTGCAAAACAGGTGGCTCAGTATCTCAATTTCGAACTGCCTGAGCTGCACTCCATTCTTAAGAAGCTGGATGAAGAAGAACAACAGCTGAAATGTGCAGTATCAGATAAGTAAGTATCCTCTGCATGATAAGTGCCCCATTTCTAATTGAAATAAAACTGATTCTTAGGCATTTCCTCTTCATAGACGCAAATTAACTCATCCTCTTTTATAACTTTATCAGCATCAGGCCTCCTTCTAAAACTTTATGAATATTGTTAATATTTTTAAAAGTCTGTTTTTTCAAATCGAAATAAATTAAAATGCTTATATATATATATATATATATATATGTATATATATATGTATATATATATATATATGTATATATATATGTATATGTATATATATATATATATATATATATATATATATATATGTATGTGTATATATATATATATATATATATATATATGTATGTATATATATATATATATAATATCGATTGATTTAGTTTAGATTCTAATACCGTACAATAGCCCTTGAAATGATTGATTGATTCCTGCTTTTCAGGTATGAGAGAGAACGTCTGTCTCTTTCAAAGCTACTCAGAGAGAAACTTGGCACAAGCTGAACGCCTCCATAACACTAAAGAAACCTGCAAAGAGATGCTACAGTGCCTGCCTGGCTACACACATGGAATTGAAGGAGCCTAATCGTCTACCAAAAGGCTTGCAAGTTGACATTTTCTTGAAATTAAATTTGTTTATTTTAATTGTTTCTTTATGGTGTGTGTGTATATATATATAATTTAATGTTATTTTTCTTTATCAACTTAACTAACACAAATTCAAGCTTGGCAGGTACATTTTGCTGCAATTTTCTCCACACTACTAGATTTGATTTACATCTGGCATCTGAGTTAACATGGATGGTTGGTTATTACTGGTACTCTAAATCACATTTCCCCAGGTGAATATTTAGCATGGTTATAAAAAATTGATTACCATGTATTTTTAAAGCAATGTGTGAAAGCACTTATTGTAGAAGTTCTCCCCAACTGTGAACAGATTGAGTAGAAATTGTACTTTTGGGATGGTTTTCCACAGAAAATAATTGGCTAGAATCCTTTTCCCCCTCACCCCCCATCCCTGCTTTTTAATGAAAGATGGCATTGTGAAGTTAACAAAACTAAAAAATAAATAATATACCTTGCGCTCTCATGTCATGAAACACTATTGTACAGAGCATTCATTTAACAGATATTTTTTGTAGTTTTCGTTTTTTTCATGAATGTTGCAAATGCAAAAAAAGGAAGACCTTTACTAAACTTTAGTAACTACTCATATTTTAAACTGATCCTGTAAGCAGAATTGTGTTGCGTGGGAATCCACAGAGCCATCGAGCTATATGTAGCTGCTTCTGCAAAACACTGTATAGCCCCAGCTCCACGACACTTGCTCGGTCTCACAGGAATACAATAATGAAAATGATTTGGTTCCTGGGACCAAAACAGGATCACCACTCTGGTTACCAAGAGACCAGAAGCTGTCAGGGGGCATGGGTCTAATTTTAGGTAGGCTAGAAAAGTGCTTTTTGAAAAGGGTCTGCTATTGTAGACATCTGTTTCTATCAAGTCTGTTTCTATTCTTGGTACAATCTGATCATGTAGAATTAAGCATTGACATGCTAAAGCAACATGGGAAACGGTGCTTAATACATGCTTTACCTATATTACCTGCGTATGGTAGCATACATTCATGTGCATGTAGTGCCATCTACTGACTGGAACTGTTATAACTGTCTGACCATAAAAGCATTGCATCTAATGCATGAGATACTATTGTTATACTGTTATTATTTTTTTAAGAATAAATACAGTTTAAAAGAAACTGGGTACTACATGGTGTACCACGTGTCTCAGTCTAATCAATATGGGCATGTGATATATAAGTCCATCTTGATCCAGGATTTTTTAAAATTGTGATTCAGCAACCCAAGGTCATATAAGAATGTATTCACCACAAAACCTGCCAAACTATCAACAGATGACATGCGTATGAGCATTCATAGTCTACAAAATGCTTCGCTGTCATATATTTGATTCACTAAGTTTACTTTTGTGTTAAGTTAAAAATATGTCTTGGCAGTAGAGATATTTTATTTTGTTTTGCTTTTCAGTCATTTGCAGCAGGGGACCCTGTTCCCTACTGAACATATTAGCTGGTAAATAAGTCCCTGAAGAGAACAGGTGAGAAGTAGATTTCACAGACACATGCAGAGTCAGGAGAAAGTTGTGGAGTTCCCACAAAACCTACACAAAACAGGAGAGCAGTTTGTGAAAGATGATTTTTCTACACAAGGCCATCTGACCTTCTATTCCCATTTTAATTGGAATTGAAATTGTAAAAAAAGTTTCTCAGCGTCTTGTTTTTCCCACGATACACACACAATACCATTTTTAATTAACACTAAGCTCTGTGAGCATTTCACTATACCTCTGACTTACAGTGGCTCATTTCCTGAAAACTGTGCTACTTAATACACTAAAAAGCATTGGAGACTACAATAAAAACCTCTGAAAATAAGGCTTTGAACAAGAGTTTCTTTGCTGCCCTCTGGTGTCCAATAGATAATTTAGTACAAAAGGGCTTGACCCTAGTTCCATCACATTATGTAGGTCTTTAAATTCCTGATACCAGAATACCTGATACCTTTTTTAATGACTCAAAAATATTGAATTATTCATGTCAAGCTTCGGTTAAAAATTCAATGGAAGACCCTCGCAGGCCTGAGTTGGTCACCCCTGCTTTAATATGCAAGGAGGTACAGCAGCTAGTGTCTGTGTTTTTAAATCAGCATGCTCAGCATCCATTAAGGATTAATTTTGAAGGTTTGTAAATGGCCGCAGGGTATGAGGAATTGTTTTCCAGCCGCTTCAGAATGGAATGTTGCATTAATAAAAGAAAACGTTCAGAAGATGCGTGAAATGAAAAGGAATCATCTACTGTCTGTTGCTCTGCTGTGCTGAAGTTTGGTAAAGACAGGAGGACAGTGTTCATGTGAAACAGAAAAGTCACAGACACTCTGTGTGCAAAATACCACAGACACTTGAACTTTAATAAATATTCAAAATAAAGTTCTAATTCATATGTACAGATATTGTACAAATAAATCCTATGCGTTTTGCAGCTACTGTAAGGCAATTGTTAATTTAAAAGGAAGTGTCAGAAATAATTAGCCCTCTAAGCTAATGCTGTGATGCAGTCTAATAAAATATTTTTTATTTTTATTTTTAAACGCAATGCACAAAAGTTCATGAAGAGGTCTCTGTAATCCTTCGGAGAATGCTCATAGCTTGTAATTATTTTGCAAACAAGATCCATGCAAATTGAATCTCCACAGGATGACATAAAGTAATACATTTGTGATACTGTATCCTTAGGCAATTTGTATATCCCCAAACTTCCAATCTGTTATATGAAATAAGTACACCGCAGCTGCAGTACATGATTGTTTACATACATTTGCAGCACCATCCATGACCCAGAAAGCATGTATTCTAAACATGTGATGGTATTGGAAGACTTTTCATACACCAATACTTTTTTTTGTTTTGTGCAGTACATGTGGGGTTATTCGGTATGAAACAATGGAAATTACAGTGTATAAGTTTGGCAATGTATCAATTTTTATATGTATGCCATGTTTCTTAAACCACTGATGTCAAATAATTTGTATTAACTATGAATTGGTATTCTGGGATCTCTAGATACTTGTTGCTTTTGGTTATAAAGGTTTTCAAGAATTAAAGTAGCTGTAGCTATAAAATAAAACATCTCAAAAAACATTATTGTCATAGTCATTGCTGTGTAGTATAGACAACCTGTAATACTTGTCATTCTGTGAATGGGGAGGGCAGTCATCTTATGGAATGTCATGTATTAATGCTACATTTTTAGAATTAGTTTTCCAGGTCATGGATGTAAATCTGTTACAGGTGTCATACATGTAACTAAGATTGACTTAACATGTACAGCACAGTATGTCCCAGAGCTTGGAAAGGATACATGGCGTATTGTGGATGTGCCTAATTTGTTGCTTTTCTTTGGTATGACAACCCTACCCCCCACCCCCACTATTTTATAATAGACACAATTCTTTGACAATATTTTCCCAAGGCCTGTGTTTCAAGTAGCAAGGAAAGACAAACATGGTACAAATTCTACTGCCTCTGGCATCAATATCCATGCGTTTATTTTATGTATTTTTAGTTGAGGGGAATCAAATCCTGTCATCTGTCACTCCAAAGTTCCGAAGAGACCAGTTCAGCTTCTTTTACTTTCCAAGCAGCTCTAAGTAACGTGCAATAAACAACTAACACCTCATATCTGATTATGAAAAGTTCTATGGCTTGGCAAGGCAAAGACCTGTTTAGCTAGCCGATACCCTTGAGTAGTAAAGCTATTTAATTTTACACGTTTATTTATTTTTCTTTCTCCAGTGGAACATTATTTATCCAAACCATAACTGCATAATGTGAGTTTCAGAATGAATTTGAAATAGATGTTGAGCAGAGGGGATAACGTGACCTGAGAATGCCCTGCTTCCACAGTTGCCTGGCCCTGCCATTTAATCCAATTTGAAGCATCTAATCGCCTCAGCTTGTCAAAGCTATTGAAGGCTTCGTCAGGGAAATATTTCAGAATACAAGCATCAAACTTGAGTTTCTACTTTATTAAACCTAGAGATCCTAAAGGGGACTGGGTGAAAAAATAATTGTGAGAAATACAGAGCACTATTTCTCAAACTGAAGGAATGTTCTTAATGAAACAAACATGTAACGGTTAAATTTAAATGCTCCGTTTCTCCAATACTTTCATTTTAAAACAAAACAATAACATTCACAACCCTACCAGGCTCTTTGATTTCACAGCCATTATGTATTTCTCAGTTTTTTATGTAAAAACATTTTTGAACTAAAACGTGAAAGTGAAGACAGCGGGGTTAAAGTTTTGTGTAAGGCCCAATCAATGACTCACTAAGAAATGTGTACTAGTGTTTTACAAGCATACTTGAAAGAGGCCAACAAGATGGGTTAATAAGATTTTGATCTCACAGATGAAAAAATTGCACCATGCTAAAAGTAGAGTAGAGAGATCTTCTTAAATTGTTTAAAAACTCCCACGTGGGAACATCAGTACCCCAAATAAGATCCATATGCTTTTTGTACAGAACTAAAGTGCAGCAGTCCTTAGGCAGAGTGTGGTTCCTGGTAATTCTAGACTGGTACAAAATCACATGTGGTAGTACTACATTGATTTTTTTTTTTCAGAGAGGGATCACAGTATTGTTTGTATCCTGATATATAGATGAATTCAGTGGCCTGAGGAAAAAAAAGAAATGATAAATACAGACTTTAACCCCCGTCTTTATGTGCATCATGTGTTGTCTAGATGCTTGTGGCAGTGTATATGTATGTGCATATGTATGTGTTCTGTGCATTATACTTTGATTGGGAATTCTGGCTTTTCATTTGTTTAAAGAATATGTGCCTTAATAGCTAAAGTGAAGATCTCTTTAGTGGTTTGGAAATATAAAGTTGCACTTGCAGGTATCCCCAAGACAAGGATAATTACAATATATGTTGGACTTCACATAAAAATGTAAAACTGCTTTCATCTAATCGCTTTAGAAGGGAATCCTAAAGTGACTTTGTAATTAAAAGCAACTGTGCAAACATTTGCCAGTGGTTTTTTCCACAAAGCTTGCCATTTCTTCAAATTTTGAAGTGCTAGAGACATCTGTACCTTATTATTATTATTATTATTATTATTATTATTATTATTTGTTCCAGTATATGGCATAGCACCAATACAGATTCCGATGTAATAATTACAATCTGATTAAAACCGCTTTAATCTCTATAAGAGAAATGCAATTCGTCCTTCAATGCCTGGCTTTGGTCTTCTTTAGGTTTTCATTTTCAGAGCTCCCTGCCTTTGTTTTTCTGCAAGCAGCTCTTGGATTCTTTTGTTCCGTGTTTTTTCATGAAACGGCTTCTTTCTGGGTATAACATTGTGCTGGGGGACTTCGTTGTCGCCTCTGTGTATTTTATAGGGGATGTCAATTGCATTACTTTCTTTTATCTCCTCGGTTCCATTGTGGCTGACAGTGCTGGTGTCCATTGAGACAGTGGTGGGCTGCGTCACTGTAGCAGAATTCACTCTTGTTGTGGGTGTTGTTGTTGGCATAGGGAATTTGTCTTCAACATCGCTGCTGTTGGTGGTCAGGAGAGGGTCAGTGTCAGTGCTTCCATTGCAAGATTTGCAGCACATCTGCTGGTAGCCAGGAATGGAGCAGTAACGGTTGAGAACCTCCATACGACAGAAAACTGACTTGTCTCCTTGGCAGCGGTGTCCTGCAAAAAAGGAAACAATATAAGCTCTACAGCTGAAGTGCATTTGTTTGTGAAGTCCACAGTAGCTATCAATAGATGATACAAGTAAATGGTCACTGTTTTGGTCTTACCACACCTGGAATGAATCCATCACACTAACATCACTTTACAGAACTAGAATCTACACATTTCAATGAAACCCAGCAAGTTCCATCAACATTTACTGGCACACTACATGCTGACAACAAACTTTCTGGGATAAATATTAGTATTTCTAGTCTAGCATTCATAGCTGCGCTTAAAGCTCTAATTGTGGATTAATATTATCTTCCAAAACGAACTGTGTTCCCTTTAGAACAGAATGTTTTTTCTCTTAAACGTGTTAATGTGCTTTGGAAAAATCTATCAGTTCTAAAAAAAACTGGAAAGGAAATGGAACATTCCAGTCAGTAAAAACAATGAGAAACACTTTCATGTGTTTTGTTTCTCCATTCTTGTGTATGCCATGGCCCTTTGTTGTCATTTTATTGGATCTGGCTATTTTCATTTAATTTAAAACAAAGCACTAGACTATTCACTAACTTTTATATTTTTAGTAATGTTTTATGTGGCCTATCTCGTCTGAGATTAGGGATGGAAACCGTCTCACAAAGGAGAGTGGTAGTGATGCTAGCATATAAATATACTGACTAACGAAATGACTGGACATCCATGTCTGTGTTAAACCCATTTCATTACTCTGAACTACTCTGAGCTCATTCTGATGGGACTTCCTAGCACTATATCCATTAAAAAAGAAAACGAGCCTAGATAACAAGACAAGCTGTTATCTTAAAGTTAATGACTACCTGTCAGGTAAAGCTGACAACCATTTTTAAGTTTCATAAGCTAATCTAGAAAATTATTTATTATTTTTCTACTGAAGGATGGGTGTTAAACTAAAAACTAAAAATGTGCTTAATGTGTAACGTTTTTTTTTCTAAATCCAGAAAATAGCAAAATACCACAGTCAGCCCATGACTGCATTTGTGTAAATTGTTGACAATGCGGCATAACTTTGAAACAAGCACACAGTGTTAAAGCGACCAAGGTGTGCAATTTGTGACGATATTTGACACTTATTTGCGTGCACAAATACTTTGTGTGTGTCTTCGCCACGTTATCCAAACTCCAATGTGCAAGACAGCACTGAAACTGTTGCATTACTGGTGTATTTTTATGGAAGTAAAGCACAAACACACTACAGTATAATTCACAACCACACAGCTGCATTGAATAATAATGCTAGGAATCTATACCGTGCTTTTTTGGTTTTGTTTTAATAACCTTTAAACTGTTCAAGGTGTCATTTGTCTGCGTTCCGAACCCGCCCGTGAGAGCGGCCTTCTGACCTGCCTGTGTCTTGTGATCTGGAAGCCCATGCTTAGACACATTTTCCAAAACCAAAACTCAGAGAGAGCACAAGTTTGTTTTTATAATTTTTATTTCTACAACTTTTTGCAGTTGATAATGACAAAAACCGAAACAATGAGATGCACTTCTCCCCCCCCTCCCCAGATTGATATATATCTATATATATTAATTTATTTATTTTTTAAGAAAAAAAACTGTATCGAAAGGTACAAGTTCACAGTCACTTTGGTAAAACACTTCATTGTTCGTAAATAAATAAATAAGTTTGTAAATAAATAAATAAAATAATTCCATGGTGATGTAAAAACTGGAATGGCACGTTAAGTGTCATATTAAATATTTACAAAACATTAATAAAGTATCCCTGATAAATCAAAGTGCATATAAACGTAGTGCACGTTGCCCATTATTACACCCCTCCTTGCAGCTCCCTGGCATGGAGGTCATAATGCCACGAAACAGGTACCCATTGTTTTATTTCAAAAGTAAGGAGATAACAGTCATAAACATCGTTAATACAGTCAACACCAATGTTATTTACAGTATTTCAGTGCAAGTTCATCTTGCTGTCATTTTCCCCACCTTAAAATTTTGACACCCTCAACACAGTCACAACAAAAATATGATCACATTATAATGACATGTCTGAAGTGCTGAAAGATGACTTTTGTTTTCTCTTCAACCCTGTAAACTATTTACTTTGAATTAAATCTGACATTAAGTTTTTTTTTAACTTTTTGAAGCTGCCTCTAATCCTAGTTGGTGTTTTTTCCCTCCATCAGCCCTGCCTTCAAGCCATCTTCTCCAGTAATAAATGCCAGTACATTCAGTCCATTGATAAGGCATTTTTTTCCCCAATGTTTTAAAACAAAGTGAGTTTTGTTTTTAAATGAAGATCCATGAGGTATTTGTATCACTTTCTGACTTTTATATTTGTCATACACAATACACATACACGCGCACACACACGCACGCACGCACATACACACACCCACACAAGCTTTCACTCACAAGATTGCACATGCAAATGACACAAGTCACGATCCTTTCCGAGAGAAAAACGACATAAACCTATTGTACTGCCATGAGGTCCTTCTCTTACATGACAGCAATTGGTTCAACATTTCCTGCATGATATTGGCCTAAACCTGCCCTGCACTTTTCTTATTACATAATTCTGTATTCATGTAAAATTAATACAAAAATACACTTAACAGTCAACGATCAAAGCGTTCAATAGCAGTCAAAAGGGTTAGGCAAATAAGCTTAAGCTTATTCATTTTTTAAATGTATTATATATTTTTAAATAAAATTTGCAAGCACAAACAAGCTGCATTTATTGAAGGTTAGTATTAACAGTCAAGAGAGAATGGAAATGAGGTGAAATGGTAAGCGGCCTCCCACACTGCAAACTACCCTTTCTCTTTAGCTTATCTTTTCTTTTTCAATTTTTGAGAAATTAGGTGTTTTTTTTTTTTTTTTTTTCTAATAAATCATAAAATGAGCACTTGGCAGATGTCATTATTGTGATGCGATCACATTCACAATAAAGTCTTCTCAGTTGCTCCTGCACTGAGAGAGAGCATCCATTTAATAGCTTGTTTTCCAAGGTTAACCAAGCACAACAAGCAGGCTGAAGACAGCGCCCAATCAGAAGCCTGCAACCGCCATTGGAACTCCCACTTGAAGCCGCCAATTGAAACCCTTTGTGGGTGTGGTTAAAGGCCAGCGCTACAACACAGCTCCAGAGATAGACAGCTTAGGAGCCATCGCCCAGCAAAACGCAATCAAGATACCCAAAGCGCAGCTCTTCTCATCAGGGAAATTTGCCACGCAGAGAGAAGGAGAGAAAGAAAGGCAAGGTCCATGTCAGAAATGGCATGCATTTAAGGCCAAGGTCAGCGTTATTAAGGGGTCGTTTACTTGAAGAGATTTTCTGGATTGGGTATTCCGGATCTGGTCTGGAGAGCCACTGGATCAAGAAGTTCCCTTTATTGTTTTGGTCTGAAGTGAGCTCTGAAAATGAATACAGAAGAATGAACATAGATGGTTTGACCTGCAATAAAGCTGCATTTTAATGGAGTGCACTTTCGTGAGGTGAAACACAGGTGCTGACGATTGCTACTCATGGTGTCCGTTAGCCAGCCCTCAAACGCTTATACCTCAATGACAGTTTAGAAAGTTGAGAACTGGAAGCTACTGTGTTAGGGGTTAACTCTGACATGATAGGAGTAACTGAGACCTCATAAGCAGGTCGTGATGGAGTTGAATACAGTTTAAATGGGAATATAATATTCAGGAATCTATTGAAAATAACCATACTACTACTAAGGTCAATTTACCGTGATCGGTATTACATAAGACTTACTGGAGCATGGAGGTAGTCTACACACACGGATTGCATCTGGTTTGGTGTCGGTGCAGAGGCCGATGGTGTTCTCACGGGTGTGGCACAGGACCTGTCTCTCCTGGGTCCCATTGGCACAGGTCACCGAGCACTGCAAGACAGGGGCATGTATTTGTATTTGGCATGTGGAATAAAGTTTGTCTTTAACCAGGGAAAAATCCAGAAAGAAGGGTTCCTGAGGACTGGACACAGAAAACCACCATGCGACAGGCTGGCTGAGTGGCACTGCCCCTCACCTGTGACCAGGGACCGACCCTCCACTGTGCGGGACACAGCTCTCGGTTGCAGGGCCGGCGGGACTCTGGCCGGTCGTCGTTGCAGTACTTGCTGTGGATGGAGCGGTTGGTGCCGTCGTGGAGGGGCTGAATGCAGCGCACCGTGCGAATCTGGTAGCCCGTCTTCCCACACGTCTTACTGCAGGCCTCCCACTCGCTCGTCACCCAGCTGCGCACACACAAATACCTCGTGAGCCACTCTGACACAACGCACTGCAGCGCTCACCTGCCTCTCTGACTGAAATCACTCACCCCATAGTGAATCGCACCAGTTGTTTAAATTCCGTGATGTGTTAGATTGTGCACAGTATTCATGAGTGCTCTGTGATGGTGTGCTTCACTTATTTCACTGATATTACAGTCTGGCATAATTAAACAGTTGGCACAGGTGTGTTACACTAGTATAACAATTGAAGAAGTGGCCATCTTTTTTAAACTTTAAACAAAATCCAATGTGTCTTACATGGGCTGAGAGCATTCTTTCAGGTTGCAGTCTCTGCTGATGGCTCGGAGCTTCTTGATGTTTTCACAGTAGGTGCGGTGAACCATCTTGCTGTCTGCTTTCCTTCTGCAGCCATATCTCGTATACTGCTTACCTTACAGATGACACAACCTGTTAGCAGTTAATTTGACTCTGCTCACACACATACACACCATGCACTTCTTACAAGGCCTGTCCACATTGGGACATTATTGTTAACACAAAACTACACTCATCCAACCCCCAGCAAGGGGATGTTTATGCATTTGGCTTAATGTGTCAATTAGGCACAGTTCAACTTTCTGCCAGCTATAGCCCTATAGGATATGACCTGCTTCAGTATATACAGGATATCCACGTATCAGAGTAAAGATTATTCAAATTACAAATTAATAAACCAGACTACTGGGTAGGTGTAGATTGTCAGGACTCCTGTATTATTTAAACAAATATATATATATATATACACTCACCTAATGGATTATTAGGAACACCATACTAATACTGTGTTTGACCCCCTTTCGCCTTCAGAACTGCCTTAATTCTACGTGGCATTGATTCAACAAGGTGCTGAAAGCATTCTTTAGAAATGTTGGCCCATATTGATAGGATAGCATCTTGCAGTTGATGGAGATTTGTGGGATGCACATCCAGGGCACGAAGCTCCCGTTCCACCACATCCCAAAGATGCTCTATTGGGTTGAGATCTGGTGACTGTGGGGGCCAGTTTAGTACAGTGAACTCATTGTCACGTTCAAGAAACCAATTTGAAATGATTCGACCTTTGTGACATGGTGCATTATCCTGCTGGAAGTAGCCATCAGAGGATGGGTACATGGTGGTCATAAAGGGATGGACATGGTCAGAAACAATGCTCAGGTAGGCCGTAGCATTTAAACGATGCCCAATTGGCACTAAGGGGCCTAAAGTGTGCCAAGAAAACATCCCCCACACCATTACACCACCACCACCAGCCTGCACAGTGGTAACAAGGCATGATGGATCCATGTTCTCATTCTGTTTACGCCAAATTCTGACTCTACCATCTGAATGTCTCAACAGAAATCGAGACTCATCAGACCAGGCGACATTTTTCCAGTCTTCAACTGTCCAATTTTGGTGAGCTTGTGCAAATTGTAGCCTCTTTTTCCTATTTGTAGTGGAGATGAGTGGTACCCGGTGGGGTCTTCTGCTGTTGTAGCCTATCCGCCTCAAGGTTGTACATGTTGTGGCTTCACAAATGCTTTGCTGCATACCTCGGTTGTAACGAGTGGTTATTTCAGTCAAAGTTGCTCTTCTATCAGCTTGAATCAGTCGGCCCATTCTCCTCTGACCTCTAGCATCAACAAGGCATTTTCGCCCACAGGACTGCCGCATACTGGATGTTTTTCCCTCTTCACACCATTCTTTGTAAACCCTAGAAATGGTTGTGCGTGAAAATCCCAGTAACTGAGCAGATTGTGAAATACTCAGACCGGCCCGTCTGGCACCAACAACCATGCCACGCTCAAAATTGCTTAAATCACCTTTCTTTCCCATTCAGACATTCAGTTTGGAGTTCAGGAGATTGTCTTGACCAGGACCACACCCCTAAATGCATTGAAGCAACTGCCATGTGATTGGTTGGTTAGATAATTGCATTAATGAGAAATTGAACAGGTGTTCCTAATAATCCTTTAGGTGAGTGTATATGAAATGTAAATGTATTAAATAAGACTTATGCAAAAAAAAAAAAAAATACATTTATTGAATCAATTGAATATTGTAAAATGAGATGTAACTCAAACATTGTTTTTAGGTGTATACACAAAAATGTACCTCCTCCACAAGGCTTTGAACAGTGGGACCATTTCTTCAAGGCCCACTCATAGTAGGAGGAATCGTCCTGGCCCACCTTGTTGTCATAGTCAGTTGATTGGAGGTCTTCGTGGATGATGTACTTGTATGATACTGTGACTTTGGAGTCTCCATGTGACCTAATCTGTGAATGAACCGAAATAACTGCCACTTCAGTATAAAGTCCAGTTATTTTTTCCTGTTATGGAAAGTCATATTAAACAATGATGGTTTGTTTCTACTGAATACAGGATGAACTGTCCCATTAATCATGCTTTGCTCGTTAACTTTAAGCATTGTTCACGTGAATGACTGCTTCAGACCCATGAAGAAGAACACCCGCTGTCTTACCATGATTACAACCCCATACTTCAGGGGCCCGTTGGTCTGAATGGTCTCTCGGTCGTCGTCATTTTGGTACTCCCACTCAACTCCTTTCTCGATGATTGTTCTAGACTCTGGAAACTCACCCTCTCCGTTCAGGAAGAAGTTCCCTGTGGCTTGATTCTTCAGAGCTGAAAATTAAATACACCTCCAGACATAACTTAATTTTAAACTGTGATGGATTTGGAAAGAATTATTAGGTTGGAAGAATGATCTGAAAGATGTTTTATATAGTGCTACTGCCATAACTTCTACCACTAATAATAAACAACTGGAAAACTTAATTGACAGGTAATTAGGTATGTATTAATAGTTTAATTGTTTTACCAGTGGAAGTTAGGATTTAGAATATACATCACCTAAAGTAAAGGAGTTCAAAGTTAAAAGCTCTTTGTAAAATGTCAGAACTGGAACAAAATAATCAATTGGCAACATTGTCATGAACGGGAATTGGGAAATTAATTTGCCCTAATAGATTATTTCACAGTAACGTAATGGTTTAAAATGCAGCTAGAATGCTGGAACAATTTGAATTCAAACAATTCATTTGGTTGTTTTAAGCTGGAATTTCATAATGACTATAATCATTTGAATAAATAAAATAAAACAAATAAAACTATACAATTATTTTGAGGATTTCAAAAATGTTTGTTTTTAGCAAGACGTACCCAGGATGTGTGGGGTGGCTTTAAATTCTTGGATAAGGAGGTGTCTTGCTCCTCTCTGGATTTCAATTATCTTAAGAAAACCTGGGACACATCAATACAAAAATATTATTTTAGATTACTAGAACACAATAAACATTATTTTTGACCACCACAAATGCATATTATGCCAGCAAATTCTTGTCAGTGTTTAAAAAAAAAAGTTAAATTATGTAAAGAGGACTTTATTATTATTACAATCCTGATAGTCTTTTAAAATGATTTACCTATGACTGGAAGAGATCTGGATCAATGACAGAGAGGGACAACCAGCCTCTTTTACTCATGTATTAATGTTTCTCTCTCTCTCTCTCTCTATATATATATATATATATATATATATATTAAAAAAACCTGTCTTTGGAATACCCGACTCTGGACTCAGAACCTTCCTTGCATTCCAAACAGACTCTTTCCACAGAGATCGCCAGGAATGTGGGGGAACGGACTCGGGCGTGCTCTATTCGACTGTGCTCTATACCCAGTCGGTCCTTGATCCAAGATTCTGTTTCAGTCTTTGTTTTTGTAAAAGCAGCCCCTCGTGATCAAGAGGGGAGCCATTTCCTCAAACAGCCTCACTTTCTTAAATCATTAGTTTATATAGGAGCACATCATTTCCTGGCTTAGCATGAAGAGAGTGAAGAATAAACTCACAGAGAAACTGAACAATTTGGGTCTAGCATGCCAGGCAATGCACACATCAGTAGTTCATTACGGGGCTGAGAGAATGAGCTTGATGCATAATCAGAAACTGACACAGATACAGACACATATATAAATATACATATTTCAACTCTGAAGCTAACAGTGGAAAACCTGCTCAAAGACTGACATGGGAGATGCTTTATGGTTGCAGGCTACAGTTGAATACTTTTTTTTTAAATAAATATATTACAATCGTTAACAATATTCCTCCTCTGTATAACCCAGTAATGGAGAATTTTGTAAACAAGCCGTCCATGATTAATGCCTGGATGCTTTGACACCTGTCAGATACACATCCAATATCTCTACTGATGCATAAACACTTGCTCCCACAGTATTGCAGTGCAGAAGGGATCATGTGTAGAAACATGTGATTTGCATCACATGGCTAACTGAAGTGCCAAATCGAATACAGGTGCCCGTGAAGGCACTATGCAGTGTACACCAGCTTTTAAGGTAGGCACTGGATAAACAGAACATGTCATCATAAGTTAAGGGAAATGATCCCTTCAGATTTTTTACCCTTTTTCGCAATTTCTGCCAGGAAATAATCAGCTAAATAAAAACCGATGAAATAAGTGAGTGAAGTCATATGAGGTCTGTCTCCGCTCATATGGAAGTCTTTTAAAACTGGCACCGTTAACCTGTTTTATAGTATCTTAATAAACACTTCAGGGAGCTGAATGCTAAAAAAACCTGTTGAATTTCTCCATTATTATAAAGGTTTAAAGCTGCCTATTTTATTGCCACGTGCTTGAATTAAGAAGCTGCTTATGTCACTTGCATTTTTCAGTCGTACTTTTTTGTTGTTATTTTCCATGTTCTTTAGTCTGTGTGTTGCTCTGGGGTTAATGGTTATATTTTAATCTGCCAAACTTTTTTTCAGAGATTGGTTCAGTTAATTAAAAAACTACCTGAAGGGATATGGCAATAGCGAATCACATACAATACAGAAAACAATCAAATGAAAAAAAAAAAATGCATATTACATAATCTAAATTTTTGTCAAAATAAATGGGTACTAAATTCATAAGAATTGTGCCATAGTTGTCTTTCCTACTCTTGTAATCTGAATGCAACTCAATGCAATAATCTTGATTATAATATCGATTGTACTCTATAAGTGTGTCTTAATTTGAAATTGCCATCATTAAGAACAGACGACTGAAGGAGCGGCTGCACTGCTTTCCTAAGACTCTAGACCACCAAATGTCCAGCCAATGTTTTTGTTTTGTTGGCCTTGTGTTCAGTCATCTGTACTTAATGATGGCCAAAGATCTCTCATTGAGAAAATATTTAGGCGAGCAAGGAAAAATGGAAAAGCAAATTACAGTGGTGTGGCACTACTAGAGTCCCCCAAGTTAAATGTGGCCTCAGGAAAAAATAGAAGGAAGGAAAATCACGTGGTGTAAACTTCTAGTAACAGATCTTACAGCTCAGGCATTTAAATGGCACTGAAGCAGCATTCACAAACACAGGATCTGGTACTGTAGCACACGCAAACCTTTTTTTTTAGCTCCTCGGGTGAAGTTGCCCTTCACAATCTTGCAGCTGGAGTTATCCCCTCCACAGATGCCACACTTGTCCTCCTGCTGCGTGGAGCCGATCACATAGTCACAGCCAACTTTCTGCAGAGACACACAGATCATAAGAGGGATGTCCAGAAAATCCAGCATGAGTATGTGAGCATTTAGTGTGCGCTGTAATCAGTCATGTATACTCAGGCAAAAAACACATTCACTAAAGATGTTTGATGTTGATGCTTGACAGTATTTGTCTGTCCTGTTTTGGATTTTGTCAGGAACACCAGTTTGGCAGTTTGAGGAAAAATTAAGTGTTAAATCTTTTTAACTGACTTATCTAGTGAAACAATAAATGTAATAACAATTCATAATTACAATTTCAAGTGATGGAAAAAATAAATGATTAAAGTAATTATACTCTTACATCTAACACACTGTCAAAAATCCTTGATGAATTCTCATGCTACGATTGTGAGAAATAATAGGCAAAAAATAAGAATAATCTACTAATATTACTTTCAAAAGTGCATGGTCAGTCAAATTGTTATACAAATCACACCATTAACTGTTGTTCCCATATGTCGCTTGTAGCATTACAGTTTAATCAAGAGAAAAATAATGGACCACACATTAAATATTAATAAAACACGTCACCTACAGCATTCTACTGTTACATTGGTTTATGCTCTGGCCAAACTGCCCAAAAAGTTGGATTTTTTTGTTTGTTATTTTTTGTAATGATCTGATCATTTTCAATACAGCTGTCACCTCCTCCTTTGAAGTCTATTCCAGTTTGCACTGATATGGACAGAAAGGAATGAAGTTCAGGCTTTGAAGTTTAAGTTAATTTTGTTGTTGTTGGAGTAGGGGGCAGGACAGGTGACCCAGGGGTAAAGATATATACATATATAAAAATTAATTAAAAGAATGAGAATATCTGATGGGGGAGGCAGGCCATGTTGCTATGGAAATTAGACATTTCCTGGATGCCTCAAAGTGTGGCCACTAATAACTAAGATGTTATATTCTTCTAGGATGATGTGAGTGGAATACTGTATAGATCATAGGGGGCCACTGTGAGTACCTTTGCAAAACAGCAGACAAGGAAAACTCCTGTAGATTGCTACTCACCACACAATCCCCTCGCACACAGATGCTGTATGGGTCTTTATAGGAACAGCGTGTCCCATCATGCACCATTCTTTTCATGTACACAACATCTCTGGTATCTTTTGACTGGCAGTGCAGGCGGCACCTGTCTTTGGCTGGAGAAGGGATAAAAAAAACATTCAGTGTATTCAGGGTGACCAGCAAACTGATACATCTCCTCTGAGTTTCCTGATTTATACAGCCAGCGCTCAATGTCTCACCAATATCTGCTCATTATGCTCACAGAGGGAAAGAAGTTTGACTGTCAGATTCCTACTCAGGCATAAAAACTAGGAGAAAAAACCCCATCTGATTCTCTACAGTACAAAGAAAAAAAGAGGAAGGTCACCAGATGGAGAATCAGTCAGCTTAGGCACAGTGTCAACTGACAGAGAATATGGAGTTAAGATTAATTTTAAGACTGGGGGCATGTGGTATCATAATTAGAGAAGCAGCCAAGACAGATGTTCTCCTTGGAATCTAAAATCGGCTCATCAGCTGCAACCAGGTGAAAGTTTCAAGTCCAGGTCTGTGTTAGAGCCTTTACCGGATTAGTGTTTACAAACTTCCAATGTATCAATAAATGGATGCACTAAAACTCAAATTAGTAACATTTCCATTTTAAATGACATCTTAGCACATAAAAAGGAGAGTTTGTTTTCAGCCAAATCAGCCTAAACTGAGACTATACAATATGAAATGCACGGTATGTCGGAGTCGAAAGATGCAGCTTTGGGAGGGCCCTGACTGTGGGGCTTTGTACAGTCATAAATTCATATTGTACAATTTTGGTACAGTTTCAAATTCAAATGATGTAATACAGTTTAGCCCATAACATGGAAACCAGATACCTAATTTCTCTGATTTAATTTCCATTTACTCTTATTCAAACCAGAAGTCCAGTCCTAAAGGGAGTCCATTTTGAGAATCATCTTAAAACACCAACAACTTAAGAGCTGGAAGACACCCCCCCAAAAACAAAAAAAAGTTCAATTTAGCAGAAAATTAATCAAGTGAAAGAATGAAAGGGCTCAGGATGCAAGAGAAACCAAAAGACAGATTTTGCTGCCAGCATTCACTGGCTAAAGCCTGGAAAATCAAAGCCAAACAGAGAGACAAAAATGCAAATTGTAATGTTGACTGAGAATAGAGCTGGACACCCCTTATGTGTTACTGTAGTACAGGGGTAGCTAATCCTGGTCCTGGAGAGCCACAGGGCCTTCAGGTTTTTGTTCTATCCAGATCGTTAACTGCTTAATTGAGCTAAATGTCCCGTGTTCAAGGTATCCAATGATTATTGATTTAGAGGGACCTGGAAAACCTGCAGGATTGCGGCTCTCCAGGAACAGGGTTAGCCACCTCTGCTGTAGTAGAAGAAGAAGACGACAGAGTTAAGACAGGGGATTCCAGTGTTTTGTCCCTGGCATACGTACGTTCGGGGTGCTCATAAGGCAGCCAGTTGTGCTTGGAGTTCTGATACTCAAAGATGGGGTCCCATTGTTTGCACTGCTGCTCCCTGAAGTCATCGAAGAGATCAGCACATTCCTCCGTGTTGCACAGCTGAATTTCATGGGTTGGTCCGTAGCAGGTGCGGCCACCATTGGCTGGCCTACAGGGGAACCCAAAATGTTTGCACGTGTCAACATTCAGCTCCACTTACTGCCACAACTCCCAATGTATGCTCATGATTTAACACTTGTATAAACTCCTGAAATTATAATGAGCTGACTAGTCTGGTTATAGTAAAGCAGTACTTAGTGTGCACTGTTTTTAGGGATGGATTATACCAAATCCTTTATAATGATTATTATGATGAATACATCTTATTAGATGCTTGCATGTGAAATAGGTACTCGTTAGCTAGAAATGTTGCAGTGAATGTTCTTCACGACTGTTATTCTTTCCAGTTGATTGTTGAGTAGCTCAGGCAGGAATGAATACCATGACATATCTGTTAATAATAGCTTCTGTATTTGTTTTGGAGCTGATAAGAGTGTGCGGTTCTCTCTCTATATTTTGCTTTTCTTAATCTGTATTACTTCGATTTTGGCCGCATTAAACCCCAGGCTGATTCCCAACAAGATGGCAGACCCTGCGTACTCACAGCGGGTTATCGCACTGACGGGTCCGGAAGCGCACGCCACCCCCGCAGGTTCTGGAACAGGAGCCAAACTTGCTCCACATGCCCCAGTTCCCATCCTGCTTCAGTATGTCGGGAGTCAGCCATATGCAATGACCTTTAAAACAGTGCTGAAAGACACAGGGGCTTCACTGAACACTTGGCCGTCACAGCTTTAGAAAACGAGAAACTGGTTGACTAAGACAGTGATTTATTTTGATTTTCTCTTGTCAGCCTGTCACCCACCTTTCTCCATACGAGTCCCTTTCACCACTTCTCTTGTGGAAGAGAGAGAATTATTCACGAGGCTATGTATGCATTTCCTCCCAGATTTCATTTGCGGTTCTTAAGCTGCAGCCTTCAGCTCTTTATAAAGAACGGTGAGAAATGATTCAATATTGTGTTTTGAGGTACATACACAGGACAGCCTCCCCAAAGGGACTGAAATAAACTGAAATGCATTAAACATGTTCACTGTATTTTTATTTTTAACAGGTTAAATTCTTGCTAGATAGTTTGTTGTGCAGAGGTTCACTGGGAATGGTTCAATCTGAGAAGCCTTACTGAAAAAACACATGCCCCGAATTAGCTGTTGTTTTGGCTTTGATTCTGGGTGCGTTGTTTTGATTAGATGTGACAAGACCTTTAAAGTTCACGTGGTCTCTGGAGGCTTAATGTAGGGACTGGATTTGGTGAGTTTCAATTTGCTCAGTTGAAACAGAACAGTGTTATGAGGAAATGTCTATATGGTTTAGATATCTGGGAGACATCATTCCTTAGAATCCTCCCTCTATTATTGGTCTCCCTGTTTTCCTGCGCTACTATGGCAACAGTGAAATCTGGCAAATTCATTAGTGGGACAAGGTTAATACATGTAGGCTATAGTGCTAATTAGATAAATACATACATTTCAAAACCTTCATTCGCATTGTAAATCACTTGGATTTCTTTCTCTTTAGTCATGGAAACAGCATATTGAGAATCTGTAGGATTGGTAGGCGGTTACAACAGTTCCTATGTTATTGCAAGAATGAAAGGCCTTGATATCTCCCTTCAATATTATTACATCTGGCAATGGGAAACCGGCATACTGGATATATATTGCTTGGCAGATAGCAGTAATGCGAGATGCTTCATTTATTTTGCTAGTTTTGTTCTTTAAATACATTTTGTTCTTTAAATCTAGTTAAATGTCTACCCCTTGTATGTCTCGTCATGATCTTGACCAATCTACATGAATTCTTGACTTGGCATTGTAATGGGGGCCTACCTTCCCAGGAGCACACAGCGTCCCGTCTATTGGTGGCCCCTTCTTGGTCTTACAGAAGAATGGGTTGTCTGGGTGACTGCACCACAGCTGCTTGCAAGGATCAAAAGTCCGGTACTGAAAAAATACAGACATCCTTATCCTTAAATACGTACCAAATCTCAACAAGTAAGGCAAGTGTTACAAAACCCGCTTAAAATGGAAAATGAACACCTGCTGGACACAGAGAATATAGTTCATAGACTGAACAGATATGGAGAACCACACTGACGATTCATTCATTTCATTTACAGCTTACACAGCTTGCTTTCCAATAATTACGAACACAAAGCGATGGCATGCAAAACGTCTGTCAAGGCAGTACTCACACAGCTTTTTATTAAAGGCTATAAAATTCTCTTGGTAAAAATGGGGTTTACTGACACGTGTATAATACAATGGAAATTGTGGAGATTAAGAAGTTTAATAAATTAAGAAGGGGAACCACTTACCGTAGGCTCGTGTTTTGAAAGGATCACTGCTAATAAAATGTAACCAGGTCTACGTTGTCAAACCTTGTAGCAGACTTGGTATTTGCCAATTGTTTGCTTTACAAACACGAATCGAGGTTTCAAGGGAAGTAATCAAACTGTATTGCAGAATACTAAAAGAAACAGAGGACCATGTTCACAAATATAATAATTTGTTGTACAGCTATTTCATATAGACAAAAAAGGCAGATTCGACTCAATTTGTGGGTATTCATCTCATGTTTAACAATAAAAATCGCTTGTATTTTTGGGAAAACAAAAACGAAAAACTAAAAGGCGTTGTCAATACGAGAGAGGTCAATTTTTGAATTTGTCCCACTGACTGGAAACAAAGGTATAACACAAGAAACCTAATGCCAGTTTGCTGCCAGACCACATTACTCTTTTAGCATTCTGCAGACTTTATATTAACATATGACAATGAGAGAAATTAAAATAAAATAAAATAAAAGTAATAAAAATATGCTGCCACATTGTTGCCATAGTAATTCCTTACCTGTGATGCTGCCTGGCCCACCCTTTGCAGCTAAGGAAATGGTTTGACAAGACAATAAAGTATAGCACTCCAATGGGCATTTTGTGCAAGTCAATAAAGGAAGTTATTTTCATCAAAATGGGAGCTTATGCTTGCATTGCCGTACCTTTATGACAGAAATCTCTGTGTGATACAGTGGTATACTGCCAGGCCAGCGGCTATATTCTTGTTTTAATTGTTTTTTAATTCCATACCAATATCAATATATCTTGTTTAGGAGCTCTGATTCTGGAGGTTGAATAAATTGAGATAAATTTAGTGCCATAAAAAAACAAGGAAGAAGAATTAGAAGCAATTAGAACTGCCAATTGAGCAGAACATGGTGGTTGTTATTGCCTGGAACTGAAAATTCAGTTGTTTTCCTCATTAAGGGATAATATTTTGACTGGGTAATTAGAAGTCCAGATCAGAAGTCGATGGACCCCAGGGAATCCAAGCACCTTGTTCAGAATCACGGATTATCTCAATTAAATGTCTGCATTACATTTTCAGTGACTGTGCTGTATAAGGAATTATTTGTGTGGTTTATTGTGTACTTGTTCCACGTTTCACCGAATACAATGTGTGTATGCAACAATGTCCTAACTAGGCTGTCGCTGTGCTGGCACGGGGATTCAGTTTGGTTGAACAAGATTCGAATCAGGTTGCTCAGCATCAGAGACTTTCCATTCTGGATTTCCCAAGCGAAGCAAATGAGAAGTGAGAATGCAAATCAAGTCAGATACAAGACATTGTTGTTACAGTTTCTGGACAGTACAGTTGCACCCAAATCTTCCTCAGAGTAACCTGGGACAAAAGGACAATGGGGAAATGTACTGCTATTTATTTGGGTGCTTGGCCTGAGTAGTATGACCAGGCAAGTTTTTGGTTGTAATCTTCCTGCTTTTATGTTTTTTGCACAATGGTAAAGAGCCTGTTGGTCTTGTTTACCTGCCAGATTGAGGAGGTATAGTCTTTTTTCTTTTATGTCTACATGGATTAAATGGCTTTTTTTTTTCCCCGAACCCAAAGCCTCTGCAGAGGATCAAAGAGTATAGAGACACAGGACACTTACTGCTGTACACATCATGTACCCGATGCCGAAGTCGAAGCGGCACTGCTCGTTCATGGAGTAATGAATGCCAGGGAGCCGGGGGAGGGAAGGCCAGTCGTGGTCGAAAGGGTCATCGCGGAGACAGTCGTAAGAGCTGCAACGAAAACAGACATTTCCTCCTATCATAGCTGTGGTGTGGAGTGGGTTTTCCATCGTAGGGAAAAAAGAGTAGATGATTAACCAGGACACAGAGCTTTAAATAGTTGGTGGTAATATATGCTATATGGGAATCATTTTACGGAGATGTTTCGAGGTTCACAGGGACTAGTGGTAATTTCAGGAAAAATCACTCACTGCAGGTATCGGCTCAGCTCCTGCTGGCTGCAGCGAGACCAGTGGAAGCGATGGAAGGCAGCTTGCACCAGCGGGGCCATGATGCTCCCCATCTGCACCTCGTCCCCACACCGGTTCCCCTGTCCGTCGTGCTCCATCCCCAGCCTGAGAGACCCGGGACACAAAATGGGGACCACTTCACATCCTTTGCGTCTGCGATTTCTTTCTTTTTCCTACTTATGAAACGGCTTCTTAAATGTGTTGTGTGAGGTGCACACGTGGCCAGGGCACACTGAATTACCCCCTACCCCCGCAAAATTCTCTCCTGGTTTCCAATGTGTGTGAAGAATCTGCACAAAATAACATAGTTGACAGCAGGGTCACACAGACTGGCGAGTTCATCAGAAACACCTCTGCTGTCACCCCAGTGAAGGAGGAGGAAGTGGGCTGTCCTTTTCTAGGGGTTGTGTATTGGCCGGGGCCGAGTACTCACACGTGACCGGTCTCATGGGCCACCACGAAGGCTGAGGAGAAGCCGTCCTCGTGGTTCAGGGTGCAGCTGCGGACAGGGTGGCACATCCCGGTCACAGGGGCGTAGCCTGGGCACAGAAACACAAAACTTGCGTACATTAATTTCATAGCACATGGAAAGAAAAAATATAATAATACAAATAATAACAATACATTCATTACATTTTATGTGGTGGGGACAAAGAGGAGCTAAAAGGAGTTTAAATTATCTAATTTAAAAGAAATGTGTTAAACACGGACTGGATAGAACAGGTTTTGTACAGCTCCCTGAAACAGGCTGGCAAGGGTTTGTGTTTTTGTTTGTTTGTTTTTACAAACTTGTATTAATAGACATCCCATGTGGTTTTCACAAAGCTATCTCCTCTTGTCTTGTCAGCATGGATTTTCCTAAAAACAATAATAAATAAATAATAAAAAAGGAGGCTTGTCACACACCCACTGCAATAAACTGAACCAAAACAATGTTTTCAACTCGTCTGTCTGGGCATGCCTGCAAGGCACAACTCCAACATGCCGTGCACAGTTGACTGGCTCAATTTTCTCAACATCTTTTTCTTAACACACACTGTCAGTTTAGAGTGATGTGGATCTCCACAGAGTGAATATTTCACTGTGCAGGTTACATTTTCTTGCTGTTGTGTTAAATTTATTGGGGCCCCTTTCTGATCAAAATGTCACAAGACATGTAGAAATACACTTAGACACAAAGTTCCCAAAGGGTGAGGTAAATGCAGCTTTCCAATTTATATTTTTATACTGGAAATACTGGGTTAAAAAACACCTAACTGTGTTCTACATCACTGTCTGATCATTTAGTCTTCTTGACACAGCCCGGTAGCGATTTTGGCTATGTTTTCAATATTGATTCCCAACAGGATTTATTTATTTATTCTTTTGCTTATGTCTTGTACTCTCACTGATGGATCCTTTTAGAATTGATGGTGAAAACACACTTCAACACGGGTTCGACACTAATTTCATGCATGAACACACGACCAACCGAACTGACATCCTGTGTGACGTATGTTACCTTGCATGCCAGTAGGTCCAAATTCCTGTCTTGTTAGGAATATGGCGTGGTCGTGGTATTCTGCGTCCCCGCTGTCCTCTTTCTGCTGTAAGAAAGCCCAGCGGCACACGTTCTCCAGACTCTGGGAAGGATTCCCCACTTCTATCAGACTCATGGACTTCATCAAAAAGAAACAGGAAGAAAACAATTGACATACACACTTACATAAACACACACATGCGCACACACATATAAAAACTACATTCTTAGTTTCTGAAGTTACTCACTTGGTCTAATTATTCAGTTAATTAGGGAAATAAATATCTTTCTACAAGGCCTCAAAATTTTTTATAAAGGTAACTGCCTGGAATCCAAATAACTTTGAAAATCCTTCAGATGTGTAACTGAGAGCCTGTAATGAACACCAGATAACCCTGTGGTCCAGCAGGACTGCAGTTTGATAGCCCTGATCTGCATGTTGTACAACAAGCTGAATGAAGATCAGTCTGAAAAATCTGAGTGCTTTTCAATCGCCCTGTTAAACTGGATCCCATTGTTTTCCTATTTCCACCCTGCTAAACCCCAGAGTAATGCAGTTTTCTCAGCTGGCACTCTGGGGGATGTGCTCAGTGCGTGTCCTAATGAGACGCCCACTGGACTTGGCTGAGAACCCGGCAGAAGTCCTGCAGGCTGTCGGGCTGCTTGTGAGCTGTAGCCCTGCCGATCCGCAGTTTATTTTTCAACCATCAAAAGGTTGGCATCAACAAGAAAGAACAAGAATTTGCCTCCCTACAGGATGGCCTCATTTGAAATTTCAAAGACCTTTTTATTTCCATATAACACGTACAAATATTTAATAATATGTTCTGTATACTGTGCACTGAATTTAGTAAAGGGTCTAAAGAATAAAATAGTTAAAAGAAGTCCTTGATTATGCATGCATACGGCAGCCAAGAGTTTCCTCTCGAAGCAGCGACAGAGCAAACTGCGACAGGAGGAAGTGACAGGCTCGCTCTCTGCCAGACTGCCTCGGCAGGCTCCACACAAGCTTGCATTGCTGTCAGGCCCATATCTCCTGCCACAAAAAGGCTCAAGCTGTCAGTATTCTTTTAGTTTAGTAATCTCTCAATTAGCTTTGTACTGGATGTCAGTAAAGCCGCATGAGCTCCTTTGTTGGGTAGCACAAAGCCACGGCAAGCCGCTCAAACAAACAGTAACAGCAGATACAGCCAGTTTAACATTTAATCATGGAGTCTTTTTATTGTTTTTTTGTTTTTTAGGTCTTTTCATTTGTCTGCCTTATTACTAAAATGCTCCTTTTCGATTCCGTTGCTGCTACTCACAAAGTGAAGTATGGGAAAAAGAAAAGAAAGTTCATGTGCGGGACATGAAAATCGAGAACTGTGCTGGGAATCAACAAGAGCTATTTTCCAGATGGCTCCATCGTGTGTAAACTATGGATACTTCTCAGATGCAAAGGATAGCTAATCTGTTCCTTACAGTGCTGGCAGAGGCTGTGTATATTCAGAAGCACAGGAATAAAGCTCAGCCAGTGTACAGGGTTTACCAACTCTTATTCAAACTGATAACATTTCTGCTGTCTGTCAGATCTCAGTGCAGTGAATACAGGTGAGCCATGCAATGTACACTTATGTAATTGAGATTGATGTAAACTAGGGTAAAAAAAAAACTTCTGCTTTGTTGATAATGTAATTTCTCATTAATTTAGTTGACACTTCTATACCTGTGCTAGATTTACTAACTCCAAAAGAAAACGCCTTTCTAAATAATATTACACAATAAAATACACAGTAAGTTCAGTAATATAACCTAGCAAAAATGGGGTTCAATACATTTGACTACTCTTTTAAATGCTACACAATGTTTGTTTAAAGAGAGGAAAGTCATTTTATTATACTTTACTTCTCAAGTGTGTGAAGTCAGGACTGAGTATAAGAAGTATTTAACAATCTGTAAAAGTGTATTAAAAAAATAAGTAAATTCATAGTTTAAATGCTGAATCTCTCAGATCATTCAATAAGCATCTTTAAGGGGGTTTCTTAATTAAGCTACTAACACCTGGATGTCCAAACTGTAATTAAACTCCTACATATCTGTATTATTTCTAATGTTCAACTGTTCGTTTAACAGGTTCCAGAGCAATACCTGTACCGACACAATCCTGCCAGTAGGTGGTGCCCTTGCAATGACAAGCACCTGCAAACGAATAGCTGTCAGACTTCACTGCAGCTCTGTGGCCCATGCGCTTCGAGCTGCTGTGTATAATAGCTTACTTTCCTGCAGCCAGCATAATTAAGACAGGGTTAGTGGATCTAGGGCATGTCATAGAACAGATGTGCAGAAACTATGTGATGTAAAAATGATGTAAAGGTGTACAGGGTTATGCACAGCTAATTAGAAACCAGTTGGCTGAGGGTGTCATTGTCAAATTAATTGTCAATGATGGACAGCCACATCCCCCTTGAATGCAAATGCAGTAGACAAACTCCTGGATTGCTGGTATCCTCGTGTAAATACACTTACAGGCTCATCTATACTGCATTTCACTTAGCTGGGTTTAAAACATGGCAAAAAATGTCGGTTGGCAGAAGAAGTAGCTAACACATTTAAATGGTTACAGCAATCTTTTTTTAGCTAAAGATGTCTAAAAATATATTCTTCTGCTATGGGAAAGAGATACTAGTTTTCATTTTGCACTTTTCCCAGAACAGAAATATGGGAGAAAATTCTGTACTATAGAAAAAAATTGGTTTCCAAAATGAATACACGTTTACTTTTATTTTATGAAATGTTGCTTGCATTTCTATGTGAGACTGGGAACCTACAGTGACGGTTCAGGGATTTCAACTGTGAAGTGTTTTGTTTCGGCTTTAAATAAGATACATGGGTGTGTCTCATAGTGACAATAATGTATGAGAATTGTTCCATCCATATGTAAATGATTCCCTATGTAACTTAGTGGATCCTATTGTTGTACCCATGGCATACAATTTAGGTATAGACTGCTATAGTGTGATTGCTGAAACGGGAGAGCTCAACTGACCTACCTTTCCATAGCCGAGCATTATTATCCTCACAAGGACCACATTGATACGGGCTCCCAGAGACTCGTCATGGTAAATCTCATTGACCTAGAGAGACAAAAAAAAAAAAGGAGTGGACCGTTAATAAACCAGGAACTCTTGCTGCCCATTTTCAACATATCTCACTAACTCTAAATCAGAGATCTTTGCATTGCATTGGTATTATATTTATTATTTCTTTATTCAAATGCACAATTATTTAAATGTACTGAAAACAAGAATAAAATAAACAAACACACAAATAAATAAATTGCTACTTTTTACATCTAAGTCAAGATGCAAGTCTGTATCCACGCTGAGACAACTGCCTTCCATGGAATGAATGCGTTAAACCAAAACACTTGAACGCATCACATGCACAACCTATTAATAGTGCATTTTGGTATAGAAATACTCTACATGAGTGCTGACAAATTCTTCACCATCTGGAGACAAGAACGATAAAGATCTCAAGTGGTAACAAGAGAGGCAACCAGAGCCATCCTACCACAACCCCAAGAGAACCACGGCTGAAATCAAAAGAGATCAGCGATGATTCATAAATGAGGTCGGACATAACAACCAGTGTGTCAAAAGACCTCGGCCTAGTACGATTCCGGCTTGTAAGTGTATTGAGTCTTGCTGACATCTTGGGAACTGTGACCATCAAACCATGCTATCAGCTCCAATGTCATTCATGTTGAATCCATGAAAGCCTAATTTCTTGGTCTGTTTTCTGTTTGGCCCTTTCAGTGGAGAGGCTCAGTGTCAGTGTGCTCCCGAGAGATCAAACGAGCAGTGGAAGTCCTCGGTCTCACAGCAGTTCAATCAGCCAATCAGATTGTTAAGGGGAACACTTACAGCCTTGTAATTTGCTCAGTTTAGGCCTGACTTTTTAAACGCTTTAACACCCATGAGTCATTTTTTGTTTTTATCCACTATTATTATTTTCTTCCTACTCTGCAGCCTTAAATCTTCATTTGTTTGATATTATTTACATACACAATCTTCAAGTTGTTTATTTTCTTTCAAATAAACAGTTGTTTCCCCCCTTGAATTCTGTGAAGCCGGAGTCTATCTGTGACACCTTGCACAGCGCCACATGCTGTTATGTCAACTCTCCAATGCCAGCAGAGCACAATTTCATAAATGAGTTGAATGTCTTTCATCCTCAACAACAGAAATATTTAAATCACATCCAAGCCTCTTGCAAAACCCTGGAGCAGGTTCCCAAGGTAATGGAGCCAAGGGTGCAGTAGAATTTAAAGTCAATAAAACATTGAGAGGTTTCTTTCGCTGTGTTTCCCCTCTAAGTGCATTCCTCTCCGATCAGATGGAGTAGCGGCAATTGCCAAGCAAAGCAAGCAAATAATAAGGAGGATTAAAAAGATGATCCAAAAGTAATAAAGGGATAATTTTCACAGGTTGATCTGCGTCTGAAATGGAAGCAAAGTAATGGACAGTTGGTTTAGCATAAATTACGAAGGACAGAACACAAGTATTAGCTAATATTCCTTCATGCAAATTACCCTAACATGAAAATCTCAATCATAGCTGCACTTTTGATAAATGTATGAAAACTCCATACACACTGAAACTATCAAATATAAGTACTATTTCTAATATTACTAATTTATTTTCCCTCACAATTATCCAGAACAGGCATTTAATCTTACTTAAGGGGATAAAGATGAATCTATGTTTTTGCTTATGATGAGCTAGAATCCTAAGGAATACATTTTCTTTAACTGCTGTCATTTGCTTGCCATTGCACCATGCCCTCCATTCACTGGTCAATCATCGCAACAATACAAACTGCAATCTGCCTTCATTACTACACCTAACCCCCCAAGAGGAGTCTGACACCCTCCCTTCCTCGTTTCTTTTATAACAATGGCTTTTGCCTCACCATTTGTTTACCAGATGAACAGTGTTTTAAAAACTGGGGGAATACAAAAGAGAGCAATAAAATAAAACAAAATTCAAATGAAGTGGCGACAAGAATAAGTAGACAAATTGATACTGAGTTCAGACAAGTTGTCCTCGGTTTTTTTTCTTTTTTAATGAGGACCCGGTGTAAACAAAATGGAAATAATGAGATTTAGAAAAAGGGACGAAGAGTGCCAATCGCAGACCTGCCTGGCTGAACTTCTCTCAGCTTCTGAAAGGATCTTAGTCTCCGTCGCAAAGCACGGCTGTTTTTTTTTTCCTTATGTACTGCCACCAGTTGCTAGGCAACCTCAAAACTTCAGTGGGAACAGGAGCGTGTTGCTGAGACACCTCCATCTGTACAGCTTGTCTGACAGGCCTCACACTGAGAGGCTCATACCTGTAACTCCACTGCTGGAGCCCAGCAGAGCCCCCAGAAAACACTTGAAATCCTCATTATCGTTGTTTTTAATAATATCCCCCTCCCCCTTCTCCAGCTTGAGATAAAACTTAAAAGCTGTCAAAAATACATTTCCTGACTGGTTTCACTGGGGATTTCTGATTAAATGTGTTAACCCATTTCCCACCAAGGTTAAAAAAAAAGTACAGATGTTACAGTATCAACAGTTTTAATTAAAAAATATTTATTTTTTTGGTTTTAGTAATTATTATGGATGATTCTCCGTTTCTCTAGCCTGTCGTTGGGAGCAGTGACTGCCCCATTTCCTACAAAACACACCACTACACAAGTTAAAATGAAAACCAGGCTTAGAACTAGACTACAAAAAGTGACCTCATCTCGTCTGTTGTTTCACCTGAACAATGATCTCGGGACTGAATGGTTTATAGCGTTGATTTATGTGCACATGACTTGCATGCATGTGTGTGTTTACCCTAAACCTACCCCAAACACGTGTGCTGCGTACACACCTTCACTTTCCCAGCATTTCCCCTTCCAAAAGTCAACCGACTCCCAGGGGGAAACAGCTGGAGGGATGGCAAAGCCTTTTTCCCAGCAGTTTAACCAGAAAACATTTGCGTTTCTCCCGTTAATTTGATGAGTTAACATTTAAGTACGGATATTCACAAAATGCCATTAGGCTGCTGTTGGATCGTTTGGACATTGATAAGTTCAGACTGACATTTAGCAGGGTGCCGGAAACCATAAATCCAGTGCTCTTGATCGTTAGAGGGGCTTCAATCAACACCTTCTGTTGCAATGCCAAATGTGATTTCAAAAAGGGCCTTGTGGTAAAGGAAATTACGTAGCAGCAAAAGCCTAGGCTTTAAATGTGCAAATAATGCTCAGTGGTTTTATATATATATAGAGAGAGAGAAAAAGAAAGAGAGACAGATGGACCGAGAGAAATGGTGTACTGTGAAGTCTAACAGAGTTGTCATACTATTGTCAAATGGAAGATCTGCTTAGTGAGAGACTCAAACTTTTTCCATATTTTTCACCTTATGAACTCTGCAGAGTTTAGCAGTACACAACAGACTTTGTGTTAAACACATTTGTCCCAGGGAGGACAAATGCAATATTAGTTTTGGATCATGTTTAACACATGAATTTGGAAAGCGGTGATGCTATCTGTTACTGATGTCTATAACTGATGACCACAGGTGACTCGCACTATAACATTCTGAACCTTAATGAGCTCTTCATGATTTTTTTTACCCTTTGGCAGTTTGTTTCAACTTTTTTTTTTTTTTTTTTTTTTTTTTAATACCACACCCCTCAAGGTATAAAAATCCTGTAACTAGCTTATTCACCGAGACTTTCAGCATATCTGTGAGTATGGATAAGCCCTGCGCTGTAAACTATATATGTTTTTACTCCCTGTTCAAATGGACACACTCTCATTAGCACAGTTTTCAAGGTCTCAGACTAGTTTCATTAGTTAGATTTCAGTTACTGGGTAACTAATGAAAGCCTAGAGATCAGGGAGTTGGAGAATCATTAGGGTTGGATTAATAATGCAGCAAGGTCTTCCACTGTGGCTTTCGTATGCAGAGAGAGAGAGAGGGAGGGTGGAAGAGCGAGGGACTGATATAGAGTGAGAGAGAGAAGGACAGAGATATACAGTGAGGGAGAGGGAGAGATGGGCTTGTGTCTCCTGCAGCACAAGGTGGCAGGTTAGAGGTTTTAAGGGTGTACTCCTTGGGTGAAGACAGGCAGATCATTAGACGCAGAAGCTGGTGATTATGCTCAGCACATATCCAGCCTTTATTAAACCCACATTCAAATGAGAGTCTATTTTCATGAGACGGCAAGGGATTGTATTTGCTTAGAGTGTCTGTTAACAGAATCGTGGCATTTATACCTGACATTTAAACTATTATTACCTGGCTGACATTTAATTTCTAACGAGAATAAAATAATGTGTTTTTAAGGGGAGGACAGGCTGGCCATGTTCTTGCCAATCAGACAGGCTTAGTTTAATTGTATTTTATTTTTAAAGAAAAAAAACACCAAAAAAGTTTGCTCAAGTCCTTAAATGAGATATTTTACCTTGAATGCAAACTAGTTGGCTCACTTTTAACTCAGTCTGGGAAGTCCATTGCTTTCAAGGTTCAGGGTGCATACCATGTACTTAACTTTGTCAAAGTTTTAACTATAAGGGCATAGTGGGATATGATGGCATAACGAGAACGTCATTGCCAGGCACAGCAGCAGATAAATATGTATGCTTCTCACATACATACAAATTAATAAACTGGCATTTTTGTTTTACCAATGACACTGTAAGTAATTCAGATTATTTATACCCATTACATTTATACACATATATATTATTTAAGTTTTGCGAAAACATTTGCCAATAACTAGAATTAGAGACTGCATGTAAATTTGAGGTACTTCTATTACTCAGTGGAAGCATTTACAGAGCCCTTTCCATACACATTATTAACACCATTTTCTATTTACTTCAAAGTCTTACAGTTTTGAAAAATACAAACAAAGGTGTTTTTGGCACTTTGAGTGTCAGACGTCTGTGACTGTGAAACCTCGAGTTCCACCAGTTGTTTTCTGACATCATTTAGACCCAGCTGACCAATGCAAATGAAGGGTATGTTCACAGATCTTTGCAAATAATTAGATCATTTATATAACTGACAAATAATGCTTCCCATTTCTAAAGTTACATGTGAGATTCGAATAAGGGATTAAAGCAAGATTAATACAAGGTACAAGACTCAAATGAAAAGCAAAAGGTCATGTCTTTGCAGTTCACAAAATAAAAACCTTGAACACCCCCCTGGAGTGCAAACAGTATGCATCTGTGTGTGCAGTACTGCGTTTTCAAATTGACCGTATGCAGACATTCAGACTCATGACCCAATCGTGTGGAGTGCAATGCTGCTATTTTGGTTATTATCCTGCGAAAGAAAGATTGGCAGAAAAGGGTGTAGAGTTTTCTAAAGTGAAATACTACTAGCTGTATTAGCTGAGAGTGCCCTGGAGTACCCCAGAGCGCTGTAGTGTATAATTAACACCTGCACTGAGAGGCTGTGAGCCTAAGTCTGTCTGAAAGGTGGCAGTCTAACAGGAGGGCACACTTAAAGCAGACGGGGGTTCACACTACACTGACACAGATTCTCACTCAGTCCCGACCTTGAAAGCAACCTGCTCTCTTTAGCACAGGACCACAAGGGGGGAGTGGTGAGCATTGGATCAGCCCCATCGATCTTGTGTAAACTTCCCATGGATCAAATTGTAAGGCTAATCAATTTGTTTTTGTACTTCCTCGTGCCGGTTTTACTTTAAGAGGTGAGTTTATTGGATTCTTTTAGGGATGGCAGAACAAACGTATAGCTGACTTGGGAGCAGTAATGCTAGTTGCAAGCTGAGCTGCAGCTGGTATTCGGAAAATGTGGGATATTAGTGGTTGCGATGAACATTATATACAGCCAGACACCTCCTAATTGGCTTTTTAGAAGAATGTGGAGTAATGGCAAGTGCAGCTCAAAGTCACTTCTCACATTATCTTACTGATTCCTTTTTATTTTATTTTTTATATCATTTTCCAAAGCAAGCTGGGGACCGAATATGTGGTTATTTATCTCCTAATGCTACTTTTCATCTGTACACTGAGTAGGATGACCTTCTAGATCTCGATAAATAGGTGCATTATATATGGAATGAAAGACAAAAAGTAAACATTATCAATCCATTTATAACACAAGGACAGTGAAGAATGTATAGTTTTCATGCTAATATAAAAAACGTTTTAAATATTTATTTTGTAACTAATGTGTTTTTATGTCTGGTATTTTATATTTTTTTCCCCCAATACTGTGGTATGGTATGTCATAGCCATTATTTAAAAATAGTTTATAAATCAACACAAAACATAAATAGACTGATACAGAGTGGAATTTTCCCTCTAAACAATGTAACACACAGACGCACATACCAACACCCACATACAAGTTAGAATGAAGAGGTTTTTTATATTTTGACCCTTCATCATGTTATGAAGTAAAGCTATGAGTTAATTGACATGCATGATGGGAAACGCTGTCATGAGGGTCTCTGCCCATCAAAAGGTCAACACTGAATTATTCATTTTTGCATCAATATGTATTTTGACTATACAATATGGTTAATGATGGTGGAATTTAAAAGTCCATGGCAAATTAAATTGTATTTTCCAGCCATGCTGTGGCTATGTGTGTTTTTTCATATTATCTGAAGCATGTTCACAGTGCATTACATCAGTAGCCTTAGTCAAATTGTCATAATCTTGATACCCATTTTATGACTCAAGACATGTTGAGTATGTTTCGATTATGCTTGAAACGTGATGGCACACGTTCAAGCACAGAACACCCAAAAAGGGCACTTTGCTGTTATCTGTGATGTGGTTCTTTAAGGACCACACAAGCAAAACTGGTGCACTCAATGGTAGTCTCTCCACACACCCACACCCATACCCACATACCCACATACCCACACACACCCACCCACCCACACACACTCTTAATCACTGATAAGCTGTTCTAAAGGCACTGAAATATTCATAGAGGAGCGCCCTAATGGAGCTTATTTGTTCTGAACCTTCACAGACAAATCCGAGAGGACACGTCTGCTGAAGGCAGACTCTGTGGCCTTCACCCTGTCACAGGCCTAAAGAGCTGACTATGCACATCAGCCTGGGAATTTAATGCATGCACACAAGCTTCCTATCCCAAGACTTCCAGTTCAAAGGCACTGCAGAAGGAGCAGTCTTCCTGCACGGGTCTGAGTGCATCCAATATTAATCAGCTCAGCCAGCTGCCTGGAGCACTATTCCTGGGGAGAGTCTGTTTGTATTAGAAATCTTGTAAATCAGACTCTTTAAAATCAGAACATAATGTACAATAACTGTTAAAGTAACAGAGAGAGAGACTGTAACTGTTAAAATGCAAATACAAGTAAAGGCCTTCAAAAGCAGTAAACAGGTAAGAAGATTGGACTTTAGCTCCCTACTGTAGTACCTGTGTTGCATGAAGAAGCTTTGCACAGAAAAAACATACATAGCAGTCTGGGATACCTAAGGAAATGGCATTGATATACTTATTCTTTAAATGGTATTTACTACATTTAAAAATAACTGCATAAGTGGCTTCTCAGATACATGTAAAATTGGCAAGTATATTCCCCAATTAGATCTGTCCATTGAAATCCAACCAGACAGGCCTGAGCTTAGTCACAAGACACCCTTTCCCAGGCGGAACAGACAGAGCCTGAGGAATACAGATGTGAATGTGAGCCCAGGACTACAATACTGCGGTCTGAATCTGCAAAGTGCTCGGTGATGAGAAATAAACACTGAAAATGGATGAATCCCAATATTGAGACGGCGACTCTGAAGATGTTGGTGAAGTTGTATGTGTAAACATGTCCTCTCTACACTGAGAAAAACAAACAGACATGTTTAGTGTCACTGTGCTTTACAGCCTTAAGAATAAGATAACATTCAAGGCTGGGTGAACCTATCTGGCCTCTGTCAGCCTCTACCCATCCCAAGAAAGAGTGCAGCAGGGGGCAGAATGGCCGTACAATGTCAACCCATCTTCCTTCTCACTCCAGAGGAACACCTGGCCCAATCTGAGGCTTTCTGTGGCACCCCAAGCCAAGACTGGCAACAGTTTCTCAAATGCATAAATTACCTTTCAGGCCACGCAGCACATTGGATTAGAGAGGTATGCCGCCTCAGGCCCTCATATTGCTTTTCAAAGCCAACGTTTCTCTGTGTTAAATAAATAAATAATGCTATGTTATAAAACTTGCAATGCTCCTGTGTCTGCTTTTATTACTCTTATATAATGTAAACTAACTAAGTAGGCTGGCTGCAGGCTTAAGATGGATCCACACTGCTTAAACTTTATTGTGCTGCCAAGGGAATTGTGTCAATCGAGACAATATCTTCTCGAAAAAAGTAAACCAACCCAGACTTGATTAAACTGTTGCTCTTTTGCTTTTTATGTCCATCAGACAGCATATTTCCCCCGCTCCCACATGCTATCCTGGAAATTCAACAGTACTGTACAGAGACACATTATAGTTAAATAAAACAACTTCAGGATTCTCAGCTCCCAGCAATGTCAGGGCCAAACACTGGCAGAACATGTCTGGGTAACTTGGATGTTTTGTTAAACATAACAACAGTGTAAATAAAAGTAAAACTGTGACAGCACTGATTTGGACTGATTTTCAACAGTGCTGACAGTGAGGTGGAAATGAAAGAAAACATCATTATTTTTATTTATTGGGAAAGTTTTTTGACGATCGTAGGATTGTCACCAAGGATACGATCAAAATGCTTGGCTAATCTAAACCAAGGGCAATGTGATGATTCTTCCTCTTCTTCAAGGGATTATATTGAAATCAAAATATCCAGCACAGAAGAAAAAGAGCCCATACAGTATACATCTTTATCAGATTCATTCAAATTGGGTAAAGGTGGAACACATCTCCACATTTTAACACACCCGTCCTCCAAAATTCCCCAGATTTGTGTTTAAAAATCTATCTGTTGCCACAAAGTGATCTCCATTGACTGCTTCATATAGCTCTTAACATCTTCACATTTGCCTTGGTATAATATCACTAAACAGCAAAACAATAATGACACAAGAACTAAATAATATCATCTCACTGTGTAAAAACACTAACAACAGCAGCTTTACAGGGTTTTCCATCACATGGAAGTCATTCCCCAAGTCTGAAGAAATTCAGTCACCAAACAATTTTGTCTACAAATCAAACAACGTGGAAAGAATTTGGGAAGCCAAAGTCTTGTCAGCATGTAATGGATTTGGGTTAAACTGAGCACACAGCTCTTCTCTGAGGTATGCTAGTCCACAGTATGCAAAGAGAGGCCTTCAGTCTTACCCCAAAGATTAAACCTCCTACAGGAGGAGTACAGCTGGAGTACAGCACCACCCTTCACCACCCTGAGACACTGCTTTGAATTTCCCATTTCATAGAGAAGAGTTCCACCTAGTGGACCACCAAAACCACTTCCAAACGACAGTACCTGCTTTCCCTTGCAAACGGAGTACAGGTTTATAGCTCTTCAGAGATCTGTACATAGTAAACAGTGTGCACTCAAATGCCTTTCCCAGTCTTCTACAGTCATGTTTACTCCGAGGCCTCTGAAGGAAACTTGTGAAAGAGACACTGAACAGATGCTAAGCTGACTTGCAGAACAGTGGAGCTGGGGCCACTTGTTCCTGGCGTCTGCAAAAAGGTGTCACAGTGCATTTCTGGGCTTCTACTTACAAGACACTTCAATAGTGCAAGCTGTCCAAACATCGCTTTGCATCACTTCAGCCCCAGCTGGGCCCTTCGCTGGAGGTCTGTGTCTGGGTGTACTGTGAGCTTGACTGACACTGCTGCCCTCGCTCTGGCCCTCAGGGGAGCGTCTCTTCTCCTCTATTTCCAATCAGTCCTGCGCCTCGCTGTAAACTAAAAGCTTGGGATCCACAGATAGAGGCCGAGACAGATCCCTCTTCACAGCATTAACCTCTGATTGGAATAGAAGCAGGGGGTTCTGCTTTGATCAACACAGAAAGGCAAAAACCTCTCTTTCCAGGGGCTGCACATTTGTAGTTTCAGACAGTATTGGGGTAAAAGAGAGATGGGAAAAAGAAAAAAACTTTGGCTTCATATACTGCCATAATGTATCTATTGTATTTCTTGAAAAACTAAATTTCAATTAGCAGCTTTGTATGGGCAGTTTTAGAGGAAGTGAATCACGCTGAAAGTCGAGAATCATGAATCTTCTAGGCAAAATATTTTAAAGAAACATGACACTCACAAACAAGAACACCACCAAGAAATAAATAATTCCAATCCATTCCGTATTCTAGTCTAATGGTATGAAATCAAATATTGTGACCAACAGTAGAACATAAAAACCTAAATGACATCAACACTTGTCCATGTTTATACGCTGGTGACACTTCCATTGTGACAGTGGACAATGTGTAAGAATCTGCAACAATCAAAGTGAATCAAAGGGTGCTGGGTAATCTAAACCTATGGCACAAGCAAGTGGAACCCTAATCTGAACACTAAATAAGAAAATTACATTTCAAACAGGTATGTCTGAAATGGACAAGCAGCAACTGACAAGATCAATCTAAATCAGTATTAAAACATTTAGATTAGAAAGGTTTCTCTTCAGCAGTGCTCTGGCAATTATTCTCTAATACCTGCAGATGCTCTATCAATTTTGTTTTACTGTAACTTCTAGCAACTTGAAGGCAGTTTTCCTAACGGAGTAATTACACTATACCTGTAGTTAGCAGGTCTTTCAAACTTTTATGAATATGGTCATTGATATAACAAAAATACCCACAACATATTGATATCCTTCTAGAATGTCTGTCTTTCAGAATTCATTCAGGCATCAATAAAGTCAACCATACGACAGGGGTCCTCCCGTCCCCGAGATCATTCAGCTCTAGTCCACGGATCCTTTCAAATCTTTCAGCAGAGTTTGATGTGCAGTGTCACATTCCCACACAGTCAGCCCCACACTAATGTCCAGGAGCTATACATTACAGTGAGGGATGACATTTAATGCTCCCTCAATGCTGCTTAATAAAAATTTCACTTTATACAGCCCATCTTCGTGACCAGGATTTCAAGGAGATATAAAAACAAAATCATTCCTCTCGTATTAACTCTCCCTTCTCCTCCTGCCACATAGTAACACACATACCTGCTAACGTAAGGCAGGTTGGCATTACCTGGTTTCCTGAAAGCTCTAATACGTGATGACAAATCTGAGACTGATCCACCCCACTTGAGAAGCCAAAGGAAGAATTGTATAAATCTCAGAGATTTAAAAAACTGGAGGCTGCAGAAATGTTAAAAAATAATGATAAACTTACAAACTTAAGGTTCTCATTTACCTATATGCCATTGATGATACTTGATTTGCAGCACAATATATTTTGTTCCTTTAAAGAATGTTTATCACTAACAAATGTGTCTGGTAATACATATCACAGATACACTAATTTATTCTAAAATACCAAAAAGGTTAATTGTGCTAAGAGTACACTACAGCACTGTATTTAAGTAATAGAAAACATGATCATATGAAGTTTAATCAAATAAAAACAAGGTGCAGAATATTAAATTAAATTGAAAATATAGTGTAAAACTGTTCAATGCACTTAATTACAGTATGTTTTTTTTTTTTTTTTTACAGTATGTGCCACTGTTAATATTGTATGTTTTGGCTGTTAAAATAAGAAAAGATAATTTGCATATGTAATAAATTAAGGACCAATTAACATATGGCTCAGGAATGCTGTTCAGTCTGTGCCTAAAAACAATTCTGTAAGGATGTGTGTAAAACTGATGCTCCAGCAGATATTACAGGGCAGATGGGATTGCAACTGTGCATCTTCATTTACTTGTATGAATCGATGGGGTCTTACTAGGATAAAACAATCCTAATAAAATGGGATATTCAAAAGTTGACTAAAAGTCAAAAGCTGACTGCTGTTTTAATACTGTCACATGATTGCCAAGCTGGAGTCAATATTCTGCAGTGTGTATTGCCAAACATTATTAGTTAGCTCATCTGAGGCTTACTTTTGCTTTAGTAGTGTCATGGATGGCCCTAGATCATAACATTAATTTACAGCTGTGGGAGGTTGATGTAATCTTAGTTAGAAAAAGCAATGGTTGATGATTTAATTGTTTGATAGTGTATTTGATAATGTGGCAAGGCTTTTAAGCTTCAACCCCAGGGAGTTTTTTGTTTGTAATTTGCAAGTTCCCGGAGATTTGGGCTGTCGGGTGTCAAGTGGGTACTGACTTCTCATTTAAAAATACTGTCTAAGGTTAAAAGGCTTTTGTGGGAGACTCTGAATACATTTAAATTGCTCATTATACTTGACAAGAAAACTAGACAGATTAATAAAAACACATTGACATTGTTCTATAAAAAAACAGTAGTGAATTGTAATATGTCAGATGATCTTGTATTGTTTTAACCATACACTACACATATTTTCTCTAAGGTATTAGAACAATATTTAAAATATATCATTATCAGAACTTGCACTGAGAGAGTCAATGACAGGACAAATTCCTGTGCTCCACATGAGTACTTTTGTGCCCAGAGTTCACACAGTTTACAACACTGGCCATTAGCATTGAGCTGGGGCATCGTGATTACAGTTTGCTTTCAGCAGCTACTGTTGCAGCTGGATCAGCAGTGGCTGATAAAATCCCAGGCCCTGGCAGCTAGCCAAGGGATATGTCATTATTCAGGCTCTGAGAGACTGTGCCGTGATGGGAAAAAAAAATCCCATCTGCAGGTCCAGTACCACTGTGATCTTAAAATATGCCAACCTGTGAATATTTGCCATAGCAATCAGTATGTTCCATAAAGACACCCTTGCAGAAATCCAATTTATACCAACTAAGCAATCCCTGTGGAAAAAGTACCCATCTGACATTTCTTACACATTCAAACACCTGCTCCCCATTGACTATTGAAGGGGCTTCATTAAAGATTTAACAGGTGCACTTTGTCTCCTTGTTTACAGCGTTCACTTCTTCTCACACTGAGAGTCAAAGGGAGGGGTGCACTTCCTGTTTAGCATCTCACCTCTGGAAAGCTGCAGTCAATCAGGCTCAAGTGAGAAGAGACTGATGGACTTAGGCCCTGTCCACACTACATAACTGATCTGGAGAACCGTACGTGAATACGATCTCATTAATCCTGCTCAAAGCGCCCACACAGAACAATTGTACGGTCAGAGGGGATTTCTGCATCCACGTGAATTTCAGTTACAGTTCCTCCCAGTGCAATGCTTCATGGTACAGTATGCCACAATGTACTTATATATACAAACATACAATTATGCAGTCTGTGAGGGGAAAACACAGGCTTCTGATGTATTTTGTCTTCAAAACCGCAAGCAGCTACAAAGAGAGCGGCATATGCAGGTTTGAATTTACATTGAATCTCAATTAGATCTACAATTTTAGCATCATTATTATAATTATTTCTTAGCCCTTATCCAGGGAGACTTATAGTTTACACAAGAAACATTTTAACTTATTACAAAGGTTCAGTAATACAATCAGTAATAAATGCAATAGCATAACACATTGCTCCTGGGTCCACCACCATATTATAAATATTGCTACTACAACCTTTATTTGTATGTACTTCCCTGTTGTACAGTATTTGCAGTGCCTATGCTCCATACATAGCCGAACAATTAGACCGGTATTATGCCATTCACACTTCTGATTATGGTGGAGTGGTGCATTTCTGACTTACGCAAAAAGTTGCAGAATGGAATCCTAATGTAAGTCGGGGAACGGTTGTATTTAGATATGTATGCTTACCTTGTTAATAAAGTAAAAATAACTCTCTCTAACAGCTGCTCAACAAGCAAAGGACCCAGAAAAAAATCCCCCAAAATCAACCCCAGTTCACCCGCTTCAAATAAAGCAAGCCGAGCTCTTGACTGGGACTGGGCTGCGGCAGCCACACTACATTGCACAGACCAGCAGACAATTCCATACTTGCTTCCATGCATAATTTGGAATTTGGAAAAATTATAAGGTGCAAGATGCATTTCCAATTTTTCAAATGCTTTTACAGAGTTTTTATTGAGAATTTCTCCAACGAGGAACTGATGTGAGTGAGTGAGTGAGGGAAAGGCGCCACAGTTAACTTACGATGTTCATGAGAGTCAGGAGGTACTTCTGCACATGCTCCTTGCCGTGGAACTGCACCACCGAGTCATCCACGCCCAGGAGGACCTCGATGTTGTAGGAGCGATCCACCGTCTGCCTGCGAGACCGTCGGCTCTGATTCAGATTCTGCTCCACTCCTCTGTACAGAGTCTCCAGGTCCAGGAGGCCCCCGAGTTCAGTGCCTAGAACAGAGAAGTCCAAAAGTCAGCAGGTGTGTTGGAATAATAACAGCAAATAAATGAGTTTGATCTTATTGACGTGAGGACCTGTGTTGAAAGGGTAGCTTCTTTATTTTATTTGTTTTAGCATCCATTGCAGTTTATCTACAAAACAAAAGCATACCCAAAGTAGAAAAGCAATTTTGAATATTGTGACTGGGATGTGAGGGTATATTCAACAAGAACTGTAAGTACAACAGTAATGGTCTCTGCTGTTGGGTTCGTAATTTTAAGAACCACATTTGTAATACTCAAGGCCTTCCATTATATCCCTGGTTGAAGAACAAGTTTGGCGATCCATTACAAACTAATCTAAGAGCAGAGTTTTAAATTCTGAAGAGCAAAAAAAACTATGTGCAAATCAAAGAATTGCCTCCATGCTCTAGTATCACCCCATGCTTTGATCATAATATAAAATGATACAAGGATATTAAATGCCTGTTGCATAATATTTTGTCTGGAGGCTGTGTGTGTATTGAAGCCTAGGTTTATTAGTCAAGGATAACTCAATGTCTTCCTCTTCAGTGGATGTGCCGTCCCCTTTCCTGAGAGCATTTGTTATCTGTTTTATATGTGCGCTGAACTAAATTCATGACCTCTGGGTGATCCACATATTCAGAATGAGTATAAACAGCAGCTCCAACCCAATGTTCCTGAAAAGAAGTACTATCTTTTTTATCTTGTTATCAGCAGGGTTTCCTTGACTTTATTCTTATGCAGCGTTGCCTTGGCAACCCATGCATGGCGAGCCACCACGGCATCCATCTAATATTGGCCGCTCTTGGCTCCATGTTGAAAAAGTCTTCCTTGAAATAAATAAATATATAAATAAATAACGAATACATAAAACTGTGTTCACATGCAGATTATGAAGATGGTTGGAAACCTTGATCTGTTTTATTAGCATCAGCTCCTCACAACCTGCTGGAACAAGCTGTTCAGCACAAGGTTTTCTAGGCTGCCATTGAGTTGGACAGTAATAATGTGGAATAATGTTCATGGTTCTTCTTTCTGGCATCCATTTATCCAAGGTATTGTGGTTAAGAAGTCCCAACATGGTAAGAGACCAATGTAAATAAAACAGTACTTAATATCGTAATACCTTTACTTTGTAAATGAATAATGACAGGCAACACCTATTGCAAAAATCGGAAGGACTTATTCTCACATATAAATTAGAGATGCAATCGTCATCAACCTGAGCTTGGGAAAACAAGAAATGAAAGAACACAAGGACATAAGAAAAGGCCATTTAATTTAGAAAGAAGTCAAGATTGTAGCCAGCTAAGCTCCCAGTGGAGACTCAGAGAATAATTGCTGTGCGGTGTGTTTCCGTTAGGGGGGGGATAGCCCACTGTGGTAATGAAGAGACCTTGTTGGTCTGGGGACTCTGTGGAGACTCTGATCCTCTCCCTGAACACCCGCCTCTCATCCAGTCACACGTGGCTGCCTTGGCGGCCGGCTGTGCTCAGCCATAGGCAGGCCAGCCGGGATTGCAGACAGATCTTCACTTCCCGTCTCTTCCCAAGTCTACGCTGCCATGCGGGTCATAACCAGCTCCTTAATCTGCAGGTTTCTTTCCCTCATTATAACTCCCTTAGAAAGAGCTTAATTGCAGCAATAATTAACCACAATAAAGAATAATACCTTATGCTTTGTGCCAGAAAGACCTCTCACCTGGTAATGAAAGCAACCACTTGTATTACAGGGTTTATGCAAGCTGAGGGCCCTGCGCTCGTTGAAGGTGTTCTAACATTCACACACAAAAACAATGGGTAGACAGATATTCTTCTAAATTCGGGACTTCTAATGTAAATGCGCTGCTGTTATTTGGTTGACTAATGTAGCTCTGTCTGAGGTTTCCACTCTGAAATATGAAGTAAACGCCTTGACAGTGCCTTACAAAAAATGTTAAATCTTATTGCAGGGCTGTATGAATACATTTCTCATTTGATGTAGCCGCAGAGGGAAATCCAAGTGAGGTGTGCTCCACACCAGCGTATCAGACTGACCTGTTGCTTTCCTTTAGCCAGAGATTAACACTGGCAGGTTGCAGAGGTAAAGGTGTTCTTATTTGAAACTTCACGACACATTTTCCATTATATAACCCAGCACGTGTGACTGGAAAGCACAGAAAATACGAATTAGCGAACATCTGCACTGCATGCTGCTGTTGATACTCAAGAGATTCGTTGTTTAGTATCAGGATCTGTGCTGTTCTTAGGGAAGAAGGTTAAGTAATATGATTCACATCTGCTTTTAATAGTACAGTCAGGCTTTATTTTATATGTGCGGATTTTAAACTAGTGTAAGTACGATTGTAACAGGACTATTTCTGCAGTTCCTTTCTTTTTGTATTTTTTATGATTCTCCTTGAAAGGCTCTAGGTGGACTGACATGGTACTTGAATGCATGACTTCAGGCATAATCTTTAATAGGTTATTGAATTAATATATTGAATTTTAATTTCATATCCGCCATTACTGACAGTCAATAGGCTTGACTGACTACTGGGTATAGATAGCAGTATAAGCATAATGGTAGTCTTACCATTGCTTCAGATGTATAATCTACCATTATTAAAAAATAACTTCATAAATTTAGACTAGTAGTGGTTAAGCAACAGGATGAGATATGGTAATCATGATGACATTATGACTAGTGCTGGACCACCACAACTACAGACAGTAAGATGATATTATTTCACAAATACCAGTCCTATAATTGGCACTGATAATCTACCTAGGGCATATGTTTTTGGCCTGGTACTGTCTCCTGCCCAATCTAATTCCTTCATAATTTATGTAGAAATAATAATTTTGATTCTGGACTTCATTGGAATGTTCTGCAGTCATTAATTAGAGAGATGGGTAGATTCAACTTCAACTTTCAAGGATTCTGACCGAAGGTTCTTCCTTGCTTTATTGTTCAGACAGACCTGAGAATACAGGATTGCTCTTTGAGACTCACAGAGCACAACCCTTTTATATTCCCTTGGTTGGCACTGCAGATTTAGATTCTGATGTGGAAACCAGCTCTGGGACACACAATAGATCTCTACCTCTTTAGTAACCCTGTGCCCCCCTCAGCTGTCAAAAACAAATGGCCTCTCTCGCCTCAGAAGAATTCACATTCAGGTGGAAGACCAAGTGCCCTTATTAAGAGACAAAGGTACTTTGTCTTTCAACCTTTGCAAATGTCAAGAATGTCTGAGAACGTGTAGGAAAAGAAGAGGAGAAAAAAAAAGAAAAGGGAAAAAAAAAAAAGAAAGATTAATCTTGTTTATTCAGGTCAACTCAATTGTGCTGGTGATGGAAACACTAATTTTAATAGCCATTAGGCTTTACATGGTATGGTAATTGACACGGGATACTGTTAACTGCTTGGTATTATTGGTAGTTTCTATTAATGAGTGATTATGTAATATGCTTGTGGAGCCAGACTATACTAGTTAAAGCAACCAAAAAAAACACAAAAACAATTTTAGCCTAAATACACCAGCTAGGTGGCATTGTGGGTTCATTCGTTAGTCTTCATCAATATATATAGGGATCTAAGACCATGCAGGCTACAGGTGAAATATATTAGGCCGTCTATGACTTATTCTCCTTCAAACTACTCAACATCACATAAAAGCCAGACAATTAGGTACCTAGAGGGATCGGAGGCGAAGGATTGATTGTTGAAATGTCTGTACAACTCCTGAGGGTTAACTGCTCCTAAGGCAGGGCTGAGACACACTGGCAGGGCGCTGCTGGGGGAAACTGGAGAGAAGCTGCTGCAGGATGGGTGCCCATTCCTGCTTTGGCTTTACGGATCAATAAGCATGTTAAGCATTTCCAGGAGGAACAAAAACCAGGCCTGGGCACACGGCGTTCTCCAGAGACAGAGAATTCTCTGTTTGCAACAAGGCACGAGGGAATGCCATGAACATGCCTTGTACATAGCCTGCCCGATATCCTTCAAGCAAAACCCTGTCACTCAGACCCAACAGACTGTAGTCAATTGATTAATAGCTGCTTTAAATATTTTAGTTAATCAATGCTAGCTTTTATAAACCTGCAACCTGTGTATAGGGGCCAGCACTGTGTACCTGTGTATTATTATTATTTATTTATTAGCAGATGCCCTTGTCCAGGGCGACCTACAAAATATAAGAGCAATACAATAATTGCACATAGAGGGCAGCACAGATAATCCACTCAGTGTTAAATCCTGAGCATTTTCTTCCCCTATTTTAATTAACCATTTTGGTTTTTACATAAGAAAGCCAACAGACAAAATGTATTCATAACAGCAGCTGGTCTGATGAACTGATGACCATGTACATTTTTTTAATGGTTTAAAATAAATAAATATAAAAACACCACCACTGCTGCTTCTTACATTCGTTTTCATAGAAGGTCTCCCAATCAAGCATGCGTTTGACCTTGGAGATAAAGACTGTGCGCTCTGCCCTGCACTCTTATGAAAATTTAATATTTATTAAACTTCAGCTGAATAATTTGGAATAATAGTCCTGCTGCCAGATCTCCCAGGCAGCTAGCAGTTGAATGTTGGCGTCTCAGCTCTGTGAAGAAGGAAGCACTCATTATAATTCAATCTCTAACTGAGCAATGTGTGTATTCAGATTACTCCCTCTCTCACAGTGCAGGGTGTTTGTTGTCCATAAGATAAAAGTGCCATTTTGTTAATCCGTGCCAATTTATAATTTATTGAGATGTTTGTTTTCTTTTAATTTGCCGTCTGATTTGATTTGAGCACCTCTTGTCAATAGATAAATCCTTGATAATGCCAAAGCAATTAGGTTTGTGTTGAGTCAACCTTTCATTCTATAAAAACAATTTATAAAGCTTTCTTGCACAATCGCATGTACAAAATAGTTTTTGCACACAGTTCAATAGATATTCCCTTTAGATTGATCCCTTCAGTGACATTTTGGATCAATAGAAATAAATGTAATTAGAAGCCAGGAATTTATAAATGATGTAATATATTTGATAGGACAGGCTACATAGATGGTGCAACACACGAACGCTCATTTTTATTGACATCTGCCAAAGCGGCATTTATCATGGCTTTGCTTTTATTTCTATCCAGACAAACTGGCTGCATGAGCCAAAAAGAGTCATAAAGTGTATTACAGAAAAAAAAAATTGTGCCCAAAACTACTGTGTTCAATAAGCATGACCTACAGCATGTATAACCAAAGATCACAAGATCTAAATCTTTGGAACATTTTCCTTCATATGTATTTTATCTGCACAATTTTGGAAGTTAGAATATCAATGGTACCCTGCTTTCAGTCTACAGGTAATTAAATTCACCAGTGGATGTCACTTTATGCAACCGTAATGAATGTACCTTGCATTTATCCTTTCAATACCGAAATATTAGTGTAGCCTCAAAAGACACAAGCACACAATTTGAAAAGTTAACATTTGTTATCTGATTGTTTCATCAAAACACGTTACCATAACACCAGTTAAAACAAATAAAAACATTTGCAGAACATCCAGGGAAACTATGGCAATAGCCAGATCTTGCACATTCCCCCTCAATTACATGCCAATAAAAACAACAGCATCAATGAAAGAGCCTCATGAACAACATGTGTAAGAGCAAAGAAAGGCAGATGCTTTTAAAGAACCTCAATAACATTTGTCAACATGCAAAACACTAGGCGTAATTATTGCCAATCCACATTAACTAGCTAAACACAAATGTATGTATGTATGTATGTATGTATGTATGTATGTATGTATGTATGTATGTATTGTTAATTACATTTTTTTACTTTGGGAAACAAAACAAAAAATATATATTTTCTTTATCTTTTTTTTTTTTTCCAATAGGAAATTCCCTGTCAATCCAAAGGATTGGGAACATTTGATGTAATCCATTGTCATGGATTTGTGTTTTTTTAAATTAGAAATTTACATTAAATTCTAAACTTGAATTATTCTCTTTAGCACAATCAGTAAGGTAATTTATAGAGTTTATTAATGTAAGTGTTGGTCTATAATAGTTAAACAACCAACATAACAACCACACAAATATATACCTGTGAGCAAACCATGCACAGCCATGATGACAGCTGTATAAAGAGATACTGCAATATGTACTTGACTGGCCCATATCAACCATGTTTTATTTTTTGTTTTGTTTTTAACTGTAGAAACCTCACTTGAACAAATGTTAAACAAACCTTCACTTTCATAATGTTTTTTCAGGGTTTTGCTACACACACTTTAGATATTTCTAAAGGTTCTTTAAGCTCCTTAGCCAACAGTAAAATGCACCTTTTTACCTTCAAATGAACCATAAAGTAAATTCCAAATTTGTATGCCACATTGCACTTTCTAGGTTAACTTCAAATTCTTTACCTAAAATCAATACAGTGCTGCATTCATATTTGTTCAGAGCTGCTGGAGCTCACATGCCCACTGGTGGTACTGCAGAGGTTGTGGTGACTTTGGAAATGCCTGGATGAGCTTGGCAAACACCTAGCGTGTGCCCAAATCAGCAGGATTAAGTATACGGGGCTTTGGGTTGATTCTATTATGAAAGTCACAATTATGATGAAAGTCCAAGGCTTTGCCTCACAATGTGGCTGCTGACAATCTAATCCTACTAATCCGTCTCTCTGTAAAGGGAAACCAGTCGGAGGAGGTGCCTCACTCTAGCCGTGGCTTTTAGACACGAGAGGAATGGAAAAACCCTTGTAGTCTGACACGGCAGTACACACACACACATTATACATATGCCTGTATATATAGGTACTATATATGTTCAGCCAAGTAATCAAACGCTCGGGTTAGAAAGATGTTCATTTATTAATCTCTTCCATCAAAAACGCTTTGATTAAAAAAACTTTCCATTCCAGTTAGCATGGCATATTAAACAGGTACATAGATACGGAACAGAGGGCCAGATAATACAATTTATAAAACATAGACTTTATGTTATTGGCGCTATTTGTTGAAATATATTTTTTCTGGACACTTTAAATAAACTATGAAAGCTGATGAAAGATACTTTATCTTTGCTGACGCAGGTGTTTGTTATCATGCCTTTGTTGCATAAGACATTTTCAGGGTTCAGAAGAATACCAGGTCAATGACAAAATAGGTATAGGGTGGTACTTTACGACAATATAGTGACAATGCTGTTTTGGATTATATATACCTTTTGTAAGTCAGCTGAACTGCTTCAAAGTTAAGTACCCAGATTGACATGGCAAAAGAGATAGTATGTTTAATACATCTGTGTCCATGTTTCCAACCTGAAAGCCTGACAATCACAGGAATTAAAAATCAGCAGGTTTCTCCACATTACAGACACCCATGTAAGAAATGCAATCATCTGAAAATCATCTGTCTGGGCACCTGCTCAACATGAGCTCTGCTTCTTCCACCCGACAGAAAAAAACCTGCTGACAAATTTCAAATTCAGTTCAATCTGATATGGACATACCAATTCCATAGAGGAAGCAAAAAATAAACAAACAAATCAATCTAGTGTGGGATAGAAAAGCAAATCAGCAGACCTAATTAATTTAATTAAAAGAAAATAAATAGAATTCTAACAATTCTAAGGGTAACAGCCATACCTCTAATATTTCTACAACAGAAACAAAGTGAATATTGGGGTCTCATCACATTTGCCCACACATTGTAATGCTTATTATGTTATAATGAGCCATGAAGGAAAGCATTGCAGAAAGATTAAGCGAGATCCTACTTTAACTGCCATGAAATGCGAAGCCTGAACTACAAGATTAAAGTTGAAATCCCAAAACATGTCCAAGTAAAACGATTTTTAGTACATTTTTTAAACTGCAAATGTGGCTAATCAAAATCCAATTTCATTATTAAACCACAAGTAGTATTTTAAAATATATTTTAAATACTTTTTGATGTCTACTTATATTGTTTTTATCAGATTATCCAACCAAAACTGACTGTTTTAACGAAAAGGGGTACATCAAAGAAAGCTGCACTAATAACTGGAAAATACAACAGTTTTTCATCACAACCATAATAATTAGTTGGCTATTCCCAGATGAGGTATAGAAAGATTAAGAGTGACAATTAATATCATCAAGCTCTCTTGAGTTTAATCAGTGCTACTGCCTCCATTAAACCACTGTTTTGTTCAACACAGTATTCAAGGTATTATAAATTGAAGTTTCTAAATTTTATGAAAAATTATGTATTTCCTCAATACATTCAGAGCACAGCAAAAATCTATACAAAAACGTTTTCAAGAAAAAGTAGTGTATCTTGCTCAGTTAACAGTAATCAGCTGTTTTAACTACGAAATCTAAATCAGTTGGATATTTAGGCAGACGAGAAATCAAAAGAAATGTCTTTATTAGGTCTGTGACTCATATAATTTCATTTTGCTTTTTACTTTGATAAAAACTCATGGTGAAGCCCAAAGACACAGATAGGATAATTATTAGAGTATGCCTTCCTTACTGGGAGACACCTAAATTCTAGTTTGATGGCTCTGTTGATATCATAACATGATCGGCTGGCTCTCTTATCAATAACAAAGCCACACTAGGGCCCCTGGATAATAATCCCTCTGACTTTGTCCTCATTCTCAGTACATTTCTCTGCTTTTTAACCTCCATTGAAATTCAGGGCATAGGCAAAGGCCTCTGTTGACAGAAAGAGAGAAGGAAAGCGACAGTGTAAAGTGACTTTGGCCATCACTCCCGAGAATTCCTCTGAGAAATCTCTCAAACCATCTGCCACTCAGCCATAGCCATTTCAAGGCTCTATCAGGACACTGAGAAATGGTGTGTTCTCACTTTCAGTCTGTTTTTTGCAAGGTCCACAGCCTGGTGTGGTCCAAGAGCAAAACTCTTTCACCTCATGTTACCTTCTCTGGTCCTGTCAAAGGGGGAGGCTTTCAATGGCTTAACACATACCAAAGTGAAAGGGGGCTGGACATTGGAAGAAAAATGAGATGACCCTTAAAAGTCGTCTCATAAAGTGTCGAGAACAACTGACACTTCACACAAAGCAGAACCTGTAAAGTATTTTTTGCGTCATCTACGTTGTGTGTCTGCATGCTTTTGCTGGTGCCTGCAGCCTGGAGGGTGTGTGCTTTGTACATCTGCAGGCGTTGGTTTCTGTTTCTGTTAATTCTTGCGCTTAAGTTGAGAGTTTGTGAAAATTCTCTTAGCCCATGTTGCATCTCTAAACTAGTAAAACTGTATACGAACTGTTAACCTGCTCTTTCAAATAACTTTTGAAAAAATACCATACTGAAAACGCCATTGTACTGAATTTCAATTTCCAGTATGTTATACTGGATATGCTGAATATATGCTGAATAAGCCTCACCAGTATATTTGCTGAGTATTAAGATAACACATCTTACAGAATCACTAATAAAATAGAGCTAGCATCTTTTCCCTTTGTACTGCATGCCATTATGCCATATCTTTCATGGGTTTTAAACTGACAAGCACTGAAAATATAATGATGATATAAAACAACAACAAAAAAAAAACCTACTACAAAGAAATGAAAACATGTTAAAATATGTCACTTGTCAGGAAATCCATTTGAAGTAACTACCCTACATAATATAAATGAAAACAAAATAAAAGGATGTTTTATTTCTGAAATACTTGGAAATTCTTAATAAACGGTTTAAACACAGTCATTCAATACTGTATCTTAAATTGAATTAAATACATTATTACACTTCACTGCTTAATAGGCGTTCCCCCCCGCCCTACTTGTATTTCTTTTTTATTTGAGTAAAAATGTTACCATTTGAAGGAGCTCTGAAGCGGACAAGATTAAAAGAGCGGTGTTTAAGTGAGAAGCATAGCCCAAAGCATAGCACAAGGATGGCAAGGTAAACTGTTGTGCATTCATTTGTAATATATGGGCTGAACTGATTCAGCTTCAACATTAGCATGGAAACCGGTATATATGCCTGATTTAGGATGTAATAGGCACAAAGCTATGACACCGTACCATGCCTCATTAACAAAAGGAAACAAAAAAGAAAATAAATCGTCTTTGCCCATGACTTTTGGCCTACTGTACCATGGAACAGTACCATCCTATCCTCAGGAATTGATTAAAACATATAAAGGCATCTCTTTGGAAGATCGGTAGCTCTGATGTGCGAGGTTAATCCATACTGACCTGTTCTTTGGTTGAAAAGAGTCAATATAGTGATTTCTAGCTTCTAAGATATGGGTATAAAGACACTTCAGACAAAAACAACAACAACTCAAAAAAAGGAAACCGTACTCAGTTTCTTTGACTTCCTCCCTGGACATTAAGCTATTAATCCCATCAAAAGGTTACACAATAGGAAAATGAAAGAAATTGAAATGAATGAATAGATCTAACACTGACTTTGGCTACAGTAGTTTATGCATTTTCCACACTTGTATATTTTTAGCAGATTTTTTTGTGTTGTATTATTCTTATAAAGTGTTAAGATTGTGGATAAAGGTGAGAAATTTGACAAATAATATTCTCTGACATGACATTAAATTACTTCAGGAATAATAGGTTCGAGAAGCACTGTTGAAGTGGCCAAGGCTTTGTAACTATATTGGAAAGAGATCAGAACTGGAAAATACCAGACTAGAAACACTATAGCACTTTATTTTATATGGAACTGTAAGGCACAACAAATCATTTTTAAGGTAACAATTCATTGTGTAAAGTTTAGGTGCTTGTGCTTTGCACTTTCTAGGCATCGTTAAACTTCAAAATGAAGATCATAATTTCCAAATACAAAATGAATGGAACTCCACTGGAATTTGCAAAGCTATACACTATATATATATATATATATATATATATATATATATATATATATATATATATATATGTTTGCATGTGTTCTTCTGAGGCAGTCTCTAAAGAAATTATCATCAAAGTAAGTTGCTAATGATTCCATATGTGACCAAGCTCTACTATGACTGTGGTGAGGTGGCAGAGTTAACTTTGCTCTGTGTGGAGTTGCTCATCCCTTCTCATCAGGAGCAGCTGGAGACCCTGTCATTAGCTGCATAGAAAAGGTCATCGAGGACAAAATGAGTTATGACAAAAAGCAAAACATCAGTCTCTCAGACTACAACATCTAAGCACTAGATTTCAATGTCTTCCATGTAAATTAAGAATGATGGCCATGATAAAGCAACAACCACATCCAAAATGCAATACCACACTTTATTATCAAATTGCTACCTATTATCTTGGCTTTCACAGAGCCCCCCAGAAAAAAACAGGGGAAAATGAACAAAAAATCTATTCCAGCAAACACTGTGGAAAAACAAACAAAACAAAAAAAACATTTATCCTGTGGTGGTGTAAATGCTTTCTAATTATAGAATATATAGAATCAATATTGGCTGACACAACATTAAAAATGTCAATGGCTATTATATTACTAAAGCTTGCTGCTGCCTAGGCTGCCTCAGTGTACCTCTGTGCAAATGAAAAATAATGATCACAATTTTAGCATGCAAAGCTTTCCACGAGAACGCAATTCACAAGAGACAGGATACAAATTCATAACATCCGCTCATTCTCCCCTCCCTGCGAGAAAGTGCTGAACATGAAACCTTCTCACACCTCCTTAACTCTCCTGTAAACATTCAACACTTCAAGAAAACATTGTGTGATAAAGCTGATCATACACAGTCTGCTACTTACTTGGCTTGCTGCTTAAATATACTGTACAAAGTGAAGTAAAAACTGTAAACAAAAGCAGACAGATGTCATTATTTCCCTGCTGTGTTATAACTTTTACCAATCATTGTTTGGGAGTTAAGCAATATATGAGAACGTCACTGAAGCCAATATGTGATGTGTGTTTCAAATCCTGTACACCTGACTATTTGAAAAACGCACACATTTTATTTTGTGTGATTTGACAAAAAAAAGTAAGGAGATAGAAATTTAAAAATAAACCAAAACTATATTGTGGTTTTCACTATGTGATCACTGAACAACAACAAACATGTTTCATTTTGCTCAAAATAAAAAACTGTAATTTCTCTACCACGCTGAACAGGTTTACTGATGATAATGACTTCTAAATATTACCCTGATAACGACTGAAACAGAAAACAAAACATTCAGACAAGCTCCATCACTGTCAGTTGTTTATTCAAAAGTAATAATTTCTTGCTTCAGCACCTAGGATTTTCCTTGGCCAAATGTTACTTCTATTTTATTTTATTTAATTAACCGTTCCTTTGGATGATACACAGAGCGTGGTGTTACTAAAAAAGGTGCAAAATCAATATGTATGTAAATGTGTCTTCAGAATCCATGTGACACCCCAGCTTATGATTTATTGCAATTCATAAGTAGGGTATACCTTGTCTTTAATGCTCAATGTAAACAGATACTTGTTGGCTGTAATTGTATAGAAATACAAAATTTAAACAAATATATGAATCCAACACTGTCTATAATATGGAGTGGCTAGTATACGATTTTCTTGCATTATGATACATTTTCCAAAGAAGTATGATAGGCTTAGAATGAGCCAACATATCACTTTTCCGTTACAATTTTCTAAATCTCAAAATGAAAACATGTGCAGTCTTGATCTAAGTGCAATTATTACAAAAACGTGTTTTTCACTTAAATGAGAACTTATATTGGAAGCTATTATTTTTTTGTCTGAACTTCTAACACCTTGTCTTTAAAAAAAAAAGATTTTTATCGGTCTTATTTTTCTGCGGTGTGTTTGTGGTTTCTATAATGAGACAAGAAAGTCCGGTTTGTCAGACTGAGACCTCTAGCCTACTCGCCATCCTTCATTCTCCCACTAATCTTAAATTTACTGCATCAGAAACTGTAAAAACCTTCCTTCTTGGAAAAGATCCATGCATACTGCTGAAGTAATTGGCAATTGTAAACCTCTTATATTGTAAATCAATTTGTCTACTTCCTCCATATGTAACAATATATATTTCTAGGGTAAAGAAAATACTTTATGTTTTTAAGAATTTCTATATATAATGAAAATGATTATTTTCCTATATAAATGTCTTAAGCCTGCTATGGATACTGCCAGGGTCCTGGTATATTATTGATACAGACATTCAATATGCCCTGAATGGACACAAATAACCTGAGAAATAACCTCAATGCCTACTGATGTGTTCAGAACAACTGGGACTCCCAATGGTTTTTCACCCTGTGTGACTTTTGTACAAGATCAACATATGACTAAACTTGCATTACAGTGAAGTGAAGAACTCAAACCCTGAAAATGTGATGTTTTCATGGTAATCAAATACTTCTCCACAAAACTGCCCAGCACTGTAGCTAGATATACAGCACATGCATCACACTCCCCACTGGTTAACTTTGATTGCTTTGAAAAAAATAAAAAATCTGTGGGTTTTTACTTTAAGCTTAAGCTTTCCATCAACCATTGAATTACAGTGCACACTGGGAACAAGATTACCGCTTATTGAGAAATTTATATTTTAATAACATCATGAATCATGATGAGGAACAAATAAATGTCTCAAATGGAAGAGGTGGATGGAGGACCCTAGGACAGTTATCTGCCATTTTATTTTTTTCAAAACAACCATTAAAGAGGTTATCCCTCCCCCCTCCCCCTTTTGATACAGTGTCTGGTATTATTTAATTTTGTCTGGATCATTGAACACATAATGCTCTCTAATCCTGTGCAATGCATCCTTGTTTCCCAGAGTGTGGTTTTACGCTGTGCTGTGGAAGGTGCCAAGTACCCAGGTGGCTCCATTGCTCTTTGGCATCTCAGGAACGTCAGTGCCGGCTGGCTGCAGGCCAAAAGAGGAACACTAGCCTGATTTTTGACAGATTGCACCACCATGTGTTTTGTGTAAAAATTAAATAAAACAACATCTAATAAAACCTAATATAATTTCCAAAGGCCCAGGGGAATTTAACCTTTTATTTCTTTGCAAATAATATGAACAAAACGTGGACCCTACAGAGTTTAGTTCAGTGTAATAAGGTTGTGATAGTGGCAGATTGTTCTGATATGCAAATACTGCATTTTGGGAAGGTAGGACTTCATTCTGCACTACAACATGACAGTGTGTTTTCATGCCTTGGATGCACGAGAGAAGTAAACATTTATCATGATAAAACCCATCCTAGAATATATTATTGCTTTTATTAAGCAGATTTATAAACGTGCAACTTAATTTCCCACTCCCCTTGTCCAGTCAATGCAGTGCAAGAGAGAAGACTGCTTTAACCTTATTATTTGAAAACTGCCATAGAAAATTCTAAAGCTGACATAAGTGCCAAATTTATTCCCTTACTATAAACCCTAATATAAAGATAAGTTGTAAAAAGATATGAGAATGTAAGGAATGTGTGTGTGTGTGTATATACAGTGAGGGAAAAAAGTATTTGATCCCCTGCTGATTTTGTACGTTTGCCCACTGACAAAGAAATGATCAGTCTATAATTTTAATGGTAGGTGTATTTTAGCAGTGAGAGACAGAATAACAACAAAAAAATCCAGAAAAATGCATTTCAAAAAAGTTATAAATTGATTTGCATGTTAATGAGGGAAATAAGAATTTGATCCCCTATCAATCAGCAATATTTCTGGCTCCCAGGTGTCTTTTATACAGGTAACGAGCTGAGATTAGGAGCACTCTCTTAAAGGGACTGCTCCTAATCTCAGCTCGTTACCTGTATAAAAGACACCTGTCCACAGAAGCAATCAATCAATCAGATTCCAAACTCTCCACCATGACCAAGACCAAAGAGCTGTCCAAGGATGTCATGGACAAGATTGTAGACCTACACAAGGCTGGAATGGGCTACAACACCATCGCCAAGCAGCTTGGTGAGAAGGTGACAACAGTTGGTGCGATTATTCGCAAATGGAAGAAACACAAAATAACTGTCAGTCTCCCTCGGTCTGGGGCTCCATGCAAGATCTCACCTCGTGGAGTTTCAATGATCATGAGAGCGGTGAGGAATCAGCCCAGAACTACACGGGAGGATCTTGTTAATGATCTCAAGGCAGCTGGGACCATAGTCACCAAGAAAACAATTGGTAACACACTACGCCGTGAAGGACTGAAATCCTGCAGCGCCCGCAAGGTCCCCCTGCTCAAGAAAGCACATGTACAGGCCCGTCTGAAGTTTGACAATGAACATCTGAATGATTCAGAGGAGAACTGAGGGTGAAAGTGTTGTGGTCAGATGAGACCAAAATCGAGCTCTTTGGCATCAACTCAACTCGCCATGTTTGGAGGAGGAGGAATGACCCCAAGAACACCATCCCCACTGTCAAACATGGAGGTGGAAACATTATGCTTTGGGGGTGTTTTTCTGCTAAGGGGACAGGACAACTGCACCGCATCAAAGGGACGAAGGACGGGGCCATATACCGTCAAATCTTGGGTGAGAACCTCCTTCCCTCAGCCAGGGCATTGAAAATGGGTCGTGGAAGGGGGTTCCAGCATGACAATGACCCAAAACACACAGCCAAGGCAACAAAGGAGTGGCTCAAGAAGAAGCACATTAAGGTCCTGGAGTGGCCTAGCCAGTCTCCAGACCTTAATCCCATAGAAAATCTGTGGAGGGAGCTGAAGGTTCCAGTTGCCAAACGTCAGCCTTGAAACCTTAATGACTTGGAGAGGATCTGCAAAGAGGAGTGGGACAAAATCCCTCCTGAGATGTGTGCAAACCTGGTGGCCAACTACAAGAAACGTCTGACCTCTGTGATTGCCAACAAGGGTTTTGCCACCAAGTACTAAGTCGAAGGGGTCAAATACTTATTTCCCTCATTAACATGCAAATCAATTCATAACTTTTTTGAAATGCATTTTTCTGGATTTTTTTGTTGTTATTCTGTCTCTCACTGTTAAAATACACCTACCATTAAAATTATAGACTGATCATTTCTTTGTCAGTGGGCAAACGTACAAAATCAGCAGGGGATCAAATACTTTTTTCCCCCACTGTATATATAAATTGAATTTTTAAGCACACTGCAGAATAATGGACACAATTTCTTTGAGATCTTCATGAGAACATATGCTGTGTTTTGTGTGGATTCAAGACCTGTAATGACAGGTTAAGCTTCAGTAAATAAAGAAGTAACTATCACCTGTCCAGGCTGATATTTATAGACCCAGTCCGTGTGACAGCTGTATAATTTTTAAATATAATGTGCTTCTCTTTCCCAGATCTTGACATTTGTGACTGAAGGAAAAGAGAGGTTAGTGATAAATTACGAAACATACAGGAATTTGAACACATGGGGACCTGCTGTACACCAATCATGGTGTGATTGACCAGCCATTAACTTGAACAATCCAGCTTAGGCTACCTCTCTGTACATGCTTAACCTACATCTCAATGGCCTGAGCTTCATTCAACACATTTGGGGTGACAGATTGAACAAATTAATGTCTCATCCATGACTTTGGGAATGTAACGGCAACAGGGATGTGATTGATTTGTTCTGTTTATTTGTTTTACTAAAATATAATACTCTGCAGTCAATTACAATTTACCTACTATAACAGTAATTAAGATTGATTTCAGATCTCAACCATGGGAAAGGAAGACTAGTACCTGCAGCTGAAATTACTTTCCTCATTGGTGAACTGAGTTTCAAATCCACAACTATCCTCTGGCTGGACAGACTTTTTATGTTTTATTTTCAATAAATAACAGAATGGTTTTATTTCCCCTATAATTTTCCAGGTAAACACAATATTTACCCCTGAACTAAGGATTGTTGTAAAAACCTTGACATGTAACATTTGTTAAATTATGCAATTCAAATATATAAAAACAGCAACAACAAAATATAGATATATGTATTCAAACCCAACACTTTAAAAAACAATATTTTCCTTTATTTTGTTGATTTATAAGGATGCTTACTACTTAAAAAAATGTGTAAACAGCTATTATATAATTGCAAAATTCTCGATTTATTAGATGTTTAATGTAATATATTAATACCAGAGCAATACAGCCTCACTTTACCTCCACTCGTTTGATTGGCTGGAATGCTGTGTGCACCTGAGTTCCTGGGTTAACTAGGTGATTGACAAGAGGGCAGCAGACAATAAACTCTCTCTCTCTCCAGTCCTTTTTACATCTGCCCAAACTTGCCTTTTCTCTCTCCATTCAGGTTTAATCTCACCTCAGTCTTTCTAACTCGGACAGTGAAAGCAGAACTTACCCAATATCCAATATAACCATCAGAAATTAACAAGTGCAATATGCATCTTAACTGATCAAATGCATAGCTTCCAAACAGGGATTTCTCAAGTTATATTGTTGAATGCCTTGCTTGCTTACCTATTTTTCACATAATGCAATAACTTTTGCGTTCTATAGGCCAGACACATCTTTGTTGAGCAAGTGGTGAATGATAAGCACTTAAGTAATGGAACTGGAATGGATTTATTAGTTCTTGCTTAAAAGAAGGGGTCTTATATAGGAACAAGACATTGACAGGCATCACTGAATGGTGTGCATTCTTAGAAAAATGCCTTTTAAAATGAATTGAAAAGGATATTTAGTAAATTCATAAAGGCAAGATGAAGGTCAAACACTAAGGAACTCTGCATTTACTTATGTGAACAAGAAACACCAGGAGATACAAGTTAGTAATTACAGAAAAAGCAGAAAAACAATACAACACTGTCCATTTGCTTTGGGAAGAGGATCTGAACACAGCTGGTTCAGTCGCACGGGCATGTTGAAGCACACATCCAATCAAACAACCTGAAATCTCTACAGCACAACAGGAATTCCAACTATCTGGAAGGTGCAGAGAACTGAGCACAGAAACATTCAGAAAGGCTCAGTGCCAGCTGTCCTTCACAGCCCACTGCAAATGTTACTAAACACACATAAACAAAAGAGAATAACTCCTTACAGGTCAACATGCTTGCATTCATGATTGCCATTGTAATATAAATATTGTCTTAAAAACCACTGGTTCCACTACTCTCTCTATTTCAGGCAGAAAGATTTCAATATGTCACCTAACATCTTACACCAGAATTTGAAACAAAGCATTCAAGACAAAACAAAACAAACTAATGAATTAAACGGTCATGACCAGAGGGAAAAACAAAAACAATCAAGCGAAGTCCTTGCTGGATTTACAAACCAATGCATCTGATGTGTAGAGACACAAGCACAAGGCAACCGTTAAATGATTGTTCGGATGCTGCTTTTGTTTGTTTGATGTGACAAGAGTATGTTTTACCTGCACGGTGAACGATGCGAGAGCTCACCCTGCGTATTTAAGCAGTGTTAAACTCACACTGTAGTGGAATTGTACAATGTGAATCAAATGTTTTCTAACTGAAACCGATAGAAGCGTCTTTCGGAGAAACAGACTGAAAATCTAAAGGAAAATCCTGCCCCTGCCCCTGCCCCGCCCCCCAAAAATTCAATAAACGTGTCTTAAAAGGACTAAACGGTTCATAAAACCGATTGCTGTGTCTGACTATTCATAATTTTTCTTTCAAATGTAGAAACAGTGCAAGTAAATGTGTCTTTTCACACAGTGAAAGTATAAAAGATGCCCTTCTCTTTCGCAGTGACAGACAGTGGCATTCATCCACTCCTCATACAGTATTAATGAATGGGGTTTCACTACACTGCCTTATAAAATTGCTCTTTGCTTTGCTTGTCAATGTTCAACAGGAGAGCGGTGTTGACAGTGGTATTTAACACATTCACTTCTGGAACTCAAAGACTCAAAGACTTGGTCTCTTAAAACTGTTCGATCACCAGGTGTTCATTTTGATGAAATGGGGAAAAAAACGAAAACAATAAAACCACGCCTACAGAACAAATGTTTTGCTGTGATTTTCAATTACATATTGCATTAAGAAATACTGAAGTACATTTGACACAGATAATAGATAATCAATGTCCACAACATGTATCATATTAGCATCAATAGGTATCAACAGCACTTTGCATGTTCAATCCTGAAGCATAAGGTTGTCCCCTCTCCATTTTCTACAGGGGAACCAGTTACTGCACAATTGTCCTGTCTCTCACAGGGTCACATGCCTAAAACATAATAAATAAGTCAGTATTTCTGGCTTTTGTTTTTGCTCAGTATTTATGAGGTTAAAATGGAGAAATCCCAAGCATCTAGAAAAAAAAAAAAAAGAAAAATCAAAAAAGCCAGACTCATCTTTTCATGTAGAGCCCCAAGAGCCGGCGTGAGACGAATAGGAGTTTTAATAGAATCCTGGCACAGGCTTGGCTCAAGACAGCCTAATCCATGGAGGGGGAGGTTTCGGTGAGGTCCCCAGCGGATGCCGGTCCTAATTACAAACCCAGCAGAAATGTCAGAGCGATTTGCAGCCTCGGCTCACGAGGGAGCCAGCAGCAGAGAGCGAGCAATTGCTGAGAATTGGATGCCCTCTCGCCCAGAGACAGGCAGACAGTCTTCACACCAAAGCTTGTGTACTGCTTGCTGCACCTGAATGGCCTCCGAACACAGGGGACAAGGGCCGGCTCTGTCAGGCCACAACTACTCATGTGCATTTGACATAAATTAATACAATTCCGACATGTTGCTTTTAAAGGTCAAATTACTGCAGGGATGAATACCGTCAGGCATTTCAAAATATATATGTACAGACAGACAGACAGACACACACACACACACAATCATCTATATAAAGCAAGTGAAAACAGGTCAAAGCACAGGGGAATGTGTTATTGCAGTGAGATGTAGCAAAGGCATTACACATGCAGGGTGGAGTACACTTAATACAGAAGACACAAAAAATGTACTTCTTTGCCAGGTGAATGTTTACCATTCAACTAATACTTGTCACTTGTGGTGCAGGGTAGCTTCCACCTACTTACTGTTGTTAATTATAGTTATTTTTTCCATTAATCAGCCGAATACATCATTTACACCCAGAATCATTGTGATATGTTCCTCGTATTTGAACTCGAGGTGAAACTCGAGCCTCCATGGATCGGGCTTGTTTGTCCAGCACATCCCACAGATGCTCGATTGGATTGAGATCTGGGGAATTTGGAGGCCAAGTCAACACCTTGAACTCGTGATTCTTCAGACCAGGCCACCTTCTTCCATTGCTCCGTGGTCCGGTTCTGATGCTCACGTGCCCATTGTAGGCGCTTTCGGCAGTGGACAGGGGTCAGCATGGGCACCCTGACTGGTCTGCAGCTACGCAGCCCCATACGCAACAAACTGCGATGCACTGTGTGTTCTGACACCTTTCTATCAGAACCAGCATTCACTTTTTCAGCAATTTGAGCTACAGTAGCTCGTCTGTTGGATCGGACCACACGGGCCAGCCTTCGCTCCCCATGTGTATCAGTGAGCCTTGGATGCCCATGACACTGTCACCGGTTCACCGCTTTTCCTTCCTTGGACCACTTTTGATAGGTACTGACTACTGCAGACTGGGGACACCCTAGAAGAGCTGCTCTGACTCTAAGCCATCACAATTTGGCCCTTGTCAAAGTCACTCAGATCCTTATGCTTGCCATTTTTCCTGCTTCTAACACATCAACTTTGAGGACAAAATGTTCCCTTGCTGCCTAATATATCCCACCCACTGACAGGTGCCATGATAATGAGATTATCAGTGCTATTCACTTCACCTGTCAGTGGTCATAATGTTATGGCTGATCAGTGTATGTGTGCTACATAGGCCTGTATGTACTGTTTCATGCATACCACATTTATTTTTAAATAGATTTTTAAATGCTGTGGCCTCATGTCTGGGAAGACAAAGGACAGAACGTGTTGTGTTTACTTACAGTAAGATGAAATCAAACAGGGTTTGAAAGTGGTGAGGTGGAATTGAAATCACTTCAGCTGACATCAGGTACCCGGGGCTGAATAGTTGTGCAGTCTTCACCAATTTGATTTGAAGATCCAGGTAAGCATAGAGATTAAAGGTCAGATTTGGCCTTCAGACTTCATTTAATAGTACAGACTTCTCCAGTTTTTTTCAACAAGTGAAATCTACATGGAGTATTTGTATGCTTCATGGTGTACATACAGCGTGATTTTACCCGAAGCTGTCTGTTTATTTCGACCCTGTAGTTGCGTAATTTGCACAGACTGAGGCAGCGTGCTTTCTGCACCATCTCGCAGCTCTTCGTGATGCTGCTGGTGGCGTCACGAGCCATCACCTGGAGCAGGCTTCCCCATGAAGTGAATAATTGTCTTGAATTTACTTTGGACGAGGGTTTAATCAGCACATAAGTGTAAAATAATGGTGCTTCAGGGCCACATCGCTCCTGTAATTTGATGCTCATTTTTTGTATTCGCTTTGCTCCTCTTTCACAAGGAGCTAAACTGTGAAGCACTTCATCTTTCCCTCGTCGACTCTGCTGGGATCTGCTCCTAAAGCCCTTGAAACAATAAACTATTACTTCAGCTGCTGTGCTGATCCCCTGCCATGCCCGCGTCTGCATATATTAAACTGAAATCATCTTATTAGCAAACTTTTAATGTGCTCCATGATTCCTCAAACACCTATGGTGGAATTTTAATTAACGATTCCATAAATATTTAATTTATTGAAATCCGTGACCTTACCTTTCATACACCGGGGAGACTTCTTGTCATCTGTCTATACCCAAGCACAAATTACTAGACTCCCTGTGGCTACACACACCATTCAAATTCAGTCAGATGCAGCACATCACTTCTCTGCATCTCTGTCATGGGCACGGTGGTCCAGCCAGATCGGAGCTGGGTTAAGAGGCTAGTGTGTAGCAGGTGAGAATCAGCAATGCATGCTAAAGTAAAGAGACTTGAAGGGGGACAATTCTGGACACATCACCATGAGTCTGTGAGGAATGGAACACATGAAGCCATTTGATAGCTACGACATCTTATTTATAATACAAGTCATATTTTCCTTTTTTGGTTAAAAATGTACGCAGACCCCTAACAGAAAACTTCATTTGTTTTTAATGTGTAATTTAAGAAACCTTCCAAAATAGAATTTAAATATGTTAGAATGTACTTAAATTTCTATTAAACGCCATCAACGCTGCTATAGAAAGGAGAAGTACCAAGTCTGGGTATGCTGAAAACCACACATGTTGGAAAGACATGTCTGTGATATCGGCCTCCTGTAAGGTTTCTGGAAATGTCCAATACCTAAAACTTGGATGTAACTTGGATGTCATGGATGTTATACTACAATATATTTGTGCTGCTGGTAAAAAGCTTTCGAATTACTAAAACAGCATGTATTTTCTGGAATATCACTCTCAATGTAAATAACCATTATACTCAAGGAGATACTTATACTCATCAAGCTTTGGCTTTGCTCTGGCCTCATGACTCTTTACTATTCTCAGTGGCCAGCCCAAAAAAAAAAAAAAACTGAACTGGAAAAAAGGACTGCCGTGAAGGGAGTGAAACAAAAATGAAAGCTAAAAGAAGAGGGACTCAGTGCATGGTAATGACTTAACAATCTCCTTTCTGCTACTAGATTTTTGTGCTGCAAAACTCCCAGCAGCTCACAGTGTTGTCAAGAACCTGACAAGCCAACAAAATTAATGGCCTTGCATCCTACTCAGAATGCTGGTGTCTGCTCTTAATACGTTTTTACACCTTAAACAATAATAGAGCCCTGTCAGTGCGGGAACAGTTGAGCCTAGATCACAAACAGATCTATTTGAAACTACGTCAAGCAACAAAAACATAGTTTGACTCCTTGTCAGCATGCTAGAAAAGTTGGTTGCCTGGCTAGAGTCTGCCATAGTTCCCTTGATTACTAAATTAAACCGATAAGCGGTATAACCATACACATGTTTACATAGCAGTTACTCTTGTGGGTATTAATGACTATGGTAGACTAAATATCAATATCTGATGGACCCTGAAACAAAGATACATTGATCACAATTTAGAATGTAAAGTATATGTCAACCCCAACCCACAATTAGATGCAACTGATAAATATGCATAAGCTTTAAAATAATCCCCAAAGAGAAGCTTGTCTGAAAAATATGCATCAAACCCACACTAATGCACCTCTTCCAGTGAGCCCTATTTTCTTAAACCTTCCCAAGTTATTATATGTCAATGTGCATTACTTGTGTTTTGAAGACAATAGTAATACAAAAAATTACTTCCACAAAGTACCAAGTTGTACAGGATCTCATTTTCATCACAGTTGAGTATCCCTAGGCACTCAGCAGTAACAGCTGGAAAGATTGGGAAGGGAAAGACATCAACTAGGGGTGAGGGACTGGCAAAAGTAACCAAATTATACATATGCACACTTTTTTTACTTTCATAGCAGATTGCAGACCTGGCTTGCACATACTGTTACTCAGCTATGGGTATTGTATTTCTTCATTTTCTATAATGCCAAGAAAAAGCATATTGTTTGTAGTAAAGTGTAGCTGGCATATTTAACTATAACTATTTGGTTTTCTTATATTTGTTGCTTTTGTGATTGTAATAATCAAATAATAAGCAACAACAACAATAATAATAATACAATACATCTTTTCAATAACAAAACTGTTCTACAAACTGCAGAAATGAGTCCCCCTTAAAACACATGCAACAATTTATGAGCAACAGGATGTATTCCACCTTTTCAAACACATTGTAGAATAGTAGCCCCTTGGCCTTAGAACAGTCTCTTTTGAAACCTCTTTTGTCCCTTACTAAGGACAGTGCTTTGGCTTACTAGAAATACAAGTCAACTCTGTGAAGTTCAAAGGTATGGATGTCCTTTAGATAAGTGCCAGTGCCATCTGCATCTTGGTTGATGGTTCTTTACATTTGGACAGCTTTCTAGACATTTGTTCAATGAAAGGCTAATGGCCAACTTCCATGCATGTGGTAAGCTGCTGAATTAAGAGTAGTCATAATGTGCTGCTGTCTGGGCTACCTTTGAGAACAGCTACATCTGTAGAAAATAATTGCCAAAAGGTTGCCCTCTGGCAAGATTGATTGAGAATGCAATTGGTTTCAAACACAGGGACCTGGAGTCCTCACAGTAATGCATCACTTATATACAGTTTGACCAAGAAGCATTCGCTTGCAGTCTCTCATCAGTGTACAGTAGTGGAGATTCATCATTAACTGACATAGCTTGTATTTAAGAGTCGAGGGACTGCATCTTTTCACGGTTAACCTTTTCAAACCAAGCCTCCAATAAAGACAAATTCTCAAAATATGAAATACAGGTGCACCAAGTGTGGGAAAAAATAATCCACCTGGTCCAAACTGTTTTAAAGCTGCACTGCACAATCAAAAAAGCAACTGGATGATATTGGCACCTAAATAAGGTCATCACAGAATTACAGCTAAGGGTGCCTTGGTCAAGGATGAGACAAGAAATGTTAAACATATTACAGGGCAGGGCAAAACCAGTTTATTTTTATATTAATAAAACATTTAAATCAGCCTGTTTTCATATATGATACTGAATCTTTTTTTGATTCTTGAATATAATTATTTCATCTTTGATTTGCTTCTCAAATTCAGCTTCCTTCAGCAAAGGGCAGGGGGTGCATCCCACACATCTTATTCCCTTCCTCCTCAAAAGTGTCTTCTGCTTGATTAAATGTACGGATATACAGCACATAATAATCTGGTACAAGCATGTTTAACTGAAAGCTGATCAAAATATAAAGTGGTGTCAGTAACCTAAAATAAATATATAAAAACACTTATACTGATCACAATACTTATTATGCTCTTCCATAGGATTTCATACAGAAATTAGAAAGTTAAGACAGGAAAAACAAAATACCCTGAAAGCAGATCATTATCATCCAAACCAGGTTCAGCAGTGAGGTGATAAGAGCTGCTACTTTTCCAGGTTTTATCGCACTTTAGGACTCTTGCTAGTCACACTATGGATCTACAGAATTATTTCCATATAACCGATCCATGTACTTAATGTTCTTTTTACTGACCCAAATAAGCTGCTATGTTTAGCAGAATCTTAAATCCAATAATCTGATTAGCCAATTCTCTCACTGTGTGTAACACCTCACAAAACACGCTCTTTAACAAAACTCTTGTTGCTGTGATTAAGTTTTCAGTTGTCAGATCGACCCAATACTTATCAGTCAGCTTTACCCTAAGACGTTTAAAGAATGTTTATGTACTTCACTGTTACATAGAAAAGTAGAAAAACAAAAACTAGTACTTGAAATTAGTCAAGACCCAAACCAAGAGAATCAAAGTCAAGGCCTGTTGATCCACAATAATTAGAAACCTCAACCTAGCACTTCACAATCAGACTGGCTAGTGCATATACATCAAACCAACAAAAAAATAACAGGACAAAAAAAAAAAGGACTAAAGTCAGTCAGAGCTGGCTGCTATTATTTTCTATGAAGTAAAAACAGATGTGAGTTATTATAAATTAGACAGAGTGCAAGATCCAATCCTTGATCTCTTGTTTGATTACAATAACAAAAGTTACTGAGATAATTTGGCTTCATCCTAGAGTCGCTCAGCAATCTAGTGCTGTGATGGCCGCACTTCTTACATCTTCATGGCTACACATTCCGCTGCCAAACAGAGAAGCCATTTTTTATTTTTTTTTATTTTTGGCAAATGGTCTACAACACAGCTCATTACAGATATGACTGCAGACTTCCCTGTCTTCTTAACAACAAGCAAACGGCATCAGTTGCAGACAGTTTATGCTCTCACATGAGAGCTTTCCAATGTTTTTGACAAGACTTATGATTGATTTCATGTTTGGCTCAGATAAGATGTACTCATTAGGAATGGGAGGTGAAGTGACTGGTGAGTCCAAGTGGAAGGCTGGACAGAATTGCTAAACAACCTGCAGAAAGAAACTCCCATTGGAATGGTGTACCTGGTTAAACTGGGAAAACTGGTAATAGGTCAGATTAAGTACAAATCACTCACCTTGAGCCCAGTCTTCCAGTTCACTGATTTTCAGTAATACTAAGGCAGTGATACTAGAGGCCTCTCATTTTGTTTTCAATTTCTGTTCATGTTTGCATTACAGCCATAACAAGCAGAAAAAAAGAGACACTTGACCTATTACGGTAACGTGGTTTATGTCAATACCAGCAGGAATCACAAGCTGGGAAACGACTATGAAATCTCATCTACAAAGCAGCACAGGGAGATCAAAAAAGTGAAGTGTACCAAAATGAATGTGAGAAAATGTATCATGCTGCAAAGATAAAGTCTTTTAACAGTGATTTAAGGAATTGTATCTTTAAAATGCAGCCATGAAATATAAAGAAACACTGTGTGATGTAGGGGAACGTTCTGAGCCTATCAAAGATGGATTTCCCTTTCATATTGCATGCAGGCAGACACTTTTAAATATGACTCTCCCAGGGGGAGCACATGGAAATTCAACATCAGGAATGCTGCTCTGCCATGTCTCACAGCTGGAAATATAAATTATTAATACAATCACCGGAAAATCTAAAAACAATATTAAAGAGAAACCCCCAGGGCAGTTATTAACTAAATGGGGGATTAATTCTCTTTGACGTTGCGAACCTAATCTAGTCATAAGCATGTTACCAAACTGCACTGCCTCCTGTGCTGCGATTATTACAAGTGCTCTGATACTGGACTAATAGCGCATGAAAGAAACCTAAGCCAGGAATCCAGCTGTGTGGAACATATTAAACACCCCCCCCCCACTCTCTCACCACTGTCCTATCAGACACAATTTAATCAATTTACAGGATGATCTGAGAGCAGACAAGGGCTAGCTCCATGCATTCAATTTATTCAGGATGACTTACAAATCCAGACCAATTTAAGGATAATCAGATCTATTAAATGGAGTACAGTGTGTCATGGCATGTCTTCTTTGGAAGTATCCAAGACAGCAATAGATTTATATTGGAGGTTGCCAAAATGCCCATTTATCTTCAGACATCGAGCGGAGTAGGTCTAACTCTGAATGTATTGATATTAATAAACCAGTCTCGCTCACGAGATTCCTTAGCTGGACTGACTGGACTGGAAAGTCATTTAGGCAGCAATTAAAATCCTCCTGTATTTTGTTGTGATAGTTACACTTTTTTTTAGTCCTCCTAATGTAACCTTTACTCCCCAGCGCCAGACCTGTCTACACTACGCTATAGGTACACCAGAAGACCAGTCCTCTGAAACTGGGATTCCCATGCTCTGCCAAATTGACAAGGAATGGCAGCACCGTAACACTCATGAAGCAAACAGTTACACGACAGCAAGAATGGATCCACTTTCGTTATTATTATTATTTTTTATTATTAATAAATTGCATATATCAGATATTCAGCTATTCATATTTAGAGGTCTCCTGAGAAATTGCAAAAATTTGCATGAGCCAGATAAAAGGAAAGTGCTGTCCCTCCTAATGTCCCCTTTCTCGCGGCTTTCCCCCTCTTGCCGCAGCGTTGATATTCTCTTGTCAAATCAAACACAGAGCACTAATCTGTTTCAACTGATGCAGGGAAAGACAGGGCACGTAACTTTTGATAGGCAATTTTATCACTAACTATTCCAACAGCAAAAAGGACATGCTTCACTACCAGGAGCCAAGGTTTATTTGGAGGGCCCTGATTTTCACTCTAGATGGCCCACTGAGGTTGTCTTCTAATGTTCATGTTCCCCTGTTGCACTGAGAGTGCAAAAATAACAAAATAACTAAATAAAATAAGGAAAATATATTTAAAAATGCCCGATTCCACTTCACATTAATTCATTCTTCTTAAAAGACGAATACAAAAATATGTATTTAAAACCCCCAAGCAAGACACACGGGTCTCGTATGTCTGCAGTATAACTTGGGTACGCTCTTTAAGACAAAAAATGGCCTTCATAATAAATATACAAGTCTAATGCCTTCATGATATGAGCTCCCTCTTATTTTTCAATATGTATGATTTATTTTCTTACTAACTATAACCCATTTGCAACACCGACATCCAAGGTTCAGTAGAATTCAAGGTGTACAGAGGAGGATTTGCAGTGAAATAAAACCATTGTATTAACAAAGGCTAACAAGTCCCTGACACTCTTTGCTCTCTACCACCACTGAACTGTGACACCCTTCTCAGAATTATCTCTACCGGATGTCCACTTTCTATACACAGTTAACTCTCAATGCAGCGAAACACAATAAAGACAGCTCAAATACTGATCTGGCAACGTTCTCAGCAGAACTTCTTAATTGCTCTGGGAAGAGAACTCTCTCCTTAGGAGCAGTGCTGGCCAGGGAATTTCAGGAGATATTTTCATGAGCAGAAGACATTGCAAATTATATGACAACTTTTTAGGAACATTTTATTCACCAGTAACATCAGCATTCTAAGGCTGTATTGCAATAAATATGATGATGTAATCCCAATATCTAAGGATTCTAGAAAGGTCTGCAAGAAAAATAAAAAGTAATTCAAATGTAACTGATATTCTCCAGAAAGATATTGAGGAACATATAATTCTATAAACTATCTTTCATTATGTGACATCTGCATGACTTTTTATATAGAAACCATTCAGGAGTTCATATAAAAGCAACCATGGAGTACGAGACAATACTGCTGCTACTGATTCACTGTAGGAAGCCTATAGCCTATATTTATTCTCCGCACGAGATAATTAAAAACAGTTAGCGGCAGCAGCTTCAGTTATAACCCTAACCATGCTGTGCATAAATCTTTCACAATCACAGCACAACATGTTCGGCCTTTGTTGTTGTATATGGCTCCTTCACATTGTTGTTATACTGTGAAATACAATGTGAAATGAATACCTGCATTCACCTTTCATGTCTTACTGATCACAAAATGGCCCAAAAATGCCCTTACCAATAGCAATACTAATGTAAGCAACATAAAGGGAAGGGGTGGGGAATGAAAAACAGACCTCACCATCCACTACACCACATTCACAACCAAATATTGTTCAGGGCTTCCAAAAACGTACTGTATGAATGTTTTATTGTATGTACTTGCAACGGGGATATTAATGTGTAGTATGTCTGGCCCAAAGGACCTGAGGTTTTCAGATTGGAGTTTACTATCATGTGGGGAATCCTTTGAGGCCCAGAGAAAAATAAAGTAAAGGTGACACCACGAAAGGGTTCACTGCTACTAGGTCTAAAGAGGATTGATGTTGTTCAGCAGTCACAAAAACCGATACATCAAACTGAAAGGGCGGAATCTCCCTGTATAAGAAGGGCCCTGAGGGAGGTCTCCAGGGGCTTGATCTGAAGAAGATGTCCTAGAATTACATCACTCAATCTGGGCACTGCACAGGAAGGCACTAATACCATTGGTGTGATCAATAAGGGATAGGATGGCTAGAGTCAGCCGAGCTAAATAAAACAGTGTCACTCACAATCCCTCGCCTAGTCTACAGAAGCCCAGAGGAGGTAACCTCTGCTTGTTTGCCAAAGGAGAAACTATTGATGGGACCTGCAGCTGAAGGACACAAAATGGGAGGTTTATAAACATGATCTAATTGTAACTTATCATACTGTAATACACATTCTATTTGTTGCCCAAAAACCAATGGGACGAGGCCAAGTGCAATGTGTATTCCTATCATTCTATTACCTTTCCAAGAACATCATATCATGTTCAAGGGTTCTGGGTAGACTACAAGGCTCTTATCCAGGCCTTTATGCAGTTCAATCCCATCTTTATTACAATTACAAGTCCTACAAATTAGTGAAAGCTATTTGATCAGCCTTCTTTGTTTAGCTTCTAGGTGCTTATTCATCCCAATCTGTGTCAAGCTCCTGCTTGAAGGATCCTGGTGATCAGTTTCCAGCTTTCCATTTTTAGCTCTTTTGGACAATATTGACTATCTTTTTGTAGAGTTATATGGTTTATTGCTGATAGTTATCCATGCAGAAAATATGAAAATACACACATTTTAGGTCTTGCAATCCCACTTAAAAAGTACCTTTTCCTTCTGGAAACAAACGCAGTGCAGCTCAAAATATAGAAGAAGCTGCTTATTAGAAATCACAATATAGAAAATCTCAGTTATTAACAACATCTTAACAGAAACCAATCTTGTCTAATATATATATATTGAAAAAGGTAGTTGTGTCTCCCAACTCACTTCATCCAAGAAGAGATTATGGAGAGACTTTACCTTCAACTCCCATTTCCTCCATAAATCAGAGATTGTTAGCTGTAATCACAGCCTGCCTCATGTGCCTTCCACGATGAGAGGCCACATGCGCCGCAGCTCCCCCCAGTCCAGCTGTTTCAACATGGCACCAAAAAACCAAAACAAACAAACATCAATTAATCCATTCGGTGTTTAAAAGCATTATTTAAAGAAAATATACTATAAAATACTGAGATGTACACAACCAACATAGTACATTGTTTCGCTACTGCAAAGCAACATGTTGCTGTGTACAGTCAACCAGAGAAACTGAATTTGGAGGTAAACATCATTTTAACAGTAATTACTAGCAAGAAATTACACATTACTATTTGGCACTGAGTTTGACTTACAACCACAACAAAACCCTGTGGTGCACACGCCTCATTTCCCACTTAATGGAGATCCATTAAAACCACAGGGCATGACCTGCTTCCAGTCAACCTTCTGTCTGTGCCAGGCAGGAAAGCCCAGGCACAATAAATAAAAAATCAATACATTTTCAAAATGTTTGATCCAATTACGAAAGATTCTGGCTGACAGATTGATTAAATATAGGACTGAAGACATTGCTATCGACTTTTAAAGCTTAAAAGTAATCCTTATTTGTGTAAGTGGTTGAACACAATTGTCCCTGAGTGCAAATTTAAAACTTAATTGCAGAAGGTAAAAAAATCCTTTAAATGGCCCCCTCAGAATAAAAACATATTATATGTTTGCTGTACAAGCATACCTAATAGAGATAAGATATTTGTAATGAGAGTTTAATAATTTAATTTCCTCCACTGGTTGTTTTTTTCATTTCCTCTTTTCATTCCAGACACCTGAATACAGAAACCTAATCTAACAGGCCCTGTTGACTCAGGTGAGCAATGTGCGGTGCAAGGTGGACTGAACTGTGTGACAGTGACAGCTGTGACTGCACAATGAGAAATGTCTCTTGCTGAGTAGCTTTAGGGGAAAAAGTGACACAGAACACATAATGCAAAGTGACAATCGTCTTCAAGTCCAAGAAGGTAAAACTGAATGATTTGTGCAAAAAAAATTCTGGCTAGGATAATATTAAGTTCTTTAAAATAGTATAAAAAATGTAAAAACAATGCATTCCTTTAAATTCTTTCTGCAGCCTGTTTCCCAGCTCTTTCCCGCTGTCTGGGTCTCCTCCCTAATTCCTGGCACCTTACACTCTCTTTGCTTGGCTCTGAGTTAATTTAGAATTGATGCATCTGAATTCTGTCTCTGCATATTGAATCCACTTCATAGACATCTAAATTAATTGGATCTAAGTAGAAATCCCTTTTCTGACATATGCTGGTACCAAAAATATTGGAACAGTAGAAATAGTATAAAAGATAGCTGTTCACATATACATATACAAAAGGGGGGGTTGAAGGGAGAGGGAGAGAAAATAATTAATTAGAATAAGGCAATGCAGTAGAGAATGAAGATGCACAGAAGAAAGGTAAGACAATGCAGGACCCTTATAGAATTAATCCTGCAGAATTATAAATCATGGGCTAAATCACTTTGGTTAATGCCCTAGTCCAACTGTTAGAAAGGACAGCTCAGGAATCTGTACTCACTTGTCCGTTCTTACAAAAAGAATCTCATAATATAGATGGCTTGAAGGAGATCAAAAAGCAATAAAACTGCCTTCAGCAATGTCAACTGAGGGTCTCCCGCATGAAGCACTAAAATATTAGATTCTCTGTAGAGCAGCGGCATTATATTGACAGACAGAGAGCATCCTGATGTCTAGTACCATTCCACTAAACTAGTTTTATTTTAGTTCCAACACCTTAGAAATGTATTGACTTATTTACTTCAATACGAAAAGAAAGGGTCACTGTCATATTGAAGGAAAATTACAGAGAATTAGCTTAAACAGACACCACCTAAATGAGAAGAAAAAAAAGGGAAGGAAAAATGGCTCCAAAGCCGAAGATTGATGTGCAGGTCTGCCAAATCATTCGATCATAACCTTACTGAAATGTTACAATGTTATAAACCTTTCAGAGAGGACACAGTGCTGAAGTGAGCTTTATGCAAATTCCCTGGCCTGGTGGACACAACTAATAATCTTGAGAAACAAGTTTACTCACAAATGTAACAGTCACTTCAGTGTAGAATTACAAATCACTGTATGTATAAAAAGAGATTTCCTGGCTAAAGGTTAGGGTTAGACGTATTGGTCAGGTCAGGCAGATACTCACATAAATGTGATATGGACAGATAAGGTTCAATAATCATATGGCACTTGATGTACCCCTGCAATTGCACAAACTCAGTAATGCAATCACTAGAAAATTATGTGGAGGGGTGTAAAAGAGGTATGATTCTTAAACCATATCTTGATTACAACACAAACATAATTAATTCAACAAAACTCGTATTACCATTGGTCTTGAAACGCCAAGCAATTGAGTTTGTCCATTTTGAAAAGACATCCGAATTCCAAGAGACCCATATGAAAACAGAACGAATTCAGCCTATATTTCTATTTATTTTGAGGTCCAAACTCCAGAATGTATCATATTCAAACCTTAGTCTGAGGTCCAAGTGTATAGAGAGGAAAATATGTGCAAATATGTAATAATACATGCTCATATACATTAAGGCTTGCTTACACCATGTTTTTAGCATCCCAAAATGTGAATGTTTTGCTATGGAGTCCCAAGAGCAACCCATTCCCAAGCCCACATGATCCTGACTATGCCATTACCTTCAGAGTATAAATCTCTTTCTTATCTGCTGTGAGTTTGGGAATAATAAAGATTTAGCTTTGCTGTTTGAAGAGATAAGTTTCTTATAAAGTTCAGGTTATAAAAACTAATTTAAAATACAGATCCCCCCTTTATTAGGCTAACATTTATGTTTTCTGTGACATCGCAGTGAAAAATAAACAACCCTAGAATGAAGGGTGATCCCATAATTATGCAATTATCAAGTGGCCCTAGGTTCCTTAAAACAGGATGCTGAAAACCTTTGAGATTATTCATTATATCAGTTTAACAATCTTTCTCTGCATTCCCAATGTCTGGCAGAAGGTCATCATTTGCAGCAGTTTCAACAGGAAAGAAAAAACAAAACGCAAAGGTTGCTGTTGGTTTCAGGATAATTGGATGATTGAAAAGATTTAAGCAAAGCTTGGCTTGGTTTCAGAATGTCCTTAAACAACTCTGACTGCTTAAACAATTATGTAACATTATTTGCCATTTAATTGGGGGGGGATCTAGAATAGAATTTCCTATAAGGCACACAGACCTTGGTGTAATTTATCCATATCTGAAATTAAGGCTTATGACACATCTGGTTGCTGTCATCTTCTGTGCTAGGAGATATTGCAGGAGCTTCCTTTTATAGCTCTCTGGAAGCACATCTTTATTCCAATCTCAGAACTCCTTACCATTCATTCATGGGCATTACCAAGCAAGGACACTTCATCAAGATCCTCTAGGGCAATGCAGGCTGTCTTCTAGAAACCACGTAGACACTACATAACTCACATAATACATTGTATTACGTAGACACTCGAAATGGTACTAGAGGTGCCAGGTCAGGCAGAATATGGTTCGAGAAGTTTTATTTTAATATCCAAATCTAAAACCTAAATAGAACCCAGACATACACTAACCTTAAGTTCAAAGCTTGATGTTCATGCACAGAGCTTAATCTGTTTTAGTCTTCTCAGCAGAACTGCAACCCTTACAGTAATGAAAGATAAAATGTACTAGGAAATCCAACACTAACCCTAGTTTGAACCCTGAACCCTGGTCAAGGAGTAAAAGTGCAAGTTTATTTTACATTTACACTACCAGTAAGATGATTACATAAACATAAATAAATATAGATCACTAATCAACAGACTTTAGCTGGATTACTATTCTATATTACTATGTTTTTCTCCTGAGTTGCTACCAGTATTGCCTTTGCTTTCTAGAGACTTCAGGACAAACTCATAGGCTTGGCAACTGTAAATATTTTTCCCATAACTATGTAGAAATCTGCTTCCACTGAAGGTAAAAGCTTGTACTTAATAATAACTGCAACAAACAGTACATGCTGCACGCAAGCTCAGGTACACAACTGTCAATGCTGACTATTCTCTGCAGTGTCTCATCCAACAGCAAAAACATACACTTTGCACTTTGTCAAAACTCTGGCTCACTGAATATATTAATGAAAAAATAAAAATGAAGATCTGCAATCCAGGGCAACCAGACTAAGAAACACCTCTCTGTACTACAGCAGACGAAAGCAGAGGGAAGGTGAAAGAGATGCTTTATGGAACAACATTTATCTTCAGGGGAATATAAAAGTAGAACATTGAGTAAAAAACTTCACTGACATAAAATGAAGAAGATGCCTTTCCATATTGGGAGGTTCTTTATCTCTCATCACGACTTTAGATTTGTCCACACACTGTGCAGTAACTCACTTGGCGGCAGATACCACTGCTTCAACAATCACTGTCCTCGGTATCGCGACCAATTGTTGAGAAGAAGACAATCACAGTGTGAGGAGTGACACTGTCAAGAGACAGTGCAGTGCTTACACCACTTGCTTTTACCTCAGAAATGAAAAGGCTACACTTTCCCACCACAACAATTGCCACCAAAGTGCTTTCCCCTCAGTATAAACATAAACACAACAGATCTGTAGTTCTGATTATGCTATTTTTAGGCCCAAGAGGTAAATTCCCCTGTGGCCTGTCAGTGGAGGCTCTCTCTATGTATTTCCATAGCCTATTCTGGATCAAATCTCACTTCAGTACAGAGAAGATGCTCAGCCTGGGAGGGTGTTTGCATGTCTCTGCAGTGGCCACATTCCTGCCGAAGAAGGTTCCCAGAGAAAGTGAGATATCAGAAGTCAGCTGAAGGGCTCCCTAATACTCAGCATTCCAATCAATGTTCCTACTTTGGTAGGACAGTTCCTCAAATCTGTTTTCTTTATTTTTTCCCCCTATAATCATGCAACCATGAGAGTTTCCCTGACCTAACTGAACCCACAGTTCCCAGCATGCTTTGCTCCCTTCTTGAGGATTATATGTGTGATGCACAGGATTTACCATAATATTGGGAACAGGACAAGGGTATTTCACCTCAATCTAATTTATTTTGCTTGCTCTCCAGAGTGCCAGGTTGCCCACGTCTGATACTCAATGCAGGGAACATGACTGAACTTAATAAAGTCAGTTGCCTTGATTATTTGGATAACTTCAAAACTGGAAAATGCCTCCTTACGCCCAGATATCAAATAAAAAAAAGCTCTGTGCACTACCTTACAATTGAATGTTCATTGGCAACTTCTACCTTTTGGAAGCTGTTAACAAAACATGACATCAGAGGGTCTGAAAACAAATCTGTACTTGGAGGGAAACCTAGAATATTTCCTCAGGACATGAGTAACTAAAATTAGAAAGCCAAGGTTAAAACAGTGCATCAGAGTAAAGGGAGCTTTGACAACTGAAAATGTTGTTTCCTTTCTGTCAGCTGCTAGTTAATCAGTGTCTGTTTAGTTTGTCAACAGGTATCCAATCAGGTAAGGTAACCTAAGTAGGTTACTTAACAAAAATGTATTCCTCAGTATGATCTAATGATTATGTGAGACATTCAAATTCAACAACCAGCTAGTATGATGTACCGCATTTCTTCTCTCTCGTCTTATCTTGTTGATATCATAATCCGTAGTAAAACTGTGGTCAGCAGTATTCAAGCAAAACTGTTACTCCCTCAAATTACAGCTCACTTTTGAAAGAAAATAAGTAGAGTGAAAGAAAATGAAAGTCAGTATAATATAAAACGTTTTTCTTCTTCTTTTCTTTCTGTATTACTAAGGGATGATGCCAGAGTTGTGCACTGGAATAACAAATCCTGGCTATAGCTTTGAGGTTTAAGAGATTGGTATGGGAGTTATAAAGAGGCTCCTGTCTCTCATAATGGTCACAAATCTGCTTTCTTTGCTTTTCCTTCTCATGAACCCGCATCTGATTCCAGTTTGGGAAGTTGTTTTTATCGCTGTGGCTTGCTGTTGCTGAGACCCTAGCAGATACGTTCAATTATATTTCAGCAGCAGACTTGGTAGCACCTGCATACGGCATTAGCTTGTGAGTCCAGATGTGGATCGGATGTGATTCCAGCTGCCATTCTCACAACTTGGAAAGAAGCTAGATAATAGGCAATTCCAGTGCTGGAGGTTTTCATTCCAGGTCAGTTCTGAATTACATAATTGAAGTATTTTGTAGGACACCAAGTCAAATCACCTGTTCCCTTCAGTGCTTAATCAGCTGCTAATTGAAAAGTCTGTCTATTTCTATGTCTAAAAGTCTGGAATTTCCTACCCATGAGCTCTTCAAACAGTATTCTTATAGTTGCGGACAAATGGCTAAACACCCTTTTACGAAACCACAGTGAGAGCTTAAACATTTACCCTAATTAAATCAAATTAGAGAGATTTCCTTCTTTATCTATTCTAAAGTTGTTGTTTTTTTAAATGAAGAACTATAATGCTCAGTCCATTTACTTCACAAGCAGCCCCCTACTGTTAACACTGTACAAGGACTAACAGCAAGAGAAGAAAAAAAGAAAAGCTGACAACAATTATTATTATAGAAAAAATATGATCAATGATATATTCAGTAAAGTGTTCTGAGACAACAGAATGTTTCAGGTTGAATTTTAACAGAAAAAAAAAAAAAGATACATTTCATAAATACAAGGTGCAGACAGCCTGATAAACCAACACAAATTAGCATCCAATTTTTCAGCAGTCCATGAAACACATTTCTTGTTCAGAAAACCATGTTAATTAAATACTATCAATTGTGTAGTTGTATTAATACTACTGTTGATATTCTTTATTTGAATATGGTTTAAGTTAATGTAATATGAATAAAAATTAAAATTAAACTGCCAAAAATATATCCTGGATTTTGTACATGGACGTTCACTCCAGTGCTTCAATAAAACAAACTCAAAGACATTTACATCCAGGCTGAATGCTACGCCTCTTCTGCAGAGCCGGGGGCTGTCATCATTGGCTGGCTCTGTAGTTTGGCTGGACTTTTTTTTTTTCTTTTATCCTCATAAACCGGTTGAAACCCAAAGTTATCCCTCAGGGAAAAATGCACTAAACAATGTTTTTCTTTTTTGCCCCTGAGCCATCCCATTAGACAAACCTGACTGCTTTCCTGTGTACCCTTCCTTTTTGGTACGTTTTCCAAAATATATCTGTCCTCAATCGAGTCAGCCTTGTATATATATATATATATATATATATATTTTTTTTTAAGTACACAGATAATCCCACATTAGGGATCTGGCTTATTTCAAACTTGTCACTGTTATCTAAGCCTGGAGAAAAGGAAGAGGGTATAGTTTAATGGTGGACAAGCAATGTGTCTGCAGAAACACAGATAGATACATATGTAAGTAGATAGATGAATGCAAAATAATGACTGCCACGTCCTCAGTCACATGAGCGCAATTATAAAAACAGCAGTTCTCTCTATTTGGCAAGACAAGCTGCAGGAGACATTAGAAGAGAGACTCAGTTGCATACATTGGTCAAATGTCATTTATATAAAATAACGGTTTACACAAACGAGTAAAAGGGCTTCAGATTTAGGTGGAATTGATTTTATATGTAAAATAAACGGCTAAATAATGTATTCTCTCATCACCGTAGGTACGCATTTATTCACTAAAAAACTAAATTGATCTGAGTATTACAGGCAGTAAAGCTGTTTGAGCTGGGGCAAGCTGTAATTATGTAGCTCAGATGTATTTTTGTTGCCATTGATTTCATAAGCTATCGTTGTTATTCATAAGTGAATTCAGTCAATTCGGGTTAAAGACTTCTTTTATTACAAATGATGTCTTTCCCAGGAAATCCTCATGGATAAGCTTAATACTACATGACAAATCAGCCACTGCAGAAATTGGAGCCCATGCAGACTACAGATGGTTTGTGAGGAGTTAAAATGTCGGGTACATCTAGACAGAGAACAGACATGCTTTTGCAGGTAAGGGCCATACATATTCTCCCTGCCCAGACAACAGGCTGCTACTGTAATTTGACATTGGCACAGAGGGCTGTCAGCTGTGTCAGTTTGTATCTCTGCAATTACACAAACAGTATTAACTTAACCCTCAGTACATTAGAACAGCTAAACAACAATGACTGAAGAGTACTGCATTGTATTAAAATAACAACACCGACCGCTTTGAGAAATGAATACAATGAACACATGCTTGTTCAGGTGAAGAAGGGAAAACCTGGGTTATGGCAGGAGAGAGATGTATAGCAACATTTTAAGACCGTTAAAATAATACAGTGCAAGGCTGAGGGCATTAACATACTGAACTCAAACTTGTGAGTCAACCTGGTTGGATGGATAGGGCTCATAAGACACTGCAGTTTGAAATTCTTCCTCACATGAACTCCATGCCTGTTGTTTAAACTTAATAATGCATAATGGAACAATAACACTGAATGCAGATATGACTGATGAGAACCATACATAATCTCCAAATTTCCATATATAGTATATCATAAGGTACAAATTAAATTAAATACATTTATGAATACGTATTTTTACTTCATTGTCTGTGTCTGCATATTTGGATGTGTGGTTGAAGCAAATATTTAAGAACTGATATATACTGAAAATAGTCTGTGTATGTTCTGCACTGGTAAATACAGAGCCATCTAGAAGACTTATGAAGACACCTACTTTTTCCTTATTAAACACTATTAAGACACGCTAAACTACTGAACTATTGGAGAAGAGGAATGCTTACTGTATGACTAATGAACTGTTTAAAAAGACTGACATCATAATTTGTATTGGGATACAAAACAAGAGACATAGAAGCAGAATAGATAGCTTTGCTGTACATTTCTTGTGTCCTGAGGCAAAGATGTCCATATTTTAATGAAGAGATTATGTTGACAAGGAATACCTTTTCTGAGTATGAAGTCTACCTGTGCAGACTGGGGGGCGGGCACACACACACACACAGATACACTGGGGTCAGAGAGACAGACAGATACTGAGACACACACACACACACACACAATCAATAATAAGGGCTAGTCAGTCACATTTATCCCACAGCACATTTCACATTACCACTATGCAAAAATCAGACCATTATCAGACCAACATGAGAAACAGGCCCCCCAAAAACCTGCTATCCAAAGTGCCCCATCATGTTACGATTCAGGTAAACCAGGTAAACCAGTAAACCAGTCCACATACTTGCCTGTTTGAACCGGAGCACTGACAAGGGGAAACAACTGGCCTATAAGCTGCAAAGGGTGAGAGGGAGAAAATAACAAGCAAAGAATGATTCACCACATTTCAAGGCAGCAACCCTTTTTGAGTCCAGGATCAAGCCGCTGCTGTCAGGATGGGAAATAATCCATCAAGGTCTGGTGATTAGGCACACCACGTGAAACGAGGAAAGTCTGGCAACAGAGCAAGGAAATCGGAAGACACTTCAATGAACTGGTGGTGTCATGTACTCTGGCCTGGGCTGAACAAGTGTACTAATGTTTGAAATGGAAATTAAACAAATTGAGAAAAAACTTCCAAAACCCCCCCGGTCTCAAATAACAGCCAGTCTCCAATAGTCACTGGGTTGATTTGCATAATCATGTAAACAAAAGTCAACCTCTAATAAACACCAGGTTCCCTTTCAAATCGAAAGACAGCCATTACCTAATGGGAAGAGCCTTCTGACCTGCCAATCATTGAAAGCATGTACCAAAGCTGCCCAATAAGGGCCCTGCTGGCAGGAGGAAGACCTGCATCTGTGAAAAGTTTCCTCCTGACTGCAGCTCCCTGCCATTTCTTCTTTCACCTGCCTGAGATTGTGCTTTATTGCGGTTTCGCTTGCATTCGCCTTAAAGTTTTGAGAAGTGTGCTCACCTGCTCTTCAGAGTATTATTCCAATTTTTTATTTTTTTGCCTCTTTGGAGTTCAGACTATGGTCTTTTTAATTATTATTTGCTTCTCTTTGGAAGTAAGTGTGAGGAAGGAGACTACTCCACTGGAGCAGCCTCCCCATGGCGACTGTTCCACTCTTCTTCTCCGATTATCTTGACCTCTGTCGGCAGACTTTAAACCACTCGACACATCGAGAATGACGCTCAACAAACCAACGCTGTCGATCTCAACCAACACGTCGACCTCGACCAACCTTGTCAATCCTTTGACCTTTCTGTCGATATTGACCAACTCTATTGATCCCTCGACCTCTCTGTCGCCATCAATCGTGGAATTCCACCCCTCGTCCATCCCTTGTCGACCTCGACCGACCTTGTCGACTGCTCGACCACATCCGTTGATCTTCGTGCCACACTATCTACCTCTTGACCTCAAAGTCATCGCACCGACCTGCTCTCGACCTCTGGATGTCCGTGTCGCACTCTCGGACCTCAGCGCCGACAACCTTGACATAAACATCGAGGGGGACAGTATCAGACCTGAGGAATTTGGTCCACCTGCCACAAGAGCTGTCGATCTACTTAGAGGGTCTGGACGAAGAGGACTTAGAAACGCACCTTCTAACCAGGATGAAGCCAAAGGGTATGTTCCACCGATGTTCCGGATGCCAGGGCAAGCTGCTCTCGGACGATAGACATGACCAGTGTGTGCACTGTCTGGGCGAGGAGCATGCCCAGAAAGCACTGACAGGAGAAGGGGGCTGTGTACACTGCGCAGCTTTTATGGAGGCCATGCGCCGTAAGACAGCCAGGAACTCCCCGTCGTAGCGGCTCATCTTCCTCACGAGCTTCATCAGCGAGGGTGCAGTCTATCTCCCCCTCTCTGCCTCGTCGCAGGTGTTCTCCCGGGAGGAGAGCGTGTTCCCCCAGATGAAGGTCCCCGAGAGTGTGACACTCCCGCTCCAGATCCAGACGTGCCTCCTCCACGCCGCAGGAGACTGGAAGCGGAAGGGATTGCAACACTGCTTAGGCAGTTCAGGGAAATGAGAAACAGGCTGGATTTCCAGCAGCAGATGCTAAATACTGTGGTGGCATGACTTAATGCTCAATGCTTACATGACTGACTTGCTACAAGAAGGGGCAAAGGCCATGGGGAAGTCCCTCGCAGCCATGGTAGCAGCCAGACGCCATCTGTGGTTGACGCGGTCTAAGCTCCAGGACAAGGAGATGTCTGTTCTCCTCGATGTTCCCAACAACCCGGGTCAGACATTCGGTGAGACGGTGGACCTCTCTATCGAACGATCGGCGAAAGCGAAGGAAACAGCATCCAAATAGGCAGCCACAGCAGCACCTATGGGGCTCCCAACAACCTAACAGGCCGTGGCCAAGGCAGGGGAAGCCTCAACCAAGGCCACAAGAGTCCAGTGGCTCGCAGCCTGAGCAGTGCCGCAGAAGCCAGCCACAGGTGAAAGGGAAGAACAGGCTCTCCGGCTGGAGGCTTAAGGGCAAGGGAGACACCCAACAGTCCCCTGCAAAGCCGCAGGATCATCGCTGAAGGGACGCGCCGGCCATCACCAGCCCCACCCCCCCAACAGACCAACTGGACTCGACCAATGGCAAGCCTGCACCGTGCATCGTGTGAATGACGATGACCCATGGATACGCCCTCAAATTCCACTCTGACCAACCCCCCCCTCAGGGGGGTGCTGACCACTACTGTCGGATGTCCCGAAAGGGCTCAAGCTCTCTCTCAGGAGATCGTTGTGATGCGGGAGAAATGAGCAATATGACTAGTGGCCAACGAAGACTCTCGAGCATGCATCTACTCGGGGTACTTCCTGATGCCAAAGAAGGATGGAGGGTTCAGGCCCTTTCACGATCTAAGGGGCCTCAATATGTTTCTGAAGAAAACACCCTTCCGCATGTTGACTATGCAGCATATTCCCCAGTCCATCTGGCCAGACGACTGGTTCACGCTTCGCATTCCAGGGCCAGGCGTATAAGTTCAAGGTGCTGCCGTTCGGCCTTTCACTGGCTCCCCGCACATTTTCAAAGTGCATGGACGCAGCCTTGGCAAACCTCAGGACAAAGGGGATAAGGATCATAAACTACCTGGATGACTGGCTGGTGTGTACAGACTTCAGGCCTCGGGCGGAGCAACATACAGCAGAGGTCATACATCACAAGACTGCACTGGTTCTCGTAGTTCACATAGAGAAAAGCTCCCTCAAACCTGCACAGATGGTGGGCTTCTTGGGAATGAAGCTGGACTCTCAAAAAATGCTTGCCTACCTGTCCAGAGACAGAATCGAGTCGTTGGGAGAAATGCCTGGTGTCATTCAGAAGGGCATCGACTCTCCAGCTGGTCAACTTCCAAAAACTGTTGGGGCTGATGGCAGCCGCCTCGAATATTCTTCCCTTGGGCCTTATGCACATGCGCCCATTGCAACGCTGGGTAAACGCCCACAAACTACACCCAGTGAGACACAAACACCACCCACTGACAGTGACCTCAACGTGCTGGCAGGCACTGTCCTGGTGGAGAAATCAGGACAATCTGCGCCTCAGCTCCCCCCTCAGATGCCCGCACAGACGGGAAGTCATCACCACAGATGCCTCCAGAACCGGCTGGAGCGCTGTCTGGAATGGGATGGGAGTCAAAGGAGTGTGGAGCAGCCTCTGGTCAGCCGCACACATCAATATACAGGAGCTGCAAGGGGTGTGACTGGTGCTGCACCAATTTCGCCATGGTCTGGCAGGCAGACAAGTCCTGGTTTGGATGGACAACACGTCAGTGGTGGCCTACATCTACCAATTCAGTCTCAGAGTGGAGACTGAATCCTCAGGTGGTGGAGCAGAGCTGGAAGAGGCTGGGATGAGCTCGGGTTGACCTCTTCACTACACAGGCAACGACCCACTGTCCTCTGTGGTTCTCCCTGGAGATGGGAGGCAGCCCCCTGGGTGTGGATGCCTTTGCTCACTCATGGCTGCAGGAACTGCTGTATTTCTTCCCCCCACTGTGACTTCTTCCACTGGAGAGGATTCGCCAGGAAGGAGCTCGAGTTCTCCTGATCGCCCCCCAGTGGCCGAGACAATTGTGGTTCACGACGCTGGCACAGATGATCAGCGCGGATCCATGGCAGCTTCCGCTTCGACGGGACTTGCTGAGCCAAGCAGAGGGACTGTTGTGGCACCCCAACCCAGCACAGCTGCAGTTGAGGGTTTGGCCCCTGAAAGATACTGCCTGACATGTGTCTGGGGCTGCCTGTTAATGTCGTGGAAATGCTGCAGTTGGCCAGGGCCCCCTCCACTAGGGCCCCCTCCACCAGGGCCCAATATACTTTTAATATAATATTCCAGAACTGGAAACGTGAGACGTGTGGATCCTGTATCGTGCCCCATATCGACAATCCTGTGCTTCCTGCAACAGCTGCTTGAAGATGAGAAATCTGCATCCACACTGAAAGTTTAACTGGCTGCCATCTCGGCATGCCATGATAAAATTGACAATGTCTCGCCAGGAGCCCATTTCCTGGTGATCCAGTTTCTGAAGGGTGCGAGATGCTTGAGACCAATGATAAAGGACACAATTCCAGCCTGGGACTTGGAATTAGTGCTGAAAGGACTGAGCAGTGCTCCCTTTGAGCCCATCTCCACAACGGAGCGCCACTTCCTCTCGCTCAAGGTGGCCTTCCTTGTAGTGATAACGTTGGCAAAGAGAACTAGTGAAATTCACACCTAGTCTGTGGATAAAGCCTGTCTGTTCTTCTCGGTAAGCAACAACAGAGTAACTCTCAGGACGAACCCGGCCTTCCTGCCCAGGTCGTGTTGGCGGTCCATATAAACCAACCTATTGTCCTACTGGAGTCTTTCCATCCCCCTCCACATACAGTGAGGGAAAAAAGTATTTGATCCCCTGCTGATTTTGTATGTTTTCCCACTGACAAAGAAATTATCAGTCTATAATTTTAATGGTAGGTGTATTTTAACAGTGAGAGACAGAAGAACAACAAAAAAAATCCAGAAAAACGCATTTCAAGAAAGTTATAAATTGATTTGCATGTTAATGAGGGAAATAAGTATTTGATCCCCTACCAATCAGCAAGATTTCTGGCTCCCAGGTGTCTTTTATACAGGTACCGAGCTGAGATTAGGAGCACTCTCTTAAAGGGAGTGCTCCTAATCTCAGCTCGTTACCTGTATAAAAGACACCTGTCCACAGAAGCAATCAATCAATCAGATTCCAAACTCTCCACCATGGCCAAGACCAAAGAACTGTCCAAGGATGTCAGGGACAAGATTGTAGACCTACACAAGGCTGGAATGGGCTACAAGACCATCGCCAAGCAGCTTGGTGAGAAGGTGACAACAGTTGCTGCGATTATTCGCAAATGGAAGAAACACAAAATAACTGTCAGTCTCCATTGTGGAGTTTCAATGATCATGAGAGCGGTGAGGAATCAGCCCAGAACTACACGGGAGGATCTTGTTAATGATCTCAAGGCAGCTGGGACCATAGTCACCAAGAAAACAATTGGTAACACACGAAGGTACGCCGTGAAGGACTGAAATCCTGCAGCGCCCGCAAGGTCCCCCTGCTCAAGAAAGCACATGTACAGGCCCGTCTGAAGTTTGCCACTGAACATGTGAATGATTCAGAGGAGAACTGGGTGAAAGTGTTGTGGTCAGATGAGACCAAAATCGAGCTCTTTGGTATCAACTCAACTCGCCGTGTTTGGAGGAGGAGGAATGACCCCAAGAACACCATCCCCACCATCAAACATGGAGGTGAAAACATTATGCTTTGGGGGTGTTTTTCTGCTAAGGGGACAGGACAACTGCACCGCATCAAAGGGACGATGGACAGGGCCATGTACCGTCAAATCTTGGGTGAGAACCTCCTTCCCTCAGCCAGGGCATTGAAAATGGGTCGTGGATGGGTATTCCAGCATGACAATGACCCAAAACACACAGCCAAGGCAACAAAGGAATGCTCAAGAAGAAGCACATTAAGGTCCTGGAGTGGCCTAGCCAGTCTCCAGACCTTAATCCCATAGAAAATCTGTGGAGGGAGCTGAAGGTTCGAGTTGCCAAACGTCAGCCTCGAAACCTTAATGACTTGGCCCTGGCGTAAACAGAATGAGAACATGGATCCATCATGCCTTGTTACCACTGTGCAGGCTGGTGGTGGTGGTGTAATGGTGTGGGGGATGTTTTCTTGGCACACTTTAGGCCCCTTATTGCCAATTGGGCATCGTTTAAATGCCACGGCCTACCTGAGCATTGTTTCTGACCATGTCCATCCCTTTATGACCACCATGTACCCATCCTCTGATGGCTACTTCCAGCAGGATAATGCACCATGTCACAAAGGTCGAATCATTTCAAATTGGTTTCTTGAACATGACAATGAGTTCACTGTACTAAACTGGCCCCCACAGTCACCAGATCTCAACCCAATAGTGCATCTTTGGGATGTGGTGGAACGGGAGCTTCGTGCCCTGGATGTGCATCCCACAAATCTCCATCAACTGCAAGATGCTATCCTATCAATATGGGCCAACATTTCTAAAGAATGCTTTCAGCACCTTGTTGAATCAATGCCACGTAGAATTAAGGCAGTTCTGAAGGCGAAAGGGGGTCAAACACAGTATTAGTATGGTGTTCCTAATAATCCTTTAGGTGAGTGTATATATATATATATATATATATATATATATATAGTATATAGCTGTATATTTGTATTGCTGTTAATTGTAGTGATTGAACTGTCAATTGCGACAATGCATTAATGAAGTATAATGTTGATGGTTTGGTTTAAAGCGTATTTCCACAGTTTTGTTGAAGTGCTTTTTGTTCATTTAGCAAGAGTTCAAAGTATATTGAATCTTAGACTGCTAACAGAATTACCGGTATCTTGTTTTCAATCCAGTGTGTAGTTCACCATGCACTGAATGTGACTTGTTTGCATCTTTGGAAAGCAAATTATTAAAAAGTAATAATAATAATAAAATATTATAATAATAATAATAATAATAATAATAATAATAATAATAATAATAATAATAATAAAAGCCTGGCCTATTAACCTACTTCTACAATGAAGCAGTGTTTCCAGGCTCTTCTTACCCTGCATGAGTTCGTGATGTCTTTTTATTTATGAATGTTTAATACAAATGCTGGTCACCAAATGACGTCGGGGCTTCTTGCAGTTATTTGGAATAAACGCTGGGGGCGTTTAATTGAAGTTTTACGGTATATATTTGAAATTCGTGTGAAATTAATTTATGTGGACCACATGAAAAAAAGGAAAAGCAAACACCAGAGGAATTCAAAAGAAAAATCCTCCTACCATATCTTCTATTTTCATCTATTTCCATAGATTGCTATATTTTCTCTGAACAGGCTTTGTACTGCTATTAGGAATTTTGCGAGTAGCCTTGAGGCCACCGTGGACGTTTATATTAGTACCACAAAGAAGTGTTAAATAAGACTAAATAAAAAAAATAGGCTTACTCAATTAGTGATGCAGCAGCACTGCTGTTCTCTATGCAACACAAGTGGGCGATTAAAAGGTATTTAATAGCTGTGAAAATGAAAAGGAACCATTTTCATAATTATTTCAAGTTTATATTTCAAAACAGTGCAGTATTCTACAAAAAATATACATTTAACTGTAAAAAATAAATTAATGCTATAAATAATAATAAATCAATTATATGTATATTATATTGTCAAGTAAAATGCTTTAGTTTTCTTGGTATCAGCTTCACTGGCTTCAAAGCCTAGTAGCTGTCAGCAATACCGTGGTTTTCATTTCTTTGCAAGCTTGATCAAATACTCATTAAGTGGCCAATTACACACTTCTGGGTTCCCTTCTGAATGGGATTTCAAACCAGAAGGCTTTTTTTAAAGCATTACTGGGTTAAGCAACATTCACCGTAGGTAATGGGATGTGCCAATCCACATAATTATACACTATGATTACTCTGGCATCTGCCCAGATGTGGTTTTACACAAGTGATAGAAAAACATCAAGAATAGCAAGCCAACAGGTGTTTATCCAATTTCCTTCCTAACTGTAGTACTGTGCTCCAATGACAGTGATATGAGCTGTTCCACGAGTGACAGATGTATGTCTTTTCCTGAGCTTCCTTATACAGTGGAATAAGCACACGCCTCTGATACTGGGAAGCCTGTTGTCAATGCGGCTGAGGGACAGGGAGGGTGGGTTGTCTTTGTCATACAAAGGGGATCAAATACTTATTTCACTCATTAACATGCAAATCAATTTATAACTTTTTTGAAATGCGTTTTTCTGGATTTTTTTGCTGTTATTCTGTCTCTCACTGTTAAAATATACCTACCATTAAAATGATAACTGATCATTTCTTTGTCAGTGGGCAAATGTACAAAATCAGCAGGGGATCAAATACTTTTTTCCCTCACTGTATATATATATATATATATATATATATATATATATATATATATATATAAAGGAGAAACCCTTGTAACCTCATGTAACCTGTAAATTGCCCAGGATAAGAGTATTAATTTATCTGCCAAGAATAAATAATAACAATAATAATAATAATAATAATAATTTCAGAAATTACCATCACTTAAATGACTCGTGTTTAGTACACTGACTACCTTCTGCAAACCAGGAAGCACTCTTGTTGCACAGGTTCACCGTGCTTATTAAATTGTACATCCACCAGTAAAGCAGATGCCTGAATGAAGGTCCCTGTGGTTGCACACTGGTAAATATAGACAATGTTCCTCAATCCAGGTGTGCTGAGGCATGGAATGTACAAGAACACATTGGCAGCCACTATTTCTCAGCCTTCCTTATGGAAAGCACAGTGGCTGAAGCATGGCCTGCTATTAAGACCTGTCAATCACAACATGGTATTACCAGCAGGATAATAAAGTCAATAAGGACTGGTTCAGTATAGTGGGCTTCATAGACTGTTAATCCTCCATCGCAAATGTCATTTACACCTTAGCTTCCCTTTTATTAAAGGTGAACTGGACTGGTCCGCTTTTAACCCGGTCCACTACAAATGTGCCTTTCCTCTTGTTTACTTTCATGTCTTCTGTGAACTTAATTTCAAACTTCTTAAGCACTGTCCACACACTCATCTCTAACAACCCAGTAGCTTTTTTTGAAAGGCTGTGTGCTCCAAAGAAGGATTGGAACAATGGGTTCCCGAAGAACTAAGTTCTAAGAGCTATGAATAGTGTGTTGATTATATTGTCAATTTGCAGTTTAACATTAGCCTCTAAGAACATTGATCAACACGCTTTATTAGAGTTCCGGGAAATCATGTCCTCCAGATTGTCAACATTTCAAGTTTCTTAAACCAATGACGAAATATAGAATAAATAATTCAAAAAGGCAGAACTCAATATTATGAAATGTTGAAATATAAACAAAAAAATATATATAAAAAAGATCCTGGCTTACTATTTATAATTAACAGTCCTGTTGTGAGATTCATACACTGTTGAAAACATTTTGAGTTTATAATGAATTTTGTTGCTAATATGGGATCACCTGAATGCTCTAGTTCAGGAAAAAGTTTACATGTACCACTGTGCCCTCTTTTCCTATGGTTAACTCAAGGCCAACCACATGCCGTTAAATAATCATGGAGAAACCGTGGTCGCTACGGGAGAGCAGCTGCCGCTACTGTTGCTAAGGGCCACTGCTAAACCAACCTGTCAGGAAATATTCACTCCAAATGACAAGAAAGGAGAATTTACAATTCAGTTCTCAAGGCATATGCTCCATGAGCTGTGACTGCTTTGAAGCCTCATTGTAATGCTTCCTAATTCAGACGCATTGGTATGGTGCTATAAATGGGGTCCCTTTTGGCATATTTCCTGAAACCAGTGTTTTTTTAATTTTTATTATTATAATACTTTAAGATTTAATCCTGTGGTGGACAATCCCTTCTAGGACATTGATGAACCTATTTAATGGCAAAAGGAAGCACCTCCTGCATCTTATAAAAGCCAAAGGAGAATTCACACAATACTGATGTATATACATGTACATAGGTATAGCAATATTCGGCCTACAAGTAAAATGCATATTGACTGTGTAAAAGTTAAATATCTTACTAGCTTTCCTCTAAGGCTGTACATCTCTTCTACATCTTAATGAATGCCTAGACTGAGTGCGTTGTATTCCTCTAACATTAGCAATTTTGTAATTATTGAAATGTCAGACCTTAACCTGGGAAACTTAGCTTGGCTGCGACACAATCGCCACTAATGAAAAGCCGGGTTGTACTGCCTAATTACCTCGGCTGCATTTCAGGGATTCCACACTTACAGAAAAATTAAATGTGCCAAAATTGGTAATGAGATGGAAAATAGCCTTGATCGGGTTGTAGGATTGTATTTTTGGCACACCACAGAGCAGAATACATTTTATATAAAAATTACCTTATCTTTGTAACTTAAGAAAGAATGCATTACTTTTCTTTATAGAGTTTTGCTTTAGCAAATTGTTTATCTGCTGACAACTGATGCATTAACCGGTGAATGGTGAAAAATTATTTGACATTAGGCATCTTTTGGTACAGAGGACATGTCTGTGCCTTAACATCGGTATCGAAACCCTACCATTTGGTTCTCAGGTGAAAACATTTATGGAACGAGATGTAAAGAAATGTGGGTTGTGTAACTGCAGGGCAGATTTAACAAGTTCCATCTGGTCAGAAAATAAACACAAAAACAACCTGTACGATTGTTTTCCTATAAGATTTTGTGTTATATTTATCAGGTTGTCTGAAGCAACAAAAAGAGTTTTCACTGGTCTTCCTACAAGGATTTTGCTCTTTTTAAACTGAAACCCTTTGCATTTTCCCCTTCCACGTTTACTTGTCTTTTTATGATCTTTTATCCAAGACACAATTTGTTTTTGATGTCTGTGCTCTCTTGAGCCGTTTAGGACGACTGAAAGCACATCCAAACCACATCTGCAAGACAGCAATGGACACTCAAAAATTAGTTGCGGTTTTGTGGTATTTGCATAAACAAGGAAATTAACACACCTTTCAAAAAGAGGTGAAGAGACCACTATGGGCTGTTATGCGAGACTTCCTTCAGGAATTAAAAAACATTTTCCAGAATAATTCTGCCACAATGTTCCGTTGCACCAGTGCCTTTTTCCTATTACAGGTTTGCACCGTTAAGATGGAAAGCATTGGTGTGTTTCCACACAGTGTGTGCATCCATGAGGTGTTAACCCCACATACCAGCCTTGTTCACACATTGCGGGAGTCAAGAGATCTGAAAGCTCACACTGTAAGAGTTCAAAGGGTACCATTCCAAATCGTCTTATAAAAACTTAAAGCCAAAATTAGAGGCAAAGGATAATGGGGGGAAAAAATGAAATCTTTCACTTTTGTTGTATGTTTTGGATTGTTATTTTAACAAGGAGTAGAGAAGAAGGCCAAAAAAAAAAAAAGTATTGATACAAAATGGGACCTAGACTTCAGTACAGATGTGGTTTCAAACAGGACTTTAGCAACACAAACAAAAGACTGAACATTTAGCTTTCAGATGAATCACCAGCCAATCATAATTGGGATAAACTGGGCAGATATTAAGCATGATTAAATATAAAATCAAAAAGCAATTTCCTGCAGAGTTTCAAAACCTTATATGACATTGATTTCTCTGCATATGATCATTCCAGGTCACTGTGTTTGATGCAGTGAAACTACTAATGCCCATCACACTCCTAGGGTTGATTAAATTATTATTAACTTCAGGCCTAGCTTTAACTGATGGGAGCATCTTTATGAATGTGATGAAAGAGTTTTGTCCACGTGAATGTGGGAGGGGGGTTGGGTGGGATCGGGGTGGTGCTGGCGATGTGCTGTCCGTTAGTTTACATGGGGCGACCAGCTCACATAACGACCTTCGCACCAAACTAAAAACTGGACCGGCCCTTCAGGTATTTGCCAGAAGTCCGCCTATGCCGCTTTCCTCCCAGTGGATATTAGTCAAACTTACACTTCTGTACTATAAGCAAAACCAGAATTATTTACATTTGAAATAATTATTAATTAAAAACAACAACATTTTATGAGATGCTGAACCTAAAACAAGAGAGGAATTCAGCAGTATTTTACATCCAGACATGCTACTAATCTCAGCAATTTCCTTTTCATTTCGGTCTTCTGGCAGCAAATCCTAGCCTGATTACTGAGGGCTGGGCATTGTAAACTAGAAATCTGGAGAGAATTAATGACTCTCAGGATGCCTGGCAGACCCTGCATGTCAGACCACATCCCCATCACTTGGTCCAGTCATTGGGAGCCATTGACAGTGAGCGATGCAGTACCAGCTAAGTGCTCTAGGTGAAGTGAAGATGCTTGGGGTGGGTGAACTTTCGGCCTAATGTTCTTCACACAACTCAGAACCGTCAGTAATCCTGGGGTAGGAAAAGAGTGCCGAGGCTGGTGAACAGAGCTGCCTGGAAGAAATCTATAACAGATTGATGTGCATCAGATCAACCACATAACTGAGTTTGATAAGGATATATTGTCATATTAACCCAGTTGCCATTTCCTGTTATGTTTAATTGGCCCATACAGAATTGCAGATGGAGGTGTTGCCATATGGGGTAAAAGTTGCCAAAAAAAGGCTTCATGGGTAAGGCATTGCAGCCCAAGAGACATTGCTCATCTTAGTTGATGTGAGAGCTCTGTTATGTGGTTTAATACAAAACAAATGTGGGAGAGTAGGACAGAGAGGGTTCTGGGCAGTGAACAGATCCTGAAAAAAGTTTTGTGAACCACTTCAAAAATCAAACACTACCATTAGTTGCCATTCTGCCCTGGGACTCTTATATAACCACTAGATTTCACTTCAGTCGGGTGAACTTCTCAAAGCCATCAGACTGCACCTCATGTGAGCACTGAAAGTCTGAAGGCACAACAGCAGGAGAGCCTGAAGGGATTTCAAAAAAGAAGAAGAACAACAACAAACAATGTGGTTTCCATCCTGAATTATTCTGTTCCAACAGCAGTCGAAACACTGGAAGCATACTAAATTTCTCGGCTGATCACAAGCTTCGGAGGCAGAGGAGCCGAAGCCCTTGACATTGCAGAAGCAGTTATACTTCAGAGTGGCAGCACCGCTGGGACTATACATTTAAGGGAATCAACACCACAGAATCTGTTTTCACCCCCACCCACCTGTTTTCTGTTGTTCCTTAACATCCCTCATTATATTGTGTGTGTTTCAGTATTATTTATGTGTCTCCCGCAGCTTCATTAAGCACCAGGCTTCATGTCTTTCCAGTCTGTAAGCAGGGTATGGAAATAACAAGTAGCTAACAGTTTTCTTGTGGCTGCCTCCTTTAGGGCCAGCGAGCAGCTCACAATGTTAATTTTCAGCTGTGTAATCCATCAAAACTAAATAATTTTAAAAGAACCCCAGGCCCATTTTTCTTTTTTTGTTTTCTCAACCCAGCCCCCCCCACACCACCGCTTTCCCCAACTCCCCCCCTCCAGTTTTCCAGACCTGTCTGCATCATCAAATGAATTTGCTCCTTCCTGACATGTTGCCTGTGTGATCGGGAGGAAGGCAGCACAGAGGAATGGCTCAATTAAGACACTGTGGTCTCTCAAAACAGAATCAATACTCCACAGGGCTCATTTCCCAATGATTAATTAGCACTCAGCTTTTTTGAAATGACTCAGAACCAAGAAAGCATTATTTACTGTTCTAGGCAACTGCGGAGTATTTTGTTGTTGTTGTTTTGTTGTTCTTGGGATTTGCTTGCGTTATTTTGTTGTGTTATTTTCTGGTTGATTGAATGCACCTCTGGAGGAGGAGAAGGTGGCAGAGCCTTCACAAGCCTTTCATCTCTGCGAGGCCAGTTTAAGATACAGATAAAATTTGTTTTGTCTGAATAAAACACAGACACAAACTGCCTCACACACCCAGACATACACACCCGATAACAATGCTTTACAGCAGGGTTTCCCAATGTCTGGTGATGGAGGGCCAATTTCCTTGCATGGGATGGGGGCTGCAGGAGAAAATGAATCACTGATGAAAATGAAACATGTCCCAAATCATACATTTTTATTTCCGATGCATTTCTGTTAGGGACCATTTATGAACTTTAATTCTTGTTATATTACTTTCCCCCAAATTACATGTGCAATTCGTAACAAAGTGAAAAAATAAAGGTTCAGAAAAGGGGTGGTTGAAGGTTGGCTTTCGGGGGGCCACACCAGTCATCCTCGAAGGCCACATTTGGCCCCTGGGCCGCACTTTGGGAACCCCTGCTTTACAGCATGTGCTTTGTGTAGAACAGTCAATTATGGAGTTGTTAATTTAAATCCGTTTTGTTTTGTTGGTATTTATATATATATATATATACACTCACCTAAAGGATTATTAGGAACACCATACTAATACTGTGTTTGACTCCCTTTCGCCTTCAGAACTGCCTTAATTCTACGTGGCATTGATTCAACAAGGTGCTGAAAGCATTCTTTAGAAATGTTGGCCCATATTGATAGGATAGCATCTTGCAGTTGATGGAGATTTGTGGGATGTACATCCAGGGCACGAAGCTCCCATTCCACCACATCCCAAAGTTGCTCTATTGGGTTGAGATCTGGTGACTGTGGGGGCCAGTTTAGTACAGTGAACTCATTGTCATGTTCAAGAAACCAATTTGAAATGATTCGACCTTTGTGACATGGTGCATTATCCTGTTGGAAGTAGCTATCAGAGGATGGGTACATGGTGGTCATAAAGGGATGGACATGGTAAGAAACAATGCTCAGGTAGGCCGTGGCATTTAAACGATGCCCAATTGGCACTAAGGGGCCTAAAGTGTGCCAAGAAAACATCCCCCACACCATTACACCACCACCACCAGCCTGCACAGTGGTAACAAGGCATGATGGATCCATGTTCTCATTCTGTTTACGCCAAATTCTGACTCTACCATCTGAATGTCTCAACAGAAATCGAGACTCATCAGACCAGGCAACTTTTTTCCAGTCTTCAACTGTCCAATTTTGGTGAGCTTGTGCAAATTGTAGCCTCTTTTTCCTATTTGTAGTGGAGATGAGTGGTACCCGGTTGGGTCTTCTGCTGTTGTAGCCCATCCGCCTCAAGGTTGTACGTGTTGTGGCTTCACAAATGCTTTGCTGCATACCTCGGTTGTAACGAGTGGTTATTTCAGTCAAAGTTGCTCTTCTATCAGCTTGAATCAGTCGGCCCATTCTCCTCTGACCTCTAGCATCAACAAGGCATTTTCGCCCACAGGACTGCCGCATACTGGATGTTTTTCCCTTTTCACACCATTCTTTGTAAACCCTAGAAATGGTTGTGTGTGAAAATCCCAGTAACTGAGCAGATTGTGAAATACTCAGACCGGCCCGTCTGGCACCAACAACCATGCCACGCTCAAAATTGCTTAAATCACCTTTCTTTCCCATTCAGACATTCAGTTTGGAGTTCAGGAGATTGTCTTGACCAGGACCACACCCCTAAATGCATTGAAGCAACTGCCATGTGATTGGTTGGTTAGATAATTGCATTAATGAGAAATTGAACAGGTGTTCCTAATAATCCTTTAGGTGAGTGTATATATATATATATATATATATATATATATATATATATATATATATATATATATATATGGATTTTAGATTTTTCTTCTGTTCACTCACTTTGCATTTAGTTAATTGACAAATATAATCTATTAACATGTCTATTTTTGAAAGCATTCTTACTTTACTGCATTTTTTCACACCTGCCTAAAACTTTTGCACAGTACTGTATATATTCAAGTTAGTTAGTTAGTTGCACAAGCCAAAAGATTGTCCTTAATCTATAATCAAAGAACCTCCACATTTAGAGCAATTAAGCACTGTTTCTGTGATCTAAGATGGATTTTTATTTTTCATTTAAAGTACATATGTGTACAGTGTGAACACACAGGGCATACAGTTTATTGACCCTGAGTCAGTAATGACTTGGTTAAGTAGCACATTGTGGAGGTTTGTCTCCTTGTCTCTTGTTTTTTTTTTTTTTTTTAATTGCACAGCTCAGTATTCACTTTGATTTAAGCCAGACTTCAAAAGATGTGCCGTTTCAAATATTTGCCCCTTTTCCTGTGTAGTGGTGAGTGAAAAAGTGATTTTGCTCACAATGTGCCTAAAACCAATTATTTTACTCAGTATCTTTTATGCGGTTAAAGCACACTTATGTGTGATTTTATTGCTTTGAGTTAAAACCAGACAAGAAAAAAAACACTTTAATTGTAAGACTTCTGAATATCAAAGTACAGGTTTTGGAACGACCCCACTGGGGGCATTTCAGTCAGGACTGAGGAGCGCCCAGCGCTTGCTGGCGCTGTAACTGGCTATATCCAAAGAGCACTTTTTACCTAAGAAACAAGAAACTTAAATCTGGTGAAAGATGATGTAAGTATGTTTTCCATAATGAAGGTCAAAACAGAAATCAAAGTGCAGCATTGATTTAATCTATTTAATAAATATTTTGATAACCGATTGTTTCCAGCTTTTCTATTCAGACTAGTTTTATGACCATGTAAAGCAACTACTTTCATTCAGACCTCACCTTTCCTGCGCCTCGGGAGAAGTGAAGTTGTCGACTCTGACAAGCACGGCGCACACTGCTTTCTGACAGACACAGTGCACGAATCTGCACAGCATGTCAAAATAAGTAATGCTTACTACACATTTCCAATGATGTAATGCAGTTGTATTCATACCAGCTTGCGCTGCCAAAATTGTGAGAAACCAGTCATGAAAAAATGAGGCCTCCAGTAAAAACATAGAGGCTGCTCGTCCTCTCCAGGAGCCGAGTTCGCAAGTTACTCCAAGCTGATGATGACAGTATTGTATTGCAGGGTTACCAAGGCCCGGATTATTAATATAATACTAAAGTCTAAGGCACATAAAACTTTACCATCACTGCAAGATAACAAAGGCTGTCAATGTTAAGAGGAAGATATTCTTTAAAAATAACACAACAGCTGCTTATCATAATCCTTAATTTCTAATTCACTGTATAAAACAGAAGTAGCTAGTGCAAAACACATCATATCTTCCCCAAAGCCCAGCAGCAGACCAGACAGGAGTTGCTGCACCCTCAAGAGACGACTACTGCCTGCCCCACGAGCTGAACTGGGTGCTTGTGTAACTGTGTGAGGAGTTCTTCTGAGCCTGAAAACCTGTATCGGACAAAAGAATGTCTCCTCCACCTTTTCAACCTGAGCGATTGATCCCTGCTTTTCATTAGCTAATGCAGAGCTTCAAAAGACATTGGAAATGCAGTTTGTGTGTTCGTGTGTGTGAGGGTAACTGTGTGGGAGTATGTCTTGTTTCTTTGAATTAAAGACAAAAATAATAATAAAAAGCATCACAACAAAGATAAACATATGCAGCTAAAATGGATTCAGCATAATCTGCATCAACTACAATACCTGCAACACTTTATAACTGAATGACTCCAACTTGATTCCAATGAGATGAACCACGTTTGTTTCTATGGAAACTCCAACAAGTTAGATTATTGTTTTTGTTTTTTTCCAGAGTTGTTATAGATAGCTTAGTAAAGAGTAGACCATGCGTTTTACCTTCATATATTGTCAATGACAAGATTTGTATTTCTGCTCATATTTCTTGAACAATGCAGTCTTATTGTGTGCTGATTTTTCGCCAGTTTTAATGAAGGTAAGTTTACACGTGTTCTTTCTTTTTTAAAATACTAGCATTTATTACTACTATAAGGAAAAAAGATATAACTACAGGCTTCTTTCAGTGATTACAGTTATTTATTTTCCAATACAATTCCACATCAAAGAACCTGTAATTACAATCCACAACCACAAGCATATGAGGAAGGCTGAAGTATCTTAAAATATTTGGAAATCTATGGTGAGCTTTAGGGGGAGGTAAGAGAACATAAGAAAATACCCAACATCTGTCAAAAAATAAATAAAAAATGAAACCTTAAGTTAAAAAAGTATTTACATCCTCTTCTCTCCTGTTCTCAAATTTGAATTCTACTTGTGCTTTATTTGACCTTCTATCACTGGAATAAAATAAACCATTTAAGGCCTCTCCTGATCACAATCATTAACTACATCCAAAAATGACTTGCAACAAGACATTGAACAATAATTAAAAATCTCTAAAGCACAAATTAATAAGAACAACAGACTAATACTTAATACTTTTTTCCCTGGCTGGCAATAATGTTTCTTCTTGTTTATTTGCGTGTCTGTTCTTGTTTAAGCGCAACACATTTAAGCAATGTGGTAATTTTACCCTTGGAAGCATCACCTGACACACATTTCCTCCACCTGCATTCAAACCAATGGAAAAATCCATGACCACGGTGACATTGTCTTTGGTCCTCAACAGCAATATCAACCTACTGAAGGCAGGACTACAATCAACAGCTCCATCCAGCTTTCAAATACAAAACAATATTCCAAGGTAAAAATCTGAACTAAATAATATGGACAAATAGGCCACATAAAGCAGCCCTTTAAATAATTAAGGGACTGGATTCTCCATTTCCTCCAATTAAGTCATATTGAAAGTGCCCCCTTCTCTCCTGTTCAATAGTGCATTATAAGTGACATGAAATATGATGTTAAATGTGCTTTAAGCAGGAAGTCTAAACAGAAATGGTGAAATCCTACCTTACTTTCATCCCTTTGTGGGATACACAAATTCCTTTCTGTGTTTTGTTATTCCACAGAGTTGGCAAAAAGCAAATTAACAATGTATTTGCCTTTCACAGACCATGACCTGACTATTAATACCTGTATCTATCTATATTGTATATCAATGTTGAAAGAACTGATTTAAAATATTAAAAAATAAATCAAGCAAAGGATATCTATTTGTAGTTTAGAAATATTTAGCTGTTGAAATATAAACAGTGCGTCATGCACAGCTTTCAAACAATTATTAAACAGCATGTGATTCAGTAACAGGAGGAAATCTGCATACTCTGCAAAGGGACTCTAATTATAGGCAACAGTTTAAACTTGTATCTTTCCGTTTAGCTTTTCAGAATGTGAAGACATTTTATACGTTCAAGGCCAACCATAAATCAGATTATAGTAACACTACATAATGGAATTACATGAGCTTGTTATTGCCACACCGAATAAGGTGTGTTTCTTCTTCTTGTTGTTTTTCCTCCCCATTGGCCTGAGATATACTTCTAAAAACTTAAAACACGGATGATAAGGAGAAAAGGTGACTGGGAAAGAGCAAGGGAAACAAGAACTTCACTTGGTATTTGCAAGTTAGTGTCTGAAGAAGGATTATGGCTCACACTATACCACAAGGTGAAACAAATATTGAAACTGGGCTAATTCCAAAAGTAGTATTGAATGGAAATGATACCAGAGCAAGTGTGGAGAATTACATCAATGCCATGAGAATGGACCCACACCAGCCCTGACAATCGTGAGTGTTTCCATTGGTAGTGTAGTTCCTTAGGAAATGTGATCATTTATGTATTTCACAGAGAATATCAATATAAATAAATCAGAGGGGATCATAATGCACTAACAGCTGGGTTTTAAAAGCTTAGTACAGATTCCCAGTGCCAAGGTCAAAACATATGTAAAAGAATATCTTCCCACTGGTCTTTCTAGACTGCTTTTAAAATAGCATGACATTTCCACAAAATACAAAAATCACACCTTCCACTGTAGGTGTCTGTAGCACACATTTATTTTTTGGGTCTTAGGTATAAGCTGGAAAAGGTAGCATAAATCCAACTTCCGTATGTTGCTTATGTGGATGTCTGTTGGAATTTTCTATGAGAACAGAATACTGTTACACGGATGTATATGAGCTTGATAGCTGACAGGCCTATGTTCTCTTAGGAAGAAAACAGACCAAAGTCTATGGATTATTATTATTTTTTTCTTGACAAACACAATAGTCATACAATTCAACATCATTGACAAACTGCTCATTTTAGACATGCTTTAGCAAGTTCTGTATCACTCACACAATTACCTTCCCCCGACCCAGTATTGCTGTTTGCCATTCAACAGCTTAGTCTCAACCCATTTTCAGTCAAGTGAAGTGAAAAATCTTGTTCCTTTATTGAAGAGCTTCAACAACACTGCATTCTCACAAGACTGGAACATGAAAGACGTAACACAGAATAGTTACTTGGTGCCAGAGTCAATATGGAAAATTAATAAAGCACTATAACTTACACAAAGCCTACAAGTACTACCAAGTTTCTTCAAATAAAAGAAAAAAGAAACAGAACAATATGTACAGCTAACATGCACTTCACTTTCCCTGCCTCAACTGGAGCAAAGGGGAGTCAGTTAAGAGTGCAGCCAAAGGTTATATTAGTTATAAACAATGTAATGTTGTCCAGCTGAAGCACTCTTTCGGCAGTTCAAATACACAAATTCTTCAACAACGAATAAATCAAGATGGTAAGATCTCAGAGCAGGGGGATAACATTAAATACAAATTATAATTATTAAATTTGCAAAATCATAAGCAAACAATAACACAATAATTTGTAATCTTCTTTGGATAACTTGGACATGTGTTGTTAACCATAGGATTGTGTTCAATTGTACTTAAATGCACTTAAGAAGAAATAATTTGATGTTGGAGTCATCAACCTTGCTTTCAAAAAATGAGTTTTGTTAACTTCAAACCCAATTTGAAGCACATTAGCACAGAATATTACTTCAATACAGCTGCACACAATCCATGTATGCTTAGGAAACTCAAGAGCTATATACAATTTACTATATATCTTGACCTTTCTAGATCCCAACTCAGTCTTACAAGCTGTAGAATTCTAGAACAGAAATGAAAAAAACACCACAAAAGTAAAATAAAACACACAACTGAACATAAAACAAACACGAAAAAGACAACTAAATGACTTTAGAACCATGTGAGAATATATTTGGGTACTGGCAAGATGGACTTAAATCATCTTGATGTCTATTTGAAGCCTGACTCTTGTTATAACAATAATAATACACATTCACGAGTGTTTTTTTTTTTTTTAAAACAAGCAAACATATGGTCACAGGGATGTCTCGTCCAGTTCACCCTCAACAATCAAACAGCTATTAGAACAGATAATCTGAAAGTAAAGATGTATGTAAATTACAATATAAATAAAACAAAACACTGAGTGGCAGAAATGTTTTAAACTGCCACAACAGAATCCTAAGACAAGCCCCAATGAAACCACTGGATGTTGTAGCCATTTTATGACCACTCCTGGTGTAAAGTTCCTGACTGTTTGAATATCACACCCCTGGAAGTCATGTATGTGTGCGTGTGTAGGTCTGTGTGTGTACCTACAATGCCTGCTCCATGAACATTATCTGAGAAGTCATGTTCACAGGCCACAGGCTGACAGAGTGCCTCTGGCCAAGACTGGGCGACTGACCTCTTGACTGGAAATCGGTGGTGTGGTTGGTCGCAGGCTTGTGGACAGCAGAAGAGCGGTACACGATGTGGGATCTGCCTCCATGATGTTCCTCTGTGCCATGCTCTGTGCTCTCCAGGGGCTCAATGAAGAACTCCTCCTGTGATGTTCGGATCATGCCCGCCTGCAGGGACAGGGAGAGGGTGATCGTCAATACCAAGGTTCGGTTTTTCAAAGAAGACTGGGACATGAATATAAAAGAGTCAGGTTGCCATTTTTCATGACCTAGCCAATTCCTGGACATGAACCCACCAGGCACATTAGTTGTCATCAACCAAACCCTGCAGTACTCTCTCTGTCATCTCACTTGCCCAAGGCTGCCTCTGTTCCAGGAGTGGGCTGAACCCCACAGATTAAGAATGCTGATCTCATCCACATTACACAAAAGCACATTCCTCCCTTTCAGAAGTGAGAGGGCTGCACCACAAAATAATTCCACTGATATTTTGCTATTGTTATGCATGGTGCCAGTAAAAAGAAACTGGTGTTCCTTATGAAATTATCTACTCATTGATGGCATCCCTGCGAATATTTCCATAAAAATAGTAAGTATATAAATATTCTTCAGGTCTCATAAATGAAGCTAAAGAAGATATATATTTTTTTAAGCACAGCAGACAAGACCTGAGGCTCAGGACACTAATGATGTACCTCAACTGAATCAACTTTAACAAGCGCTGTCTCTCACTGCACCTCAACAGTAACAGCTTGAGGAAGCTTCCCTCGCATCTCTCTCTCTCTCCCTTAACTCAGCACTGTACAGGACACCAGCTGAAAGATGCTCTTGCATTGTTTGCAACGGCCAGACAGTCTTCAAAGCAATCAATCAATTGGTTTACATTTCATTTCCATGGCTTTCTCATGGCACACAATATAAGAGGAAAGAAAAACATTGGCAAGAAAAAATAACAATCTAGAAAATTGGCATTTTTAATCTAAGATTTCTTATTTCTTTCTGTGAAAAACTAGGAAAAACAAACACACAAGTGACACTCCAAGAAATCTCATTCAGCTCTTAAACCAAGAGAAAGTATTAAAAAATGCAATCTGTTCATTAAATGCTTGCACCAAATGCCATGTGTTCAGTTATGCTTATCGGTAAAATAATCAGATGAAGTCTGTTCATTACAGTGTTGCACAAAATGTGTTGTGCAAATGAAGTACCTAAACATAAACCTCCCCACAACACTTATATTTGTTCCTTCAGGTGTTAATAAACTCTCACACTATCTTATACAGTCTCCCAGATTGACAAAGCACTGACAATTCCCCAGTCTAATGGAGTATACTCCTAAAGTAGCAATCTCTTAATACTACAATAACATTGAGTCTAAACAATTAATCCACCATAAAATAACATCTTTAAATAATTGTGAAGCTTATACTTAACAATGGCAATAATTCAGAAACTTTTAATACAGTTTTACAGCAATAATAGAAACAGTGTTGGAAAGACGTTTCATGCTTTCTGTCTTTGACTGTCTGAACATCAACTTTTGTCTTTGAAAAACAGAGAAAAAAACAAGAGCTGAACAAGCATTTTGGAGGAGACACAAAACAAAATCTGTTAAAAGCAAAAGCAAAGAGATTGAATGTGTTAACGTGTCCCTTTATACACATCTCAGTGATGAGTGTGATACCTCATACGAGCAACTTCACACTGTAGGATTATGAAAATGTTGGAGAAAAGATACCCTGATAATTAGAAAAATGATAACATGGGCTTGGCTAATAGAAACGAACGTGAGAATAACCTTTGTTTTAATGGCATAGTGGCACCATGCTATACAGAATATTACCAGGTCTTTATTACAAAGGCTTCTATTAAAAAATAAATACATAACAAGAAATCTAGAGAGAACATTTGTTTCAACCAGGGATGAGAGTAACAAAATCCCCCTTGGGCAGACAGCTTTCAGAGCAATAAGAAAATATGGCTACCTTCAATTTCTAATGTACTTTACAATATGTGGCCCAAATGACCCATAGGTTACACTACTTTTTGTCACTTTTATGCTGGCAGCACACTTAAATATAAATTATAATGGCCAAGTACCAAGTATTAGATTAATTAGTGCTCTTTTAATTCCCCAGCAATGTGTCACAGCCTGAAAAGGAGAATAAACCATGACATCTGTGTTTTAATGGAAAAACAGTGTTGAAAGAACAGTTGAACTCTGATGCATAGGGTGGAGTGCAGAAAATCAAAACAAAACAAATTTGTAGTAAAGCATGTACATGTACAGTAAACCATGATACATCCATGGAAAGCTGTGGCCAAGTAAATTAAATGTATGATATACAATGTCTCTCAAAGTAATCACCCCCCTTGGACTTATATAAAATCTACAAATTGTTCTAAATGTATTACAAATACAAAACAGAAAATAATTAAATGCATAAGTAATCACCCCTTCAGTCAATATTTGTTAGAGGCACCTGAGTCTATGTGGATAAGTCTCTACCACCTTTGCACACCTGGACATGGCAATTTTTGCCCTTTCTTCATTGCAAAATTGCTCAAGCTCCATCAAGTTGGATGTGGAATGTTGGAGAACAGCAATTTTCAACTCTTTCCACATATTCTCAATTGGATTGAGGTTCAGGCTTTGACTGGGCCACTGCAGGACATCAACCTTTTTGTTTTTAAGCCACTCCAGTGTGGCTTTGGCTGTATGTTTAGGGTCACTGTCCTGCTGGAAGATTAATCTTCTACCAAGTCCCAGGTCTCTTGCAGACTTCAGCAGGTTTTCTTACAGCATCTCTGTACTTTGCTGCATCCCTTTTGCCCTCTATCTTTACACGGTTTCCAGGCCCTGATGCAGAGAAGCATCCCCATAGCATAATGCTGCCAACACCATGCTTCCCGGTAGGGATGGTGTTCTGGATTTGATTTGACTGTTCATTCGTCTTCATGATGTAGTTTTTGTTAGGAATTGTACTAACGAACTGTGGGACCTCCCAGAGACAGGTGTATTTAACATGAAATCATGTGACACACCTTAATTGCACAGAGGTGGACTCAATTCAACTTAGTACATGACTTCTAAAGACAACTGTTTTCACCACAGCTCAACCAATTGTGCCATAACAAAGGGGGTGATTACTTATGCATTCAATTATTTTCTGTTTTGTATTTGTAATTCATTTAGAACAATTTCCATTATGAGATTATGGACATTTTCTGTGTTGATCAGTGGCAAAAACTCCTGATTAAATCCATTCTGATTTCATGTTGTAACACAATTAAATGTGGAAAAGTCCAAGGGGGGTGAATACTTTTGAGAGCCAATGTATAAGTATAGTCAAATCACGGGCAAACTGACAAATTATCAGGTGCATTTATTGAGGTAAAGGTTCATAAGGCTTCTGGTTTTCTTTATCTGATTGTTTAGGTGGAGTACATAATAAAAGTAAGATAATTCCCCCCATAGAAAGCAGTTTTTAATCACGTGCCTTGTCAAAAATAAAATAATAGTCTTAAATAATCCACCTCATTTTCGACTAACCGCAGAAAGTGAGACATTCCTTCTAACTCCTTGCCAAAGAGACACGTGTGGCTTCAGAATAAATACACAAAGAAAAGCACGCACAATGAAGTCTCCAGTCTCAAGACTCCAGCAGTCACCACACATTCTGCATTCAGCATAGAAATGTTTTTCAACCAGCATAAAGCATGGCAGTGTCGCGGCTGACAGTTGGACGGCTTCTCAAGTGAACAATCACTTCAAATGCTGAAATATTAAATCTTTCGAACTGAAGGAAAACAACCCCATTTGTTTAAAAAAGTTTGAGCTTCTTTCGTGTTTGTTATTGTTTGTGTGGTTGTTTATTTTTACCAACTGATTTATCTTAGTCACTTGGACTCCTTTCCCTTTTCGAAAGCAGCTCTGTTTGCCAAACAATACCTGACATACGGGTGAATTGGCAAGAGGACTAATGTAGGAACATATGGGTGCATTAACCTCCTGAGTTTTTTATTAGAAGACCTGGATAATTTATATGGAATAAAGTTATATAATTATCTTTGAGGAGTACGTTTTAATAAATAAACTACATGCTTCCTTTCTGTATGGTGGCAGCACAGTGCCAGGGATACTGAGTCATGCAAGCTAAACTCTGGAAATCCAGATGCCTTCAAACTAGTTACCGTTCACCTTGTCAGTGTGCAGAGCAGCAAGAAAATCAACCTTCAAGCCTGGATTCACAGTGCGGTGGCTACAAAGGCAAAGCCCGTACTTTTGTTTGTGCAACGCTGGAGAGGAGCTTCCCCTCCCCTGTACATTCTCAGTGCTCCGTCTTCTCTGTTTACCTCCCAAGATCACACCACAGCCTCTGATACAAATATTGCGGGCATTGTGTTTCCCATGACTGCCAACTGACAGGAGGTTCAGGGAAAAAAAACGAAATGTCAAGATCAGAGGCAGCCTTAACATGCTCTGTCATGTAATTCTCCCTTTCTCGGAAAAGTGTTTACCCACACTAACTAATTGGAGTACTATTGGAAATTGCCCGTCATTCTCAATAATTTAATCTGTCTGTTTAGACAACTGTAATTACCATTCCCAATAGCATATCTAACAACGTCAACTTGTTCCCTTCGCAGGTGGTTTCTGAAGGAGGCTCACGAATAAAATCTAACAAAGCTTGCGGTGCTCATTTTATGAGGAAGGGCTTCAGACCTGGTCCTGATACTGGTTTGTGAAAAAAAGATGGGTATCAGATGCATCAAATACATTTACCTGTTTTTCTCAGGTCTGTGCCAGCTGTTTCAGTTTTTTTGTTTTTGGGATCTCCATTTAATAGCCCTGGAATCTTTATTCCATGGTGAAAATATTAGATTTTATCGCTGTATGACATACCTTTTAGCACATAGACAATTCACATGACTCAAAAAGCTGCTACAGTGCTGGTTCTAAGGCATTATAACTTGTCTTTGTGAAAAGTGGTGTAAGTTAGACCACTCCCATGTATCTAGCTACAAAAATCTTTAAAATGAGGGTTACAATTACAAAAATATCCAATTTGCTCTGAACACGGTTGGAAATTTAGTGAAAGAAATCTCAAAATGAAACAGAATATTTTTGTTACGTGCCCTATTATAAAATCTTACAAGGTTTTCCATGAATGTTGCTTGTTAAAATTATGTAAATTAACACATTTCTAAAGCACAGCTGCTTAAGCCTGTGACACAGTGATCATGGGGATCTTAAGTGATCCTTTGGGTCCTATTCCCAGCAACCCAGATGTTTTTTTGTTGTTTTTTTTTTTACCTTTTTTCTGCCTCTCAAACCATGAGGCTATCTTAAAGTGAAAGAAGTGCAATGAAATATGGCATGTTGAGTGTTGTCAATGCCCAGCGCCTCCCCCACAGAGAAGAAGCGCAGTCTCCAGGCAAGCAGGCTGAGGGAAGCTGCAGCGAGGCCATCCACAGCAGCAGCTCCAGAGCCAGTGGAGTGGAAGAGGAGAGCCTGGCAGAGTCCCAGGGAGTCTGTCTGAGGATCCCCTGCCGCGGGAACTCCGCCTACTCTGTGTCACTTCAGCGCTCTTCAATTTTATTACCCATAGCTGGGGAGGCAATAAGGTGCAGTGTCTGGAATACCTTTGCGTTTTCTCTATTACTAGTTTTCTTCTTATGGATTATAAGCCATTTAGTTTTTAGCTTTGTTTTCTTCCACATTTGTTACATCTGACTTATGTTTCCAACTTGATTGTTAAAATATACTTCGAACATCGTGCTGATGTTCTTCAACTCATCCTTTCATACCTTTCTTTTCTCTCATTACTTTTTATTACCAAATTTAAATTCTGCTCTTGCTTTTTCCTACACTCTGCCTTCAAATAATATAATAAGAATCTTCACAGCCATTAGTAGGGTTGAGGAATATGTGAAAGGTGTTAAATAGCACGTTGATCACTTATTAATCTTGCCTAGCTAAATCCATATAAGGGTTTATAATTCATTAGGTACTGAAACACTACTCGGTATTGTCTACAAAACTTTTGTATATCTACATCTTCAATCTACATCAGCTAAGTAATGCAGTCTTAACCAGATAAGCTACCTAAATGCTTATTTCAGCATTGTGATTGAACATCATGTATAGGGTCCTACTTTATTCACAGCTGAATTTCATTACAACATCTGTGAAACAGATCTACAGAATAATTATATATCCAACACATCAGCTTCTAGCTAGTTTTAAAATATACAACTTAATAAACTGATGGTATTTATACATGTCAATGGTTATTACAGTAACCAATATTCTCTCATTAATGGAACGAAAATTAAATGACAGGACAACACAAACTGATATCAATGGTCAAGTGGCAGATTCTTAAATGCTTGAGTTTATATCCTTGTGATGCTACAGACAAAAAGAACAACATGCAAACCTTATTTTAAAATCCAAAGAGTCAAGAAGCTTGTGAACCAGGACTGATAGATCGTCGCTGGTGCATACATCAGCTGTCCACCACGGAATACCAAGCAGAGTGGAAAACAGCAATGTCAAAAGATGACATCTGGGACTCTGAGACATGGCCATATTGATCTGAGGATGAGAAGCTGGCTCCACATGGCTTTGCTTTTAGTGGAATATCTAAATAAAACATCAAAGTCTCACAAAGAACACAAAGTTGCATATAATAGTATGTTCAATATCCCCACAAATAGTAAAGTATATATATATATATATATATATATATATATATATATATATATGTGTGTGTTGGTATATACACACACACACACACACACACATTTATTAAGGTTAGATACAAAATCAAGAAAAATAAAATAACAGTTTGAGACATTCAACATTCCAGAAAGATTTATTTAAAGTACCCCCATGTCTCTTTCTCTCTTATTTCCTATCTATCTCTCTCCTCGCTCTCTTTAGATAAAAGAATTTGCTGCATAAACTGCAAAATATTGAAAATGTAGTCACACTCATACTAAATGAAATGAAAAACACAAGTTTGAATTAACATATGGGCAGAAGTTAAATTACAGACATTAAGCAAAAGAGAATAATGTTGACTTTATCAGCAAAAGCAGAAACAATGGTTAGTCTAAGCTAGAGCCCGACTGATACAGGTGTTTTGGGTCCGATACAGATACCAATAATTGGGGAGCAAAATTTTCACGATTACCGATATATCTGCCAATATTTACTTTTTAGCATGTAAGAGGGACATTTTCTAGCATGGATCCCTCAAATTTGGCTCTCAGACAGAAATTGTGACAAATAAGGCAGAATTTTTACATTTGAATAATAAACTTTAAGATAACATTGGGCTGGATTAAATCAAAACTTTGACCCACCTGCTAATAACAAACTACAAACCTGTACATCATAGCAGTGACATTTCTGATTAGAAGAAAGTGGCATCTTACTAAAATGAAGCTGCTACTGAGTACAGTTGTGTAGTTTTCTATTAGCGGGTGGGTCAAAGTTTTGATTTAATCTGGCCAATTAGCTTTGATCACAAATAACCACAATTCAAACATTGCAAAACAAATAATAATTTGAATAAGGGAGAATAAAGGAAAAATATAAAATATTGTAACGATTGAGACGGAGAATGAGTCAACAATACTCCTCTCGTGTTGCTCAAACAAAAGGGGTTTATTTAGTTCAGACAGCTATGCCTCGGGGTGCACAACCATCACAGTACGGGTCAGCTCCACACAACACCGGGGCACCAACTCCCGAAAACCCGCGAAACCCCCCTATATATCGCCGACTATGTGTGACACCAGCAGATCCAACCCCCTTGACGGTAGTATACCTATCCCCGCCCGTTCACCCTACGTGACCAAACCCAATTAACCAATCACAAAACATAATGGAAGCATGATAAGGACTAAATTTAGCAGGGACCCTGCCACATTCACAGGCACAGTGTCCTGGCACTCCTGTTGCATACAGTGTATTCCTACACCATTGCGCAAGAGGAACTAGTCCCCAACAGTACTAATCACAGTAATCACGGTTTGCCCTATAACACCGCACGTAGTACCAGGCAAGGGCATACCCCCTGAAATGCTACAATATGCATGTTCTATACATTAGAACAAAGGTCAAGGTAGCCTATATGAACAATTTCACACACAAATATAAAAATGTGCATTTTCTATACATTGGAACAAAAAATAAGATATTGTTAAGTGGTGGTCTAGCTAATATTAGCATTTTACACGCGTCAGGTACTCTCAGGTTCACAAGTCCTGCTCAGTGCTCAATACTGCCGATCACACAGTAGCAGGTTATAGTGCAGGATGCACAGCTTCTCTGCATTTTCTCCCAAAAGGGAGAATATTGTATAGTTTCAGTTTTATCCAACACTGTCTTAGAGATGCATTTTTTCACTATAATTTTCTTTGGAATTTTTACTTTGATCTGAGCCTGCTTGTCATTTGCAGACAGTTTTTGCTTGTTTATATCCATACAACATCTTCAACAAACATTTACTGTTTTTTTTTATTTGAATTGCTATTGTAAATTTTGAAAAGCAATTTAAGTTTTCAGTTAAAATGCACCTCTATTCCATAATATAAGTCATAAGGAGAATAAACATTAACCAAAACCATGGATACTCAAATGCAGCACAGCATTTAAAAACATTTTCTAGTGGTTATGAGGGTTTTAGTAAAACACATGTTTATTGGTTTATAAGCCCTGTGTTTCTCAGTGTGTGATTGTTTGTTTCACACAGCGCAGCTGTGCATGAGAATCATTGTCGGAAGCTTCCAGAGAAAACTAAAGCACCATAACTGTTAAAAAACAATGGCAAATAATTATAACGACGACTGTAAAACTAAATAAATATGTATTTATTATTTGTCTGATGAAGGATTTTATGGTAATTAAAAAAAAAGCCAGTAATTTGAGAATGTACGGGTGCATTTTCAGTGTAATATGTGCCGATACTGTTATTTCTATAATAGGCCGATATCTGTTCCCCCGATATATCTGTCAGGCCCCAGTAAGCTGTCTAATACAAACACACCATGCAAGCAGTGGTTAGTTGGACTTGCTTCTGGTTGCAAATTGAAGCTCAGAAAGTGCCCCAGGAACTCCCATTTAATTTGCTGTTTTGGTTGCTATTTCTATTCTGCGGAGACTAAGATGGTAATTTTTACATTTCTTACATGCCAACAATAAACATTTTCAATGCAGCTGTGAGGTTAAAAAGGACACCGTCTTCGGGTAACTTTGTAATAGTAGCCTAGTCTGTGTAACTGCAAACAGCATTGCAAGGCCAGGGTGGATAAGCTGGCAAAAGCTTACAAAAAAAAAGTTTGAGACAGGAATGCATAGGAGGAGACACCTGTACTCATTCTATGACAAAGTGAAATGATAAGCAGGTTCCCCTTGCTGCAGCGTGATCCTAAATGAGATCTTGCAAAGTGTAGCTTATCAACGCAATGTCCAAAAGCAATCTGACGTCACTCTAGTGACTCCTGTGCAATCATTACAAAGACCGTGTCCGGCTAAAGTAAGATTGTATTGGCCAAGATGAGATGATAACATGCTTTTCTTTTTATTTTCTAGAGAACAGTATATAGTTAGAATTAGGTGTCTTCATCATTTTTATGTTTTAATTAAAATGCATTTAATTTATTTACCTCACCATGGTTCATTAAATGCTTCTTTAATAAATAATAAGAATAATAAAATATATACAAGTCGCCAAAGTGTACAATCATTTTGAGTATGTGAACTTTGCTGACATTAAAAAAATCTAACTATAAATATTCTTGAAATCCATTGAACAGTCTTTGCTTTCCAGATCACAGGTGAAGGTGATCAAAGCTGTGTCTTGCATAAGGAAGCACTACTTTCGGCGTATGTCTGCTCATGCTCATGCAGAGGGGACTGCTTAATTACTTGTATCACAGACTCATTAAAGCAAGATGGGGAGTTTGCAGCATAAAACATCCGCTTTTAATAAACCAGACGGCAAATAAAAGATCCTCAGCCTCACACCGACTTCAAACGGGAAGCAAGGAGACATAAAAAGAATGCCAGCTGCTGCAAAATGAAAGACCTGAGAATGAAACTGAAAAGGCTTTTGGAAATTTTGTTAAGCGATCAGTATAGCTTGAACCTGTCCAAATACAGCATAAACCGCAGTCCTTATTCTCATTTAGCTTGGCACTTTTCCTGATCAGCAAAATGCTCCGCCTCTGCCCAAAATCAGGATGTCAAACATGTATACCACCACCTGGACCACCGATAGTAACACAGGAGATACAAAAGCCCCCAGTAAGTAGGGACCTGACTATGACCATGTTTAAATGTGATACACAGACCTGCTTCATGCAAGTATGATATTACTGATCTCTCTTCAGAAGGTATCATGTAACAATATGCTATACAAACCGTATTCTCAAAGAAAACAAATCACACAAAAACTAAAGCAAAAACAGATTTCAAAGAGAAAGTCTACTTAAAAGAAACATTAACAGTCTGAAATCAAATGTTTTGACATGTCTTCCTCAGTATCTAATCTCTTGTTTGTTTCTTAAAATGCTGTATGTAGTGTATTGTTATTGAAAGAAATATATGCTGTAAACGATACTTCCTCTTCCTGGTAAATTCATTTATTTGCTAATGGATGAATTTTGTTTCTTGTTGGGAAGTTAATTTATAGTTAAACATTCAATTAAAGAATTTAAAACTTACCCGAAGGAAATTAAGAGAATGTACAGGCATTTGGGAAATGTGGATATTGAACCACTTGTTACCAATCTAAAGATCTAAGTTACTGTACTATATCCATACTGAAAAAAGCTTAAAATAATTTACCGTTAAAGTAAGACTTGGATAAGGCAAAGTTGTATATACATTTGCACCCTGAATCTCTTATTCGTAAACAGGCAGCCTTTTGGACACTTAAACATTCAGTCTACCTTTAGTCCAGTAACTGACCCATGCCGGTTCCTTCAACCCCTGTGCCTGGGACTCAGGAATCAAGAGGAAGACGGTCTTACCGCACATGACCCTGCTTAACATTCCCGAGTCTCGCCGAGCCATTTTTCAAGCTGAATCCAGTTATTTCTGACTGTGACAGCAGATGTCACAGTGATTTACCCAAAGATACTTAGACTGCAATCCTTTATTTGGTAGCAATTTCATGCTCATTAGGGTAAGTGTCTGCACAGGCCAAACGCATGCAATTCACCCGAGTGCTCCAGCAAATGAGTGCGAAGGGGATAAAGGAAGGGGGTCAGGTCACTCGCTGGGTTATAGCTACTGAACTACAGCATGCACACATGGATTGCATTAGCACTGTGGTCGGGCTGCAGAGAGGGGGGAGGGTAGTCTTATGTAACTAAAGTGATAGGGGAATGATAAACCCACTGTCTGAACCCTGGGATATGCTCAAGTGAAGTCGAATCTGTTGAATACCACAGGAATAACCCCTTCATATCGAATGCTCCTCTTCAGAGATCTGACTCTAATCACATATTTGACGCATAATTCCAACACTATTCCCTAACCCTGACCCTGATCCTAATGTAAGCGTAATTCATGTAATCAACATCAGAACTCAGAGGAATTGCTTGAGATATTCAGCGGTTAGTCCTATGCTATTCATACATGAATGCATTAGGGATGTGGCCAATATAGCAACGTGTGACCAGGAAATCATCATGGGCTATCCACAACAGGAAAAAGGAATATCTATGTTTTACACATGTGGAAATCAGTTTGCATCAGCTGAGTCTGTTACACTGACAAAAAACATGAAAAAGTAGGGAAGGTTATAGATATAAGGCTGTTTGCAAAAGAAGGGATCAAACCTCCAGTACTGAAGCCCATAACAGGTGTTTGGCATCTACTCCTGCACTTAATGCTTCTCCTATTGTACCGAAGACAGAGCTCAAGATATTTCTTAGCAACTAGGTTCTAATGATCTAACGGTCTGCTCAGCATCCTATCATGTTCATTAGCAGTGTTGAGTAACCACGTGAGTGGATGCCAAGCCTCGCGCATATCGCACCAATACTAATTCAATGAGAAGCACAAATTCTCTGGAACAATTCATGCATAGTGATTATATTTTTTAACTCTCTCGAGCATTGTCTCAAGTCCAAAAACACATCTCGGTCTAGCACTAATTCCCAGATGAAAGCACTCCAAATAATAGTTATTTTCTTTCTTTTAGAAAGATGAATGCATAATTTTTACTCAATTCATATAAATGCTGTATATTTTAATAACTTGAGATTTACAGGATTTGTTCACTTAAGCATTTTTTTTAAACTTCAATCTGGGAATGTTTGCATTAACTCACTCATCTTGTCCATAATGGAGTAATTGATCTTCTCCACCAAGATACATTACCTCAATTATCCTAAATTGAACAGTTTTGTATTTTAACTTTCAATGCCACTGAGAACATGATTGCATTACATTAAAGGGGCTTTACAGTGTGATCATAAGCATACCTGCTCAATTGTCTAGGTCAGCTAGGTTTTCAAGCAAGCACTGAAGTCACATTAATGGATAGTGGAATAATTAGTCATAATAGACACTTTCCCCACAGCAGAAATAAAACTGGTGCCTGTTATAAAATTAGATTCATGGTGGGCCAGGGGAAAGATGCTAGTGCCAATAAGGGAAAATAATTCAGCAGATTATTACTTTTTTCTCAGATAAGTGCACACATGAGTTTTAGCCTCAATTTTCAATAGCCAATTCTGTGTGACGAGATAACATCCTCTCCAAAACAAACAGCGCTGTTGAGAAAATGCATGGACAACCATCAATCATGGAATTCTACAACCTGACTGCCAAGCCAGTGAACCCCCCAGGTCCTCGAGAAAGCACCTCCATAAAGAGATGCTCTGCCTGTGTGTGTTACCATCCTTGCTTGGGTAACCTGGCAACAAGGCAAGAGGAAGACAGAACTCCTCCCATTGCTTTGCATGGCTCGGGAAGAACTGGAGCCTCCACCAATGAAAACGGGAATCAACACTTTTCCCCAGGTGCCTTGTGAGCCAATTGGAGAAGCCCCTATCAAATTGCTTGTTTTACTTTGAAACAGTGAGGTGGCCCCCGAAAGCTGTAGTGCAGACATGCAGGAAAACCCTATCACGCATAAATCATGCTTGTGACCCATTAAACGGAGACAAGGCTTTTATTGCATTTGCTAATTAACGACTCAAGGATGAAACATGCGATTAATTAACGGTCTACGGAAGCAGTGCTGTTCCTGAGGTTTGCAGCCTCACTCGGTGGGCTCACAATATCTGAAGCAGTGAAAATGAAAATTAACCTTGTGTGTGCCTGTATCTGCTACATGCAACAAGGGTACAGTATGTAACTGTAGAGAGGAAACATGAGCTACAAAGTATGAAAATGTAGAACCGATATGCCCATCTGTTAACATGAATCTTAATCCTGTGTCAAACTTGACCTTCATATTTTAGTTTTAAAAGTCTTCATTACACACCCGATTCTCGCGATTCTACGTGCATTGAAGGGCCTAGTAGAAGAAAATGTTATGCAATCGAGGCGAGTGGGGGCCGCCCCTGTAGCTCCCGGAAACAAAGGCATATGCATTGAGCCTTCATGATATAGCTCCCCATTGTAGTCTATGGAACAACTACCGCAAATCCCCACTAGTGCCATAAAAATGCTGCTTTATCCTATGCTTTCCCGGCCCCCCAGAAGCTGGCATTCACTTGGTACAGCCTTACATCTCGCAGCTTCCAGGTGCCGTACACGACATGCTTTAGCCCACGGCTCCATGCTTCCAGAAGCCGCTGTTCACTTGCTTTATCCTTATTCTCTCAGTTCCGTGTGTAACAGCACTCCATTTGTCGCCTTTCATTTGATCCCATGGATAGGCAAATGGATAGGCTACATTTTAAACGTGATGTCTTGAACGAGCCTTTGTTTATACATTTGTGTATTTGTTTCTGTATGTATATGTAGTGTATTTAAGACAACATAAAAGAATGAGGACAGGTTCATGTAGCCTGTATTGCACTCTGTATGGAAACTAGGCGCTGCCTCCAGAAGCCGCAATACACCTGCTTCAGCCTTATTTCTCTCAGCTGCCAGGGGCCACACACTGCATGTTTTAACCCTCCGGCTCGGCGTCTCCAGAAGCCCATACTGCTTTAGCCTTACTGGTCTCAGTTTCGTGTCTTACAGCCTCCAATTCTTGCATTTTATGTGATCCTATCGAGAGGGAAAAATTGATAGGCTACATTTTAAACCTGTTGTGTTTTGAAGGTGCCTTTATGTAGCCTATACACCGATCAGCCATAACATTATGACCACTGACAAGTGAAGTGAATAACACTGATAATCTCGTTATCATGGCATCTGTCAGTGGGTGGGATATATTAGGCAGCAAGTGAACATTTTGTCCTCAAAGTTGATGTGTTAGAAGCAGGAAAAATGGGAAAGCGTAAGGATCTCAGCGACTTTGACAAATTGTGATGGCTAGACGACTGGGTCAGAGTATCTCCAAAACTGCAGCTCTTCTAGGGTGTTCCCGGTCTGCAGTGGTCAGTACCTATCAAAAGTGGTCCAAGGAAGGAAAAGCGGTGAACCGGTGACAGGGTCATATGGGGCCAAGGCTCATTGATGCACGTGGGGAGCGAAGGCTGGCCTGTGCGGTCCGATCCAACAGACGAGCTACTGTAGCTCAAATTGCTGAAAAAGTGAATGCTGGTTCTGATAGAAAGGTGTCAGAACACACAGTGCATCGCAGTTTGTGTAAAGGGCTGCGTAGCCACAGACCAGTCAGGGTGCCCATGCTGAGCCCCGTCCACTGCCGAAAACGCCTACAATGGGCACGAGAGCATCAGAACTGGACCACGGAGCAATGGAGGAAGGTGGCCTGGTCTGATGAATCACGAGTTCAAGGTGTTGACTTGGCCTCCAAATTCCCCAGATCTCAATCCAAGCATCTGTGGGATGTGCTGGACAAACAAGCCCGATCCATGGAGGCCCCACCTCACAACTTAAAGGACTTAAAGCATCTGCTGCTAACGTCTTGGTGCCAGATACCACAGCACACCTTCAGAGGTCTAGTGGAGTCCATGCCTTGACGGGTCAGGGCTGTTTTGGCGGAACCGCAGAACAGCCTCGTGTTTTGATTGGGCTGTTAATAGTCAGAGAGCGAGAGATGCAGACACCTGCAGCTATTCCAATATTGCATGCCTCTATCAATAACATTAAATTCATACATACATAATATAATTGGGTGAGGTGAAATAGATGCATACATAGTTATATTTGAATTTCTAATGTTTTATGCCTTGTACTGAACTGTATTTCTGCACTTTGTATCGCGCTTATATTTTGTAAGTCACCCTGGATTAGGGCGTCTGCCAATAAATAAATAATAATAATAATAATAAATATATAGACATGTATCGTTATGTTGAGACATTGAGAGAGCGAGAGAGAGAGAACCTCTACTACGGTGTAAAGGTTTAATCTAACAGTGGGAGAGCACTACTTAAAGTTATTCATGAATGTAATTATTGGCTGATTTTAATGTTTTAATTATTCATTTGTGCAATTATATTATATTTTAAAAATAACTTTCAGAGGTGTTCTATCTGTGAAATGGTATGAAATAGCAGCACTGTGGAGTAGTGGTTAGGGCTCTGGACTCATAACTGGAAGGTGGTGGGTTGTACCCTTGAGCAAGGTACTTCACTTAGATTGCTCCAGTAAAATACCCAGCTGTATAAATGCTGTAAAAAGAGTGTGTGCTAAAATGACAAATAATGTAATGTAAAATATGGGCTACCATTTAAATTACTACATAGCCTATATACAGCTCTGGAAATAATTAAGAGACCACTGCAAAATTATCAGTTTCTCTGGTTGTACTATTTATAGGTATGTGCTTGGGTAAAATGAACATTTTCGTTTTATTCTGTAACTACTGACAACATTTCTCTCAAATTTCTAATAAAAATATGAATGGAATGGAATGGCTGCCATACATGTAGAGATGCAGATTTAAGAAAAATTTGCAGTAGTCTCAATTTTTTCCAGAGCTGTATATATGCCCTTGTTGCGATTGTGCCCCTTCCAGAGTACATTGTAAAGCTGCTGCTGATTTGTCCATATATCCCACCCCCCCACACCCCTGTCATGGAGAACTCAGTTACACAAACAAACACCATGGGACAGTGATATGTAAAATATGCAAAGTAGGATTATTAACTACATAATAGTAATAGTAATAATGTTTTTTCTTCAATAATCTAGCAATATGGGTAATTATTTCCTTATGTATTTTTTTAATAATCATATTCAAATGCAAGACTATGCCATGTAGAACGATCAGCACATCAAATGTTATTATTATGATGATGATGATGATGGTGATGTTCATGGTTGTACTGTGGTTGTACTGTCTGAATTTGGTTCAAGAACTACAGCTCCCATAGATCATTGTAGTGACACAGCTCAGCAAAACCTATAGAGGAGATACAGCAAGGCATTGTGGGGGCTGTAGTCTTTCAGCTTCAGTCTTCATACAAAGAACATACACTCACCTAAAGGATTATTAGGAACACCATACTAATACGGTGTTTGACCCCCTTTCGCCTTCAAAACTGCCTTAATTCTACGTGGCATTGATTCAACAAGGTGCTGAAAGCATTCTTTAGAAATGTTGGCCCATATTGATAGGATAGCATCTTGCAGTTGATGGAGATTTGTGGGATGCACATCCAGGGCACGAAGCTCCCGTTCCACCACATCCCAAAGATGCTCTATTGGGTTGAGATCTGGTGACTGTGGGGGCCAGTTTAGTACAGTGAACTCATTGTCATGTTCAAGAAACCAATTTGAAATGATTCGACCTTTGTGACATGGTGCATTATCCTGCTGGAAGTAGCCATCAGAGGATGGGTACATGGTGGTCATAAAGGGATGGACATGGTCAGAAACAATGCTCAGGTAGGCCGTGGCATTTAAACGATGCCCAATTGGCACTAAGGGGCCTAAAGTGTGCCAAGAAAACATCCCCCACACCATTACACCACCACCACCAGCCTGCACAGTGGTAACAAGGCATGATGGATCCATGTTCTCATTCTGTTTACGCCAAATTCTGACTCTACCATCTGAATGTCTCAACAGAAATCGAGACTCATCAGACCAGGCAACATTTTTCCAGTCTTCAACTGTCCAATTTTGGTCAGCTTGTGCAAATTGTAGCCTCTTTTTCCTATTTGTAGTGGAGATGAGTGGTACCCGGTGGGGTCTTCTGCTGTTGTAGCCCATCCGCCTCAAGGTTGTACGTGTGGTGGCTTCACAAATGCTTTGCTGCATACCTCGGTTGTAACGAGTGGTTATTTCAGTCAAAGTTGCTCTTCTATCAGCTTGAATCAGTCGGCCCATTCTCCTCTGACCTCTAGCATCAACAAGGCATTTTCGCCCACAGGACTGCCGCATACTGGATGTTTTTCCCTTTTCACACCATTCTTTGTAAACCCTAGAAATGGTTGTGCGTGAAAATCCCAGTAACTGAGCAGATTGTGAAATACTCAGAGCGGCCCGTCTGGCACCAACAACCATGCCACGCTCAAAATTGCTTAAATCACCTTCCTTTCCCATTCAGACATTGAGTTTGGAGTTCAGGAGATTGTCTTGACCAGGACCACACCCCTAAATGCATTGAAGCAACTGCCATGTGATTGGTTGATTAGATAATTGCATTAATGAGAAATTGAACAGGTGTTCCTAATAATCCTTTAGGTGAGTGTATATATAAAAGTGTGTGTGAATATAAAAACAACTTTATTGTGATTGTTGTGCAAAAACCAAGACAGCCATGGAAATACTAAAATCATACATATTTTGTAAGTCTGATAAGAAATAAATAATACAATATTACCTGTAATTGGATTTGCCGAAAAAATAAACTCACTACCTGAAAGCAGAAAAGTAATTACCTTAATTTGAATATAGAGTGGTGCAACAACATACTTTCAGTCATACAGACACTTTTGTCAAGTTACATTGCATTTTCTTTTTATAAAGCCATATATGGTGGTAATTTGCCCCCCTCAGGATGAGGAGAGTTTTTAATATGGAATTACTTACTGTAGGTTGTATTACCTTACAAATGTGTTTGATCTATATATGTCATATAAAAAGAGGCACAGAGTTAGTGATCTTTATTTAAATCACATTTCAAGACTGAAGCTGAAATATTACATCCCTCATAATGCAATAATTACATTTGGGAATAACTTTAACTAAGTAGTGCTCCCCCCACTGTTAGATTAACCCTTTACACCGTAATAGAGATACAAGTAAGGCTGAAGCAAGTGAATGCCAGCTTCTGGGGGGTAGGGAAAGCATAGGATAAAGCAGTGTTTTTATGGCACTAGTGGGGATTTGCGTTAGTTGTTCCATAGACTACATGGGGGGGGCTATATTGAGAAGGCTCAATGCATATGCCTTTGTTTCCAGGAGCTACAGGGGCGGCCCCGGTGCATAACATTTTCTTCTACTAGGCGCTTCGATGCATGTACAATCTCAAGGATCGGGTGCACTACACAGCAATGACTGTCAGGGGCACGGTTATGAAACATTTTTCTTTATTTTACATTTATTCCTTAGGGAAATGGAAGCATTTTTCAGTACAATTTCACAAACTGAAGGACTTATGGATGGAGTTAGGCAGGTACTGTTCTTGCCACACTTACACTGGCTGTTATCTTGAATCTAAGGGAGAGCATGTTAGTAATACTTTTCAACTGAGTGATATTATTTTGTGAAACTATGATAATGATATTTAGTAAAGTAAATAAATAAACAATGAAAATGTAATTAGATGGGCTGACAGCAGAAACAGAGGCAGGGTAGTTATAGCCACATAGCAAGGTGGAAACAATGATTGTACGGAAACAGTGATTGTTATTTTAAGCAATTAACAAAAAAAAAAAGAAGTAAGGTAACACAAAACCTTGCCAAGTGTTCTAAAAAACACTGATACAATTATCAGTAAGATAAATTGTTAGCATTTCGTGAGGAAAAAAAAACAGTTTGGCACATTTGGTCTTGAAGCTACCGTAGATGTCTGTGACTCAATCTGCAAAAGTCTGACAGATTTCTACATATTTTATAGCAAGGTCAAACGTCTGTCTTATAAAAACAATCCAGAGTTCATGTTTCTACTAACAGTTCCCTGCCAGCACAAAAAGTAGCCTGCCAAAAAAAACATATGAGGCATATTTGAGGAATGAACTTTACATAGCAAACAACATCATAAAATCTAGCTTCGGATATGACATAGTACATACAGAGAAACAATGTGGTATTTGCATTGTTGAGAAAAATGGCTTGGAAATGCAGCGATATGCATGCTAAAAGTTGTGCAGGATACTTTATTCACTGTAAATTAAGATGTTTAACAAGTGGATATAACAATAAATATCAGGGTATAGAACATCACACTGTATATCAACTCTAAACATTTGAGATATTATTTGCATGTAAATGAAGCATTCTGCCATCCTTTGGAACATGCCATTTAATTCCTAGAGGTGATCACTATGGGCCCTCTACTTGTACAGGTGTTTTTAAAACTCTAAGCCATTAGACATGTAGGTGTTTCGGGGCACTGAGGGGAATATAGCATGTCCTGAGCTGTAGGTTTAATAAGGCGACATTTGTTTTACAGACTTCACCATATTCAAATGTTTATAGATTTTGATTAGAAAGCAGAATAAATACAATTCTGTCTCAAATTAAGTTCACTCTTCATCAGATCACCCCCCAAAGAAATTTCACAGTGGTTGCATTAAAGGCTAATATTGTCATCCTTATGTAGTCAGCTTCGTAAGTCTTCCACTGTCTTTTTCATTTACCCCACACAATCCCAGTATTCCCACTGCAACTCACAGCTTTAAACCTCCCGTGTCCCTCCGTTTCTTAATCCCTTTGAAACTCCAGAGTTGGGCTGTGGTCACTCAGTTTCCTGACACCAAAGAAGATATTCTTTTCAATTATAATTAATAACCTTGGGAAAGTGACATCATCATCAAATGTCAGTATGATGCATGGTAATATTAATCTACTACAACTGTATAGCCTAGCCCGGTACATAAAGCAACACCTGTCCTTGGACCATGTTGTCATTGCAGATGTTAATACTTTACATTGGGAATTCCCCCAGGATATTTCTAATGGATGAGCTTTGACAGTCCTCTGTTTTACAGACTACTATCTCCCCATCCTCTCATACACTTACTACAGTATTCGGCAGAAACCGAGAAATTACAGACAATTAAGAATTGGGTAAATTACTGCTTTAAGGGGGTTGGCTAATAAAGAAACTAATGATGACATAAGGAGAATGAAAATATATGTTTTTGTAGTGAAGGACAGTGTGTCAAAAACTTGGAGAAATGGCTGGAGCGGGAGGAGGTCAGTATATTACCAATTTGAAATTCAAAGCTTGCAGAAATGAGGTGCAATGACGGGCAGACGTGTGTCGCTAACTGAACCCTGCAGCAGAGAAGCAGCCTTGTCAGTATATGCATTTCGATCCTTCCAGGTTGAAGTCCGAGGCTTTTCATGGAGTCAAACGCAGTGCAGTACGCTTGCAGGTGTGTTCTACTGCCTCATTATAACCCTGCCCTTGGAAAGACAGCGATTTTGTGAGCTCTAATGAGGACAGTGCTTTAATGAAGGTCAACTGAAGGCAATTACATTCAACAAGGAAAACAGATACATTGGCTCCACATTATGGCTCACCCAGGCAAAGTCCAGTAATAAGGGTGAAGGGCACACTGGTTAGAGACGCTTTCCATTGCAAAGCTACAGCTGCACTAATGACAAGGGCTCTTTAGATTAGCCATTAGGAGGAAAGGCAGAGAAAGACCTGGAGAAACGAGTAAAGGACCCATGTTTTCCCACTTCGACTTCTCACTTTGAGCAGATTAATTTTGTCAAACATACTAGACTGAAAAAAGCATTACGCAATTCTGTACATGGTCATTTTCTCTGTATGCATCCCGTCATACAGAGCCAGTAAGACAGCTCAGTTAGAGTATTGTACATTACCAATGTGCAGTTCATTATGAAGAGCAAAAACACCTGATGTATATAAATCCCTTCATTTAAATGAGATCAGAAAAAAACTCAAAAATGACTTAAGGGTTTTGAAACTTCTTTGATATTTTCTGGAGTTCAGTAAGCCTTGATTAATTTAAAAATAGTAATTTGAGAGTGGGTGTATGTATTTTTGACATAGGTACAATCAAATCTATGGGTAAAAGTCATTCTGAAAGTAGGCCTATAGTGTTTACTGGCATTAATGGGTCCAGTGTGCAGTAACCAACTATACTTTTTACAGTTATGCTCATTGTAACCGTCTTCTTAGCAGACAGTCCTTTAAAGTTCAGCCTTTAAGAAGTATATGGACTTTATGGGGCCTGTGTAATTTACACCACAAGAACAAAATATTATATTCAAATAGGTAGGTAATAAATACATACATGTAGGGCAGAATGAGGCAGTAAATTACATCTTTGTTTAAAAAAAATCATCAGTTTACAAACTAACAAACAAACATACATACATATAACAATCAGCACACATATGTAGAATAATACTACTGCACCCAAGTTGAAGAGATTATAATGCTTCAGTAGAGATAGTGATTTACTGATGTATACTAATTAAAGTTTTACTCTGAAGCGAAAGAGAAGGGAAAGAAGAAAGTCTTGGCAAACTTGGATATTTATTTAATGTTTCATACATTGTAGGAAGAGCCTGAAACTTAAATGGAAAAACAACTCAGTGAAATCTGGCCTGTCCAAACATGGAATGGTGAGTCCAGACGATTTCCAAAATTTTTAGAAACTTCATCCTGAAATGCATCACAGCTGTCCCTTCTTTTATCAGCAAGATCGATAGATTAAATCTCTTTTCAACAGTTAAACAGCAGTGAAAGGATTATCAAGACAGGGAAACACAACCATTTTAAAAGCAAGACACAGGAGATGAAGTTATGGTTATTGCCCAAATTATTCTGCCTCACTCCTGAAAGTGAGTGATTAAATTAAAGGCAGAATATTGAAATCTTTATTTGAATTCTCCAAGGAGCCGTTTCATTGCCTTTGAGCTCTGGAGACATTTTAATTTGGGAGGAGTGGAAAAAAAACAAAACAAAAAAAACTTAAGATTAAATTAAAGTGAGAACACCTCACTGGCAGCAGACCCTAATCATGCCTTTTCTGAGGATAGAAGAAACCCTATCATGCAAGCAGGGGGACCAGGCACATTATGCAGCCCGATTAGTGTAATATACTTCTGTTTATTGTAAGGCTTTGTTTCATTATTACCTTTGAATAATTTAAAAATCTATCAATAATTTACGTTTAATTAGCTGTTACAGAGTGCCTGTCTTTGGGCTCTTCTCATGCCAGTAAAACAATACCTATTAAAGTGCAGTCAGAGATATATTTTTAAAGTTTTCTTGCTTGTTTGTTTTCTTCAAACCACTGGTATTAATGCAGAAATTGTGGGGGAAAAATGTAGGAGAATAAAAACAATGTAAAAAAAAAATCCACATTTGCTTGTCATAATGAGAAACTGACATAAGGCTTACTCTCTGTTCACCTCTTTTCTAGTTAGAGGTGAGTGATGAAGAAAGATGGTGTGATATTAAAAAGGTACAGATGTAACAGGTCTCAGCTGACATGCAGAAAAAAAACAGGAGTGCATTCAGATAATTCATATTTACTTTGGAAACTTAAATAAAAACAGAACAGGTGGAGCCAATATTGGACAGCTCCACCTTTCTTTTATCAGCTGACCTGGGAAATTGTAATCTCTTCCCCCAAGGAGACAAAAACGGTGCTAAAAAAAAGCTTGGTGAATTTCCCAAGTTCTGATCTCATCATTGGTAGTAAAATTGAGCCTCAAGTGAGCTCTTCAGGGTGATATGCAAGAATGCCGCACATCTTTACCTGTAGTTTGTGAGGTACTAAAAGTGTATTCTGTCCTGCAGGCTATCCCCTACACAGCTGGGGAATCTCATATTACAATCTCTTGTCTCCTGAATGTAGTTCCTAGTAGCTGTTATGTCCCATAAATCTTTCCTAGTTTCTTTTCAAACCTTTCCACCAGTACAGATTTTTCAGCCTGCTCTTGTAAAAGGGGTCCTCCTGACACACACCACCCATCTGCTCTCAAACAGACACTCTGACAAATGTAACTGGATGTCTCCGGACTGCTAAGGCACTGTATTCTTGCGGTTGTCCTGAATGGTTGTCGCCTCCATTACTCTGTAAGTGGAAAACTCTGTGTTCATTTACCATAAAAAAAACTATTGAATTCAGTTTGATTATTAGATACATAGGCTATAATACATATTATAAAGTATTATAATTTAGAAAATTATATTAAGTAAACAAACATCTAGGGTAAATGACATTCAGAATGAATAATGCATAAAAATGTACACCCAGTTCAGCAGATTCTGTAGAAACCTAAGGGGTACGATGCAAAAGACTTGCTTTTATTTATATTCAGTGCACAGTAATCAAAACCAAAGGACACACAGAAACATAAAGCAAAACCCTAGGTCCTCTTGAGCCTACCTCAACATAAACAGGTCCCTAACTACACATATGACTAATACTAAACACAAGCGCTCTGGCAGACAAAGTCCATAATCCAGATCCGTATTGACAATAAAAGTCCAAGTTCGTTACCAGGATTCAATTTGTTTGGTTCTCTCGCTCCAACTCCCTGACTCTCCTCCTGTTGCTTCCTGTTTAATTGAGGAGGGGGCCAGTCACCGACCCCAGGGTACGTACACGCGTACAGTGAGGGAAAAAAGTATTTGATCCCCTGCTGATTTTGTATGTTTGCCCACTGACAAAAACAATGATCAGTCTATAATTTTAATGGTAGGTGTATTTTAACAGTGAGAGACAAAATAACAAAAAAACTTGAAATTTCAAAAAAGTTATACATTGACTTGCATGTTAATGAGGGAAATAAGTATTTGATCCCCTATCAATCAGCAAGATTTCTGGCTCCCAGGTGTCTTTTGTACAGGTAACGAGCTGAGATTAGGAGCACTCTCTTAAAGGGAGTGCTCCTAATCTCAGCTCGTTACCTGTATAAAAGACATCTGTCGACAGAAGCAATCAATCAATCAATCAGATTCCAAACTCTCCACCATGGCCAAGACCAAAGAGCTGTCCAAGGATGTCAGGGACAAGACTGTAGACCTACACAAGGCTGGAATGGGCTACAAGACCATCGCCAAGCAGCTTGGTGAGAAGGTGACAACAGTTGGTGCGATTATTCGCAAATGGAAGAAACACAAAATAACTGTCAGTCTCCCTCAGTCTGAGGCTCCATGCAAGATCTCACCTCGTGGAGTTTCAATGATCATGAGAACGGTGAGGAATCAGCCCAGAACTACACGGGAGGATCTTGTTAATGATCTCAAGGCAGCTGGGACCATAGTCACCAAGAAAACAATTGGTAACACACTACACCGTGAAGGACTGAAATCCTGCAGCGCCCGCAAGGTCCCCCTGCTCAAGAAAGCACATGTACAGGCCCGTCTGAAGTTTGACAACGAACATCTGAATGATTCAGAGGAGAACTGGGTGAAAGTGTTTTGGTCTCATCTGACCACAATCGAGCTCTTTGGCATCAACTCACCTCGCCGTGTTTGGAGGAGGAGGAGGAGGAATGACCCCAAGAACACCATCCCCACCATCAAACATGGAGGTGGAAACATTATGCTTTGGGGGTGTTTTTCTGCTAAGGGGACAGGACAACTGCACCGCATCAAAGGGACGAAGGACGGGGCCATGTACCGTCAAATCTTGGGTGAGAACCTCCTTCCCTCAGCCAGGGCATTGAAAATGGGTCGTGGATGGGTATTCCAGCATGACAATGACCCAAAACACACAGCCAAGGCAACAAAGGAGTGGCTCAAGAAGAAGCACATTAAGGTCCTGGAGTGGCCTAGCCAGTCTCCAGACCTTAATCCCATAGAAAATCAGTGGAGGGAACTGAAGGTTCGAGTTGCCAAATGTCAGCCTCGAAACCTTAATGACTTGGAGAGGATCTGCAAAGAGGAGTGGGACAAAATCCCTCCCGAGATGTGTGCAAACCTGGTGGCCAACTACAAGAAACGTCTGTGATTGCCAACAAGGGTTTTGCCACCAAGTACTAAATCGAAGGGGTCAAATACTTATTTCCCTCATTAACTTGCAAATCAAATTTATAACTTTTTTGAAATGCGTTTTTCAGGATTTTTTAGTTGTTATTCTGTCTCTCACTGTTAAAATACACCTACCATTAAAATTATAGACTGATCATTTCTTTGTCAGTGGGCAAACGTACAAAATCAGCAGGGGATCAAATACTTTTTTCCCCCTCACTGTACATACACACACAGTAAAATAAGATCAGAAATCGCAGTGTCCTTTCTTTGTATCTTGTGATATTCTTCAAATGTAGTAGAGAGATTAGTTGATTAGCAAAGACGAAAATGCAGTAACTCACGCTTACACCGATTAGTCGTTCACTTGGACTTAATCAGATGCTATTAAAGCATGTGGATTTCAGTCAATAGAAGAGTGCAAGCCCTTTTGGCCTCAGTACCACTTTTACTTAAACTGTATCAAAGCAAGGGCAAATTCAACACAAACATCTGGTTTGCATCCAAATCAACATTTTATATACAGCAATGAAGTAAAATTGATAGTTCTTATAGTCTTATAACATGGATTTGTGACATGCACTTCATACCCCCCCATTCTGAATTTGATCAAAAGCCAAAAAAGAAGAAAACGGTGCAGAAAAATTGAAATAACAAGAAATGCAAGGGAACATAGATGAGTCAACCAATTCTTACTTTCTCACACAGTCCATTAGACAATGTTTACAGAGTACTGTTGGCAGACAGTGAGATTCGTTTCCCTACCGAGTGGATTTTTTTAACAGCTGCTTTAATGCTTCCCAAAAGAATAAAGCATCATTTTTTTTTTTAACACAAATCTAAGGGTGTGATTACTTTGTTTTTTATAACAGTTTCCTGAGACTGCTATGATCCACAAACAGAACGTGCCACAAAAATGCCAGGAACTGAGCAACCCAAAGATGCAGCAGCCGCAGACAATTTATAATTTTTGGATAATTTAGGTCAGTAGCACGCACAAGCAAATTAGGCCTTCTGAGCCAAACTGCACTGGAAACCAGTGTGTCATTTGAGGCAGAGATGTCTAAAGAAGACATAAGGTTGTAATTTACTCTGTGACGCTGGCATTAAAATCACTTGTGCAAAGATAACTCTCCAGTTAGTGATTCAGAGGTAAAGCAAGAGTAATGCTATTATGAAGTCACTGGTTTAGACCTTAGTCAAGCCAAGATGAGGACTTTGGCTGGAAGGTCAGTCCAGCAAGCTAGAAAAAGGCCTGTACCCTTGGAATGGCTTTGGACTAAATACAAAACTGTGTAGCTTTATCTCACCATACATTATTAAACAAAGATCATACAAAGTCAGCAAAGCTATCCTTCTACAGGGTGTAGGAATTTGACAAAATGTGTCAGATGGAGTCACACTGTAATGCAGTAATGAATGCCAAACCTACAGTGTATGCACATAGCGCACTGATCATGTGCCTACCTGAAGTGTTTTCTTCTGTTGGCATACATTTATGCCAAGGACGTAACATATTATGCAGTTTATATTAATTAAAATGCTCTTAGTGCTTCCACAGAATGGGAGAGCATACAGATCTTATCAAAAGGTATACTACTGCTGCACTTAAAAATGTCCCAGAATCCTCTTCTGATGTGGTGCCCAGGGAGGCCAGGTGGGGACTCCAAGAGGGTTTGGCTACAGGGTTTGACCTGGTCAGTCTGGGACATGCGTGAAAGAAACCCTGGTAACTTCAAACGGTAAAGTGAGGGGAAAGCATTCTGTTCTATTTTTAAATTTGAGTTTGTTTTCTTACAGAAAGTGCTGGAGTGCTCTCTCTCCATGGGGTAAAACTTACTGTACACTCAGAGTATCCTGCACCCAGACATTAGCAATAGGCAGAAAGCATGTTATTTCCAGTTCAGTGAAAGAGCCCATGACGTCCCATGCTTCCACCCTACCCCATTACCTCCTTCCGCCCTTCCATCTTCAAAATTAACAGATCTATATAAAGATAAGCCTATAGACACAGATTAAGAATTCTGAATTCAGTGTCATGTTTTCTATTAAAGGTTTGCTTGCAAGAACATAATCTCTATTTGTAAAACATTTTGTTCACTAATTATATATATATATATATATATATATATGAGTGAGGGAAAAAGTATTTGATCCCCTGCTGATTTTGTACGTTTGCCCACTGACAAAGAAATGATCAGTCTATAAATTTTAATGGTAGGTGTATTTTAACAGTGAGAGACAGAATAACACAAAAAAAAAATCCAGAAAAAATTCATTTAAAAAACTTATAAATTGATTTGCAAGTTAATGAGGGAAATAAGTATTTGATCCCCTATCAATCAGCAAGATTTCTGGCTCCCAGGTGTCTTTTATACAGGTACCGAGCTGAGATTAGGAGCACTCTCTTAAAGGGAGCGCTCCTAATCTCAGCTCGTTACCTGTATAAAAGACACCTGTCCACAGAAGCAATCAATCAAACAGATTCCAAACTCTCCACCATGACCAAGAACAAAGAGCTGTCCAAGGATGTCAGGGACAAGATTGTAGACCTACACAAGGCTGGAATGGGCTACAAGACTAATCGCCAAGCAGCTTGGTGAGAAGGTGACAACAGTTGGTGCGATTATTCGCAAATGGAAGAAACACAAAATAACTGTCAGTCTCCCTCGCTCTGGGGCTCCATGCAAGATCTCACCTCGTGGAGTTTCAATGATCATGAGAACGGTGAGGAATCAGCCCAGAACTACACGGGAGGATCTTGTTAATGACCTCAAGGCAGCTGGGACCACAGTCACCAAGAAAACAATTGGTAATTGGTGAAGGACTGAAATCCTGCAGCGCCCGCAAGGTCCCCCTGCTCAAGAAAGCACATGTACAGGCCCGTCTGAAGTTTGCCAATGAACATCTGAATGATTCAGAGGAGAACTGGGTGAAAGTGTTGTGGTCAGATGAGACCAAAATCGAGCTCTTTGGCAGCAACTCAACTCACTGTGTTTGGAGGAGGAGGAATGACCCCAAGAACACCATCCCCACCGTCAAACATGGAGGTGGAAACATTATGCTTTGGGGGTGTTTTTCTGCTAAGGGGACAGGACAACTGCACTGCAAAGGGACGATGGACAGGGCCATGTACCGTCAAATCTTGGGTGAGAACCTCCTTCCATCAGCCAGGGCATTGAAAATGGGTCGTGGATGGGTATTCCAGCATGAAAATGACCCAAAACACACAGCCAAAGCAACAAAGGAGTGGCTCAAGAAGAAGCACATTAAGGTCCTGGAGTGGCCTAGCCAGTCTCCAGACCTTAATCCCATAGAAAATCAGTGGAGGGAGCTGAAGGTTCGAGTTGCAAAAAGTCAGCCTCGAAACCTCAATGACTTGGAGAGGGAGGGGTCAGCAGGGGATCAAATACTTTTTTCCCCTCACTGTATATATAATTATTATTCTTGAGCTTAATGCACAAGGTTTTAAATGTTTTTGTCTTTTTCATTGTATTAATTAATTATATTTCTGTACTTGAAATCTAGCTGTGATTTAATGACGTATCACAAAACTAAGTTTACATGTGCAATGCAACTTGACCTTGGTGACATGCAGGTCAAATGGATAATTAATTCTGAAACCTGGCTCCTGCATTAGTGGGAGAGTTCTCCAAAGCAAGGGTATTTTATGAACAAAGAACCAAATTGTGACATTGGAATGGAAAACCAGCAAACACAACATTAGACAAATTTTAGACTTTTCACTTCTCCATATGTACACCTTCAAAGGAGCAGGGCACTTTCTGATAGCTGCTAAGGACTAGTTTACAGTAAACCATGGAGAGTTTGGAAGGGGATTTATTATATGATGGTTTACAGTGCTGGGAAATTCCAACTTTGTAAATGCCACTAATCTGAAAATTGAGCAATAACACCAAGTGATATGGTGTACTTTTTGTAGTTGGCTGCCTGAGGGAAAACCAATGGCTCCCGAAGCAAATTGCAGACCGTGGCACGAACAAATGAACAAGTTATTTTCTTTTGTGGGAACTGTGCAAAGACAGCAGAACTGTGTGAAGATGTTTCTGTTCTTTTGTTATTTTATATATATTTTAATTCTCTGTAGATTTCATGACTGAACATGGATCACTTCCAAGTCGTGTCAGCATCCTTAGTTTTTCTGTAAAAGGTGGCAGCTGGGGAATTGACCCAGGAATTGTGTCTTTCCAAGGCGGATGTGCTGTCAATGGAGCCAAAGAGCCAACTTTCTCTGCTGACTGACGCATCTAAATATTTAACTTTAATCAAAAAGCACTGTAACTAGTGAAAGGACAAAATAAACAGAAACACAGCAGCCAGAAAATTCACCTGCAGTTGGTGGTTAAGTTCTAGGAATCCCTGGACATGATTTCATCCTTCAACTGTAAAAAGTATTAAAGCTTTCCACACACCTGGTGAAATATCACCCTTTGTAAATGAGTACAGCTCTCTATAAATCAGCTATAAGTCAGACTCATGTTGAGTGATACATTAATGTCAATTCTATACAGTTTACATTGACTGGTTTATCTCAGATGACCTCTGCAACCTCTGGCCAAACAGATGGAGATAGGTTAATGAGGTCATTGGAGACAAACTACCCTCAATGGAGATGTATCAATCGATACTGTGCTCAACTCCAAAAGGTGATAACTCACTGTTCCTTTTCAAACAGATAGGCACTTTCATCCAGTATTAGAAGCTGGGCCATACATTTATCATAGACTAATGTGGGGCTTTCTAATCATCCAAACATTATCAAACAACTGTGAGAAGTAAGAAGAGTAGTTTGCTTATTGTTTATTCAATATCTTATTTAGAATATATAAATCTTATTATTTTTTTTAAATACATTTTGCACTGAAACAGTGTTCTGTAGTATAATTAAATTGAATTACCTCAGTGATTCAGAAGACAAGAATGTCTAAAAAGCTGAGAGGAGGCCATTTGGCTCATTTTAGACACTGATTGCTTTTAGTTCTTTGATCCAAAAAAAAAAAAAAAAACTTTCTTAAGGGATCCCAGCTGCCACAAACTAAACTTGGTAGTTTGTCCATACACCCCCAGCACTTTCTATAATGACATGTCTTGTATTCTGAGCCCAGAATCTACTTCCAATTAATCTCCATTTGTGGTCCTTATTTCCATGTTAAGTTTGAAGCAAGGGTTTTTATGGTGGAACAACCCCCCACTGGCTATACCAGTGTTTGTTCGAAGCGAAAAACATTACATAGAAAATATTTAACATCCCCCTCTGTGCTGGTGCTTCACTATGCAATCCCAGACATCACAGTTCAAAGTCTCAGGAACTTTGGCCTATTTTATATAAAGTCAGCTCTAACCCAGGGAGCTCTGTGGTTAATGATAATTGTAATTACCACACATGAAGTTACAGTGAACAACACAGTTTGATACTGAAATGAACTACAGCTGCTCACATGAGACACTTATACATTTAAGTTTGGCAGCCATATTTAATTCCATCTTCTACTGGTCAGCCTATGGCTTTTCTCTGCTTTCGCCTTTCTCTTGATGATAGCAGTTAGTGATGTTCTAAGACTAGTCAGTTGAATCCTGTGTATGAAATCTCTTACTTGTTTCTACACTATGCTGAACTAGTCATACCAGTCAACTCTTGTAAATGTACAAATACACGTAATAGTTAATATCTGGATACTGTGGCACGACATGATGGCAAATATGCTTGTATGTGGGCAATAAACATGCTTTAAGTCTGAAACTTTATTATCATTGTTTGTTTGTTTGTATTTCAACACCCCTGTCAATTGGAATTGCCAAATACATTTGTGAAGTCTTGAACAAGAGCTCAAAGCAGAATTTCTCAGCTGTGACTTTGAAAACACAGCTCTCAACGTGCTGTCAGGCATGTGGATTGTTATGCAAAAATGGAAAACAGCGCATATACAAGTAATAGCGCCTGAACATATTTACATGGTTATGTGTTATTGCTTGTGGAATACCAGACTCGTTTTAGAAGGGTATCCATGGAAACTGATTCACACGGATACACACTACTACACGCAACCTTGAAAAGAGGCAGGGTCCTTACTTGATAACCACGTTGGGGTTCGATCTGATTTTTAACTTAAATGAAAGAAGAAACAAAAGGGAGAAGAACGGAATACAACACCAACTTGCATAGGTAAATAACGCATGGTGTGATCCTTATTTCCCAGTTTCACTTCTTGTCGATGAGCTTCCAAAGGGGTTCATGCTGTAATGGTTAATTTGCATGGAAGATACCAATAATACTAGAATGCCCAAGAGATCAATATAGAAACAAATAAAATGCTCAGCAAGTAAGCAATGAAAAAAAAAATCCAGATGATACCAGCAAATGGATTTGCAATGAACAGATCTGATCCGTAATACAACCTTTAGTTCTGCGATTGCTCTGACAACATGGCCGAGATGTTCTGAAGGGTCCTACGATCACTCCCTGTGTTAATGAGCCGATACCTCTTTGCTCTGGTTGCTAACTGAGGCCTCCCCTCCCTGGCTCTGTCTGCCACGTTTCGTGAGCACCGTGGGACTTGACCAGAAAATTTGTTCAATGCAGGCAGCCATGTGAGTGGGCACTAAAAAAATGATGGCTTTCATTTTGCCTTTGCCACTGCCAAGCACATAATTCAAGGCCTCTAAATGCTCTAAACTACAAGTGTAGTTGAAAAGAAATAGCATGACTGAATAAGAGGCAAAAAAACATTTTAAATGCATTTGGACAGAGAGATAGAGGGGGTGCTGTGGTAGCCCACCAGAAGCCATTGACAATCTAAGACGCTTTACCTTGTAGGTCCATACCAACAACCACCTCATCTATTCCAGAAACCAACCTGAAAGCTTTTTTAGTAATTCACAAATTTTACCTCAGTGAAGCCTCCATCCTGCACTGGCCATTTGCTGAAAAGGGAGCTTGCCAATATGACTTTTTGTCTCCCCTTTATAATCAAAGGTGGCAGAAACTGTCTTGCTTTATGGGCTGAACCAGCGTGATGATTCATACAAGAATCAGATGTATAGATGTGTGCGACTAGCAGAGATATAGTCAATGGGAAAACTGGGTAGCATTTGCCCACCCAGAAAAGCTCAATTTCCCTCCCAGATGTCATCCCATCTGTGATAAGACAAGGACATATTTCAGAAATGATAGGATTCATTTATTCAGCTTCACTGTGTGATATTGCTGGGGAATGCATATTGAAAGAGGTTTACAAATCAAAGGAGCAAATAATTGCAATACTTAAAATAAAATCAAGGATGGAATGGGTTAAATATGATCCTGCAGCTTGATTCCAGGTGAAAGCTGCAATGGCTTTTCCTAGAACCTGAGATTAAATAAATTAAAGAATAAAATCTACTTGTTATCTCAAATGCTATTTATTGTAATACATCCTTAAATTAATCTTGCCTATCTAATTCTAATTAACAGCAATTTGCCAGATAATTGGTAGAATATTGCTCATTTCCGAGCTGAAAATAGTTCCATTCCAAAGCAACACCGTCTCACAAATTCTGCTCATGAACTATATTAATTCCACCCGGAGTCTGATCTAATAGGGCTGCCATGGGGAGTAGAGCAGCGGACAGGGGTTACAGACCCTGGCTGGTTATATAGCTCATTCATCTTGTTCAGGGACACTCTGTCAGACAATCATCCTCAATAGCTCTGTCTTTCAATGCTCACTCCCAAGCCGTTGGCTTACAGATTGTAAAGGTTGATCTTGTGTTTTATTGATTTATTATTGAATGTATGCAGTATGCTTTTATTAAACAAAATAAAAAATGAAAAAGAAAGAATTCTTTCATTTTCAGCCTTGCAGTGAGTTTCAAGGCAGTAGGCTTAATGTACATGTAATGTACAATGTACAATAATTTTAAATAAAATAATTAATTCTATTCCATAGTATATATTTTTGTTTCCAATGAAGCTTTCTGTTAATCTGTGCTTGGGATCTATGTATGTATGTATGGACACATGTCACATTTACTGTACTCTCTGCACCATATAAGATGGACACAAAACTGAATGCATACTCTTCAAAGTGTGTTATAATCCTTTTCAAGATGTACTGACATTCTACAACCTTGTCAGAGATCAAATCATAGTCATATCAGAAAGATGTGGATAAGAAGGGGAAAGTCAGAGAGATCATATCTCTATATTTTCAAATAAGTAAGAACTGTCTTACAGTAACTTGGAGAGAGTTCAGGGTGAAGTTTTGATAAAGCAAATCCTCAATGCTAGATTGGGAAGATCACAGTACACTTTTCTAATTTTAAACCACCCAGACCTTGGCAGTTCTTGCAGGTACAAATACTCAAAGTAAAGTAAGGTGCTGTGAATACTTGAATACCTTAGAAGAAGGATGTATCAGTCAGTTACAGGGTAGGCCATATTTGGAAATAAGCCTTTAAAAGACACAAAAACTGGATGGTCTCACAGGCAAAATACACTTAATAAAATGAAGATCTTGATTCTACACTCCAACACTCATAATGGAGATGATGCTGAAGTTGGTTAGTAGGGTTGACATGAAGTGTGATTAATTAATAAAAGGGCTTTTTTGTGTTTCTTCTCCACTTACTGCCCAAGAACTGCCTCATACTGGCTACATACTTTCCATTATTATTTAAATCTAAACTCGCTGTACAGTTTGGATACTCCTAGGCTGCAGCAATTTTCTGGTTGGATGAAACTTCACATGAGGACAGTCCTTTCATAAAAGGGGACTTTATCTGAAGGACAGATTATTGAGGTTTAGGAAATTACCTATATCCAGCTATTCTGTTAGATACTTCATGTTATTTTCCATTTGGTTTTTCTAAGCAATTTAATACTTCAATTTCTCATATAAATTAATGATAAAATAATCACCAAGGACCCAATGTCACTTTCTATTTGTTGTATGTGTCAAGACTTTCCTTTTGGTGGCCATTCAATCAAGTGATTTTTAGATATTGTAAACATGAATAATTAAATGTTAAATGTTAATAAATACCTGTATATTTATTAGTTGTTTAGTTTTGCTTTGTGTGAAATTTGGGGTGAAGTTTCCAAACTTCCTTTCACAGCATATGAACCCTGTATATTTCCCATTTTGATTCATGGAAGAGTTAAATCAAACTATGACCAATATTTAAATGTATAACAGTCTTCAGGCAAATTTCAAAACAAAAGGCTCTGCATCCAATTGGACAAAGTCCAGGAAAACAAAATACATTAAAAAATGGATTAGATTGATTGGACAATGGAGGAAGCTGCAAGTATATTATAGGAGCTCTGATGAGGACAGGATTGTAAACTGAATGAGAATATGGATCCAACACATCTGGCAGGTTTTAGGAAACTAACAGAAAAATACTCTTGCGTTTCTTTTTTCCGCTCTTATTCAGTCATGCCTTGTGAGGCGGTCTCATCCACCAGATGTGAATTCCTCTGGCTGGCCCATTTAAGGTATGCAGCCTGTCCAAGGACTGCTATTCCTCTCAGCCTCTTCACTTCAGTTCACCGGGCTCTCTGGTGCGATCAAGAAAAGCAATATGATTTGGATTTGGAAAGCTCCGAGTAGCACATCACTGCTGAGATGGAATGGTTGTTTTATAAGTTACCAGTTCAGGACCATTGGTTCAGTTAAAGACACCAATTTTAGCATGGTGATAGAAAAGTGTCTGAGATTAGAAGCTGGCGGTGCATGAGTGTAACCACAACAATAATGCTTGCATTGCATTATCAAGTGGTTTATTTAATTTTCTGAGAGTCATTTACTTAATTATCTTAAATGCTTCAGTAGCAAGGAAGACACTGTGTAACATGAAAAACTAATATTTCTATGAGTCCTTTTGGATGTATTGGGAAGCTGAAATCCCTCAATTTACCCTATTCTGTTTGCTTTACCTCCTCACATGCATGTTATATTACTTGTGCTCCCTTTCTCAAGATTTTCAAAGGCACCGTGCAGAACATTTGAGCATGTCAGTGTTCATATAAGAGTTTGGATGGATGCCATGAAAGGCTAAAGTTCTGTCTTTTCAGAGATTTCACATATAAAACACAAGCTATATTTGTGACAATGTCCAAAAATTGTACTGTGCCTGAGTCACACTTTCCTGGAAGGTCTCACCTTTTAAGGATTTGACAGAGAATCTAAGTCTTATTTCCCATCCACCTGAATCCTCTGTTGCTATGAGTACTTTTAGTTATTAGGATTTCTAATGTGCATTCACGTGGGCTAAATGCTGATTTGTTAAGTTTGCTTTCTGCTCTTTGGCTTGAACATTTTTATAGCCACTGTGATTTATGGGTTGACATTTCCATTTCTGACATTATAAGCCATTAATACTTTAACTGAATCAAAATTAACCTAATTTAAATTACATGTACTCTCAAATCTGCAGGTGAGTTAATTACCACTCATTGCAAAGACAAAATCCCTGCATGCACACACTGTCCTGGACTGGAACACAGAGCTCTAGACAATATGTCTGGCAAAATAATGTACCTCACTAACTAACAGATTTAAATTAAGGGGTTTTAATTTTTCTGAAATCTATTATTCTGTAAGATCTAGTTGGTGATCTAGAGGGACAATACAGATTCATACGTCCAGTGGTTTTGAGTGCTCCTCAACCCCCTTCAAAACCCAAAGATGTGGAAAACTCCTTTTAGTACGAGACCACAGGCACTGTCCATCCACAGAACACAACATGCCACACAACAGACAGGACTCAAGAAGCTCCTACCAAGACAACAGGTGTGTATGTAGGGGGTGACTGAAAATAAAATAAAAACAAACCATTTCACTGGCCACCACTCACACGTCAATTCTGACAAACAAGGCCTTTCCTCCAGCATGATCTGCATTCCCAGCCGCCAACTCACTGGAGCAGCAAGACAGGCTCAAGTCCTCACACAGCCCCAGACAACCCGGACAGACGAAACTGCACAAACCCCAAAAGCAGCAGAAATCACAGAACACCATTGTTCTTCAAAGAGATCAATTTCAAGTTCTGACAGCACAACACAGTGATGTGCTTCACAGAGAAGTGGGTGGAATTTCAGCAACGGAAACCAAAACCATTTTTGAGTTCATAAACTGGATTCAAATGTTGTCACTGTCACACTATGTACTGTTTATTTGAATCAAGAAATCTTAGAGCAATATTACTCCATGCACCTTACAAGTGTATCTGAAAGTGATAAAACCTCATAGTTTACCTACCTTTATCTGCATATTTTGAGATGCCTTTCAAAATAATGCTAATAATAATGCTATTATGATTTCATTACAGTACCTCAACATTTTATAGCAGATGAAATCCTTGCAAACCTCCAGTGCAGTCTCTCTCAATTATTCAATGGCTTCATCATGGTTTTGTGCGAGTAAAAGTACTGTCACAAAATGCTGTGAAATTTCCTGATTGAGATGCTGAATATATTTTTTTGTTTGTTTTGTGTTCTGAAATATGGTCCCCACACACACACAATGACTGGTTAGAAATTGTGTCAACTTCTCAGGAGATCGCTAAGGAAAATTACTTTAAATAAATACCCCAATATCATCCACTTACAAAAATGTGTATTTTAAGGAGCCTTGCACCATTGAGGGGATATTAGCAGTAAGTGTTTAACCTGTAGTAAATACACCAAATAGTGTTAATTTAGTTAAGTGGATTATCGCTCACTGCAGGCAACGTTATTTTACACTAGTTATAGCGTTGGTAATTGAAACAGTTATACAGCTGTAGCCTCAATCTGTTATTCTCCCTATATGTATATTTAAGAGAAGGTTTGGACTGCTACTAAATCTCTGCTTTGCTGGCATTTAAAAAAAAAAATTGTACATAATCGTAGAATAGTGCTTTCAAACGGCAAGGAATGTGTTCATCTCCTGTGTTTGTCACATGAGCCGTCATGTTATTGTTTTCTGATTTCAGTCATCTATGCTGCAGAGTAGCTGGTAAAACATTTTAAATGAAATCCTTTCCAGCATTGCTGAAGAACAACACTATTTTCAAATGTATGTTACCTAGACTTACCAGTTTTTCCACTCAGATCTATAAGAAATTCAGAAAATAGTCTGTTCTGCAACCTTTAAAAGGGATTTCCAATTTTCTGTAAGCCTGATAGCGTATTTTAAAAAAAATACTAATAGATTTACACAAGCTGAACGAATAATTTGACACACATTACACATTGCACGATTCTGTATTATTTAATTAGCACACACCTTTGCACACCCAAATATTTGAAGATGGTCCTTAATTTTTAGTCAAGACCTGCATGTGTGTTTTACAGCAGCAGAGTGTTTCTGTTAACACACATTTCCTTCAAAGGGGGTTCACATGCTGTAAATCCTGACAAGAGTGTCAATATGTCTCTTCAAATGGTTTCAAGCAGGCAGGCTGCTTCCTTGGGCTGAACTCCAAAGAGGCAGCATGTTGTGAAATGTGGAGCTTTCTCACTTTAGGTTTGCATTGTATATCTCGCCACAAAACCGATGTGTGATAGCTGTCCAACCCAGGCATTAAAATATATAGCTCAAATGACAAAGCACTGCAAGCTAAACGATGAAAATATAGTTTGACACATTAGCAGCCTCCAGTGACAGTAGTGGTTCAAACACTGGATTACACAAATTGTTCTTAAATCAACCCCCTCCCACAGTCCCCCTTATTGAGCAGCAAGCTGGCCCATCACACTTCATTACTGTAATAAACCATTATTAAGGCAATATGCTGATGGTCTTTTCCACCGCTGTTCAGATACTGTTGATTAAGCATAATAATAAAACCATTAATCACCCCATGCCTCGATCTCTGCCATGGCTGTGTAATAGAAGCCCCCGGGATGACTGTGGACCTCAAACACTTTGTCTGCCACGGTGAGGCTGTTAATTCTTCGAGCCAAGGGTTTACACTTTTTCCACGTGCTGTAAGAATAACACTGAGAGGAAATTTACAGGGACTATCATCAGAGGCGTATACAATTTTACAACGATGACAAATTATTCACTTTTCCCAGAATGACAAAATATTGTGCCCGTTCTAAGTTTGATAATGTGCTCATAATGTGTGTATCAATTGTTTAGAAAATGCCCAACATATGGAGAAATGTTATCAGCTGTTCAAAACCACACGGTTTCATTTTAATTACTTGCTGGGGGAAAGTATTTAATTCTGTTTATTTCCTATGTTCCCATTTTCCTATGTCAATTACTTCATCAAAAGCTGTATAACCACGTCTTTAATCAGTTCTCACAATCTCACAAGGCTTATCAGGGGAGTATGCCCCCTGTTTAGACACAGTGGTTCACCCGAAGTCATTATCAGTTCACCCACCAGTAAAGATTTACTGACACAGTTTTTCTTGAGGCCCAAACTGAAATGCTTTTGCTAGTTTAAGGTTACCATTCTGCTCCAGTAAGCAGCGGACTGGTACGAGAAAAACAGGCTTCTAAAGGATCTAGATCATGAGATAACCCCCCCTACCCTTCAAGAGCACTTCTAAACATTGTTGGTCTTGGGGTAACAGCCTCAGATTTAAAACACAAAATAAGAGGTTAATATAACTTGTTTTCAAAAGATGTCAACATCCCCCTTTAAAAGAAATAAGAAAAAAAATCTGCTTCAACGCGGTATGTTTATTTTCCACTTTGATAGTATCGATGAAACATTGCTTCTTTGGCCTAAAAAATGCTCTACTAAAATGCTTTGGCACCTTTCTTCCTTGGGGCAGTAAACTGAGGCACTATCCAGATGTTCTAGGTTTTCAGTTCAGTCATGCTGTTTTTGTAACTAAATATATGTATAAATAATACATATACATATTTTTTTAATGCAGTAAGTAGGTTTTTTTTGTTATTTTTTAATGCAGCATTTCCAGTCGCACACAGATCAAGAATAAACAAGTGTCTAACAAGAAAACATACGGGTGTGTTGATTTGAATTCGAAATAATCAAATAAAACAAAACCGAAAGCTATCGCAAAGACATAATACATTATGTTGCAACATAGGTTTTTGTTCTCCTCAGGACTTCATTTCAAGTACCATGACCCGTGACCCATTCAAACTGCATAGGGAGGTCTCAGAATTAGATATTGGTACTGTATTGTCAAGTGTATTACATTATTATTTTCATTGATAATTAAAATTACTCATTACACACGTAAAACTTGAATGAATTGCAACCGACAAACCGTATATAGCGTATAACATGGAATACCATGATATATTTATTTTTGGGGATGTATCGCCCACCCCTAGTAGTAGGGCAAACTTTCTCAACATTTATTATTAGGCAATCTTCTCATCCAAAGCAGTACAGGAACAGGAATATCAGGCAAAGGGAATATCAGCTTTGTTTTAATTTACACCATACTACAGATCGCAGAGTGGTCAGAAAGCTGCAAACCCTATTTCAATTGAACAGTGAACAACTGGTTTTATTTCTGGTGACTGTGCATTAGCATAGCTGTCAAGAGCAACACAGCAACAGCAAACAATAAGAAAACAAAGCAATTCTAATTATTTCTGTCATTGTGAAAAAATGTTAAACGGTTCACAGACACGTGGACACTTGTGTTGATCATCTTTAGTGAACTATTATCAAGTCTCCCTGTTAAACACACTTAAAACACACTACAGAAACATACAGTGTAGTGGACAGACAACTGTTTCTAAGTAACCAAAGGTTTTAGGGATATTCATGTCAGTTGGTATAGTACACTGAAACCGTATCGGTGGTCTCCATCATATCCAAGTCAACATGAAAAAGTGAACATGTAACACAATATTGTGAACAACTGAGGTAATACATCTGCAACTCGCTTCTATCTATTGTGCCACTAAAAAAAAAGGAGAACTTTGGTGTCTTTCATTGCACTCCTCATGAAATTACTGTTTATTTCACCAATCAAGGAGATCCTGCTTACAGTTAGAGCACTTGGGACTGTCTAGCTGCTTTTTAATAACAGACGTGCCCTACTATCTGCCTCAGCATCTTGTCTGGTATGTCAACGAGCTTGTCCTTGCTGGCAGGACAAAATCTTAGTTTTGTGGCACCATTCCAGACAGCAGGTGAGGTTGAAACTCAGGGGAGGGAATCTCTTGGATTAAGCAGAAGCCAACTACTGGTTACGGTAACTAAACAGTGGAAACCCTGGTGTTCACATACAGAAAAAAAAAAAAAATGGTCGGCACAGATTTCTGGCTGTGACTTTACAGGCTCAAATAAATCATGACAACAATAAACATATAATAATGCTTCACATGAAGGGTGTGAATACATTCAACTACAACTATATATTTATAGTTTACACACACACACACACACACCATTAGCAATACATATAACTTAAAAAGTATAGCAAAGTACAAGCAGCAGGAATTGTACACTTATGAGGAAAAGACCACTCTCAATTGTCCCCAATTAGCAAGACAAAAAAGGGCCAGGCGCCATAATTTCAAGAATAAGTGAGAGGCGTAAGGTGGGGCCTCATTTCATGTTGGCATTAAGGAGATAAATACAAGCTCTTGTGAGCACTGGAGGGATGGTTAAACTATTATTTTTGTGTAAATGTGCAGTGGTCCTTGAACAGCAACCAATCAACACAGCAGGCTGGCAGTTACACTCTGACTTGCCTGAATTACCGTTATACATCACTGCAGTGTAACTGTGCGCAGAAGTGTCAAAATATAGCATGAGCCACAGCCATTTCTCATAGTTACCTACCCTAACAAGATTACCTTTCTCCACAATTTTTTCTCACTCCCCCTTCTTGAAGTACAGAGAATAAAGGCACAGAACTAACCCTGTACACCTTTTCCACATCTTTTAACAGCAGAAGGCATCAAACTGCAGTTAACAAGGCACACCTTTTAAGGATTTCGGAGCAGTTACTAAGCAGCTACTAAAAACACAGGCTTCTAATGAAGGTATTTTCAAAACCACAGTCCGATTACGGTGTCATTCATAGAAACAGAATCTGGATTGCATCAAATTAAATAATGGTAACTCCAATGTAAATGACAGCAGTTTATCGTACTTCTCTTTTGGAAGTGTATCTTATGTACCAAGTAGCCTAATTGTCTATTTCGCATCAGAGCAGTTTGTGTAACATTAGCAACAGTAAACACTTCTGTTGGGCTTTCATCACAACTATGAATTTCAAGCTACCCCACAATCTCAGTTCATCTGAATTAATAACCATAGACTGATGCCGGAATGAGACAGCAAGGGTTCACTGGGTTTGTTTGACACCTGGGAAGGAAGCAACATGAAGGGCATTGGCAGCTGCTAGGATGCCTAAACGTGATAATTATTTAGATTTGATCACAAATACAAAATAAATGAATGTCGGTATTTGGTATTTTGACACACAAATCAGAATACAAATTGAAGCCAATAGCAGGCCTTTGAAAATGAAATGAAATACAGAATAAAGGATATACTTTGATCATTACCACAGAGTCTATACACCACAAACAGCTGTACCTGAATTCAATCATGCATTAGCCTATTCTATATCCATCTGCTAATCAGGAATACTATCAACATTTATTTTGTATCTGTAGAACTTGGCATGTATTTGTATGAATGAAACATGCTATTTTATGCTGTACTAGCTGAATCAGACAAGGGAAAACAAAAATTATAATGGGGGAAAAAAAAAAAAAAAATCACAATAGCTGTGCCAAATTAGAAAATGCTGGGTGCCATTGTTAAGAAGAACAGCATCCCAATACTGCCCTTGCTCTAAGTTAGACAGAGACATTTGTTTGTGATGTGGCATCCTAGCCAAACACCTGGAGTAAAATGACTAGCTTGCTTAATTGCCCCTTTATTAGGACCAGTCTGTCTTTCAGAACCTGCTTTACCCTGAATCCAAATACACGGTTGCAAAATATGTGATCAGTACAGCCCTATAAAGCAAAGCAATTGCATGCAGTCTACCAGAAATTCTGAATTAATTTTAGACATCTGACAGCACACATAAAATCTTTGATCATGGGTGCAGGTGGCACAGTAGCAAGGACGGTCATGTTGGCAGAATGCTTCAAGATATCAGTCATCAGCCTTTACCAGCAGTGATAAAGTGAAGTGAAAGTGATCGCCCAGAGAGACAGCTGTGGCTGCGAGTACACTGTCAAACAGAGGGAAAAGACGGTCAGAGAACCTTGTCTTGTACAATTCCCATCACACGGCCATGACTGGAGAAAGAGCTTGAGTAGGGGGTTTACGCATGTGCTCCAATGGTGGCCATATAATCTAGCAGGTGTTTAGTCCTTCAAAATTCATGGTTAACAGTAATTTATTGACCATTACCTTCAACGATTTTATTTGCAGCACACATCCACTTCACTCCCTTGTCACGGAAGCAGGAATACTGGAAAGTAGATCTTCGGTGAGGCTTCTTCAGCCCTCAGGCAGAATAAAACTGGATATAGCAAGAGTAACACTGAACGCTGTGGCACACATTAAATGGAACAACATCTGGAAGGTATACATACTAGCACTTCCCATATGGAGCCCTGATGATTGCTACAGTGAAATAGTGCTATCCCAGAAAAAAAACACATCAAGCTTGTCTTCAGATTCAGCGAGATGATAACTCTGGGCTTCTGAATGTAGGACAATTCAGACAGCTATTCACACACCCCTATCTGGTTACACTGAAGTTGTATAACTTGTGCTTCCTGAAGCTACAGTAAGAGAAACTGTACAATCTGAATCCACATTCAGCACAGAGAGCCCTTTCAGCAACACAAGCCTGCAGCTAGAGCTCTTATATATTGCCCATGATAACTGTTCACGACTTCATGAACACTTACGAACAATACATGGAAAAACATGTTTGCATAATAAATTAATCTGTTAGTCTATGAAACCCTCACAATAGCCTGGCTATGTGAAGATCCTCAAATGTTGATTTATGAATGGTTTATCAACATAGTCATGGACATTTAAAGAACAGTTTCACATAGGAAAACACATGGTAGTTAATTAAACAATCATTATACAGTTAGTTATGTAAACACAAGCATACATTTTAAATTGAAAGATTTATACTACACTCAGGGATACAGTCAAAGTATGAATACAGATTTAGTTAATATGATTGAGTGTGTTTGTGAGTTTTTGACACTCACACAATTCTCTACAAGTCTCTAAAACTCTCAGAGTTATTGGTTGATAAAGGGCTTCATTTAAATTTTCCAAACAGAATCACTGTTTACTAATTCCTGGAAGGATTTTGATTTACCAGAATCTCTGATAACAGTCTTTCTCTGATGTTCTAGTGAGTTCTAAGAAAATAATGATAAAAGAAAATGCCATGTTATTAGTGTAATTCATATTATGCTTGCAAGTGCCAAAGAAAAAGATTAATGATTAAAATATTAACACAAAAAAGTTGAATGGATTTTTCTTTTTTACATTTTAAAATCAAAGCATATGTTATGCATATGATGAAGCAATGCATGTTCATTACATGCAAAATTAAGTGAAAAGGGTTTTATTTTTATGAAAAAATGTGGAATTGTAAGGTTCATAAATATCCATTTAATTTTTCTTAAAATAGAAAGCAGATTGAAAGAATAATTTTACATACATTCCACAAATTGCCGGTAATTAATTTACTATAGAGTCATTGTAAGGCAGACCGTTTATTTAATTTTTTAAGTTGTTTAGCAAGAGCAAATTTTATTGAAATATGCTTTTAAGAATTTACACATTCTGCAAATAAAGCAGCCTGTAGCTGACACGTACTAAAAAAAACTGTGAAAATTCAAATAATTGGGATTTCACAACTACACTAACACCTCTTTAGAAACACCAAATAAAGTTAATACTGTAATTAAATACATAAAAGCGTATACTTGCTGTTCTATGTAAATAAATCACCCAAGACAGTTAGCGAAGTAAAAACAATAGAAATTGAGGACGAAGAAGGTAATGGCTCTGTTATTACCAGTTCAGGGAGCACTCTTCACAAATACAGCGAAAGTGCTAGCTCAACAGTGTAATTGTGTGGTATACTCCAGCTTATTAATCAATATTTCCAAAGCCGTCGTACCTCTCAGATTTGGAAAAGAAAACAAATAAATTGCATTCAGTACAGAGAAGCATGATTCTAATAGTGGGACGGGATTTGCCAGCCAATCCCAAGAGATCTTCTGTGTGGGGTGATCTCCTTGACAGATAACCCTAACCCCGCCCGAGACAGGATCTAACCATTAAACAAAGTAATAATCTACTACAACAATGAATGGAGAGCTCCTCACTAAATACTGTAATACTGAAAAAGATCATTTACATCATTGAAAGCAACCAAGAATACCCCCAATTCATCTGTCACTAGCATAGTAGATGATCTCAACAGATGATGCCAAAGTGCTCCTCACAAAGACCACGCTATGGCACAGCTGAACCAATAATCACAAAGTACTTTCATTACACGCTCTTGTTTTGAGTGCTGGAATGCTTATTTTCTGCAATTGCTCAAACTGCTTATTTTACCACAATTGTATAATTGCAGCCTTGGCAACTGTTTTCCCTGACATATCCTCACCTTTCATGACTACTTTAAGAAAATGTTCATGGCCAACTCTGAAAACCTTTAATTACCATAATCAAGCAGTTTATAATGGGATACTATGACACTGCTTGATCCTGGGTGGGTTTAAAAATACACATAATATATTAATGTCCATAGTAAAGGTGAAAACTACCTCACTGGGTTTTGGACATGCGGAGCACAAGCTTAGTTGAAAAGCAGTTGTGCTATGTCACAAAACATACCAGAGAAGACACTCGCAAGGTGATTAGAGGTTTCTGACAAACGATTGTGTCTTACAAATCAAAGCACTTTTTTTTTTTTTTTTTTTTTTACAGCTGTTTTTGGGAACTTGAATTGCTAGTGGTAGGATTTATCAAAGGATAAAAGACAAGACACCTTGTTAACAGTTAAACATATAGAAGACAGATTTTTGGTTTGCCAGGCCTATTCCCCCTGTGAGACACATGTGTTTTATGAAACCTAAGCTGAGAGGAAGAAGAAAAAGGTCTGCCAGATATACCATTTATTAAAAATATATATGTATGCAGCAGATAAATAAAAGCATCCTGCACCTGGAGTTTCATTTTAACAGTCCTTGTGAGACTTTGCCTAGACTTGCTCTATATGAAGATTTATTCCACAGAGCATTTGAAAATACTTTAACAGAAAGCATTCTGTCTCACTGTAAGCTGTCTTTGCTGGTTTTCATGTTGATAATTGTCTGCATACTTGTGCCCCTTTCAACCCTATGAATTAAAACATTGAAACAATGGTCAAACCACACTAAAGCCACTACAGTCTTATAACAAAATACAAAGACCTAAACACAGGTGTTTTGCCGAGTACACTGAAGACTTTATTAAATAGCTTCAATGTTATCAAAACATGATATTGTATTCTTTTGGTAACTACTGCTGTTGGCTTGAGTCGTAAAAAAGCAGCTGTCTTAAATATTAGCTTTTATCTCTCCAAGATTTGAGTCCCTAGTGACTATGGATTGCAATTCGAATACCAAATTTAGTTTTGCCAAAGCTGCCCTGGAATTTGCCTATTGGGCCAAAAGAAAAAAAAAAAAAAAAAAAAAATAGCGTCTCGTTTGTTTTTACTTGCAAATTGTCCATGTTTGCTTTATTTTTTATCAAATCAATAACTGTACCCTGGGACGTTTCCAATTCAGAATAACAGCACTTACAGTTGACAGGGGCAGGGCAGAAGGGCAGAAATTTTAATAACTGACTTGTTGGAAAGGTGGCATCCTATGAAGGTGCCACGTTGAAAGTCACTGAGCTCTTCAGTACAGCCCATTCTACTGCCAATATTAGTCTATGGAGATTGCATAGCTGAGTGCTTGATTTTATACACCTGCCAGCAAAGGGTGTGGCTGAAATAGCTGAATCCACAAATTAGAGGGGGTGTCCACATACGCTTGTCCATGTAGTGTACATATTAACAGTTCTTGCATTCATATAAATTGTGTTTTCCAAGTCTGTAAGAAATAACAGCTGGCTTTGGCTGTTGAAATACTACCAGTGCCAAATGCACAATTTCACCGCACTCTTTCATATAGTGAAAAGAATATGTCTTGTTTTGTGGTATCCCATTAAGAAGGAAAATTACATTTTCTAAAATAAAATATGCAAAAACGAGATATATGACTGACAGACAAATGACAAGAGAGACACCTGGGATACCGAGAACAGTACTAAACAGTGCTCTCCAGCTGCGTAGCTCAAAGTAAGGCTCCCATCAAATCCTAATCGCGCCGCATCACTTCATTTATAACCCTGTCATTAGGGGCTTTCAGGAATGTGCACCTTCTGATATAAGAAGGACACCACTTCACAGACACTACTTTGGAAGGGTTTTTTTCAAAGTAGTGAAAACTGTCACCAGCTGTTTTCTTTAGTGGGTGTTTAGAGGCGGAGATGGGGAGGGAGGAAGCTCAGTTTTCTGAGAAGGTGGGTTAAGCATATGGAGCACCATGAGGGGTATGCAGCACATTAACTGATTTCAGTGGACATGAGGCAAGGATATTGCAGTACCACACATTACCTCTGCTAATGCGCCCCACTCTGAATTCCTTGGCAAAGACACCTCAAAAAAGTGCTGCTGGCATGTCCAGCGTTTTGTGACAAATACATGAGCCATTTGTAGGACCTGAAACAATACTTGCTGCATAAGTTATCTGAGCTGATGTGTGGTTGAACGATGGTGTTTAGGTATGCAGGCAATCTGCCGCCTAAGCAGATACAGGCCATGTCTGCAGAGGTGACAAAAGGACATAGTGGTGGAATTAGATGTAAGGAGAGGAAATGGAAGAGAAAATAAGATTCTCAGTTTTCTGATTCACAGTTTTCTCGGTTACATCCTTTCTTCTGATACCCTTTGGCTGATAATATAACCTGATTTCTCATGAATGGTTTTTCTTGGGTTGTGTGTTTTTTATTTGTACATTTATTTATTTATTTTTAAGTGACATTGACAAAGATATGAAAGGTTTTATACATGTACTGGGCATAAAATATAGCAATAAGTTAGTTACTTAAACTGAGAATGTTAACGAGGAAATGGAACAAAAAAATAATACATCTTTCATATTCAGAGACCCGATATATATATATCTCTTCAGGTTTATAGTAAGACATAAGAAAACCTGAAAAATACGTAGCTGACACCTAGTGTATTTTCTGATATCTAATTACGGTTTATAGCCTATTATTCTATGAAAATATAGACTATTTCTCCAATCTGTCTCTCCCCTAAATAGGTTTAAATTTCTTTAGAAGTCTTTTTATATATATTTTTATTAGGAGAAAACCTTTTCAGTCGTCAGCTCAGGTTAGGAAAGTATAATTTAATGTATTTATTTGCTTGGTAAACATCTTCACTTTGAGTAACAGCAAGACTGCACTGTTTACGTATTTATTTTTTGCGTATAAAGGTACAACGAGGCACACGTGTAATTGAGCTCAAATGTAACTAGGAAATTAAAATAAAACGGGTGCCATTTACAAAACAATGTTTCAATAGGGACCCCAACTGGAAATGAAGTAAAAATACAAAACAGAACAAGTCACTGTTATACTGTTACCTCTCTCAGTGTTGCAATATATACCTCTTTAGCCCATAATTGTTTCAGTATTTTCTACCGAGTTTGTGCGAACTAGAAATCAGGAAAGATACTGCAGTAGTGTGTTGAAAGCATGCCATCTACATGAACAATATTTACAAAAAACTACACTACAATACACTGCACTACAAAAAAGCACAACATTACAGAACATGGGTTGTTACTGGCCTGGTTAATTAGATACAGGTTTTTCCATAGCCAAAGATTTTGCACCACAAGCATGAACTCCACGTCACAATTGACAAGCAGCACAGTACTGTTTGTACTCCAGACAACATCTCCATAGGCCTGCATTATATGGAGTTCAATTCTCGATCACCCTGACCATGCAATAAGAAAACATTAGCATATTCTGAGGACAAAGATCACTAAGTGAAGACTTCCATCTCTTGCAGAAGCCACAAAATGTGAGTGTCAGAAAAAAAAGTAAAAACATGGATCAGCCTTCAACAAGGTCTTCTCAGTGGTCTGGCCTCCCAAGTCTCCTGTTGTCATCAAAACCTCCCACTGCTTTGCGTCTTGTTTTAGGACTAATTCGCACTGTCACTTCAGATTCTGTCCCTGGTGAGTTTCATTCTCAGTCAACCCCTTCAGTTATTTAAAAAGAACAAATCACCCATGGGCGGTCTACACTTTAATTTGCTAAACTCCTCTTTCAGTACTATTTCTCCTTAAACAAGCAATGAGCCAGAAGCTACTTCAGAAGAATGCAATTTACTCCCAGTATCATTAATTTCTACAACACTTGCTATGGAAAAGAGCCAAAGGGAGAAATCTGCTTTTAGACAGAGATATTTGGCAAGCATCCCACCTTTGATCTGACTGGTGTAATTTTCAAGCGCATCTAAAAGGTTACAGTTGTTTCGTTTAAATAATAAATAGTTTTCTAATTAATGTGCAAGTGGATCGACTGTTCCTTCTTTTACTTACATCAACATTTCCAGCTCTGTTGCCCATAAATCAGGTCCAGACTCCTATTTATATATAGTCCAACTGAACAATAGGCAGAAGCAAAAAATGGAGACAGACATTAAACAGCCTGAAGATAAATGTTTTTTTTCACTACGTAATCTCACCAGTGCTGGATTAACCTGAATATGAAATGACAGACTAAGATATAACTTCCTCCTACAATGTATGATTTTGCTTCATTATGAAAATCCACCACAATGCTAATGACACTCAGCTCATTAATGCCTTTCCTCCGAAATGTCATTAAAACAATAACTTTGTACCAAAGCTTCACATTTGCAGGCTAAAACTTAACAGTGGATTTCAGAACAGATTACAATGAAATAAATGTATTGTCTTTGGTTTTGGTTTTTAAGACTTATATTAAGGATGTATTGGAGAAAGGATTAGCAAAATGGTTCTCTCTGACTGGCCTAACATAGCAGGTACCACATTTGAACTGTATTGACACAGAACAAACAATAAGAGCAATGAAATAACAAATATCAGTTTAAACCTCTTGGGTCTTTCTGTGACCTCTTTTCAAACCCTGTAGCCTATAGTAAAAGAATCTCAGATTTTACCTAAACTAGATAGTCAGACTGTGGTGTGATTGGGGCCCAGGATCATTGTTTTCTCAAAATAAAATACATTATATATAAGGAAGCCCCATAAATATTATATATATATATATTACACACATACACATAAGGGGCTTCCTTTTTACTTTCAATTTCAGAAGTAAAAGAAAAAGAAGAGGTAGACTAAAATCAGAAGGAGATTCAAGGTAGGCACAGGTAAACTTGAGCTGTTAACACTTACCAGACCATCACAGTTGCTTATGGCAACAGTAGCCCCTTCCATGTCTGTGACATCTCCAACATAGAGGCAATCTGCATGTAAAGGCTCCGAGCGTGTCCGGTTACTATCCTCCTGCCACTCAATCTTAGCTCCCGGTGCCACCAGGCGCGAGTTCAGCCTGAGCCTCAGGTGAAACTCCCTCCCAAACACCGTGACATTGTAGAAGAGCCTGTCCCTGGGACCCTCAGTGGAATCCCTTTTCCAGCGCCTACGTCCATTATCAGCCGACAAGTCACGGGACAAGAACCGGCCATCAGCGTCCGTGCTGATCGGTGTCACGACTCCATACTCTCCAAGCAACCCCTGGAGTGAATCTGTAAGGAAAGGAAAAAAGGCTCTGTTTTTTCATTCTAATTAACCAATGTTTCTGCTGCAATTCTTTTCCAGTCTAAAAGTCTTCAAAATGTAAATGGAACCAGTGAGCACATACTGGATCAGTCATTGTCACATTTTGTGCAAAAATATAAACTGTTATTTAACCTTCTACAATAAAACAAACTCCAAGGCCAAGTGTCCAAGTGACCTTGTAGTCTCTCCAGGAAGTCTTCAAAAGCAAGAACAAATCCCAGTCTGGGATTCCAAGACCAGGAACACACCCAAAGACAGTAACATCAAGGTGCTAATTAAGATCTTTACACACTGAATAATATTTTCTCACTGGCTGAGCTCTATTAGCAAGGTTATGTTTTTGATTCCCCCACTAGAATTCAAAGATGCTAGTCATCTCTGCACATGTGTATAGGAAGCATGCTACTTCTAGCAAAAGCAATAGTAAGATTCATATCCACACAGTCTAAATCCTGTTTCATTAGTCTTACGATTAGGATTGTTTAGTTCTAAACGATTGACACAGCCTGACAAATGTCAATGAAACCTGAACTCCATCGACTGTCCACACAGACTGCATACTAAAAACACCAGAACGTCCCAATTGTCTAGAGAACTTTCTGTGGCAGCTATTCACTGTCTACAAACACTCGGATGACTCTGTAGCAGTTTTCTGAGCATCACTTGCTGCTGCACTGAAACATTTTTCACCTTCAAGTGTTAAAATAGTTTTCCCCAAGCTTCCAGCACTTTGCTTTCACAATCACTAGGAAAAGCATTTAAATTACTCAGCATTTCAATTTAATAACATTTATCTGGATCTGTTTCTGCTAAGCCATTTTTTACCCTTTGAGGGAGGGGTGGCAGGTAAGAAGAGGATATAACATGAGGTTAGTTCTTTGCATTTTTGCCATGCTTCTGTATTATTATTATTGTCATTGTTATCATGTGTGTGTGTGTGTGTGTGTGTGTGTGTGAGGAGGGGGGTTGTTTTGTATTTGGTTCTCCCAGTTGTGGCATATCACACAACCGTACGATACTGCCAAAGGTGCCATATCATATTTCCCAAATACAAACAGATCAGTGCAGTCCACTATATTTATTTACCTATGCACATGTTAAGACCTTCATAGCTGGTTTATAAAATAAACTTCTTAATAATATTGTATCTTACTAATGCTTCTGTAATTGGCATGTGTCTGATCAAGTTCAGCATCAATATCGCCATGTGTGTAGGATACATATGTGACAGGCAAGGGGATACTGGAATACAATTCGATCAGTCTCTCTTGTGTCTTTGGGTTTTTAAAGTTACATTTAATGAATGATAAATAAAAATTACGTTTTCAGTAAATAAACATACATGTAAAAAACATGTAATGTATTATATGATTATTCAAAATATCACCTAAATATGTTTATGTTGCCAATTAGGCTACACATTAACACGTACCCTAAGAAGTACACATATAGCCATTAATTCTACGGTGGTCAGCAAGTCCAGTTTTTCACTCTTTTTCTTATGTATTTATTTGTATTTATTGCAAAACTTTCTTCAACCATTTCGTTACATTTTATCTACGCATGCCTCAGTGACAACGTTTTATTTTCCACTTAAAACAAAACACAAAGTAAAACACCATATGTATTTGTATGGTTTCAAAGTGCCATTAAATCGCATTGCCATTAAATTCATTAAGTGTCATTAAATGTCTTAATGCCAGAGAAACGCGAATAAAACCCCCTGGATCGAGAAACCGAACTGTTATTTTTAATCAATATAGCCAGTGTGACTAGCGCGGCACTGTGACAAGTCAATACCCGTCACCAGCAGCTTGACCCATGAAACAGACTGGACAGTCCCATTACATCACACCGGCTACGACGCTTTTGCAAATGATGTAAAAAAAGAAAATATTTAAGTAGGCAGTTGCAATCATATGAATGGTAAGGGGGGGGGGGGATGCGCACTTCACAATAAATACAAAACAAGACTGATGACATGGCATAGCATACAGCGCTTTTCCAAAGTCCCAAGCATTTAGGGGAGCAAAAAAAGACATGCAGACATGAGCCAAAAGTTTAGAACTGTGCAAAATGCCGACAGCGGAGTGTTCAGAGGGAAGACGGGCAGTGTTTCGAGACTTCACGCACAAAGTGCAGAGAGACAGCGGCACGTACCTTTGCCAGCGCCGATGTACAGGCCGTGGGCGTGCAGGAAGAGGGGCACCAGCACGAGGGTCGCCAGTCCGGGCGCGAGATCCATGGCAGCTCCGCACCGCGCGAGACAGGGGCGTAAAGTTCCCGCGAGCAGCGATCCGCCACGCCGGCCGCGTCCGCCTGCAACTTACTGCAAAGTGCGCCGGGAGGGACGGCTGCGTCTGCACACCGGAGTCTGCACACACTCTCACACTCACACACACACTCTCTCTCACTCCCAGTCAGCAAAGCAGGGAGCCGGAGAGGATGGGGAGAATACTACTGAAAACACAGGGCGTGCACACGGAAAGTGAAGTCACTCTGATTGACAGATCGATTGACAACACCACCACAAGTGCGGGCAGAAGAGGCTCCCTCGCGTTTTCGGCCTGCCAGGGGGGGGGTTTCGGTCAAGTTGATCAGAGGTTTTTGTTTGTTTTTATTCTTTTGGGGAGGTTATTTTTTTCATGGCCATGCGTTGCGTTTGCAATTGCCATTCTCCCGACTGTGCTCTGGAGAACGCAGTTCTGCATTGCTTGCATAAAGTTTGTGCATCTTAGCTGCTCGCTACACTTGAGCCAGCCTGAACAACTGGTCCAACAGCTCCCCCTGTGCCTGAACATGTAGCTGGCCCTACATGACTAGTGCGATTTATTTATTTTTCCATTTATGCTTCAGACCAGCTATTAAATGATATAGAAATGATTTGTAAAATGTCACTGATTACTATTATCATTATTAGTAGTAATAATAGTACCCATATTCTGAATGTCAACAGAGAAAGTGCTTTTTACACAAAGTTGCATAATATATATTGATTCCAGGCTAGGTTAAAACCAAGCAAACAAAAAGTGACATTAGTGGTGATGTCAAACAGATAAGTAGAGAGATACTGCTTAGTTAGTTAGTTAGTTAAAAGGGTAAACTCGGGTCTGTTCTGGTTACAACATCCTTGCTTACAATTTCAGCAGAAGAGTTGATCCAAAAGCATTTCCACATTGTTTCCATCCACTCAAGCCACATATATTTCTGTCATTAAGCCAGATCATTCATGATTAGCAGTTTTTCAGCTGGTTTTGCAAAAGAACGAATGTGTATAATACTGAATCAAATGAAATCGGGAAAATAACTCTATTGTGAAATGGAACGGTTTTGTAAATGCTGACAGTATGAGCAATCTATATACTTCATTTGCAAACCAGAATTGTGATTCATGTTCAAGGTTGGACAAATGACGGTGACTTTTCAGCTTGAAAATGTGGCGGCTGAAAGAGCCTTTGCAGGGGCTAACATTTGCAAATGGGAACAGCTTGACAATGTTCAGAGGGAGAAGCATTTGATATACATGTGATAGTTTTATGGTCTATCTTCACACAGGTAAATATATAAGTGTACATTCTGTGCATAAACTGCCAACAAGACCAAATATAACTCCCTTACTACTGCTAGATAAATAATTATCCTTACTCCTTTTATCTTAACATTAAAGAGTTATAACTCTGGGTGCAGTAAAGTTAAATCAACACATTGCCAATGATCACATTTAAATATATAAAATAAGGTGCAGGTCTAAATTATGCATTACCTTTTGTGAGCATTGATCTTTACTCTTCGTGGTGGCATCGAGTCTTTTCTTTCTCTAAGCAGTTTTTCCAATGAGGGATTTGTCACCTCGATTTAAAGAAGGGTTGGAGTACAGTATCCTGGGAGGCTGTTTCCTCATTAATGGGAGCACCTACTGAACCTGAACTGTAAAGACTAAGAATGAGGAAGTGGCAGGGTCCATTTCAAACCAGCACCACCCAGCCCACTGAAAAAGAACAGCAATTATATGAAGGAGGGTTTTCAACATGCTATGGGGTTATTATTACACAGCTAAAACTCACAACAGTTGTAGATGATTCCTGCATCAAACACAAACGCTAAGCACTGCAATAATCTCTCTTTCTACGGGATGGTTCGGCATGAGCTTCTTATAAAAATGCATTTGTACATGTCATTTTGTGTTGTATTGTATTGCAGATTTGAACATTTCCATGACAAGCTCAGCCTTTTTTACGCTGCAACCTCATGATAAATGCCATCTCAGGGCTCCTGATGTGATCTGACACTGAGGGGAATATGGCACGGTGCCATTTTGGTTGTGGAAAGGAGGGACAAATAGAAGTAATGCCCTATACAATCTGTACAGGACTGAGCTATTCATTGGAATTATAGGAAGCAGTATATTGCAACATAAATTCCATATAAATCATAGTAGAATTCCACCACAATTTCAAACATGCTACATCTCTCTGGCTTACCCAAGGTACATATGGATTTCATATACGGTTTTTATATTCTGTCATGATCATGTGGCATACTCCGAGAGAAGAGCCTATGCAAATGAAAAAAAATATTCTGCTGAGAATTGGAAATATGTAGTTTCTCACTGTCAATACATCAGCTGCTTCAACTACCTACAAAGGGTATTCCAGCACAAGTAAAGGGAGGACTAGGAATTAGCTTGTAAATCATAGCAGTTTCTGCCAGAGCTCCTTTACTGTATTTTTCTGCATCTGCCGTTACCTCTTTCTGATTGTGGGAAAGCCTGATGCATTTGTTGATTATGACTGTCAAACACTCCTACAACTTAAAAAAAAAAAAAGTGTAGTGGCACAGCATTAGCTGTGCAGTGCTTTTGACTAGTTAACTGAACACTGTTCACAACAAGGTGGCATGTGCTTCTGTCAACATACAATTTAAAATGTTTTGTTTCTCTCAGTATATTTGTTTTTTAAGTCTACCATAGTGTTTATATACAGTATAGATTTCAATAAAGTCATGCAAATATTGAATGCATTTATGAAAGATGACAATACCATTTCTTAATTTGTTTTTAATGCAGGAAAGATACCAATTCATAATACAGTATTTCCCTTATGGGTACTGAAGATGGCATGGCCCTGGCCCATGTTCCTAATGTTCTCTGTAGTGAATGGAGACATACCCATTGAGTGAAACTACCCAAAAGCAATCCTACACGACTGGACAATCTGATTAGAAATAGATTTGAAACGGGTTACCCAGGTACTTAACTCTAATGACAGGGAATCCCATTACATGAAATAACTCCATTCTCAAATCTGATTATACTGTTTAAACGGCGGACTTCCGATTCTGATTGCACAGTAATCAGACCTAAACAGGTTTTCATGTCTCCAGAAAGAATTCTGGGCAATACACTTTTTTATATTTTACTCTCATATTCCACGTTCTACTTCCTTTCAAAAATGCCACAGAGGTACCATTAGTCACCACAGATGTCAGGAATTACCTTCCCCATCCACGTTGCAGCAATATATAACAATATCCAAAGAAGAAAATCCTTTAACCCTGCAATTGTCAATGGGATAATCCGGAATATGCATAGTTTAACACATGTAAATCAAAAGGAAGCAATCCCTAGGTTAACCCTAAATTGCTTTCTCAGTAATTATTCATCCTAATTGATTACAGTACAGTAAATGTGTTTTCAGCTACCTCAGCTGAATGAGTCTGCTGCCTTAACAGTCTACAGTCCCTGTTTAAGCTGACTTCAAGCTTCTAAATGGTCTATAGCTTCCACTCTATATTCCATAGTTATATGCACTTAAAGGCCGAGCTCTAGGGCTTCTCAAAGATAAAACTGGCCAATCAGTACTCGAAGAATGGATTCATTAAGTGCCTGAAAAGCTCAACTATACTTGGGGTTCACTACCAAATCAGAAGCAAATTTTCCTTCCTACAGGTATATCAATGACAGAAGGCATAAAAGTAACTAGTAATATACTTCTATCAATTACATTTCAACTCGTGTCCACAACATTCAAATAATGTAATGTAAAGTTGCCAGCAAATTCAGCTCATATATATTATATTATATTAAAGTTTAAGGTGTAAAACCTGACTGGAATAATCATAATTATTAGAAAAATCTATACATAATTTATATGGATCTTTGCGTGTCACATGTTAAGCTAATTAAGTTTAGCATTTCATTTTTTGCATGAAATCAAACCTGATGCACACTATAAAGGAAGTAATGTTTTTTGGCCTGAAAATGTATGTTTGAAAACTTATGATGCTGTCGGACATCATATTGCTGTGTACAAATTAAATAATTAAGGGACAGTTCCATACAGTTACTTTAGGACAAAATAATGTCATGCAAACAGGCATTGTCTTTGTTCCATTTAAAATCACATTCAAAGTAGAATATGCTAACAATACCAACAGGGTGCACGACATGTTGTTCTGTGTGGACACAACTAAATTATATATAATTGACTGAAGTAAATTCCTCATAACCAGAAGGTTTAGCAAGAGAGCACATGACAATGAAATGGTCTTTGATTTAAGGTCAGCCATATACTATAAATTACACATTTTTTACTATTGCAAATTTCAAAAATCCTTTGGCTGATGTGGTTTCCGCAACCATCATGTCAAGGGGAGCGGACAGCTCTTTGATCAGGTCTGAACTCAGAAAAACAGAATTCAAGAATTGAAATGAGAGATTCGGCCACTAGACAAGGGAAAAGTAAACAATGTGTTTATTCCAATGCAAAGGGACTCAATTTGGCAATGGTGTAAATAATGCCTGATTAAAATGTTAATGTCTTTCTGTCTCAAAGTGTCCCAGTGAATAGGGAGCCATATGGTCACACTACCACTGACTGAATTATTACCAGAGCTGCTGCAGGGAAGACAAATCCCATGCTCTTTTAGATGTAGTCTTTTTTGCTCTCTGGTAAGTATTGGAGCATCTCTTAGGGGTAATTACAGCGGCCATGATTGTGATAAAGTTTACACTTAAGTTTAAAAAGTTACTAAAATGATATAAGGGGACAGAATATTTATACACTCCTACTAGCACATGAGTATAAACCAATCATTTTAGGGACTGTGCTGAACGCAGCAGATTAGGAATATACTGCATGAGAGATGCCGGATTTAGGAGCAGGTATCTTGCTCAGAGTGCAGTGCTTTTCTTCAAATAATCTAGTGTAAAAATGCTTTATAAATTGGAATGATACTCACTTCATACAGCTTTTCACATTTCAACCTCATGCCTAAACCCAGGTCTCCAGACTGAAAAATCACACAATGCTTCAAACATTGCTTTTGCACGGCTAACTTTCCAAATATCCACCCAGTCCAATTATGCATCAATCATTTTGGTCTTCTGTTCATGGTGGTTTGCTAAAAACAACTAAGTCAGCCATGGTGTGTTGCATACAATCAGGCCTTGCAGTTATATATCTAGTTATGTATGTAGGAATATGCCCATGTTAGGTGTTACTAGGTATGCTGGTGATGTTGGTCTCAGAATGCTGGATCCTTATTGGTCCAGTTCAATCCCAGTTATGATTAAAACAGACTACCCTGTTTTCATATACACACACACACACACACACACACACACACACACACATATATATATATATAGAGACCAGATGTGCTGTAGTCCTTTTATCCTATTCACCTGGCCAGTAGAACCCCAAGGCAGCTGGCTGACAGCTGTAGTTGGCAGCTGGACAAATAACTGGTCCATGAATTGAAATGGCTAGAAGCTCTGAGCTAAACTTAGCTTGAGAAATCTGATTTGTATCTGCAATACTTCACAGGTCTATTGTGGACTTGGCTCCTGTAAGTATGTGTACACAAGAGTTTGCAATGTATTGTGTGTGTTAAAAGAGGAAAGTGACTCTTGGTTCCCAATAATGTAGGTAGATAAAGGGCTAACTCAAGTGACCCTGTGTTGAACGTCAGGGGTACATGATCACAATGTCATGAATAGCAGACTTTGGATCTTTTCACATCTGTTATTTGCAGTTTCTTTAAAGTGGCATGAGCTGGCCTGAGTCAAATGTCTCTGTCATTTGCATCACAGTTTGATGGCTGGTAGCCTTAAGGGCCATCGAACGCCATCTTTCTTCTCTGTAAATGTTTACAGACATATAACTGTTCTGCCTTAATTTTGTCGTTACATGCGTATGTGTCAGTACAGCCTACCTTTTGGACCTTCATTGGTATTGTGGCATCGGCACAAGACACATCATTTGTCTGCCTCATGATTTCTTGCCTCATTTCTGGCTGATTATTCTGCTTGCACAACTTCCATGTGTTGTATGAAGCACATGCCATCTCATATCAACATTAAATGAATATTAATTTAAGAACAAACAGATAATATACAACATGGGATGATATTTTATCAAAGATGGTGGTTCATGAAGTGATGCTTAATTTGTAGTGCAATTCCAGATTGTTCTATCAGTAAAATACTTTGAATGGTTTGCTTAAGCTTCTCAATCTGAGGGAATTAATTCAAACAATTCAAGGCAACTTTAAACATTGACTAAACTTTTTGATTTCACTCATCACTCCAACACATACAAAAGATAAGATAATGTAAGACAAGAAAGATTGTTATTACATTTGAGAACAAAGAACTGAGGACATCGGTTAGGCATGGCTGAAACGGCCATTTGAAAATGGCAGACATCTAACCAAGGTTGATGAAGGATTAAGCCTTTTTCAATATCTGACTTTTTCTCCGTTAGAAAAACATGGCATGAAATGTTTTGTAAATTGTTTAAATAAGCATTTGTAAGCTAAATTATGTAAAAAAACTAAAACAAATGCTGAACAGCAAAACTAATTTTGAACCCAGATTTACCTAGGCAGAAATGCTAGGATAATTTATCTAACTCGGTCTGTTTTCATGGCCAGATACTTTGCCACTTAAAGAACAACTATAGAAATATGGACTATGTTTTTCTTTTTCACACAATTCCAGATTTTCAGGCAGCAAACGTGCGTGAGACACTGCATTCAAAAGCAGCATTTTGTCACTCTTTTGGCTGAACATTACAGTTAAATAATCTTACTTTAAAACACATAGAGCCAGCAAGAAGAATCATAGCACACTTTGGTTAAATAGTTAAAAAGTGGTTTTGTGGTGTAATGTTGACAAAAAAGGTTTTAAAAAATGGGGAAGTTATTAAAAAAAAAAAAAAAAAAAAAAAAAGGAAGAAAAATAATTTTGTTCAAAAAATACTGGAAAGATCATAGTACATGAAATCTGGAGTAAAAGCTCCTTTCCATGGTCTTGCTTGAAGTGGCAACTTTAGCACTGTGAAATCTTATTCTGCCAAATATTCAACAATATGTTGTATAATCTGCATTTTTCTGTCTATAATGGATAACGTGTTTGTCTCAATGTACATCATTTGTGGAATTCCTTCTTGTTTGCTGAGCAAACACATATGTACTCTTCATACTAAAACAATTTAAAAATGTGGTTGAGGGGAAGTGTTGCAAATAATGCTTTGTCATCTGATGGATTGTCTCATGGTAGCAATGGAAATAGAAGTGGCTTCCTCAGACTGCTTCCTGTCAATCAGGATTGTAAAAGTATCTGTAGAATGCATATATTTTCATATAATGCTAAACTTGAGATGTGGAATTTTTCTGACAGACACACATTGGATTATCTACCAGGTGTTCGGCTCATTGACAGGAGTAACATTAATTCGGATCTGATCCTCAGTGTGTACACATAGCGTTGTCCTTATGTCATTCTTCACACCTCTCCACAACTATACAAAATCGGCTTGCATCAGTTTAATTTTCCAGATCTGTATGTCTGTGCTACTGTGAATGACTCCCAGAGTGTTTCAACATTACGATTTATGTCAAGATTTGTTTCGGGCAACTGTGTTTTCGAACTCCACTCATCCTGGAGTTCCAGCAGACCCCATTCCTAGTTCCCAGGATGAAGTGTTTGATGGCTACTGTAAGCTATACAGTCCCTCTGTACTGCACCCTTCCATCACCAACACCAACTTGCTTATCTGCCAGTGTTCCCTCTTGATCAGGTTTCAATCAACTGTATAGCTCTCCCTGTTCAAATAACTACCCTCACTTACTGTCAGCATTAGGATGTTGGGAAAAAGGAGGTTTTTGGAAAGAGTCACTTCAGAGGCCAAGAATGTAGCCACTGTTCCAGGTCTTGTGATGACCACAATCATGGCTCAGAAATGTCCCTCCCTCCTAATAGCTCTTTTTAAGTGGACTTAAAAGGGAAATACTTCCACAGAACAGGAGTGAATCTCATTACAATTAATATTGAATTTTAATTGATATTTTGCATTTTCAAAATGGTACGTGACACGTTTGATTCTTTTTAAATCACCGTTCTTTGATGTGGAAGGAGAAGACATTCTTTTCAGTCTACACAGTCTATTAATTAAAATTATAAGACACTGGGGATATCAGAGGTGCATTCTTTCATGACTTATTTTATATTATTTATTCTTTTTTGCTACAAACTTTTAGTTCAGTTTATTCTATGAGAAAGGAATTAAATTATAAAGGTTGGGGAATCTGCAATTTCAATTTGAGTAGAAATAATTAATTTAGTGTTAAAAGGAGGTGTAAGCAGGTTATCCTCTGGATTATTAATGACGTGTTAATTATTAGTGCAAGGGAATCCTAAGGAAACGATCACAGATGGTTCATGAAAAAAAACTAGAGTTTTGTTTGCAGTTTGGAAGACTCATTTGTTTTTTTTCTTCGTCTTTAATTAAAAAATTCTGCAGTAAAAGCTGTTAAAATAGGAGAGCCTTTAACATGAGAGAAAGCCTTGAAGTAATGTACACAAGTCTCAGTTCCCTGTTTTGTTTACATATATAGCCTATTCCTTCTTCAGTTGTGCAATCTGAATGATTTATAAATAGGCAAGTGAATGTGCCTCCAGACAATCGCAAGGAAAACTAGAAAAACACAGAGGACCTGGGTCTGCATGCATTTCAAGACAATGAAGAGGATATGCTGGTGAAGAGAATATTTTCAACACCATTACAGGCACACACCTCCCAGTGTCCAGACCTTCCAACCCAAACATAACATTAACCTAATAGGCTTATATACATCATGAGCTGCCCTGTAACACACATATACACACATTATGCCTTTATATATTAAAGGAGATTTAATTTTCACTTACTGTTCCTATCTCTAGGCAAATAAATTCCACTGAGGCTGAAAGTCAAGAAACAAGCAAATAAACAAAAAACTTTGGTTTATAAAAGCACATTAAGTCGTTAAAAAAATTCAACCCCATAACAGCATTCTGTCAGAACATTTTCTTAAATACATACACACAGATATCATGCAATCTATCAGAGGAAAATAACAGGTTACTGTAGTTCTATGTTGATTTACAAGAGATATTAAATCCTTTGCTTGCCACACAACTTATTTTGTCCGATTGATTTCTTATAACATAAGCATTTTGTGGCACTGAGAAATGGTAGCAGCTGCCTGTGGTGCACTACAATTAATTTCCTGTTCAAATTCATTGAAATGTATTCATTTTTGCAGTCATTCAGTTGAAACATTTTACCTTCAAATCGTTTCAGTTTTACCGTCTTGTTAATCAGTGCAGTTTTTAGCAATGCAAGCAATACATTTGCACATATTTGCACATATCTCTGAATGCACAGAACTAAACTTCCATTTTAGAGAAATACAAAAATGTAAAGCTGTGGAAAAATCAAATTATCCAAAGCCTATATATTCTCCTTCCTCATATATACCTAAAAATGTTATGAATGTTAAAATACACATGCATACACACAAACACAAATTATATATATATATATATATATATATATATATATATATATATATATATATATATATATATATATATATACATACATACATACATATACACACACACTCACCTAAAGGATTTCTTTCCCATTCAGACATTCAGTTTGGAGTTCAGGAGATTGTCTTGACCAGGACCACACCCCTAAATGCATTGAAGCAACTGCCATGTGATTGGTTGGTTAGATAATTGCATTAATGAGAAATTGAACAGGTGTTCCTAATAATCCTTTAGGTGAGTGTATATACATACAGAAAGGTGATTTAAGCAATTTTGAGCGTGGCATGGTTGTTGGTGCCAGACGGGCCGGTCTGAGTATTTCACAATCTGCTCAGTTACTGGGATTTTCACGCACAACCATTTCTAGGGTTTACAAAGAATGGTGTGAAAAGGGAAAAACATCCAGTATGCGGCAGTCCTGTGGGCGAAAATGCCTTGTTGATGCTAGAGGTCAGAGGAGAATGGGCCGACTGATTCAAGCTGATAGAAGAGCAACTTTGACTGAAATAACCACTCGTTACAACCGAGGTATGCAGCAAAGCATTTGTGAAGCCACAACATGTACAACCTTGAGGCGGATGGGCTACAACAGCAGAAGACCCCACCGGGTACCACTCATCTCCACTACAAATAGGAAAAAGAGGCTACAATTTGCACAAGCTCACCAAAATTGGACAGTTGAAGACTGGAAAAATGTCGCCTGGTCTGATGAGTCTCGATTTCTGTTGAGACATTCAGATGGTAGAGTCAGAATTTGGCGTAAACAGAATGAGAACATGGATCCATCATGCCTTGTTACCACTGTGCAGGCTGGTGGTGGTGGTGTAATGGTGTGGGGGATGTTTTCTTGGCACACTTTAGGCCCCTTAGTGCCAATTGGGCATCGTTTAAATGCCACGGCCTACCTGAGCATTGTTTCTGACCATGTCCATCCCTTTATGACCACCATGTACCCATCCTCTGATGGCTACTTCCAGCAGGATAATGCACCATGTCACAAAGGTCGAATCATTTCAAATTGGTTTCTTGAACATGACAATGAGTTCACTGTACTAAACTGGCCCCCACAGTCACCAGATCTCAACCCAATAGAGCATCTTTGGGATGTGGTGGAACGGGAGCTTCGTGCCCTGGATGTGCATCCCACAAATCTCCATCAACTGCAAGATGCTATCCTATCAATATGGGCCAACATTTCTAAAGAATGCTTTCAGCACCTTGTTGAATCAATGCCATGTAGAATTAAGGCAGTTCTGAAGGCGAAAGGGGGTCAAACACAGTATTAGTATGGTGTTCCTAATAATCCTTTAGGTGAGTGTATATATATATATATATATATATATATATATATATATATATATATACACACACACACACATACACACACACACATACCGATCAGCCATAACATTATGACCACTGACAGGTGAAGTGAATATCACTGATAATCTCATTATTATGGCACCTGTCAGTGGGTGGGAGATATTAGGCAGCAAGTGAACATTTTGTCCTCAAAGTTGATGTGTTAGAAGCAGGAAAAATGGGCAAGCGTAAGGATCTGAGCGACTTTGACAAGGGCCAAATGGTGATGGCTAGACGACTGGGTCAGAGCATCTCCAACATTGCTGCTCTTGTGGGGTGTTCCCGGTCTGCAGTGGTCAGTACCTATCAAAAGTGGTCCAAGGAAGGAAAAGCAGTGAACCGGCAACAGGGTCATGGGCAGCCAAGGCTCATTGATGCATGTGGGGAGCGAAGGCTGGCCCGTGTGGTCCGATCCAACAGACGAGCTACTGTAGCTCAAATTGCTGAAAAAGTTCATGCTGGTTCTGATAGAAAGGTGTCAGAACACACAGTGCATCGCAGTTTGTTGCGTATGGGGCTGCGTAGCCGCAGACCAGTCAGGGTGCCCATGCTGAGCCCTGTCCACTGCCGAAAGCGCCTACAATGGGCACGTGAGAATCAGAACTGGACCACGGAGCAATGGAGGAAGGTGGCCTGGTCTGATGAATCACGAGTTCAAGGTGTTGACTTTGCCTCCAAATTCCCCAGATCTCAATCCATTCGAGCATCTGTGGGATGTGCTGGACAAACAAGTCCGATCCATGAAGGCCCCACATCGCAACTTACAGGACTTACAGAATCTGCTGCCAACATCTTGGTGCCAGATACCACAGCACACCTTCAGAGGTCTAGTGGAGTCCATGCCTCGACGGGTCAGGGCTGTTTTGGCGGCAAAAGGGGGACCTACACAATATTAGGCAGGTGGTCATAATGTTATGGCTGATCGGTGTAATATATATATATATATATATATATATATACATACATACATACACACACACACACACACACACACACACACATACATGCATACATACATACACAGTGAGGAAAACAAGTATTTGATCCCCTGCTGATTTTGTACGTTTGCCCACTGACAAAGAAATTCTATAATCTATAGTCTATAATTTTAATGGTAGGTGTATGTTAACAGTGAGAGACAGAATAACAACAAAAAAATCCAGAAAAACGCATTTCAAAAAAGTTATAAATTGATTTGCATGTTAATGAGGGAAATAAGTATTTGACCCCTTCGACTTAGTACTTGGTGGCAAAACCCTTGTTGGCAATCACAGAGGTCAGACGTTTCGTGTAGTTGGCCACCAGGTTTGCACACATCTCAGGAGGGATTTTGTCCCACTCCTCTTTGCAGATCCTCTCCAAGTCATTAAGGTTTCGAGGCTGACGTTTGGCAACTCGAACCTTCAGCTCCCTCCACAGATTGTATATGGGATTAAGGTCTGGAGACTGGCTAGGCCACTCCAGGACCTTAATGTGCTTCTTCTTGAGCCACTCCTTTGTTGCCTTGGCTGTGTGTTTTGGGTCATTGTCATGCTGGAATACCCATCCACGACCCATTTTCAATGCCCTGGCTGATGGAAGGAGGTTCTCACCCAAGATTTGACGGTACATGGCCCTGTCCATCGTCCCTTTGATGCGGTGCAGTTTTCCTGTCCCCTTAGCAGAAAAACACCCCCAAAGCATAATGTTTCCACCTCCATGTTTGACAGTGGGGATGGTATTCTTGGGGTCATTCCTCCTCCTCCAAACACGGCGAGTTGAGTTGATGATGCCAAAGAGCTCGATTTTGGTCTCATCTGACCAGAACACTTTCACCCAGTTCTCCTCTGAATCATTCACATGTTCAGTGGCAAACTTCAGACGGGCCTGTACATGTGCTTTCTTGAGCAGGGGGACCTTGCGGGCGCTGCAGGATTTCAGTCCTTCACGGCGTAGTGTGTTACCAATTGTTTTCTTGGTGACTATGGTCCCAGCTGCCTTGAGATCATTAACAAGATCCTGCCGTGTAGTTCTGGGCTGATTCCTCACCGTTCTCATGATCATTGAAACTCCACGAGGTGAGATCTTGCATGGAGCCCCAGAGCGAGGGAGACTGACAGTTATTTTGTGTTTCTTCCATTTGCGAATAATCGCACTAACTGTTGTCACCTTCTCACCGAGCTGCTTGTTGATGGTCTTGTAGCCCATTCCAGCCTTGTGTAGGTCTACAGTCTTGTCCCTGACATCCTTGGACAGCTCTTTGGTCTTGGCCATGGTGGAGAGTTTGGAATCTGATTGATTGATTGCTTCTGTGGACAGGTGTCTTTTATACAGGTAACGAGCTGAGATTAGCAGCAGTCCCTTTAAGAGAGTGCTCCTAATCTCAGCTCGTTACCTGTATAAAAGACACCTGGGAGCCAGAAATCTTGCTGATTGATAGGGGATCAAATACTTATTTCCCTCATTAACTTGCAAATCAATTTATAACTTTTTTTGAAATGCGTTTTTTTTGTTGTTATTCTGTCTCTCACTGTTAAAATACACCTACCATTAAAATTATAGACTGATCATTTCTTTGTCAGTGGGCAAACGTACAAAATCAGCAGGGGATCAAATACTTTTTTCCCTCACTGTGTATATATATAGATATATATATATATATATATATATAGATAGCTATATATATATATATATATATATATATATATATATATATAGAGAGAGAGAGAGAGAGAGAGATATTAAAGTACAGTAACAGCACAGTATATAACAGTACAATAGTGTATTAGACAGAGTATATTATGGCAATGTCAGTATGCTTTGGCAGGCAACAGAATATGCAGTAAATAAGTACTTATATATGTAAATAATGATTTATAACAAAACATTTCCCAGAAATTTGCAACGGCTAACTATACAATAATAGGGATGCATTTTGACTGTCCACTAAGACACTTTTCTTTGTCCCGTATGACACTTTGTGTCCTCTAAGACACTTGCTTATCCCCTATGACAATTTTTTGACACTCACATGACACTTTTTAGTCCTGTACGGCAGTATTTTTGGTTCCCGTATGACAGTTTTAAATCGCATATCATACTTGTTGCACCTGTATGACAGTTATGTTCCTGTATTACATATCTTTGGCTGCATATGACACTTTTTGGCTTGTACCACACTTCGGATGTCTTTTCCCAATTTGGATTGTATATGTGTAATAAATGAGTAAAATTGCTTAATTACACACTATGCATAGTATATAGTATAATTTGTATTAAAATCTCTACATAACAATGTTCAACCACCTTTTTATCAAGTGTTAGTCACACATTGCTGTAAGGGACACAGTCCTCGGTGGGGTTGTGCAGGGGTGGACAGTTCCCCCTGCACCGAAGTGGAGAGTGAATCCCCACGGTCACCTGAGCTGCTTCTCCCTACACAGCCAGGGCGCAGGAAGTCGGGGGAAGCTGATGAGCTCTGCGCCCAATCCGTTCAAGACTGCACTTTAATCCGCTAAGGCCCTTCTGAGGCGTTAGAGGTGAGGGCTCAGCACAGATCATAATCCTGACTCCCCTCATCCATTCAAAGGTGTTAAAGCTGCTCTTTCTGCCTGTCAATTACCCTACTTAGCATGCTCCACGTATCCCTGAAGCTCCCAGAGCTAACATAAGCCTTCAGAAAGAGTGTCAGACAGAATCCCGGGGCCGTTAGCAAATACCCTGAATTGTAATGTGTTTGAGGAAAGTCCCAACAAAGTGTTATGGAGGGAAATACTGGAGACAGCAATTGGAATCACTTTAGGTGGGTTTGTTTATAAAATCCTCAACAACAGCTTATTTTTTCTCCCTATTTGTTTTTTTGCTTAGTCATGGAATCCCAAAAGGGACAGAAGGAACTCAGAGAGTGAAATGTTCCAAAAAAACTAAAATCAATTGAGAGATTTTTTGTTTTTTTAAGAGAAAAAAATTGCCAGAGGGAAGGTGAAGGAATACATTTCATATAGGGTTAAATAACAATAATAGTAGCAACTATACACAGCACAGCATTTAACCACTGATGGAAGCTCCTAAAAGAGGGCCTCTACTGGTGAATGTAACAGGACTGAGGATGGGACACATACCAGTTTCACAATCCAATGGTGAAAGTGACTCATCTGAAAGAAAAGTGAAACTTCACCAGAGGATCTGAAGCAAGACTCAATAGGTCATTAACAAGATGCTGAAGGCAGTTGTATGTGCTGGGTAATGAATGTGGTGTGGTTTGGGAGAGAGAACAATAAGTGTGGGTACGTTTTGTTGTTTCTTCCAGCTTTGTACTGGTGACTGTCCTGGCTAACAGATGCAAGCACTTTCCTGCTGAACAGAACAAAGTGTTGTGGATGTTACAGTCATTTTTTTTGTTATTTAATTTCTCCAGATTTATTTTACGCTAAACTCAATAGAACAGCTTTCTTGAGTTTTGCTTCAAACGCAGAGCTCAATCCGCCAGTGGGTCTAAAAGGGTGCAGTAAACAAACATGTTGACGGCGTCTTCCACACTAAAAGATTCATTTATCAAAACCTGTGGCACCACAGACTGAATCCACCGCAAAGCAAAGTCTGTGACAGGAAAGAAAAGATGTGTGGAACAAGTGAGAAAGAATTTACCCATGGATTGTTACATTCTTCAAAACATTCTTACTCTGTCAATTTCTATTCCCCTAAGATTGTATTATTAATATTATTTATTCATTTGGCAGGTTAATCTTGTTGCCTCAACTATTTTTAAAAAGATTCTCACTGACTGATTCAGCCCCCACACCCACTACCACCAACCCGTTGCAAAACCTCAAACCCCCACTGTGTTCTTGCCTTACCAATGAAACACCTGATTCCCATTTGATTGACAGTATTAAATCAACACATATCCAGGAAAAAACTTTCATGAGTCTGTTTCATCATGGAAAGTGCTTCAACTGTATCTGGTTTTCTTGTTTCACAGTAGTTACTTTTCTGAATATTTACTTTATGTCACCTCCACGAGTTGAAAAATAGGAAGGACTGCAACTAGTCTTTGTGTCGGTGAAGCAATTGTATATTAGTAATTGTTCTACTGGAAACTAGGAGGAGGCAAATCATTTATCTTCAGCTTTATGAAACTGAAATGCCAAAGACCTCTTGGAGGACAGTGTGAAGATTTGAAAGAGACTGTGAACTATTAAATGCTCACACTAATTTTCTCAAAACAATGCTGCCCCTCTGCCAGGTTGACTGATCAGTTATAATATGATTAAAATCCAAGTTCTGACATTTTTAATTCCTTCTGGAGCTCTCAATTGCTTAATCAATCTAGCTATTTAATCCATTAGACATATATAACACTGTTTTAATGTATCTTACAGATTTAGGCTAAAATATTTTGTTGATACAACAAACACAGCCTGTAACACAATTTGCAGCATGTAGAAAAATATAAAATTCATCCAGTTAATCAGCTAATCAGACCAAATACGTAGCAGGAAACTGCGTTGGAACAAAAGCCAACAGACACTGTGGCCCCCAAGGAATTGAGTTCAAGAGAAATTATTTATTGTTCCAAGAGACCAATCATCTCTTCAGTTAAAAAATCAACAACACCAAACTTTTATGAAATACAGCTCTTGTACAATCCTGCCAAATCAAATATTTACTGCTTGGCTTATTTCAATTAGTTTTTTTATAACCTTACAGTGTTTGAGGAATAGCAGTCTTCCATGGCTCGAACCAAAATTAACATTTTTTTTCCTCCTAAGAAGATTATTGTGTTGGGATTGCACAGTTTTAAATGTAGTTCAATGTCTATTTAATATTGGCTTGTGAGGACAGGTAGTCAAACATATGGCAAGTAATAATAATATGATTTTTAAAGTGCATTCATTCTTTTGTTTGCTTACAACATGATGAATCATTTCCTGCAAACTTGAATGTTTGGGTGCAGAAATGTTGAAATAAATGAGCGAATGTCTTCCCATTTAGTATTTGAGTATGTGCTTCTACATTCAGCTTTTAAATGGAAAATCTACTTCTCCCTTAAAAAATGTGTTTAGAGTCCGGGATCTCATCATATACTTTTTGTTGAGCAAGTACACTGGTACAACATGTGAAAACTGGCACAAACAAATGCCAACCACACAGAAGTGTTCACCAGGTAGCAATATGTACTATCTGAGGTAAGAGAGGCATGGCTAAATATAATCTTCTATCATTACGTATGTAGCCAAGACCAAGAGCAAGATAATGCATGCATGAGAAGTTGGTTTACGTGTGCAATTATAGGGTCACTAAGTGGGAGTGAAAAACACTCTTTGTTTCTTTTGATTTTCCAGTATTTTGAATATGGTGAAGAAACAGAAGGGTCTGAAAAGAAAGAATTGCCATTGCAAAACCTTGAGCTAACAAAAGCAAGTATAATAATCTCCATATTTGCATGAGTTAACATAACCCTGAGGCTAACAGCTTTCTTCAGGTGGAAAAGTTAAATCTGAGAGTTAATAAAAAATGGTGCTCACACTTCATGATTACAGCCAACACTCACACCAAACTGTAAATAAAATTATACACTGCGTGATAGAGGAAAATATGATTAAACCCAAACTAAATGTAACCCACATTTGTTAAAATTAACTTCTGCGTTCAAAGGGTGCATACAAATACATCTGTGTGTAATTAAATTATAAGGAATGATAATTCACTCCAAAGCCAACATCAAAAGTTAGAGCAACATTAATCCAAGAACAGAGCTCGGATATACATCACTTCTTGTAGATGTTGATTTGGAGAAAGAAAAAAAAAAAAGCCAAAGCAAACCAAACAGTTGGTTCAGAAGAGGTAGCTCAAGTAAGCAGTGGCCTGCTTGTTTTTGTTCCAACCGAGCTCTCAATTACTTAACTGAACCCTTAAGTTAACTAATTATTGTCTCAATCAGAGCCTTTTAATTATTTTAAACAGTAGGGGTTTTAAGTATAAAATTGTGTAAGGAATTAATTTTCTTATTAAGGAACCAACTTTTTATCAGTTACACAATTTTAAAAGTTAACTAAATGATTAGTTAAATTAAAGGTTCTATTAAGTGGCTTAGGTAGAACAAAAAACAGCAGGGTAGGGGGTTCTCCAGGACCAAGGTTGTTTATCTCCTATAAAGCAACCTTTATACAAAATAGAATTATGTTAAAGACATATTCTTGCAAACCTGTGAATAATTATTTGGTCATGTATATAAAACAGATTGACTCTGACACACAATTCAGGGTCTTTTTCCAGAAGAGCATTATCTCCTGCCTCTAAACACCAAATAGCAGCACGGAGGACTAGCACTGTTGTTTTCATGGGAAACGAGATCAAATCAAAAACAAGACTTGTGTATCGAGAATGGAATGACAAATGAAGAGATTTATTAGAATTGTAAAAGAAGGGCAACTAAATGGGTTTTGGCATGTGACCTTGTCTGCTGGAACAGGTTGTACTGCATCTTAAGCTGGCACAAGAAAAATAATGATGGATGAGAAAAAATAATAAATAAACTTGATAAAGCAATGGAGCAGGTGGGGCAAGGGCCTAGGCCATAGCAACACTTAGTACAAAGAGACAAGTGAGATCAATAACCAAACATAACTGTCAATGTGAGAACTAAGGACGCTGTATAGTCTTGTATGATTATGCATTTGAAAGAGAAGTTGAGTCTCTAAGGAATACTACTAAGTAACTGGTTCCTAAAAGGCAGGATATTGTATTTTACATTTTTGTCAAAATAATCAAAGATATCAAGAGGCACTGAAACGTCTTTAATTCCGTGTATAAAGATTAAACATAATACATGTTTTATGTGGAACGATTTTAAGAAGTTAATTCAAATATATTATGTCATGGTAATAGGAAAATGACAGCACTGTCTTCACAATTCACCCCAGAGACAGCACTGCAATGTGCACAGATGTTTTTACAATGCATGTGTTATTTCTTTTAGTTTTATTATAGTCACTATTCTAAAAGACAGAATTGTAATCTAAATGGTACCTCTGTCTTTTCTCAGACAGGAAACAAAAGATTTGTAATTAATTAATGTCAAGGTTCTAACAACCCATAAAATAATAATAAAATACTACACTTAGCCAGATGGAAGGCATCATGTTTATTTATAATTTTGCTACTAGCTGTACCCTTCAATTATAGAGCCCATCCCTGCATTAGCTAACCATAGTGCTAAATGTTGGAAAGATCTTTGAACAGAAAAGAAGTCAGGTTATTTTTACAGACTTAAAACCTGGTATCTTAAAGCACACTGGCATGCTTTCATCTGTAGAGAAGAATTAAGTTTAATGTTTGAAATACATATACAAGTTACCAGATATCCCATGTATGTAAATAAAATCACCCTCATTTCATATGCATCAGCTGCGGAGTGTGCTGTCATCACATCAACAACAGCAAAGGTCAATTCTGACAAATCCAACAACTTAGGCAGTTGTGTTAGGGGTCTAGACCAATTGAAACCTTTTACTGTATTGTTAGAAATCACTTTCTGCTACTTATAAATAACAGGTTCGTGGGTAGGTCAACAAGTTGACTAGGTTTGGATCCGGGTTGCATTTCCACGGATAAAACCGAGATAAGAACAGTGGATGGATGTCTTTTTAATTTTTTTCTCAGATGTGTATCTCTTTTCATTTGGAGAAGTGTACCTGATTCAGGCAAAAAAGACAAATAATTACAAAATAAATTAAAATCAGCAGTTTTTAATTAGTAATCACTGTTGTGCGTCTTTCTATGGTGTTCAAATTCAAATAGGTATTTCAGTTTTCAAGGTGATAATATGATTGTTTTCAAATTGTGTATTTGTGTTCTGCTAGCTGTCGACATGATGAATCACTTCACCATCACGGCACCTTGGATGTTTGGGTGCAGGGATGTTGTACCACATGACACAACTGGCTAGGATTGGGGTTCTGCGCATTGTGAAAGAAAAGAAAGAAAGAAAGAAAGAAAGAAAGAAAGAGAAAATAAAAGGAAAATGTATGAAAAAATGCCACTGTTATCATTATTATTATTATTATTGTTATTATTATACTATAGAATATTAAATCCTGTAAAAAAGTTGTTTCAGGATTCAACTGCTGCTGCTTAATAAAGTTAATTTTGTACATTTCCCCCAATGAATTCTTATCTGTGTATGTGGCTTTCCTTCACTCAGACACGTACTGCCCGTAAAGATCTCTTGGTACCGAGACTTGCTCATTATCACAATGTCCCTCTGTCAGAAGGTGAAAATGCAACTGGCTCTAACTGCATGTGTCCCATCAGGTACTCGAGTGTTTAGATTATGCTCCTCCGCATCCTGGAGACAGGAGAAATGAGCCCAGAGCCTTGCTGCCATATCCACTGTTCATCCTTTGTCATTCAGAACAGATTTGATTTAATGCAGTGGTTCTCAACCCTGGTACCGGAGTACCCCCTACCCTGCTGGTTTGTGTTCCAACCGAGCTCTCAATTACTTAATAGAACAATAATTTGCTTACATTTGTATATTTAAATTGTGTAACTGATAACAATTTGGTTCCTAAATAAGATAAGTTCCTTAGACAATATTATACTTAACAGGACCAGTGTTGAGAACCTCTAATTTAAGGCTCTGGGTCTCTGAAAATGCAATTAATCAAATTATGAAGTGTTTTAATATTTACTCAACAACAGCCAGATCCAGCTGGACAGAATATTAAGCTCACAGACCACAGGCCAAAACTGTTGTTGTTATGAGAACATTTTCACAAAATGTTTCATGTGTCGACTTATAATTTACTGACACTTAGTTTTGTTACAAAAATAAACAATTACAAAAATTGCGACAATGTCTACGATGTCTGTGGATATTGGAAAAAATACGAATTAAAAATCAGCTCAGCAGATACTCGCAGTAACACATTCTACATTGCATTAAATGCAACTCCATAGCAATAAATAAAACAAAGGATTATGTAGTTTTCTCATTTGTCATAATACATTTGGAACTAAACTTTTTTTTTTTTTACTGAAATACATCCTCTGCCCTTCACACAAACAAGCAGCAGGTGCTTAATGGGAAAGCAGCGGAGAGACTAAAGCACTGCTCTCGTGATTGATTACAGGAGGCAGGACCAAGGCAGGGCTTTATTGGTATTGAAAATGAAACATAGTACTACAGAACCCGAAAATGTGTGCAGCACCGTGTGCATGTGTGTTTGCTGATTTGAAGTGAAATATCTTAATAATGCAAAGTGAAAAACATGACTTGCCTTCTGACTGTGGCAACCTGCACATATAGACTGATGGCACTCCAGGTCCTAAGTAGCAGCATATTCAAATTTCCAAGGCCTTTAAATGCAACACTACTGGGAAAGGCAAGGCTGGAGAGAAATTCTCTGTGATGGGCTATAGGGCTGCAGTTGCCTACTAGCATGGAGAATATTGTGCACTTCCTGAGAAATGTCAGTTCCCAGGGAGCTTTTTGATTTTAGAAAGAAATAAAAGGCTTTAAATGAGGGTAGTATTTTCATCCAAGACACAATTAGAGGAATTTAAACCTTGCCAGTCAGAATGATCTGGTGCAATCATTAGGCCTTATGAAAAATGTCTAAACAATATTGTGAGAGATAACGATGATACAAACACAGAGAATCGAACCGTAAACAAGCATGATGACACCCACTTGGCACATGTGTGTATTCCTTTGCAGACAGACACTAAGAGACTGGTCATAACTGAGCTTTTTCTCATTTAATGTGCCAAACTGTTTGAGCCGTCATAAAATGAAAACAAAAAGTGAAAACACAACGCTGGCAAAGTGCTCAGACCCAGCTGTTTCTCAGCTGTGTACTTGCCTCAATGCCAACACACTGTTGTTTTTAGAGAGGAAATCAGGACCACAATAACAAGTCCCTTATGGGCTTCGTGTAATAACAGGGCCATCCATTTCAGGAAAAAGCCAGAGCAAAGGCTAATCAAGATTAAACAGGCTTGTTATTCTTGAGCGTCTCAAACAATTATCTAATTTTACAGGTAATATATGAGGAAGGACTGCCTGGGGCATGGGGGACATGCACACAAAAAGTGGCTCATATATTACAGAAGTTCCCAGACTCTTTCAGGAAAGCAGACCTTTTTCATTGGTGTGTGTGGGGGGCAGAATAAAGTAGTGAATTCCCCTGCAAGGAGCCTTCAGATGACCCCTGCATTGCACAAGTGAGGCGAGTACCAGCACTGGAAACAATCTTAAACTGGAAGTGAGGATCCACCATTCCCATCATAGAGATTCCATTAACTCCCACCAGCACTCCCTTAACCACAATTTACAAGATACATTGTAGAAGGTCTAGAAGTTTTTCACATTTCACTAATACGGCCTATAGGTCATTTTGTTAGAAAAATCGTTCCTGAGTACCCCATGATGATATGTCCCACCCCCTTTGGGAAGTATTCTCTTTTTCAGATAACATTTGCAATGAATCCGGTGCATCAATTTGGGTACTGAAGCTGTAGCTCGGTTTGTTACTATAAACATACTGTAAAGAAACTGTACCCTATGGAAATTAATAGGCCTACTATTATTATTTTCAAATGTATTACAATATTACAGTGAACCCCTTATTTTGTCAAGGGCAATTTCCAGATCAGACAGAAAGGGACTTTGAAAAGCAGTGTTCAAAGGATTTAGGGCTGAAATGTTAAAGATCTGTGGACATTCACCCTTAGAAAGGCAGTGATGTTTGTTAGTTGCATTTTTTTATAAATCCAACCAGATGATTTTACTACAGTGGTGGATGATTCTGTCCTTTTTGTATGTGGCTGCTAAATGCTAATTTTATACAGCATGACAGTTTTTTCCTGTGCAACCCCCAAAGGCTAACTCAATATAATTAAACTTCATAACATTGACTTGCTTCTCTGCTGTGCAAAGGGATCTGTAAATAAACACACACTTATGCATGCATGCAGACACACACAGACAACGTAACTGAATCATACACTCTTTTGTAGAGCTTGTTCTTTTGTTTTGCTACTAATCATAAATACATGTAAAGGCTCTGGCAAGATCTTCATAATTCCCAGCAATTTGCAAATTATGAGTTCAAACTCCTGAAAAAACAAACAAAAAAACAGTATGTTTTCAATACTGAAATGACAAGTGGAACACAACTCTAGCAATATACTAGTTTTGTTTTTGTTCTTTCTACATGCAAGAGTAATTGCTACGTGTGTACAATTGACACATTTGTTATAATAATGTTTGTTATTATTGGTGGTGGGCCATGAGCACGTATGTTTATTCACACGTCAACCTGTTCAAACTTTTATAAACTGACAGATATCACTTAGGGGTGACACCACACAAAAAGCACTAAATTAAACTGATTTGCACTTGCTACATTTTAATGTGTTGCATTTCCTGTGTCTGGTGAATTGAAACATGTGACTGTGATTGTCATGATTTGATAAATGTATTAGATCTAATGAAAAATACAGTGGATTTAAACTTTTAAGCAAGTTTGACCCATATAAACTCAAATATCTGGCAAATAAAATCGAATTTAGACAAACATACATTTAAAGAAAAGGTCTTATATTACAATTTAATCAGCTGTCAATGTGTTTGTCAATTACCATATCATTATCGAGTCTTACCTCCTTTTACATGATACTTGTAGGTTTACTTTCAAAGGGATGAGAGGCGATTATCTCTTGAATGTATGTCTTCTTATCTATCACTGCATGGTAATTATCTAACTTGTTGCACATCCCTTTTCTATTTAATTATTGGCTGTTCTTTCTCCCGTAATTACTGGCTGTGATAGAAAGTAATAATTCGATTCAAACTGAGAAAACATCTTTTAGCTGTCTACCAGGAAAAATGCATGGGAGCCAAATTAGCACTGAAAAATTAAGAAGGAATGCAAAAGATTTAAAAAATGATCAAATCTGTACATACAGTGGGTATGGAATGATTCCAAAGTTGCATAATTAAGGATTATGGAAATGTAAGCCTACTTCTGGGAGCTTTTTATGACGGAGATTAAAAAATATATGATAACATTTATTCAAAATGTATTAATTATCTGTTTCTGTAACTATGTTAGTAGAATCACATACAAAATACAAGATAGATAAGTATATATTGATTTAATTTGAAATTAAGATTTTTCTTCGTAAGGACAGAAGTTTTTTGGCATTTACAGCACATATCCTCTAATATACAATATGTATGTACCATATAGCAAGTGGCATGTGTGTGCATTGCAGATTTCTATTTTATGGTCCAACAAAATAAAATAATCACATAAAATGTGCTTGAAATGCACAATAAAATCACCAGAGTAAACATAAGAACAGGACAGGACAGGTGGCAGCCCTTATTTTACAAAGTAGAAATGCTTTAATTTCTGTTCAACAAATGTGCCATCTTTTACAATTAAACTCCACTTTCCCTTATGAAGTCTTGATTTCACTGAACAAAGACCAACTTGACATATGTCCTGAGGTTTGTTAATGCCTTTAGAGGCTCCATGGGACAATGGCCGCTAGATTTATGCTTTGTGCGGTGCTCAGTTTGAAAGGATTTTGAACTCCAGCATGAGTATAAAGACACTCTCAATGTAGAGCTACTTTGCCCTTAGCGGGCCTGCATTTGTCAAGTGTGCAAAGGACCAAATCACAGCAGGGAGGTTTACTCAGAACAGGGCACTCAACACTAAATAATAGGTATCTACTGTTTTTTCTCAGCAGGGCTAAGGCCAGAAGCATTTATCAATGTATTTCTTGTGTTACTGCTGCCTGTGGCACAAAAGCCAAGTTAAAGGACTATCTGACAGAGTCTGCATTCTACCCTCCAATTTTTAGCTTAATGCATATTCTTTGTGTGTTTATTTATGCGTTTGCCTGTGTGTAACCATGATTCCAAGTTGCGGTTTCTGTTCATATTTCCATTGCTGTGTTCCACTATGCCAATCTACACAGGTCAAACTATTCTGAAAACATCAAAATTTTCAAACATTTTACAAAATATTTTTTGTCATTGGGGGGTTTTCACTGTCTGTAATGTTATTCTACATTTTCAAATTGACTTTTAAGTCAATACAGTTATATCAACCTAAAATGTCCCTATCGGTATACACCACTGAGCCCAATAAAGGTTATGATTCACCATGTGCTTTTCATCATATGTTGTGTGTAGCAAATTGAACTGGGTGGGGAAATTATGTCAACTAGGAAATTATGACTTTGTAGAAGTAATTTGTTGTTGGTAATCCCAGATCCTATCCCTTGTCTGAACCCTAAACTTGATTGTAATTAAATAATATGAATACATTATTCAAGATAATATATGCATTACATTTGTTGAAGTAGCCCAAATGTTAATTACAACAATTATTATTATTATTTATAAATATACAGTGTGTGTGAACACTACAGTATCCACTTTCAGGGGTCATTTTGTAATAAATGAGTCAGACTTGTTTGAAATTATGATTTAACATTCTAAACATAATCCAAATAATCTAAATGTTCTGTTGGGTGGGTGTGAGTGAAGTAGTAATTATAATATCAAAATGTATTAATAAGTACATTATAATCTCATAGAGCCATCTGTCAAATAAATGTAAATGTATGGATTTTGTTATGTATTTAAAATGTATAATGTGCATTTTGTTTACTATTTCTATTCACAATGTACAACTAGTGTAAATTGCAAAAGATTAAAAACACAAAAAAACATTAGCAAAAAAGCCTAATTTTAATGTATTTAGATTTTTATGTTGGCCTGCTTTCTGTACAGGGCAAATCTGATCGTTTGGTGAGTTTTAGTGATCTGGTTTATTTTTCTCCTCAAATTATTTTTGTCAGTCCTACAGAACACTTAACTTTTCAAAGGTGTCAGATTTATATCTTTTATAAGTCCAATATCGGTTGGTAGTGTTGTTACACCTTTCAAAATGTCAGAAAATAAGGAGTGTGGAACTACACTGTAAAAACTGCACAAGTTAGGATTCAGGACCCTAAGAATGATCAGCACGCCACTCAAACAAGATTTCTAACTTGTGATGCTGTTGAAAGAGACAAAAACACAAAACACAAAAACAGCTATTTAAGAAATATGCCAAGATGGTAAGTCTGTTGGTCGTGGTGTCTGATAGCATGCGATCGATGGAGGGCAGAATAAGCCTTATTTGTACCCAATCAGCAGTGCAGCTAGCATATTAATAGCCAATTACAACACAGTGTTTTGGGAGGCTTTTTAGCCACAAATGCAGTCTGAAAACGCCAAAAGTGAATTTTTGCTCCAGCGTTGTACCTTTGCTGTACAGCTCTTACCAATCGGTACAGCTACAGTACATGAAAAAGCTCACTTTTACTGTAAACCTCCCACAACCATCTGCTTCACACAGCCTCCTGAGTCCTCCTGCAGTCAGGCCTATTTACGCCTTCATGCACCTTTATTCCTCTTTCTAACATCTACCATCGAATGTAAAACTTGATTGGGCTTGGCTTGCAATCATGGCATATTGTGAGTGTTGTGCATCAATAGACATTTCTTTCTCTTATCAAGTTCTTGACTATCAAAAGGAAATTCTAAAGCTTTACAAAAGTGGGTATAAAGCATTTAGGAATGTACTGTCTATTAAACAATGGCAACCTACCGTCATTTGCTAAACTTTGTAGTTATGTTAATACAAATATATTGTGAAGGATTTTGTAGGACTGACAACATACAATACATTATCAGGTGTTATGCTTTATATGAAAGGTCAGATGCAACGTGACATGTTAGCTGCACTATCTATGCTTGATTGTCTTGTATTGTGTGTATTTGTTTGTTTGCTTGTTTGTTTGTGAATGCATGGATACAGAACATTCTGTCTATCCATTGTCTGATGAAACACAAAGAACCTCAATCAGCTGAACGTTCTTTAAGTAGAATGAATACAAATTCTAAATCCATATCCAGGTTCAATACGAAGACTTAAGAAGACTTTCTGATTAATTTCCATGGGTACCATCCGAGCTGTGTAGCATCCAACACCCAGCAGCAATACCACGAAGGAGAGAGAAGCTCTAGAGACTGAGATTAATTAAACTGTTGCTGAAAGCTTTGCTGCATAGATAAAATATTACAGAATACTAAGGTTCAAACAGAAGAAAATGGTTTGGTGAAGAAAGTGAAGAAAATATTGTGATAGACAGCTCCCATTTTCATTGTTTATTCACCAAATGTAGGTATGAAATATTGGTAATTTCGTGTATAATCCCCAAAGTCTTTTAAATATATTTCAATGGCAAAATATGTTCTTACCATTGTCATGGAGATGGTTAAAGCTGTGCTTTTGCTATTCCTGGTTGTGGATTAGCTTTAGGAAAAGCTATGCAATGGTCAATTGAGAATGTAGTGGTCATGCATTAGCAGCAGAGGAAGTCCCGGATTGTGAATGGTCTGCCTGGTTCCTTAGTAATCCCTGGTTAAGCTTTTTGTCTTGGCAAAGGAAGCCCCTTCTTGTAAACTGTGTTACTGGATCTGTAAAAAGGAATTCAAGGCTAAATAAACAAGAGCCCGGTGCCAGATTGTTCTCTCCAAAGACCATTTCATGCGACTACTTAGTTATAAGGGAAATGGCAGGATTTAGGATTACTGGTAGTTCATAGAAATGGATACGTTAGGGTCCTGCTGTTGTTTTGAGAAAACTGTCACTTTTCTCTCACACATATACTGAATATGGAAGACTAATAACATTTATATCATGATATGTAGCCCACTTCGTTATTTATACATACTTTTAGAAAAGATTCTTGTTGCATATTTGTTATAGTTTTTTTAGCAGTCCCATAAAATCAATTAGAACAGGAATATTAGTAATGCAGCAGCTGACGGGATTATCCCTTCTACTTGGACTGCCTGTAGGCCAAACTCATTGTCATTTAAAATAATCCCCTCCATTGCCAATTGTTGAAAAATAAAGCATTCATAAGGTTATCATCATTGACTCTTACACTATCTGTTTCCCGACATGTCACAACAATTCCAGGAAAAGCCATGCCTCCCATTTATTACCAGCTTTTGCGATTTTTGGATTGCTCACCAGCGGGAACATCTCAGAATGCTTCATCAAAACCCTGTCCAAAACCACATATTTCTTCAGAGTGTAATTGCCGATTAAAAGAGAGAATAAAGTCTAGCAGGCTCTCAACATATTCCAGCAACATTTCAAAGGGAATTAACACTGAAACTGCTCAAAGCAATGTGTTGTTGGTTAAGACTTCTGCACTGAGCTGCAATGTGTACTATTTTTTGCTGAAAGATACTGCAAGCTTAAAATGAAAATAAAAAATAACAATCAAATAACTCAAGTGGTTCGTTTAGGAGAAGAACTACACTAAGGATTGTATCAGATCTCAATAGTATTTTGTTTTTAATGGACATGGTAGAACTGACCTGTTTTTTCTGGTTTTGTTTTTACCAAGGAATGTGTGAATGCTAATTGTTTCTTTTATAAGTATAATCTGTTCTCCCATTTGGGGACAAATCCTCCCACACTGGCTGAAGAGAAGGACAAAAACAACTTTGCAATGAATTTATTTTTATACTCCTTTATGTGCGGTTTGCTTTCTGTCTGACGGTTTTGGTTAGTCGTTGTCAGCTGAAGGTTGAGTTTTGGGCTCAGATTCTGGTCTGGTTTTCTCTGCATTTACGGTAGATAAAAAACAAGACTACACAAGACCAACATGCTTTTAAAAAAATCTAAAACTTAATCGTGACTTGGATATTAATACGTTATTCATCTTGTATTCTTAACTGTAAACAATACAAATAACAATAAAAAATTAAATGAGATTATCTGCTGTACCACAGGAATAATACATGAATATCTTATGCACATTATCTGATTTCTGCTGTCAATCACATTTATTACAAGGTCTGGGGATAGGTTTACAGACTAGGTTTGGTGTTAGAGCTTAATACATGTGATCAACTTCAGAACTCAGTGGAAGTGCATGAGGTATTCATAAACCATTCATGAACAACTGGTGCCCATTACTGTAACATGTTACGCTTTTATTTAATACTCATAATACTCAAATATCGATAGGTAGTGTATGCAACCACGGTTATCTGAAAAAGAAAGCATTGCCAAAAGGGGGAGGGGTTGAGCCTGTTTCCATGGGAAACTAATCAAAACACTCAAACAGTCCCTTCCAGTTCCCTGTTTGTATATAAGGTGACACGCACAGTTACTTCCGCTTTGCCGTTTCGCCCTAGGAATACAGGTTGTATACTGCAGAGCCTTTTCTTGTATGTTTACCGTTCAGTAAAATACTGTTTTTATACCTTCATTTAGGAGTTATATGTATTTACTCTAGCAAATCACTGTATTTTTTATATATATATATATATATATATATATATATATATATATATACACACATATATATACACACACATACATATATATATATATATATATATATATATATATATATATATATATATATAATATATAAACACCATGATTAAACAGGCTTAACCCCTCCCCCTTTGGGCAATGCTTTAAACTTAAAAGATAACCAAGGCATCCTCTCATGGTAGCTCTTTAGTGTTATTACCACATTTAGGAAAGTTATTCTGATCTGAATGCATCATGTATGATTTAAGGTATTCAGTCTATTAAATCAAACCCATGTGCATTGTCATGCATTTATGAAGTGTGATTTGTAACCCCTAAACTTAAGTGTGGCTGTAAAGAGTTTAGCTAATTTTATTTCATAGTTCATGGCTTTTACTGTTTACTTGCATTAATCAGCCATTTTGTTCCGAGAGATTTTCAGTACTGTGTTTCAGATTATTTTTCATATAATAGCTGAGGTTTCTACACATGGAATTGGAGAAGCAAACAGACCCAGACCACTTGAACTCCTACTCACTCTTGCTTGGCAATTGCATCGCCTTGCAATATAAAAACAGAATTAACACATTGTCTGGCAGCAAACACTTTGTTGACAAGGAGAGAGAGAGGAGTTCTGTTCAGGCCATATGCCTATGTAAAGAATATTCAGCATGCATGCCCACTGCACTTTATGTCAACAATTCAGAACCTGCATTACTTGTATTCACAATTGCACCTTGAGTCAATTGCCTGCCTCAATTGCAGAGATAAACTCCCATTCTGAAAAATCATTCATTTTCAAAGAAGTAAAAGAAAAAAGACAACCTAAAAGTATGATAGGATTATGCTTGGCTGGAATAAGTAACACATTCCTTGAATGAAAGCCAAGGATGTCATGTAATGTTTTAACATTTGGCGGCACTGACAGTGTGTTTGAATTGATAAAATGGAGGAACTGATGCCCTTGTCGTGGAGAGAAACATCTTAACTCTCCTGAAAAGTCTTCATTTAGATTGCACAATGAACCAAAAAAAAAAGAGTCCAGATTCCCTCCCTTGATTATTTTGGCGCATACTTCCTTTTGTCCTTGTCAAAGCCTTCGGTTGCATGGTAGCTGGTTAACACTGATGACTACAACCAAAGAACTAAGAGCCAAAAAACTAAATTAAAAAAAACGAGCAAAACCCTAAAACCACGATCTTTGGCATTTTTAAAGTTTATAGAAGTTTAAAGGTCATTATATTGTTTTCTTACTTTTATTAAAACTAACACTTGGCATTTGCCGATCTCTTCTGAGATAACAACTACTTTGATCAGTAGGCTATTCCATGTTCATTGCTCACAGACAAAATGCAATTGCTTTTCAGTATAAAGTATATACTGGTTCGAGTCATTGCAGCAACTTTTTCTCTTGGCCTGATGGGATTTGTACCTGAGAAAGGGAGCTTAGATACTCCTTTTGCACTAATCCCGGCCATTTCCATATTGCCTAGGTTAACATGCTTATTGTTGAAACATGGGTCAGTAGATTCACATGAGACTGCTGTAAGGACAGAGAGGAGACAATGTCTTGTCAAGTAAAACATGCTAAGAATGGAACTGGCTATTATAATCTATATAATATTATAATATATAATATTATACATATATACAAATACACACACACATACATACACTTATAGTAACTGATTTTTTTATGGCTCATATAATTTCCAGTAGAACACTAAAGTGTACCAAAATGGTTATATTGTTGGATAAATTAATTACAATTTCAGAACTATACCTAGTGCACTGCAATTTAATTCACTATGATTAGAAGGATATATTTTAATCATATATCCAGGATTGCGTTTAAAACCTAACAGTGGGGATTTGCTTTCTGTTGTGTTAGAATTAATCCAGTTAATAACTTCAAAAGACATGTCAAGAGAGTTTTTATGCATATAAAACAGATAATTATATATTTCTATATATATTAGGACAGAATTTGTATAAACTCACATTAGCATGTCTACCACTGATAACAAGACATCTGCATTGGCTAAACTAAAGTACAGAGTTGTCTTCTATCCGTTGCTTCAGTGATTGGCTGTTTAAGGGTCACATGTATGGCAAGCCAAATTATCATTTAGAGATATCTTTAATTCATTTAAATCAATTAAAGATATCTGCAAATATTTCAAGATACCTTCAAAATAATTCCAGATCTCTTCAAATATTTCAAGATATCTCTAAATCATTTAAAGATATCTGCAAATCAATTAGAGATATCTGCAAATGACTTCCTGTTTATTTAGAGATCTCTCCAAATCATTTTGAGATATATTCCAATCACGTCCTGTATGTAGCCCAAGATTATCACTTCCTGTTAACTCGTTCATTCATTTCTATGTAACTGAATGAGGAAACGGAAAGTGATAATCTCAGCCAAAATACAGGGAGTCATTTGAAGGTATCTTGAAATGATTTGCAGATATCTCTAAATGAACAGGAAGTGATTTGAACATCTCTCTAAATGCATAAGAAGTCATTTGTAGATATCTCTAAATGATTGAAAGATATCGCTAAATCATTGAGAGATCTTAAAAAAAGCACCTTATTTAGAGATCTCTAAATGGTTTGCAGATATCTCTAAATCATTTAAAGATCTCAAACTATTTGAAGCTATCTTGAAATTAATTTAGAGATATCTCTAAATTATAATTTGGCTTGCCATACAGTGCAGTTTGCTAGAATGGTAGGCACTAGTTTAGCAAACAGTGGTGATACAGTTTATGTTTATCTTACAGAACCTTTTGCTTTGGGTATTATCATCATTGTACCTTCCAAGTGTTATAATACTTTGAAAAGGAAAAGGCATTTGTAGAAACAGTTAGCTGTCTAATTTCGCTTGTAATTTATGCATGTATTTAAAATATTTGTATTAATTTGCCTTTAATCTAGTTTTGAGTCACTCAACAGTAATGTCACGGACTCTCTGACATAATCAGACATAAAACAGTAGATCTGTTATTACCTCACATCAGGGCTTGGGGACAGTAAAATGTAGTTCATACACTAGCCTTATATTTATTGTGCACATTTATCTTGAGACTGTCTTATGAAATTAAGCTTGGCATGAATAATAACACAAGGTACTGAGAAATTTGCTGTCTGTGTTCATATGGACATGATTTGCCATCTGTATACTGTCTATGTTTTCATTATGGAATTATCACACATGCACAGAATCACATTTTAATAACAAAAGATAGGTTCCAAATCAAAAAGGAATTCAACTTTAACATGACTAAAAGTTTGTACGACAATGGTTTATCTACACTGCTCAAAGGGTAATTGAAAAAGCATAATTTTGAATGTTACTGTTAGACTTCATGCTGCTTTTTATATCAGAAACAGAGCTGATACGAAATATGATACAAAATTCTCATTTTTGCAAACATAATGCAAAATCATTTTTAGCCAATGATAATTTAAAGTAAACCGCAAAACCTGTAAGATTCCACACTTTATGGACCAGATGGAGACATCTCTGACCTATATTTAAATTTATATTAAAATAACAATATGAAGAACAAACCAACCAAAATCATAGGTACTTGTGCCAGGTGGCTTTGAAATTATTTCAAGGTCACCCTGAAATATGAACATATGATTGGCGGAACCCACAAAAAAACAAAAACATTTTTAGTTTCTTGAGTGAAAGTTGTAAGAACATCCCAATTGTGAAGACTTTCTGCTGTTGTTGTTTTAGTTTTTTTAATATCATCTCCCATTTCATTGCCACATGCCAGATTTATTCACTGAATGCTCTTCGGGTCGTCTACAACAGCAGTACATTCTTTCAGTCTCTCCTACCACCCAGCTGTTCCAACTTCATTACATTGAGAAAAGACGCATGTGTACTTTTCATAATGATGTGTTTATCTGTCATGTCCACGGGGAAGGGCTGCTTCTATGCACAGAAATCAGCGATTTGTGCCCCAATATAGTAAAATATGTAGGAGAGGAAAATTGATTGCAAGCCAGTAGTAAAGATCTATTAAACCCGACAAGCTCTTACTCATTAGGGAAAGAGCCCAACATATTTGGCACAATGCAATAACTGGGGTTGCTTAATGTTTTCATGTTTATTGCCGACTCCACATATCTTCAGAGCATTACAAGTAAGTATTGCAAAATACTGTACAATAAGCCCCTGTGGTCCCAACAATCTTAAATTGTGGAACCTTAGGGCAGACATTAGGTGCCAGCACACCATGGGGGCTTTAACAAACACTGATGGAAATTTCAATCATGCAGAGATTGTCTAAACTAAACTGTCTTAAAGGCAGCCATCTTGGTGAAAATAGGTAAAGTTACATGACTCTTTCAGTTTCAGAAGGGGGCTGTTGGAAGAGCTGTATTAGATGTTTAACTGTGCAAGTGTTAAAATGTATAGTGCACAGTTCATCTCACAATACAAACATTGAAATCCAGACTTCTTGTTCTCCATACTTTATAATTACGGACTCTAAAATCTTAATTGTATCATGAATTCATATCCCATTTTAACTCCTTAGATGATTAACTAGTATCACAGATCATAAAATAACTTCAACATAACCATTGACCAGGAGCTTTAAAATTAAGGAGGGGGCGGGGAATCTGACAGCACCAAGAATGGATATCTACGGTTAGGTCCATAAATATTTGGACGGTGACACCACAATAGATTTGAAAGGAAACAATCAAGATATGCTTTAAGTGTAGACTCATCTTTAATTTGAGGGTACTTACAACTAAATTGAGTGAACCGCAAAACGCCCCAAGAACAAGCAGGAACTAAAGACAGCTGCAGTGCAGACCTGGCAGAGCATCACCAGGGAAGAAACCCAGCATCTGGTGATGTCTATGGGGTGCAGACTTCAGGCAGTCATTGACTGCAAAGAATTTGGCACTAAGTATTGAAATTCACAATTTAATTCATGGTTATGTTACTTTATCCAAATACTTTTGAGCCCCTAAAATTGGGGGAACCACATATAAAAACGGGTGTAATTCCTACACCGTTCACCCAATTTGGACGTAACTACCCTCAAATTAAAGATGAAAGTCTACACTTAAAGCAAGTCAAGGTTTCCTTTCAAATCCATTGTGGTGGCATACAGAGCCAAAATGATGACAATTGTGTCACTGTCCAAATATTTATGGGCCTAAGTGTATATATTTCTTTTTTCTTTTTAATCACCTCAACTAAAATGTGTAAATGACTGCCTTCTGCTGTCATGGTTAGAAATTCTGTCACTGCTTCTACAGTGTTGATCTGCAAATCATCCTAGTATTTCACTATTCGCTCAAAGCAGAAGTTGACACCCACTCACTAATTGACTAATCGTGGCCAATTTCGTTGACTTCCCTTTCAAGAAGATATGAACAGGAGAGGCCATGGGAATACTGTGCTCGAGGCAATCAGGTAAGGGAACTCCTGCGTAGGAGACTGCCATCGTTTCATGCCAAGGACATTGATAGAATAAGTTCTTTAAGACCTGGTTCATTTGAAGGAATAAATAGGTCTTAGTATTCTAAATAGTAATAGTATTCTCCAGGAGGTGATGGGAGTTTTAATATTACAACCCCCAAGAGAGTTGAAGGAAATTAAACAAGTTTTTAATCACAGCATTTGCTTTTCATTAAATGTTTCCTCTGCCTTAATCAGCAGGTGGCTCTGTACCCTTGGTTTAATTTTGTGTTGCTTTCAGAAGGTTTGGATTAGGACTCTATTGCAATAAAGACACACCATTGGTAACCCCCTTCGACACACACACACACACACACACACACACACACACACACATTACCACCACTTTCCTTAATGTATTCCTCAGCACATCTCCAGTATTTGCGGTGCCTGCTTATTCCTGCATCTGGTGTCAGATTTAAAGGTGAAGCTGCTTTAAATGCCTCAAGGGGATTCAGGTCACAGTGCAAGGCTCCGGGGCTGACGCGGTTCAAAGCTTGCCGCTTTGTAGACAAATCAAAGTAAAAGGCTCATAGCAGAATGCAATACATGATCTGACTGCTTCCCTTTTGTCTGAAAAGGAAAATGATGATACCAAAATTCTTATAGTCGTTCAAATGAACACAGGGATCTCTATGAAGGGATACGTATGAAGGACTTAAGGGAGACTTCTTCTACTCAAAATGTTATATGCTTTTTCTTTTAAAACTATTTTATTATTTTCTCAACACAATTGCATTCATGCAGAGGTAAAAAGAACCCAGAAATGTGTCAAGTTTGGAAGGTGCTTCATGGTTTGGCTTTTTTTCTAGTTTTCAGACATAATAATTAAATTAACTGAAGGAAGTTGCTGGATGAACCATGGAAACAAGAACAATGCTCGTCCTAAGTGTTGAAATAGCCAAGATGCATGATAGACATGAAGTAAAATTCAAGGGTTTGCCCTAATTTTGTGGATCAGCACTACACAGCTTTTTGAACATTAGTCAATATTTGATTGCTGTGGGTACACATACAAGCATCAAAAATCGTGACATTGTCTTTTTTCCGCAAGAATTCTGGGGGTCACTATAATTATGGGAACACAGCAAATGTGTGTGATGGTTGAAATGCTACCAGTGAAATGTCACATTACCCAAAAGACACATTACAAAAAAGGGCTCTTTTAATTTCATCAGCCTGATGTGTCTGCTCCACTTGAGTCAGTTCCTTTAAAGTTTTACTTTCTACTTTAGTACTGGTTGTTTACTTTATTTAATCGTATTTTTACTGCACCTATATTCGAAAGGGCTGCTATTGTTTGTCTTACTTAGCGCAGTTTGAACTATGTATTGATGCAGTTTCTTTGACCAGGAAAGGCTGCATTGCATATACTATTGTTGAGAGAGATTATACAGTGTTGTTAGGCAAAGCTAGTTGCACTTTCTGCAATCAGAAGAGGCAGTTATGTAGAGTTTAGTATTCCAGACATTCCAAGCACTTAGTTCGGCCAATGCTGTACTAGGGCGTGACTTGCGGGATCTGGACAGAGCAGTAATCCAACGCAATTCAGGTGTGCTCTCTGCTAATTAATTATAGGTTGGCTATTTAACAACCCCCCTGGTCCTTCGTGCCAGCAGTCAGCGCCAGCAACCTCAGTGCCCCCCTTCCGAAGGGCCACGCTTACAAAGGGCAGGGACTCTAGCTATGGGACTCCAGCGAGGAGAAGACTGAGAGGAGATGCTGCACAGCAACAGCAGGCAGCCATGACAATCTCTCCGATTCCCGTCCTGCTCTCTCCTTCCTCTCGGCATGCACCTGCACGCCATTGCTTCCCTAATCCCTCTAACCTCATCTCCCTGCTTCTCCCCTCCTCCTCCCTCCCCTCTATTCCCCTCTCTGGAGGTCTGTGGAACTACCACTCAGCTTCCAACAAGGCCGACTTCATCTCATCCTTTGCCTCCCACCACTCTCTGAATTTCCTCACTCTCACTGAGACATGGATCTCCCCTTCAGAACTCAATTTACCAGGCCGGGAGGAGGAGGAACATAGCTCCTGCTCTCCCGTTCTCTCCTCTATCACTAACAGCTTTGAATTCCATGCAGTGGAAATCACCTCTCCCTCTCACCTCTTCCTTCTAGTTCTCTACTGTCCTCCCGGTCCACTTGCTTCCTTCCTGGATGAACTCTACTTTCTCCTCTCCTCCCTCCCCTCGCTGTCCTCATCATCTATCCTATCATCCTCCTGGGAGACTTCAACATCCACCTCTCCAACCACTCACAGACATTTGCAAGCTCTTCAACAGTTCCCCCTCCTCTCCCATCCCATCCAAGTCTCCCACTAACCAAGCTTCCTTTCTTCATTCTTACTTCTCTCGGACTCTGAACTTTCCTCTCTCCTCCTTGGTCACCTACAACCTACAACGTGTGCCCTGGACCCTCTCCTCACTCACCTCCTCCAAGCAACCGCTCCTGATCTACTCCCCTTCATCTCCTCCCTCCTCAACTCCACAGTCCTCTCTGGCTGTTTCCCCTCTGCATTTAAACAAGCTGCTGTCGACACACTCCTCAAGAAACCTACCCTTGACCCCACCTCTCCTCAAAACTACCACTCCGTCTCCCTTCTCCCCTTCCTCTCAAAGACCCTCGAGCGTGCTGTCCACCACCAGCTCTCTGCATTTCTTTCACATCACTCACTCCTGAATCTTCTGCAATCCAGCTTCTGCACAGCTCACTCCACTGAGACTCAGCTGTGCGCTCGGGCGGCCTCCCTCTCCTCAGTCCTCATTCTCCTCAATCTCTCTGCAGCATTTGACACTGTCGATCACTCCATCCTCCTCTCCTGCCTCCTGACCTTCTCCTCTCCTGACCTTGGAATCTCTGGGACTGCTCTCACCTGGTTCTCCTCCTAACTCAGCGACTGGACCGACCAAGGGACATGGCAAGGTTCCTTATCCACCCCCCAACCTCTCCCCATAGGCGTACCCCAAGGCTCGCTCCCTGGGCACCCTCATCACATCCCATGGTTTCTCTTATCATATTTACGCAGATGATGCCCAGATCTTCCTGTCTTTTCCCTCATCCGATACCCTCATCCCCTCTCGCATCTCTTCCTGCTTGTCTGCCATCTCTGCCTGGATGCACTCACACCACCTCAAGCTCAACCTCTCCAAATCTGATCTCCTCTTTTTCCCCCTTCTTCCTCACCTTCTGCTGATCTCTCCACCTCAATCCTCTTGGAATCTATGACAGTCTCTCCTTCTTCTGCCGTTAAAAATCTAGGCGTCACCCTCGATCCTGCGCTCTCCTACACCCAGCACATCACCACGATGACACGCACCTGCAGATTCTTCCTGAGCAACAGACGCCGAATCCGTCCCTTCCTCACCAACTACTTGACTCAGCTGCTCGTCCAGTCACTGATCCTCTTCTGCCTGGACTACTGCAACTCCCTCCTGGCCGTCCTGCCTGCATCTACTACCCCCCGCTCCAGCTCATCCAGAACTCTGCGGCTCGTCTGGTGTCTCTCTGCCCCGATTCGCACACGCTACTCCACTGCTCCGCTCCATCCACTGGCTCCCGATACCGGCACGCATTCAGTTCAAGACATTGACCCTCATCTACCGCTGTCTCGAACACACTGCACCGAGTTACTTGCAGACCTTCGTCTCTCCATACATCCCCTCCAGACCACTGCGGTCTTCCGGTGCCAGAAGACTAACTCTGCCTCCTCTCCACTCTTCTTCCTCCAGAGCCACTCCTTCTCATCCCTGGCCCCTAAATGGTGAAATGACCTTCCCACTGATGTCAAAATAGCAGAGTCCCTGTCCTCCTTCCAGCGATTACCCAAGACAAATCTTTTCAGACTCTACTTTAGTCATTCATTCTCCTGTAAGATTGCACTTTACAATGTTTTATCATACTACTTGCCTTGTGTTATTAGTCCTCATATTGTTATTTTGATTTCCCCTATGCTCCCTTTCCCTTGGCCCTTGACTGTGTCCTAACATCATGTCTGCACTCGGCTTTTACAATCCAGGATGCCACTGCAATTTACAATTGTGTAAACTGAAATTTGTAAAATGTATTGTGGTTTGAAGTGCAATATAATATGTAAATTGGAATTTGTAATGTTTTATGCCTTGCACTGTATTCTTTCACTTTGTATTGTGCTTATATTTTGTAAGTTGCCTTGGATAAGGGTGTCTGCTAATAAATAATAATAATAATAATAATAATAATAATAATAATAATAAATATCCATAAGGAATTGGCATTTTTTACACATAGAAAAAGCCAAATACATTAGAAGAAATTAGTGGAAAATATTTAAATTCTGCAAGCTGTTTTACTCCTAAAATGTAATTTACATCTTTACAGGTTTTCGTTTGGTATTGTCAGAACAGAACCAACCTCCTCCCAGCAGAGAAACCATTGTTTGATGTTGAAATGCTGAAATGCTGTTGTTGCAGTAGGCAGTCACTACATCAGCAGGAAAATGAAGGCCACGGGAGGGTTTGTTCTCATTACAGTCAGCTTGGCTTTACCAAAGGGGTTCTGATCACTATCCAACTCAAACGTACGTTTCTTGAAATATCTGCCATTAAACCGGCCTGTAACAATGCAAAAACATACATTAAAAAATTTATCAAATAAAATATAAGATTAGCTAGATCTTAGAAATTATATATTGAGAGTACAGATGTAATAAACTTCTTTAATCTTTTGATGGACAACAGGACTCAGTATCACGTGCCAACAATTCCTTAAACAATGAAGCTCTGTGTTTTTAGCACCTTGGAAATCAGCAGAGGGAGCCACTGCTTAGAGGCAAGGGCAAAACGTTGGCTGAAAAGGAAAATGATTAACAATACAAAAATTCTACACAGCACTTTAATTGGACAATGATGCCAGCACCTCTATTCGTTACTGTAAAAAATACATAGATTTCCTCATAATTTGGTCTTGTTAAAGTGTAATTTTCCTGTCAGAAAAGCACAGCCAAGCACAAAAGCAATTTTTTAGCAGTATAATTAATTTAAGGCAAACAGCATGTTAAACTAATTCCACAGCTACAATCAGATATGCAATTTATCCTAACCGCATTCTCCCCCTCAATTTGCGGTCTGAGGAATGGATTAGAAGCCCACAGCACTGTTGGTCTTCTCTGTGCATATTTTCTTGCATAACATAACAGAAAGGTGGACAAAATATTACTATTATCTATTCAGGTTTTGGCATCGTTGCCTGCAGATTCTGGAACCAACAACTACTTCAAATTGCTTTAAATTAATGAAAATAACAAAGTCATAAAATGTTTTACAGCACTAATTGCCTTATGAAGTAATGGGAAACAAATACAATAATGACATTGAAGCTGTAAAGTGCACTGGATAGGATGAATATTAGCCAGCTTTGAGATCTTTCTGTGATTACTTTTCACATGCCTGCCCTGCACAGCAATCTGTCATAATAACTCTGATAGGATACCCAGATGACAATCAGTCTGTGTGTGAACTGCTAATCCCTGATGGTTCCCATGTAACATTTCAATCTGGATAATAATGGATGGCTTTTAATAGGTATGGGTTAAAGTAAAACCGTAACTGTTACAGGTTTCTAAATCTACTACATAAGAGTTGTATAGTTCCCTTGGTAGCCTAAATGACACCAAGAGATCAAACACAGTTCACACCCTGTGCCCACGTGAGAGAATGCCCATAATATCTAAAGTAACATGTAATATACTGATTGTGATTTAAAGCAGTAAAAGCATTTCAAAGGTGAGAAAATTTAGGTAACGTTTTAACAAGGAAGGTTTCACACCAGGAGCACTACAAAGCAGATACTGATCAAAAAGCTCAGTTGTAGCTTGAAGTGTAACCCTCTCTCTCCTGGATTTTCTTATTAAAGCAGGGACATTTTCAATACATGATTAGTATAGAAATTCTGCTTCTTGTTTTGAATGTATAGCTTTAATTCCTGAAATATTAAATGACGCTTTATGTCCAACGTGATATTAATTATTTGTATTGTATATCATATATATTATTTAAATACAAATATGAATATATGTATTTGTGTTTTATTTTATACATTATTATTTAAAAACTCTTGTGGTTAGTTCTAAGGTAGTCTAGTGCAGCTACAAGGTTTCTGTTTTTTATTATTTCACCTGCTCCTTTTCACTTGCTAAAGGGTATTCTGTGTCACACAGGAAGCAAATCTCCTTTGAATTTTCTGCACAAATTGACACAAAGTTTGATGTTGATTAAAGAGTTTAGTTATGACGTTTGAGTGTTTGTTTTTGTTGTTTCTGTAAATCCTCTGCAATACCATTATATAAGCATTAAAGGGGAGAAAACACAGAATTCCACAATTTATTATTATTTTTTTACTTTGAACAGATTTCTTAAACTGTCTAATCCCGTTAAAAAAAAACAATTTTCCTTACAATAACAATATTCTGTTGTTCCCCCACTAATCTTATAATCTGCCCCATTAGTGTCCATCCATTAGTTTTGACTACTGTTAAGAACTATAGGTCTGCATTGTTAAAGAGGAATGGAACACAGAGGCGTAAGAAATCAATATGCCAAACACATATTTATCAAACCAGAAAAAAAACAGGTTAGTGGTACCTTTGTGACAACCAATGTCTCTCACCCACTCTTTATGGAAGGCCACTGAAATCTACATAAATTAAAATGAAACCTGAGTTATACAGCTCTAAATGAATCTCTCTCTCTCTCTCTCTGCATATATATATATATATATATAAATAAAAAGTATGTATGAAAAATCCCTGTAAGAATTCTATGGTACATTATCTCTTGCAAAACAAGCTCATTTAGGAATGTTTTCATTGCTTGTTTAGATTTGTGTTGTCCTTGATTACAGGAGAGCATGTTGCAGTACTTCATGTCTTGTACATATCTGAATGGATGTCACCAAAATCCTGTAGCTCCGTCAGGACCATAAAATATTAAGATGGGAATCGGGGCAAAATTTTCAAATCAGAGGCAATCAACATCAAAACACATAAGAGGATTACAGATTTAAAGGTTGGATGGGAAATACCTACAAATATAGTTTTATCTGTGGGTGTCTTGCAGATTTCCAGAGATAATACCTCATCAAGATTAAATCAGATGGTTATATAAAGCTGAAAACAAACTATACTTCTGAATGAGTGTTTTGCATTCAGATTTTTTACACATTAGCAAATATGAATGTATAAAATGTTAAATTAAATACCTGATCAGAAACAAATTTAATGCCAGTAGCATCTGGGGATTTATCATTATTTATCATACTTTGTAATGCAAGATTACTTTTTCTCAACTGTGTTTCCAATCATCTTTTGTTTTTCAGAGTAATCAGATTTGCATTCTGACTCTGTTCAAATGATACTAGGGTTTGCACAAAAAAATTATCAAAATATGTCATTGTATGTTATTATGCTGAAAATGGTGGAGTGTTCCCTCATTAATTAATATTCTCCTGTACACATAACAGTATTTAACTAACGTGTAAAAAGTAAGAAAAAGATTCACATTATCTCAGTATTATCTGTTTTGAAAACGTACAAAGTATGAGCTACAAATCAGGACAAATTATAAAATGAGTAATTTGGAGTGATGGAATACAAACAAACAAAAACAGGGAATGTCACTAGAATAAACCCATCTCTTTTGTATTGCTGATGCCAGGACTGGAGTAAAATGCAAAGCTTCGCAGAAAAGGGACTTATCCTCCTAGATGTTTGGCTTTTGTGCATTTCCCAGGGCCGGAGGTCTTTCCACCAGGTAATAAAGTGGAGCGCATTGAGGCATCTAGCTCGATGACATCACCAAGCTCAGCTCACAGGGGTTTTCTCTATCTGTGGTAATGGAAAAGTATCAAATACTTAAGATAGACCTTCAGCAGATGATTTACAGATGCATTCTCTTAGCGAAGGGTCATGAATGTTCTTGATCTTAATTCAAATAGGGAAAAAAAAATAGGTCACCTGATGGAAACTGATTCCATGTGGGTACCTTTCATAACCACTTATTTTCTCCACAAATCAAATATAAAGATCTTGATGCCTGCGAAGGTGAGTGTTTCCATGTATATTATACACTCACCTAAAGGATTATTAGGAACACCTGTTCAATTTCTCATTAATGCAATTTTCTAATCAACCAATCACATGGCAGTTGCTTCAATGCATTTAGGGGTGTGGTCCTGGTCAAGACAATCTCCTGAACTCCAAACTGAATGTCTGAATGGGAAAGAAAGGTGATTTAAGCAATTTTGAGCGTGGCATGGTTGTTGGTGCCAGACGGGCCGCTCTGAGTATTTCACAATCTGCTCAGTTACTGGGATTTTCACGCACAACCATTTCTAGGGTTTACAAAGAATGGTGTGAAAAGGGAAAAACATCCAGTATGCGGCAGTCCTGTGGGCGAAAATGCCTTGTTGATGCTAGAGGTCAGAGGAGAATGGGCCGACTGATTCAAGCTGATAGAAGAGCAACTTTGACTGAAATAACCACTCGTTACAACCAAGGTATGCAGCAAAGCATTTGTGAAGCCACAACACGTACAACCTTGAGGCGGATGGGCTACAACAGCAGAAGACCCCACCGGGTACCACTCATCTCCACTACAAATAGGAAAAAGAGGCTACAATTTGCACAAGCTCACCAAAATTGGACAGTTGAAGACTGGAAAAATGTTGCCTGGTCTGATGAGTCTCGATTTCTGTTGAGACATTCAGATGGTAGAGTCAGAATTTGGCATAAACAGAATGAGAACATGGATCCATCATGCCTTGTTACCACTGTGCAGGCTGGTGGTGGTGGTGTAATGGTGTGGGGGATGTTTTCTTGGCACACTTTAGGCCCCTTAGTGCCAATTGGGCATCGTTTAAATGCCACGGCCTACCTGAGCATTGTTTCTGACCATGTCCATCCCTTTATGACCACCATGTACCCATCCTCTGATGGCTACTTCCAGCAGGATAATGCACCATGTCACAAAGGTCGAATCATTTCAAATTGGTTTCTTGAACATGACAATGAGTTCACTGTACTAAACTGGCCCCCACAGCCACCAGATCTCAACCCAATAGAGCATCTTTGGGATGTGGTGGAACGGGAGCTTCGTGCCCTGGATGTGCATCCCACAAATCTCCATCAACTGCAAGATGCTATCCTATCAATATGGGCCAACATTTCCAAAGAATGCTTTCAGCACCTTGTTGAATCAATGCCACGTAAGATTAAGGCATTAAGGCGAAAGGGGGTCAAACACAGTATTAGTATGGTGTTCCTAATAATCCTTTAGGTGAGTGTATATGGAGAGAGAGGAGAGGGAGCTAGAGATATATTCATAATTACGACTTTCCAGATTCATGATTGAAAATAAGGTTAAGCAAAAATTATGTAACATAAGTAATTCTCAATTTTAAATATGCTAAATGAAATGTTTTGATCAACAGCCCAACAAACATAACTTCTGCAGTTCTGTACCTTTTCTGAAGCTTTTACACATGTAATTTTTAATTATATATTTATATGGTTTAATCTCATAAGACTACTAACATTTATACAATACCCAAGATGGAGGCTGAAATACGGTGCAATAAAACTCTGGCAGTTCCAACTCATTCTACTGGGATTTCATGAAAAAAGCACCAACAAAAAAAAAAAAACCTAAAGGGGATTTCAGGATCTAGAACATGTGGATACTCCTGGAGAGTCCCTAACTGGTTGAAATGTCCATTTTACACATCAGTGAAGGTCTAAGGGTCACAGTGAAGCTCTTGTCACATACTGGCCATGGGAAAGCATCGATTCAGTGTCACCAGTTGTGTTGTACAATAAATGTAGAAGCAGGAGGTTTCTTCAACAAAATAACAAAACAATCCTATTGGGTAAAGGTAATTCTAATTAACAAATAGACATTGATTCATTGCAGGCTGACTAGCATTTTTGAATGCTGAGTCAACACTAGCCAAACACAGTTAATCATCCCGTAATTTAACATTCATGGGCCATGGAACTGGTAAATATGAACTTTGGTGGAAGGAGATTCAAAATTTTCCAGCAGTATTTATAATGGATTTTAAAATCTTTGATGATTGATAATTGACTGACTAAATCTCAAGATCTGTCTTGACCAAATTTACTTTTAGAAGGCCAGAATAAAAGCGTATTTAGAGGAACAGATAGCTGTGTATTTTTAAAAAGTTCTTACAAGAAAACGGTACAAAACACATTTTGGAACCAAACTTTTTATATGTCACAAAGGGGTCATGTTATAACAAAGAACCTTCCACCTTCAGTCACACTATTTATTAAGCAACATCATGATTTTAAATAATCAATTGCATTTGTAGAGAACATAGCTTGTGTGTGTGTGTGTGTGTGTGTGTGTGTGTTTCTTGACACCATACAGTTAATATAGTCCTAAATGTGTGCCTTCACCACCGAGATTTTTTTCTGACATCAAAAAGCAGAATGTAAATGCCAGACAGATTCCTAAACCCTGTTTTCCCATTTTAATTCAAGCTATATATATATATATTAAATTTAATTTTAACATGAATCATTTTATTGCATTCTGACATGCAAACTCATTTCAGTCCTAACAGCTCTGGGAGAGGATAGAGCGCCCAAGAGAAAAACCAACGGCAGGAAATTTATGTATCCAGCATAAAAACAGAACTATAAATCCACCAGAAGTTATTACTCATGAACTCCAGTGGCATTGCAGATGGGACTTCAGTTTTATCATTATCCATCAGTGGTTAAAATAATTCATGCCATTAATCCAACATAAAATTCTATTAATTGTGAGTGTAGTATAACGGCTTTAGAAGACTGAATTTATTTTCTAAATAACATATTATAAACCTGAATGTGAATTATAATATTTTATTATACTTTTTTACAGTAAGTGTATGTATGTCACACATTACTTCTACCACAATACAGTATCTTAAAGTACATTGAAATGATCCTCATAATAAAAAGGTACTGTAAAATGAAAATTAAACAAACAAAACTGATTATCTTTAGTGCCTAGAAATCTCTGCAAATTAATTCGATTTGTATATATTTTTGTATATATTATAGTCGGCCGATCCTGGTGTTATTACATTTTTTACAACAGAAATAATACAATAGAAATGTAATAATAGAGCGAATAGGAATTTAATTGAATTACAGTAACGAACTTGGACTTAGATTGAGGACTTTGGCTATGGATTGCGGTTTGTCTTCTGTTGTTGATTATTTGTGTAGAGAGGGATCTTGGCTGTGTTTAGTTTAGGATCAAATAAGAGCTAGGCTTTGTTTATGGGTTTTGTTTGTCTGTTTTGGTTTGAGCACCCATACAATGTAAATATAGTAAACGCACTATTTTGCACCATAGCCCTGCCTATGGTTCCCTGAGCCCCAAACTGTATAACTATATAATGTAATAATTAAAAAAAAGACCGGTGAAAAATGTAGCAAAGTACAGACCCTGTTAATTTTGACAAAAAAAGCAATCCCTTAGGTTTAGTGATTCTTAAATTATTATTCTTGGGACAATCATATTGAGCCTGGCAAATAAGTTGCAGTCCACCTATCCCTCCCCCCTGAAGATAATTACATTTACAAGCATAAGCAAACAAGAGGAAAAAACTGACAGGTTCCATATTGTGGATGATTCTGCAAGACCCCTTGTCATGTGACTTCCACTTTGCTACACTTTGTGTGTCTGCATGTGCGCCTGTTCAGCAGATGAAAGTAATGGTATATTCTTTTCCACTTTTGGATGGGGCTTGTGTAAATAAGGAAAATGATTTATTGTAGGCCTATGGCCAGATTTGAAGGCTTTATTGAGTAATTTACATCTCACACTTTTAGAAATATAACCTGTATTTGCTTTCTTCCCCAAACACTCTAAATGCCTCAATTGAAAGGACAGGGAAGCCGCACTCTTTCAAAATTAGGGGATTGTGCTTTCTGTCAAGATTAATAGCAGCCTTGATTCCTTTTTCACGAATCCCTCTAAAGTCCTGTGTTCTCCATCAAGGCAGTGTGCGGTTGCTGAGCAACGCAGGATCTTCTGTTTCAGAGCGGCTGATGTTTTCGCGGAACGCACTGAAGGAAACAAGAGGTAAAATACAAATTGGTAAACTATAAATTTGGACCCATGAGGCTATAAATCAATGCAAAACAAACAAGTATTTCTTTTTCTCATTATTGCATTTCATTTGTTTTTATTTTTCCCTTCTCTGTTGTTCACTCATCAGTAATGCTATCCCTAACCTAAATGTGTGAAGAAATAATGGGAATCTATTTTAATAACTTCAGCAGCAAAGGGTTCAGTGGGTGCCCTGTTGCCCATGATGCACAGATGAAGGAGTGTCTAATTAACACCCTGCCTCGTTTCCGTACACAAATTAACTATCCCCGCTACCAAAATAATGCATAAATCAACACACAGTGAAAAGAGCTATTGGGTAATTAGGAGTATGTATAAATATGGTTGGTGGACCTTGTACAGAAACTGTACTATATATAAATTGTAGTAAAGTAAATATACTGCAATACAAAAATCAATAAAACCTCAAACTGCAAATATCTGGTAAACTGTATGGCACTTCTACATGATATGGTAATTGTAATGGAATTCTGAGATTCAATCAACAACCTGGAGTCTTGTCCATGTTCAGAGTTGCCATTGAGTCATAGTTTTGGGATGCTCTTCCAATTAGTCTCTCTAGCACCTGTCTAGAGTGGCTCCAAACGTCTGGTAATCTGGGGCATTCCTTTAATTTCACAGAAGCAGATTACTGTATTTTAGGAACACCAGTGTTTCTCATAAAGCATAACCACACTTAATTTAAGGATAATTACTTTTTGTCTAGAATAAACACCCACAGCCACATGTATTCTCAAGTTCAACCAGATTTAAAAAACACATTTGCCCAGTGTTTTACACACTACTGTTATAGTAACACAAAACCATTGATTTACAAGTGTACTTTAATTGTACAGAAAATGATTTCTCATTCCTTGCTGTGACATACAACCACTGCAAACTAAAAGGGGATTATAAAAAGCAAGAGACAACAATGTTAAAACTGGGATCAATTTAAGAAGCGCGACAGTCTGTTATTTTCCTAATAAAAGATTTACAAGAAGGTTATTAAAACAAGGATTAAAATCATATTAAAACCCCCGATAATACAACACTAGAACTATAGGAAAACATATGACAAATGAAAGCACAAGATGGAGAGTTACCATGTACTCTTCTTCCTCTTGTTTTAATTTTATTTTTCCAAAAAGATTGTCATTTGACATAAAATGAACACCAAATTAAGTCATGGAAGACTTCTGATTCAAAGTGGGGTTCATCTTTTCAGAACATAGTTCCCTTTTATACATTTGGCTCTGTCTCACTTGTTAATCAGTAAATTAATCTAATCTTTATTAATGTACACAAAGTGGGAATGTATAAGAACTTCAATATAGCCTTTTCTGTACACTGGGCTGAATTAAATTATGAAATATGTTAATTTAGGATCATACAGTTTTGCATCACTGGTATACGTCTCTGAATAATAAGAATTCCAAATTGCATTAAATGTAGAATTATAATTCTCTTGTAATAACATTGCATGATCTCTTGAGTGCATAGTTAATTCTCCCTAGTCAGATGGTAACTACATATGTTCCATATCACCTTTCAAGCAATTCCATATGTGATGGGCTTTAAGCCAGAACACTTTCCTAATATAGCCTTAATAGACCCAGGGAACAGAACACAATGCCTTACCATTACCATTTCATTCAAAGGCAGACAAAAGCATGCATTGATGTGAGCAGAAGAACAAACACAAACAAAGTGAACAACATTAAAGCTTGAAAGAATTAAAATGTTAAAAACTAAAATCACAACCTCAGTGCATTTATATTCATCATCGGTCAAGAAAACAATACCGAATAATTATATACTATATGCAGTAAACAGATGACTGAATGTTATGAGGCAAATATAAAGAGTTAGGAATGCTTTGAAAGCTGCGATACTTTATTTCAGATTTTCCAACCTGTATCTTTTTTTTTTCCTAAAACAATCCTCTATTTATGCAGCAATTCATTAAACCTAACACCTAAATGATATTTATAAACTTAATTCTGAACTGTGATACGCATTGCAGTACAGAAATGATCAACTTTTCACTTTAACTCATTGCATTACATCAGTTGGTTATCAGTTTGTGCAATTTTACGGAATGCCGCATTTGCCCTTTAAATATCCAATTAGTTTTTTTTTTTTCAGATAATTAAAAAAACGAATATTACATAATATTCAGAATCTTTATTCTGATACTATATTGCACTATAGAAAGGATAGAGACTTTTCCATATAATCTATTGCATTACATCAGTAAATAGGATTGTCAACATTTCTAATTGTATGAGTACAGTATTTAAGAAAAGATATGCATAAAAAGAACAGCATCAAATAAATCTGTATGTTAATTAAGTGTGAGTTTGGCTTGAAATGGTTAGGAACCACAGATCATATCAGGCATGTGACACTGGACAACAGGTTGCCAAAATCTTGTCAGCAATGGTAAGAGTGTGTCCAAAAGAGAAACCAGAGACAAAATATTGAGATTGATTGGTAATTTTTTTAGGAAGACCTGGAGAAAGATTAATCTGCTCACATAAGAAGGGAAAGAACTCACGTTTCCCCAGACACAAGCTGGGTACGGTAAATAAGTCCTTCAAGCACACAAATGGTTCTCTGCAGTGTATTAATTACAGCCCTCGTGGGAACAATCTGCCTCTGAATGCTAGTGGTTAGACGAATAAAATAGAGAAAGCTGTCATAATTGTTCCAGCCAGCAATCCTGTCTTTTAATACAGGAGTAGGTTTATATATATAAATTATACACGTCTGCACATCTGACTTGAATTATATATTGCAAGTGCATATTGTAAACAGGACCTCTCTCAAATGAAACTTCATATCTTCGGTGTGGGATTTAATTCTATGCTTCTTTAAAGCATGGCAGGTATTCCATTTAAATTACACCTGCTCAGCAAATGATCTATATCCCAGATACGAATGGTTTGAAATCAGGGCACTGAAAAGTTTACCACCAGTGCAATAATTGTATTTTTCAACCTTTACCTTGATCCATGTAATTTCAGAGAACCCTCCTGTTCTTGATTTTCCTTCTGCTTTATGGCACCCTAGAGAATGGGAGAGAATTCCCTTTGAACTATCCATATTAATCCCTCTGTATTGTACTCTTTTACTTAACAACTGAGGCAAGCATTTTGTAATTTATTATGAAAATACCATAATAACCATGGCCTAAGTGTCTATAGTACTGTTTATTAAGTTAACATCAATATGATTTAGACAGAACTATAAAACCCATGTGGCTTATTGTGTAAAAGCCTCTAGAGTGCAGGGTGAGATCCTGGCTGTGCCCTGCCTGCATCTAGTAAAGTGTAATGGTAGTGCTTGTGCCAGGGTTTGTGTGTGACAGGGTACGTGCTAAAGTGAGCAGTAAAAGCCATTCCCCTTCTTTGTGCTTAAGTTTTGTTGTGAGATCTCCAAATAAGCAAACATCACAACAGAAAGCATCAGAAGACCCACAGCCATCTCTTCAATTCTACTGGGAATGCAGCTGTTAGTTATAAACAATTTTCCTTGTTAAGATATTAATGGTGTGATGCATTTATTAACATTGTAATAGTGTAATTAACACAGATTATACATGTGTTATAAATCAGATAATTGATGAGTCATTAACAGTGCTCATGTTCATGGACTGCCTGAGACAAAACGGGGAAACGTTCTTATTTTTAAAATGAGGTTTCAATATACCAATATACCAATATACCACATGATAGGTGTTTTACAACTGGTGGTGAAGATAGACTATTCAAATAAGCAGGGGATTTGCCTTCCATGTCTAAACCCAGATATGCCACAATTTATTAGATGATGTAGCCAGTAAATTGGTGCAATTGGAACCACAGCTGAATGGCCAATGTAAGCAGTTTCATATTTGGGGTCAATGTTTGGTGACAGTTGACAGCCAAGCCTTGCATCAATGGTTATCACATAAATCCGTCCTGTTAACGTAACTGACTTGGACTAATGTTGGTGCACTGTTAGTAGTTGTGGTGGTGACATTGAACCACGGTTGTCTAAAGCCATTGGATCAGCGTAACTAGGTCAGCTGAAATGCAATAAGCTGCTAAGTCTTATGTCCCTGGTACAGCCCTGTATTTTGGATCATAGAAAGAAACCTGTCCAAACATAGTTTAGTTGAAAAATCAACACAAGCAGACATGGTGCCCTTGATGGATGTAAATAACAAGTAAAGACATCTAATGCAGCTATCATGTGTTTAGCAGAAAAATTACGAAGACGGAATAAAGCATATTTTAAGTATTTTAAATCTATAAATATTTTTAATTGGTGTATCATAGTTAAACATTTCAATAGTTGTGATGGGGAAAGCTTTCAGTGCTTTTATGTAGCTACTGGGATGCACATATCAGGTGTTGTGCAAATAATTCAATCAATATCCATGGTAGGCTGCTGAAAGCTCTGTTAACAGATGTTCCCCAGGGATATGTATGCGAGATGGGTTTCTACAGATGAGACGCAGGAGGATTTTTACATAACTCAGACTTATGTAGCTGCCTCTCCCTCACTGGCAGCTCCTCCCCATGTCTGCATTCTCAAATACCAGTTTAACAGGCTACTGGAAGTCACACACAGACTTATTATTAACGAAGTCCAAGAAAAGCTTCAGAAAGAGACACGGAAAATAATAGTTTAAAAGTAGTCCTCCTTGTTATTCAGATATTCCACACAAACATCAATACATTTGAAGTTGGCATACTTCAAGTAGACTGACTACAGACAATTCAGTGTTATTTGGTTTGTTAAATCATTTTTGTCTTTCCTAAAAGCAAAACATCCCACTATTGCTCTTTAAATTCCCGACGGATACCTCAAAGATGTCTCTGTTTGCCCCACAAATTGCAAGACAACTAGTAAGACTAAAAGGAAATACACCACACATCTCTGATGGGAGCACCTTATTAACATCAGATGACGAGGTTACATTTAATCAGATTTTTGCTATGTAAATAGACCAGCAGCAATCCCATCTGTGATTATCAAACCAGTTTTGGAGACCTGTTTATTATTTAGCACACTTGTTCTCCTCTTTGCTTTGCATTGTTATGAATGGGAGTTCAATATCATTAACCCTGGATAATAAAAAACAGGCCGGGGACTGTTGAGAGCTCGCTCCTAATAGAACACAGTGCTCTGAGCACCCAGTTGGTTTGACAGCAATTAAGCTTTGCCATTTATCGCGCAATTATAAAACTTACAAGCCGCTTTCTCCGTGACCGCAAAGCATCACACATAGATCAAAGTCTGTTCCATTCCTGAAGGTCAACCATATTCTGAAGGTCAGCCTTTCTATCAAAGCCTATTCAGTGGAACAGAGATCCACGAACAAATGGGATTACTTCACACAGACATGAACACATCGTTTCGGAGATACGAAGGACAGTCCAATATTCTCTAATTAATTCAACAGTTCATCTGTGGCACTCCAGAGTCTACAATGCATTATCTGCTGAATTTCAACAGCAACTCTAATTAACAACAGTTCATCCCTTTATTAAGAGAATTAGTGTTGCTATGCTCTTTCATGGATAACAAAACTGAAATTGATATGGAGGCTGATAATCTGCAAAATATGAACTGACTAGGCATCATGTGACTCCCCCAGCTCTACCATTCCAAGGGTGAAACCAAATTACAAGCACACTGAAGTATCCCAGATGTAACCGAGTTAAGCCAGCCCAGATCTGTTTCCACTCCTTCAGTACAAAAAGTTTAAATTGGAAACACAAAGATGAATATTAGCATAGCCAAACCAGCCATAGTATTTATTTGAGATTATGAAACGCACATTATGTATACATGGTTGCCTCTGTTCCAAGTGAAATAAAGCATGAAAGAATGGAAAACGTGCCGTCAGGTGGGCAGTCCAAATGGCAACACGTAACAGAGCTGCTTTTGTGTAATAAGCCGACAGTAATCTACAGTATGTACCCTTCCCTACTCAGCGTTCCTGTGGTGCTTTATTAATTAGTCATTAGCAGTAAGGTAAAAATAATAATAAAAGTGAATGGCACACACTTAATTTCAGACAGCAGTCCTAGAGTTCAACAGCTCATTTTATATTGTTTTTTTGATGAAAACCTCACTCAGGAGACGCCTATAAAATGGACTGTAAAAGGTGACAAATCAATACTCATCTAGCTTAGCGTCTTTCCTGGAAATGAAGGGCCTTCTAATGCCTGATAAATAGTATGTAGATGACTGACAAACATCCCTATTTTGTTTACCACAGACACTTACATAATGTTGAATGCGGGGAGAGCTTATAACACACATATTGGAGAATTCTGTGGGAATTCCACAGGGTGTTCAATCTCTCACTTTGATAACAGGGTCTGGATTTACATGACAGAACATTCAGAGACAAGAGGCGTACATTTAGATTCACATATGGGATGCGCACAGTGATTGGTATTTGTCCAAAGCATGAAAATATTCCACATAATACCATGAGGAAAAGGGAAAATAAGGTAAATGCATTATTGTTCTGCATTACGGATGTGAAATATTAAACTGAACATCTGATAACATCCTCTGAATTCAGTATGAGTTATTGACTGGCCGTACATAATAGTGATGTAAGTGCTGACTTACCTCCACTAGAGTAGCATTCAGTGCAATAGTTCAAAAGAATGGCTTCTTGAAGTAGTTTATTCCATATTGACCAAACTTCCAGAACAAAAGACTACACAATTACATCAAAAGCAAACTCAGCCCATTGAGTGCACTGAGTGAGTTCTGATAGCAGTGACTGGGGAATGAACCGTAATCATCCAAATCCCAAGACAGGTGCTTTTCTTATAATTAAAACCACCATGGCTGCCTGTGTCTCACAACAGACATGCCAATACGTTTGCATTAGCTGCTATGAAAATCCTCTGGAGGTTGGGGCTCACTAAAGATGTTCAGATGATGTATTTACATTTCAAAATAGTATTCTTAGCTAAAAAAGGACCCCAGCATGAACCCTGCACAAATTAAAAACATTTTACATTCCTCTCCACATCAACTGGCAATTCCTGGCAACAGACTAAGCTCATCAAAATCGTCTCATAGGACACAAGAAAACACTAGACATGGAGTTTAAAAAAGAAAGACAAACTGCTATTCAACAAAAGTTCTCTAAAGCAATCTGTAAATTTAACTCACGTTGTCATTTTCAACCAGAGCTTGAATTGATTTGAAAGGTATATTTCTGGGGCCACCTGATTACAATATGGCAACACTCAAAGACACAATATCAATGATAACATAAGGAAAGGTTTTGAAAATGATATATTCTACCTGCTGTAACATCCCAGTTGATGGCTTCAGTTCCAGGGGTGCAGGCACATAGTCGTCTCATTGTCATGTGGACACGGCCATGACTGAGAGCGCCAAGCTGTAGGGAAGGTTTAAGGGGCTTTTATAGGGAGGACCTGTTGAGCTGTAGATGTTTAATTAGAGACTCTGGTTCTTCAGGACACACAGTAAATTTGATGGAGAAGCAACTGAAAATGTCTGTCCCTGAGGAACAGTGACCACCAGCTCCAGCTAGACTGGCTGTTAACGAGTTGCTTGTTCATATTGTAGTGACTCAGGTCCCTCTTATGAAGGTAAACAACAGTGGTCATGGTGACCCCCCTACCCTGCTGGTTTTTGTTCCAACCAAGATCTCATTACTTAATTCAACCCTTAATTTAACAAAGATTCCTAAATCAGAACCTTTTAATTATTTTAGATATGATTAAACAATAGGGTTTTTAATTTAAGTAAACTATTGTATATGGAACTTAATCTGATTAAGGGACTAGATTTAATCCATTAGCCAATTTAAAAAGTCAAATGTAAGCAAATTAGTTAAATTAAGGGTTCAATTAAGTAATTGAGCAATCAGTTGGAACAAAAAACAGCAGGATAGGGGGTTCTCCAAACCAGGGTTGGGAACCACTGGTATACAATATTCCTCTCTTCTATTGTAGGTTGTGTTTTAGATCTTACAATAATGCACTGTGTTTTCACTTTGCTTTAATTCACTCAGCTAAGAAAATACAATAGTTTACCACCTATACAAATTTTAAAACATATACAGACTATATTTATTGAGCTGGCACAAAGGAGGCAGAAATAAGATCAAACAAAAACACTTATTTACAAAACCATAAGCACATGAACCTGAAATACCCCCCTAACTCAACTGAACATACTCGGAGCCCTTTTGCCCCCAGGGTACAGGGCACAATCCCTCTGCTGTCTCTTTCTCTTTACTCGGATTTCTTTGTGGAAATCCCCTTAAAATGGGGGTTGTGCCGGGCTAGGGGGATAATTGATTGATTGGCTAAACATACAGGCGGCAGCAATGTGCCACATTCTCATGCTGACCAATCAGTCAATTAAACCTCCCAGACCTGCACAGCAAGGCCATGTGAACAGGGGGAGCTCAGCCTGTCACAATATATAAGAACTGGTCTTTTCTGTGCAATATCATGATATTGTCATAACCTAGCAAAAAATGTATATATATATATTTTTTAAATAGCAAACGCTATATAATTGGTATTACTTTGTGAGAAATATCAACGTTGAGAGTGTTTATGTTGGAATTTTGCAGATGTAAACATAAGCCATTAAGGAAACCCAAGTCCTTTTGAAGACACTATGAATAAATGTGAGCCATGCTTGAAATGGCTTGTTTCAAAACACAATAAGAAAAACATCCAGTTGGTTAATCTGCACATGACACGGATTAACGATAAAAGGGAGACCTTGACTGAGAAAATCCAAAACGGAACATTTTTCTATGTTGACATACGATTTCCAATAACAAGTAATAAGATCCAATTCTTCTACCCTGCCAAAGATCAACTATAAATCCACCTTGGCTTTAGACACCATATCTATTCCTTATTCTGCAAATGACCAAATACTTCTGTAACTAGCATGTCATTGAAATACTGTGATCATTCATACAAGACTCTCTAGTATCTGTTAAGCAGTTTTTATCACATGTGGTAACAATGAATGAACACTGGATATAAATGAGTTATGAAACCGAATTTGTAAGCTATAGAGAACAGACTTTCATCTACCATGGTATGTTCTCATATTTTTATGATTTTGGACTGAGGACTGCCAAATTGGTCTGGAATGTTTTTCATAAAGGAGAATACTTTCCCTTTTTTCCACCCAAATTTGGATTTGACTCAAGTTTCTGCTTTCAGAAACTCTTCTTTACTCACATGACTACATTCTTCAGATACATATATATTATTGTTATATGTACTCTTTTTTGGTTTGTTTATTTATTGGATGTATATTGTATCCTGTTACTGAGGCAGATGGCAGTCTAGAAACACCTCATAATAGTGAACAAATAGTAGAAGTGCAGTGATACAGGATTGATTACATAATTGTATCAATTTGTCTGTGCTCCCGAAAGGTATCTGTGAGCTTTAGCAGAGATTTCATGTTGCTTGTGGATGGCAGTTAGGTCAGGTGTTTGCACATGTGTTGGTCTGTGTGAGGGGCTGATCGAATCAGTTCATTCCTTTCAGTTGAGGCTATTAAGAAAAGCCCCACAATAAACACATTATTTTGTTATTGTAATTATTGTGAAAATGTGTATCTATGACAGCAGAGGCTGAGCACTATGGGGGACACAGTGCTTTAGTGGGCTGTTTTGGGCTGTCAGGAGTCTTGAGGTTATTTCCTGTATTAATTTCTGGTACCATGTGAAAGGACTGTAGAGTTGGAGGGGATAGGCGGAGGTGAAGATGAATGATCCAGCTGCTGGTTAATCTAAACAGATGTGGGCTAGGTGGTCTCCAGGGCTGATTACTGAATAATTTTTTGAAGAGGAACGGTAAGACAAAGTGGGCCTGATCTACTGGTGCTTTGCAGCAGAAGAAACATTCTCTTTGTTTTTTTCCCAATTCTTTGTTCCAAATGAATGAATAAACACTAAATGTATTTTTGTTTGAACTGCAACATATTGTATGCTGATGTACTGAAGACAAGCAATAGTAAAGGTTGGAATCAGTTTTATTTGTAAATGTAATTATACAAATATATTAATACACATGTTGTTGATGTAATAACTTTGAAATTAATATTTTCCCTCCTTAATAATCTAAACATCTAATCAGAATGTGTGTATTACAGACTTAGGTTACTACAACAGCCAAACACACTAAGATCAAAGTAATCACTGCAGAAGAAGGACATGGCTATTGTATCCATTCCTGGACTCGCACAATTGGTAAATTGATTTGTTACATACTAATATCATATAATGATTAAATACAAACACTACAGCAAGGTAAACACTTTTGTATGTTGTGTTGATATTTCCACTAAGGTTTACATTAGGCATTGATTAGCTTCTCATTTATGTTAACAGATCGGACAGAAAAAGCAGCAGTAGGCACATATTAACGGGGAACTTGTTAAAGGGTGCATTGTAGGGTAACTAAGGGAAATTACTTCATTTGTTTAAATTAAAGATTGGATTGTTTTAGTCAATAGACACCGGAAAGGCCTCCTTGCTTTAGATACACAGCCATACCCGATTATAATTGTGAATTTGCAGTGCATTTTTTCCTGATTGTTTTACTGTGCCTTCTTTAGTTTATTTCACCAAATTTTATTTTTCTTGTAAAATGAATGGAATAGATTTATCCAATTTATGTTATTCCTGGCTCATCTTTCACATATTATCAACTTATGTCTTTTTATTTTTATATTTTTTATACTGAACCTTTTTTATGAGTGTTTAAGATTTATTCAATTTTATTTCCTTTTAGTCTCAGAAAGCTTAATTTAAGTGGCAAGTTGTTCTTTGCAAAATAATAAAAACAACAATAAACCTCTTTCATGGCACCAGCTCATGGTAAATCTATCCCCAGGTCCATGTTTGACAATAAAGAACCCAGATTTGCAAACTGGTTACCATGAAATAATGAAAAGTGTTTCTTTAGAATGGAGCATGATTCTCCATCTGAAGATTGTGGTTGGTGAGGAATTGCTCTGTCATGGGAGGTTTCTGTCACAGGAGAGTTTCCCTACAAAGTGTTTCAACCCAACTCACCTGATGACGAAATCATATTGTCTCACAGCTCCTATAACGACCTAAGCCTATGGCAAGCCAAATTGTCATTTAGAGGTATCTCAAAATACAATTCAAGATATCTTAAATTGAACTGCAGTTATCTCAAACTAACTCCATTTCAAGATATCTCGAATTGAATTTGAGATATCTCAAATAGGACAGGAAGTCAATCTGAGATATCTCATTTAACGCTCCATTTCAAAATATCTCAAATTGGAGCTTTAAATGAGGTATCTCAAATGCAATTTTGAGATATCTCAAAGGTATTTCGAATTGCACTTGAGATATCTGAAATTAGACTTCCTGTTCTATTTCAGATATCTTAAAATAGACAGAAAGTTCATACAAAACATACAGCAATTTCACAGGAAGTCAATTTGAAATATCTTGAATGTAATTTGAGATATCTCTAATTCAATTTGAGATATCTTCAAATAGAGTTAATTTGAGATATCTGCATTCGATTTAAGATATCTTGAATTGTATTTTGAGATATCTCTAAATGACAATTTGGCTTGCCATACTTAGCCTGAACCCAAATGTTCTTCTCTCTTTCATTTTGTATTGTGCTGAATTTAAAGACTATTCCTTCATCCTCTGTATTTGGTGAAGTAAGCACAAAGTTATAAGTGACTTCCTAGATTTTTATTAAAAATAGTAGTTCTACTCATGACCATATTAAAGGGAAGTCTATAGCCCTGTTCCCTATTTTAATTGTTTATTTTTCATATGTATGTTATTTTTTACTAATATATTTAAGCAATTACCTGTACATATTAGTAGGACTGAGGAGAGGATAACTATTTTAAAACTGATTGGACTGGGTTTCATTCATTATTTGGTAGAATTTGGTTACATACTTTTTCACAGAGTTAATGGAGAGAAGTCTTATTTGCAATCAAAGTATTATTATTATTATTGGTGTGAAATTGAGGGTTATGGTTGTTTTGATTTTAACCTTGAGCCAAACCATGAAGAATGGAGGATCCCCCAGCCCCTGTACTTTTTGTAGAATTGCATTGTTTTAAGGTAATTTGCAACAAATTGATTTTAACCTTCATTTGTTCCTTCTGTTGAGTCAGCCTTCTTGGAACCCAGATTTTCTGGCAAAATAAGAAGGTGGTGTCAGTAACAAACAAACACAAACCCCTCCTTTTAAATTAGTTTCATTACAGGTATTTGCAAAGCTTGTTACTGAATTTGAAACTTGAAGATAAAATATATTTTTGTATCAAATACAGCATCCCGTGCACCTTCCACGTTCAAGCACTTAAAATGCATAGTGACGGTTTCAACGTTTAATTAATTGGACACAAAATCACCTAGGAGTCAAATTAATTAAAAACATTTTTTTTCATAGCATCTACAGCACCATATCATGTTTTCCTTATGAACTACACTACTGCTGTGCAGAAGCGGTATTTATTTATTCTCATTCATATTCAGTGCCATTCCTGCTAATGTACTGGGGAACATCCTTCCTTGTTATGGTCCTCTGTATAAATTGCTTTGGAAGTAAATTACATAACCTAGCATAAATGTCTTATGTGTGACAGCTATTTCTGCTCTGCCAGATGACAAATGTACCTGTCCTTGAGGTTTTTCTACTGCTTTACTTTCCAGGAGAGAGTTTGTGAAATCGGTAGACTAGTATCTCTAAACACAACAGGCTCTTCTTCGCTGCATATATAAGTGGGGTTGCAAAAAAGTATAATATATAAAGACTTTAATCTTAAATACAGACATTAAGTAAATTCAAATTAAAGCTGTAGCATGTGTCTGCAGGTGCCTTGTTTGGTAATCCCTATAAAAAAAAAAATTAACTTGCACATTTGTGTTTGCATTCATATCCAGGTTTCCAGTTTCTAAAACAACACTGCTAATTGGTAAAGGCATTGCACTAATGTTGTATAGGAAAATTATTATTACTATTATTATTGATTTATTAGCAGACACCCTTATCCAGTGTGACTTAATTGGTTTATATTCAGGAATATAATCCTTGAACAATATGTATCTTTTGATAAACTACAGAAAGTAAAAAAACACTTCTAACAAATACTGTTATGCTGTTTAACTTATAGGCTGGAACTCATATAATTATTAGGCTACTCCAGCAAGGGGAGACAGGAGAGGCTTGTTTTAGTCATAGTTTCAAATACTCTTTAAGGAATATTAAATTATGAGTGAGCTGAAATGGATTGATTACTTTTTAATATTTGTATTATAATCAGACCATTATACAAATACTAAATAAATATATAAAAAGCTTGGGTCAATTAGTCTCATATGCTTGGTTGAGCTTATGTCTAGGCATTTCATATCAGAGTTTGACAGGAACATATTAAATCCATAGTCCATTTTTAGCTGAATAATCCTTCCATATAACTAGGCTGTTTTGAAAATATCACATCATTAAATGTATTACTCTCTTCTGTAAATTGGCTTATTTAATATTTGATAGATACAATCTTTAAATGTTTATGTCTGCTCTGCTCTGCTCTGTATAATGACAACCTCAATTTATGTTGACTAAAAAGCTCTTTACAACAAGTGCTAATTTAAATCTTTGGAAACAGGCTTTCAAAGAAATATAAGTGTGTACTTTATGTAAGAATATTCTGTATCATAAAGACCACTGGAGACAGGCTTCAACTTTAATATCTGTCAACTGGGATTGACTCTTTAGAGATTGCTAAATGCTTGTCCATATGTTGACTAAAAAATAAAGCAAAGTGTGTCTGTGTGTGTATCATCTACCCATCTTGTGAAATTAAATCTCTAGTGCAGCTTATTGGGAAAAATAAACAAAGGCCTCTGAGAAATATAAATTCTGCAGCAATTAGTGGAAAATAAAACCCAAAACAAACCTTAACGGTTGATTTTGGTTAAATATAAGCTAAGAAAGTACCAAATAACCACTTTCCTAAATACTTCCTTTTAAAGACCAAAAGCATTTAAAGCTAAACAGAAACCCGTTTAGTTTCCTAAACAGACGCATTAGCATTGAACACACATCAAGCACAACTCCACAAACATTATTAGCAGAGACGGTAACTCAGTTAAGCAAATTAGACATGTTACTAGTCCAAGCATGACAGTATTTAAATATGTAAGTCTGCATCAGATATAGGTCACGGTCACATGTGAACCTTATGGCATATTTATTCTTTTAGCTCTTGATCTTTTCCAGAAGTTTGGGCCAGTTTTATTTTGCATATAAACAAAACATATTATAGTTCACCTACTCCTTGCAGTGCTTTTATAATGAGGGTAAAGATACTACAATTCAGATTGTTGGGTTGCGGATGCACGTTGCTTATCTGAAAGAGAAAACAGTTCCCAAGAAAGAGATTATTGGTATTACCTTTCACCAGGAAGCGATTGAAACCTTATAGTAAAGTTGCCATTAGATTCCTGTGTGCTGTGACCGCTTGGCCCACTATCACTATCAAGACACACTTCAGCATTAAGTGGCATAGTACCGCAAATATGATGGGAATGGAAAGTTAAAGTAGAGTGCTTGAATGTGGTTAATATATATGACCCGGCTTCATCTGATTGATAGATTGTAACACACAGTGAATCTATATTTGCTATGAAGCAGTAATTTATTCTTATGGAAATTCTAAAGAAAAATATATGTTTAAACTACTCTTTGTGTCAGTGTGGATCCATTTTCAGTAGTGTTGACAGGCAGTTGCAGCCTATTACATAACAGGAAGGTTGCATAACAGTTTAACAAATCATAAACTGGGTCCTGTACACACTGAAAAATCTATATTTGCTCAGTGAAGCCTTGCATGGGTGAAAAACAACTGGATAGGTCCTATTGTGACATGAGGCTAGTAGGAGCACAAAATGCCCAACAGGCCAGCATCACATTTTTTCTGCTCCACTGTTATAGAGATGGACCTCAATAAAGTCAATTAGACTCCAGAAGAGCTAGGGTTTTATTTTGGTTTGTTTTTTATTTCACCACCAGTACTGTAAATATTTGCACAGTATCCATCCCTGTCTTCAGTGTATCTGTCCTCTATTTCAAGAAAGGTACATTTCATTCAGTCTTCACAAAATGTATACTTGGTTTGATAGTCCAGTTTGTGTGTTTTTGTGCTGTTGGTTTTAAGAAATGGCCTGGTACAGTATTGTATTCTACTCTACATCTTTCATGCCATTGCTCATCAGACTAAATCAACGTCCACGTGAATTGTCATGAGAACACAAAATATTAGTATGTAAGAAAAATGTTTTTCTTCAACAGCACAATGTTCAGAAGAAATTATTACACTAATATAAGTAAGCAGTTATAAACAACCACATGTTGCTTAATAGATCATGCAGTCTTTAATGTGGTCAGTAAGGCAGACTGAGGCAGTTCAAACTATTGTGTTTTTCCCTGAAACTATAGTCATTTAGGTTCGCTAAACATTTGTGTGTGCATTGGAAACCCAAAACTAGCCTAACCCTATTGTGAGTTCATTAGATTTTACAAAAACAACCTAACCCTGACTATGAGTCCATTACCACCTTGTATTGTGGATTAAATTAACAGTTTTTTTTATAGGATGTTTGAGAGTTAATCTTTCAACTTTTTAGTTAATGAATGTCACAAATGTATTGTAAAAAGGCAAAGCATCCAAACTGCTAATTCAAAGGTTGTTTGACTTACAGCCACTGCTGTTTTGATCAATAAAATGAAACCCATTACTGTAAATGAAAAGGCAAGAAAGGAATAAATTGACATGCCTGGGCTGTCAAAATACAGTTCAGAAGCACAAGGAAGAGCTGCACTGGCAAAGGATGTAAGTTAATGAGCAAAGCTTTTGTTTCTTATTTATTTCACAGTCACAGAAAGCTTAACAATGTTATTATTTAATGGCACCATCTCTCTGTTCCAGAATGTATGTCCTAACCTAATAAATTGTATTTTTAAGGACATAAAAAAGAAAAGAAAAGAAAACAGTATGGAAGACTGCACAGATCTGCTGGATATTGGTCTGATGGGCATTCCTTTATTGACTTTACAGTTATCATGGCATATTAGAGACTGGCTGGAAAAGAACTGACTTCTGTAACAAACAGAAGAAAACATCTAAGAATATAAAAGCCCCTTATATTAATGAGAAGCTTTGTTTGTTTGTTTGTTTCCCAAAGCACTCACGGTCACAGTTAAGTACCCCTTGTGACAATAATAGGGAATTTGAAGACTTCCAACTTGGTTTTAATTATGACATCATCTCAGAGACCCCACTACCAGAAAGTAGAATCAATATGCCTCTAGCTGAAAATTGTTAATTTATTATCTGTGAATTGTTTTGTGTACTATCCCATACGGAAAAAAACATATATTTGACATAGATTAAACATTATGTTACATTTATATGCCTGTTATTATTCCTATGTGTATTTTATATGTGTATTGATGTATGTTCAATATATATGTATAAATATCAACTATATGTAGTTTTGGCACAAAATTGCCCCCTTTTTGTAGTATGTGCAATATACGAATATTATGTGTTTGTAAATGTAGCATATATTGCTCTCCATATATGCCATTTATACTGGAAAAACATGTGATTTTATTGTTCATATGTTTTTATATAATTTAAATATGCATTTTTAAAAGAGTTTCTTACATCCTCAATTTTACAAGTTATATAGATTTTAAATGTTTCTTACAATTAGAATACACTTTTTAAAATGCATTTGTTATTATTATTTTTTTTATAAAGGTTAAGTAAACTTATTATATACTTTATACATTGGTATATGTGTCATAAAAAACACAGTAATGTCTCAATCTCTATTTGTTAAGAAACGTTATTTATTAATTTACAGACAACAACAACACAACAAATGTGACAGCCATAACTCTATCCCATTCATATCTATAAATAAGAAATACTTTTCTTTGTATTTGTATAGACCAGGGTTTTTCAAACCGGTCCTGGAGTACCCCCTGCCCTTCTGGTTTTTGTTCCAACTGAAGACTTAATTGTTTAATTGAATCCTTAATTGACCTAACAAAGCAATATACCATTCAATTAAATAATTAAGACCTAGGTTGGAACAAAAACCAACAGGGCAGGGGGTACTCCACGACCACTTTGAATACCTCCTCTTTTGGTCCTTCTTTGTCCGAATCAGAGCAATTTGATGTGGGAGTGTCAGGCTACTTGGTGGAAATGCTGTGTATTAAAGCTAATATTAAACATAAAACATGAATGCCCAAATTGATATGTATATGTTACATGCTATTGTAACGTTAGGTGTGTGACTGAGCAGCATCACAGGTGCTGTTGTAAATTAGCGGGTCTACACAACACCATCTTGCTGTTTCTTCAGAAGAAGTGTGCACATGTAGAATAGGTTGTCTTACTTGGTGTGGTGAGCTCCATTAGACCAGTGAACAGCAGCATCATGGAGGGAAGGAAGGAGGCAGAGGTTGAGGTGGCTGACAGATACTTTCCAATTACAGAGGTAACTTGCTAGTTTAAATCATTAGCTGACGAAAATGCATAAGATACATGTGATAGATACATGCGTTTTAGCTGTGTAGCTGAGATGCGGCCGAAGGAACCATGTGCGCTTTGTTTACATCGCGCCTCTCCCAGTGCCTGCAGTCCAACGCACAGCTGCAGAGCATGGGATGCTATTGACCAATGGGAAGGCCGGTACTATGGTCTGTCTTCAGCCTCCAGTCATCAGTAATTTTTTATGAATGTATGTCTCAAAGTGTACCAAAAACTCTGCATTTAGGGGTTATGTCCTGAGGGGGAAAAATCCCTGGATCTCCCCACATTGTATTTCACTCACCTCTTCTGATTCATAAACAACTATCTAGTGCTTTTATACGGTAATTTATCAACGGTGTCCCAAATTACAGCCCGACTCGCAACTTTAAACAGAAGTCATTTTATACAAGTGTTTTATATTTAGGATTTATAATGTGTGATAAAACCAAATATTAACTTTTGGTTTTGAATCTTGAATTGTTCTTGTTTTCATTGTTTTTATTTGGAATCAACATGTCTTGCATATAAATATGTATAACACGTTTAAACATATATGTTCCTTGATATGTACACTAGGAATATATTAATGTAAATATATGGATATGTGCTGTGTATAAGTAACATATCAAACTACTTAAAATACATACATTTACAATATATTGAAAACATATGTTCTTTACGTATGGGATGAAACAACATCAATAAATGAATACATACATAAGTACATACATAAACAAAATCATCCCACCCAAAGTAAACCTCAATGGACACTACTAGTTTATTTCTTTATATATATCTTTCCCTTACACATTTAACAGTCGACAAATTGTTAAATCTTATATTTTAGATTTGAAAAGATTTTAATTATTTCTTTACACTGTCAATACAAGCCCTGCATTGTCTTTCTAACATAAGATATTTGGCGTTGCTGGTTAGTCTGTCCTCTGATGTTCACATAAGGAAAGCTTGTGCTCTGTTTTCCTTGTAATCACGTTTGACCTTGGATTACCAGTTTGGTAAACTGAATCAATTTCATCATATAAGGACATCAAGTGCAATACTGAATAGTTTGAGTTTAACAGTTCAAATTTGGTCAAAGGGCTTGTTAAAGTAAAGTGCAGACTGTTAAGTCATTTTGAATTGCTCTGTTGGAGGAAACTGAGCAAACGCAGAAGTTTTGTTAAGGTGAATAACTTCTCTATAAACATCAACATGAAAATGGGCCGCACAGTTTATAGACTACAGAGCACACAAATTAAAAGTGACATGGCATTCTTAATGTTTTTAAAATGCCATTGTGAAGCCTTATTTTTATCTCAGTAAAATCTAGCTTTATGACCTTGAAATAAATAACACAGTGAGCACTGGAGATGGTTACATAACAGGAACACTACACCAGCATGCACGTAATTAAAAATTCAACTGTGTGCTTTTTGTTTATATTACTTATATTTTTAATACTTATGAACTGTCAGACAGCCCATCTAGAATAAATTAAAGAACAATCTGATCCTTATTATTGTCTCCCTAGAGAGAGAAAGGGGGGTTCTATAGGGTAAAGGAATTAATTATAGAAGTGTATTCTAGCTGACAGTAAGTTAAAATCCCCCTATATCAAACAAGGTAAAAGGAACGACATATTTTTGAGAGATTAATCTGGGGAGAGTTGATATGTACTGGTCATCTGGTGTAGTGGAGGACTATGGGTAATCCCAGGTTTGTGCATGGACAACTCCAGTCTCACACAACCCATCCTGAGTTCCTCGTACCATAGGCTTTTGAAAACGGAAAGCTTCTGTTAAAAAGTGTAATTTGTGTCAAAGTAAAAAATTAGTAAACAACTTATTTGTCAAATAGCACAGGGCAGGCTGTATGTAGGCAAAAATGTAACTGGTACAGGCTGAGGAAACAGGGCAAGAGCCACATGTATTATTCAATTTTAAACATTAGGATTGTTGCATGTAAAAAAATCAGGTCCTCATTCTTATATAATTGATTCAAATAATAATATAGAAAGGCAATGAAAAAGATATAAAGTTTCTATTCACACAGTTCTTTTTAAAACCATTTAACCTTGACATACATAATAATTGAAATGGAGTTGAATAAATGATTGTGATGTTACTAATAGCTTGAAAAGGGTATGCCATCTGCAGCTATTGATTAAAATGGAGCCTGTTTTCAATGTAACATGCAATGCCCTTGGGAATGCGATGCATGTTTAGTATTGGAAGAGAAAGGCCTGCTGCTACCGGCTCCTGCATGGTTGATCTATAGGCTACTGCCAATAGCTGAGGTTGCCTGCATTTACTTACAAATCCTATTGACCTGCCTGAGAATTCATCAGCTGAATTCAGAAATGGGAATGGAACTTGGAGCTTTCTTTCGTATTCCCGTGCCCAGCTCTGATCTTGTTCCATAGAAATACAATAGCCAGTATAATCCAGTTCCAGCCTGCTTTCCTATAGGTTCAACACGATTTCACTGTGCTTTACTACACTGGCCATTTGGAGTACCATGATATACATGTTAAATGTTTCTAAAGCATGTTTACTATAGTACACCATGGTTTACTCATGATCCAGTGTGGTAAAGCACAGCATGTTGAACCACTGTAAAACTATGGTAAAACCACAGTAAAACCATGTTAAAAGTGTAACGTGTATGGTAAATCTACCGAAGTAAACTTTATGATGACCTCAATGTCTAGAATAATTAAGTGTCCCTCACATGACTTCAGCGAAATGAAAGGGCTGATGTTTTCTTTTCAAGAGCGTGCAAGGATTGAAAAACAATGACATCTGTGATACATAAAGATGGGAAAAAACGCATCGTGACACTTAAAAAAGATTCCAAACAACACATGACTGAAAAATAAGTATTAATTAAAACAGGGAGGACTTAATCACATGTTCAAAACCCCATATACATAGAACAGTATGTTATATATACAAAAAGTAATTAATAAGTGACAAACCTTGATGTAACAAAATTGTAATTAATTCATATACAATATATATATATATATATATATATATGAACATAACTCTCTAAAACCTTAGTATACTGCTTTTAATATTGTAAAATTTTTCTGAAGGTCCTCCCGGGAGTATTACGTTTCCTAGTCCGCATAAAAATGGCATTTTCAGCAATGTTGTCATCTCAGATGTTCTTTGAGTATTGGAAGGAAAAGGTAGTCTACTTATTCAAATTTATGTAAGAGCAACAGAAAAAATCTTCCATCAAAACTCCTTTTTTCCCCGACAGATGACAAATGAGATGCTGAAATGGAGGAGAAAGAAAATCATGCTTCTCATGACGGGATGTGATTTTTTTTTTTTTTTTTTAATCATCAATTACAGACAGGAAGAAAATGCATTGCTATTGTAAGTAAGCAACTTCTAACCAAGCCAAAGTCTGTGCACATTCAGTCCTGCCAGAAACCAAATCTCTTAATCCACAAGTTGGCACTCACGAAGGGTTGCATTTCAACGTTAAAAAGTGATTCAGGAATCTGGAGTATTTCAGGAATAAAAGTAGGTCATTTTAAGAATGTTATTCTAGGTATACTATTTACAATGACAACTACATACCCATTCAGTCAAAAAAATGTATTATCTATAATTATTTATTTTTCAAGGACTGGTCAACTTAAATTGAATCTGAAAATGATAAAGAGGCATCTTGAAAAATAGTTTTAAAAATGGCCAGTTATCTGTTGTAATTTGTTCCTCCCACCACGTGTCAGAATGTACATTTCACATCTGTTCCTAACTCCAGCAATCTGTTTCATATAATTTATTTTAAGGCTGACTATAATAATTTGAAATTAAGTTTATTGACACTTAAGCAGAATAAACTTTGCTACAGTATAGGAATGTATTTACACAATCATAATCTATAGTGAGATATTTCAATGTATGCAACTTGAGTATTACCAGCTTCTTGCTAAATATGTATGTGAAAGATGATATAGTCACTGCTGTAAATGTTCACAGTTTGGCACAGCTATCCTGCAGTGTTGTACAAATACAATGCAAAACAGTGTGCTGTATATTGACTAAACTATAGTTCATATTCAGAGGTCTTTCTAGCTGCTTAAGTACAAAGAATATTGACTTATTTGACACTGGACTGCAGTACAAGTTCCTTTATAAATATAATAATTAAAGCTATTTATTGTAGTTTGTCTTTCCAATTGATAAATCACCAAAGCTCTTATGGTAACTGCAGATAATAACTAATGTTTATAACAACTAGAATACCATCCTTGGCATTATTCAGACAGATTCTCTGTAAACTCTAGACCCAATCCATAAGGGATTCTGAGTAACTGACCTCAAATCAAGTCATTCTTCCACAGGGATTGTTATATAAAGCTTACAATCATGATTAAATGTGTGGGATCCATAAGTCTTAGGAAACCACTTATGAAAAAAACATCCAAATTAATTCATATTAATCCAAATGTGTTATATAAGAAGAAATTATTTTAATTGCTGCTATTTCACAATGAAGGGGTGGGGTGGATCACCAAATCTAACTGGTAAGAACATTGGTCTGTTAAAAAGATATTTCTTCACTGTATTATTCACTGGGAAGCCCTGTGTAAAAGTGTTTCAAAGCTCGAACGTCGTCAAAGTGGTCGTGAAATTTGTAAATGTGATACGGGCAAGGCGGCTTAACCATCATTCAGTTGTGCTCAATGACACTGAGGCAGAGCACCAGGACTTGTTTTATTTTTTAAATGTGCGCTGGTTAAGCCTGGGGAAATTCTTTTGCTGTGTGTGGGAGCTGAGAAAGGAGATTTGTATGTTCCTGGATACTATTGGTAAAGCTGACGACTTCCCCGAGTTACAAGACACAGACTGGCTGGCCGACTTTGCTTTCGGTGTGGACATACTTAACAATCTAAACTTGAATCTCTAGGGGAAGGGTGTTTTTGTGCATGAACTGTATTCCAATGTGAAAGCATGCAAGGCCAAACTTATGTTGTTCTCCAGACAAATGAGCAGCCGGTCTCTCGCTCATTTCCCTACACTGGCAGTACTGAACGTGTCCCTGTCGCAGTGCCGCACTGAGATATACAGCAGCACTTTGATCAATCTGCATGCCGAGTTTTCCCGCCGCTTCTCGGACTTTACCAAGATTGAGACTGAGCTGGAGCTTGTATCATGGCCCCTGTCTTTCAACAGTGAGAAAGCAAAACCAGACGCACAACTGGAGCTCATCGACATCCGATTATAATAATAATAATAATAATAATAATAATAATAATAATAATAATGTGACAGTGCTTTGATGGAGAAGTACAAAACAGCCACAGTTGACCAGTTCTATGGCTCACTGAATGAAGCACAGTTTCCAAACATTAAAAAGCACGCCCAAAGGATGCTTGTTTTATTCGGCTCCACATGTGTGTGTGAACAAGCGTTCTCAGTCATGAACTACAACAAATCCCATCACAGGTTGAATTTAACAAATTACCACTTGTCAGCTGTTCTAAGGATCTCTACGTCAAAAATTACACCTGACTTTGATGCCCTTGCCAAGAGAGGTGACCAGACCCATAGCTCGCACGACTCAAATAACCAAGACTGGGGTAGGCAAGACTTATGCTTTTCTCTCTGCAATGCATTTGGATACAGGCCTTTCCTTAATCTGCTGTCAAAAGCAGGCCATTCATTATGAACTAAATACTTACTATTTCTAACTCAAATTGTAATTTTAGAAATGTTAGAAATTTAGTTTTTTTTACAGTGCTGTATATCAGGCATTTGCTGTCATATATGCCTACTTTTGTTTCCAGTCTTATCAACATTTAAGTTTGCACTTCAGTGGCAGAAGTCTACATCTACTGTACAGTAGTAGTTGTGTGTCAATGTGAAAAAGAACAAAGGCTTCTCATGTTTTATCATGCATATAGTATGTGGCCTAGTATTGGTTTCAAAAACTCAATGTGGCCCTCGAGCCAAAAAGTTTGCCCACCCCTGTCCTAAACCGTACTGTGCTGTCATGGGAACAAACACCATCTGCTACGTCGCCCTCCACTAACCCTGTCTGAAACATTGACACATGCACCAGAATCCTGGAGCAAAGCATCTCGTTAATTGTGGAAAAGTAGGCCGTGCAGACTTTAGAAACGCTGTCAGTGAAATGTGCCCGACAACAAAGCTAGTCAATAACGGTCAATAATCTTCACAAGGGGTTCAGATGTCTTTTACATTCTGTCAAGATTGTCATTAGATAGACTATTCATTCGCCAAGCCATTGCTGTTTTCTAGGTCTTTATCAGCATACAAGAGCACTACAGAGTGACTTCTGCTTGCAGTCAAACACAGACAGTTGTATTTCTTTTTTTACAAACAGATTCCCTTGAGTTTTGTGGGAAGTCACTGAGCCATGAAGGGATAGTTGATAGACATAAATGGCTTCACGGTGGACATTTCAAACTAGAATCATCACGCAGGGTTCCCCTTTCATGCCATTTTTCTAGTCCAAACTGTAAAGCAGCCATACAAAAAAAAAAGTTCAATTCAATTGAATAGGGGAGCTGTAAAATGTAATAGAAACAGGCTGGAGACTTTCAGAAGGAAGTTGACAATAACACCTTTGAAGAGAGATAAAACTATTCCAGTGTAAGTATAAACAATGTATCCATTAATTTAGAGATATAGAATACTTTGTTTATTATATTGATTTGCATTCAAACACAGGGAACAAAGTCAGCAGAAATGTATTTGTATTTTGCTACATGCACCCATGACCTAGAGTAAAAACAAACTGTTCGCAAAAATAGTAACTAAAGTAATCATCTCTATCTATTTAACATAATTACTGACTGGGATAAAAACCACCTACAACTAGGAAGGCCTAACTAAACAAAAACAAACCAGAGAGAAAGAGAGACTACTTTTCAATTTTCCAGCCTATCCAAATACAGCTTTTTGATCTATTGTTCGGGCCTATTAAAGGAATGCCATCTACCTACTTCTTGTAAACATGTCTTTGAATGATGAGATCCATTTGGGAATCATTTATAAATATATAAACAAACAGCCCATCATTGCTAGTGTTAGAAAATGTTCTTCATTAACCGGGAATACATTTTCAAGCGACAGGGGAGTTTCTGTTACTATGGCACTGATGTCCAAGCAGCCGCAGAGGACAGAATTTCTCAAGCAGGTTTGCCCACTTTCTATCGCTAATGATCTAAGGATTCTTAAGAAAACAATCTGTGTCCGTTTCTTGAAGTTTCCTAATCAGAGTAGTAGTAGTAGTAGTAGTAGTAGTGATATATATGTGTCATTTAGTAAACCGCCATTGTGGTGTAATTGTGAAGATGTCCATTTATAACGTACACTGTAGTGTCCATTCACCTGTTACATCTGAGCCCAACGACGGTACAAACTGACTGTTACCATGGAAACAAGTTTGCAGAGAGGGAGCGCGAGAGAAAAGGGAGGGATGGAACAATGGGAGAAGTTATAACACAAAGTGCTAAAATCAACACGAGGTATCCTTTCTCCCCCCTGCTGAGTGTTTATCAAGTTGAATATTTATACTCAATAGCATTCTTAATTGAAATCAGATACATCAGGTTAAAACGAAGACAGAAAGACAAAGTTTTTGATGTGAATGTGCAGAATGAGCAGTGACATTACAGAAGAGAAGAGTACTATTACAAATCAGGATATCCCATTAAATGAAAGGGTTTATAATGCCTTAATTAATCTTTTCTTCATGTGTCTCTCAAATAAAAACCTGCAATTCCACCTGTTTTCTATTCACTCAGTATGTTTTCTGTTTGTTCAGTAAAGAGATTTTTTTTTTTTGGCCAATGTTCTAAATTTTTAGACAGTTATTCTCATCTCCTTTAATTTCATGGTTTGTATTGAGAAGAATTCCCACCCACCCCCCGGTTGACAAGTCATCTGCTAATTCAAAGTTGACATACGCTACTAGCCGAGCCAAAACTGGATTTCTACTTCGAAGACTCCTCAAGTCATCTGTACTGGGAAGGTACAGATAATTGCCTATTATTAAAAACATGGTTATATGACTGTGTGTCAGTCTGACATTCATTAGGCCCTTAGTTATAATAGCAAGTCTTGAAGATATTTATATATTATATTGTTTCTACCACAATTACACAGATGGTGCTACATTTATATCCTGGGAATGTTATATATTGAATTTAAATATTGATATTATTATTTACTTATTGACAGACACCTTTACCCAGACTTACAGGTTACACAAGCAATACAAAAGTGCAGTAATACAATACTATACAATACAATTTAAAAATGACAAAAGTGCAGAAGATGGTGTTAGGGCTACAGTGGTGGGTCAGGTTGAATAGTAAGTTACTATTTCAAATTAGTGGCTCTGAAAGGGGAAATAATAATGAATCCTAAATAAACTAATTGCATTGACAGAGGATTCTTTGCATGATTCTCCACAAAGAGTTCATTGTCAGGATGAGTCTGACCCAGTTCTTATCCAACTACCTTCACAGCAACCGCAAGAGCAAAGAGTTCAGGAAGTGTTTGTTGTTATGGTAATAGTTACTGAGTTCACCATGTAATTTAGTTTTTGTTTATGGAATCAAAAAAGTCACTGGAATTAAAGTAGTAAAACTTTTTTTCAGTGCATTATACTGAAGATGTATTTATTTAGTTTGTTCTATCCACCTAAATTCAGTCTCAAAATTATTATTGTTTTTTGTCACAACTGAAGAGATATTTAGTCTTTATTAAACATTTTGTTGTTATTTCAACCAGCTGTCAAAAACAGTGTATTTGAGGGAACGAGTTTCCAAATAAATAAATAATTTAAAGAAGTGTGTTAAAATACTACTATACATCTTAATTTTTGTCAAAGAAATGTATTACTATGGACGATTTTAATTTTCTGAAGTGCACCCTTTGGAATTAGCTTTGTTGTATTAACTTCAAAGGGTGATGAATTAAAGGTAACAAGACTGCAGCTTTACGGTTTTATTTATGCACAAAACTACCTGCTGTCTGTCCCCAAAAGGTGGGGAGCTGTGGGGACTGAACGATGTGTGAAAGATCTAGGTCAATGGGTGGGGATGAGAAGATATTCTCATCCAATCAGAACACTTCTTGTTTCATAACACCTGGATTCAGTCTAGTTTGGAAACTGAACAAAAACCCATAACCATTTCCAAATGTAACAGGGCTCAGTGTGTACAATGAGCCTATGATTGCAACATCGCTCTCTTTGCGGTACCAATCCCCAGCACCCATTGCGTGGTTTATTGACTGGTTGAACTGGGCAGTGTTTGGGTGCTTAGTGGTGTGCCTGAGATGACAGTACAAATCCATTAATCCAACTGGATAAGCTATACAAATTAGCAGCACAGATAAGGAAAAAATGGGTCCTCAAACTGCAGAACCACAACAAAGGGAAACCATTCAGTGAATCACTAATTACCCCAGTCTCCAGACCAGGGGTAGCACCAATATCTAACTCTGACTGTCTGGAACAAACAGTGTGGTAATAATAAAGACTGGCATAGAAATCTGTTCTTAGGAAAAAATGTTTAACTTTCTGTAGTATATTAAGAGAATTATTTAATGCTTTCCAATAGCCTACAGATCATAGTCAATTACGAAGTTTGGCACTTCTGTGATTCCGTAGTTAAGTTGAGAGTCACTGTTATGTACAAGTAAAACATTTATTCTCTCGTCAGCAAAGTTCAATGTTAAAACGTCTGACAGTGTGCATCTGAGTTAATACATAACACTTTCCAATCACCTGACTACATTTTTAACATTTGATTGGCTGTATATGAAAAGTCATTCATGTATTCAGCGATTCATACTCAACCCCTTTCCAAATAGGGACCCAAATAGATGCAGATAGATAGATCAATGCATGATCACAGTCAGAACAAGTATTTTTCTCATATAAACTCCAGTGCTTTGGTTTTTTGGCTTGTCAGCATATGTAATATTATTTATAGTTATGATCTTCAATATAGGGATTTATGTTTGTCTTGACTTGTTTACAACACATTTATTTACATGCATTAAACACACCAACCTTCTCAGAGAGTACTGAAAACTGGATAGCTATCAAAGGGGATCACTACTTCAACATTTATGAAGACAAATCAGCAAACTTAAAAATGACAAAGTGGATGCTTTTGAGCTGACAAATTCATCATCAGATGTAACTGGTGCTTGGCAGTCCTGTTGGCTTACTGTAATCAGCAGCGATCACTTGGGAGGACCATGATGAATACTGGCCTCACTGTACTTAGTTTGTGAACAGAAGATGGCTGCTTGATGCTCCTCAACTAATGGTGGTGGTCCTGTTTTGGGAAAAGCTGTAATTATCATTAAAAAGCAATAAGAGCTCTGGCTTCTAATAGAAATATAGAGTTCAGTTTCACAATGTGTCCAAAACACCACCACCAACAACAACAACAACAACAACAATGCAACCATGCTAGTAACTAATAGTTAGCTAAATAAACCTCTACGATCACCTAGCCTGAGTGGGACAACGAAAGAGAAAGATGCTAGCTCCTATTTGTAACACTGTCAATTATAGCACCACAGACCTGTCTGCACTAACACACATTATTAACGGATAGAGAACGGGGAGAGCTGGGAGAGTTGTTTTGTCAAAAGGGTTTGTTTTTTTCAAGTTATTTGTTCGACTCCCTTTAATTGTTGCACCTAGATTGAAACCCCCAAGATATTGCCTCCACATCTACTATAAATAAGAAGTTCCCTTGTGGACATATTAGTGGACTTAAACTTAAACTTAAACTGCTGCTATGTACAATAAAAGTTTCATTTTGTAGAATCTGAGAACAAAAAATAATTATATATATCCACAGAATGGGTCTGGTAAGGGATTTACTCTGCCCTTTTCTTATTATTAGTTTTGTAAAATAAGCTGTTTCTCTCACAAAACAGCTTTAAAATAATACACTTCAACAAAATCTATAAAGTTTCACCAGCGCCCGAAGGCTTAAGTGAAGAACACTTTTAGGAGTCTCTGTCTCAGTGGCGTCGATTCTCTGTCGAGAGACGTCATAAATCACTAAACTGCACGATTTGATACCAGGTTTAGAGTAGGAGTACAAACGAAGCCTGCTAAAAAGGATAGATTGCACAAAGCCTGCAATCCATTCCGCCTGGATTTGAAGGATACAGCCTGTTAAATGACACAATGCAACGGGCTCATAAACATTTTTTTGCAACCTATTGGTAAAAAGACATGAAAACACTCATTTAATATTCGGAACAGCATTTTATACTTTATAAGTTAGTAAGTCACAAACTTCTACAAAATTACATAATCAAAATAATAAGCACTGTTGAGGGAAAACTCGGTCACTAAACGTGTTGCACCTAATGCTGTTGTAGCAAAGAAAAGCAGGTTTTGCCACAGCAGATTTTGCAGCAGAACCTCAACTGAACAAACCTGAGATTAAACATGAAGTAGTTCAATTCAACACAATGTCTACAAATAAAAAGTCGACTTGTCTTGAACTAAATCTAGGACATGAAGCAATCTTGAATGATAGGTGTCAGATCTATACTACAAGTGATTTGCAAAAATAATGTTTTTCTAAACTGTTAAAAAAATTAATAAAACACAAACTATAACTTACGCTATTCCTCATCACTGTGAAACAATGTCTCCTGTCCTGTCTATGTAACTACATGAGTTTTCTTTATATATATATATATATATATATATATATATATATATATATAATCCTTACAAAGGTAATAGGAGTCCAGTCCTGCAGCGCTAGGCCTTGTGATTGACAATACTGTACCCTGCTCAGTTGTTTTATCATCTTTGCTGACGAAGCTTGTTATATGATTGCAGCAGAGGCTACTGTACTGTCTCTGACCTCCACCTGCTGAGCAAACTCTACTTGATTTCCTGTACTAGTTCAGTATAAGCAAAAACTTTCAGTCCTGGATGTTCCTACATCTTCTTACAGGCTGTACACACTGTGACAGCAGGAACTATTAGAAGTGAGAATGCAAAGTGCTTGATCCATCTCTATGGCTTCGTAAAGCTCAATCGCTTTATATTCACCTCAGCGCTCGGTGATGCACTGATGCACTTGACCAACACAAGCCATACAAATCTGTTTGTATTATACTACAAGTTCAATGCAGAGTTGTAGTGTCATGCCTTTATATTTCACATCCATGTCATCTTTGAAATAATTCAATAACAGCGACTTGAAGACATTTTTCAAACACCATGCTGCCTGGCTTGGCCATGAGTGTTGTTCAGTTTGAGCAGGATTATGCATTCCGCCTTTGGTTTCCAAGTGGGTTTCTCTATTGTAATTAGCATCCACATAACTAAACATGCAGATGATTATCTTAAGTGCAGAGGAAAGGGCTTGCCAGAGATTCCCTCTGTGCAGCGTGATTGCAGCGTTGTAGTTTATGAAGCAGTCGGGTGGGGGGGTTGTGTCTGTGACCTGGCGAGCCAAGGAGGGAGAACATTGTACATCTGCTTGTGGTTTATAGGCTGCCTGTCTCCTGCTGCCACGTAAACACAGAGCTCTGAGCTCAGCTAGAGCACTCTCAGCTGTAGTGGAAGCACATGAACTGGCCCCAGTGGAAATAAGGAATATGACCTCATTAAGTACAGCACAGCAAAAAAACATGTATTATGTGTACATAAAGGACCACAGATAAAAGATACTACATTCTTGCCATTGATGTATGTTCAAACAACTGGAACATACAGTAGTGCTAACAATTTTTGTACACCAGATGGATAGTACAGACCAGCTGGACTTTGTATTGCGCTTATATTTTGTAAGTCGCCCTGGATAAGGGTGTCTGCCAATAAATAAATAATAATAATAATACTAATAATACTAATAATAATAATTATAAGTGTGTATATTGGATTGTGATTTGTTGTTGTAATGTTGTTTTGCATTTTGGGATATGATCTTATTCAATACTGTGAAGTAAAACATCTAATAGTATTTATTGCAAGGAGTTTCATTACAAAAGCTATAGATAATAATGGTCAATGGGTTAATTTAATGGTAGACTAGTTTGGGAACTCTTTATAAGTCATTTGAAAAGAAGAAAGCTACTTTATCCATCTTAACACTGGTCTGTTTGTAAATGTATGTCTTTCCAATATCTTGTGCACGCAAACACACAATGATTAGATTTTAAATAGCTCTGTAAAAGCAAACAGTATACATGTTTCACAGTTCAGTTATATTGCCGAGAAAAACATGCATGCATATGAATGGTAGTACAATCTACTTGTGCTCTATTTCAGCCACTCATTTACTTTCATCTTGGTATATGGACTGTGACAGATTGCAGGTCTGTGTTTTATTGAAATCAAAGGCATTTGATGAATAAATCGGCCTGGGTGGTTAATTGTTTAGATGAAGTGGCAGACCTCCGTGGAGAATTCGCCGTTTCAGCCCTGCTTTCTGGAGTGATGTGCTGGGCAGGGGTGGCTGGCAGACTTTCCTTCCTTCTATCACCCTCTACTGACTGTGACTCACCAGGAAACTGCTTGTGACCTAGCAGACAAAGTCAAACAACAACTGTTACGTAAATTAATTTTTTAGGATTAAGTGTTATTTTTTTTTTATTTTTTTTAAGTGTTTTCCTTACAAAACAAAATGAAAGGTATGTTTGACAAAGCTAGTGCTCATAATTTGGATATTGGAAGACCAATCCTTGTATCTTTTGTATCAGGGCAGTTTGTTTAACATACGTATGTAAATAACCTATTTCTGCTTTAGATCTGCCAGTTTTGTCCGACCCTGTATACATCCTTTTCTCTGTGTAGCTCAGAGTGTAGTATATAATTAAAATTAAAATGTACAACATAGTGGCAGTGAATCTTGAAGGCAGCTTTTTCTGTAGATATGGAGTGAATAAGACTTGTTTGATTTCTAGCTTTCCTTACAGTGATAATGAAAACAAACTAGTGATTTTTGCCATCTTAGTTTCTTGTCTCACAAGCCTGCAACTTGATAATTGCCTTGGGAACCTTTGTGAGATACAGCAGTATTTTAGTGGCTGTCCATCCACCTACCACATCTTTATTTGTATAAAACAATGTGTTTTAATGGCTCATGTTATTCAGATATGTTTAGCCTTTCGGATATAATGCACTGGCAGAACTTCGGTATTAAAAAAAAATATAGCATGTGTTAGATTTTCCTTCCTCTTGCTGACAACAGGGATTTAATGAATTTACAGACGAGTTTAGATTTTCATGCTTGCCCTGCCCAACCCCAGGTTTTTGCAGAGAGGTTTTATTTTTGTTTTAATCCGATATTAAATTGAGGGGCAAAACTACGTTGTGAAATTTCACTGTCCTGAGAGAGAAGAAAGCCCACGGGCGTCGACTCAGACATGCTTCACAGAGTCGTTTGGTCCCGCACCATAATTGTATAACTGTATAAAGCAGACAGCAGGGCTTATGCACCAACCACACATCAGACAATCTTATTTATAATGTTCAGTCCCTAAGGTGCCCAGCAAAGTGCAATGGCGTCCCACACTGCCCATTCTGCACACCAGTGTTGAGGATACAGGACTAATCCTTAGCTCTGAGCTTCTTTTAATTTATTTTCTTTACCAGATGAGCCTTTAATGAAATTTTCAGTATCAGTGCATCAAAGCACAGATTACATCAACATGTAAACCTCACAACCAATAACAAACTGAAAATGTGCCTCTTGATGTTTTTCCGATTGCCAGAGGCTTTGAGTTTACCATAGAGAACACCACCGTGTACTGGTTTAGAAATTTCAGATTGATCCCTGGTTGAAGTTTTGCATTTGTGTGGGCCTTAATCAAAACAGTCATGTCTACATTAACCAAATTCCTGTTTTTCAGATACAACTCAATATAGTAACGTTTGGTGACATTGGACAGGTTTTTTCCACCTTAGACATTGCTGATGTAGTTCACACTCTGCAGCAACAACTAATTTTGCAGTGTTCAAATACCTCCATCTTGTGGTGTCACTAAAAACTGCAAGAAAAATATATTCCTATTTTTCCAATTAATGTGTAGCAGAACAGCCGGCTGCATCACAATTTATGCGTTCAATAAATATATATCTCATTGAAATCTATCTTAGGAAGTTCCTGAGTAGTCTGTTAAGTGATTACTAGAAGATGCACTACAGCAGCACAGTACCAAAAAAAAAAAAAAAAAAAATGTGCCTTTATAGCAATCATTCACAAAACCCCTGTGCACTTAGTTTCCCAAATACATCCAGGGAATGAAGTTAAACTTGATCTGTATGCTGTACAAAGTGTACCTTTTTAGCTCCTGAAGCTCAATTTTAAGAAGTAAAAAAAATAAAGTCATGTGCAGAGTTGTAAAAAGTCAATAAGTTCATAAGAGAAAGGGCAAAGGGAGAAAGACAACACATTCACACTTGTACGTGACAAGAAAATCTTTGAGTAGCAGCAGCGAACGCTTAAGAAACATTAGCAAAAAGGGAATGGTTCCTCTAGTCACGCAGTCGAGATGGAGAATTCGATTCCCAGCCCTCACAGCAAAAAGGATGTACACTACACAAGGGCTGAAACAGATATAGAATTTATTTTCAACCATAAGTAGGAAAATACATAGGTGTAAAGGAAACAAGCTGACCCTGTTATAAACATAAAACTAGTTCAAAAGATAACCAAAGAAAACTGTTAAGGATAACAGTAAATTGAAAATCCCTTGTTTACCATTAGGCCCCTTACAGTTCCTAATATTTTATTTAAAAACAGCTGCCTTTATTTTTAAAGTATTTTTTTAACATAACTTTTTTTTTTTTTTTTTTTTTAAACTTTGTGCAAGTGTTTTGCTGGTATTCCATGAATGGTAAACAAGAGTTGGTCCAGTGCATTACATAGTGGAACATATATATTTATATATGTACTCAGTCGACTAAAGACAGGCAATCCTGATCATTGAAAGACTAACTACTGGCAAAGCAGATGTGGAAATGGTAGGATTTACAAGAAACTTGTGGAGGGGAAAAGAGTGGGTGCTGAAATGAAATGAAAAGCATTGGAGTTGAGCATTTCTGCCAAATGGGTCAGGAACATCAAAGGGATGCCAACAAAACAAAATCTGCAGATGAGCAACCATTATTGCCAAGTTTCAGGAGTTTCCTAAGGTCTAAAATGAAAAATGATTGTTCTAATATTGCAAGCTGTTACCAAAAAAAATTGTGAGAATAGGCTAAGTATGGTCAACCTATAGAATGGCCTACCATTCTACTGTTCTAAGTGTGGCCACAACTACAATCCCCAAAACATATCACATGATGGATGCAACGGATGTGGTAGAGTGTTTAACAAAATACCCCGACTGCACGTTCAGTACTGATCAGAGTGTAAAACACAAAAAGGGTCATTACAATGACTGCAAGGTAAAGTAGAAGTGCATGTGCACAAGCTGCTGATCTTTACTGAAGTTCAGGGTTCCCCTCCTGACCTCCCACCCCACCCCACCCATCCTAAGGGCACATTCCAAATGCACAATGCAAAAGAAGGGGCCTCTAAGGTGTATTCAGTTATTTAAATAGCAGAGAACACAACTTAAACTTAATTCACCACTAGAAGCACAATAACATATATACCGAGAGGGTGCAATAAGTAGACTCGCATTACAACATCACCTGCTCCCTGTGTTTTAATGCACACTGTAACACCACTTGCAAAGGGCTCTTTCTACTAAAGCATCAACCACTGATTAGTGGGCCCATATAACCCACTTGATTTCACAACTCTGCTAGCCTGCGCTATGTGACGTCTAAAATATAGCTGAAAATACAAGTCTGAGATTCCCGTTTGGTGACACTGAAAACAATATATATATATATTTTGTTTAAAAAAGGACATAAACCAAATCATGCCCTCAAGGTAAGAAGTGTTTTAAATCCAAGTTAGCAGCCATACAAATCTATAATTCAGCTTGCTAACATTTCTACAAAAAATAAAAAATAAAAATTTGGTTTGTTTCATGATTTAAAAAAAAAAAAAAAAAAAAAAAGGGTAAAAAGAAAACAACCAATCATATTATTGAGTATTTTCATGATACACATTAACAACACAATTTGTTTTTAAGAAAGGAAACATGATAACACCTTTTATTCACACTTTACAAAAAAAGAAAAGAAAAAAAAATAAGTCTACTACAATACTATCAGCATTTCAAATGTACTCATCTTTAACTGGACATTTGCCATTTGCTTAAACAGAAAGGGAAAAAGACGGACAGAGAAAGAGCAGGTCACAGACAAGGCCCAGACAAGGACCACAGATCCAATGTTTTTGTAAAAATTGTTAAAATCCAAAGTTTTTCACATTTGCTTTTTTAAAGATTAAGATTAATTTTAAGGTGTAGCTGCACTTTCAATCTACATTAAGTGCTTGTCAATTGTTTTATTTTTGTCGTCAACTTTAAGAAATAAAATCTTTAGTGCAGTGTACCACAACTGCAAATTACAAATTTAATGTCAAATGGTGACTTACAGAACCGCCATACCCTGTATGGTTCCCTGCCAGCAGATGAAACGCAACAAGCTAGACCGGGTTATACTTCTGGCTCGTGTGACATACTAGATAGATTAAACTTAGTACGAAAAAACTCCCCTTTTTTTAAAAACAGCTCTAACAAAAAGTATAACAATAATTAAAGGTAGATCTTTACACTTGGCTTTATGGTAATATGCAACAGATGGCACTATACACAAATAGGTTAAGCTATAGCACAGGTCTAGCTCTACAGAACAGCATGGTTCGGTCCCAATTTCATTATAAAAAATAGTTTTGCAATGGCCTGGGGTTTTCTGTGTCTGACATTTTGCTCTTTATTCTGTTTAAAAACGAAGTTAAAAATAGGATGCTTCTTAAACACCAGACCAAAAGTTTCTGAAGGTATCACATGATAGCATACCTTGGTGTAAAAATACAAAAAAAAAAAAAAAAAATTATATATATAAAAAAAATCAAGAACAAAACAAAAAAAAAAAACAGAAGATCCAAGCACTGTGCAAAGAGACAAACAGTTCTAAGGTTCAGCAGCTATAAAATTTACATTTTCCATACTTAACCTGATCACTATGGAATTCATTACTCCATGAGAAGAAAGGAACAAAAAAAAAAAAAAGTCACAGCTAATACCCCAAAAAAAAGAAGGAATCATAAAATCTTTACAAATGTTAACAGTATTTAAAAAATTGAAAAGACATTGTACAGGTTTCCCCAGCTTGCACGGGCAGTGCTGTTTGAGAACAGAACTAGTGAGGCACACGTCTTTTGAAATGGGGGAATTCTTACATTTTCCTACCCATTGTGCACTGCCAATCAGTTGCAAAGAAATTAAGAGCTTTCCATTTCCCCTTCGGTTCAACAGACCTGCCCTCAAAGGGTTCAAAATGTCACATTAGGAACACAACTGACCATAGCAATGCACAGGACCATTCAATGTTTCCTGTTTGTTGGTATTTCACGTTTTTATTTTTATTTTGAAAGGACCCAGTAGAGAATAGAGAAAGCAATGTGTTCCATCTAAATGAAATTAGAAAAATGCATACTAGCATCAGCTGCCTAGATATTTGGGCTTGATACTACTTGATAACGGAATGGAGTTTTGATTGTTTAATTAAAAAAATTAAATAAGCAATGTTCTCAAAATAAAAGTAAAGAAAAACTGTGGTACATCTTGAAATGTAACCCAGAACAGTGCAAATATTAGCAGAGAAAACCTGTCAATGTCTTTTTTTCTTCTTTTTACAAGCTGGTCTTATATATTTTTTTAATAACATTAACATGTGCAACGGATAAAAATTTAGCCTTAGTTAACAATACAATCATTTTTTCCAAATCAGTTTTTTTTTTTTTTTTTTTTTTTTTTTTAAGTACAAAAATGCCATAAATCAGGTCTTTTGTGGTTCATATACAATCATTTAAAGGCTAAATTCAATTTCTATTATACAAACACTTCTCTGAAAAAAACCTTGGAGTGAAGTATGGAAAAATGGCCTTAGAACGTTACTACTGGCCTCAGACAGTGCTACAGATCCCTGTGAACGCAAATGCCTAGACAAGTGTACGAGTGAGCAGACATGCCATGCAGGTGAGCATCAAAACAGTTGCTTTCTTTCAATCTGTTAAAAATATGCTATTGGGTCATTTATTATTGCCTCAGTTTTATTGGATATACCTAGTTTTTAACTGAAATCTTAAATATCTTAAAGTGGTTTTCGTCCTGTATGCTAGTAGTTCTTTGTGTTTGGGTGCAGGTGGTTTGGAGGGGGTGTATTCTGAGGTCCACATAAATTTGCACCACATCGGCCAGAATCAGAATTTTCTAATTGTATTTTTTGTATCTGGTCATCAATCCAATCCCAATGTTCAGAAAATGGCTGGGGCTTCAACTCATTAGATCACTGGAATAGTACAACTAAAATGAGTTGTGTAGCATTGAGAGAAATCAAGAAAAATAAAGGACTAACTTTTTGATCACCTGACATTATACAGTGGTGCCAGAAAATAATCTGCCCTTAATTGATAAATGCATATTCTGTTACACCTAGACTTATTTTTTACATTTAGACAAGCTCAAAAGACCTAATTCATAATTACAATACAGTGCATGAGTTTAAGGCTGCTTTAAGTTAAGAGCAGTAACAAATACAAACTCAACGATGCCTACAGGGTGAAAGGTCACTTTCACACCTGGCACAAATCCAAGCACTAATTGAAACAACTTCACAGATCAGGCTAAGTGGCTCTTACACGTTTTCTTCAGATTTATCACTAGAAGAAACTGAAGATCGTGCTTCAAAAGGCAAGACTTTCAGAATGCGCACCTAATTTTTCATACAAAAATTACACCTCTTAGTAAAAAAGTTATACGACAGTACTTCTAGCACCTAGCGAGCAGAGTCTGGCACCAGTGAATGTGTGCGTATGTTAAAAAGCATAACCTCACTGAACAGTACAAGTCTTATTTTGGTCACATGCATTTTGTGCCAAATATGGGGGGCGGGGGGGGACAGAATTATGGGGAACAATATTGTGTGCATGTGTGTTTTGTTAATTAAAATAAAAATTCAGCATCAGCAACACTTATTCTGGGCACTGGTCATATGTACCTTGAGGCAAAAATAACTGGTTTTAATGCGTTTTATACAAGTGATCAGAGAATATTTTGATCATGGTATCCTGTTCCAATTACTTCAAAAGCTGAATTTGGAGGGAATTATTCCTGTACAATCCAACATTACTTTTTAATCTCTAAAAGCTGAAACTGTGCAAACCCAGTACACTTCTATAGGCATGAATGCGCTTATTTTTAGACTTAAAACTGTATATTATTGGATTAAGCAAGGTAAAAAAAGAAAAAAAAGGAAGGTGTTTGGGGAAGAAAAAAAAAAATCCACCATCCTTCTGGTCCATTCTAACTGTATAGAAAGCATAAAGGGGTTCAAAACATGGATTGTGCCTGATTAACAAGCTTGACTTAATTAAAATTCATGAAAACAAAACAAAAACAAAAAAATCCCTGTTGGCCATACCTCACTCCTCTATAAGTTTCATTTTACAGGTTAAGTTTACAAGATAGTTCGAGGGATAGTGAGCCCTCAGCTGGCTTAACAACTACCTCCTGCCGGGCAGGTGGATTCCATTAACAGGGGGCAAGTAGGGCAACACGAGCTCCAGTTGTGCAAAAAGGGAGAAGTGGTCTGATGGTATGTGCGGGTGCGGGCAGCCACTGATATTGTTCTCAATGAGCCAGTGAGGATCCAGTGGGCCCAGGATGCCGAGCACATTGAGCTGAGGCTTGGAGTAGAAGATGTAATCGATGACACCCTGAAAAACAGTCAAGAAACAAACTCAGCTGAAATGTATGGGACTACAAAAAAGTGGAACTCTATAGCCCAGCTGTGTCTGTGTGTCTCTGTCTCAGAAACACACTTCAGTGTTTTTCTTTGTTATGCTTCATCTTCTCTCCAATTTCCAGCTTTCTCTCTCTACTTGTGCATTTCCACCCCATTTAACTTTAAGAAGGCCCAATGAAAAATAACCTCCAATGAAGAAGACTTAGGTGGAAGTGAAAGAATTAAACTTAAAGCATACTGTATATAATAAAGAACAAAGCTTTAAAACTGCAAGCCTCTTGACCAGGTTGTTACTGAAAACTATAAAAGGTAAATAAATGTAATACAAATACATAGACACGCCTGTGTGTGCATCTATAAACACACAAAACAAAGCTCATTCTCACCTTGAAGTCAAATGTATAGTTTGTGTAAGGCATCAGGCCATTCTCATAGGCACTCTTGAGTTTGAAGCCGTGAGTTATCCTGCTATTGGAAGTGCCATTCTTGCCGTTGCAGTTGAAGTTGGTGAGGCTGTCACTGTAGCGCAACTCTTTGAAATCCTTGTGTGTGCAGTCCACCCCTCCGGTACTCAGGTACTCCACCACACCTGAAACAGACAACTGGAGTGAGCATAGGTCGCTGCCACACTTTTCTCCGAATTATTGCTTGAAACTTAAGATGCAACACAAGCCACTTTCCATAGTACATACTGGAATCTTTGGATGTGAACTAGATCAAAATCAGGGGGTTGAAAGTTTAGCAGTTCCTTTAAACGCATCCTAACGTCAGGCTAGAACATTACAAAGACCCACACATAACGGGAAGACTAAACAAATGGGATGTCAGATCTTGCGGTTTCTTTTAAGACACCAATGCAGATCAAGCAGTACCCTAAAGAAGTAAAACAATTAAACCAAAAGTTGTACAGTCCCAAAAGAATCAAAGACCAAGCTTAAATACGCAGTGCTTACCGGATTCTGGCAAGGAGTTCAGATCAGCACACAGGACTAGCGGGATGGCATTGGTTTCTCCAGAGACTGAGGACAGCTTGAGGCTTCGGGTTGCCTTGTCGATGATGTTCTTGACCTCAGAAAGGAACATCATGGTCTGGACCAGTTTGACATCAGAGTACTCCGGGTCCCAGTGCATGTGTGCGTTGGCCACAAGGATGAGCTGTTTCTCCATGCTGTGAAGGGACTTCCCAGCTGAAAGGGTAACAAGACATTTTATTGTCCCATGACAGTTTCCTATGGGGTGGCCTGCATCAGCCCTAGTTCTCCCCTTCCTCACTGAAGTTACATTCAAACGTGTTTGAATTACAAGCACCGTGACCCACAATTGTGATTCAATTGCCCTTACTGGTTTACTTTAAATTGAAAACCTTAGTATTGAAAACCTTTGTTTGATCTAGAAAGGGCATACATGCCCAAGCCTTTGACAACACAAATGACTCATCCAGTAATACGATATTCAATATGTACATTAAATAACAGGAACATATTTAATAAATGCTCTTAGGCTTTGCCACTTACAAGACATTTCCATGATTTCCTTGCGTAGCTCTAGCAGAACAGCCACCCCGATGTTGTCCTTGGTCATCACTCTGTTCAGCATGGCTTCTGATCCTTCCGAGTTGGCCATGGCAAGCTGGTTGAACTCAACGGTGTGTTTTTGGACCAAGCTAAACCTGCCAAGTACCCATAACATCAGAATGACATTCATATCAGCACACTTGATAGGCTAACAGTTTGATTAAATAGATTAAAATGCATAATTTTGTTGTTTTGGTTCAAGAATGTATGCAATAAATATTTAAGCTTGTTTGATGTCATCTGGTTATTCATTACAATTCAGTTTTATGTGAAGCTGCTATTGCAGGAATTTCAGTTCACACTAAGTTCCCCCGACATACTGAAGTAAACATCACAATTAATGCGACACCTACTTTTCCGTTTTGAAGAATATTGCACAGCCATCCACGTGCTTCCTGTCGGACTCGGACATCGTCCTGGCTCGGGATTTGGGACTAAAGAAGCCATCATAGCCCTGCTCCTTCAATTCTACCAGGAAGTAGTTGTAGTACTGCTCTGTTTCGACCTCCTGCAAAAAGGTGAAGACAGGTTACAGCTTGACTAAATGTTTCAGTGTAAAATATTACTGAAGTCTAAGCAAGCATAGTGGGGGAAACCTACAAGTAAAACTCAAAAGAGGGGTTTAGTTATAATGCAGATTTCAATTTAAATAACTTTTATATAGAATTAAACTCTTGACAGTAATAGATAACTTTTTACCTGAAGACTAATGATGTCAGCATTACAGCTCATTATCTCTTGCATGATCGATTTCTTCCTGTACTCCCAGTTTAAAGCCCAAGATGGACAATAGCCATACAACTGTCGAGTAGCATACTTATCACAGAGCACATTGTAGCACATCACAGAAAACAGGGCTGCAAGGAAGGAAGAAAAACAAATTAAACCTAAGGGAGAAATTCCCCACAGCTTTCTCCAAGATGAGAATTATATGAATTATACTGCAGATTGTCAGGACTGTATCAGAAAATCATTTTAATGAGGTGTTCACTTACTGATGGGTTTCATACTGTTTTTGTAGTAGATTGTAAATAAGTCTAGCTGAAGTACAATCAGTAAACTGACATATGAGCAATTATTCTCAGAATAAGAATTCGGTCTGTGTGAACCCTTAAATCAGGAGCTCATATATGCTCAGCGGAAAGATGGGATATGATACTTTACAGAGCATGCTGGACTCTATAGGGAGACATCCAACAGCCCCCCACCACTCCCAAAGAAAAATGTGCTTATTGTTTTAGAGGCAAAACCATGGAAACTGTGGACAAATTGTAGCCGACCCAATCCCCTTCCACCAGGTGAAACCAGGCTTACCAGAGGGTCGTGCCCGGTCCGGTTCCTGCAGCACAATCCATGACCTTGAAGGTGGCTGTTCTGTTGGAACTAAAGGAAAGAGTATGGCGTGAGACAGGGATTATTTTTGATTGTGGCGGTGAGTTCTGAAACCTCAAGAGGAACGGGTCTCACTTCGTTTGGTGGTACCAGCCAAGTTATCAAGCAAGTAATTCAGTAGCCTTCGTGTCCCATCTGGTTCCTGGTAGAGGTTCAAGATTTCTTGTGCAAGTGGGTTTCCTGAAAAATAAAAAAAATGCCTATAACTGAAAGGAGGTCTGAATAAGATTTAAAAAAATATGCCTGACCCCTCGTTTATGGTGTATAAAAGCACTACTTAAGATTTTCAATTGTACGGAATTATAAATGACTTTGTGATCGACCGTTTTTGGCGACACCATGTGGTAAGTGGAGAATAAAGCAATTTCTGCAGAATAAATCAATGAGTCTCAAAGGAACCTAAACCCTTATGCTGGGCGCACATTACACGACTTTTACAATCAAACCCGATTTTGAGAACGGTGGGCAGCTCACACTTAACGACCAGCACACTACATGTTCGTTTAACTAGGGGGGTCACACACTTAATGACATCCTTTGTTGTGGGGATCTCCAACAGCCTCGAAAGTCCCCAAATCTCGCAGAAACATGCATGATCCATCCAGAGAAAAAGTAAAGAAACATGGACCTGGGCACTATCGAGCTTGCCACTGCTGCCGTTTGCATTCGGTGAAGACATGGCTGGAGAGGCGAGGGCAATAGCCTGCATCCCTGCTGTGAGAGCTGGAGGTGAGCAACAGTCACAGGCTATATCCATCCCACAGTATGATCATCGCATTGTAGGGATCGATATTTTGCGCATACTTGGGTCAATTACAGATATTAATTGGTATTTGTATTTGAAAATATTCAGGTCTCCCATCTCAGAATGTGTAGCTGATCATCTCACCCGCGTCGTAAATATCAAAGTTTGATAAAATCATAGCGACTCCAACTAGATTACGATTGTATCGGGGGCAAGCAATTGCATCGTGGACCGTCTAACAACTACATGTTTATCGGTTGTTGGGAGTACCAAATCGGGCTAAAATGTATGTAGCGCGAGTTTAGCTTCAGTCAAACAGCATCTTACCTTTCAACCCCAGTGTTTGTAACTGAAACAGTTTTCCCAGCTCAAAAGGTAGAACCCGCAACAGGTTATTATTTAAAAGCAGTTCCCTGAAAAAATAAGAATACATCAAATTAACTCACCGAGGAGAAAAAAAAAACTAACAAAAAACATTTTTAAATTGCATCAGGAACAATTGCTCTGTAAAGCTTTTTTTATTTTTATTTAAAATTGACTCTTTTCTCCTATGATAATGGAATTCAAAGAGTATGAACAGCATCTCGAGTTACCCAGGAAATATCTCCATAAGATTCATGAAATCAAATGCCACATATAGGTTCACAGAATGCCCTACATATCTTTAGGAAATCAAGGTTTGTTGTAGAACAGTAGCCCTCATCCATTTTATTTAAGGGTCATTCATTTTTCTATACCAATATTAATAAGTCACACTAAAATAAACGCATGACTCACATTTCAAACTTAGATCATACCAATATAGATAATACTATGCAGAATTACAAAGCAGATATCTTTAGAAAAGCAGTATGCAATGCTAATGGAATAACCCCCGTGAATTTCTAATGCTTAACTCATCTCTGGTTGCAATCAATAAAACCATGAAGCCACGTCGATGCACTTCAGACACTAGAATAAATAGGTGTTGCAACCCATCTTCTAATTACACTCACTCATTTTCAAGCTCCACCTGAAATTCCTAGCTTTAGATAAAACTTAAAGAAATACAATGAAACAATGCATTTGAACACTTTCAAAGCCCTGGGATTGCCATTTAAAGCTTAGTAGAAGGGTGTTCTACAAATAACGATTATCAATCACAAACCTAAATCAATTGCACACATCAGGAAGATGAAAAAGCACTCTGCTCATCTAGCATATTAATGCAGTGTGCACTGAATTCCTAAAGGGCAGATAGATCCATGCACTGACATTTTTTGAAATTGAATGGTCACAGATATTTAATTAAGAAAATGTAATTAACACAAAATGTACCCCAAACCAATTAGGATTTGATAGGAAATTAAAGTTTGAAAGCTTTAGTTACTAACTATACACTTTGGTTGTAAGCAACACAATAGTTGGATTAAATGTACTGAAATGGGTTTCTGTACACCAGTGTGAAGCTGTTACCTATAGAAACATATTGAGAACACATGATGGCATTATACAGACTATTGGCAACGAAGTTGTCATTAATGGAGTTATGCATTTTAACATTTCTACAGCGTGACGAGATTCAGCCAAGACCATTATTAACTCTTTGCAGCAGCAACTGGTCAAAATGAGAAACTTTCAAAAAAAATCTTTGGGAAATGAAAGACTAAAAAGCATTGACGGGCTTATTATCTGATCCGATTGATAACTGGGCCCGTATTCATAAAGCATCTGAGTGAGAAATCGATCCAAAGTGCATGAAATATCTGAGTGATGTAAATTTGGTCCTACTTTTATTCTTAGGAGTAAAAGCTATTCATAAAGATTAGGATTCATAAAGTAGGTAGGATTTGGAAGATGGCAGCAAACTGAAGACAGCGTCAGTGCACCTTCCGTGAAAGGAAAGGTGTTACAGCGGCATGATTGAGTTATTGCAACGATACAGATTTGACAGAAATTGAATATTGTTTTAGTCAAAAATGCAGTTACTTCAACCAGTCAGAAATGTGACAAGGTGGTGACAATTAGGGCCGGACATATATTGGAGCATCTATATTAAAAATCAGCTGATATTGGCCTTTTACAGAAATGTATGTATTGGCACATATTCCACCAACATTGCACCAATGTATTCTCAAACTATTGGCTAAATACATTTTTTTCAAATTACCATAAAATTCTTCATCAGACTTCAGACAAATAAATACATGTTTATTTGGTTTTACAAATTATTATAATTATTTACCTATATATATATATATATATATAATTGTATTTGTTTAAACAGTTATGGTGCACACTACACTACTGAGCACCATGGTGAAACAAACACACCCACTGAGAAACACTGGGCTAATAAACCAATAAACATGTTTTACTAAAACACTCATAACCAACAGAAAGTGTTTTTGAAAGCTGTGTTGCATTTGAGTATCCATGGTTTTGATTGCTTATTTTCGTAATAACTGACGATTACCGTATAATATGGCATAGAGGTGCATGTTTAATGAAAAGTTAAATAAATCGCTTTTCACAATTCACAATAGCAAATAAAATAAAGAAAAACCGTAAATGTTCATGGAAGATGTTGACTTGGATATCAAACAAAAAACGTCTCCAAATGACAAACAAGCTCAAAACACAGTAAAACATCTAAAGTAAATTAGTGAAAAACACATCTCAGACAATGTTGGATAAAACTGAAACTATACATATTTATAAAACGATTTAAAATCCTACATCGTGTTTTGAGGACAAGAACTTTCTTCTATTTGTGTGTGAAATTGCTCATGTACTTTGGTCTTTGTTCTAATGTATAGAACATGCATATTTTTATATTTTTCCTTAATTCTCCCTAATACATTAAATAAGCTCAAATTTCTACAATGTTTCATTTGTAGTTATGAAAAAATAGTTAAGTTCATTATGTAAAATATTAAAATCCTGCCTTCAATGCATATTTGACAATGTCAGATTTGAGGGATCCATGCTAGAAAATGTCCGTTTTGCATGCCAACAAAAAGAAAAGTAAATAATCGGCCGATACATCAATAATCGGGAAATGTAGCTTCCCAATTATTGGTATCAGTGAGGCATTAGTGACAATGTTGCAGTGTCTGGCAACAAGGAAAATGCAATAACGTAGCAGTGATGTGGGACCATCACAGCCTTCAATAAGCAGAATTTTCCATCAGACCATACAGGCCTTAACAGCACCCAAGATCATCCGACAGTTAATTGATTTCCCCATTACTACAAGGCAAATATCCCCAAAACAAGCCGCATTCATAATCAAAAGGCTTGTCTATGTTCGTCAAGGGTTTTACATTACACCAATTCTATATCCAACTATTTTTGATATAGCACCAATCAAAGTAAAAATAAACTGCAAAACAATGAAAAATTATTCACTCATACAAAGCATATTCATAATAAACTATGTGCAGTGACGAATGCATGTTAAATTTAATTTGTATTTTATTCATTACAGAGCGTGTGAAATTGCGAATCTGTGTCAAACCCTTGATGAATATACCCCAGCATTTTCCATGTACAACAGAAAAAATGTATATATATATTGTGATGAATGATACATTAATCTAGCATTTTTATTTCTTGTAGCACCTTTACATCCTAGTAATGAATTAATAAGGGGGCAACAATTATCATTTCATGACAAATTATAAACAAATAAATGGCTGGGTTTGCACACTTTAAAAAAAAAAAAAAAAAAAAAGTCTTAAGTAAAATACTTACTGGTACTTGAGCAATTATCACATGACCTTATCTTAAATTTCCAGTGGTTTCTTGGCCGTTGTGGAAAGGGTAAAAACAAAGAGCAACTTGGCAACATTACCTGAAGGACCTAAAATTACTTTAAGCCCACAGAGATATGGTGTTTAAATATACATTACAAAACACCCAGCAGACAGAGAATAAACTATTTACCTGAGTGACACCATGTTTCCGAGCTCTGCTGGTAAGCTCCTGATCTTGTTGGACGACAGATCCAGGTAAACCAGGTTATGGAGTTTGGCAATGTCTGGTGGAATGCGCGAGAGGGAATTGTCGCTGAGATGCAATGCAGTTAAATGCGTCAGTGACCACAATGCAGTGCTTAAGCTCCTTACTTTCCCTGTAAGGAAGAGAGATAAATACATTAAACAGCATGCTCTTAAATGTTTAATTTAATCACTGGGCTTCATCTACCTATGGGAAGCAGGCCAGGAATTAAGTTCCCTTAATTATTCCCTTAATTAATTGGGAAGACGAGAAAAATAAATAAGAAAATAGCCCTTTCTTTTGTGTAAGTGTTCATATACATATTAGTACAAGTTTGTAAGAGGCATTTAATTTAATTGCTTTGAAGAGAAAACAAAAACATTTAAAAATAACGAAAAATCTAAAAATCAGCAGAAAAAAGTGGAAGGATACAGACATTTTGTAACATTTTTGGACAGTCGAGATTTACGGATCCCACCACAGGCACATTATTGAATGCTTTAACGCAGCACAACATTTTTAAAAACTAAGTATTCATCATTTACCAATAACAGCTGAAACATCTATAAAAAAAAAGGCTGGAGATTACCTGCAGTATTTGCACACTGATTTCTTCTTTTGGCAAGACCTCAAATTCTGTTTCCTTTGATTTCCGCACTTACCACTGATTTCTAGCTCCGCCCAGTATGATTTCTTCCCGTTGGCTGCTTCCTCACTTGACATTATTGTATACATCCGCCTCGGATCTGGCGGATCATATTTTTCCTTGGGCATTCCTGTGTAACTAAGAAAAAGTTAATATTAATAGTGATTAACTACAAACCTGTCTCCTATTGAGATTAATTTATTGTCAGAAGCCATGTGAACAAATTTACATTTCACGGGTAGTTTTAATTTGGTCTATTTCTATGTTCCTGACCGATTTAAAGATGCTGCAAAATATTTTAAGCAGGTGTGCCATACTGTATTACCTTACCTTTCAAAAAATATAAAAACACATTGTGGGGAATAAAAAAAAAAAGTATGAATCAGAATCTTAATTCTGAACAGAATTAACTGCAGTGTCAAATGGAGACTATGCAAACACAGTATTGTATAACAATACAAGGTTCTATGCCCCATTTTATGGCTAAACAGCCTGAACCCAAAACATGTAGAAATGTAGGCTTGCGTGCTCTCAATCTTACACTATTATATGTACTTTCAAATAGTTTAATTATAATTATGACCACTCATTAATGATATTAAGGAGCTTATGATTAAAACCTACAGCCAGACCATGAGAAGGTAACCTCTGTATTCTAGAGGACATTAAGGTTTGCTTTTCGTCCACAAATACAACAAATTAGATGTGCAATCACACCGGACATATCAAAATTAAACAAATGTAATGGTCTTCAACAAATTTTTGTTTGGGACTGAAGATTTAATACAACTTTTTTTGATATTCATCCATCATATAAATTTGTGCATTTAAATGTACTTCTGAATGATCAGTTATTTGCACAGATAAAAAGCTGTACATAATTTTATTAGTATATCAATGCAAATTATACTACACTAAATTATAAACTAAGTGCAGGGACAGCAATTTCCACTCTGCCCTACTTCTACTTGTAATGAAGTAGACCTAATGACTTGAGAACTCATTACAGACCACTGCAATGCTTTCTGAAGAAAGCCAAAAAGCCAATCAACTTGTGCAATTTCAATTCTATCCAGAAGTGATTGCAATGCAACAGACACTTTGAACAGGACTTCCCCTTAAAGAAGCCAGTACAAAAACCATTTCACCAAAGCAAATCCCTCCATTCATTGGAAACTTTGCATAGCATAAACTGAAGTTGTTTACATGCCATGTAACATTGTGTTGACTGATTGTTCCACCAAAACACGTTTGCACACTTGCGTTATCTTGAGGCTAAAATTAGTCTATACACCAATGAGGGAATCATTCTGCTGGGATCACTACTGTATTCTTTCATGTTTATTCTAAGATAAATAACAGAATAATGGACAATATCACCACATCTAATGATAATGCTTCAGTGTCGGTACTCTGAATCCACACATTGAAACTGACAAAAATATTAAAAGGATGGTTATTATTTTGAATATATGCAAATAAGTCCATCTCTCTTAGATGTGAAACACATTTACAAAGAATCTTCAAAGATTAGGTTAACTAATTTTTATGAAGAAAAGCATTTGACCGGGTTTTAATTATGCTTGGAAATGAAAGGACTTTGTGAGCTCAGTAGGCTGTCCTTGGGGCTAGGCTGTTTATTAGTGTGGTCTCTGTTGTTTTAGAATAGAAATAAGTATAGACCATAAACCATCTTGTTTAGAATACATCACGTTCTCTGATAGTTGTTTTAATGCTCTGCCAGGTCACAACACCCAGACTTGCTGCCCACTGCATGCGCACTTGCACAAAGTAATATTCACAATCCTATTGTAACACTGCTTTTTAATCCTGAACCTGACAAATTGGTTTCAAATACTATACTGGTGTTTGTGCTTCAAATGAGGCTAATTATAAAACAATTTAACATTCACAATCCCAAGCTTCAATGTTTCAACTGCTGCAGTTTTCAAGTGTATCTTTAATTTTTTTTATTTATAAATGTAAAAAGTCTGAAGTGAAATGAACACACAAGATTAGCGAGAACATGACAAAGTAGCCTATGGAAACAACTCCACATTGCTTATTTTTGATGGGCTTCTTTCTACACCACCATCACAGCACTGCACTGTCATTTGCACACTGTGACCCCCTGCAGTCTGCCCAAGGTGCACTCTGCTGAAACAAACACTCAGCAGGGAATGTTGCTGCTGTCTTGTTCCATGTACTGGTACAGCACCTCTAACCTTTCACAATGAGTGCTATAATTGCCAGGTGGTGCCCTCCACACTGGAGTTTGGTCAAGTTGGAACGGCTTTGAGAAGAATGGACAGCATGGCATTAAAGAAAACCTCACCAAGCACAAAGCACTAATCATCTTCTTTCCCACCGTGTGTGTACAGAACACTATATTTATAGTCATGGTCGAGTAAGAATCCAGTTTGAGCCTGTTCACCAAAACGAGCCACGTTAGGGGTCATTCCATTGTTGGCTGTAGTGAAGAACATGCATGTGTGACCTTGCAAGCTCATAACAGCACTTGGAATAGCAGATGGAATCAGATTTCCAACTCATTCAGCTGCACGACTACTAGTTTGCATTCAACTAGCATACCCATGAGTGTTATGGTAGGCACCAGTGATCAAATTCAGTTTTCACAGCTGATAAGCCTGCCATTTCCTTGCAGGCTTTTAAATGCGATTTTTGTACCCTCCCTTGAGAGCTACTGGCTTTCAATCTGCCACAAGATGAAATCTGGAAAATATGTAAAGCCAACTGTTTGTTCATTCCGTTATTCACATATCGATTCCTAACTGGATTTTCACATTGCATTAAGACCGGACATGTCTATTATGAAACTGCTAGTGGATGATCGAATTTATTCTGTTCATTTCAGCAACATCCATCAATCATGGAAAAACAAAACAAGTCCAATTTTTTATCCCCCACTGGAGAATCAGACTAAAAAGAAAGACATGACCAACACCCAGTTTCAAAAGTACCGATCAGATCAAAGCAATTGATCAGATGTTAGCAAGAATCTTACATGACTAAAAAATGAGAAGATGGCATCGTCTCGGAAACGGGATACAAATTATAGATGCGCCGATTCGATAATCTGTATCGGTGCGATACAGGCCAAAAACACTGGATCGGATATCGGAAATAATAGATGTTGTAATTCGATACGATCCACCGACAAATCTAGCCTGAATCTTCGCCTTAAAGGGAAACTCCACTGAAAATCCATATTTTCTCAGGTTATTCTATAAGTAGAAACATATTATGTGAAGTGAGTTTTTCATGTCCAGCTCATTCTATGTACCAGAAATCAGAGATCAAGAAATATGCCATGACATCACCAGGTTCCTAACTCTGGAGCTGCTTTCCTGAGTCAATGGAGGAAATCAGAAAAGTCACGAAAATCATTATGACTTTTTTTTTTTTTTTTTGCCCTTAGCAAACCTCAGTCACATAGAGGGTATAGAGGGCATAATAGTCACATTAGAGCAAGGTTCCTGTAGGTTAAGGATGTGGAAAAATAATTACTTTTAATTACTTTTCATAGTCTTAATTACTGACTTTTTAATGACCTGGATCAAAGTGTTCTAGGATTATAATAGTTGCATTGACAAATTCCATATAAGCACAATCGGTGGAATTCTGCAGATCTGCGGAAATCTGCACTACAAGAACACAACCAATGGCTTCCTCACAGAGACGAAAACACTTTTAAGTGTATAATATGTGCAGTGCAATTAAACAACCACACATCTACAGCTGGTGTGTTAACCCACCTAAAAGCCAAACATCCTTGTGCGAAACTAGCAATGACAGAAAAGGGAAGAGGAGCAACAAACAAATTAATATTAAGCTACACACACAGCCAACTATTGCCGTTTATTTTGTATTGACTGGAACTCGAGCGCACAGTGTGTTTCTGAACGCAGAGCGGTGTCTGTATGTTGAGTGGTGCTTGGAAGCGTGGAAAAGTAAATTGTTTATTAAAGTAGATTGTATGAATTAGTTACATAGATAGTCTAATACATTTTGTATTTCACTGTTATGACCAGAAAACATTGCCACAAGGATGCTAATGTTAAGGTGTAGCTCACATTGCTAAACTATTAGACTATTTAATGAAAAATAAATTAAAATAAATCGAAGATCTTTAGGTGAAAACTTAAATGTATGACCTAGGACTAACACTGGAGATGCTATTTATGTTAATGTTAAATTGAAAAGTATTTATTTTACTGGACATGCTTATAAATATACAATATATATATTGAGGTTTGAGTTATTTGCGTTATGTTTAAATGCTGCTTAAACATATATTTTTTCATTTAAAAGAGTTTCAATAAATAAAAGGAAACAGCATTACTGCATAAGTCATGTTGTTGTGGGCTTTGTTTTTTTTCCTTTAAGGAAATAGAGAAATTTGTTTCACATTGCATCGGTATTGGTATCAGCAAATATTAAAGGTTGAGGTATCGGATCGGAAAAGAAAAAGTGGTATCGAGCCATCCCAAATACAAATCAGCCAACCAGAAAAACAGGAAAGAGCGGTCAACCTGTACTCAAACAAATGTTCACCACAGGTTTGATATCCATCATCCATACTGCAACCTACTACACAGGGCCACTTCCCTACTGCAGCCTCATTGCGTAACAATATACAGCAGATTTCTGGAAGGTGGGAGAGCCACAAGTACCAGTTTGCCCACGCCTTGCAAAGGGCTGGAACGAAAGCCTGCACAACCACATCCTCCATTCACATCTCTGGGCATCTAACCCAGCTCTAATCCAAACAAGCACAAATCCTTACATACGAGTGTGTAGGTGGCCAGCTGTGCAGTCAGCTCTAGCTTCACAGTCATTTTATACCACAACATGTTGGGCAGGGGAGAGGGAAACTATCCAAGACACTTATACAGGTATTTAGTTAGACCTCCACCTGATGGATCATACTCAGCAATATCCCTGATCTGCCCATCAACTTCCAAAACCCACAGAAAGTGCAAAATAAAAACAATGCCTCACTTTTTTTGAAAAATGCTAAGGTGAAAATGCAGAAATATATTTTCACCAAACAAACTATCCCAGCAGAATTCCAGGATTTGTACTAAATTAATTCTAGGGGAGATTTCTGTAAGGATTATGCAACTAAATTTAAGTAAAGTCAAGTGCCATTGCATGCCCAGACAGAAGAAAATGAAACATGCTCATTCATTGCATTACCTGCATTTCTGAGCTTTTAATTTTTGTGAATTATCCATTGAAGTCTACAATCATATAATTGCAGAAAACTGGAGGGTCTAACAAAGCAGTCACAGCTCCAAAGTGTTTGCTACAACACGAGGATCTATTTTTAAGAGTCAGATATCTGCCATTAAAAACTGCTATTTTAATTTATTAACTTGCAGGCAGGAACTCCAAATTATAGACCTGCTGTTTAACAATAGGATGTCACTTGATTAAGACAGATATAAAAAGTCAGAATAAGTACTGTCTTTCTGCAATAAAATGAAAGTTCTAGTGCATCTTGAGATTGTTTAAAATAATATTTTAAATACTCCTTTATATTTATTGGATTAGTGTTGAAGACTTCACAAAATTTGGAAGTTAGAGATGTCAATAGAACAATGCTGAGCAATTTAGATGTAGTAAAAGGTCTAATTATTTATTTTAATGGCATACAATAAGTATTTTGCATTTCATTGTCTCTTGATTTTGGCCATTTGTTGGGGGGGGGGGGGGGTGATGCATGGAATGCAGAAGTATAAATCGAGTATACTATAGTTTTTTTGAAGTAAAAGCAACTTATTTTATACCTAGGTGTTATTGTATCATCTCTCCACAAAACGTAACTGTCACTGAAGGCTTTTCCATTTAAAATCCTTTAAACACACTCCCATAATGTGGGGTGCAGTAAAGTGTGCACGCATGTGTTTCGATGGATATTTATGGAAGAGCTAACACAATGGGTAAAATAATGCAACCGGTTTCTTTTGAGGTTAGTCTGTCATTCAGCACTTTCAGACAAGTATGAATTATTGAAAGGAGTCTGGCGAGCAGGCAAATGAGGTATGGTAAGGCAGCCATTTTTAACTAATCTTTAAAAAGGTACAGCAGTAACCAGATGGGTTGTCATGCATGCCCTCCAACAGATTCTGCTTTGTTTCTACAAGGAAAACAAATTTCCATAGCTTTATACCATCACACAAAACACCACAGAATTCACAAATACAATATTATGGCAAATCTAGATAAGTTTATTAGTAAGGCATTTAGAAACAAACTAAAAAGTATTTAGCTTCTATAAAGCTTAGTGTCAATTATATATAGATTTGTGACCACAAACTGCAAGTAAATCTATCACAATACAGGCTATAAATCTGGTATAAATGTAAACTTAAAGCTGACTACACAGACTTTACAAATATTTAAAACTCATCAGAAAAGGTGTCCAGATATGTCCAAAAATGTTTGTTTTTTTTTAAATTGAGGAAATAGGTTTTTGTGAAATGAAAGGTATATGAACAAATACATTATGCTCAATCTCAACCAGAAATATTACACTGGACTCTAGAAAACAGAGTTGGCAATACAGATCTCAATGCCACTCATACACAGTTACAAATCCAGAGTAAAAGGACAATTCCACTGTTTTTATTTGGCATACTGCAGAGTAATTTAGTAAATATAACTAACTTTATATACATTTTAACTGGTTGCAAAATCACATATATTAAACAGAAAATATTTTCCTAAACGTGATTTCAAAAGTCTTAAAATTGATGAGATGAAGTGTTGTTATAACTCCCACTGGAAATAAATTAGCCTGGTACTATAAAACCAGTGCCACACCATTGTGCCATTGCTCAGTGAACTTGCTTGCCTTGGCTACCTGCAGATTGAATACAGAGAGTGTGATCATTGTTTCCAGTACTGATGGAAACTGCCTGATTCTCTTCAAAATGTAATGAGATTTCTTAAGATAGATCAAAATGATCTCTGCAACATTTGCAGCTCAGAAGCCTTCTCCCTAACTGAAAAGGGATCTGCATATACCATTTTTTTATATAATGTTTGGCTGTGTATTTTTAAGAAATTACCACTATACAGAGTAATCAGTCTGCAGTATGTATGTGTAGACATCTATAGCTATATAAGAATGGCAAAAAGCAAACTGAAATTGCAATATACATTTTGTATGCATGCGAGACAGAATTGGATTATCTTTAGGCATTTTGTTCTTGATTGCTTGTATACATAAATTCACAATACTTCACTGTTTAAATCTCAGTTTACAAATTTGACAGGTTACCAATCCTATAAATGACTCAATCACTTTTTAGAAAGACTTCACTGCAGAGATGAGCTATAGTAGCCGGGGGGTGGGGGGTTGAAAGACCAATCTTGGAGACAACCCCTACCCAACCCATTCACAATTTGAATTCCTACACCACTGCAAAAAGGTTTTCCTTATAGCAGAAAAAGCAAATCACAAAAGATTAACCTCAAAGTATAGAGTATTTATTAATTTGTATAAGAAAGGTTACAAAGAAACCACTACGGCCATATTGCTCTGTTGGTTTTAGTATCTCCGGGACATCGAAGCACTCTTGTTCTTATTAAACTATGCTCGCGATTATTTATAAATGTTAGTACTTTCAACATTTTACTGGAATTCTCCTGTTCCAATACCTACCGCACTCCTTAGCACATGAGAGATGGCACTATGTTTGCACTGCATAGCTCATTTGTAATAGGATGTATTTATTGTTGTTTTTCAGGTAGTGATGTTCTTTACTGTACCTTTCTAATGTTTCTTGTGAAAACTTAAGTCACCCTGGGTAAGGGCTAAATAAATAATACATTAAATAGTAGTACCGTACTAATCCAAAGACCTAGACATTTCTCAAAGGATCCCAAGTAATCGGCTTCAACAATAGTTCGTTTTTGACACTCCTGCAAGTTAACACACGGACAGAGACCTTAGGTTTTACTAATCATACATCAAAGTAAAACGAGAACGAATTTAGCTCACCTAGATTGGTGACCATCAAACCATCTGGTCACCCTTTACCCGAGAAACAGACATCTTTGCCAGCTTGAAAAGAGAATTACATAGAGACTTTACAGTGAAGAGAGGATTAAGAACCCATTTTGTAAGTCTTCTGAAATGCCAATTATAGTGTCAGTCTGGGTTGAAGATCTAGAAGGTTCAGCTTTACTTTTTACAGGTAGCATGATACATTTTCTTGTGCTCTCCCACAATAGATAAAGACAAGTACTCAAAGAATTACAGCGGTTTTCACTCAAAACAGATTTCAGGGCTATATGTAGTAAATTGCAGAAAATGTCATGTCATAACCAAAAAGCAAAGCAATCTGGGTCTGACAATTCAATGCTTTCCCCTGTTTGTTTTGCAACACCTTTGTTTGATATATGTATTTAATACATAATGAGGTAAAAAATATTTCACTTTGTATCGCTTAAGAGATGCTCCAAAAGAGCAAAGAATTACCAACATTACCTGAAGTAATTAATTTGACTTATGTATCTCTGATATGGTTCTGGTATTGCCAAGAGCTGAAGACAGGAATTTGTAAAATATTTTGACAGCATTTTACAAGGAAGAAAGATCCCAAATAATTCAATTGTAATCTGTTGGGTTTTAACGGTATAGAATTAAAAAATAAACTGAGGGGGAGAAACAATGTTCAACTGATAACACAGAAAATTTACATTCATCACATAGGATTTAACATAATTACCAGACAATTTTGTAACAAACTCAGATTTAGACTGAGGAATTCAAATTACAAATTGGTTGGATTTTGATACATGATATTGCAGTCCAAAAACCTGCAATGGTGGCAATTTGACATAAATAATAAAATTAAGATAAAAACATGCCCAGCCTTTTTCATAGTGATTCCCCAGAAATGTATGACGTCATTTTCTTTTGCAAGCAACGCATGATCCCCTTGGGCATATTAGGGCAACTAAACACAGACCCCATACAAAGCATAAAATATTCAAAGCTACATGAATTTGCTTAAACCTTTAATTCACTATCTAAACAGTGTTTTCACACAGTCTGGACAAGAATCTGTTAGACAAGAGGAGAATTAACCTTGTGAGGAGTGTTTGATGAACACAGCGCTGACAACTTTCCAGGAATATTTCACAGAAACAAAACAAAACAAAAAAAACACAATTTAGACCTTGTTTTCTAAAATCAATGTTTGCAAACCAGACTTTGAAATGTAGTGAAAATTACAATCTTGGCCCTTGACCTGCATTCAAGGATGAGCAAATTATTTCCTATTAGGTGAGTAAGACCAGGGTATAACTTGACATTTTGTCTGTGCCTCACAACAAGCCATTTAGAAATGCAAAATACAAAACACAGAACCATACACCTTTTTAAAGGATTTACTGCAAAACCCTAGCTGTATTTTAGGTATGCTTGTTGTCAAAGTATTAACAAAATAATTGTGTTAGCCAATTTGAAATTGCACTTTTAATGAGAAAAATGTAATGTGTCCTTAAAATTGCAAAACATTACTTTAAAATTAGGAAGAATAGCACAGTTTTGTGTTTTTTTCCTACCAGAATCTGAAATTTAATCTTGCAAATTAGTAGCATTATTTTAATGTACAACAGTCCTGTTGGTGAGTCCTGTGTATTCACCCCTTCAAACCTTCCCCCAACCATCTGGGCCATAACAGACAATTTTCTAACACAATCTGGGCATACCTTGCCATAATCAGCATGTGATGTCCAGACAATATAATTCATGATACAATATATGGGGTGGTATTAAACTAAAATGTTAGATTGCGAACACACTACAAACAAAAAATGTCAAAGGGATTTCAATCTGATACAGTACATGTTGACAGAACAAAATGTGACATGCTTAAGCAAATGCATCTCACAATAAACAAAATGTAAATGAGTAGCTTTATCCTGCTGTAGACTTTTGACAAACCTTCATATACAACTTAAATCAACAAATAACACTACTTTAACAGTTTACCATCTCATAAAATTAAATATTAAAAGGCATCCTACCTCAATATGCAATTGGCACTTGGTAACCATAAATGCCTCTTTGAAAAGATACCTCAGCAATACAAGATTGGCCATTTTTGAATAGAAATTGAAGGTCCCCTTTTACCAGCAGAGATAACCATGAAATTAAAATGAAGGCATCACAGGTGTGCTGTGTAACATTCAAACTGCTTGATTATGAATACTTCATTCACACACAGGTTGTTTATGATCCGCAGAAAAGTTGCAACAAAAACACTTGAATAAAAATAAAAATAAAAAAAGACAAGCCTGAAGTGCAGAACTTCGAGGCCTGACAATCCTAATCAAAAATACAATATTCACACACTGAAAAGTCTTTTAAATCTGATTTGTATATTTGTATTGTAGGTCATTAGAATAAATACCAAATTGCATTTCTTTAAACAATCAACCTTCCCTACTTTTGTTTTGACTGCCTAGTTGGAAAAGGAAAACAAGCCAGTAGCAGAAACACAGCTGTACCACTTTACAGCCCAAACAAGTCTGAGCTCATCCACTCCCATTACTGTACCAGGGTAAATGATGCACACGCAAATACATTCATTTTACAGTTAAGGGTCAGATTATATTTGCATGTATATAAACGATTCAGTGATGCAAAGAAAAGTTACTGAGCTTGGAATAAGTCTCGTCCCAAACACACTGGGATGCATCACAGCTAATTAAAACACCTGGGTTAGGACAACCATGAGAAAATATATTTCAACAATGTATTGTTCACCCACATAAAAACTGTTGGATTAAAAAGTGAAAAGTTTTAGTTATGAATTTGAAATAGTTCAAAAGCGATAACCATTAAACCGTACAAAGTTGCCGTTTGCCAATTTGTATTACATAGACTGACAGTGACGGACAAATGTTGCAGATGTAACGGTTACATGCATTCACCGCAATCCGTGAAATTACATCTTTAAAACAAATAATTAACTACATGACAAAAACGCAGTTTCCTCGGCTGAATTAAAGACCTAAACACAACATTAAAACAATCCCCAAAATATGCCTCTAGTGAGCCAGCCAAGTCGATGCTTTGTGATTATTGGGCCGCTCACCTGTCAATCACGACTTTCTATTCCCCTGCTCGGCTCAGATCTAAATGGCTTCAATCCGAAATAGGCCTCAATACGGGAAACGATTAAACGAAGCGCGATTTACACCACAATCCGAAAACCCACGACACATCCAGTTATATTCTTGTGTGAAACCACGTTTGAGGGGGAATCGTGCGACACCAACACGAAACGCAAACAACGCAAATAAGCAGCAGCTCCACCGACACACACACACTGGCTGCATGTAGCTAAACTTTAAGAGCACGACAAAGCTCACAAAGACGCGCTCTCTAACATCGGATCAGGGCCTTGAGCGATGTGGGCTGTTTGTTGTGCTCTTTAACGGCGTGCACCGACGCGATGTATGCCTGAAAATAAAGCCAAAGTAGACAAAAGTTTAAAGCACTTGAACCAAAACGAGGTTTCACGACCCTCAACCATGCGAGGATATAAACACTCAATATAGATATATGAAGCGTGTACACGACATCACAAATACACATTTAATCCAATCCTGCGTGTCCGCTTTATTGCTCTCACATCCTCCTCACTGCCTCGACCCTCGGGAGCAGGACTTATTTCCACCATCATAAAGGCTCGTTGACAACACTTGCCACCTGAGAAGCGCGTTTCTTCTACCCGTGGTTACGCTTTATTTTCTTCCCACAACATCCAACACAGACGGAGACGCACACATTGGCCTAGTTATTCAAGGATCTACCCAATCTGCATTTTGTTTTTTTTTACCTGCAAACGCATACCAGTTTGTGCAGACCAATGTGTTGTTTCTCTTTGTTTCTCCCCCACTCTGTATCCGCAGCTCCCTCACCGAAAGCAAACAAGCATCATGGCGGCCGTGCGACTCGGGCTCTGTGATAACAGCGCTCGCCGCCATTGGCTGCGGGGGAGAAGGGCGGGGCCAACGCGACGCTTCCGCCGTACGTGGGGCCGCAGCGCGCTGCCGTAAAACGTCATGTAGCCGCCGCCGTTTATTCCAAAGAGCTGGAGCAGCAGCGGCGTTTCTGTTACACATTTACACATAAAAAGACATCGCGGGCTGAGGCAGGGTATGATGAGTTTGCAAACATTGCTTCATTGTAGTAGTACGCCCTGGCTTTTATTTTTAACTTAATCGAAAGAAAGCAAAACACATCGCATGCATTGTATGGTACGTACACCCTATATTGAGCACAAGCTAATTATGTCTACTGAAAAACAGCCCTACAACAACCAAATCATCCACATTATTTACTTCATCCGTGTCTTGTTTCTTTTGCAATTGACAGTTATATTAAATCGCAGCAATACCACTATAAAAATGCGTTCATTAGAGACCGACTTTTGTTTACATGGGTATGCAAATCAACCCTGTTATTTGCGACCTGGCGAATAGTAGCGGTTTTACGGTACGCTACGTCTACGTCTACCGTGGCAGACAACGTACGTGTGAAAACGAAAGCAAAAATATACACAAATATACACAGAACAGATCAAATATGTTCATGGAATATGTTTGCACACATGCGGGGTTTATGTTGTATCGGAACAAAACGTACACGTTCGTTGAATACAGAAAACAAAACTTAAACATTTGTACATATGGGATTCATAGGATTCCTGGCAGGTTAAGGATCACGTTACTTCCTGCAAATCAAACACGCAGGATCATGGAAGATTCCAGTTTAATAATTCATTATAATTACAATTCACTTTGATAAAAAAAAAAAAAAAAGACGGAATCCAAATGGTCTAATTCTTGAGATATCAGTAAAGTGTTACGTTTTAGCATACCGTTGTTTTTCTAAACAATAGTATTAAGTAAAATAAGTGAAATAATTATATTCTAACGTAATAGGTAACATAAACTACATGAACTAGGTAAATGTAAAAATAAGAATAAGTTGTTTAAATGTATTCAAACATCTGTATTATATAAACAGCTAAATATATAATTATAGACATAATCCCTGTACAAATTACAATTATTTTCCATTCTGAATTCTCCATTGCTTTTTTTCATGTTTAATAAGTACATTCTTTCTACCAATGGTCTGGGTATCATTTGTTTCCAAAATAATTATTTGCTCTAAATTTACATTTTGAATTATGAATTTGGCTTAGGGATCATTGTGTTGCTGAGGAAACTACGACCCACTAAACTCTGCAGTCGCCCAATTCTGAATAATTTGGTTTGAATTTCTTATTTTTATGTGAAGTTAGAGTTGTAGTTACACTGGAGCAGCCAGACACAAAGTTTTCCATGATTGACTGACATTTTACCCTTCACCTGCGTTTCATATGATCTAATTGCTATACTGTTTGACCCCCATGTAACATGATCTCACCATCCACAGTAAATTGAATATGAACTTTTAGCATGATTGCAACCCAATGGATATCCACCAAACCTTTCTGAACACCTTTATATTGTAGAACCTGAATTTTTGCTATATGAAAGTCACACTTTACAATGATGGACATCAAATCTAAAGTGATGTCTGAATACCACAGAAGTAGCAAGTGAATAAGCATTGTTTATCTGAGTTCCAATTTAAATCACACTTATAACAAGATTAGGGATAGGGTTACAGACTAGATTCAGGGTTTAGGGGGTGATCAACACCAGAACACAATGGAAGTTAATGACTCAGATGTTATTCATACCTAATTCATGGTGAATTGGTGCTCATTATTGTAAAGTGTTACAGAAAATTATTTTGAAGAAAATTGTTGGAGTATGTCTAAGCAAAAAAACATCGTGGGCAGCTTGTAAGGGCAGTGTGATGGATTTAGGGTGGGGCTTAGGTTGGGCTTTTTGTTGAGAATTAAGTTGTCTTAGTAAAGATCAAACCAGTTGCACTGATTTGAAATTATGTCTTTTGCTTTAGGTTAGGTTGCTCAAATTAAATTTCCGGGTTAGGCGTACACAATTACCACTGTTTAAGTACAAAAATAAACAAATCATGCTGGGGGGCGAAATGGTGATATCAATCCCTGTTGGATCCTACATAACATAATTTGCTTCATCGGCATGTAGTGTGAAGTGTCAGGTGACCCTGGTGACCGGAATATGACTGGCTTATACCAGCTGTTTCAAGTTTCTAATCTTGACTGGGTATGAATGGGGAGTGCCTCCTTAAATTCCCATGGGTGAAGGAAAGAACTCTTACCCCCTGATCTAAAGGGCTCTGTAGCAAGAATTGCCAAGGGGTCTCTGAACATTTGAACATGAATTGCACCTTGAATCAATTTTGTAATTTGTATCTATAGGTAACACTGTATGCTTTGGTTTTATGTCTCTCTGTTTATTCTGGCAATACACCTTGGATTATAATATATCTTCAGCATAGAGTGCAAACTCAGTTACAGCTTGGTCAAAATGTTAGCCCAGTGTCTAAGTGGGTTTTGTTTTTGATCCTGTAATCATGGCAATCACTGCTTACTTGATTTTACTTGCCAAAAACACTGCAAAGTAAAAGCTGCGTTGCCAACGTGAAATGCTTCCACTAAATGAAAGGGAATAAAATAGCTCCCTGCATGTACTGGCAGCATTAAAATTTCAGGAGGCGTGAAGAGATTGTCCCTGAAGCCCTGTGAATGTGTCTGCCTCATTGTGCCGTGCAAAATGGACTCTGACAACTGTTTCCCAAGAGCTGTTTGGAAACATGTTGTGTTTTCTTTATGTACCCTCCATTAAGAATTAACACAATGTTGCATTGCCTTTAAATGGCTGCTCCAGACTGAAAGTTCAAGTAGCAGTTTTCCCAGGGTTCCTTGAACAGGTTGATTTCAAGCAAGAGACAATTTTATTCCTGGTTGAAGTCTGATTTAATAATTAATTCCCCTTGGCTCTAAGTCAATCTGTCACACCCATTTAATATTTGTTTTATTATTTCCTTTGTTTATTATCAATATTCATGTGTAGAGCCTTGATCAAACATTTATATACAAAGTACTGTTAATATAAACTTTTCAAGAATATAACACATTTAGTGTGGAGTAAAGAAAGCTTCAAGGATAATTAATTGAGGCTTGATAAAATGCCGAAGAGTGCCTACATATTTAGTTAATAAGAGTTAATAGATCTTGAGTTAATAGAGTTAAGGATATTCCTAATTTTAAATTGACTTGATCCTGAAGACAAAAAGCATTATTTTTATAAAGTAGTGAGACCCAGGAACAACATGACAACCCCTGCTGTGGATAATGATTACTTCTATCTGTCAGGAAATGCTTTGAGGGTCCTCTATCAATAAGCTATAAATGGCTGGAAGAACCACACAGGGAAGAATGGCCTCAACTGATTCATAACCGTTCTATTCCCATTCTATTCCCAGGTTAGTCAGACTGTGCACCGAGGAGGCAGATTAGCAGCCATAGAAGCTTTAGAAACAGTCCTACTGTGAGAGGAGGGATGGGGGCAAGCTGTTATGAATACAGAAACAGAAAGACTGAAGTTCAGTATCTATTTACAAAAAAACTGACACATTCTGAGAGCAACCTGAATGAAAAAGAAACACAAGCTTCTCCACAGTGACTGAGGCACAGTATTTTCACTAGCTATTTATTGCCATAGTCTCTCCTCTAACAAATTCAGACCCATTGCAGTTCTGGTACAGGTCCACTAGGTGGTACTCAGCAGCAAACTACAAGCAGGCCAACCCACATGTGTCAGAATGCTGTTTCGACATTTAATTGTCTGGTCATGTGTGCAACAAGGCAAGTTCATTGGAACAGAGGGTTGGGTCTCTTAATCCTCATCTCGAAACTAACCCAAACACTAATGAAAGAGGGGGTTAGATTTATTGCTGGGCTACAAAATCCCAGTAAATGTAGATTTCCATTGAGGTCAGTTTGGTCTTTTAATTGGGATTACTAATAGGGTTTAATTTGCTTGGCTTGAAACTTGGTGGTGGCCAAGACTGAGGTTTTCATTATTGCTAAGAATAACAATGGGTTGTTCACTTGAGAAGTCTTATTCGCTGTACTGTAACTGAAACCCTCAACTATATTTCCCTGTAATGCAAAGCTTTCATTTATTTATTTATTTATGTATTTGTATGTTTGTTTGTTTGTTTTGTTTGCAAAATTACAAGAGTGCTGAACAGATCAGGAGAATATGCTGCTTATTAAGGTAAAACTGTAAAGTGTAAACTGTAACTAGCCCTGGATAATCTAATCTTGTCTGTTAATAATAATAATAATAATAATAATAATAATTATACAATTTTGAGTCCACAGTTCCACAGTCAAAGTACAATGGAAACCCATAGATGGCAGTGTTTCCATGTTAAAAAACTGGATTTTTTTCCCACTATATAACTAAAAACATGAGTATTGAAATCATCAGGTCATTATGTTCCTCCCTTGTGTTGTGACAAGTACACGACTGACCCTATGATTAAAGGCCAGGCTTTTAATATTCCAGCACGTTGTTTGTGGTTTTCTGTAGCCCTGTCAGATCTCACTCCTCCTTTCATCAGAATGAACAAGCCTCAGAAACCAGGTAGTGGTTACCGTTTGGGCAGACAATAGTGTGTGATTTATATGACAGCATAACAATCTGTTAAAATCTGTAGGTGAAGAAGGTGTGGATTAGTAGGAATTTACATAATAACCTTGTCTCTTTCTTTTTCACTTGGTTCCATCCACTGAAACAGCCCTACTGACTACAGTATCCTACGATGAAGATGAATTTGAGGCAATACTAAAAATACTAAAAATACTAAAAATCAGATATTAAATACTTCTTCTGAGGCAGTTCTGTTTCAGGGACGAGACTCCCCTTTTCACAGGGCTGTGTCATTTCAAGAGGCAGTGGTCCGGGTGAAATTACACTTTCCCCGGTTAAGTCTCTAAATCAAGTTGTGACTACACCACCTGGAGGTTTAAAGCGGTGAAGACCTCTATACACAAGCAGCTTTCCCCCATAGCAGGATTTAACTGATTCCCAGCACACCACATGGGACCCAGGCAAGTTTCTCTATCCCTTTTTATTATTTCCCACAGGAGCAAACCAGTAAACAGTTATAATACATTCACTGCTCTCAGGGTCAAGAAGTCCACACAGCATAGGCTAGCAAATTAACAATAAACACTCATTAAAAAATAATGGACACTGCTTAAATGAACAACAAGCACAGCGGCTCTCAGAATAATTCTAGATATGTTTGACACACTCAGTGCTCTTGTATCTTAAACATTTCCAATGCACATGGAAATCCTCATCTTAACTCTTTAGTAGATGTTGCAATTTGTAATTATTGTGATTTCTCTTTCCAGGCATGGGAAAGAAGCGGCAAAGAATAGTGCAACAAAGAAAGGGGGGGATACAAATGTAATCTTCTATTAATAAGATATTTTTCCCCATAATATCTGGGCAATCCCTTTCTTTAGCAAATTGTTAAACGGGGAAAGGAGCATGTTTACACACAAAGGTTCAAACAATAGACTCTCAATCAGTTATTTCCTCATTCCGTTGTTTCCACTGCACCCCTTGCAGTCTCAAATACATTAAGCGTCCCTTCTCGTTCTGGTGCTCTGTTACCACACACACTCCCTCCCTATATACTACACTCTGAACCTGCCTTCCAGTTCTGCCATTACATGGAGTTTATAAAGGGCACTCTGTATTTGGGGAGGCGAAACACAATAGGTGATTGGGGATTGCTGATGCCTGACAGGGCAGGTTTCCATACTTCAGGTGAATAACGTGCCAAGATTACACAAAACACATACTATAAACATTCAAGCAAGAAAGTGAATGAGTCAAATAGTAAAATAAATCAAAACAACCACAAATTTAAATCATGTAAAATCGTGGTTAAAATGTGGGAAAATCATGGGAAAAACTTGCTAAACTCCCAATATATATATATATATATATATACACTCACCTAAAGGATTATTAGGAACACCATACTAATACTGTGTTTGACCCCCTTTCGCCTTCAGAACTGCCTTAATTCTACGTGGCATTGATTCAACAAGGTGCTGAAAGCATTCTTTGGAAATGTTGGCCCATATTGATAGGATAGCATCTTGCAGTTGATGTTAGATTTGTGGGATGCACATCCAGGGCACGAAGCTCCCGTTCCACCACATCCCAAAGATGCTCTATTGGGTTGAGATCTGGTGACTGTGGGGGCCAGTTTAGTACAGTGAACTCATTGTCATGTTCAAGAAACCAATTTGAAATGATTCGACCTTTGTGACATGGTGCATTATCCTGCTGGAAGTAGCCATCAGAGGATGGGTACATGGTGGTCATAAAGGGATGGATATGGTCAGAAACAATGCTCAGGTAGGCCGTGGCATTTAAACGATGCCCAATTGGCACTAAGGGGCCTAAAGTGTGCCAAGAAAACATCCCCCACACCATTACACCACCACCACCAGCCTGCACAGTGGTAACAAGGCATGATGGATCCATGTTCTCATTCTGTTTATGCCAAATTCTGTCTCTACCATCTGAATGTCTCAACAGAAATCGAGACTCATCAGACCAGGCAACATTTTTCCAGTCTTCAACTGTCCAATTTTGGTGAGCTTGTGCAAATTGTAGCCTCTTTTTCCTATTTGTAGTGGAGATGAGTGGTACCCGGTGGGGTCTTCTGCTGTTGTAGCCCATCCGCCTCAAGGTTGTACGTGTTGTGGCTTCACAAATGCTTTGCTGCATACCTCGGTTGTAACGAGTGGTTATTTCAGTCAAAGTTGCTCTTCTATCAGCTTGAATCAGTCGGCCCATTCTCCTCTGACCTCTAGCATCAACAAGGCATTTTCGCCCACAGGACTGCCGCATACTGGATGTTTTTCCCTTTTCACACCATTCTTTGTAAACCCTAGAAATGGTTGTGCGTGAAAATCCCAGTAACTGAGCAGATTGTGAAATACTCAGACCGGCCCGTCTGGCACCAACAACCATGCCACGCTCAAAATTGCTTAAATCACCTTTCTTTCCCATTCAGACATTCAGTTTGGAGTTCAGGAGATTGTCTTGACCAGGACCACACCCCTAAATGCATTGAAGCAACTGCCATGTGATTGGTTGGTTAGATAATTGCATTAATGAGAAATTGAACAGGTGTTCCTAATAATCCTTTAGGTGAGTGTGTATATATATATCAATCAGCCATAACATTATGACCACTGACAGGTGAAGTGAATACACTGATAATCTCATCATCATGGCACCTGTCAGTGGGTGGGATATATTAGGCAGCAAGTGAACATTTTGTCCTTAAAGTTGATGTGTTAGAAGCAGGAAAAATGGGCAAGCGTATGGATCTGAGCGACTTTGACAAGGGCCAAATTGTGATGGCTAGACGACTGGGTCAGAGCATCTCTAAAACTGCATCTCTTGTGGGGTGTTCCCGGTCTGCAGTGGTCAGTACCTATCAAAAGTGGTAGATCCAGCAGGGACCTCGCTGCGTTCGTGGAGGACTTTGAACTCTGCGACGCAGGTCGGGACCTGGTCCCCTTGTTCACCTGGGTGAGTTCTTCTGGCTCCTCCTTCTCCAGGATAGATCTCGTCCTCCTCAGTAAGCCACTGGAGCCATGTCTTCGGAGGCGGTCTTCTTTTCAGACCACAGGCTCCTGACGACAGAGGTGCTCATTCCGAGCACACGGGAGTCGGGGCCTGGGGTCTGGAAGCTCAACACCTCTCTGCTCGATGACCCTCGTGTGATTAAGACCTTTAGCAGACGCCTCGAGGAGTGGAGGACCCTGAAGGACCTTTTTGATTCTCCCATAGAGTGGTGGGAGATGGTGAAGAAAAGAACCAAGGGCTACTTCATTCAGCTGGGGAAACGGAAAGCTCGCGAGAGGCGGGCGAGATATTCCCATCTAAACGCCCGCCTCCAGCGCCTGAGTCTTTTACAGCTCAGAGGCTTCGACCTAACTGAGGAGGTGGCCCGGGTCAAACTGAGTCTCTCCGCCCTCTATCGGGAGGAGCAAGAGAAGATCAAGGTCCTTTCCAGGGTCCGCATCATGGAGGACGATGAGAAATGCAGCCGCTTCTTCTTCAAGAAAACGAAGGAGAGGCGGCCTGCAATGTCCTCCATGATCGACTCCTCGGGGCAAGAGGTGGAGGGCAGAGAGGCTGTTGAGACAGTGGTGCGGGATTTCTACAGGGAGTTGTACGATCAGAAGGTGGTGGATCAAAATCTGATCCATCACTTTCTGTCCCTGTTGGAGTCCCGCAATGAGGGGGACGAGGAGGAGGAGGAGGATCCAGAGATCACCATCACTGAACTCTCCCAGGTGATAAAGAGTCTTAACTCTGGAAGGACACCGGGTCCCGACGGGATCCCTGCTGAGTTCTATAAGATCTTTTGGGAGGTGCTTAAGGAAGATCTGGGCCAGGTCTTGGGGTCGATGTACAGAGAGGGCAGATTGGCCCCGTCGATGAAGAAGAGTATCCTCTCCCTTCTTCACAAGAAGGGAGACCAAAAAGATCTGAGGAACTGGCGGCCAGTCAGCCTCCTGTGCACCGACTACAAGATACTGGCCAAAGCACTGACGCTCCGGCTGCAGCGGCCACTCCCTCAAGTCGTGGGCCCCGACCAGGTCTGTGGTGCCCGGGGGATATCGGCGGCCGACAACGCCATGCTGCTCAGGGATGTCGTGGCCTACTCGAACGAGAGAGGGCTTCCCCTGGTCCTAATCAGCTTGGACCAGGAGAAAGCCTTCGACAGAGTGGGCCACGAATACCTGCAGCTTGTCATGGAGAGGATGGGTCTCGCTCTTGGCCTGAGGAAGTGGGTCAAGATCATCTACAGCGGCCTAAGCAGCAGGGTCCTTGTGAACCGCCACCTGACCGAACCATTTCCGGTCAGGTCGGGGGTCCGGCAGGGTTGTCCCCTGTCGGCCCTGCTGTACGTCCTCTGCTTGGAGCCGTTCATGCAGGCGATCCGCCGGGACGTCCGGGTGACAGGTTTCCATCTCCCGGGTTCCGGCGGAGAGCAACTGAAGGCCCTGGCCTATATGGACGACGTGGCCGTGGTCTGCACGGACGCTCCGTCCGTGGCCAGGGTCGAGGAACTGCTGGACGGCTTCTGCAGGGCGACGGGGGCCGCTGTGAACAAGGCCAAGAGTGAGGTCTACCTCTCCAGGGCATGGCCTGTCGGCCGGGGCCCGCCGACCGTGTTCCCTGTGAAGCCGTCTATCAAGGTTCTGGGGATCACGATCGACGGGACCAACACGGGCACCCGGAGCTGGGAGGAGGCCATAGCGAAGGTCCAAAGGAAGATCCACGGCTGGAGCACAAGGACCTTGACGATGGCTGGTAAGGTGCTGGTCGTAAAGGCCATCCTCTTCCCGATACTCCTCTACGTAGGAATGATCTTTCCCCCAGACAAGGTCATCGCAAAATTAGTGACCCGAATTATATTTCGGTTTGTCTGGGGGAGCAAAATGGAGAGGCTGAAAAGAGTACAGATGGTGAAGGGTACCCTGGATGGAGGCAGGGGGGTCCCGGACGTTGTGCGGCTGATAAAGGCGCAGGGGCTGGCCTATGTGGTAAAGAACATCCAGGCTGCTGGCAAGAAAGTGAGTTTTATGAACCGCTTTTATTTTGCCAGCAGCCTGAGACCATTCGGCCTCTGCGCCATGGATAACACCAGGCCGCACTCGTGGGATCCCCCGCCGTTCTACAGGGCGCTCCGAGCCTTTGCGCTCGAAGTAGGCCTCCATAAAGTCGTGCTGCCCTCCTGGGATTACAAGACCATCTGTAGTCAGATGAGATCTACCCAGGAGACCAGCCGGATAGAAGATTTCCCTCCCGAAACCTGCCGGTTTATCTGGGCTAACGCTACGCACGTTTGCCTCACGAACACGCAGAAAGATGTCTCCTGGATGGCTGTGAGTCGGTGTCTCCCCACCCGAGTGTTCATGCACAGAAGGGGCATAGCTCCTTATGACACCTGCCCCTATAAGGGTTGCCTGGGGAAGGAGACGGAGGCTCACATCTTTAGTGAGTGCCCCTCCGCCCACAGGGTCTGGCTCCTGTTTTCTCCGTTCCTTCACAGGTTTGCCGTTCCTGCGCGGGCGACCGCCCAGCAGATCCTGTACGGTCCGGCCAGGGGAATTTCATCATCTACCCTGAGGTGCTGGTGGCGTGTCGTCTGCGCAGTGAAGCAGGCACTGTGGGAGGGACGGAACATCTGTTTGTTCAATAAGCAGGAGCTGGACCCAATCGTCATCGCGCGGAGGGGCATGGTGTTTGTAAGAGACTATGTCAATCTGGAGGTCCATCAGAGGGGCAAGGAGGAAGCCTATAAGAACTGGCGTATACAAGATCTGGGGGAGCTCAGGATCCCATGATGGGACCCACCTCCGGGGACGGTCAGTTCCCCCTGCTGGAGCCCGAGTCCAAGATCTTTTAAAGATTTTATGGATGATTGTTTTTAAAAAAGATTTTAAAAACAAATCTTAATTGGTTTTAAAGATTTAGTTGTTTTTAAATCACATTGTTTAGGGTTTTTGGTATAGTTTTGTTATATTCTGTTGTCAAATACATTGACCGTTTTGGGTTTAATTTAAAATGCATTGGACCTTTTTTGTTTGTTTTTTATTTTTACTTTTTAATTGTTTCTTTATTTTGTTCAATGCATTTTCAGTTATTTTCAATGTATTTGACTCTTTTGTTGGTGAGCAGCTTTTGCTTTTATCACGTTTTTTTGTTGTTGTTTTGGGCACGTTTATTTTAAAGTTAATTGTTTTAGTTCTTGTTAAAATCACAGATTTTAAAAATTTTAAGTGATTTTAAGGACTGATATTTAATGATTTTAATCACAAGTATTAAAAATTGAATTGTTTTTATTGATGAAAAGAAAAATACTAAATTCAATAAAATAGTATTTGACAAGGGCCAAATTGTGATGGCTAGACGACTGGGTCAGAGCATCTCTAAAACTGCATCTCTTGTGGGGTGTTCCCGGTCTGCAGTGGTCAGTACCTATCAAAAGTGGTCCAAGGAAGGAAATGCGGTGAACCGGCGACAGGGTCATGGACGGCCAAGGCTCATTGATGCACGTGGGGAGCGAAGACTGGCCCGTGTGGTCCGATCCAACAGACGAGCTACTGTAGCTCAAATTGCTGAAAAAGTGAATGCTGGTTCTGATAGAAAGGTGTCACACAGTGCATCGCAGTTTGTTGCGTATGTTGCTGCGTAGCCGCAGACCAGTCAGGGTGCCCATGCTGCCTAGGTGGGCCTACACAATATTAGGCAGGTGGTCATAATGTTATGGATGATCAGTGTGTATCCCAATCTTGTATATCAGATCACTGTTATATATTTTTTTTAAATAAACACATTTGTGATCATTCATTTGGAATTGTTGCAGTTTGATGTCAACACAGATTCAGGTTACTAGAATCGTAAGCAGATGTAGAGAACTGGAGTTGAAAAATGTGCCACAGTTTGAGCAGGAAGAAAAATGTAGTCGAGATTACACAGGGTTTCTGGGCTCAGTGCATGCTGTATATTTATGGAACTATTGTGAAGGTGTCAGAACCAAGTGGGGATATTTCCAAAATTGCACTTTTTGATAATATCATGCCCATAATCAAGTCTTACATGCAAGATCGTTGTTATAGGGTGAGCAGAAATTCTCTGGGAAGAGTGATTCATTTGTAATTCTTGGATGTGTCCATAGTAACAGTGAAAAATATGACATACCCTTTTATTAGTCAATGTATGATTTTGCAAAAGACTTTGGAAGGTCTGCCAGCAAATTGATCAGTTCTTAATTTTAATGAACCCAGAAAATAAAAGATTGTCAACAATAAACCACTGTAACATGGCAGGTCTGTGACTGTCTGAATTATTGTGCTGAAACTGAAAAGCTCTTTACATTTAATGTCCTCCAAGAGAAAGTCTGGAGACAGACAAATTTGAATAATTATAGCATTTGCCCATCACGGAAATTCAAGTCAGTTGTGACATGTTTTGGAAGTGGGCTGTTTCATCAGATTGCTTTGAAATGCTGTGAAAGCCTTCAGAACATCAACTTTATACAGTGGTTTGCCTCTGGTTTGATGTACTCACAAGCCAGAGAGCTAGCCTTCCAATTACACAAAACATTTAAAAAGATTTCCATATTCAAAGTTTTAATTGATTATTGTGCCTCCACATCTAAATTCAGAACTCAAAAACTCTCACAACAGCACAGTATTCCAATATGCTCTCCAATCTGAAGTGTGAGCAGTGTGCTATTTCAGAGCGAACAGGGAGGCAGGAAAATCTAAATAGGGGCCGGGTTGAAAAGAAACATATGTATGCAAGCACCCTCAGTGAGGTGGGGCCCCAGTCACTGTGACGCAAGCAGCAAAATTATTTTCTGATGCACGGTAACACAAAAAGAAGAAAGCACAAGGAACAATATAGAGTTTCATGGCCTGAGTCTGACTAATACTCCCTATGCTGATTAAGTATTGTCTGGAGAATAGCAAATTAAGCCAAAATAATTTCACAACCAAGGTTTGCATCACATTTCTACTTTGATAGCTTGCATATGAGTTAGAGAAAAACTTACTGTGTCAATTTACAACTTACAGTGTAGATTTTCTGTTACATTTGATTGGGTGTTTTCTTTTTAGTTTGTTTTAGTTTTTTAATTATTATTACTGTTCTCAGCCATACTTGTTTTGTGAGCACACCCTGGATCTGCTCTCAATCCTGAAATTCACAAGTCACTCCCTTCCCTGCCCTAAATTGCAGTAGTCCTCATTAAACATGGTCCCTTCTATATAAAACCCATTTGTCTGGGTCTGCTCCAGACTTTAAATCCTCTTAATTTTTTCTCTCTCCTCTTACTCATTGCATGATCTGTTCTTTGTATTAATCTTGTATGGACTTTACAAAATGTTGCAATGCTAATTTGCTCTCCCCACATGCTTTATTGGCAGTCTATTTTTACTCAAACTGATACTATATTTAATGATGAATATTCAGGGGGTAAACCTGCAACTTTAAATTCCTCTGATATGCCAGTTCAAAGTCCAACACTCCTACAGGGAGCTTGAGGTATCAATTATATGATTAAATGTCTGATGTTACTCAGACATGTTGTAATTGTGCTCTGAAATATAGATTAAAGGTAAATCTTCAGAAACAAAAAGGAGGCTGCAGACTTAGGGGAGAATGCGAGTAAAACTGTAAAAAAACAAACAAAAAACAAACTAAATTGTAGTAAAAACTTAAGAAGCACAATATGATCGGGGGAATGATAGCCAGTTGCAAAATTACTCTGCAAATTTACCCCTAGACATTTTATAAGGTTCACTGGTTGTGAAGTGACCCCAAGTCATGAGATTAGGTTTCATTTAACAGGATCTTCACATGTGGATAAACTAGACCTTTCCATTGGTATATTATGGAAACCTTTTGGAAGCTAGCCAAGGCCCCATACTGCCCAACTATAAACTCTACCATCATCTCTCCTCGAAGATGCTGTGCTGTGATGTCCACCATATGCTTCTCAGTTCTCTAAAAGATTTTGTTGGTTAATGCCTGTGCTTTAACAGTGATACGTTGGGGGTTATTTCCTACACATTGCAGTTGTGACTCAGCGGGAGATCTGGTGTTAATATTAAGATGGATCAGTGCCTGTGGAGGTCCGTCTAGTAAGGAGCTACGAAACAATGTTCTCCTGAGATGGGGATGAAAAATGACTCAGCTCAGGAGCTGTCTGTGAGAAATAACAACAACTAAATGAAAAGTCCGACAAAGACGTAGTTGCTGTAGTTTCTCAAAAAATGATAGATCATGTGAAATATCAACAGAGATAGCATAAACAAATGAAGTGATCAGGAAGGTTTTAATATATATACATAATCATACAACACCGACATTTTAACAAAAGCTAAAAGCAGTTATTGCTTTCTATTCAGTCCCTTGTGGTTAACTGGGCCAATACAAACACAAACAAAACCCAGGATTTTCCCTATGTAATTCTACATCCTCTTTGTTCTGTCTTGTGTGTATAGATGACTTTCCAGTATCAAGGTTTCCCTTTTCTTGCACCTTATTCAAGCACTGAAACATACAACAAGGAAATGTCATAAAACAAACATATTCTCTTCTTCTGCCTCTGCTTTTCCCCCATTTTCAGCCGCAAAGCTAATTTCCAGTGGGAATAGGACTTCATAAGCATCTCTCTGTTTTCCTAAACACTAACAGAGCCTCTGAGTGAGTGTGTGTGCGTGTGTGTGTGTGTGTGTGTGTGTGTTGGGAGGGTTGAATAGCCACAAGCGACCTGGGTAATGGCAGTTAATTTAGGAGACTGTCATTAAAGAGCGTCATCTTGCCAAGGTTTGGAGCAGCTCGAGTTACTAGTACCAGGGAGGCCTGCTATATAAGCACCTCTAATAGTTCCCTCCTGTAGTTCTACAGCAGTGGCACACCTGGCGTCCAGCAGTTACATTCATAACAAAACAATGGGGAAGTTTTATCTAAAGCAGACTTTTTGAGATTAAAATAAATGAATGGATGAATGAATTAATTAATGAATTAATGGATGGATGATGGTGGATCAATTAATCATAACATAAATAAGACAGTATTAATAGTCATGTGTTTTCACAATTTCTGTGAAAGAAGATCTTATGCCGTCTAATATATGGTCTCCACCCTTTAAAAGAATTTACCAGTGGTGAGGTATTTCTAATGATATCACCTCTCTGACGCAAAGCATAAAAATCTTGAAACCAAGGATAGTTCATATAAACAAAGAATAAATAAAACCATATCCTTATTTCTGTAGCTTTTATAGACTCAATTGGATTTTAATTTAATGATTATATAGGTGATATAAAAGGATTTTAGGCTTCTGCTTAAAACATGAAATACTTGTACTTCCTTGTAAGGATCCCCACTTGAGAGAGAAAAAACACATTCTATCGTTACATTTGTAATCATTAGAAAATAGTCAAAAGTGTCCAAATGCTGTAGGTCATGCCTGGATGCAAAGTAATACAAAATATGTAATGTTCTGTTCTGAACTGAGAGCATTTAGATATTTAGATGACAAGACAGCCAGTGAACATTCCACTATACAGTTAGGTCCATAAATATTTGGATAGTAACACAATTGTCATCATTTTGACTCTGTATGCCACTACAATGGATTTGAAAGGAAACAATTAATATATGCTTTAAGTGTAGACTTTCATCTTTAATTTGAGGGTAGGTACATCCAAATGGGGTGAACGGTGTAGGAATTACACCCATTTTTATATGTGGTCCCCCCAATTTTAGGGGCTCAAAATTAATTGCACAAACTAATATAATCATGAATTAAATTGTGAGATTCAATACTTGGTTGCAAATCCTTTGCAGTCAATGACTGCCTGAAGTCTGAAACCCATAGACATCACCAGATGCTGGTTTTCTTCCCTGGTGATGCTCTGCCAGGCCTGCACTGCAGCTGTCTTTAGTTCCTGCTTGTTCTTTGGTGTTTTGCCTTCAGTTTTGTTTTAGAAATCAAAACAAACCAAACAGAGAGATAGAAAAAACATTAGATGTGGCCAAATCAACTATTTGGACATTCTCAAAAATAAAGAACGCACTGGTGAGCTCAGGAACACCAAAAGGCCCGGAAGACCACGGAAAACAACTGTGGTGGATGACAGAAGAATTCTTTCCCTGGTGAAGAAAAACCCCTTCACAACAGTTGGCCAGATCAAGAACACCCTCCAGGAGGTAGAGTATCTGTGTCAAAGTCAACAATCAAGATGTAAACCATTGGTAATCCACCCAAAACAGGAAGACCAAAAACATCTGAAGAACGCTGTACAGTTCTGGAACAACATCCTATGGACATATGAGACGAAGATCAACTTGTACTAAAAGGATTGAAAGAGAAGAGTATGGAGAAGGGAAGGAACTGCTCATGATGCGAAGCATACCACCTCATCTGTGAAGCATGTTATGGCATGGGCATGTATGGCTGCCAAGGGGACTGGTTCCCTTGTATTTATTGATGATGTGACTGCTGACAAAAGCAGCAGGATGAATTTAGGGCTATATTATTATCTCAGATTCAGACAAATGCTTCAAAACTCATTGGATGGCGCTTCACAGTGCAGATGGACAATGACCTGAAGCATACTGCGAAAGCAACCCAAGACTTCTTTAAGGCAAAGAAGTGGAATGTTGTGGTAAACCATCTGTATTTACTATTTGATCTGGCCAACTGTTGTGAAGGGGTTTTTCTAAACCAGGGAAAGAATTCTTCTGTCATCCACCACAGTTGTTTTCCGTGGTCTTCCGGGCCTTTTGGTGTTCCTGAGCTCACCAGTGCGTTCTTTATTTTTAAGAATGTCCAAATAGTTGATTTGGCCACATCTAATGTTTTTTCTATCTCTCTGATTGGTTTGTTTTGATTTCTAAAACAAAACTGAAGGCAAAACACCAAAGAACAAGCAGGAACTAAAGACAGCTGCAGTGCAGGCCTGGCAGAGCATCACCAGGGAAGAAACCCAGCATCTGTTGATGTGTATGTGTTCCAGACTTCAGGCAGTCATTGACTGCAAAGGATTTGCAACCAAGTATTGAAACTCATAATTTAATTCATGATTATGTTAGTTTGTCCAATAACCTTTGAGACCCTAAAATTGGGAGGACCACATATAAAAATGGGTGTAATTCCTACACCGTTCACCCAATATGGATGTAACTACCCTTGTGATGGAGCAGGCTAATCCCTCACTTAAAGACGCTTGAAAAAACACTCTCTAACAAAGGCTTACCTGGGGTGGGGTGGTGGAGCGTCCATCTTGGGGAAGGCAGTGGAGGGTTACAGAGGCCATGTTAGGAAGGGACTTTAGAGACCTAGATCGCCTTATTTCTGACATGGGGTCATGGGGTTACATAAGTTTATGTAAACTTATTTTGGCAATGTATGTTTGGAGTTGTGTAATTTTCTTTTTTCTTGCTACCATGATTGTCTAATGGTTTGGTCCAGGGGGTGGGGCTAAGTGGACTATAGTAGAAAAGCGGGACCAAGGAGTTAGTGGGGGGGGATGGTGCTGGAGTGGGTAGGATGGTACAGTGGGCCTATGCTAAATATATAGATAACAGCGAACCTGGGACTAGGAAGCTGTGTGGCATTAGTTATCCTGCTGGTGGGGTTTTTGGTTCTTTTGTTTTTGTTTCTTTTTTGGACTGTGTTTTGTTGGAATCTGTTATTCCTTATGGCCGTTTTTCATAACCGGTGACACTACACTTAAAGCATATCTTGATTGTTTCCTTTCAAATCCATTGTGGGGCGTACAGAGCCAAAATGATGACAATTGTGTCACTGTCCAAATATTTATGGACCTAACTGTATGCCTATATCAGCTCTTTAATACTTACAAAATGTCTATATGGTTATAACTTTTCATTTTAATCAGATATCATTTAATTCTAATCCCTGACAGCTATCGTTAGGAAACGAACACAAATGTACTTTTCTGCCCATATTGGGAAATCATTAAATAGATTAATCGTATTAGCTAAGCCAAGTCCATACACCATACATTTCACACAATATGTACAATATGATTGTCTACGTAGTGTATATAGATAATTTACATTATGTGTAGGCTATTCAGATGTCTTGGAGATCTCAAAGCAGCAAAGTCAATAGATAATCAATTCACTTGCTGTGCTGCCTCTTGCAGAATGTGATTGATACTAGGGTGAAAAGACTCCCCAAATTAAATAAATAAATAAATGTAATTATTTGTATATTTACACACTAACATACTGAATATGTAATTAGCACTGGGAAGTTATATTATGAAAGCTAAATTAACAAAATAATAAATAAAAAGCAGAACATTCTATTACAAAACTGACTAATGCTGTTAAATGAAATGCTGTACAAGTGCTTCCTCCTAAATATTGAAACGCAAAACTCCCCAAATTATGATGATTATTATTATTAGTGGTGGTGGTGGTAGCAGCAGGAGAAGCAGTAGTCATATTAATAGTAATAGTAGTAGTATTGAGGCAGGAGGTTACAAGGAAACTGAAAAGGTAGTGGAAAGTAAAAAGGAAACTCAACAGCCCATTGCATTGTTTACAGACACATTCTTTGAAGTTGGCAACTCTTCCAGGGTGTAACAGAACCACATTAACAACATTATGGATGCCTGGCTGACTAGTTTAATGAAGTCATCAGAAGTAGGACAAGAGGGACCAGATGTAATGGCATTTCTAAAGGATTTTAAGGTTTCAAATTTAAAATGGACTTGGCTAGGGCTGATGTGTAGAAGCAATGTTTATTCAGAGAGAGAGAGAGAGAGAGAGAGAGAGAGAGAGAGAGAGAGAGAGAGATAATGAGAGAATGAGAGAGTTTGGGACAAGTTGGGTACAGCAAGAGTCAACAGGAAGCGGATGGTTATACTTTAAGACCATTTTACTAGAGGCCCAAGTAAATTTCATACCAAAAGGAAGCAAATCAAGGTCCAACAAAACACTGGACTGAATGGTTTATTTGATCAATAAAAACAAGATCAAGATAAAGTAAAAGCTATATAAAGTACCAAGCGGACAGATCTTAAATAAAACATAGAAGTATATAGAACTCCAAGAACAAGTCAAGGAAGGTATCAGATTGGCAAAAAGAGAGATACATGGTCATGGGGGCTAATACTAATGCAAAAGGCTTATTCCAATATTAAATTATAGTAATGGTGTAAATATAGACATTGAGCAAAGTGCAGCAAATGCTCTACGTGAGTATTTTACACAGGGGTTTACCAAGGAAGAAACCTATCAGAAAAGGAAACTATGAAAACGTAAAACAAACACATCACTTGGAACAGCTAGTATATTCCAAACTGTGCTCAAGGAAATGAGGGAGGTTATTAACAGAATTAACTAAAATATTTTAACTGACTATCAAAACAGGGCTTGTACCTACTGATTGGAAAATTGCAAATCCACTGTCAAATATTAACCAGGGAATTACAGACCAGTCAGTTTTACTTCCATTACTTGTAAAATCATGGGACAAATCAAAAGATGAAATTTGGACGAATATGGAAATTGTAAAAGTTAACTGTAATCTTGGAGACAGTCAGCATAGATTTAGATTTAGTAGATCATGTATTACCAGTTTACTAGATTTGTTTGAGCAAGCATCAGCAGCAGACAAAAATTTAAAATAATTCAACATGATATATTTGGATTTCCAGAAAGATTTTGATAAAGTTCCACTCAAAAAATGAATCCAAAAATTAGAAACTTTAGGAGTTCAAGGTAATATAAGTAAGTAGATTAAAATATGGCATGTATAGTATAGAAAACAAAGAGTAATGATAAATTGAGCTGCCTTAGACTGGATTAAGGTAGTAAGTGGGGGATCAGGGATCCTTATTAGGACCTCTCCTTTTCGTTTATTATTTTTTATTAATAATCTAGAATTTGCAGATTACACAAACATATATGTCATTGCAGATACAGTTTAAGCAGTACAGATTATACAAATAGACTTTGTTTCAGAGCAGAAAACAGGAGACACTTCTTCATGCAAATAGTTGAGACAGTTTGGGAAACTTTCTTATGTTCTAATATTTATTATGGTCTAATATAATATGTTCCTGTTTTACATCAGCTAATGTAAGTTAGTTTGCTAGATAGAGTAAAACTTTTCCTGTAGTCTCAAATGTATTTGAGCCTGAAAGTCACCTAGGGACAATTCCATTCTCTTTAGTTTAGTGATAAGATGTTCTGTTTACATTACATGCTCTGATTAATATGATAGATGGACAGTTGTCATTCTGGATTTACAGTGAGAAAAATGGCAGATGGTTTTCAAGGTGTGCTTCATATATTTTTTCTCCCATAGTTTGTAACACATTTCAATAACGTTTTGGCAACTTTTATTATTATTATTATTATTATTATTATTATTATTATTATTATTATTATTAGTAGTAGTAGTAGTAGTAGTAGTAGTAGTAGTAGTAGTAGTAGTAGTTAAAATGCCAAGAATGCTACAGAACATTTTCCTGTAAACCCGTATTATTATAGTTCTGTGTAACTGTGTTTCCTCATACAATAGCTTGCTGACAGATGATAATTATAAATGCAAATTATACATATTTTTCAATAAATAGGTTGAACAATACATGCCCAAAAATCCAAATACTGTAATGACTAAACCATTGTTTAACCAGATTAAACTATATATGTCACAAAATTTTGTTGCTCCATAATAATATCCAATTTTAAATGGAATCATATTAATGACTGGTGGTGATTAAAGCATGTGGGGATTCTGACAAGTACGGAAAGTTCTTCATATTATATTCACACATTAACAAATTCATAATCTTAATTGAGAAAATTACATATTAAAGATACTTTTAGTATTTCCCCTCCCAAGGGCTAAATGGGTGCAGCTTATATTTATCTAAATAAGAAAAGAAGAGCTCTGCTTTGGACTTTGAAGTCTAATTTAGATTAAGAAAGAAAAACTTTAATAACCCTTTTCTGAAAGTGAAAAGAAAAAAATAATAAAGGGCAGCAATCCATTGACTCTTGCACACTTCTGACATAGAAATTGGTAAACCCTCCTGGGTCAAAGTTCAGCCATTCTGACCCAGAATAAGCTGTTATTAATTGAGATAGTGGTAGGAAAGGAATATGGAGTAGCTTGAGCTCCACATGTGTGAGAATGTTTTAATATGTGTTTGAACATGGCAGAGAACTGTGCTTACACCACTTGTACAGTGAGGGAAAAAAGTATTTGATCCCCTGCTGATTTTGTACGTTTGCCCACTGACAAAGAAATGATCAGTCTATAATTTTAATGGTAGGTGTATTTTAACAGTGAGAGACAGAATAACAACAAAAAAAATCCAGAAAAACGCATTTCAAAAAAGTTATAAATTGATTTGCATGTTAATGAGGGAAATAAGTATTTGATCCCCTATCAATCAGCAAGATTTCTGGCTCCCAGGTGTCTTTTATACAGGTAACGAGCTGAGATTAGGAGCACTCTCTTAAAGGGAGTGCTCCTAATCTCAGCTCGTTACCTGTATAAAAGACACCTGTCCACAGAAGCAATCAATCAATCAGATTCCAAACTCTCCACCATGGCCAAGACCAAAGAACTGTCCAAGGATGTCAGGGACAAGATTGTAGACCTACACAAGCTGGAATGGGCTACAACACCATCGCCAAGCAGCTTGGTGAGAAGGTGGCAACAGTTGGTGTGATTATTTGCAAATGGAAGAAACACAAAATAACTGTCAGTCTCCCTCAGTCTGGGGCTCCATGCAAGATCTCACCTCGTGGAGTTTCAATGATCATGAGAACGGTGAGGAATCAGCCCAGAACTACACGGGAGGATCTTGTTAATGATCTCAAGGCAGCTGGGACCATAGTCACCAAGAAAACAATTGGTAACACACTACGCCGTGAAGGACTGAAACCCTGCAGCGCCCGCAAGGTCCCCCTGCTCAAGAAAGCACATGTACAGGCCCGTCTGAAGTTTGCCAATGAACATCTGAATGATTCAGAGGAGAACTGGGTGAAAGTGTTGTAGTCAGATGAGACCAAAATCGAGCTCTTTGGCATCAACTCAACTCGCCATGTTTGGTGGAGGAGGAATGACCCCAAGAATACCATCCCCACCGTCAAACATGGAGGTGGAAACATTATGCTTTGGGGGTGTTTTTCTGCTAAGGGGACAGGACAACTGCACCGCATCAAAGGGACGATGGACGGGGCCATGTACCATCAAATCTTGGGTGAGAACCTCCTTCCCTCAGCCAGGGCATTGAAAATGGGTCGTGGATGGGTATTCCAGCATGACAATGACCCAAAACACACAGCCAAGGCAACAAAGGAGTGGCTCAAGAAGAAGCACATTAAGGTCCTGGAGTGGCCTAGCCAGTCTCCAGACCTTAATCCCATAGAAAATCTGTGGAGGGAGCTGAAGGTTCGAGTTGCCAAACGTCAGCCTCGAAACCTTAATGACTTGGAGAGGATCTGCAAAGAGGAGTGGGACAAAATCCCTCCTGAGATGTGTGCAAACCTGGTGGCCAACTACAAGAAACGTCTGACCTCTGTGATTGCCAACAAGGGTTTTGCCACCAAGTACAAAGTCGAAGGGGTCAAATACTTATTTCCCTCATTAACATGCAAATCAATTTATAACTTTTTTGAAATGCGTTTTTCTGGATTTTTTTGTTGTTATTCTGTCTCTCACTGCTAAAATACACCTACCATTAAAATTATAGACTGATCATTTCTTTGTCAGTGGGCAAACGTACAAAATCAGCAGGGGATCAAATACTTTTTTCCCCCACTGTATAATCGTTTTTTTTTTATTTGCTTTTCAACATAATTTTGTTTAAAGTGAGGGGGGACTGGTAGAAGATACTAATATGAAAACAAGCATTTTGATTAAATTTTACTTTTATGATAAATCCCAGAGAGGTCAGCAGCATTGTACAACAATCTGTAACTGGGTGACATGGTGGGGAGATATAATTTGTATTGTTCCCTCTTTCATCTCATAGTTGCAGGTATTATGTGTATGTGTCCAATGGGACACTTTTCCTGTCAGTAATTTTAGATAAATATGTATGTCTACAATTACAACTATTAGGATATTTTGAAAAAAGTCTCTCAAACAAATACATAAACACACACCACACACACATACATAAGCTTTTCCTTATGTGGAAAAAATAGCTGTGTTGAAGTGAAGTAATTGCATATTTTGAGAATGGCAAAGTCAAGGAAATGGGCAACAACAGAAATCTTTGACCAATGTTGCATGACAACATTCAAATGAAGTGGCATCAGATATAAATCACATTACCAAGCAACAATCCAATTCAATGTAAAAATAAATTAAATTATGAAGGTGTTCTTGTGATTGCTGGGAAATCCCTCTATTGTTTGACTTCCTTATCACAGCAGATTAGGCTTGTAATTGTTGGGGTGTTTAGTCACTTTATTGTAATAAATTGTAAAATACTAATGTATAATCTTTATAACAAGCTTCTCAATTAATCTTCCAAAAGCTTTTTTTAATCTAAAAAATAAATCATTGATGAGTTTTGCTTTACAAATACTAAGACTTAATGCCATGATTTTGTAAAACATTGTTTCTATCAGAGGTTAAATAATGGTATTATTGCATAAATAACTAAAATCTAAGATGAATGATCTTGCGCCAAGCTGAATTGTTTCATAGTCTAATTGCTGCTATGTGCTTTCCCCTTCAAAATCTGGATATTTGCCTTGCCGTTGTGACCTACTAAGACCCTTGGGCAATAGTACAACTAAAGAATCCAAATATGTTTTAAATGCCAGAAGAAAGGGAAACAAGCAAATAACCCAGTCAAAGTGTTTGTAAAGTACCATATGAAAGTAGATATATTTTTCTAAAAGGATCTAACTTTCTCTTTCTCTATTCATCCTGGGAGAACCTTTTCATTCTATTATATACTTAATTCCTCAAGGATAGATAGTAGACAAAGACTCTCTTAACTGAAGAAGAGTGAATACTGTTCTGTCCTGTTGGAATAAAATGCATACACACTGTATATACAAATGCAGTTGTATAAAAATACATTAAGATTCTGCAAAATACACAAATTATTGATTTATTTTTTGTTTAAAATGGCTTTTGACATTATACTTTTTCACACAGACATCTACACTCCCCAAGAAATGTAAAATATTCAATAACAAAGATTATCATAGCTCACATCTTCAGTTTACAAAGAGGCAAAATAGGAAGCACACACAGGAGTGTACAGGCACTTGACAGTTTCCTGGTCGAATTATTGAACAGTGTACTTTGGAGCATTGGGCTGTGTTGACAGGTGGCATATCTGAGGTCAAGGAGGGAATTGAGTTGTGTACAAAACATAAAAACAAAGCACACAGGTTGAAAACAAGACTAATCAGATGCTCCCGCCACATCCACAGAACAGTTCTAGTAAAGAACAAATCGACCAGGGTCTTCCACAAAATATTAGCAGAGGATTCTGAATATGGACATCACTCAGTTGAGGCAATATTGTCCCTGATGTGTAAATCATGCTCAGCAATCAGACATGACCTAACTGTTTCTTGGGTGACATTATTTTTTCCTGTCTCACAGCTGTGTACACAGCAGCATGGAACTCTGGGCTGAAACACACAGTCCGTTGCTAAGACCCATTATTTTTTAAATGTTATTTTGGTTGTTGGTTGTACCACCCTTGATTCTAGCTGGAATAATAGTCACCAGAAGCTTTAATACACTAAGTGACTGCATGGTGAGCTGTACTTCGTTTCATTACAATAATCTGTGTAATTATGCCCATGTGGGAACAGACATTGTGTTCTTCGGACTAAGCAGAGTTAACATTCAAATGTTATTTATTTCAAGTCATGTAGAATTCTTCATACTATACCATGGTCAAGATCAAACATAATATTTTGCTAGCACCGGGTTTGTAACATTTGTACTGAACATGATCTAACTAGAGACAAACTACTTGTGATGAATCATGTCTGGTGTATGACTTATATATCCTTCACTTCCTTAAATAAAGATAGCCCTATTATGAGTGGATTGTGGTTTGAAAAAGCTCCTGCAGGACATTAGATGGTGTCAGAAAACCATCATGTAACTACAGAAAAACAGGGGAGTGGTACATCCTGTGCATCCCTGACCAGCTGTGACTTTGGAGGTGGGCTGGGCATAGGATATGGCAGGGAGACTATCTCTGTGTGCATTGGCTTTAGAAATAAGAAGTCATCTGTTTCTAGCACCACTAATCAGTGTGTGTAAAAGTTGTTGGACTTTGTAATAAGGAAATCAATTTGTGATATTTATGATATTGATTCAGCAGTGGTAACAGCATAGTGTACATCCAATCGATGAATACAGCAAACTATCTCTATTTTACATAATAAATGCTGTCACACCTGAATAGTGTTCTCCAACAGCCTGTAGATAAGAATAAAGTGGAAGCATTATCTCTACACTGCCTGAAGGCTTTTAGTCAAAGTGCTCTCCATGATAAGATGTGCAGGGTTTCAAAGAATGAGGCTGTTGTAGATTCAATTGAAGCAGTTAAAATATCACAAGCATCTTTTTACCTTCTGATCCTATAAGAATAGCATACCTGTGAGCAGTTTTATAGTGGTATTCATCATTGTACTGGATGTGTTATCTTCATCAATGACAGACGCAATGCAATATTTCTTCTCAACAAGCTAAATCTAAACAAATATGACAGGGTACGAAACCTACTGAAACAATTGGATCTGTCCACAGAGGTTTATAATAAATACCAAATGTAGTGACTAAAAGTGTTACTTAAAAACAAACAAATCTGCACTAGTAAATAGAGAAACTTTAAACCTAAAGAACACTGGACAAAAGTTTAGTCAAACCAAAGACAGAATGGTGTCAGAGAGAGTCAAACTTATGGTATAAGCAAATTATTTTTGATTTCTCACAAAAATTGACTGGTTTACCACAGAACAGACAGAAATTGGACCGTGTTTGTGTGTGGAGAGCAACAGCAGGATTTCTGCCATTAGATTTCACATACATTTGTTCTCTCTCACATCTGAGTTTAATTTACATAGGGCTGGCCTGGAAAAGACCCAATGTGCCACAGGGAATCGTCAAAGGAGGGAATGTTCTTTAACATAAAAATCTTATGACACTAAAGTGCCTACTCACTAGCATTCACGGAACGTATGGCGGTCCCAATCTCATTGAAATGCAGCAAAGTGAAGCTATGCATGTTAACACAGTACAAACATGGATATGAAATAGATTACAACATATATTTCAAGGAACATTTTGCAAGGTTTTATCTGATGATTAGAAGTATTTTTTGCATTGATGTGTGTGTGTGTGTGTGTGTGTGTGTGTGTGTGTGTGTGTGTGTGTGTGTGATTTCTGTTTCACAAAATAAATTATTATAATAAAAAAACATAATGAGATGTCCAACAATGTTGCTAAAACTATTGTTAGGGGAATAATATTGTATTGTTTTGTATGAAATATTAACCTAAGGAAGACATGTCATTAAAACATCATCTACACCCATCTGCCCTGAATCATAACAAGAAGGGATGTCTTAGTGTTTAGTAAATAAAATAAAGTTGCCAAGCAGGCTATGAAATCCAAACTGTGCCAAGTCAAATGTTCAATTAACCAATACAAATAGCCAGCATTCATTTTAGCTTGGGTACTAATTTCTTAGAAGAATAAATAATATTAGAAAAATGTTTATCCCTTAAACAGAACTTTCATTTTTGGGATGCAGTTCCAACTCTGAAAGCTCACAAACCTCTGACCAGTTTAAAACAAAAAACAGATGTGAACACTGATTCATCAGATAAGGGTAGCAATCACTTCTGGAAACACTATGGACTGAGTGACATACAAAATCTAAACCCTGAGAGCCAGTGAGGATTCTGGGAATAAGAAAAAGAAAAAAGAACTACTTATTAAAAATACTTATTCAAACTCATTTTGTGGAACTGGAATTGTAAAGAACAGCACAAATGATTACAGTTGTATTGTCATTGTTCCAATGCTCATAATATGGAATGAAGAACAAATAACAGGCACTAAACATTAAACACTTCAAATGAATTCAAATATATCCTTACCTATACAAGACATTTGTTAGTATAAAGAATAAACATTTTACTTCTGATCATGGGCTATTTATAATCATGTGCATAATGTCTTCTAGTAATTTAACTGGGTCACAAAGGGAAAGCGATAAAGTTTTTACAATTTAAAATAAAAAAATAAAAATAAAATAGTGTCAAATGAATGTGTGTTGAATCATGGGTTATTTCAGTTGGTTACTTGGATTTAAGCACCACAATGTCAATACGGTATATACTATGATTTCCTTCATGAAGGCTAATATAGTTCAGCTGTTCAGTTACCTAATTCATGCTTTCATCAAATTATGTACGTATGTAAATACATTACAATATTCTACACTATACCCACTAGAGTAAAATGTTTCCTTTTTGTGACTGCTTTCAAGCATGAAAGAACATAAATAATGTTTGGGAGTGTCTAGGTCCTGTGATAAAGTAACACAGAATTATGATCAAAACCAAAAGCTTCTTTCTCATGCTTTTCTTTCATATATGCTGGTTTATGTGACAATAAATAAATAAAATTCAACCCTTAAATTGCTGACATTATACTGAAATGGATATATATTGTAAAGTCTTTAATATGATTTTTCAGATGGGACAATGTAAAAAAATAAATAAAAAATAAAAACAAAAGCTGCAAAAGCTATTTATATTAACCTCATTAAAAATAATCTGGGTCAGAGTACTTTTTGAACTATGCATTACAATGTGTTTGGAATTTAAATAAGAAAAAATGTGGATTTGCAGGAAGTTATAAAATAAAGGCCGGTGCCTTTGTTCAATCATGCACTTCATCAATAGTGAACTAATCACTAATCATTACCAGGAACTAATGTGCATTAAAACAAGTTAGACAGATATTTCCCAACTTCATCTTGGCAGAAACTCTTCCTGCAATGGCTATACAGTTAAGATGGTATTACTACTTACCATTACGCTAACGTATCGTATTCAACATGTCCTGGACATGGAATACCTAGTTACCCTTGGTTGCCATTGGTTACCATGGCACACTCTGCTTATCCTGTTTATTATTGTCTATCATGTGGTTTCTAGAAACCCTACAACCATCCCAATTTATTATTTTATTATTAGGTGGAAAGATCACCACCTGATATCTTTATGTACGCCACCGGCTGTTATCAGGGGTGGTGATATTATACCTCTGATCAGAGTTCAAATTACTGTCTCACTCCAGCCATATCCTGATCTGATAGGATTGTCTGTTTCAGCTCTAACTTGATGTAACTGTGTGTGTGTGTGTGTGTGTGTGTGTGTGTGTGTGTGTGTGTGTGTGTTTTAAGTTGTTGTTGTTGTGTGTGTATGAATGTTATACATTTCCTTTATCAAGCATTGCTACAGCATATTGAAACGATACATGTTTGTCTAGAAAAGGTCTGAGTGTTTGTTTTTATTATCCTCAAGATAACATTACCATCCTAGTCACATTCACAACAACAGTGTGAGCAAAGAGAACTAACAAGGAGACATTTACATTAGAGCTTGGTGCTTTAACTGTCCCACTGATAGTTTGTTGACCTGGTGTCCTGCACGTTGTTTGAAGAGGGATGACCCCCTGTTGGGGGTGTCTGTGGATGTAGGACACCATAGTCTGGCTCTTCATTAAAGATGTCTTCATTCATGTGACTCTTATTTTATTACAATGCATGCTTTCACAGCTCATTAAGTTGGTCATGTTAGCAGATCTAGTTATGTTTGTATTTTGTAAATATGAGTGGGGTTTGTTTGTTGCACTAAAGGAAAATATATAATTATATTAATGTCAATAATTGAACCTTGCAAATGAATGTGGCTTAGGTTAAGCAAGTAGTGTAACTCTGAAATAATGTCAAGATATACTGAAATAAGTTAAGCTTGTTATTCGAATTGGTATCATAATGTAAAATACTAGAACATTCCTCCTTTATCTAAGAAATACTTACATTTTCAGGAGTATTTTGTGACCCAGACAGCAGACACATTTCCCATAGACAAATTAACCAATTTGAAGGAATGCGCAAATTCTTTGTGACAAGTTTTGTACCCGCTTTTGAAGAGATTAGATATCATTGGCTTGATGGGCTGCTCTGTCTGTTACGGAGAAAAGATGAACTTGAGTGCTGAAGAAATTTAATGAGGGAAGGGATTAAGTCTGTGCCAGCTCCCCACCTGCACTTCAGCGTGATAGAAGACAAACCATTCCCAATTGCATCACGTATTGCTAATGAAAACTTGTGACTTGGCAAGACTTTCCAAAGTGAACTCACAAGCTCAAGAGATGATGTGCATGACTTGACATTTATCTCTCATCCAGAATTTAGAAATGATTTTGGGCTCTGTTGTAAATGTACCAGGCCTGTGGCTCCCTTTAGCACAAACTCATGTTGAGCTTTGGAATAAACTATGTAGCAGTTCCATATTCGCGCATTTGAAGATGAAGATGGAAACAGGAACTCCTATTTAATGGATTCTGCTCAGACCCAAGATTTTATCCTTTAGAAAGTGGATAGAAAGTACAAGCAATCCAACCAAAAAAATCACATACAGATGCAGGATGCGAGCATAATAATAGGCACATAAGCTATGATATATGATATTGCCCTTAAAGCTAGTCCAAGAGCAGTAACTGCATAAGAAGAGGTCACACTGTTTTAGTCAATTTTATAATTCTGTGTTGTGTAGTATGAAACAGCGTTACACATCTACTACTCTCTTTTGGGGGCACAATTACATAAAGCATTGTGAGGTGGCTGATTATATAAGTGCACTTTGGTGAAGTCTGGTAGGAAGTGTAGGCCCCGCTGCTTTGTAAGACCTGGCTTGCTTTACACCCCCCCAGAACCCCCCAATGGGCAGGCGTTAATCGCCCCAGATGTCTGAGGCCACCCCTCTTAGCATTACCTCAGGACTCCAGCTGGGTTGATGTCTGACGAAAGGAGGCTGTACTTCCTCAGAATTGTCCAGTCCTTGTATCAGAATGCTTGTTTTCACAGACGTAAAGTAAACAGATGTAAAATTTCAACCAGGGAGGCTAACAATGCGTAAGTGAGCATGTCTGCATTCAGAAAAGTTCATAGCGGTAAAACAACGCTTAAAGCTCACAGAAACATGCAACATACAAACATGCAAAAGGGTCCAAACTCATCTTTGCATGAATACATTACATTTCTGCTTTGTATATACAGGAAAGATAACCTTACAGAGACATCTCATATGGTGGTCCCAATGGGTAAAATGCCTAAACTATGGTTTTACAAATTCCTTGACATTTATGGAAGAAGCACATCAATAAGAACATTGTACACTCTGTGTTGATATATTCTTATTCAGTTAAAACTAACAGTTGATAAAATAAATAAATAAATAAATACATTCCAAGACATTTTAACTAAGGACAGTGGAGACATGGAAAACATGAGTGTGGATTGTAGCGCAGACATCTTACCCAGGCTAGGTCAAACAGATGAGCCTAGAGCCAGAGAAATTCTTATGTAAACACTGATAAGACAGGAAGGGGGGGAGCAGGAAAGGGATAGTAATGGTAATAATAATAATAATAATAATAATAATAATAATAATAATAATAATAATAATAATAATAATAATAATGAGTATAGTATTATTGATAATAAATACATAAAAGTCTCAATTTCTATTTTTGTAAGAATTACTTTGTAGGAATTGCTTACAAAGGCTTTGCAAGGTAGCATTCATAGTACAGATCATGAATGTCTGCCCTCAAGAAGATTGCTTGTACTGTATCTATATACTTAATTCCTAGTATTATGACAGGATTTGTTTGAGTTTAAATACAGACCCACTTCATATACATCCTTCTTAAAACCTTGCTTGAAAAAAGCAAATGTATAGTAGAACTATTGCGACACAGTTGTTAGACACGTTATACAGATTTATGTTGTTTCGTTTTTTAAAGGAGATTGGGTATATGTAGAGAGATGATCATGCCACAAATTCACCTAAACATCAGTCTCACAGATAGCAAGGAGGTGTCCATGTGTGTAGTCACCCCCGAGTGTGTAACATGCAGTCCGAGGTACCGGGAGGTTTTCCTGCTGCTGGGAGGAGGAGTCGGCTGCTCGGACTCGCTTCATAAAGTTGTGGGAGCAGTGATGTTCAAGATACAGTCGGATTTAAAGGGAGAAGTGTGTCTACCAGGAAATATCTCTCAAAGTAAAGGAGCAGTTCCCATTCGAGAAAGCCTGAACCATGTGCGGTAAGTCAAATGAACATCAGTGTTGGCACAGGGCACCGCGCAAGCCCTGGCACTGACGCGTTTTACTGTACAGCAATTCTGCCTTTAAAAAAGAAAAAAAGAAACATTATACTTGATATGGTCATTTTCTAAACATCATTTTTCAATACTGCTGTTATAATGTGACGACTTAAATGATATGCCAATGAAAGCTGCTTTTCTGTAGTATTTGGTATGTGTTTAGGATATCGTATCAATTATTTACTGGATTCGGTTGATTTTGGAAGTGTCTGACATTTTAGGGTTGAAGTTCCAATTCGAGCCAAAGAAAAAAAGACACACAACACACACACACACACACACACACACACACACACACACACACACACACACACACACACACGCACACACAACACACACACACACACACACGCACACACAACACACACACACACACAACACACACGCACACACACACACACGCACACACAACACACACACACGCACACACAACACACACACACACACACACGCACACACAACACACACACACACACAACACACACACACACACACACAACACACACAACACACACACACGCACAACACACACACACACACACGCACAACACACACAACACACACAACACACACACACACACACAACACACACAACACACACACACGCACACACAACACACACACACACACACAACAACGCATTTTTCTTGTGTCTGTCAAGATTTGGCAACAAATGTGTGACAAGGTTGATCGTGTGGGAGATTTGGATTTGGTGACACTGCGACACAGCGACGTGTCAACATTCAATTTTGTACGCCCAGTTCAGATTGCGTTTTTGGCAGTAGCCTGGTTTTTATAGTCATCGACCCATTTATGAAATAAAGACGTACTTTTTTTATTACAGCATATCCCAATTTAAAGGTACAGTTCATAAATCTGACGAATGTACTCCAAACTAATTATTAAAGTGGTTTAATAGGTAATTAAACTTAATATTTAATCCAGATGGTGCTTACGGAAAACAACTCTATTCAGTTAGTATTCAGCCTCAAACGTGTAACTAAGCATAAATAACACTTAATCCGATTTGTTTTACAGATGACTTTGCTTTAATTTTGTGGATGTGTGTGTGTGTTGGAGGGGGTGTGTTCACAAACTGCACTGAAGTCTGAACTGCATTATGACAAGACACAGTATGACTTAAGACCATTGATTGGATTTCTCCAAATGAAATGGTAATAATACACTCTTTTTGGCAGGACACTCTGATACTGGCAAGCTCACACTTAGTTTACCTGGAATAAACACTGCTCGCACTGTGCCCCTTTTCAATGGTGATCTGTACTGCTGTGCTCCTACCCTTTCCCCGTTGGCATTCAAAACATCTCAGGGTGGTTTCTGATTAAAAGCTTGCTGTTGATATACAATCAGTTAATGTTTGTGTCTATGAAGTGACAGCTTTCCTTGGTTTAAGGTCAGCATATACGAATCTAATTATATGTTCATGAGCAAAGTCTCAATAGACTGGTCTTCATTTACAAAACTATACATATTTGAACAGCACAGCATTTTGGACAAACTTGTTATATCTGCTTTAAAGCGCAAAGTATTGCACATGCCTCTCCTATTATATGCTTATAGTATATACAGCAGCCTGAATTTGGGCATTTGGATGTGTTTTGGAGAAACTGGTCTTGTTCTGATCAGTTATTCTGTTTTCAGCTTTGAGGTGTGTTTTATGAAAGTTGTTTAGATGAACTGAACAATGCCAGTGATAGGTAGGTCTTGCAGATCATATGTACAGGGAGGACGTGTTATACTGGACAAAACTGAAAGAGTGTATTGGAGGCAGAGGGTTCCTGGAATTAATGCAAAGTAGTACATATGACTATCGTTCTTCTTCTTATAATTATTATAATGATCATTGTTAATGTAGTAATGTACAGTAGTGTATGTGTACAACAAATGTCATCACTTAAAGTATTGGATATTAGCCTATATACACCCTATGCCTAGTGGTGGTTTCTAGGGCAAAAAGGGAATGTGTTGAATAAATCATGTCATGATCAGACAATGTGCAAAACAAACAAACATTAGTGTATGACATGTCAGGAATGCATGTAACTTGACTTAAATGCTGCCAGTGACATATGACTTGACAGTATGCTGTATCAGTAGATTACCTTCCCAATTTTAAGATTTTACTAAAGAAAGAAAATAAATCTGTAGGCCTATATGAGACTTGTATTTGCAATCTTGTTAACTGGGTATTGTTTGAGTTATGTTTTACATGTTGTTAATTCAGATTTTAAAGGAGATTTAAAAGTTAAATCATAAGAGTTAAAAGAAAAGGAACACAATTTATTGTTTTAAGGTCAGTGTTTGTTTGTACCTTATGTACAGAAACTGCTGATATCGTGTTTAGGACCATTGTGATTATCTATGTATCACTGTTTGTGTTGTGTAGGCTCTTATATACATATAGGATGGACGTCAATGCAAAACAGAATGTAGTCTAGGTATTATTTCAGAATAACACATTACTTAATGGAATATGACACACACACACACACACACACACACACACACACACACAAAAACAGGGCATTGAATTGTGCTTTGTTCCAAATGCAACACAAAATAAAGAACATCTGGCATAAATTAGAGCAAAGTTGGTCTCTGCTGCTGAATCACAAATTGTAATATTGTAAAACGCAGGGTTGTCTACCAGTGCAGATTCTGTAGTTTAAAAAGTACTTATAAGATTGACTAGAGGAGCTTTGGCTCTATCAAAAACATTTTGTACAAACATATTGTGACAGAGCACTATGCATGTTTTGTTCTGTAACAACATCCAAAACATCTGGAACTACGAGTACATGTAATCCATGGGTCTTTCCTTTGCCTATGTTATATGAAGGAAACGTTATCCTTCTATTTTCTCTGCAGGGATCTTTGCCTACCTGAATTACAGAGTGCCCCGGACGAGGAAGGAGGTCTTTGAGACACTGGTGAAGGGCCTGCAGAGGTTGGAATACAGGGGATATGATTCTGCAGGTACAATTCTTCAATTTCCCTTCCATACCCTTGTTGCCTCTCACTGCCACTCCTTTCTTAGCAATAAACACCTGCTTAGAACTCATACATTAATAAAGAACATTGCAGTGCCTGGAGGCGGACTGTCACTGCAAATATTTAGTTATTTTAGGGTAGAGTTTTATTGCCATTTACATAGCATTGATATTGCTAATGCCAATATTTGAGAGGTACAGTAATAACCTTGTGTCAGGTGGTTTAGCGAGTTAGTCTAGGAGCCTCCTGCCACATCTTTTACTTTAAGTGCTTCTGTGTTGATCTAAGTCTTTCCCTTAAATTTAGAATTTGAGAATATTTTATACATATATCAGAGGGTTAAAAATGTAATAGAATAATCCAACACTCAACTGTAAAATGTATTGCAATTGGCACTAATGTGATCTACAGCTGGAGTTAATCCTCAGGAAAAGACCAAACCAGTTCTCCCAGAGTAGAATGGTACAAACTAAATCTAAATGTTCTTTACAATTGACCCAGAACATCCCCTGTGATCAGTTTTCCTTGGCATGCAATATAAAGCACTGATGTAATGCTGTTCTAGGTACACATTGCTTTCAGATACCTACTTAATTAAAACCAAATAGATAACTTGGCTTGATCGTCAGTGGGTTTTACTGACCAGTTGTATGAACTAATCTAAATCCCTTCCTGTTCTATGCAATGCTTCTTACACATTTTATGCACCACAAGGGGAATGAACTGATTTGTGAACATTGTCAGGATAAATGTGTCTACTCTCTGCCAAGTTCACTTACCAACACCTAGATCAAGCCATTCACCTAGCTTTCTGGCATCTCTCCAAGGTCAGGGCTCCCATTAAAGAAACGTCTTCTCGCATGTCTCCTTAGGCCGCCCAATAAGAGGATAAGCATACAAAACCAATTATAAGGCATAGGTTATTAACCCCATCCCGGCTGTAACAAAACAACTTTACGTGAACTGGACTGAGAAATGTGAATAATGCTTTAGATTCAGGATTTACTGTACTGAAAGTGCTTCCAGATGTGCAGTGAAATATAGGAAAGCATCAAGCACTGATTCCTTGAAACTCTTGATTTTTTATTATTATTGCTTTTCAGGCATTGCTGTGGATGGTCAAGGCAAAGATGTGAAGGATTGCAGTATTTGTCTCATTAAAAAGAAGGGGAAAGTGAAGGCCCTAGATGAAGAATTATACAGTAAGTTTATTTATTTATCTGTATTGTATACGTCATACAACAGATTTGGAAGAATTCTGTGAGTACAACTAAACCTACCTTTTGAACACATCAGTGTCATCAGTGGAGATGTCGTTTTTTTATAATTGTTTCACAGAACAAGACACTTTGGATCTGGAGGCAGAACTGGACACCCATTTTGGGATTGCCCACACACGTTGGGCCACGCACGGAGAGCCCAGCGCACTCAACAGCCACCCCCACCGCTCAGACAAAACCAACGGTAACTGTGGCCCTTAAAATGACAGAGAAAGGAGGAGGAATAAGATAGTCAAAGGCCTTTTCAATTCGAATGACTTCAAACTGTAAATAAAGGGGTGAAAAAAAACAATACTCAAGAGAGAAAAACATTATCAAGCACTGAAATGTGAAGTTCAATTTGATTAGACTAATTTTGTACTTTTTCCTACCCCAGTCCAGCTCCTGGGCATTAAGCAGTGTAAAGACGGCACAGAGTTTTTATAAGAATCATGCTGGCAGTCGGACTAAAGACCAAAGCTTTTGCAGTGTAAAAGCAGTATTGGATTTTAAGCATTATTGTAAAGAAAGGAGGGAGGGATGTGGTATGTTCTTTGACTAAAAAGGAAACCTGCAGAACAGGCTTTGTGACTTCCCTCAAGTAATCCTTCACCTTACTCATGTGCTTTTTTCTCTCTTTTCAGAGTTTGTGGTTATACATAATGGAATTATCACCAACTACAAGGAGCTGAAAAAGTATCTGGTAAGACATGGTATCCCTTATAAATGTGCAAAAGATTAAATGTATTGTTTACAGACAGAGTAAGATCATGGATTTAATAGAACCCCATCAAAAAGTGCTGACACATTAGAAACAATATATTTACTGTACTAAGTGAAGAATTGAATATTCAACTTGTGGGAGATATAGTCAGCAATTCCATTAGCTGTAGACTTAGTGTCTTAGTGGATGTAATACATGGACAAAATATTTCATTTCAGGAGACAAAGGGATATGAGTTTGAATCGGAGACAGACACAGAAGTCATTCCAAAGCTCATTAAGTATGTTTATGACAACCGTGAGCGAGATGACATCAGCTTCTCAACACTGGTGGAGAGAGTCATTCAGCAACTGGTGAGTGGACAGTAGGACTAAGGATATTGTGATATAAGTGAGGGGGATTCTCCCTAGTGTCTTTTCGATTTGAAATAACAAATTACAAGACGGTTGGGAATAGATAACAGAGCTGCCATGCAGTCTTTTAATAAACATTAATAAACCTCAAGTACTCAAACAGAACCGTGTTTTTCTGCTGATGAGAGACTTTTCAGTTTGAATTAAACCCATAGTCAATAGGATTACACAGTTGGCTTCTTCAGTGAAAGAGGAACAGGAATCACCCAAGCACTGGACAATTAAGCTAATTGGGGTTCTGTGCACCGTCAGCCTTTGTTTCCAGTAAGCCAATATGTGTGTCATTTATCTAATGGTATAGGAAATGTAATTATCTCAGTCAAATGAAAAGAAAACCAGAAGGAATGAAACCTTAAAATCCTTAAAAGCAGCTTCTATAGACAATCATACTTTTGAAAATACTACTACTACTAAACATGTTTCATTAATTTCATTGCTCATCAGGAATTTATTCACATACCTGGGAACCTTTGTCATGGTACTGACCCCAAGACCTATATTGACATCCTCAGCACACAAAAAACACTTCTGTCCACATCTGTTTGTGCAAGACGAACAATCATGTTTATTTTACTGAATACATATATGCTTAATGTATTACATATTTTTTTACTATATGTTAGAAATGTGGTGGCAGTACTGCCAAAGGCCAACTAGACACAACTCTGCAGTCCCATTTAAATTAGGTATGTGTTTCTCAGTGAATACTCATTAACTAGGACTAGCACTCACACTCCAGAGAGAATGTGTGCCACACATATTAAACCTGTAATTGGCAGCTACTGTTTATACAAACTACACAATCCCTCAGTAGAGTATCATAACATTGGATGGGGAGTGAAAGAACAGAGAACCACACTGTGGGATACAACTCATGACTCTCTGGACCAAGCAGATAAAAAAGCAAGCTACTACACTCCCTTAAACCACACTTGCTGTAAAACTCAAATTTAAGTCCTATATTATCAAGTCTGTTTACCTCAATAATCAATAATCATGGATTAGAATAACATGTATATCTACATATATTTTTGTGTAGGTTTTTGTCATGATATTTTGAGAGTACTAATGAAAAAATATAATATATTCTGTAGAAAAATGTGTGACGCACTTAGTCACACCCAACTCCAAACCAGTTCTGGTATTTTTAAAACATCCTTAATTATTTTCTCATAAACAATCACAATGTATCTCAATAACAGCATTAGAAAAAGACCCCTGCCCTAAAAGACATGTTTTATTTCTTATGTCCCCAAAACTATTGACTACTAGGCTAGTAACTTTGCTGATCAAAAACAGGTCAAAATAATACTTTGTTTCACCCACCCACCCCCCAAACAAGTTTGACGTCAGAGCTTGCATATAGTTGTGTGAGTTTTTCTAACAATAAGAGTCTTATTCCTGCAGCCTTTCGGTCTCTTTTCCACCACTTAACTACCTCCACTGTCAGTAACCCCCTGTGGCTGCATTCCTGGAGTAGGTCTCCTGGCAGCAGCACGGGGGGGTCACTGCCAGAGAAGGAGGGGGTACGGGGTTCAGGAAAGGGCCTCTGATTGTGTAGTTTTGTGATTTTTTCCTCACTTCGTATTCATTTACTTGATTTTCAGGAGGGGGCTTTCGCACTGGTTTTCAAAAGCAGCCACTACCCAGGCGAAGCAGTTGCCACCAGGTCAGTAGTATGGTTTGGCATTGTTTTATGACTGTGCAACCATTTATGGCTCTGGAATCGTGCATACACTCAGACACGCCACTTCCTGGTATTGTAACCCTGATCTTTAACCCTGAGAACAATCTCTGCTTCATGCTGACAGACACTCCCCATGCCCTCTGTACCTGCTCACTGTCACCCACTCCCTTTATATTTGATGTTTATGTCCAGAAATGCTTTTAAAAAATATTGGTATGGATATTCTATTGTAAAATACATGTATTTGGTCTTTCCTAAGGTCTGAGACAACTGCCTCTAAAGGAGGTAGCAATTTTGAAGGGAAAATATCTGAAAATACCTATTTTGTTTGTTTATATCAGTTCTCAAAAGAGAGACACTTCCTTATTGCAATTTATTGTTTGGTTTGTTATAGTTGGAGATTGCAGTCTATAAATGTATGACATAAGAATTATGTGCAAAATAATGATTACTTTAAAAAAATATATCTATAAACTTTTAAGCTTTTAGTAAGGTTTAGAATAATGGTTTCAGGAAAAGTTTTGTTTTTCTTTAAAATCATTAGAAACACATGTAAAAACCTTGCTGAAATGTGTCCAACCTAACATAATTATATAATAATACAATGTATGTTTAATCAACTTTATCTGGAGCAAAAGTTTCAGTCCGGAATGCATTTGGCCAGAGATTGTCATTTTTGTGAAACAGGATTTGTTTCTTAAGTGATTAATACAACCACAATAAAAAATGATCCATTCACATCTGTGGGATTTGTGATTCCCGCTGTTACAGCTGGGTGATATTAGTGAGCAAATACGACTTATTTTTATTATTATTATTATTAATCTTTAACTGTTTATCTGATTGGGATAGAAGTATGGTAGAAATGAATGTCAGAAATAACTTCTATTCTCGTGAGACGGCAGTGAGACGGATTGCAAAAATGAAAAAGGAGGCAGGCCATAAAAAGGCTAACAGCCTCAAGCTTCTTCTATTTCTGCAAGAGCCTCTTCTAACAAAGTCAAGATGTCAGCATATGAGCTGGTGGTGATAAAATGTGTGGGTTGAAGCTTGGACAGAGGTTCATTTCCTCTCTTTTCTGCCAGTACAGAGAGTGGTGAATGGGGTCTATTCATATGAGCTGGCCAGGGGCTTGTACAAACACGGTCCGCTCTGGTTGAGACACCACAAGTCAAGGCTACGTGCAGACAGCACTGCTTACTTGTCAGGGGATGGGGGACATAATTGTACAATTGTTTAGAGACATTTTTTTTTTAAACGACAGGGAATAATTTGAGAAAGTCTCAGACTGTGTGGAGTTGAGTTCACAGCAATTTCATTATTATTTGTCCTGTTCTCAGGCATTTCAGTATTTTTCTGAACTGTTACAAACCATAAATAGCACATTTGAGAGGCTGTTTGGACTATGATTCTCCTCATTCAGTTTATACTGGGTTATCCTCAACCTTCCTCTTCCTTTTTTCTTATTCTCTGTCCTATATTTGTTTTTCACTCATAGCCCATCCATGAATGGTATCCTCTTTAGACCACCACTGGTCACTGAACACAAGACATATCCAAATGGCATTCCTCAACACATTTTACAATGATTGTTGTGATGCCCCAACTGTTATTTAAAGTATATATTAGCAATAATGTCTTATTTGTTTATCTTTGAATCGCTGACTGCTGCATCGGGAACAAAAGAGGCAAGCCACATGACTCCCATTTTATTTCTTCACAGGAATTTGCACAGCAAGCATAAAGTGTAATTTCATGAAAGTATTTGGTTTTCTTGGTGTGGAGAATGTTTGTGGGTGCATTTTCACGAGCTCTAAAGCTGTGCAGCAAATAGTTGTGCTGTTTTTGATGGTCAGAAACGTCTAACATCCCCTCTTGCTTTGTTTTCAGGAGAGGAAGCCCTCTGTTGATTGGTGTGCGCAGCAAGTATGAGCTGTCCACTCAACATATCCCCATTCAGTACAACAGTGGTAAGAGCATTCTCTGCTCTCTCTCTGTCATAGCAACATTTCAGTAATATTTATATCTGGTTTGAAAAGAGTGAGAAGAAATCTGTGATGAAAATGATGCCACAATTTCCCTGCTTCCAGTGGCATTTACACAAAACCTGATTTTAGTGTTGTTAATTGACAGAAACCCATACATAAACAGTCACTCGGTTGACAATGAAATCTCTCAAATCATACCTTTAAGGGAGGGCCCTAAAGGTCTTTGGCAAGATATTATTTTGATAATTTGTTTCTGTCTGCAAACTGTTGGTATTGCAGTCAGCCATTTACACAAATTTCAGCACGTTTTCTCACCATCAAGTTACACCAATGTTGTGCAGTTATTACTAAGATTACGTCACATGCAAAATGTGTGTTTTGTGTGCCTATATGTTTTTATAACCTACTTACACCTGCCTCTGTTTCCTGACACATTTAGTCTAAACAAACTCATTTCTTCTTTTTAGCTCCCACGAACTCAGTCTTAAGTGATAATAAAGCAAAAGAACCTTTAACCTCTGAAAGCCAAGAGGCTGCAGACTCTCTAGGTGTGGTATCTAATTTTAGTTCTGGCACTTTCCTGTTAATTGTGTTGATCTGGGTGTCTGTTGGGAGAAGTGTTTGTGTCATGACCTAATCATTTTCTATATCGGACTCACCATTTTACCTCCTTTCGATTGGCCTTTTTGGATTGCATTTTCTTTACTTTCTGTACTGCTGTGCTGTGTGAGAACTGGTCTCCCCAGCAATGTAATTACATCCTGACAAATGCTGAAAATCTGCCACTCCCATGAGAGGGACTCCTTAAATCACCCAAATCAATTACATAGTAATACTGAATAACTCAGACCTTTTATTTTTAACTGGGCCATGTTTATTCATCTGGGGAAAATGCACAGACTATTTCTCCAAAAAGCTGTTTGTTTGTATTACAAATCATATTTCAAATCATTTACTCTATAAGAAAATCTCATTTTAGAAGCAGAAAGAAAGCATTTAACAGCTCTATCAAACAGAATCAATCAAACAAAAGCGGTGCATTTGATCTAGTTATTATATACATATTAAATGTAATATTATATCAAGATTTCTAGATTTGTAATTATTTTGTATTACATCTTAAGCTTTTAAAAATAATCTCAAATATATATTTAACAGGCTACCAACAATCTTACCTTTTATTCCTATAAATTACTTTTGTCTCACTTTATACTTTAAAATGAGTAGACATCAAAACTAATGTAACAAGGAAAATGCAATAATTTAACTGATGTCTTTAGACTTCAGTTGGCAGAAAAAGATACCTGTCTGGTCTGTGCAAAGCACTGCAAACAACACCCTCAATGAAGAAATGTCTCCTTTACCCGCTTCTGTAAACTGGGGAGGAGCAGATATTAACTTAAACATCAGCCTATAGGATATCAAAGACTGGAGGTAAAAAATATATAACATTGAAAAAAGCTCCATTATTATATAAGAATTAAAGTAGGGAAGCAGAGATTGAAATAATGCATCTAATGTAGATGTTTATGTTTTCATACTGCAGAAGGCCTGTTAATTATATCTTCAAGCTTCAGGAAAAGCAGAATGACTCTATGGTTGACAGTGTGTTGTTAATCTGATCAAAATTTGATATAATTCATAAGAAAATCATGGCTGTAATTTGAAGAGTGAAACCGAGGAAATTCCTCAGCACCTTCTTCTAATCCACCATCCTGTGAAATCATACAACCCATCAATCGAGTAATAAGATGTAAACATTGTAGGAAAAAATGAATGCCGTCGTATTTTCTGTCATAAATATATGTCATTATTTAATTTCCTGTAGCTAAGACAGATTTCTATTGAAGTTGATGTCCTACATTTGTAATACATTCCTCATTTAGTGCTGTAATATAGGGTAGAAAAATATAATTAGCATCTATACACCAGACTTCATGTCTCTAACTTGGAGACTGAAGGAAAGAAGCTCCTCACTCAGTCCAATGCCACTGCCTTGGTACATATCGTCACTGACCGCTGTGATCCTCCTAGGCCACTTGAAAAAGGAAATCATCGAGAACTGCAAGAAGAGCAGCAGGACCGGCCCCACGTCCTGCCTGCAGTCCGAGGGCATTGCTGAGGCGGTGGAGTACTACTTTGCTTCAGATGCCAGGTGAGCTCCCTGCAGTCTCCATGAAGATTAAGGACAGTCACTTCCTTGTTTCAGCTGAAGCAGTTTCCAAATAACCTACCCTTACCTTGCTACAGGCATTGCAAGCACAGCTCCAGATGTGTGTGCTTTTAATTCCCCTTTGTGCCTCGGACTAAGCAGTACATTTGTCTACGTTTGTCTACTGTTTAGTTCCAGGCCAAATATATACCCTCAAAGCATATTGTGTTTAGATGGGAAACAGGGCCCTTAAGTGAGCGTCTCTCTCTCTTGTAGTGCAATCATTGAGCACACCAACAAGGTCATTTACCTAGAGGATGATGACATTGCAGCCGTGACTGCGGGGAAACTGTCCATCCATCGGATGAAGCGTTCTGCAGGGGAAGACCCCGTCAGGGCCATCCAGACACTGCAGATGGAGCTCCAACAGATCATGAAAGGTGAGCAGGTCATTTCCAGCACTTTGTAGTAGAGTGAAGGCCTCTAGCCTACTGTGTTTAACTGAGTGTTTTCTCCAGATGTGAGGGAATAGTTTCTCTAATAGGATAACCATGTCCTTCAAGGGATAAACAAAAAAAAGAACATAATCCATGCACTAATATAGAGACCATTTCTATGTAAATTAACCAGAGCAATTAATTATTTTGAACAAGGAAGTAAATACTTTAATAACCAGGCTTAGTTGTATCAGATCTCAGAATATTGTTTCCTGCCCAACATGTTTTCTTTAATACACACTTGTTAAATCTGATATCTACCAAAGTAGGCAGCAGAATAAAAAGGCAACGAAAAAATTGAGGCATGTGACACATTAGCTTATATTACAGAGTTATTACAGTTATAGGCCAGTCTGATAGGGATTTCCTGTGGTGACCTGCCCAAGTGAATCATTACTTTCCCATGGGAGACTTCTAACCCACACACTTCCTCATTCACAAAAATGTGTGCAAACAATATCACTTAGTTTGATAAGTAACCAGACAAGCACATGATGCTTTCTTTTCCTGACACTTTCCAGGGAACTTCAAAGCCTTCATGCAGAAAGAAATCTTCGAGCAGCCTGAGTCAGTGGTGAACACTATGAGGGGGAGAATCTGTTTTGACAGCAACATAGGTATTACCCAATCTGCTGGCCCCTTTGTGTTTTTTTTTTTTTGTGGTATGCACTGATTGTGAATACAGTTTTATAACCCATATTGAAATGATGTAGCCCATTTCTGAAACAGATATTTATGGAAAGTGCCCCTCGCTGGCCACCCACAGCTTTGCCAGTCCCTGATTTTGACTGATTAGCCTATGGCCTAGTTGAAGTGTAAGAATCTGTATTACTCAGGTCCAGGGCTATTTTTAGTTGGGCCCCAGGCCAACATCAATTGTTTTTCTGATGTTACTACCTTGATTTTATCAAACTAAGGTATGTGCCCTAGTTATTTGCTGTACTTCAAGTTAAACAACATCTTCTATTTCTCATGATTTAGTTTTTGTGACATTCTATTCTTCAACAAGTCTATAAATACACAGAGGAATGCAACAGTGAAACTCTTACAATGATCTTATTCATGCAAGAGAAAGAGCTTAATGTAAACTATTGACTTGTGCATGTTTCTCCCCAGTGGTCTTGGGTGGGCTGAAAGATCACCTGAAGGAAATCAAACGCTGTCGCCGTCTCATTATGATTGGCTGTGGCACCAGTTTCCACGCAGCAGTGGCTGTAAGTGACACCATGCACAGTGTTTCACATTATTAACGTGTGCTTTTAACAGTTTTGGACCGTACATTCATCTGTGGATCCTTCTGCGAGCGCTGTATGTATACCATTATTGGTGTTTGTATTTTCTTTGTGATTCTCATTTGTTTGTAGCCATTTTCCTTACAATTCATGAATACCATTAAGATCCAGCACTCCCTGAAAGTGGCCTTCTTCTCTGTTTGACACAGACTCGTCAGATCCTCGAGGAGCTGACTGAGCTGCCCGTGATGGTGGAGTTGGCCAGTGATTTTCTGGATAGGAACACCCCGGTGTTCAGAGACGATGTCTGCTTCTTCATCAGCCAGTCAGGTACACTGTCACCCAAAACTTAGCTTCTTTACATGGTAGCCACTGATCAAGATTAATAGTACATTTTGAGGAAGTCATACAAAATCAAAATGACCCCACAAAACAAAACACTAATGACATTTATTTGGCATCAGTCTGTAAGTGAATATTAGTGACGAGGTTTTCTGAAACAACCTAATTAAGTCTCAGTATGTATTTCTGAGATTTTTAATGTCGAGCAGCGGGGGAATTATACAAGATATCTGTAAGCTTGATCTGGGTTCATATTGAGCACAATATCAGATATTCTCTATTGACCTGCACAGGGGAGACAGCAGACACCCTGATGGCTCTGAGGTACTGTAAGGATCGGGGGGCCCTCACTGTCGGCATTACCAACACTGTGGGCAGCTCCATCTCCCGGGACACTGTCTGTGGAGTTCACATCAATGCTGGACCAGAGATCGGAGTGGCCAGCACTAAGGTAAATAGCATGCCACAGCTTAGACAATTAGAACTTCCATTGCATTAATTATCCTGAACATTACATGAATATACTAGGGTTATTGTTAACTCATATTTCTTAGTGGATTCCCCTTTTAAGAGTTTTTTTGGCCCAAAGAGACCTTCATATATTCATTCAGCATGTAACTCTGCAGATAATCTCAGAAGAAGAGCCAAAACCAAAATTCAGATTACAGACATCTCTCATTTAAGATTTGATTAAGATTAATTGAATAACTTGATTTGCTTGACTGATGGGTTTTTCCAGGCCTATACCAGTCAGTTTGTGGCACTAATCATGTTTGGGCTGATGATGAGTGAGGATAGGATCTCCCTGCTGAAGAGAAGGGAGGAGATCATCAATGGGCTGAGGAGTTTGCCAGGTAAGCACCTCTCGGGATTTGTTCATTCACCAGTGGGCATCACGCTTCTCACACGAGCGGCACACCTGAGGATATTCACACTTAATCTTCACTGCCTTCACTGTAGCCATCTGTGCACTCATCACAGTGCATTGAAATGCAGACCTGCTTTTCTGGAAAGAATTTACATTGGGGAAAAATCTGTTTTTAAAAAGTCAGTTTTAATAGCAACTTTGATTGATATACTAGATAATTAAGTGGGGAATGGTGTGAAGTTGGTCAAGGGCACTGGTGACAAACAGAATCCTGTATCCAATATTGTAGTACACATCAAGGAGGTGCTGGCTGTGGACGACAAGATCAAAAACATCGCAAACGAGCTCTATAAGCAGAGATCACTGTTAGTCATGGGCCGTGGCTTCAACTACGCCACGTGTCTGGAAGGAGCATTGGTGAGTGCTTCATTTTCATCCTGGACAGATACTTTTCCCCCCATGATTACCAAGCTTCAGTGTTTTCAAACAGGAGAGTTAGGACTTACCCTAGGAATGAAAGTGAGGTACTTAAACTTGATATACCTTGCCTAAATGCAATATATATGTATATTGTGACACATCCCAGGGCGTGGTACATAATGGGAGATATATGAGAGATGGAAGAGCTCCTCGCTAATTGCCTGCTTTCATCATCTCACGTGTGGGGAGCACACACCTGCCAGTGAGATGAAACTGCCGATTATAAATGAACGCCCTTCTATTGTCTCATTGTACCGCAAGGGTAGTGTAGGAGGGTGAAAGAATGCTTTGGCAACTAAATGTGTTATAAATTAAGAGTGCATTTCTGTCTGATAACCTGCTTTGTGTATAACCCACCTTGGCCTGGCTACCAAACCTTTAAAAAAAAAAAATCTGTTCCTTCCAGTTGATAATGATCAGAATCGATGCTTCAGGGAGAGCTGTAAAGTTGCTGGAGTGTCGACAGGGCCAATACTGAATGTTTTTTTGTGTTGCAGAAAATCAAGGAGATTACCTACATGCATTCAGAGGGGATCCTGGCCGGGGAGCTGAAGCACGGCCCCCTGGCTCTCATTGACAAGCACATGCCTGTGATCATGATCATCATGAGGGACGCCTGCTACTCCAAGTGTCAGAACGCCCTGCAGCAAGTCACCGCTCGGCAGGTAACGCAGCCCCCACGTCTTGGCGCCTTCACACATGCAGCCAGACAATATGAGAACAAATTGATCTATTAGACAGAAACACAACTGTACGCCTTGTATTTAGGGGTCCTGGAGAAAGAAAGCAAGGACCAGAGTTAATCTCTGTCCATATAGTTTGCTTGCCCCCAACACCAGAATTGTTTATGAAACCATGAGATGCAGTCTTCTGTTCTCCTCACACAGGGGCGGCCCATCATCCTATGCTGCCAGGATGACACCGAGAGCACAAAGAATGCCTACAGGACCATCGAGCTGCCGCACACAGTGGACTGTCTGCAAGGCATCCTGAGTGTCATCCCTCTGCAGCTCCTGTCATTCCACCTCGCCGTGATGAGGGGATATGATGTATGTGGCCTCACCTGTCTGTGCCTTTTCCTTCACCAACATGTTCTCTCTCATTATCTGTCTTGTCCTCACCAACAACACGGCAGATCTCCGTCCGAGGTGTTAAGCACTTAATCAGAGAGTATGAAGGGAATATTTTAACTAAAGTGTACAGTACTCATCTGTACTTTTAGTGTTCCCTTTGACCTCATATCTACTAAAAGTGCTGTGCACAGATTCACATACTATATTAAAGATTTGAGATTTGTTTGAAATGCCATCAGGTCAATGTATTTTTTTTGCTCTAATTTCCAGGTGGACTGCCCACGGAATCTCGCCAAATCTGTCACTGTGGAGTAATCATGCAGCAAACTGGAAACCATTGAAGGGAAGATGAAGAAAATGTCTTAATGTACCTGGTTGGGTTATCCTGGGTGTCTATGTGCATGTCTACATATATATTATATGTTTGTGTATGTCTGTGCATATATTTATACATATTTATAGAGTTCAGGACACTGCACACACCGCAGCAGTTTCTGTTTTTTAGTATATATGGATATATAATTACAACACATGGAAAGGTTGATAAAATCAATGCATTAATAACCATTTAGAAGGACTTAAGTAAAAAAACACTATGCAGTTGAAATCTGTGCCTTAACCTTATATACTTCTTCAGGCTACTGTGGAAGTGATAAGGAAACAAATATGTTTACTTGTAGAGCAATATTTGAAGTTAATATTGTGCAATATTTTGGATAGGGGGACCATGTAACTCTGCAGTGAACAGGACAGTGTAAGTTATTGGACATGGTACTGGATGAATGTCTTTCTCTATTTTTAAAGTAACAATGTTTTTCTTAAATTAAATGCAAGGCTATCTCAAAGCATGTGACCTTTTGCACTGATGCACCTACATTCCTCCTTCAGACCAGTAATTTCAGCACATATTCAATTCCAATTTAAAGAAGAGGTTTCAGGTCTCTCTTTGTATTTCTTGTTATTATGGGAATTACGTGAGAACTGGCCTAAAAGAATTGAATGCAACAGAAAGGATTATACTGGAGGACCAAAGTGAAAGCAATGTCCCACCACATAGCGTGCTCTTGGAATTGGCATATTTACAGATAGGACATACGACTACTAAACTATTGTCCAATTTGTAAACTATTTTGTGACATTCTTTCTGAATACTCACACTAAAAATACAGTTTCTGATATCACTATGTATCTTTGCTTACTATGTGGTTGTTTACAGGTTTTCAATCAGAAGCTAAGGTACCAAAAAATATTCAAGGGGAATGTGAGTTTCTCAGTGCAACTATTTTCATAACTTAAAGGTTATTGCATACAATAGAACAGTAATTGTTTTTGTTTAAAAATGTATGGTCGATATTGTATGCCCTATAAGAAAAAATAACTAAAAATAACTGAGCCCCTATTATACAAAGTCTGTTTCAACTTTTTAAGTTAACAGAGCTTTCAGTGTCACGTAGTTTAGGTTACTTGTGATTTTTGTAAAATAATTTGTTTTTAAGTTTTTTTCATAGATCAAATAATAATTGTTTACCAAAATTTGTCCTATTAATTTTCTTGCATTTATTTTGTTTTATTTGTTATATTCTTCAAACTGTGAGCGATGCATTAGCTATTTAAAAGATGAAGACCAATTACCTTTTTTAAAGATATTTTATATATTTTTATGATACTGAGAGGACCTAGATCTGTGAATGTTTTAAAAATGCATAATAAAAAATGTTTTTGTTTCAAAGTCTCCTAATACACCGTGCAACAACTGTAAGTGGTTGGCAAACATGTAAAACTGGGCATTACAGTAAGTTTCTAAGTTGACATTGTATACATTGTGCAGCTGAGATTAAGTTTTATTAAAAATAAACTACAATGACAAATTAAAAAGCTGCAAATATACAGGGGGAATCTGAAGAAATTGTTTTAAACAGACATTTCCTAAACAATCATACTACTGTATTTACAAGTCATGCCAAATGACATTCTTATGCCACCTAGTGGCCATATATATAAAATCAGTCTGTGGGACCAACAGGACCAGGGATGTGTCCACACCAGTCACAGCTAACCTCATCTGTCTGTCTTCCGCCCCTGTCTCCAGGAATTATGTGAATATTCACATTGTACAATATGCATTTTGTTACGTTTTTAAATAAATCCACACAGGTATGCTGCAAAACAATAAACACACTAGGATCAGTGGAGATCCTGTAGTCATAGTTAATCATACCTACATACAGACTGTGTATATGAATTACAGCTACACAATGTATTTGCTGCAAATTAAGTGTTTTTTGTTCACTCGACTTCAACAGAGCTCACTCAGCAGAGCAGTCTGTGGGCCCAAATACGTCCCATGAGCAGCAATGGTAGTTGTCATAAACCCCATAGCCCATTCTCATATTTAGGAGCCTATTAGGAGCTGGGTCCTAGTGGCCATTTAAATGATCTCTTGCGCCCCCTGGTGTCCCCAACTGCACACTGTAAATTGTAAACTATTATTTAATCTTATCTGACGAGGGAGAGCTCCTTCAGAGTGTAAGCAAGAGAGAGGAACAGAGAGCCACAGGTAGAAAGAGGATGAGAGCGAAGGAAGAACACAGGAGAATTACACAGGGAGGGGGAGGGAGGGATGAGAGGGGAACTGAGACAGATGGACAGAGAAATAAGTGAGAAGAGTCAGAAGGGAATCTCAGAGCCGTCCCCAATGGCCACACAACAGCCATGTCTGTCACTGTGTGTTTACTACGGTACACCAGACCAACTTCACCATGTTTTTAAGACCAACAAGCACAGTGTATAGTATAGAATATACTTTTATTTACATTTGTCTTTGTTTACATAACATTTTGGAAGTTTTATATATATATATATATATATATAGACACAAATATATTACAAAATTATTTTTAGGACACAAAAGCACCTACAGGCCAATTCAAATGAAGAGTATATTTCCTAGCATGTTCAGATTATATTTTCAAAGTGGATCCCAGCTAAAATAAAATAAAGATAGAAAACAGATAAAAAAATAACTTGGATCCACCTAGAAAAACTGCTTTCCACTGCAAGAGATCCGATCACATACACGTGGGACAGGCGTGTCCTGCACACTGCGGGGGAAATCCATGCCTTCGGGACTGAAAGACACAGATTCCAACAAACAGCAGAGGCCAATGGCAGCCTGGGAATGTCCCTAAAGAGCGTCTCCGAGTTCCTGCCTCTCATGCACATCCACTTGTGTTTGAAATACTGGATCACTTTGTCTTGTAACTCGGGGGAGAGGTTATTATTATTTATTTATTTATTTATTTATTTATTTATTAGCAGACGCCCTTGTCCAGGGTGAGTTACAAAATATCAGAGCAATGCAAAGTGCAATAATACAGTGCAGTTCAAGCATAATACATTTTACAAATGTAGAATTTACACAAGTGTACAGGAGATACAGTAAGCAATATATAAGGTCTGACATCCTAGATTGAATATTATCCCTCAAGACACTCTTTATGTCATGAAATGATAATAAACACAAGGTAGCTGTTACGTGCTAGTCTAAGGGCTGGCGATCTGCTATTGTGACACATGTCATTATAAAGGAAGGAGCTGGGTGCAAACGGTGGAAGTCCTCAATCAGGGAGGCAGCGACCCAGGACCGCTCCTCTGGGCCATAACCCTCCTAATCAATGAGATATTGTAACTGGCCCCGGTGGCGCCTGGACTGAAGCAGGGAACGGACTGCGTAAGCCGGGCCATCATCCAAGTCTAGAGGAGGAGGAGGAGGAGGAGGAGGAGGAGGGGAAGGATCAAGGTTCAGTCGGGTGGTGGAAGTAGATTGGGCAGGGGTCATGGGTTTGAGAAGGGAGACATGGAAGGAAAGTGCTATTCTGTAGTGTGGAGGTAATTGCAACCAGTAGGTAACAAGGTTAATTTGACAGAGAATGGTAAAGGTACCGATGTAGGCAGTTTAAGTCTTGGGTGGATAACCAAACCTTCTGTCCTGGGAGGTATTGAGGGGCTTGTCGTATGTGGCAGACCACCACCAGTTTCTGATGGCGAATGGCACGCTGGAGTCTGACATGTGCTGCATTCCATATGGCTGCACTCCATTGGAACCATTCATCCACGGCGAGGATGGACGTCAATTCCTCATCCCAAGGGAAGAGCGGAGGTTGGTATCCCAGGACACATTGGAAAGGCGCAAGACCTGAGGATGAGCTGGTCAGGGAATTTTGGGCATATTCCGCCCATGGCAGAAAGTGACTCCACTCGGTATGGGAAGTGCTACAGTAGGATCTGAGGAAGTGTCAAATCTCCTGGTTTAGGCGTTCTGTCTGCCCATTGGATTGGGCATGATACCCTGAAGTGAGGCTAACATTGACATTTAGAGCCTTAAAGAATGCTGACCACACACGTGAGGTGAATTGGGGTCCCCGGTCGGAGACTATGTCCTCTGGGAGCCTGTATACATGAAACACATGATGAAAAAGGACCTCTGCTGTTTCGAGAGCGTTGGGTAGACCCTTCAATGGAACGAGACGACATGACTTGGAAAATCGATCTATCGCCACCAGGATGGTTTAACGTCTCTGAGCTCAGCTGCCATGTCCAAATGAAACAGTTTTGCACTTGTCCATGTGTTTATATTAATGTAATTATTTTTAAATGCTATTGTGGAAACGGTTTCAATCGCTGTCTTAATTTGTAATGATTCAGAGGACAGCTGAGGCGGACCCAAGTGCAAGCTCTTATACAGAGGAGGCACGGCTGACAATGCAAAGGGGATATCCAAAAGACGAGGTTTAAAGACAGTCCAGGGGTCAATAGATTGGGCAAACAGGCTGAAACAGGTCATCCAAAGGGGTGGTCAAAAAGCGAAGGCAAAAGGTTAGGAACACAGGAAAGTCAATGCTTAGAAATGCAACAATGAATGAGATGAGACTTAACAGAGAGTGAAGTGCAAACGGGTTTAAGTGCAGGGCAGCGTCAGTGGAGCTGGTGGAGAGAGGTAGAACCAATGAGTGAAGAGAGTTAGTAGGACAAGTGCACATGGAGGTTAGGAATGTTAATTGGATGATTGCAGGGTTAGTATTCGGGGCATGATGACCACTGGTGGTGAACAGGGGAACTGTGGCTGACAGGTGTGACAGTATTTCAATTTAAAAGGCAATTCTTGTCAGATACAGGCCAATGTCTATTTAATGCAAATCTACTTAAGACACATGAAGTCATGGTGATTCTGTGGAAGAATAAGAGCAGACAATAGAATATATGGATATAAACATAAAAATATTCCAAGCATTTCTACAAAACCTGGAATAATATACAATATGATTTTTTATTTTAAATTGTGAAATTTATAAGTTGCTTTTTAGGTTTCTTTGAAGCTCTTAATTCATGAAGTTTTATTTTCTTCCCATCTTCCCATGTTTTACTTGGTGTATAGACTTAAACTTTATACTGTGGTGGGGGGGGGGGGGGTGGAATTATATATATACAATATATACAAGTTATATATTGAGTGCAATACCAGATATACTCTTTTGACCGTGCACAGGGGAGACTGCAGACACCTTGATGACTAATTAATCAAATAACTTGATTTGCTTGACTGATGGGTTTTTCCAGGCCTATACCAGTCAGTTTGTGGCACTAATCATGTTTGGGCTGATGATGAGTGAGGATAGGATCTCCCTGCTGAAGAGAAGGGAGGAGATCATCAATGGGCTGAGGAGTTTGCCAGGAAAGGACCTCTCGGGATTTGTTCATTCACCAGTGGGCATCACGCTTCTCACACGAGCGGCACACCTGAGGATATTCACACTTAATCTTCACTGCCTTCACTGTAGCCATCTGTGCACTCATCACAGTGCATTGAAATGCAGACCTGCTTTTCTGGGAAGAATTTACATTGGGGAAAAATCTGTTTTTAAAAAGTCAGTTTTAATAGCAACTTTGATTGATATACTAGATAATTAAGTGGGGAATGGTGTGAAGTTGGTCAAGGGCACTGGTGACAAACAGAATCCTGTATCCAATATTGTAGTACACATCAAGGAGGTGCTGGCTGTGGACGACAAGATCAAAAACATCGCAAACGAGCTCTATAAGCAGAGATCACTGTTAGTCATGGGCCGTGGCTTCAACTACGCCACGTGTCTGGAAGGAGCATTGGTGAGTGCTTCATTTTCATCCTGGACAGATACTTTTCCCCCCATGATTACCAAGCTTCAGTGTGCACAAACAGGAGAGTTAGGACTTACCCTAGGAATGAAAGTGAGGTACTTAAACTTGATATACCTTGCCTAAATGCAATATATATGTATATTGTGACACATCCCAGGGCGTGGTACATAATGGGAGATATATGTGAGATGGAAGAGCTCCTCGCTAATTGCCCGCTTTCATCATCTCACGTGTGGGGAGCACACACCTGCCAGTGAGATTATAAATTAACACCCTTCTATTGTCTCATTGTACCGCAAGGGAAGTGTAGGAGGGTGAAGGAATGCTTTGGCAAATAAAAGTGTTATATATTAAGAGTGCATTTCTGTCTGATAACCTGCTTTGTGTATAACCCACCTTGGCCGAGCTGCCAAACCTTTCAAAAAAAAAAAATCTGTTCCTTCCAGTTGATAATGATCAGAATGTGACCAGTGCGTCAAGCCCTGACACACACACACACACACACATATATATGTGTGTTTTTCAACCCCAGGGCAGGATTTGCTACGATGAGCAATCTTAAAACAGGAGCAACCGTGTTGAAGGATTTCCGTGAGGCCGACTGCTGACGACCACACTGCTTTAACAGTAGGCTTTTGATGTCTATTTTTGTACTTGAGATAACACTACACATGATAAAGTGAACACACTTGCTCTAGTCTGTCATTTAACAGACACCCTTAATGCAGTTATATTAGTGGACCCAGTACATTGTATAATATCCTATTGGTTCAACTTGATACAAGACTTTATAAATCATAGTTAAATTAGGTGTGATTTGTAACCAAGAACATGTCCTGTCTTGTTGCCTGAATAGACAGAAATGTAATCTAATGACAACACTTTCTTTTAAAATATGCCCTGCTTTCAGTCATTTGAATGATATTTATAATCACTGGAACAGATATATCTGCTTCACAGTAACTATAAAACAGCTTTCCAGAGCCAGAGCCGGGCCGCCTGTGTTTTTTAGGATTTAATTCCAGATGAGCTGCTACTGATTACACTATAACTTGAGATGAATGACTGATTAGGTCAAATTGTCTTCTGCTCCACGAGAGTTGCAGATTCTAAGTTACATCACAATCCTATAGCGTGAAATCTTCCATTGTAAATAATATGGGATGAGTTACAGGGTGTTGCTTTAAATATTTAATCCTGTAATTGGGTATTACATTGTTTATAAATGTATAAATATACATATGCACATAGGATTTTTTCCACTTTTATTCTATTAGGTCAATTGATATAACTTTAATAAAGGTCTGCTGAATATCACACAGTCAAGATTGTAAGTGTTTAACCAGAGTAACTGCAATAGTGACAGTAGGGCCCACAATTCACTGTCAGTCCAATGCCCTGGAGCAAGTGTGTTCACTTTGTCAATCAGTAATACTTAATAAACTTTGTGAAATCTTCAGCAGTTTCAGTGATGGGCTCAGAGTCTGAACCCCATTTTCCCACCGCTATCTGTGGCTCCAAATCGAACAGGCTAGCGTTTGTTTTCTCTGGGAGAGACATGTCGGCACATGCTCAAACTCTGCCCCCTTCCCCCCTCCACAGCCCTCACTGGCTGAGAGCAGTGTACCACAGTTCATCTCGTATTTGCTGGAGCTGTTTATTTCATTAGAGGGGCAGATTAGGTTTATAAACACAGAGCAGGGAGTGCTTGCCAGCCTTTACTAAACAATGATATCCACCTCCCCCCCACTTCCACCCCAATTAAGTGAAAGACGATACACAGAGATCTGCGCTCCCTTCATCAGAGAGAATGGTACGTGCCTGCTGAATGTCTTTCAGGCTTGAGGACACTCGCAGGAGAGAGTCTGCAAAATGACGGAGGGGAAAATAAGGGTGCTCTCTCTAGGGCCCGAGACATTCAAGCTCAGCCTGGAGGAATACAAGAAGCCGCGGCTGCTGTATTGCATGAATGAGGGCTACTTTCTTCGGATCCTCCCAGGAGGCGCAGTGGAAGGCAACAGAGACAGGAATGACAAATACAGTAAGATCACGAAACGTGTTGGTTTGCTTGTTTTGATTTCTTGCACAGACGTATGGAGATGTATGGATGAGCAGTAGACGGACAGACCGAGAGATAGGTTAAAGGTAACATGATATAATTAACAAGCTATAACTGAATCTTATTTGCTGACAGCACATTGTATGAGTACAATGCAGCCTAACAGTCACCTGAAATGCAAACAATGACTAGTAATATTCTTACTGTTTTGACAGAGAAGCTACACATTTCATAGATATTCTCAGATGTATAGCTCATTAAGGTCTGATGTTTGACCCTAGTCCAAAGACAACTACTGTTAGTGATTGACTGATGTATTGATGTACTGATTGTCTTGACTTGTTGTTATTGTTGTTAAGAATGTGATGTATTTTGGTGGAAAGCTGAAATGAGACTTGAAACAAAATCACCCTTCACACCTTACTGACCAGAAGGGAGTGTTTGGGTGACATCATCCATATGACTTAGTCATTCATACATCTTACTTCAGACACAAAACTGGACCATGACTTAGAGAACAGTTTCATATTTGATATTTGAACGGGCCAAATCTTGGTCTTGTGTGAATGAATGGCTTCAGCATAATATTTCTATAATAGTGTTAACCTTTAAAAATAGCGTATTGCCTCTCTTTCTAACCAATGGTGCTGTAACTTTTTTATTATAATTATAATTTTTATTTCTTGGCAGATGCCCTTACCCAGGGCGACTTACAACATAAGTGCAATACAAAGTGCAAGAATACAGTTAAGTACAAAGCATCAAACATTACAAATTCAAAATTTACATTAAACAAAGCAATTCAAGATACATTTTACAACTTCCAATTTATACAGTTAATTAAAGTAAGTGCGTTCATACATCCTGGAAAGTAAAGCTAAGTGCCATCAAGATCACAGTGAAGGGTTACGGGAAAGGGAGCAAGGAGGAAAATCAATCAATAACACAAGAAGCTTGAAAAATGCTGTGAAGTGCTATCTAATGGGGATTAAAAGGACTAATATTGCAAGTACTGTCTGAAAAAATGTGTGTTGAGTAAGCACCAGAAGGAGGTCAAGGACTCTGCTGTTTTGACTTCGGTGGGAAGGTCGTTCCACTATTTAGGGGAAGGAGAAGGAGCAGCTCTGGAGGAAGGAGAGCGGAGAGGAGGCAGAGTTAGTCTTCTGGCACCGGAAGACTGCAGTGGTCTGGAGGGGATGTATAGAGAGACAAGGGACTGAAGGTAACTGGTGCAGTGTGGTTGAGACAGCGGTAGGTGAGGGTCAATGTCTTGAACTGAATGCGTGCCGGTATCGGGAGCCAGTGCAGGGAGCGGAGCAGTGGAGTAGCGTGTGCGAATCGGGGCAGAGAGACACCAGACGAGCCGCAGAGTCGGTGAGGAAGGGACGGATTTAGCGTTTGTTGTTCAGGAAGAATCTGCAGGAGCGTGTCAGCGTGGTGATGTGCTGGGTGTAGGAGAGTGCAAGATCAAGGGTGACTCCTAGAGTTTTAGTGGAAGAAGAAGGAGAGAGTGTGGTGGATTTACAGAAAAGGTGTGTCAAGTGTGCTACGTAAGTTGCTAAATTAACAACAGTCGCTGCTCTTACTAGAATACATGGGGTTTGTAGATATGCAATCGATTTCTGGTTCATATCAACCTTTAGTTATCAAAAATATGTGGCGAAAAAAATAAGTAATCTGTTTTTTTGTGCTTAGCTTAGCTTTAGATGTGCACAAGCATCAAAGTGTATGTCTTGGTTTATATGCAATATTCTCATTCCATTTGGTTGCCCATCCTGCCACATTTGTTTTCATCTATGTAAATTAAGCGTAAAATGCATTTATTAATAACATTGTAGTGTTCTAAAATGTTGGAGTACTGAATTCAATCTATAAAGTATAATTCACCAAGGATAAAGGTGTGATTAGGTAGATAAAGTAGTGAAGGGTAGTGTGGTGCACCATGATATAATATGGTAAAGTGTACCATGGTGAGACATGGTAAAACATAGTAAACATTTGGTAAAAACATGATCAAATATGAGAGAGTGTAGTGTGACCAGCAAGGCCCAGGGCAACAATACTTGGAATAGTACATCTATACAGGAAAATAACAAACACAAAAACAAATTATAAATGTTATAATAAACATTCATTACAGCTGCTCTCTGTGGCTTTGCTGGCTTCAGCTCTGCTCTCTCTATTTGGGGAATGGTTATGGACAGTCGATTAGTAAATAATACGAGTAATAAAAAAATAGTCAATAAAAATAATAGGTACAATGTGTATTTCTATATGCGTTTCTATGGTTAACGCTGGACGAGAAGGGGCGTGATGACGTCACACTGGGCATCGCATCTGGCTTATGACGTGTTGCGTCATGACATCTGTTGCGCGGGGAGACGACGAGCTTCATTTCCATTCAGCATCTGAGCAGTCAAGTCGCTCGACATGTTGTCTCTGCTGCTGAAGATCGTTTTGGGTATCGTGATGATTTGTACGGCGGGGATTCACTTCTCCGATACTCCCTGTAAGATGCATCATCTTGGGGTTCAGTGGGCACAGCGTACGCTCGCCAACTTGCTGCCCCACCGCTCCAGAGCGCCGGCCTCCCTGCCGGGCCCTGTGCGCCTCCGTACGAGGCTGATCCTGCCCGAGTCGGACCCGCTGCCCGGAGACCCATGGCCCGACCTTGTGCCTGTGGCAGGGCCTCTCCCCGCGGACCCGCTGCCCGCCTACCAACAGCTCGACCTGGTGCCCGCGGCAGCTCCGACCGGAGACCGACGGCTCGCCCTGCTGGCTGAGGCCGCTCCTGTCCCGCTGTACTCGCTGGGCCGCTGGCTCCGCTCCGCCGGGGCTGTGTGGGTGTCACTGTGGCGGGCCGCTGTAGCTGTACTGCCAGTCCGCCCAGACCCGAAGACCACCACGGACCCGAAGACCACCACGGCCATGTCGATGCTCTATAGCTCCTCCTGGCTGATCTACGCCTCCTGCTGTCTGTTCCTCTTTGCCAGCTCCCTGTTACTAATGAACACGGTGAGGGACAGACATTAACCTTAATGTTCCTGGTTCTTCGCTTAGCCGGTGGTGTAGTCTGTGTCACTTGTGTTGAGTTTGGCTTGTTAACAGCGGGTCACTCCATCACTGCAGCATTTCAAACCCCAGAGGACATGGGAGTTGGGGTTTCTTTAGAAAGAGGCTGCATTCAAGTACAGTGTATGGACACGTGTAGTAATAACCAAACGCAAGAATACACTAAGAAATGCAATGAATAGAAAAGCAGCTCTGTAACCCCTCTGCTGGCGTCACTGTGCACTGCAGCAGTACTAACCTCCCTCTGCTCTCCCGTCTGCAGATCCTGATACGGAGTCTCACCCACACCCGACTGGCTCGACGCACCCGGATCCCTCTCCCCATCTCACCCCCTATGCCTCTTCCTCTCCCCATCTCGCCCCCTCTTCCTCATCCCACCACGCCCCCTCTGCCTATGCCCATCACACCCCTTCTGCCTCACCCCACCATGCCCCCGCTACCTCGCCCCACCCCACCACCTCGCCCCTCCCCACTGCGACGCCCCACCTCGGCCCCGCTGTACATCCCCACCTGGCCCCGTCTGTGTCTCCCCCCCCGGGCCCTTACCAGGGACTCGGAACGATAAGTTGACGGGATGAGACCTGTACTGGCATCAGGTGTGTGTGTGTGTGCGGGTGGGTGGATGGCGTGGGTGTGTGTGGGTTGGTGTGGGTGGTTGTGCGGGGAGGTGTGTCTATATGTGTGTGTGGGTGGGTGGGGATGTCCATAGGACGTACATGACAACTGTAGCTATAGGAATACACATGCAATAGGAATTTGTATGCAATAGGTCTTGGGTTATTGTAATTAAAATAAGGCTTGATCTTTATATTTCTGTGACTGTGACAGTGGACTAGTAAATCCCATTTCCCATACAGCCCAGAGCGTTTCAAGTCTCCACTATTAATATTGTCATAGTTTGTGTTTCTGTGGAAAGGACAGCATTGAGATGGATGATGTAGGGTTAGATTTTTTCAGACACAAACTGGGCAAGTGCATGTTGATCTTGTGGCAGGTTCATGGGTGTGCGCTGTTCTTGTTTATGGGAGTGTGTGTAACACGGCTTGTAGTGTGCGCTCATCAGGGTGACGTAATCGTTCTGTGAGTTCAGTAGTGTGTGCCCGTCCTTCTGCGTCAGGGGACAATTTGAAATTACTTCAGATTTAGTGTACATTTAGTGTGCTGTAATCACCTGAAGAGATTATGAAGAAAAAGATGTTGAAAATCATCCTTTTGCGTCCTATAACTACTGTATAGATACAGATACAGATTTGCATTTATTTGTTATTAATATTTCTTTCAATTTAAGCACATGGATTAGTCTTTAATGCTGGATATGACTGATGTTAATATCGTCATACTAAGCCATTCAGATCTATAGATGTACAATTAAAGTCATTTAAGCAAGGATGTGAGTCTTTTGCCTGAGACCTGATATGTATTTCTTCAGCGTCTGTTCCACTTTATGTGGTTCAGACAAGGACAGAAATGTTCAGTGCTATAATTTTGAGTTCTGACTCCAGGGACAAAATTACGACTGATGCAGCCCATCAAGGTATCTCAAAGCATGTTTTCCACCAAAAATGCTCTGGCTGCACATCAGATGTAATTAAATAATACAGTTTTCACAATGCACTGATTTATTCAATATGTTTGACACTGATCTGATTTCAATGAAGTTTTTAAGTACTTCTTAGGGAAAGTAAAAAGACAGCGCATGTGGAATACATTTGATTCAGTTTGTTTCACTATCTGCTTAGTATTCGAGGCAAGGGAGAGACAAAAGCTGCAGAGAATCACTCAAAACCATGGCAAACTGATCAATACGTCAATAGTTGGCAGTACTTTAAGATCTGAACTAGAGGCAATTTATAACATAAGGAGCGCACTGAATCTGCAATGAAAAAGAACACAGAAGTTGTTCTTCACTTTGGAGAAACCTAGGCCGAGATTTAATCAAATCTTCAGCCTACCTGCCACGTGCAAATCACAGACCCGGTGCTTTTTCTATGCCTTCTTTGGTCCCGAGTCGTCATGTACTGGGTCATTAATCAACTGGATATTAATTCCAGGTATTAAAAGCATATCAGCACATCAAAACAGATGCCGGAGTTCTTATTTGAGAGACCACTACCGGTGGCATAAACACTTCAGACATAATTAGAAATAAAGGCAGGATTATACGAGAATTTTCAAGCCTTATTTACTACTTCATTAGATACAAAATCTACTATTATGTCTTACGTTGATAAAGCACATTCAAAGGTCACCTCTGACTAATTAAGATTGACCATAGAGGTGAGCTGTTGAAGGCATTTACCCAGTTCTCTACAGACAAATGAACATTCACGTGTAATTACCAGGAAGGGTTGCAATTCAAAAGAGGCATTTACAGCCAAGCTGGGTTCACAGCTGAATAATTCATCATTCAGTTGCCTTAAACTGTGTCATTGCTGAATTTAGTCCATCTGCAGTATTTAATTGCCAGTAGAGGGAGCTAAGTCCTTTTTTATACAGTCAGCACTGAGAATATTAAGTGAAGTAATTGAACGTTCTCATACACTGCATTTGCAAGATTTAGACGAAACAGTTATCGCTTCCCTTATTGCTTAATGTAGCGTGTTCATGTTGCTGTCTTGTCAGAAGATTCACTGTTCTAGAGAGAGTCATTTTTTACTTGGGAATTTTTGGTTGAAATTATTCACTGATGGTTAAAGGAAATTGTGTTTTTCCGGATTTACAAAAAAACCAGTGATTATGTAGAGTGTTCTAGTTAGAAACGGTTCTTAATAAATTGCTGCAGAGTGTTTCATTCGTTTTTTTTTTCCTTTGTTCCGCTTTTTCATTTTTCAGAATTGCTAAGAAGTGCTTTATTTGAGGGGGTGGAGGGTATTTTCACTTGTCACTCTCATGCACTCTAGTCTTTTTATTTAGTTTTTGTAATTCCCAGGATGCTTAAGCCCTCTACTTCAATATGTGCAAGCAATCTCTTGTGCCTTTTGGATTTGGCGGCACACAGGATTTTACAACCTCAAACTTATGTCATTTTCCTAAAAAGCTGCTTTATCTCTTTTGAATGGACATTTTAAACATGATTAATATTTGTCATTGCTTGAATTGTTTAAGCAAGCATCAAAATAATTGTATGGCAAGGTGTTTTCTATGATTTTAATGTATTCAGTGCATTCAGCCGGGAATAAAACAGTTTTAAAGTATGAAAAAAAATCTATCGATTGAACTATGAGTCTATTAATATATGATTAGACATTTGTAAAAGCCTTGACAAGGGTAAAATGCATTATCGGCCTTCTCATTGGGGACAGTGTGCTGTGCAGTCCCAGAGGTGACAAAGCTGAAAAAAGGAAATTACCCCGAGGTGAATTTGATTGCAGCTATGTCATGTCTGGGGGCTCTACAACATGCAAACTTAAATAAATCAGTTATCAGTTAAATTAAAGCACTCAAATGAGAATGCATATGAGGGCAATGAATGTGCAGATCTCCCTTTCATGCAATTAGAGAGATGCCACACAGAGGTTTGTGGTACAGAGCTAGATCAAGGCAGTTTTCTTTTATGGAAGTGGTCTCTGTCACTCTTCCCTGTCAGGTTTGAACATATGAAGTGAATCTTTCAGTGTCTGTTTGCGTTGCATCACACGAGGTGATTCCAGACTGGGATTAGGAAAGGAAAACATCTGTAAACAGTCAAGAGCAGGTCTGACAGTCAGACAGATAGTGTGAATGATCGGGACGACATTCGAGGGGAAGATAAATATTGTTGATTAATACTAAGCAAGGAGAGAATCAAATCTCCTGCTCAGAACCCTCTGTTTAAAAGCTGGGGATGTCAAACACTTGATAGACATGTACATATTTATGAAGCCGCATTGTTTGGATGACAGACTATAATGAATCACTCATCTCTTTGGAAGTGCTTGTGCTGGCAAAACACTGCAGAGGAAAATTAAGCGAACTTACATTCGATTCTTATCATGAACAAATTTCCATTACTTCAAAGACATATTGATTAAATCTAGACAATCATTTTGATCAACGCTTTCACAGTAAAAGAGTACGCTGCAGCTAAACTGGATTGTGACCAATGGGAAAGATTAAGAAGCAGAAGAAGTTGAGACAAACACCATTGACTTATCACTGAGAAGGATCTGATGCTTTTCACACCAAAATTCCTTGACGTTGGCAAGATAAAATATTATTTATATTAAGCTGTTAACCGTGGTAGATGTGCATGGTAATTTGTCACTTGAATTATGCTCATCATCTATGTAGGCTATACTACCTTGCTTCACTGCTTTACTACAGTTGTACCTTCCTTCTACAGTACACTATAGAAATACCACGACTTACAGAGAACAACTTATAGGGAGAGAATCGTTAATGTCCATAAACATTTTCCAAGTTCGTTTTGTTGCTTTCAAAGACTAGTGTTCATCAAATCAATTGATGCAAAATCAGTTTTCCAAGTATCTATGTTTTCATCAATTTTTTTCTAGTCAAAAAGTCAAATGTCTTATTAATCCTATGAAGGTCATTAGGAAGCAAACTGGCTCGTGGCAACAGAGGAGTGAGAATTTAAGCTTCTGAATTGTACATCAGGATACATTCACACCGTGCTTTGAGCCGAGCCAAGACTGTAAATAATATTTCACGTTGGAGATGCCAGCTCCTCTTACGCCCGTGCATATTTAAGGCAGTGAGTTTAAGGGCCAGTCTGGACACTGTGATTTTCCGTGTCATGAAACAGCCTAGTATAAATGTAAGCCAGTATCAAACAGAGCGACATGAAGTGCTGCGGTAGAAGATCATATCAGTGAATGCCAGACACATTTGGACTGATTTTATATCTGTTATTTCTGCAGCCAACATGTTAAAAGCCGGAACTTGCATGGGGTCACACACAGATTGGCTCTAGAACAGGGGTGGGCAATTAATTTTGCCTAGTGTGTAAAATAGATCTAACTTAACACTTTTACTCATTCAATGTGAAAAAGAGAGTCTCTCTTGGACATGAACAAGGGAGGTGAAGTCAGGTGTCATTTGCGATGCTGCAATGCGCAGTGCTGCTGCAAGGTGGGCGTCACTAATGGAGGATCTGTTCTTTGATTTATTGAATTTCATCACTGAAAATGTCTGTTTGCATACGTAGGTTGAAGCAATCAGTACAAGCCTCTTTTGAGCATGGGCCCTGATCTTGTGGCAGTTCTGTTCTTTGAGAAATGCATAAAACCGCAGCAGTGGCGCAGATTTGAATTGTTCCGCAAGCAGTGCGTCAGACTGCGAGTCAATAACCTCAAGATGGAGATCAATAGCAGCGTTGTCCACTGAATGTGAAAGGGGACGAAATCAAAGCCATGTCATTTTCTAACATTTTAACATCAATGAACCGGCCTGAACGTTCAGCGTGCAAAGCGAGCAGTAGAGACGCATATCTTTTCCAGTTCACATCAGATATCATAATCTGTTGCAATGTTGGGAGGTGTGTGAAGTTCTTGCCTTCAATTTGACGGGAAAAAAGTCACAACTTTGCCATGAAGTGTTTGACAAAGGAGTACATGTCAAGAGCAAAAAGCCCCCTTCCTTGTAGTTTACAATTGAGTTCCTTCAGGAGACCCATGACATCACCGGCGAGCACAAACTCAGTCCGCCAGTCCGCTCCCGCAGTCGAGGGAAGTCCGTGTCTTTTCCTTTCACTCGCAAAAACAAATCCATCTCTGATCTCAGGTCCCGCGCTCTTCAGCACCTTCTTCATACTGAACCATCGGACATTGTCCGCACAGTTGTGTTTCTGATGCAAGTTCTTCAGTCAGTGTAAAATCTGTAGCAATGCCTCATATGAAAATCAACAGCTGGTCTTTAACGTCACAGCTCTCGTCAAGGGCCAGAGAACAATAAGAGAAATGGTTTACCTGCCTTTCAACTGTTGCTCCAAGTTCTCAGAGATACTTCAACACGTCACGTCACAGTGCGCCTGGACAAGGAAAGTGTTTCAAAAAGCGCTTTCTTGTCGGCGCACAATATTGCAGCAGATTCAACCACACATTGCTTGATGAATTCTTGCTCTGAGAAAGGCTCGCTGTTTTTGTGAGCACCCACACAACTTGTTCTGGTAATTCATCTTGAGCGGAATAAAGTCTGTGAAAAAGCTTTGCTGCTTTTGCATTCGTGCGATCATCCCGTGCGATGGTCTGCCCTTCTCTCTGAAGACATGCTCTCATACTGGCTGCGTGCTGCGTCTCGAAATGACGTTTCAAGTTTTACTCTTTGAACACCACTCAGTTGTGGTGGTAAATGTGCCGGTGAATGTGACGTCACCTCCTGCACTGAGCTGAACCACAGCCATGCATCACAGCAGCCAATCACAGGCCTGTGATTACATTAAGAGTCCCCTGAACTGCGTGTGTTCACAATCAAAGTACATGCTAATGAATACTAAGAGGACTTTTACATTATTTTATTAAAGTTTTCACAGCTACGCGAGTGTGTATTATTCAAAATGATAATTTAGTCTGGAGGTCATAGCGGGACGTATTTTTCCCAGGTCTGCTCTAGAAGCATTGTCCCAAAAACACAAAACTATAAAACAAACTGGACCCTGGACAGAGGACTTGTAGTCTTGTGCTTGCTGTTGATATGATTTAGTTGTACACCCCTTGGATGAAATGATGGCTCCAATATTACCCGTGTCTCTTTGCACATTTGAACACATGCTATACTAACTGGGCCAATCAATATGGCTTTAGTCTAAATGATGATTTACATGGATTGTATCAATTTATATCCTGTATGTATGCATGTATGTGTATTTCTACCTGTCCCGTCACTGAACTGAAATCATAACTACTTGATGAGTACAGCTGCCTGCATGGTTGGTCCCTTACAGATAGCCAGTCTTTTCTTTCTTTCATCCATCTTCTGATGAAACAGTTAGGGAGCTGGGCACACGTCCCTTTTTAGGACTATAAATAATGAAGGCTTGACAATCCCTGACTATGTTGTATGATGTATTTAAGAATACAAGGATTTGTTATTTATGACACAAGTTTTTATTTGAACAACCCCCCCCACACACACACACACACACACACACACACACACACACACACACACACACACACACACACACACACACACACACATGCTCCATACATTTAATTTATACTCATTTGTTTATCCAGTTTGCTATACTCTATGTGCAGTTATGGGGATATTTTGTAATATGACAAATATATCATTATAAACATTTTATATAATATAAGTAATTGCATTGTGATTACTGCGTTATCTTCCAGAGTGTGTACATTAACAAACATAGGAAGTTTTACAATGGTTACTCCAAGGGGCCTAATATATATTTTGTTTAACTATTAGTGTTTTGAAGTGCTATACATGTTTTCTTTCAGTGTATAGTTGCTTATAGGTATAATAACTTTTGCTTTTTTCCCAAGTAAGAGAATTACTTGTTTTCCAAAAGCCTAGATTTGATCTTAAAGAGTAACATAAATTCAAAGCTTTCTGATAACAAGTCTTAATAGTTAGCCACATCTGGCTTCCCATCAGGAAAGTTTAAATAAGGCGAATCAGCCTATATCTTCATAATACAGTTCATTTATTTCAAACCGTGTAACTATATTAAGTTTAACCTTTAAGTTGTATTTTAATTGAGTTCATTGGAAAGTACAAATTCAAAATGTGCAGTTAGTCTTTTTTCATGATTCTGAATTTTATAAAACATGCATAAAACTGCAGCTGATCCCATTGTAAGAAAGTCATACTCAATTGTGTAGAACAAATCTCTTTCTTGGAAAAAAGCACAATTCATGAAGCCAGCAACTTGCAGTCAGAGCTATATTTTGCTTGAAGGAATAAGTCATTGTGTCCTGAAGAAATATGTATAGCCACTGGAGCGATCCTGGCCTTATAAAGTAGGCAATCACATTTATATTTACATATGCAGTTGCAAAATCAAATGAAAAGAAGCTTGGCGCATTGTGTTTCTTTCTGTTAGGTACTTAAAATGCTATCGTTTTGTTATGAAGTCTTTACAACATTTTGATTACATTTCTTCTGTCTGCATGTCGTATTGTTTGTGGGAGAACAGAGTCATTCTTGCATGGCTGCAGGCTTTTTTTGTCCTTTCTATTCACGTCTGCTGTGTCCAACTTCAGGTGATTAAGTACCCCTGTAGTAAGAGCAAACTAAGGTAAAGATCTCATCACCTGTTTAGACTGCATGGAAAATTGAATTTGTACATGGTATCCTCAGGACAGTTGTCATAAGCATTTAGAGTCGTAATAACTATACATACAATTTACTGTTGACTCAACTCATATCTAGGCTTTAATGAACATTCAAGCTAGTGAATACAATGAACTCGTCCTGGGAATATGTTTTCATAATTAAGCGTGCATTTAACATAGATCTGGAATTGGTTATTTAATGTCAAAGTTTAAAACAAAACATCAGAATTCATATGATGTTCCTATACTTGGTGCAATGATAATGTACATTATAAAGAATCTGCAGGTTTAAGTTGAATAAATGAATTTTGATTTTTAAAGGCATATGTATCCTCAGCCACTCTTAATCTCACATTACTGCAAAGTAACCATTAGCTTCTATTGTAAACAAATGCGTTAAATCACATAAACTCATGGTAAATGAAGAGGCCCCAAATACCTCACCCGTACATGAGGTTACTAAAGAGCACATAATGAGACCAGCTTCTACCGGTTTGTACCAGATGCATCTCTGCAGACACACAATACGAATTTAGTACAGAACGTACATTCTAGTAAAACCACAAGAAGATGGGGAAGTGGGCACACGACCCCCCTCTGCCTATCTAGACATGCGTTAGATACGTATTTGGGCATAAAATAGAAAATATTGTGTTTATGCTTAATCAGGAAGATAGTGAGGATATCATAAGATAGGGAGTTGTCTCCCCCTTTTGGTTCAAACTCACCCTGTTCAGGATATCACAATATGTACAGTGAGGGAAAAAAGTATTTGATCCCCTGCTGATTTTGTACGTTTGCCCACTGACAAAGAAATGATCAGTCTATAATTTTAATTGTATTTTAACAGTGAGAGACAGAATAACAACAAAAAAATCCAGAAAAATGCATTTCAAAAAAGTTATACATTGCATGTTAATGAGGGAAATAAGTATTTGACCCCTTCGACTTAGTACTTGGTGGAAATACCCTTGTTGGCAATCACAGAGGTCAGACGTTTCTTGTAGTTGGCCACCAGGTTTGCACACATCTCAGGAGGGATTTTGTCCCACTCCTCTTTGCAGATCCTCTCCAAGTCATTAAGGTTTCGAGGCTGACGTTTGGCAACTCGAACCTTCAGCTCCCTCCACAGATTTTCTATGGGATTAAGGTCTGGAGACTGGCTAGACCACTCCAGGACCTTAATGTGCTTCTTCTTGAGCCACTCCTTTGTTGCCTTGGCTGTGTGTTTTGGGTCATTGTCATGCTGGAATACCCATCCACGACCCATTTTCAATGCCCTGGCTGAGGGAAGGAGGTTCTCACCCAAGATTTGACGGTACATGGCCCCGTCCATCGTCCCTTTGATGCGGTGCAGTTGTCCTGTCCCCTTAGCAGAAAAACACCCCCAAAGCATAATGTTTCCACCTCCATGTTTGACGGTGGGGATGGTGTTCTTGGGGTCATTCCTCCTCCTCTAAACACGGCGAGTTGAGTTGATGCCAAAGAGCTCGATTTTGGTCTCATCTGACCACAACACTTTCACCCAGTTCTCCTCTGAATCATTCAGATGTTCATTGGCAAACTTCAGACAGGCCTGTACATGTGCTTTCTTGACTATGGTCCCAGCTGCCTTGAGATCATTAACAAGATCCTCCCATGTAGTTCTGGGCTGATTCCTCACCGTTCTCATGATCATTGAAACTCCACGAGGTGAGATGGAGATCTTGCATGGAGCCCCAGACCGAGGGAGACTGACAGTTATTTTGTGTTTCTTCCATTTGCGAATAATCACACCAGCTGTTGTCACCTTCTCACCAAGCTGCTTGGCGATGGTCTTATAGCCCATTCCAGCCTTGTGTAGGTCTACAATCTTGTCCCCGACATCCTTGGACAGCTCTTTGGTCTTGGCCATGGTGGAGAGTTTGGAATCTGATTGATTGATTGCTTCTGTGGACAGGTGTCTTTTATACAGGTAACGGGCTGAGATTAGGAGCACTCCCTTTAAGAGAGTGCTCCTAATCTCAGCTCGTTACCTGTATAAAAGACACCTGGGAGCCAGAAATCTTGCTGATTGATAGGGGATCAAATACTTATTTCCCTCATTAACATACAAATCAATGTATAACTTTTTTGAAATGCGTTTTTCTGGATGTTTTTGTTGTTATTCTGTCTCTCACTGTTAAAATACACCTACCATTAAAATTATAGACTGATCATTTCTTTGTCAGTGGGCAAACGAACAAAATCAGCAGGGGATCAAATACTTTTTTCCCTCACTGTATATAACATCATGTAAGCTCTATGATTTTAGGGAAGTAAGGACAGAGACCTACATGTCTGTGTGTATTACTTTTCTCCAAGCAGCTTGAATAAAGACTCTGTTTGATTCAATCTACTCTACAGTCTGATTTTTCTTAGAGCAATTAAAGGGGATTCTTCAGTTGGCGTCACGACAGGATATCGCTGGAAAACTGGGTGTTCCCCACTGACCGTCTCCAGGTGGATGAGTAGGTTAATTTACCACCTATATAGATTAAGAGATACGTGGTTGGGGAGGCCCCGGGATTCCGCACAGACGCGATATCAAAACAAAACCAAAACATCAGACAGGCTGTTGCAGTGATTGCTTTATACAGAACTGGTTGTGATCTCAAGATTTTGTATTTTGTGTTTTGTGTTTTGTGCGCTCGGTTTTGGGCAATCCCCTGAGCGCATCTGCGCAGCCTGAGTGTCTGGCGCAGATATTGTGTGCGCTCGGTTTTGGGCAACCCCACGAGCGGGTCTGCGCAGCTTGGATTAGCTGGCGCAGATATTTGTGTTTGGGATAACTGTCTCATACTGGACGATTGATTGACATATTTGTATTGACTTTCCGAATTCAGACACTCGTACCAGTGATCTGATGGAATTTGTTCCATTCGTTCTGTGAACTGTGTCTGTCATGCAGAGCATCTGGGGAAGATGAGCTGTTGATAAGGAAGTGATTATATGCTTTGAGGTTTCATACGTCTCTATATACCCCTCTCTGCTCCGCTTGGCCGATGTGGTAAAATAATGGTAACTTATATTGTACAGTGGTAAAAACATGGTCTGCCAGGGGGAAAGAGGGAAAAAAGGATCCCAGTAGCTTCTAAAGAATTAACTGTTTTGTTAAAAAGGTTTTGAACCTCAGTGTGGTTCATCTGTGAATATTCAAACCCAGTGGGTCTGGGCGATGAATTACACAAGAGTAGTTTCTCATCAGAAGTGTTTTGCCAAAGAAATTAGATTCTGCTGAGAAGTTCGATGACAACAAATATTTTCTCATCTAGGTCTTCTGCTGACCATGAATTTATTCCTCTTTGTCTTTAAACTGAAGGCCTCCAATATGATCAAGGTGAGGGGGCAGACAGCAGGGGCCACTCTGAAGGAAGTAGGAACTGTAAAACTGAACATTAAAACTGGCCACACTTGATACTGTCCCTGTGGTTTGTCTTCCCAAGAAAGCGAAACGTGTGGTTATGGAGATGGAAGGAATTTCATGTTGGTTAACTCATAAACACAATTCAGTCTTCTTATCAACATGTTTTTTTTATTTTTGTTTGTCTTGCCGGCATCTTTAAAGGTAATGTCCTGCAGAAGTGTAACAGATAATCTCTTTCTGCTGCCATAATGTGATGAAAGGCAAAGGAAAACCTGCTCAGAGAGAAACAAAATCAATCCTATTCGCTTGCTTTATTTAGTAAATCAATCGTGTCTTGATACAGTGACAGCCATTACATCAGTAACTCCTGCTCATTTACCGCTGCATAGAAATACAAAGCTGAAGGACAGTGTGACACCACATGAGGACGTGACCCAGGAAGCATGTTCGATTCTACATACCTTCCTACCAGTATTAACACCAGCAATCACTACTGTCATTAGAACGTGTGTGAGATTCCCTGCACTTCATTTGATTTCTTATCACTGAGGTTTGACAGAAGATGGTAATGAATGATAGGGTAGTTGGGTGGGAGAAAATGTCATTTAATGTAGCCCTAATGTAGATGTCACTTAATAATGTATTTCTAAGGAATATCCTGGCAGGCTTTTCCCCAGAAATCCTAATCTAAGTTTCCATTTAAGAACCATATTCCTCATGAGCATTTTCCATAATGTGACTCTGACTGCCCCCCAGATGTGCTGTAGATCCGGGCAGAGAGAGTCGGAGTGGTGTCCATAAAGGGAACTGAAGCAGGCCAATACCTGGCCATGAACACAAACGGGGCACTGTACGGGTCGGTAAGTACCATCCTGATTGTGGCAGCTCTGGCAGTCCCCAGCACAAGGCTCTTTAAAATCATCCTTGATAAACATGTAGCTGGAGCGTTGATCTAAAGAAGACCTCTCCCCCAAAGTTATCAGATTTCCTGAGCTCATCGGCCCATGAACTGTTCTACATCAAAGTGGCAGTCTTGGGAGGATGGCACAGAGAATGGGCCAAAGGGCTTGGAATCGCTGCTGTGAAATGTCTGGGGAATAAGGCCTGGAGGTAATAAAAAACTTTGAAGTGGACGAGAGCCGAAATCCCGAAACAGAGCTACGAACCCAGGCAAACCGGCATTTCCAAAATATGGTATGGATTGACATCAGGCATACATCAAGCCTCCTCCAATAGGAGACTGGGGGGTTAGCACAAATCCAACCTCGCACACTCAAGAACCAATCACCTATGATCTATCAGGCATTAAAAGGCAACGCACAGCAACTTTCTCTCTCTCTCTAACCTGAACCAGTAACTCGCTGCCACAGCTCAACCTGTAGCTCTGTTGCCAGAAACGGAACCGGAAACCAACTAAGTCTTTGCCGGCAAAAGAAGAGTTAACTAGGAGAAGGAGATTGAGCCGTACGAAGAATTCTTTAAAGAACTTTATTAAGTAAAGAACTTTAGAAACTGCGCCTGTACCCACCTGATCAGCGGAGTGTATGCAGCTGGACAATTGACTAAGTCAACTGTAAAACAGAAGTGTTCAGTCATTTAAATAGCTATTTAGTCTTAAGAAACTTGACCCTCGGAAACGAACAGGGCCCTGCTTTCCTCAAAGACTTTGTCTTCATGTAACTATGGTGGAAAACCCTGCTTACAAAGAAGACATCCTGTGCACAACCTTGGAGTCTTCAAACCAGTGGAAAATCTGTTTGGAAAAGACTCTACTTTCGCAAACCCCAACTTCCAGGTGCATCGACTGAAGTGGAAGTTATTGGACAAAGCCGAACCAGACTGCCTTTGTTCCAAACCACCTCGTGCCGTGTGTTTTTATTTGAGCCCGAAGACAGAGAGGCCTCTCTGCGACGAAGTTCAGATAAGTTTAACAGTTGGAGTTTATTATTCATGACATTTGAGAAATCAATTAGAAATGTTATTCTGTGAGTCATAAACTTTAGAATGTATAACATCATTTAGTATTTTCTTAAATATAAATGTGTGTTGCATTAAACTGTTTTGTTTGACAATAAGAAATAAAATCTGTCAACGACGAGAAATATCTTCTCATTCCCGTTTAACTGTTTAGTCTGAAATTGATACACGTTAATAGACACTAGATTATAGGCGGCCCTGCCTATCCTTAATCATTGAACAGTAATCAATTAGGGAGAATCTTTCTCGGCACCCAAACATAAATGAGACTGAAATATACACTCACCTAAAGGATTATTAGGAACACCATACTAATACTGTGTTTGACCCCCTTTCGCCTTCAGAACTGCCTTAATTCTACGTGGCATTGATTCAACAAGGTGCTGAAAGCATTCTTTAGAAATGTTGGCCCATATTGATAGGATAGCATCTTGCAGTTGATGGAGATTTGTGGGATGCACATCCAGGGCACGAAGCTCCCGTTCCACCACATCCCAAAGATGCTCTATTGGGTTGAGATCTGGTGACTGTGGGGGCCAGTTTAGTACAGTGAACTCATTGTCATGTTCAAGAAACCAATTTGAAATGATTCGACCTTTGTGACATGGTGCATTATCCTGCAGGAAGTAGCCATCAGAGGATGGGTACATGGTGGTCATAAAGGGATGGACATGGTCAGAAACAATGCTCAGGTAGGCCGTGGCATTTAAACGATGCCCAATTGGCACTAAGGGGCCTAAAGTGTGCCAAGAAAACATCCCCCACACCATTACACCACCACCACCAGCCTGCACAGTGGTAACGGCATGATGGATCCATGTTCTCATTCTGTTTACGCCAAATTCTGACTCTACCATCTGAATGTCTCAACAGAAATCGAGACTCATCAGACCAGGCAACATTTTTCCAGTCTTCAACTGTCCAATTTTGGTGAGCTTGTGCAAATTGTAGCCTCTTTTTCCTATTTGTAGTGGAGATGAGTGGTACCCGGTGGGGTCTTCTGCTGTTGTAGCCCATCCGCCTCAAGGTTGTACATGTTGTGGCTTCACAAATGCTTTGCTGCATACCTCGGTTGTAACGAGTGGTTATTTCAGTCAAAGTTGCTCTTCTATCAGCTTGAATCAGTCGGCCCTTTCTCCTCTGACCTCTAGCATCAACAAGGCATTTTCGCCCACAGGACTGCCGCATACTGGATGTTTTTCCCTTTTCACAGCATTCTTTGTAAACCCTAGAAATGGTTGTGCGTGAAAATCCCAGTAACTGAGCAGATTGTGAAATACTCAGACCGGCCCGTCTGGCACCAACAACCATGCCACGCTCACAATTGCTTAAATCACCTTTCTTTCCCATTCAGACATTCAGTTTGGAGTTCAGGAGATTGTCTTGACCAGGACCACACCCCTAAATGCATTGAAGCAACTGCCATGTGATTGGTTGGTTAGATAATTGCATTAATGAGAAATTGAACAGGTGTTCCTAATAATCCTTTAGGTGAGTGTATAACGAGAAGTTATTTGACTTAAATACTAACCTGCATTAGTTATTTAATGTCCGACTAATAATAATAATGAGAGACTCACCTTCGTCTTACTAACCGGTATTGTATTCAATGTGTTTGTAATTTTGTGTAACGTTTTGTGTGTTATCATATGCGATACCATGTTCTTTGATTTGGACACAGAAGTGATTTGTCATTGATTTGTTGATCTTGAGTGAATTTTAATTAGTTTTTCCCTTTTTGTATAACTAGTGTAGTGCTACATTTGATCTTTGTTTTTAATACATTTGAGAATTTATGTCTTTGGAATTGGTGTCTGCGTCCAATTATTTCAGAAATTTAGTTCTACAAGATTCTAGGATTCTTGATAAGGTGATACTTAAATTCACATCTTTAACTGAAATGTACAAGTGTACCTTATGCTACAACAGGAACTGGTATGTGTGCCTCTGTCAGTGTATGATAATTAACCATAGAACCACCCCCTGGAAGCCCAGAGAAGTCTGTGCTAACACCCTCCCAAAACATATAATGTACACAGCTTCAGCAATATCTGTGCAATGTGTCCTCTGAGCCAGTTGCTTATCATTTCTCTGGCATTCATTATCACTGGACTCTCACTTAATTGGACTCTTAATTGTACTACTCATGTTCTTATTAGGTCTTTCCAATTAAAGTGCAGAATATTAAGGACTCTATCTACTACTTTTAAAATATGAAGTATGAATAAGAATACAAACTATTCTCAAGCAAAGTTATATACACTTACCTATATTAAATCATTATTTCAGACATTTGACAGTAACATTAGAATTATGTTGTGGAGCTGCAGTTACTGGTATAACCTGCTGGGGACTACACCCATCTCTGATTCAATATTAGTGAGCTGTGCCTATAAATTGGGAACTTTTGAAGTCTTGTTGCCCCAAGCATTTTTGGCATTAAGGGAACTGTAAATATAGCTGCTAATAAATACAATACATATTTCCAGTGAGTTGTGTACTTCTTGCTGTGTTGTCCACATTCATTCTACATACCATGTCTCTCTGAGTAGACCTCATACACATTGCAGAAAGGAAGGTATAAAATCCCCTTCCGAAAAGAGAATTAAACACCGCCGGCGTTTTCTTCCACTAGATTAATTTACTACGAGTAAGATTATGGGTTCTGGCCAGAGAGGATAAAATCAGAGCACTTCCCAACCATTGCTGCACAAGCTGTTCAGACTTTAGTCCAACCTTAAAAAGATACAATCACTGACCCACCATCAAGTCATCAATTGCATACTCCAGTCTTTATGCTGACTTCTGTTTGGCAGAGGATTCTTTGTTAAGCCCGGAAACCCATTCATCAACAGTAGCCAGTGATGGTTTCAGATTTTCTGACAGCTGTGTTATAAAAGCTGGCCACAAGGTGTCAGAATTACATTGCAAGAAACTTAATTTGTAAACCCCACATACTGTGCTGCAACGACTTCAGTTCAAAAATGGTGCTTTTCATGCTTTGTTGCAAATACCAGAGCGAAGGATAACAGTGGCCCTGTGAGATGTACTTCACAACTTTCTGTTTAGACATTAAAATGCTGCCTACATATGACTACATTGTATAGTTTACTGTATTTCCTATACACGTGTGTAAATTTGAATTTGTAAATTGCATTATGCTTTGAACTGTACTGTAATTTTGCACTGTGTATTGCTCTTATTCGTAAGTAACCCTGGATAAGGGCATTGGCCAGTGAATAAATAGATAAATAAATGTAAAATATAATTTCAAAGAAAAAAGATTGCTATTTTATTGATTTAATTGAAATGCACAGTAAATGGAATCCATGTATTTATTCAATAATAACAAAATAATAATTTAGGTACAAGAGTTTTCAATTAGCTTAATTGCCTAGCATCTGGACAAAATAATAATGATCAAATTCCACAAACACCTGAGAGGGGAATCAACTGTCCAAGATGCAGGGTGATTAATGTTAATTTAATTAAAGGGTTATTGTGTAATTGGATTTTTAAAATCTAATAGTTGCAGGTAGCTCAGGAGAGCACTGGGCTGAATCATCCAGAGATCAGGAAACAGAGCAGTCTGTGGGACCAACAGGACCAGGGATGTGTCCACACCAGTCACAGCTAACCTCATCTGTCTGTCTTCCGCCCCTGTCTCCAGGAATTATGTGAATATTCACATTGTACAATATGCATTTTGTTACGTTTTTAAATAAATCCACACAGGTATGCTGCAAAACAATAAACACACTAGGATCAGTGGAGATCCTGTAGTCATAGTTAATCATACCTACATACAGACTGTGTATATGAATTACAGCTACACAATGTATTTGCTGCAAATTAAGTGTTTTTTGTTCACTCGACTTCAACAGAGCTCACTCAGCAGAGCAGTCTGTGGGCCCAAATACGTCCCATGAGCAGCAATGGTAGTTGTCATAAACCCCATAGCCCATTCTCATATTTAGGAGCCTATTAGGAGCTGGGTCCTAGTGGCCATTTAAATGATCTCTTGCGCCCCCTGGTGTCCCCAACTGCACACTGTAAATTGTAAACTATTATTTAATCTTATCTGACGAGGGAGAGCTCCTTCAGAGTGTAAGCAAGAGAGAGGAACAGAGAGCCACAGGTAGAAAGAGGATGAGAGCGAAGGAAGAACACAGGAGAATTACACAGGGAGGGGGAGGGAGGGATGAGAGGGGAACTGAGACAGATGGACAGAGAAATAAGTGAGAAGAGTCAGAAGGGAATCTCAGAGCCGTCCCCAATGGCCACACAACAGCCATGTCTGTCACTGTGTGTTTACTACGGTACACCAGACCAACTTCACCATGTTTTTAAGACCAACAAGCACAGTGTATAGTATAGAATATACTTTTATTTACATTTGTCTTTGTTTACATTAAATTTTGGAAGTTTTATATATATATATATATATACACTCACCTAAAGGATTATTAGGAACACCATACTAATACTGTGTTTGACCCCCTTTCGCCTTCAGAACTGCCTTAATTCTACGTGGCATTGATTCAACAAGGTGCTGAAAGCATTCTTTAGAAATGTTGGCCCATATTGATAGGATAGCATCTTGCAGTTGATGGAGATTTGTGGGATGCACATCCAGGGCACGAAGCTCCCGTTCCACCACATCCCAAAGATGCTCTATTGGGTTGAGATCTGGTGACTGTGGGGGCCAGTTTAGTACAGTGAACTCATTGTCATGTTCAAGAAACCAATTTGAAATGATTCGACCTTTGTGACATGGTGCATTATCCTGCTGGAAGTAGCCATCAGAGGATGGGTACATGGTGGTCATAAAGGGATGGACATGGTCAGAAACAATGCTCAGGTAGGCCGTGGCATTTAAACGATGCCCAATAGGCACTAAGGGGCCTAAAGTGTGCCAATAAAACATCCCCCACACCATTACACCACCACCACCAGCCTGCACAGTGGTAACAAGGCATGATGGATCCATGTTCTCATTCTGTTTACGCCAAATTCTGACTCTACCATCTGAATGTCTTAACAGAAATCGAGACTCATCAGACCAGGCAACATTTTTCCAGTCTTCAACTGTCCAATTTTGGTGAGCTTGTGCAAATTGTAGCCTCTTTTTCCTATTTGTAGTGGAACTGAGTGGTACCCGGTGGGGTCTTCTGCTGTTGTAGCCCATCCGCCTCAAGGTTGTACGTGTTGTGGCTTCACAAATGCTTTGCTGCATACCTCGGTTGTAACGAGTGGTTATTTCAGTCAAAGTTGCTCTTCTATCAGCTTGAATCAGTCGGCCCATTCTCCTCTGACCTCTAGCATCAACAAGGCATTTTCGCCCACAGGACTGCCGCATACTGGATGTTTTTCCCTTTTCACACCATTCTTTGTAAACCCTAGAAATGGTTGTGCGTGAAAATCCCAGTAACTGAGCAGATTGTGAAATACTCAGACCGGCCCGTCTGGCACCAACAACCATGCCACGCTCAAAATTGCTTAAATCACCTTTCTTTCCCATTCAGACATTCAGTTTGGAGTTCAGGAGATTGTCTTGACCAGGACCACACCCCTAAATGCATTGAAGCAACTGCCATGTGATTGGTTGTTAGATAATTGCATTAATGAGAAATTGAACAGGTGTTCCTAATAATCCTTTAGGTGAGTGGATATATATATAGACACAAATATATTACAAAATTATTTTTAGGACACAAAAGCACCTACAGGCCAATTCAAATGAATAGTATATTTCCTAGCATGTTCAGATTATATTTTCAAAGTGGATCCCAGCTAAAATAAAATAAAGATAGAAAACAGATAAAAAAACAACTTGGATCCACCTAGAAAGACTGCTTTCCACTGCAAGAGGTCCGATCACATACACGTGGGACAGGCGTGTCCTGCACACTGAGGGGGAAATCCATGCCTTCGGGACTGAAAGACACAGATTCCAACAAACAGCAGAGGCCAATGGCAGCCTGGGAATGTCCCTAAAGAGCGTCTCCGAGTTCCTGCCTCTCATGCACATCCACTTGTGTTTGAAATACTGGATCACTTTGTCTTGTAACTCGGGGGAGAGGTTATTATTTATTTATTTATTTATTTATTTATTTATTAGCAGACGCCCTTGTCCAGGGTGAGTTACAAAATATCAGAGCAATGCAAAGTGCAATAATACAGTGCAGTTCAAGCATAATACATTTTACAAATGTAGAATTTACACAAGTGTACAGGAGATACAGTAAGCAATATATAAGGTCTGACATCCTAGATTGAATATTATCCCTCAAGACACTCTTTATGTCATGAAATGATAATAAACACAAGGTAGCTGTTACGTGCTAGTCTAAGGGCTGGCGATCTGCTATTGTGACACATGTCACTATAAAAGAAGTATTAATAATCAAGAATACACAGTTAATATCTTTCCATACTGTGGAAATGGTTTCAATCGATGTCTTAATTGTATTTCAATTTAAAAGGCAATTCTTGTCAGATACAGGCCAATGTCATTCCAAGCATTTCAACAAAACCTGGAAAAATATGCAATATGATTTTTTATTTTACATTCTGAAATGAATAAGTCACTTTTTAGGTTTCTTTGAAGCTCTTTATTTATAAAGTTTTATTTTGTTCCCATCTTCCCATGTTTTTATCTGGTTCATAGACTTATAAACAGCCAGGGAAGTAGAGAACTCAAGTGTGGGACGAAGCAGGCAGGTAACATTCCAGGTCAAAGAGCTGGCAAATAAAGCAATGGAGGCAAGGCAAGAGGCGTAGTTCGGTTTGCAGGCAAAGGGTCAGTGAATCGGGTGACCAAGAAGTCAGAGGACAATCCAGAGGTCAGAGTATAGAGAAGTCACAAAGGTCAGGCAAATAGAAGGCGGGCCTAATGTTGAGAAATGCTGCTGGAAACAAACCAGACTGAGCATTGAATTGCAGTAATGGGGGTTTAAATGCAGAGCAGAGGGAAGCAGGAGCCAGGGATGTGTAGTGTTGGTTCAATGGGAGCAGACTGTTGAGGGTGCAAGAGCACATGATGCTGGGGAATGTGAGGTTTGAGGATTTTTAAGTATGCCCTAGGGCCAATCATGCTTTGAATATAATACTTGTCACTCAAGTAAAAAATGCTTAACATACATGAAGTAAAATAATTCTAATGGTACTGTAGGTAATTTTGCCATAAGGACACATATTAAGAAAAACAAACTTCAACTCTGAAGTGCTTTATATTAGTTTCGCGATCAGCCCTCAGTTATCACTCATATTTGATATCACCCATCGGATGTCAGTCTTTTTTGGCATCAAGCATCATGCCGATTTATTGTCAGATCTCATGCATCACTCCAATTTAATGCCAGGTGTCACTCGAATGTAATATCAGGTGTCACTCTGATTTTGTGTCAGGTATCAGAGTCTGCTTATTCTGGAACTTAATTTAATAGCCAGTCAAATGGCTGAACCATCATTACTGTTATTTCATTGGTTACAGGGAAGTAACGGGTGCTCCTGCTCCAGCTGGTCGTTGTCTTCCAGCTGCTGCTCTAGGAAGCACAGGTTGCGGAACTTCTCGGCGTACGCGCTGTGCTGCTTCTGCAGCTCCGCCTCGATCATCTCGTACTCGTCCATGAAGGCAGGGCTGCAGGGAACAGAAGGAGAGGGGCAGGGAGATGAGGGAAGGCCAGGCATGCTGTACAGCGACAGTGTTTACAACTTCATGTGTAAAGAAATGGGAGTCTTATTTCCACTCCTTCTAGGTTATAACAGTTTTTGAATGCCTGTTCTCATATCCAACTGGATAGACGATCAGTATGTTAAATCGACAGAAGACAAGAGAGAAACACACTTTATGTCAGTCATTAAAAAATACAGTTTTCTGAGTGCTAGCCTTGTCCACACTCATGGACAATGATTCAGCACTGAAACACCTCTGAGGAGCAGGGCTGCTGGGTGGTTTGTTCAATGCAATCCTCTCCTCGGGGTATAAACCATGTCTGGGTCTGGGTCACTATCGGGGAGCAGCACACAGCTGAGCCAGTGGCTTGTATCTGCTGGCGTTCAGAAGGCTGGGTGTCCTCAGCTTACTTGACCCAAGCCACCCCCGTATCTGGTCACACTCCTGTCACTGTGGACGCGCACAACACCAAGTGCTGGTTCTTTGTGACTGAAAACAGATGGGCGTGCAAAGGGGAGAAAGTGACTGGGACTGGGATGGGGTCGCCAAGGGCCGGCAGGCCAGCTCTCACCGCATGCTCTCGAGGGTCTGCAGACGATTCCAATTCCTCTTCAAATCCTGCGTTTTGTTCTCTATCTTTGCCTCCAGGCTGGTTATGTCGGAGGCCACGTTCTTCAGCATGCCATTGGTCTTCAGGGTTTGCTCCTAATGCAGATAGAGAAAGACACTGTCAAGTTTGATCAGTGCATCTTGTCTGTGCTCCTCATGAGGGAGGACTTGACACACCCAGTCAACAGACGTTTTAAGATGGGTTGTAAAGAATTGACCTCTCCCAACAGTGAACATGGTTTGCTTGACAGACTCAACCTTCATGAAAACAAATGCTTGGTTTTTAACACATTCAAGAATATACAAGAGATGTGATCTTGTAGAAGATCCACAGTGTTCCCTACATTCCTCCTATCACGGGTCTCTTCGTTCTCTGCAACACGCTTGCACGCTTGTTTGGGGGCCAGGGGCCAATGGGAGAGGGACAGCTGACTGCAACACTCACCTGAACCTCCCTGACCGCTGCACAGAGGGCCTGCGTGGTCCCGTTTATATCCAGGGGTCTGGTGATAGTGGCTGTCCTCATTTCCTGAAGAACAGTACAGTCTTACACCTCTTTCCAAACCTCACCCGTCAACTCACTCTTTCTCTCGGCAGCCATCCTAAAGCGAGGTCCATGCTGTGATCACTGTCCCTACCCGTCGAGTGAGTGTCTCACAAGTACTGTGTATTTGTTTGAGGGTCCGGTTGCTGCCTTTTATTGTTCGTTATCTGAGATTTTCAAGCTTCTGGACAATATGATATACTAATAATAGGTTAACTGTGCTTAAGTCATTGGCAATGATGATTAAGTACTGATGTGAATTCCCCACTCACCCTCAGTCCCACCTCCTTCCCCAGCAGGTCGCACAGCAATGCCCCTGTGAAGGTGATCTCTGAGGCCAACTGCCTCGAGGCCTTTAAATCTGCGATCTGTAAAAGGTGCCGAAGCGGAAAGTCAAAGGGGTAAATTGGGATGCCGTTGAAAGTAGGAATGGTTTAACTGGTTTTGTTTAGTTTAATTTCAGTAATTTAGCCAAATCCTGAGCTAAAATTTTAATTACCAACCAAATTAGGGTACATTTTTTGGGGGGTCTCCAGTAAACATAGGCAGACGTTAAGGTTCGGGTTGCTTTGCTACTGACTGGCGTGAATTGGGTATAGACCTGTATGGGCCTGGCATGATATATTGGTATCGGCTAAATGAGGTGGATAATACAATTGATTATGGCGTCATGTCTCTGCATTTGGCACCACAATATAGTATTACAGTTTTTACAGGTTATAAATTATGATGTAAGTGTTAGGCTAAATATTTGTCATGTCTGTATGAAGTGAAGATTTTGAAGTTTAAGGTAGTTAGGCAACCCACTGATCTAATAAAACAAGGCGCACACACTTAACGTTAAACATGATATCCATATCCCCTCATCTTGGACCCCAGGTCAAATGTAAACTTGCTGTCCTGCTCCACCTGGCCCCCAGTAGCCACGTCTTTGGTGTTCATGGCGAGGTAGAGCACAGAGGTGATCTTCAGCATTTCTCTTACAGCGCACCCGTCTGCCTGGTACAGCCTTCTTGTGTTCACCTTGATGTTAGCCTTCATGGTCTGCGGGGAAACCAGGGCTGTGATCAGTGGCCACAGCGAATAGCTACAGGTTCATCCTATGGAGGATGTGTATATTATTACTTAAGGTACATTAAGGGCTTATATTTACAAAACCAAGCCCAGTCTCAGTTTACCATGAACTGGGCCACAGCTTTGATGAAGACAACGCGGTCTGCCTCTGTGTCAACATCAGTGGGAATGTCCGTGTGTGGTTCATATCTGTGAATGTGAAACAAAATTAGTTCAGAACTGAAGAGGCCTTCGTTCAATGTGTTCAAAGTCACCTGTAGGTGAGTATCCGACTCTCAGGGCAAGCTCTCTCCTAACCTCTCCAAATGACCCCTAATTATTATTCTTATTTATTTATTAGCAGACGCCCTTATCCAGGGTTACTTGCAGTTTTCCCAAGAAATATTTAAAAGCATTACAGAAAAGTGCAGTAATACAATTAGTACAAAATACGATAAGCATACATCCTAGTACAATGTACAATGAAACAATACAGTCCCAGGTATGTAACTTCCTTTGGAACAATAGAAATAAGAGACAGCTTGAGAAATCATGAATGATGCTTTCGGAGAAAGGCTCTTTGCATCCTAGATAGACCACCTGGACTTCAACATGAATCTTAAGGTGGTCCATTCAGGGCTTTTAAGTCTTCTGTTTGTCAGTGTGACTTTTAATAATTTAGGAATCGATGTCATGTCTACATGACTCCCTCACATGGGAGAAACAACAGTTGTCCATGGGCAGCATCACACTTAAAAGATATTTGTTTTTCGACTGATAAAGTGTTTAGAGCCCTCTTCCTGACAGACAGACAGACAGACCTCTTCACCAGCCACACTAATATCTCCGCCACCAGGGTGAAGTTTGGGGTCCTGAAGTTATCCAGGGAAATGAGGCGGGGGTAGCCCAGGGCCCTCATCATCTCTGTGAAATCTGCAAACACAGAAAAGAAAAGCAAAAGTTAGGAGATAATCTAAAATCCTCGAACTCTTACTCAGCATCATGGTGATGTGAAGAACTGTTTTATGATGTGACAATATTCAGTCAGTACTTACTCCTCAGGTCTCTGTAGGACATGGTGTTTGGACCTGTAGATCTGACGTCAGTGGGTTCTGTTGGTTTGATGTACAGTAATGAATAATACCAAAATTAAACAAATATGTTGTAACTATTTCTCAAGTGACACTACCATATCATTGTTTCAGACACCATATGAAAGTACATTTGATGGGATTTAATTTCATATTGAGACAAAAAACTGAGGCCAAGAGAAAAATAAAGAAACAGGGTTTGAATGTACATTTACATGTAATTAACACAGAATGCATGTTTTAATTTTCCTCTCAAACTTCTTCCCCATCATTCACTTTTCTTATGTATAAGACTGTTATTATGTGTGTGCGTGTGTCTGTCACTGTGCTTGTGTATCAGCATGTGTGTGTGTATATGTGTATGTGTATATTCAATATGTGTGTGTATATGTGTATGTGTATATTCAATATGTGTGTGTGTATATGTGTATGTGTATGTGTATGTGTATACACACAGGTGTGTATATGTGTATGTGTATATTCAATGTGTTTGTGTGTTTGTGTGTGTGTGTGTATATGTGTATGTGTATATTCAATATGTGTGTGTGTATATGTATATTCAATATGTTTATGTGTGTACATGTGTATGTGTATATTCAATAGGTCTGTGTGTGTGTTCAGTATGTGTGTACATGTGTATGTGTATATTCAATAGGTCTGTGTGTGTGTGTTCAGTATGTGTGTACATGTGTATGTGTATATTCAATAGGTCTGTGTGTGTGTGTTCAGTATGTGTGTACATGTGTATGTGTATATTCAATAGGTCTGTGTTTGTGTTCAGTATGTGTGTACATGTGTATGTGTATATTCAATAGGTCTGTGTGTGTGTTCAGTATGTGTGTACATGTGTATGTGTATATTCAATAGGTCTGTGTGTGTGTGTTCAGTATGTGTGTACATGTGTATGTGTATATTCAATATGTCTGTGTGTGTGTGTTCAGTATGTGTGTACATGTGTATGTGTATATTCAATATGTCTGTGTGTGTGTGTTCAGTATGTGTGTACATGTGTATGTGTATATTCAATATGTCTGTGTGTGTGTTCAGTATGTGTGTACATGTGTATGTGTATATTCAATAGGTCTGTGTGTGTGTGTTCAGTATGTGTGTACATGTGTATGTGTATATTCAATATGTCTGTGTGTGTGTGTTCAGTATGTGTGTACATGTGTATGTGTATATTCAATATGTCTGTGTGTGTGTGTTCAGTATGTGTGTACATGTGTATGTGTATATTCAATATGTCTGTGTGTGTGTGTTCAGTATGTGTGTACATGTGTATGTGTATATTCAATAGGTCTGTGTGTGTGTGTTCAGTATGTGTGTACATGTGTATGTGTATATTCAATAGGTCTGTGTGTGTGTTCAGTATGTGTGTACATGTGTATGTGTATATTCAATATGTCTGTGTGTGTGTGTTCAGTATGTGTGTACATGTGTATGTGTATATTCAATATGTCTGTGTGTGTGTGTTCAGTATGTGTGTACATGTGTATGTGTATATTCAATAGGTCTGTGTGTGTGTGTTCAGTATGTGTGTACATGTGTATGTGTATATTCAATAGGTCTGTGTGTGTGTTCAGTATGTGTGTACATGTGTATGTGTATATTCAATATGTCTGTGTGTGTGTGTTCAGTATGTGTGTACATGTGTATGTGTATATTCAATATGTCTGTGTGTGTGTGTTCAGTATGTGTGTACATGTGTATGTGTATATTCAATAGGTCTGTGTGTGTGTGTTCAGTATGTGTGCACACGGGCATAGGCTTGCTCTCAGAATTGGGGAGACATGCATTGAGTCGGCGGGATGTGGGGTGTGTGCAGTTGTAAAGGCTGGGCTACGCGTAGCTGTCGGACAATAACACAAAGACATAGTAAACAGAACAAATGATAGACTGCACAGCTGTACGCTAGTTGTGAAAGACGCTTGTGTTATTAATGAAGAGCGCATGCTCTGTGGTGCAGTGACAGCTCGCCGGCAGCGAGTGGAGGAGCGCGGCTCGTACGTCTCCCCGAGGCCCGGTCTTTATTTCCACGATGCGCGGAAGGTCTTACACTAATTAGCAGCGAACTAACAACCTAGTTTCTGACAATTCGGTTTCAGCTCCAATGACACTGTATTGTACTGTGGCCTATGAATCATGAATATTAAAAAAGGTACAAACGGCAGTGTGGGCAGGTATGCGTTATACTGTTCAATGTCAGTTGTTTTTTAGCGTGCCACTTTCAGTTTAAATAACACTACTTACACCCAAGTCTTCTTCCCGCGCAAAGTCTTAGGTGACGTCACGTTTTAGCTGCCTCGGAATTCGGCGGAAATGATTGAGGTCATCCGAATTCCGGAATGTTTGAATCCATAAAATTGAAATGTTGAGTTTCCCTCGTTAATTAGTCACGGAATATACACATAACCCGAGTACACAGACATCCGTCAATTATTACATTAAAAATCAGTACTCGTATATCAAAATGTGTTATAGGTCTGAAAAAAAAGTTATCTGTCATACCGTTTTACAAAATGAAACGTGATGACAAAGACTACCCACTTCAGAAAGAGACCTACTTTATAAATAAACTCAGACCAACATTAAACTCTTAGTTAAACTATGTTTATGAACCATATTCAATGCTTTTCTGTTTAAACTCATTTAAATGTAAATACATGGTTGCTATGGTAGATAAGAGTTCTTAAGACTAATGTTTAACTTTACATAATATGTTTATTAATCACATGTAACCATGTATTATTGTGATTCATAGATACAGAAACAACTGTGTGTATTTAAGCCGTAACTGAATGAAACATTCCCTGAAGAACCAGAATGGGTGAAACTAGTTTGAATATGCAGACCTTGAGTTCTCCTTTATCTTCTTACATATAACCTGTATATCAACTATCATTTACAATTCAGTTGACAGAACCTCACTCAAATGTGACAGCCAAAAAATCCCCAAAGAAAATAAATCTAATATAGTAGCAAAAATAGGCAATATGTTGACTGTTTTCAATGATATAATGATTGAGGTGTTTTTCCCAAAGAAAACTAGCCCATTCTCAAAACAAATCATGACACGAGGGGGATGTGAACTCAATACGTGTGGGTTACATGCAAGGGGCTTACACTAAACTGCTAGGCTATGGTAACGTTATCGTCTAGCGTGTATAGCATCTTGACTGGACCAATGCCCTACACAGAGTGAGGATAGAGTACGTACAATGAATACCAACAAAGTACAGCTGTGTAATCATATTAGTATGTATTATCAGACTTTTTATCAGTAGTACATTAGTTTAGCGTAATCATTGTCATGGGTTCATAAATCAATGCATATAATAAAATAATTTACAGTTGTGAACACATTACTATAAAAACTTCCTCTATCAATAGGAAAGTACTCATGAGTCCCAATGTGTGATAGTGATATATTCACATTAAAGGAAGGTACAGATATATACTATTAAAAAAGAGTGTTAAGAACATTGTGAAACAACCAGCTCAAAGAAAGGTAGGACCATGTCCAATTTGAACTGCCAGTACCTGCCATCTGTAGTCCTTATGTGTTGTTGTGTGAATGATTTATTTTCTCATTTGAATAACATGTATGTAAAGATATGTGCCGAAATATCTGACTGTGTACAAGAAGTGGTGCCACTATTCGTAGAGATTCGTGTATTTTACCTTAATGCATTCCATGTTACATAATCACGCCTTTCAGTATTTAAACTGTTCTTGTGCTTTGAATGTAATGTTTTAATGAACATGTAATTGCTTGTTACAGGAACCCATGTTTGAATTTCTGCCATGGTATGACAATCCACATGGGACAAAATGGCCTTCAAAATGTTGTGCTTGTCAGTCTGTGGCCTGTCAAACCTCAGTCATACAGACGCATTGCAAGCAGGTTTGATACCAGAAAATCCATAATTTGCACCCATTTCTAATGACACAAACACTGTATAGCATAGTAAATGAAATAACAAAGACATTTGACACACCTATCCAAAATGGGGTAACAGTAAGCTTGTGAAGAAGTTAACAAACACACACACATACATGTTGATACAGCCTTAGTCCAGTCATTCCCAAATCCACCACCAGATGTCGTCTTTACCTCAGTTCAGCTTGGTTCTTGTCAATCATCCTACTACAGCACTATCATCCCCAGCTTATCAAGCAATTACCACACCTGACCCTCGTTAAACCAGTTCACTATTTATACTCATTTGTTTCCACAGATTATTGTGAAGTCTTGTTGGGTTCTGCAGCATTTCTGAATGGTTTCCTTGTGAGTGTTCCTGGTTTTCTGACTATGTCCTCTTGATTAATTGACCTGTTGCCTGTGACCCCTACTACACCCTTTGCCTACATTACATTGCCCCGTTCGCCAGTTTCCTGACCTCTGCTTGTTTCTGACCTGTCTCTGTCGCCCACACTTGGGTCATCCATACCAATTACAGTCTGTTCCAGTGTGTCAAGCCCTGACACACACACACATATATATGTGTGTTTTTCAACCCCAGGGCAGGATTTGCTACGATGAGCAATCTTAAAACAGGAGCAACCGTGTTGAAGGATTTCAGTGAGGCCGACTGCTGACGACCACACTGCTTTAACAGTAGGCTTTTGATGTCTATTTTTGTACTTGAGATAACACTACACATGATAAAGTGAACACACTTGCTCTAGTCTGTCATTTAACAGACACCCTTAATGCAGTTATATTAGTGGACCCAGTACATTGTATAATATCCTATTGGTTCAACTTGATACAAGACTTTATAAATCATAGTTAAATTAGGTGTGATTTGTAACCAAGAACATGTCCTGTCTTGTTGCCTGAGTAAACAGAAATGTAATCTAATGACAACACTTTCTTTTAAAATATGCCCTGCTTTCAGTCATTTGAATGATATTTATAATCACTGGAACAGATATATCTGCTTCACAGTAACTATAAAACGGCTTTCCAGAGCCAGAGCCGGGCCGCCTGTGTTTTTTAGGATTTAATTCCAGATGAGCTGCTACTGATTACGCTATAACTTGAGATGAATGACTGATTAGGTCAAATTGTCTTCTGCTCCACGAGAGTTGCAGATTCTAAGTTACATCACAATCCTATAGCGTGAAATCTTCCATTGTAAATAATATGGGATGAGTTACAGGGTGTTGCTTTAAATATTTAATCCTGTAATTGGGTATTACATTGTTTATAAATGTATAAATATAGATATGCACATAGGATTTTTACCACTTTTATTCTATTAGGTCAATTGATATAACTTTAATAAAGGTCTGCTGAATATCACACAGTCAAGATTGTAAGTGTTTAACCAGAGTAACTGCAATAGTGACAGTAGGGCCCACAATTCACTGTCAGTCCAATGCCCCGGAGCAAGTGTGTTCACTTTGTCAATCAGTAATACTTAATAAACTTGTTCAGCAGATAGCTATTCATAGTGCTATTAGAGAGGATTGCCACTAACAGCATGGAGCTGCCAGGCTGATAGAACTACATTTGTTTTATTATTATTAGATACATTTCTACAAGTTGTTGGAATTTCACAATTGATGATCCTTCCCCAATCACTGTATACTGTTTTAGCAAGTGATTTGCATGTAGTGCCGGGTTTGAGGTCTGAAAACGTCTTCTTTGATGCACCGCTTCTACAAACAGAACAATAACATTGCGGAGAGCTGGCTGGCAGCCATTTTAAAAGCCATCTTATCGTTGGTTGTTGTTGTTTTTGTTGTTGTCTTTTAAAGATTATTTCTATATCGTGAGGAAATTCTGAACTTTTTGGAACATAGGACACTCCCAAAAAGCTGCTAAGGTGAGTTCAACTCATTCAGTTCTTCTCAAGGCTTCTCCCGTACGTACCTGTGCAAGCTTTTTCATGTCTGCACTGACTACATGGAAAGGTGATGCATTCTGCGTGGTTTCCACTGATTTCTCCAGGTGTAGCCAGCTGGTATGGGGCCAGTTACTGACTCCTTAGGTATAGATAGAGATGCACACGGTGAGCTAAAGATGTAAATATATGATTGTGATAATCAAAACAAATCCTCCTCATCAGTGGGGGAGGCATAAGGACTGTACAAATGAAGTGTGAAGCAATTTCATAACAGCATTGGGTCAGTCCAAGGAAGTGTAGGTAAGTAAGCCTTTCCAAAATTTTATATTTGCCTGCCTATTTATAGCTGTCCTCAAAGCCTCTGTCTAAAGGCATTACTTGTTTTGCACTGACAGTGTTTTAGTCACTTTATTTTTATATAAATATATATTTCATCCTGGCACTGAAGGGGCTGGTTTCTTGATTGAGGCTGTGTTATTTCAGAGGAGAGGCATTTTCTGTGCTCCCATGTACCAGCACTCTCAGCTGTTGGAAATATACTGGGTGCAATGACAAGAAATGCTCTGTTTGAAAGGCTAATCCAACTGGAAATTGGTTGTGGGGTTATAAGCCTGTTCTTCCAGGATTAAGACCCATTACCAGGAATTGGCCTTGTTTGTAGCCTCTTGCCCCCTCACATTCCTCTGGTTTGGTTTAAGAACTGTTTTCCCAGGCTTTCCAGATAAAGAGGCAGGGCAGGCTTCTGATGGTAACAGGGCGACTGCTGACTACTGTTCTCCTGTCAGTCTTCACTTAATTGAGAGGGACAGTGTGCGACAGCTGTGAGCATTTACAGTACAGCGGATATTCACTTTCTTCTCGCCAAACAGAAAGGCCCAGGAACACTTTTCCACAAGTTGGGTAAGTCTTCATGTCTTGTTAGGGTGGTTTTCTTAGAAATAAAGAGATAATTCCTCACTGGGTACTACTCACATTTGTGATCAGAAAGTTTAATCCTATCTGAAAAGATGGAAGTACTTTTCCCTGAACATTTGATATGTAGATTAACACGTGCAGAAGTTGTTTTTTGACTGCTATTACATGTGGTGAAATCTCCAGCAGTTTCAGTGATGGGCTCAGAGTCTGAACCCCATTTTCCCACCGCTATCTGTGGCTCCAAATCGAACAGGCTAGCGTTTGTTTTCTCTGGGAGAGACATGTCGGCACATGCTCAAACTCTGCCCCCTTCCCCCCTCCACAGCCCTCACTGGCTGAGAGCAGTGTACCACAGTTCATCTCGTATTTGCTGGAGCTGTTTATTTCATTAGAGGGGCAGATTAGGTTTATAAACACAGAGCAGGGAGTGCTTGCCAGCCTTTACTAAACAATGATATCCACCTCCCCCCCACTTCCACCCCAATTAAGTGAAAGACGATACACAGAGATCTGCGCTCCCTTCATCAGAGAGAATGGTACGTGCCTGCTGAATGTCTTTCAGGCTTGAGGACACTCGCAGGAGAGAGTCTGCAAAATGACGGAGGGGAAAATAAGGGTGCTCTCTCTAGGGCCCGAGACATTCAAGCTCAGCCTGGAGGAATACAAGAAGCCGCGGCTGCTGTATTGCATGAATGAGGGCTACTTTCTTCGGATCCTCCCAGGAGGCGCAGTGGAAGGCAACAGAGACAGGAATGACAAATACAGTAAGATCACGAAACGTGTTGGTTTGCTTGTTTTGATTTCTTGCACAGACGTATGGAGATGTATGGATGAGCAGTAGACGGACAGACCGAGAGATAGGTTAAAGGTAACATGATATAATTAACAAGCTATAACTGAATCTTATTTGCTGACAGCACATTGTATGAGTACAATGCAGCCTAACAGTCACCTGAAATGCAAACAATGACTAGTAATATTCTTACTGTTTTGACAGAGAAGCTACACATTTCATAGATATTCTCAGATGTATAGCTCATTAAGGTCTGATGTTTGACCCTAGTCCAAAGACAACTACTGTTAGTGATTGACTGATGTATTGATGTACTGATTGTCTTGACTTGTTGTTATTGTTGTTAAGAATGTGATGTATTTTGGTGGAAAGCTGAAATGAGACTTGAAACAAAATCACCCTTCACACCTTACTGACCAGAAGGGAGTGTTTGGGTGACATCATCCATATTCAATCAATGTCTTTATTTGGCATTTATTAAGGTACAGACTTAGTCATTCATACATCTTACTTCAGACACAAAACAGGACCATGACTTAGAGAACAGTTTCATATTTGATATTGGAACAGGCCAAATCTCAATATTTACATAAGAAGGTGAAAAAATAGGTAATTTAAATTATCCTCAACCTTTTTCCTCTTTTGTTTAGAAGTCAGTTGAATGTTTTGATACGGTCTTGTGTGAATGAATGGCTTAATATTTCTATAATAATGTTAACCTTTAAAAATAGCATATTGCCTCTCTTTCTAACCAACGGTGGTGTAATTCCTGCTCCTTTACCGCTGCATATAAATAGAAAGCTGAAGGACAGTGTGACACCCAATGAGGACGTGACCCAGGAAGCATGTTCTACATACCTTCCTACCAGTATTAACACCAGCAATCACTACTGTCATTAGAACATGTGTGTGAGATTCCCTGCACTTCATTTGATTTCTTATCACTGAGGTTTGACAGAAGATGGTAATGAATGATAGGGTAGTTGGGTGGGAGAAAATGTCATTTAATGTAGCCCTAATGTAGATGTCACTTAATAATTTATTTCTCAGTAGTATCATGGCAGGCTATTCCCCAGAAATCCTAATCTAAGTTTCCATTTAAGAACCATATTCCTCATGAGCATTTTCCATAATGTGACTCTGACTGCCCCCCAGATGTGTTGCAGATCCGGGCAGAGAGAGTCGGAGTGGTGTCCATAAAGGGAACTGAAGCAGGCCAATACCTGGCCATGAACACAAACGGGGCACTGTACGGGTCGGTAAGTACCATCCTGATTGTGGCAGCTCTGGCAGTCCCCAGCACAAGGCTCTTTAAAATCATCCTTGATAAACATGTATTTTTCTTTTCTCTTTTTAGCAGTCACTGACCGATGAATGTTTATTCTTTGAGACCATTGAGGAAAACCACCACAACACCTACAGGTCTCAGAAGTACCAGGACAGGAACTGGTATGTGGGCATCAAGAAAAATGGACGCACCAAGGCCGGAGCAAAGACTCACATTGGGCAGAAGGCCGTCTGCTTCCTGCCTCTGCCAGTGGATGATAATTAACCATAGAACCACCCCCTGGAAGCCCAGAGAAGTCCATGCTAACACCCTCCCAACACTAGTGCAAGGTGCAACATATAATGTACACAGCTTCAGCAATATCTGTGCAATGTGTCCTCTGAGCCAGTTGCTTATCATTTCTCTGGCATTCATTATCACTGGACTCTCACTTAATTGGACTCTTAATTGTACTACTCATGTTCTTATTAGGTCTTTCCAATTAAAGTGCAGAATATTAAGGAATCTATCTACTACTTTTTAACATAAATGAAAGGTAGAACTACACAAAACATATGACGTCAGTTAAGTAATCAGTTACACATTGGAGAGTTGGAGGGCATTCCATAGAAGAGACTGGGGACCGCTGACCTAAGCGGTCAGTGGGACAAATTATTTATTTGAACTGTGGGGAACAGTTATTTCCAAGCAAATTGACTGTATTTGTGTTTTATTTATTTATTTTCCTCATTGTATTTTTTATTTGGTGGTTATAACTCAACAATAATTTGAAATGATAGATCATTCTATAATACAGCACACCATTATAATGTGATTTTTTAATGTCTTGCTAACTAAAGATTGGAAGGTTGGACTCACATAAAATTATATTTTTGTGAATTACAGGTTTTATTTTTTTAACTAATTACTGTCTCATTTTAAAATTATAGTTTTGTGCCTGTGTTTATATTAAAATAATACAATTTTTGCCACATTTGTATTTGTTTTAAATTGTTTCATTTGTAATACTATTTAGTCACATTACTTTTCCAAGTGAGAGTTTAATGTTTTAAAATATGAAGTATGAATAAGAATACAAACTATTCTCAAGCAAAGTTATATACACTTAACTATATTAAATCATTATTTCAGACATTTGACAGTAACATTAGAATTTTGTTGTGGAGCTGCAGTTACTGGTATAACCTGCTGGGGACTACACCCATCTCTGATTCAATATTAGTGAGCTGTGCCTATAAATTGGGAACTTTTGAAGTCTTGTTGCCCCAAGCATTTTTGGCATTAAGGGAACTGTAACTATAGCTGCTAATAAATACAATACATATTTCCAGTGAGTTGTGTACTTCTTGCTGTGTTGTCCACATTCATTCTACATACCATGTCTCTCTGAGTAGACCTCATACACATTGCAGAAAGGAAGGTATAAAATCCCCTTCCGAAAAGAGAATTAAACACCGCCGGAGTTTTCTTCCACTAGATTAATTTACTACGAGTAAGATTATGGGTTCTGGCCAGAGAGGATAAAATCAGAGCACTTCCCAACCATTGCTGCACAAGCTGTTCAGACTTTAGTCCAACCTTAAAAAGATACAATCACTGACCCACCATCAAGTCATCAATTGCATACTCCAGTCTTTATGCTGACTTCTGTTTGGCAGAGGATTCTTTGTTAAGCCCGGAAACCCATCCATCAACAGTAGCCAGTGATGGTTTCAGATTTTCTGACAGCTGTGTTATAAAAGCTGGCCACAAGGTGTCAGCATTACATTGCAAGAAACTTAATTTGTAAACCCCACATACTGTGCTGCAACGACTTCAGTTCAAAAATGGTGCTTTTCATGCTTTGTTGCAAATACCAGAGCGAAGGATAACAGTGGCCCTGTGAGATGTACTTCACAACTTTCTGTTTAGACATTAAAATGCTGCCCAATGCTGCCCAATGTTGTTGATGTGCAATCAACAACAAAGCCTGCAAGTTTTAGGATTTGAGTTCTGATAGTTTTTTCAGGCTTTCCACTCTGAGGTGGACCTGTTGTCAGGCCCTTTAATGTGCCACTTCCAAAAATAAGGCCCGGTGTCCATCAGAGAGGACTGCATAATTACAGAAAGGCACTAATTGAATTACCAATTGACAGAGTGTTTTATTATTATTATTATTATTATTGTCATTTAGCTGACGCTCTTATCCAGGGCGACTTACATTTGTACCCATTTATACAGTTGGGCTGATTGCATGGTCTGGATGGGATGGACCTGGGAAACTGTCTGAGCAGATCGGGCAATGTTATTAACAACTGAATTAAAACAATAAAATACATACGTTATTATTGTTTAAATTATGGCCTACATTTACTAAGGAGATTCTATGTCGAGGCCAGTGGCTGAAATCTCCCCACATTTCAAATAAAAAATAATAGTGGTGACACTACAATAATGGACACCCATTCTTAACGAGTCTAGGTATAAATCCTACAGGAATAACATGAATACCTCATTAACGTCATCTGAGGTCTGCTGACACGCAGGTGAAGGTCAGGGTTAGGGATAGGGTGTCAGACTTGGTTCAGAGTTTAGGGCTTAGACACATGTGATTGCTGTGGGATTCAGACATTCATTAATGTAAAATGTTACCCCTCCCAAAAAATAAATAAAGGGGATTGGCTGTTTTGGGACTGGGATGATTTTCGGTTTTGTTTCATTTTAACCAGTTGAATCAGATGCACCATGGGACTGTGACACACTACCATGGTATATTTTGACATGGGTTATGTTGGCAGTGAATCAGGAATGCTGGCCAGGGGAGCCACATGTGGAGCTGAGCGTCCCCCAGTGAGGGAGGAGAGCTATGCTGCCCTGGGCTGTGGAGGGGTGGAGGGAGGCTTTAGCAGACCCTAGGCCACAGCAGGAGCAGGAAGGGGGCTATTAACTATAAAACTGAACAAGCTATAGCTTCCTCTGGGACCCCTCGTGTGCAGAAGAGCAGGAACTGCAGCCAGGACCCTGCCACAATAAAACACTTTGACAGACCCATGTCAGAGAGGAAGACAAATTGTCAGTAAATTGCACAAACACTCCTCTGCTACCTCTCCCCAACCACCCATACCCCCTTCCCTCCCTCTACTCTCCTCCTCTCATGGCAAATGTTTGTCTCTCACCAGGTCCCAGAGACCCCCCTCACACATACACTCTCAAGAGGGACAGTATGATTTCTATTCCCCTAAGTTATTAAGGCAAAAGGGAACAGCAAGTCTTGCCTGCCAGTCACATCAGGAAAAAGGATGCATTTCAGTCAATTTAACCATAATTAAAGACACTGGTTTCCATCTGGTCAAACGCTTTGCAGGGTCCCCAGAAAAAGTGAAAATCTAATAAAACTGACAGCGCAGGGAATTCTTTGGGTATGGCTCATGCTTGTGGCATGGCTGTTGAAGACTTTTTTAATTGAAGGATTGTGCTGTATAGACACTTTTTTTTAACGTTTAAACTGCGAAACCAATTCTCTTGCAGGCTTTTCAGCTGAATGGATTCCTTTAAAAGCAAACACAAAACATGCAAATGACTAAACAATCTTTTGCCTTTTAATGTCCTCCTATGTCATTTTTGCTCATTAAGCTTTCTAGAGAGATTAGATATGTAAGGTTTTATACAGGCTTATTGTATCAACCTACAAAACTAAGAGCAGTTACAGACTGTGCTCTAGGATCTGCTGCATTGTGTGGAGGCCAGGGGGAAATCATGTACGTGCCAGCCTTCATATATCAGACCCATACAAAATATTACAAAATTATTGAACATTTTCAGATGTATAGCCTGGATCTATGGCATCTCGGTGTAAAAGGCCGCTTACTCACAGCCTGAAATACTTCTGATGTGAAGATGCTGTGGGGATGTAATCATAAAATACTTAGGAAAAGACACCGGAATATGCCATATGAAATAGTTATTTGGCTTAAATCCGTTTAGAATTGTTTTTCCTGATCCACATACATGAACTCTTATCACCACAGGCTTTATAGAGAGTGCTGTGGCAAATCTTTCTTGGGTATACTTAAACCTGAAAGGTGTTTCAACCAGTGATGGTTTAAAAGAGGTGAGTGAAGAGATGTTAAGTAAATTCTTGTAACTTTTGTAAACAGGGAGAACAATTCTTATTTGGCTAAAACAAACTGTCAGCATCAGTGTAAATGTCAGTTTGGTTCCTGTGAATAACTACTCCAATAGGAACAGTCATGCACATCTGTGATATAAAGTCAGTACGTCACTGCCGTACTATTCCCAATTTATGGCAAATAATACCAACATGTTCTTTTATTTTTGACTTCTGTTTAAGGTTAAATAAACTAAAGAATCTATTTCAAGCTTACAAAAACAACATGCGTCATGTCCGTGTCTTTTTTTAGCACGGTGGGGTCTGAGCATCCTTGCTCAGCTTTAGTCACTCACTTCCGCCGGCCTTTTCCTCCGGTTCTCAGTGGGAAAATGCAGAGGCTCATTGAGAAGTGGCTGAGGAGATATCTGGACATCTACAAACCTATTCATGGTAAATATCAGGCATTCCACTATGAGGCATCCAACACGGGGTGGTGATGCTTGCGGATATGAGATCTCTCTCCTTTTTATGACATCCTTTCCCGTGACCAAGTTCCTACCATTATTTCCCCTACGCAGGAATGTCAAAATATGCAGCCTTTGAACTCCTCAATTGTCTCAGTGAGAAGAACCACAGAAGTTCTTCTCAAAGCATCCTGTATACGGTTCAGTGAGTTCTCCTCAGCTGATGGCTCTCCCTTGGTCAAACTGGCTCGTCTCTTGGTGAGTGCGTTAAGATTGAGCCTTTGAGTGTAGTGCAAGACCAGGAGGTTTCACAACAACCCTATGACAGCTCAGAGTGCTGTGCAAATACACCCTCTTGATAAATTAATGTTTATTTCCCATCAATGAACAAAGAAAGCCTCTTCAAAACATAGCAAAGACTCTTATTAATATGATCACTATAACTGTTTTATGTATTCCCACTTGACTGCAAGCCTCACAAAATGTCATTTTAGTTTTTGCCTGTGTGACAGTGTCTTAACTCCACACACAACACACTGATTCCAGTGCACTGATCTCTCTGCTCTCTTTTTTTCAGGCATTCAGGCAATCACTACCTTGCAAACAGCACTAAACGTGACAAAAATATGTGACGTTCCAAAAAGTCTTGGTTAAAATAGCCTGCCACAGCTTCACAGAGGCTCAAAAGAGTTGAAAGTCTTATTTTACATCAGGTATCACATAGTGCTTTGATTTCCACTGGAGGGGGCCAGCTACATTAAAAAATATTCTGTTCTAGGCATGGCACTTCACTTCAGTCCTTGGGAGAGAACATGTTTGCATTCACTCTTAAAAAAACACAAGTGAGCAAATAATTGTTCCTTTTCAAAAACACACAATGTGTTCATGTTTCCCTCTGTGTACAGATTTGTTTGTCTTTTTATCGTGCAAATACAGTCTTTGGAGAATTATAATCTTGTAAGATGCTCTCCTCATAAGAAGAGTGAATAAGGAGAAAATAGAATATAGAACACTACAGTACAGCGAGTCTCGAACATGTAACATGTGGCCCCTTGTGAATGCTAGAGGACTGGGTGAGAACATGTAGGATTAGCTATAACTGCCTACTGTAACAGAAAAATGCCTCCCTGTTGTACCCATCCTTATAGGTACAGGTGCTAACAGGCTCTGGCAATGCTAATGTCCATAAAAGGGCTTTGGTGACAACTTGCTTTAGCGGAAGAGATTTCTGGAGCATTTGCCAAAGTGATTAAAATCGTACGAAGAGCTGTCATGGAAGAACCCCCCCCTCCCTTTCTTGAAGCGGATGTAAGTCAGCCACGCCATCACAGTAATTTTTTATAAAGCAGGACAAGCAGAGACTCTTCCCGCTGCTTTGGACAGTCTCTGTGTGTGTGTGTGTGTGTGTGTGTGTGTGTGAGTTCTGCTTCACCTGCCAGCTCTCTGAGAATGTGGCAAGCTTGAATCCAACTGGAATGGCACTTTGATATAAAGGGTGTAGATGTAAGAGCCTGCAGGGTAGTTTTTATCGTTGCACAAGTAGGCAGTCTGGCAGCTTTCAGAGGACTCTGGACAGGACACTTGGCACTGGTCTAGCGTTTTCCAGTTTGCATTCTGACTGACTGAATGTAAGCCTGGATTTTTCATCATTGTCTGGAATGCATTTCAGCTTTATATAACATAATAGCCTTTAGCCTGTTCACCTCAGACAATGCTATACATATGAAAACATAATGGCCCCAAGTTTGAAAATAAGCTGTAAATTCTAAAATGTTTGCCTAAAACGAAAATAATGGTGATATGGTGATTTGGAGATGTGTTGGTTGTCATAGCTCATGGCGTATGTCAAATGTTATTACATTCCTGTAGTTCCACTTACTACATGTTTTATCTTTAAGTATTTAGTAATAGGATTCCATCTATACACATCAATATATTATGCAAAATTTGTAATATCTAATATACATTAGTGTATAGACTTCATAATTGTCAGAATTCAACTATTATATCCATTATTACTCTGCTGATATAGATTAGTGAAGAATTTCGTCCCTGGATTAAAATCCCCTCAAACGGTTGAGGGTCTACACTGAAAGATTCTTATTAATGTGGATGTTTGGGTCATTAGGTCTGCAGAGTAAGCAAAACACTAAAGATCACATGGAAATAAGAGAAAGCTAATGAAAATCCCCAAACATCTGTTTAATTTGATCATCATTCACAATGAACCACTATATCACTAAAACAAAAAGACCCATTAACACACACACACACACACACACACACACACATACACACACACACTTGGGTTTGATTTACCATTCTGACACCCTGCCCAAGCAACCAGCTGGAAAAGACAGGCTGCGACATAAAGATGGAAACCCTGTACTAAATGGCAGGAGTTGCGCACCTTCAAGCACAACAGCCAGTTGAGGAATGTGGCTCTTCAGGAGTGATTCATGCTCCCCTGTTATAAACGGGTCCTAGTCACACGCTAGTGATGCTCTGTTATTAAGCACCTGCTAACCAAAACAGCTGAAACGTCTGCCCACACCTTCTTATCACAAAACTGAACCCTTCAGTTCCTTCCTCGGTTCCACCTGCACGCCTCTCACCCGCCCCTCATCTGGGGGCTGATCGCGCCATTCCTGGGAGACAGATGAGCCCTGCTGTTTGGCCCAAGGGGGGCTTTGGAAACAGAAGCTTTGTTGGGAACACAAAAGACGAATGAGCCTTGGTGCCTCATGACTCCTACATCCTACATCCTGAAAACAACGTGTCACGCTAATGCACGCTCCAGACAGTCCTGAACATCCATCTGTATAATTCACACCACCCTGGCCGTGCTTGGTTAAACATCAACTATTGTTTGCTTCATTACTTCAAGTGTATATTATGTCTTATTTTAATTATTTTTGACTGCATATTGCTTTTAAGAAGATATTGAAAGCAAATGTACATGGGTATGGTATAACATAATCTTAAAGGATAGTAAACATAAATTGGACTTCAAAACTGTCTAACAAGATACCAAATATTACATATAATAGTAAACTGCTCAGATTAGGAGAAACCCAACGTCTTTAAGCAAAATGTTTGTGTGAGGTACAGTGAGCTTTTATTTCCATCTTGCAGTAATAAAAAGATAAGGTTGAAAATCTATTCAAAAATCGCTTCCTGTACTTGAGTGTGTTTAATGTTTTCCTTTTGCTCTGCAATGACATTTAACTGGGTTTTTTGATTAAACTTTTTTTTTCTTACCGTAAAGCCTAATAATGTGGAAAATAGAGTAGACTGTGTTGTAAGCAGAGTTACACTCGGGTTGTAAAGTTCATTAACATCTATTTTTCCAGAAAGGATACAGTGAGTCTCTGTTCTTATTTTTGTTGCAGTACTAACAAATGCTAATTGTATAAAGTGGCAAAGTGACTCAATTGTGATTGTAAAAGAGTGCACTGTATGATTAATAACTTTGGTGATGGTGAAGTTGGGTGAATTTTGAAACTAGTGAAAAACAAAATACTGAGAGGAGAAGGAAAAATGTCAAACACCATATTGAAACATTCCATCTCCTGTCTTCTGAAAGGAATCATCTTGGCTCTTCTGGCGCAGTAATATTATAAACTGCTTTCTGAACTGTTTGAAGTCTACAGCACTCCCCTGACAGGCCATAAACCAAAGCATACAGTTGTTCTCAATCCCAGGAAGCAGGCTCATGACATCATCTGTCTTATCCAGTAGCCTGTTGCCTCTCTGCACACGCACACGCACACACACACACGCACATGCACACACACACAAAATGGCCTGCAGGCTTCTCAACAACTAATCCACCCAACAGTTGTATATAAACAATTTTGAAAATGTTACAAAATAAGCTAATATTATCCTGGATTCTGAAATATATTACAGTCTATGTAGTCAAAGCTAAATAAACAAAATCCTTGCATCCTCTTACAAGTGCATGCTCTTCCTTGCTTGTGTTGAATGGTCTTCTTCTCCAGGGTGCTGCCTTGGACTGATTGGTGCCAGCCTGACCACGCTGCACAGCTCCTGGGCACCTTGGCTTTAGACAGCCAGAGCCTGCATGGAGAAGCTGGAAGCAGTGGACCTGTTATCATCAGTTAGAGTTAGTTCTCCTGTTTACACTAGCACTCCACAGCTGCAGCGGGTAAGTGTGACTGCACATTGTCAGTGCTTATTTTACTTCTTTAACCCCTCAAGCAGTCAGTGGGCCTTCTGTATTTAACTTCTCTTTTTTAGTTGTTGTTTTTTTAATTGTTTTTCTAAACATTAATAATTCGTTCTGTAAAGTAATAGTGTGTGGTGTCAAATCTTCCTGATTCGTATTCATAGCACTTATTCAAATAAATACTACAACCTGTTAAGTGTCACTGCAGTGGAATGCATTCAACCCAAAGGATTGATCTATGAAATGAGTCTAATTTCACTCCATTTACACAGCACAATGTGTGTTGTATACCTTAAAGAGGAAATTTAGCTGAGAGTGCCCATGCCTAACAGCTTTCCTCTGGTTTAGCACAAGGTAAAATTCTAAAAACACAAGCAACTTTGTTGAGTTCAGCATACCAACTGGAAATGTCTCAGATTGAATGTGATATTCCTAAAAAGTGACATGAGAATGTCAACAGTGTTCTTTTATTGTGCCTAGCTATAACTACCTGGCCATGTTTACCAAAATGAGGACCATGACTGGAGTTTGCCCATGTGGATCACATCATCTCACACGCTCGGGTTATCTCCGTGTTTTCTCGTACTTCTAGCCGGATGTGTGGCTGTGTCTGTCGGCTGCTATCCAGCTGAGGGAAATTCACTGAAATTAGCTATGGTTTCACTTAAATCTGTCTTAATCAGTCACAGATACAGTACAGGTTTAGAAAGGAAGAAGGAGTAAAAACAGACAGATTAAAGTAGCCTAACACAGCTGTGTTTTTTCTAGAACCTTAGTCAAGGAAACATGTAACATGTCATTACAATAGCCATGGGCATTAACAATAATCATGGGTCTTTTGGTTAAAAGGAATAGACAAAAAAGAGAACAAAAACAATACATTCTTTAGCTTACTAGAATGTGGGCGTGTCTCATATTAGTGCTTTAATATGCTAAACCCAGTGGACCCAGTCAGTATGATGACAATTAAGAAACATGTCAATGCTGTATCTAAATGGAAAATACACAGGGCAATGCTATAGCAAAATCAATGGACATCAAAGTCTTCTTGTTTTTATTTTGAGCATAGTACCTGCACCAACTCCAATCAACTTATTTGCGACATCTGTAAGAGATCAAAACTAACACGTCTCTCCCCTTGTGCACCACAGTAGCTCTGAGTTCATTAAGCTTAATCAACTGTACAAGTTACAATTTCTACCTTTGTGATGTAAATCCTCAATTCAGGAGAGGTTTTTGCAAACAGGCTGATATCTGAACTGAGAAGACAGGTGGGGCAAGCCTTGTCAACAGCACGTAAACAAGCAAAGAAGCATTTACAAGGGCTTTAGTCTGATGCACTGGAAAGAAATGCACCTGTTGAAGAAAAAAACAAAAAACATCAAGGGACAAGTGCTGAAGGCTGCGAATCCTCCCCCCATGTCTATTTGTTTGGGCATGCAAGCAGGCTGTGACCCTTTTCAGTTGGGGTCTTAAAAAGTACGGTGTGATTATTGTGTCCCTGACACCTGGACATCTGAACCAAAACCATGAGGTATTGCCCTCTCCGCAGTATCAGAGGTACAGTGCTACAGCACATCGCGCAGACTTAGAGAAAGACAAACCTGGCCCCATGGCTGGCCAGTCCATACTAAAAAACAAAACAGCAGTTTGGTATCAAGGAATAAACACTTTACAGAAGGTAGACTGAAGGAAAAACAACCTGTGCCATGTATCTTTTAAGGGTTCCTTGGTGTCATGCAAATACTAGATCTACTGGATACTGACAACTGCCCCACACTTCAGCACAAATTGGCAGCACTCACAGGGTCCAGTGAGTGGGCTTGCTGCTAGTAGCTTAGAGATGGTGGAGTGGGGGGAGGGGTATGAACAGCAGGCTCTACTTGGATATGTGCCGGTTTGTACAGATACAACCACCGAAGAAAAGAATGGAGAAAAAAAAAATCCATTATTAAAGCTCCTGCATGGGTTTCATAAGCAGCTCAAGACATGAATGGGAGCGATCAGCCAACCATAACAGCACACAGTGGTTATCTCCCTGATCTACAAGCCCTGAGTGTGCCTCTGACTTCCCCTCCCAGCCTCCCCCACAATGACAGTGCAATGGCAGGCTGGAGTCAGGGGAATGCACGCTCAGTGGCCCTTTGTTTTTCATTAAAGACACAGGGGAAGAAAAAGAGAGAGAGAGGGAAAGAGAGAGTTTCACTGGCCTGTGTCCAACAATGTTCTATGGTCAGTTGTTTAATATTTCTTATAGCGAACATATAGACTGTTTGGAATTGCATTAGTAAGGATGTAGATGGAATTTAAACATAAACAATAACTTCTAGTTGCAATGCCAATGCAAAAGACTGTACCAAAGGCTTCACTAGAGAAAACATTGAAATGCTGAGGAAATGGATCAGAATGAAAGTGTATATGCCACAAGTGTATGTTTGTGTTTGCATGCATGAATAATAATAAATTATTTGTCATGCAAAGTATACCTGCTACAACAATCGATGCAGGTTTCCGAAGCATTTGTTTGCATGTAAAATTGGTGCATCTGATCATTTTTTCATGTAAAGTGTTTTATCACTTTAACCGACTGCATCATAAATGGGTTTTCAATTGTATATGAAGGTAGACAGCTGTTTTTATTTTTCAAAGAATCTTTGGGCCAAAAAAATAATAATAATGTAATGGAAAATAATCTGACACCTTTAATTTCCCCTGAGTTATTTGGGATAACTTTACATTTTCTTTAAATAAAAAGCCCTTTACTTTTCAGGATATTCTGGATCTTGTGTAAAAAGAATCACTAAGTACCTCCACTTTTGTGCTTTTCCTACCTTTTTGTTAACGACTCCCATGGGATTATTATCATTTCTTGCGTGGGGGGGTAGCTGCTATCGTTTTACAAGCAATAGGAAATGGTACAAAAGGAAAGGAACCAGACAAATTACTAAATGAGAGGGCAAAGAGAAGGGCATGGTACCTAATTAGCTCCACCATACTCATTCATTCTCTGTAAGCGAGCATAAAATAGCTGGTTTCTTCCTTCTGCAGGAGAAAGCACAGAAGGACGCAGCATCGGTAGCACCTACATCTTCCCCTTTAGACCGCTCTCCAGAGACCAGCAATCAATCAATGCACTTTTATTTCACAGAGTGTACTGTAATGGAAAGGACAACCTCAAAGCACTTTTATAATTCCCTCATGCTAATGTACTGCAGAGTGACCTTAAGGCATCACATGTTTAGAGTCAGGGTTCTTTAATATAATACACCAGAGCCTTGTGTTACCCAGGCTCAATTCAGCAGTACACATACACAGCTACACCATGGGCCAGTGTTACAGGTTTTAGAGCCCCCAAACAGCTGATGCCAAAGAGCTTATACAGGCTTGTGGAAAATCAATTTCCCCATGTGACTCTGCTTTGGGGGGAAAATATATACATATATTAAATATCTGAAGCTTTCTGCATGTGACACATCTTGTGTGTATGCGTGTCTCTTATCTTGTTAAGCCACCATTTTTGCAGCCGTGGTCTTTAATCTAATTGATTTTCACTAGATCTCAGGATGAATCTGCGGAGCACTGGCCTGTAACATTTTTGCAATTCATTGCCATTTAAGAAAATAAGTAAGCTAAGCTCTTGGAAGAAGTCCGTATGCCGAAGAAGAATGCTGCTCTTGAAAAGTAGTTATGAGTTAATGAGAATTCCACTTGGAGCAGGAAGGAAGGGCTTAGAATGCACATCCCAGAGTGTATTGAATGAATGTTAATCACAATCTCTCTCACACACACTGACAGAGCATAGTCTGGATGTAGCTTTCAGCTTCAGAACAGGTCTAACAGGCAACTGAGAGACAGAGAGAGAGAAGCAAAAACTACAACCCTAGTAAGGTATGAATAAAGAAATCATTCACCCTCACTTTAGGACAGATTCATTTCAGATTAATATAATCTTTCTACATTACAATAAAAACAAAAAAAGGCAATTAAACAGGCCAGGTCCCCTTCTGAAGCACAGCTACTGATTAAATATTCTGTTTCAGTGACATGCAGTGAGGTAATTAGTTGGTGTAATTAGTATATATATATATATATATATATATATATATATATATATATATATACACATTACTTTTAGATTGAATCTGTTAGTCTTTGACACCAACCAAACAGCTGCTTATAATATAGTATTATATTTATTTATTTATTTTTGTAGAGGATATTTGTCTCTGTCGACCTCTGTGCTCTGTGTAATGCCTATATTCTATTGAGTCCCTATCCTGCTGTTAAACACCCCTTTCGCCCAGTGATGTGAAGGACACTATCCCTCCAGAGGCCCAGTCCATGTGGAAGAGATGCATTCTGCAATTTTGTCAGTATTATTTATGTCTGGAAGTCCTCCTCTAGACAAATGGTTGCCATATGGAGAAGCAAAATATGTTCTTCAGCTGAACTTGTTTTTTTTATGTTTCATTTTGCACCAGTTGAAATGATCCTGTTCTTATTTTATTTTGTATTTTATTTTTTGCAATACGTACAGTATTACTTTTATATATTTACTGTATCTTTTTCTAAATTTTTCTCAGAATTGTAATTACTTTTCAGGGAGAAATTATTTTTTCTTTTCTTGTTTTTTGTGTGGAAAAAAGGCTACAAAGAACAGGACTTTCAATAGTGCCATTTTAACAGTTAGAACGAAAGGCTATGCAGCTGCTATTTCTTCACCCCACACTGAGGATTACAGAGATCAACTATGAAAAATGACAACAAACTAAACTCTTTGAGTGGGATGGGGAAAGGCTGCAGGTGCAGAGTCCCCAGGCCGGCAGACAAGCTGTTCTATTCTGTCACTGAAGGAACTGAGGTTGTAAAGCTGGACAGAAAGGTTTCAATTGTTTGTTTTTTAACTGTAGTTCCAAAAATATAAACTATCTATCTATCTATCAGTCTATCATTTTACTCTAAATGTAATGTGTTGTATTACTGCACTTTTGTAATGCTTGTGTAAACTGTAAGTCACCAAGAAATAGATTATTAGAAATATTAGCACAAAGCTGTCAAACATGATTCCCAGTGGCTGTAGTGATAAGAGCAGAGCCTATATTGGGGACTCAGTCGATCTGGGGCTTGTCAAGCACAGCACTGTGATAGTGGGGTCAGTCTGTCGGTCTGTATCTAGGTGCAATAACTGGGGAAATCCTGAAAAATGTCTATCTGTACTGAATGAAAATCAAATAAAATAAATTGGTACCCAGCACTGTAGGGAACTCTGGTGCATCTCACTAACCAATGAGTGACACTTCCAATAGTGTGCAATGCTGGCTCTGCAGTTGCCACACAGGAATTTTTGCTGGAGGTTTTTGCTGATCGATGGCGTCATCTATTTCACAGGTTCTGGACAGATCGATTTCAAACTGAAATAGTTAGTTAATTGCAAGTGTTAATTGTGAACTCTGTAAAGGGCACCATGTAGCATATGAAATGACACGTCAAAAATATGATTACTGTTATTTTTTTCTGTTCATCCTACGTATACTTAAACATTGCTCTTATATGTATAAAAAATCCCTATAAAGTCATGTCCCTGAGGGAACAGCTGTGGCAGTTAATCCCCCCTGGGCTTTTCCCCTCGAATCTCCCTTCCTTCCTTCCTCCATCCCTCTCTAATAGCTCCCTTGTTCCTGCTGGACAAAACTAGCCCTTTGTGGCTGCTCTCAGAGCAACATTAAAAACAGGAATAGGGAAATTGTAAACAGGAGGCTTTTGGCCTACAGGCCAAGGCACACACTAGGCCTCTGAGGCCTACTTCATGCTAAGCAAAGAAACAGACCTTTGTTGCTAAGGGGATTAAGGGCTGTGGGATTTCTGAGGCACTGCGCAGGCATTCAGCCAGGCTGAAGTAGGGGCTTTGTAAAGAGATACCTGCATTATATATCTGCAAGCGGAAATCATTTATACTATTTATACAATCTTGGTAATGTGATATTGTTCGACTGTAGAACAGGCCTGGTGGCACACAAGGCAAGACACTTGAACGGCGATTTCTTCAGCTGCCTAATGGACAGTAGTATAGTCATTCCTGTCCATTAAGTACATTTAAATATTTACCAGATATAGGCTGATTTAATGATTTTCCTTCCATGGATTTGTACTGTTTTATCAAAGGATCCCTTACTCATTTTCAGTTGCATTCATTAGCTGTATCTGGACCTGGAAGTAAAGTAATAAAAGTAATAAAATGTAATACTTAAAAGAAAATACATCAAAGAGAAGATGTATTTGCTGCTAGTATATTAAAGTGAAAGATTAAAAAATGAATTCCTTTCATTTGGAGCTCCATTAGAGAAGGGAAAAGGCAAGAGAAGGCAGAATATGCCAAAACTCTAACTGGAACCTTCTGCTTTCATTGAAAAGACACAATCTTCTCTCTGCCTTTAAACTTCATCACCCAGCCATGACCTGACAGAGGAGGGAAGTTGGTTTGGTGATAAGGGGCTTCTGGCTTTCACGAGTTTCCCACAGTGAGACCCGGGGGAACATTCCAGTACGCGATTTGTGCTCCTGACACCACTGGCTTGCTTCCGATTATATGCTTTAACTTCTAGCCAATACACTGACATTAAATCTCCTTGCTAGCTGAGAAATGTCAGCTTGTAGGATTTAAAAAAGGCAGGTAAATGAATGTACCAATGTTCATCATAGAGAGCAAGGAATACAACTATCTCTTTAGCTGGAGAAAAATTAAAACTGTATGGATCCCAAATCACAAATGTGAAAACGAAATGATACATTACCGGTAAACTAATAGATATTAATAGATAGGAAGGTGCACTGAAAAGCCACATAAGGTGTTGTGTTTTTGTCCAAGCCTTCTGGTTTGGAAGGTATGCAGTCAGTTCTCTCCTGGAGGATTATGAGAACATCTCAAGACCCCCAGATGGAAAACGAAAACTTCCTGTCAATCTGCTCACATTTGACATCTGCGATCTCTGGAGGGTTTACAGCACTTCTGCAGGGAGGCTGTGGTCCTGACAGGGCTCGTTTCACACGCACATATCACTTTACATGACTGTCCTGAGCCCATCTGTCAGGGGTTTGTGCAGTCCTTCCCAGGTACGCTTTTCAGCTCATTTATATTTCACTGACAATTAACATAATTCCTCCTCTTTGTTCGAACAGTCGGGATGGAGGCTGATACCATTTACACAGATAAACTTACTCCGAGAAAGGCTGACCTTCGCACAGGGAGCACTGAGATCAGCTCAATTGTATTGTGCTGACAGTTAATACAGACCCATCATGAAATCAGAGCTTGACAACCTACTGATGCTCAGTTCCCAACTTGCAAATGAAACTGAAGAAAAAAATATCACGTTAAAGCTGCAGTGATGCGCTGTACTACAACAATAGGATCTACCGCGCAGTATCAACATATCAACTCACACAGTACTTCTTACACAGCAGGCCCCAACATTATATTTACCAGTCACCTGACTTAGAACAGTGGAGTGTTCCCTGCATTTGAAATACATTTTCATAAAGGTGTTAAAGAAAACTGGTTATTCTCAGTTCACTATGAACACGCAGTATGTTTTGGGGGTTAAATTATTTTGTGGTTAAATTCTCTAACATGTCTCAAAAGTGGACTCTGTTATCTGACTGAAGTTGTGTTGTTATAGATTTTGGAGATTTGTCCGTGTTTGGTATCCTCTTTTCCATGCCCAGAGACAAGATTATTTCAGTTACTGAAGGGTAGAAGTTATTTATTCCAGTTAGGAGGACTGGAATCAAACTGGTTGTCTCTCAGATAACAAAGTTCATTACCAATGACTAAAAACAAAACATGATTGTGGATCACATTATTCAATAAGTTATCGTTCAGTGAGAAATGTTATGACTCAAACCATGGAAAGAGTGAAGGGAAAAACAGTGTGTGCAATATTTCCTCCTGATGTTGCATATTCTGGACCAGTCAACGGCACCAGTTCGAACTAATCCAACATTTACATGTTATAAACTTAGACATAGCTTTAATGTGAACATGTAAGCTGCAGTACACAGTACAATTCCCACTCTCAATTAGATTATTTTAAATGAATTATTTTTTTAATGAGGAACTGGAAATGCATGAACTAAAATCCGACCCTGAAAGGTATTTCCACTCTACTGCAGAACAAAGAACATGATACATAAGATACATAAAATCATGTACAGTGCAGTACATGTGCTATGGCAAGTGAGAGCCCCTTGTTTTCAGAGTGCTATGGAATGGAATACAAAATGAGATGGGTTAAGAAGAGTCTTTCATGAAAGACATTGAATCCCCTTTGAGGGTTTTTGCTTTTTTCATCTCTCTCTCTCTCTCTCTCTCTCTCTCTCTCTCTCTCTCTCTCTCTCTCTGTCTGTCTGATTCTGATCTCTCCATCCTCTTTCTCTCTGTGCTTTGAACTCACAACTGCTCTTTGAAGGAAAGTAATACAAAATTGCTTTATTCAGCCTTAGTTTCAAACTCTTTGATGAGTTTGTCACTTTGTACAAAACTCTGAAACTTCACAGGAAGGCAAGACCACGCAGTTGAAAGGCAAGACTGGCTCAGTCAGACAACCTTTAAATCCTGGGCCCACTGCTCATTCTACGCACTGGTGGAGGGGGGTACCACCACACTGGGCTGTCTGGGCAAATTATTATAATTTTTCCGTTAAAATATTGCTCATGCTTCCTGTTGTGATGAGTTTCAAAGGTTGAGGTCGTTTGATTCCATTCCATTTTATTTTATCAAATGGGATGTTTCATTTCCATCAAGAATGCACAAGTGGAACATCCCTCTACATTCCTGGAGTGCTTTCTGCCTTATTACTATATGGTTCATTAATAGGCATGAGGCAGAGCAGTGACAACAGGAAGCTCAAAGTGTTATTGATCGATTTTCTGCATACCTTCAGTGGTATTTCATCGTGAAGAAACTCAAAGCTCTAGTGATCTTGTTTTGGCAGTTCTTTCTCTCTCAGTGGTGAATAGAAACCTTGGGAGCTACAGAAAAATGACAGTATTTATGAACAATTCTTCTAAATCAGAATGTTAAAAGAAAAATACAGTTAGCCTGTCATGAACAGACAAACGGGATTTTTTGTTGGGGGGCACGGTCTTGGCCTACATGACACACTTTTTGTTGCTGGATTGTTTACCTGCGTGCTAGTTAGATTTTTGTTTTATATGTGTGTCAGGAAATTGCTAAAGAAGCACCTGTAAAGTTAGATCTGACTGGTTCATAATACCTACCACTGTGCACTATATTTGAAAGAATTCCTGACCTGAGAGCTCTGCATTACAAACAACAGAAAAGGTGATTTGCCACTCTGGCATGTCGCCAGGACTGGGGTTTGTTGTTTCAGGTGTCATGTGTCAGGGAGCCATTCAGCAGAGGAAGTGTCCCATATCATACAGTTAGCATGGCCATCAAAGCCTCTGCTATTGAACTGCCCACCTTCCCAAGCCCTCCCTCAATAAAAGGAAAGGTTGTACCAGAGACAAGAACAAATATCCGCTCCCATTTCCCCAGGCCTTTTACCTCACTGATAAGGTGAACAAAAATAAACTGTCACTCCTGCTTTGTACAATCCAAGACTAAATGGCAGAAGCAGTGAGAACCTTTTTTTTCCCTTTATTTTCTCTTTTCAAACGTTTACACAAGTAAATTCAATGTGTGGTGCTTTAGCTTCCCATGTACCCTTGAAGTTAATATATGTTAGCTGCTGAAACAGCTTTACACACATTATATTTAATTACTCATTCTTTATCATCTTATTAACTCTATTCTGCCGCGGAGTCAGTGGTAAAAAAACACTCAGATGAAAACACTACAAATATTTTAAAATAGCATAAGATAGCCATCTCAGACAGATCATTTTGATCCACCAAGGCAAGGGGAAAATAAGTATTGCTGACTCCTACAGTCACAGGAATCTACTACTTTACAAGTATGTATGAAAACTGAAGGAAATAATTCGACATATTTGCATCCGTCTTCTTACTGAAGCTAAAATCGAATTAAGTATTTTCATACTGTTGCTGTTAATAAGGCAGTCTAAATTCAAAATTAATGCACTGGCTTAACCAATAATGAGCAGAAAAAAGGAGCAAACATTTGCAAAGAAAACTATTTTCATGGTTCAGTTTAGCAAGGGAACCATTAAAACAGCGTCAGTGAGTCACATTTTTATGATTCAGAGGACCTGCATACCGCATGTGCCCGTGACTCTAGAATAATCACGCAGGAATAGACAAATGGCACCTTGACAGACTAACTGATTTCAGTAGTCCATCTCTGTGTGATGTCACACAGCAGTGGGTGATGCCAAGGAGGTGTGATAGCCCAACAAGAGGCCGCAGTTATTTTGAACATGTTTTTTCAGGTGTCCAAGCTTGCTGGCTCCCAGCTGGTCTCAGGAAGTAGCCCACAAGCCTGTATTACCAGTTCATTAGCCCAGGATCAAAGGGCTTCTAACTCCAGGGCAGTGACCAAAGAGGGTGCACGAGGCTGTAGTTGTTCTTCTTTAATGATCACTTGCTGGGCTCTCAGATCTGATCATTGTGAGCAGTTAACCCAAGTCTACAAAGAGCTGTACAACAAGACAAACTTCCATTCATTGTGTGTATTATAATGTACGATAGAAAGGGATATGTGCAACAGACACAGAAGTAAAAAAAAAAAAAATGAAAACCAAAAACTCACATTAAACAAAAGTAAAAGGATTGTGTCTCAGCCTTCAACCTTTAATTTTTCACTGTTCAGTAGCATTCTTCTTTGCTCTCCACTTACTTTCTTCCATTCGGATGCACAGTAAAGTGACGCACCCTGAAACCGAAAAAGGTCACATTGCGTCTTTATTCGGCAAGTATTTTCAGAGAGCAAATGCATGTCCTGGATTTCTTTATATCATCTCTTTGCTCCAGAAGCTGGAAAGTGCTTTAGCAGAGGCAGCAGTTGCTGATTTTGATACACACACCTGCTTATCTGCATCTTTTTTTAGCTATTTTCTGGAGAGCAAACCTGCATTCTGGATGCATTGTGCTGATCTTTTTTTTGCTTAGTCTAAGCAAGGACCTGCTGAATCAGATTTTAAATATAGAACAGCACTGGTGTCTCATTGATGTGATGTTAATGAAGGTCACCCTGCCTCTCTCTCCCTCTCTCACACGCTCTCTTTATCTCTCTCTCCAGGACTGGTTAATAGAGTGGCAAAGACCCTCCCAGAATTCCTTTTGTTTGGTATTTAGAGGATATAAAGATCTGTTTCAGGAATAAACAACATGAGAGAAGAATTCAATGTCTGGAACACATTCTACCTACTACCTAACTCACAATTTAATTGCTTGCTGTAACACTATTATTAGGGCTTAATTAAATCTGCATAAGAATTCTGGTTTTAATAAAGGCCATACAGATACAGCTTTAGTATCCTACTGTGGTGAAGCATCACCCAACGGGAAAGAGAACGAAGGTAAAATGATTAATGGAAGAAGGAACTTAAATATCACTCCAATCAATTAGTATTAGTATTCTTAATGCCAATATATTTAAGATATTTTCCTAGAGGGTGCTGCTCACATATTGATATTGAGCTGACTGAGGGTTTCAATGCAGATTTCAAGCTTTTAAGCCCTCTCAAGTTAAGAGAGTATTTTCCATAGGGATAATGACCACTCTACATGATCTGGGCTGTATAATTTGAGATAGAAGGTGGCAGTTTGGTTAATCCAGGCTAGCCATTGTCTGTTCACTCTAGTAGCACAACAGGATGGAGTATGAAGACAAATATAAACAGGATAAATATAAACATTACCAAACAACAAGAAACAGGCTACCAATTTTATATCAGGGTTGGAAAATCAGACATTTGCTGGAGATTCAAACTGACAGATACATCACGAAGTCTGTATTACACCATCCAGAGACCGGTTTCAGACATGCTCTCGGTTTTCAGTGATAGCATTCCGCCTATGGCAGTGGAAATGCTGCACAAAGCGTGAATTGATAATACCCCACTATGATGTCATGTGCATGTGGGGCAAATATCTCCTGGGCGCACAGAACCTTGGTAAGGTCTTTGGAATGAGCCAAAATGTGTTGTATGGCAAGTGGAATGTGCAGAATGTGTGATCTCTGAATAGATCCTGAACCTCATGGGGTTGGCCATAAGTTATTTCTTTAGGGTGAGAGTTCATGCAAAGGCCTGTATCTTCACTAGAATCTAGTCGTCCCACTAAAAGAAAAAAAAGATAAAAGTCACAGGTCATCTTCTCTTTGAAGGCTCTACTTTCTCCATAGCAGCAGGAGGGACAGGAGGGCATCCATCAAAATGGTGGGCTTGACTGAACACTCCCAAATAGTCCAAGATCGAAATCAAGGTCTTTCCCAGCACAAATGTACCAAGGAATCTAGGCATGATCTTTTCAAACCTGGTATCATTCTTTTGTGCTGGAACCAGAAGGTTCTTTTCCATTTCCATGTGTCATTAGGAAATAAAATGCCACTTAACATGATGGCAACCCTTTTTCTAGCAGAGCCAAATACAGGAAGTCAACAAAACACCTTGAAAAGCATTGTGCACTTGGGGAGTCCTTCGTAAGTACTCAATTTTCACAAAATGCTTACCACATGTGTTTAAGTAGAAACTTTTTTTTACTTTTTAAAGCATATTGTTTATAGACCTAATTGATTAAGCATCAATCCACATTTGTATTTGCATTGGAATTGTACCCAATCTCTCCCACTGTTTGCTTTGGCTAATTACCTCCATGTATAGTATAGCATAGATAGGGAAGATAAATATAAGAACTGGGAGGAAGAGGGAGGGAAAGAGTCTGATTGTGAAACATTAGAACATAACAGCAGACCTCTCTCACTTCCTGTAATGTTAATTAATCGAAAACAGAGTTGTGAAAAACTTGTCATCTTTTTGGATTTGATTTTTTATAGAAAGTGTGTGTGAGAGAGAGAGAGAGAGAGAGAGAGAGAGAGAGAGAGAGAGAGAGACATTTATAACAGTTTTCCTTCATTTGAAACCCATGTGGAAAAGAAATCCTGTTTATCCAGAGACACAGCACAGCTATGATGTATCCCAGGGAATGTGATGAAATGCAATAAATTTCCTCAAGCAGTTATGTTACATGAATCAAGGAAATAAGAACATCATATCCTTTTACCAGCTTTAGGGCATGGATCTCAGTGGAAACACAACATAGGCTCGTCACCCCCAATCCCCCAAAACCACACACACACACAAACCCTTTCCCCTCCAAAATACACAAGCACACCTTGGGACAAACTTTGAAACCCTCTCTTTCTGCAGAACCAGGAAGCAAATATTTGAAGAGTTTAAACTACCTGGCTTCCCTTTAAGATCTTCTTTATTTGGTGGGGATGGCTGTTAAACTGCATAGCTAACAAAGCCACGGCTGATTTGATTTCTTATCAAAGGCACAGGAACTTACAAGTGTTGAGTACTTTTTATCAATATAATTGGTGGCTTGTGTTGTTGTTCTCTTTAGTAATAATGGCATCAGACTTGTTTGAAGTTGACACTGAATACAGAATGACTGAAGCCAAAATACTGTATTTCCTTTTCCTTTATCCAGCTGTGAGATTTGAGTGTCTTTAATGTTTATCACTCCACAATTAGCTCAAGTTTGCAATGTGCCCCTTTGACCATCTCAGTTACCAGAGCCAGTGATCAAGTTTCAATTTTGAGCAACACCTTGCAGTCCTTTGCTATGTTTTGTAGTTCATTTTTAGAGGGGGGATGGAGATGGAGGAAGAGAGAGAGAGAGAGAGAGAGAGAGAGAGAAAATCAGTCCTTTCATGAGTTAATTCTTGGCTGAAGATATTAAAAATCTTCCATTCAGCATGCAGCTTAAACATGGGTGTAGTTTTGGGGCACATGCCAGGGAGACAGACAGCTGCAGAGAAAATAACAAGAACCTGGTGGGTGCCAACCATAAGCTACACGATCAACCGTGTACGATGGTGATACCCATCTGTAGTGAAGCATACTGTGCATTACTGATGTGAATGGTGAGAAAAAACACATAGCAGCTACAAAGGATTATTCAGACTGAAAAACAAACAAACAGCTGAAGAGCTTTCCCTGACTTTGATGCCGGTTCCTGCTACACAGGGCTCTGTTTGCCCAAGTGCTAATCCCATTTCCAATTGCTGTTCATCAACTCTGAATAGAAAATGTTGCATAAGGAGCACACAAAAAAGGGGGGGAGGGATGGGACAAAATATGTTTCACAAAATATCTAAAAAGACTCTCATTATTTTCCTATCTCTATGCCCAGTTCAATTTAAACTCAAAGCAATTGTCAGCAAGTTCAGTTGCCTTCAAATGTTGGTTACCCTGTAATATTTTAAAAGTAACAAAAAGCTCTAATTTATTAATTTAGACAGATAGGCCACCTAAACCTAAAGCCTGTTAAGGCTAAGAATATGGGTCCTCTGCACTGACTGGATTTCTTAATTTAATTGGAAAGATTGGTTTAAAAAGGTGAAGACTTCAAAGGCTTTTTGTGAACACGTCTAATATAAAGGATCTGGTATGCAGCTAAAGCGTTGAGCTAGCTGTGTGAAATAGGACAGCAAGCTACGTTTCTAAGCTTCCTGTGTTATGAAATTGTGCACATAAGTTCCACAGGAAAGAATACTTTGATTGCTCCCTGGCTGCCCTGAGTTTCTTTAACTGCTTATTAAATGGCATTTCTGCAACAAAATATGAAGAGGATGCTTCAACAGCTGCTAGCTTTTCATTTAATATTATTATGATTATGATTATTATTATTAATTATCATTATAATATCATGATTCATTACACTTTTATTTTTTTATAAATTGATATGTTAAACAAGGCTCAGTGTGTGTGTTTTTTTTGCATACATTACTATATTAAATGTTTTCTAATAAAAAGCAACAACAGAAGAAAGAGATGTTTGTTGATAACAGTTACCCGGGATGTTTGAGCACTGACTCCCTGGGGACCACTTGCTTTGGCGCTGTGATTGACAGGGACCCCGTGTTTAAAGAAAGTGTGCGGACTCTTCGAGAAAGACAGGGAAACAGTGGGTGAGCTCAGTGGCTATTCTTACCAGGAAGGACCTTCTCTTGGGGAGTCAAACCAACCCCACATTTGCCAAGTAAGGACACATAGAATTGGGGTAAGATTAGCATTGCACATGTATTCTAAAACACGTTCATTGTACACACACTGGTCTGTAATCGCCTGCAGGTAAACTGGAAATATTGCGCAACTCCAGCAGCCGAGCCTGGCTAAGCCTGCAATAGACTGACTCCACATGCGCTTTGGGAAATATATATGCCTACACTATATCTTTAGTTAGATCAAATAGCATGCCAAAATTGAAATGCAATACAACAAATTGGGGTTTTATTGTCGGTGTTGTAATACTATAGTTAATTACATTATTATTACTATTAATAATAATAATAATAATAATAATAATAATAATAATAATAATAATAATAATAATAACACTAAAAGATAAGAAGGGTGGCTGGCAGATGACCCTCTGGTTACGCTATTCTAGTCCCGCTGCGATCTATGGGGTGGGGGGGGGGCAGACAGTGGGCTGCTTTAAAGGAAATTTACAGTCATTTCCTCTGTGTGGTTTCGGTACAAATCAACAACATCCTGCTCCTTTGTGAGACGCACTATGTCTGCCAGCTCTCGGTGTCTGCCCTGGATTTCTGCATTGCAAAAAAATGGTCTTTTAACTGTTCATGAAACCGAGCCTGATAACCGTGAAACCGTTCCCCACGCAACCGCCTGTAGAAAACGGGTTTGAATGTATTAACCCGGGCACGAGTGACATGATAAATAACGATGTCGCTTATTCTTGCACTAACACACACACACTGGCCTGTCCTGTATTATTTAAAATACAACATTCATATTATGCTTGCGATCATGGATTCTTCTCCCTCCGAGCTGGTCAGACTCTGCGTTAGTCTGGGGAAGATCCTGCTGTTATAACTTGCTGCCCTGCATTGCGTTTTCGCCTCTTTCATCCATTTCTCTGACCAATTCAATCAATCATGTTTAGTTTAAATCTTCATTCAAGGTGAAGTAATAATAAACGCATAATACTTAGTAAGGGGGCAAAATGTAATGCAAAACAATAGGCACGAATAATGTCAGAACTATTTCTGATTGTGTAGCATGCATTCAAGGGGGAAATTGGACTTCACTTAATACAGTCCGCATACTTCAGATGGGGTTTATGGGGTTTAAGATATTAACTCATTATAATATATATGTGTGTATGTATTCTGAATAAACTGAAGTGGTCTGATATCGGACATTAATATATATTTTGAGGTCACAGGCTCCTCTAAGGGTACATAAATGTATGACTAAAAAAATAAATAAATAGCGTGGCGTGAGGTACATAACTACTCCATTCTTGTAATCCGGTGTGACATTGCTCTTGTGAAGGAAAGCTCCCAATTCCTCCATTCATGACATCCGGATATCGCGCCTGCGCAGTGACACGCTCAGTCCTCCCATTCATAAAAATGCGGCCCCCGCAGTTGCGCGCTGGCACGCTCTGCCCTCCCATTCACAAAACAACCAGCCAGTACGCCTGCGCAGTGAGGCCCTCACCCTCCCATTCACAAAACAGCTTGTCAGTGCGTCTGCGCAGTACGACTTTCACCCTCCCATTCACAAAACAACCCGTCAACGCACCTGCGCAGTACGGCCCTCACCCTCCCATTCATAAAAAAGCCATTTTCCCAAGCAGTTGCAACATCGTAGCCAGAAGCCTGCGTCCCCACCGCACTGCAGGTCCGAGGCGACTGCGATCGCGGATTTCTCTTTGGGTCCTTTTTTACCTGGACCGATCATATTGGAATATACAGTAAATGCAAAGAAAACAATCAAGGAAATGCATTGTTCTTCACAACAAGTAAGTTGCTGCATTTTTAATGCATCTGTCTATCTATATATCTATCTATCTATTTATCTCTATATATAGGCTGTATAATTGTATATATACTATATTTTCATATATATTATATATTTTAATAGATGAAAACCCTTATTGGAAATATTTTATTTCCAGTAGCATATTTCTGGCTCTTTTAGGTGCGTTAAAATACCTATTGGCCAGCATTTGGAACAAGCTGTTCTTTTATTGGCAATTTATGTCAATATTTAACTATGGTTTCTACCATTACGAAGACGCATGCAGCGTCAAGATACGTAAAAAGTTGGAAAGTGTAAAGACGTTTTATTTCTGTTCAAACATGTTAAATGTGTATGTCTCGAGTTCAAATTACAGAGGGTTTAAGGGCTGCATATACAAATTCACTGGTGGTATTGCGTGACTCTTCTCTGCAGCATTTGCATTCGTTTATCATGAAGCAGGGGTCAGCTGATGGTCAGTCTGTCCTTCTGTGCACAGAAACATTTTATTACCACCAAAAGCAGGCAACCTAGAGACCTAACACTGATACACCTCTTATTACCTTAAGATATACACCATATTGCCATGCGTTTTCGTCTTCCCTTGTTTTTCAACCTTTGTTTTTCTCCAGAAGCAATCTATAAGAAAGCGGATTACACGAAAAAGACAAATTAAAACAAGAATCATATCATGGGTTGAAGGGATATAAGAGATTACACACATCTGTCTAAGGCTGTTGTAGGGTCTGGCGAAGAGATTATAACGGAGAAGGAAGCGTCATGACAAGCAGTCCAAACCAATCGTACATGATGGGCATATAAAATAAGTTTATATTTAATCAATACATGCTTTTATCATACATTTAAGGTGCATTTAACACTTATGTACTTAGTATTAACAAGGTTAAGTTGCTTCAGATTTATTTATTCCTGTATATATTTATGTATTTATTTATTCCACAACATGCCCAGCTAGCAAAATGATGTTGTAGCAACGTTATCAGCAACGTTTTGTTACTTTTACGTTCGTTTAAAAGGTTGCAGAAACATTAATTTGTATGGTCATGATTACGTCCAGAAAACGTATCGCAACCTTCTTGTAACATAGTAAAACATTGTAACAATGTTACATAAATAAATAAATAAATACATTCTGGTTTTAATAACATTGCCACAACATTTATTTAGCACCATTCAGCATTTCTGACGCTGTCACGACGTTGCATTGGCCACAACCAACCTACAACCTTACTGCAACATTGTTATAACATTTTGTGTCAGCTGGTGCACAGTTAGTTTAGTGCACATCGGCCTAGCCATCCTATATTTTGCGTCAAAGTTGTCACCGCAATAGTTGTACTTCGCCAGTACACCCATCGCGGCCAGTCTGTGCTGTTGTGCGCCGCTGGGTTTTGTGCTGAATTACACGCAGTGATGCACTTGCAGGAATAGGATTTTGAAGTTACTGCTTATTTGTATTTGTTTGAGGTAATGTTTATAACAGTGTGGTATATATTTCTGACACGTTAGATTAAATAGTAAACGTGTTGAGGGTTAAATAACTAACGTGTTGAATACTATATTTTGCGTCTATATAAATGAACATATTTAAGTAAAATATACCGATTTCTAATTCTGGTTTATACTACTACTACTACTACTACTACTACTACTACTACTACTAATAATAATAATAATAATAATAATAATAACTAATGTGAAACTCTACTGTACTGTAAGATATTGTGCGGCTTTTTGCGGTGTGTGTTTCTGTGTGTGTAGGACTTTGCGTTTCTCTCAGCACTGCCTGTGTTTCTAATATTCCAACACACTGGCTATATTAAAACTGCACACAAAATGTGCTGTTATTATTCACAACAAGCAATGTGTAAAAGAGGACTTGCTCTAACACATTTGTTCTAAGACTATAATACTATTATAATAATGTTTTTTTTTCTGGAACTCGACATAATTTCAAAGATGCTAATTTGTAAAATACTAATTTATAATATTGTTCATATAGTCTTATTAGTATATTATCAGACAATTATCAGACAATTCGATCAGATTCGTTTGCGGTTTTAACTAAAAATACATTATATCACCAAAAAGTCCCCAGTCGCCTGAGCAGCATTCTTGTTCCACTTGCGATTAACTATGAAGTTAACTTGATGGAGTGTGTGTGGTTGCCAAAAATAAATTCCGCAGTCAAAAGGAAACCAGGGTAAATGGAGAACAATGTGCTTTTCCCACCTAATCTCATCCAGGCCGCTTCCTCTGTTTAGAGATATAACATGTAGCTAAAGTTAGCCGAGGTCCACTGTGTTTCACAGGAATATACTGAAGCACAACACCCTCCTTACATCCGCCCGACTTGTTAGAAATACCCAAAGCATAATTAATTTCCACTCCTATACAAGAGAGAAATATGGTTGTCCTTTCACTGGTAAACATTTAAATTCTTCCATAACTTTATACCAAGTTCTTAATACAACCTTATGTCACTAATATTACTAAAATAAAATAGTTCAACTTCATTGGATACCACTCACAATCAGCAATCATTACATCATTCGGCTATAAATTCAATCCTCGGGGTGTATAATTCAATTGAAGTGAATACTCGATAATGAAGTCTAGGTTGACATTGTCTTGCCTTCTTTTGCTTTCTTTCGTTACTTATTTATAAATTTTAGCTGTTGTATTGTCCCAAATAAATACTAATCACTATATGAATGAACAGACTTGTTTTGCTAGACTGAAAACAATCATATTTTATTTAGTAATAAAATAAATCTAGGAAACTTGTCACTTGTCACTTGTCTAACAGCTTACCTTAATCAACTTAATAAATATATATATATATATATACATATATACATATATACATTTTATTTATTTATTTTATTCTTCTGCTTTCTTTCTTCTACCTAAACAGGAACATACTTTTTCCATTGCCATTGTTTTAAATAATTTAAAACTCTGAAATCAGCATTTTCTTGAAATAATAATAATAATAATAATAATAATAATAATAATAATAATAATAATAATAATAATAATAATAATAATAATCGTATTTATTGTGCTTTAAACATGTAAATCACATTTAGATATAGTGCGTAACCTTAAAAAAATATTAGTTTGTTTAGTATACCAAAAACTGACAAAAATGAATATATTGACATTGGCACAGTATTGTGTTTGACAGATAGGTGCCCTGTGTAACACAACGATTGCTCTCTCCTTGCAGGGTGTTTAAATGCTCAGCACTCTGTGTGATATATGAAGGACGCAAAACTACAGATGGAGTCAAGGATTCCTCACCACATCCCAGGAGTCTCCTCTTCCATTATGGTACAGCCTTTGCTGGACAGCAGGGTCCCCTACGGGAGGTTACAGCACCCCCTGACCATCTTCCCCATTGACCAGATGAAGTCGTCTCACATTGAGAACGACTACATAGACAGTCCAGCCGTGGTGGCGCAGCAGCCGACCAGCCAGAAGCCCCTACGGGGGCCCCACGAATCCCTGCATGTGGGCCACCCACACCACCACCTGCAGCGGTGTGAGCCCAACGACATCACGCACCCATGGATCTCGTTCAGCGGCCGGCCCAGCTCCATCAGCAGCAGCAGCAGCACGTCCTCGGACCAGAGGCTGCTGGACCATGCCGCCCCACCCCCTGTGGCAGATCATGCCTCCCCGCGCTCCGTGAACATTCAACCCAAGCCTTTGAACTCCAAGCCCCTGGACCTCAAAGCCCCAGTGCCCCAGGAGGCCGTGAAAAAGCACATGCTGCTGTGTGATGAATGTGGCAAGTGTAAGTGCACGGAGTGTACCTTGCCCCGGACCCTGCCTTCCTGCTGGGTTTGCAACCAGGAGTACCTCTGCTCGGTTCAAAACCTTGTGGACTCTGCCACATGCATGTGCCTTGTCAAGGGAATATTTTACCATTGCACCAAGGACGACGATGACGAGGGCTCCTGCGCCGACCGGCCCTGCTCCTGCTCCCACTCGAACTGCTGCGCACGCTGGGCCTTCATGGGCGCCCTGTCCCTGGTGCTGCCCTGCCTGGTGTGCTACCTGCCTGCCATGGGCTGCGTCAAACTCTCCCAGAAGTGTTATGACACTGCCAGTCGCCCCGGCTGCCGCTGCACAGCCTCCCAGGCCTGCAAGGTGGTGGACGTGAAGGCCAGCAGTCAGGATAAGCCATCCTGATGAAGAGCAGCCGGCACTCTGGGCTCTGATTTACACTCAAGAGTTCCCAACACCTCCACCTCTGAACAGCCAATCCCAGATCTGGTGGATGGCAGCAATTATGGTACTTAAAGGGTTTTAAACTGTACTTAAGACTTATGATAATATTATGCTCAGATATAAAATGAAACAAACATTCAAGAACTGCTGGCTTGAAGGCCTGCTTACAAGAAAGTCTTTAACGCGTGACAAAGACTGAGGCAAAAAGAAACCAACAAAAAACAGCTAAAGGCACAATACATGTTTCTGTTTCTGTGCATTATTGAACTATTTATTACCCATCAACATGAGGTCTGCTGCATCACCCCTGTCTCTGTACCTTAAGGATATATAATATACTGGTATTTTTTTATTTATGCCTGCACAATAACATTAACATCTACTGTTGGCTGACATTCATATGCTGGGGGGTATTTTCAGTGGAATGAAAGGGGTTTACTCCTGATTTCAAAAGCTGCCCTTTCCATTCAATCAAAGATCCTAATGGCAAATGTGTTAAAACCATGGAGAAAGGGAGAGAGTGAACATTTTCTTCCAAGTATGGTAGCTTTAAAGCAACACAGTTACTAACCTAAAAAGCAAAAAGGAAAAGTCTTTGTAGATTTGAATCACATACGTGATTAAAGGAATAGTCCACATAACAGTGCGCTCGGTGCCGCCCACCATTTTACTCTGTGACAAGTCTTTCCATGGGGTTCACTATCTCAGCAGACTTTTTTTTTTTTTTTAATGTTCCACAAAGTCAGCAATTAACATTTATCTGAAGGTCTTTGCAGTTCAAAGGTTCACACATTAGTATAAACAGCCATAAGCCAACATCTATAAGCTTGGTACAAAGCTTTTGATTGGAAAAAAAAAGAAAGCTTTGAAGGAAAGTTGCACATCATGTTATAAAGCAATCATAAGGTTTCCCCACAAAGGACTGGTTTTATCTTTGATAACCCGGGGGGGAATTCCCCACACAGGGGAACGAGTGGAGTCCGCTTGTTTAATCGTTCCTCTATTTTGTGTAATGCATCTGGCAAAGAAGGAAAAAACACAGATACTGCCTATAGCCCATAGGCGATCTAAAATGTTACTAAAACAATGTGTGGTCAATCTCCCTTTAACATGAACAAGTCACGAAGGGGGAAAACCAAGTCCTGGTCACAGGATTAATTCAAAAAGACTCCTCAGGGATCATCTCATTTTGTTTCACTCATTAGAAGTGTTGTTTATCACAGTCCTCACAAAGGAAATGTAGAAAGACGCTGGGCCTAATTTACTAGGCTTTGCACAAGGAGCAAAGTTGGCTGTTTTCTTAATAACCTTTAGAAATAAGCTTTTAATTCATATTGTAAGTTGTTTTTCAAACCGTAGAAGAAGAAAAGAACTGTGGGTAGAACAAAGCAAAGTAAATCTGGACCAGTTTCTTTAAATCACCCATATAACTTGCACAAACTTTATAGATCAAAAACATCATTAATAATAGAAGAAAAGCACAGTATTAAGTACTATGGCAAAATGTCTGTTTCACATTAGTCTGTAAAGTTAAAGCCTACATGTCCACCACATTCTGTTTCACTACCTATCATAATATTAGACTCCCTGCTGCTGAACTGTATAAAACACACAAAAACAATGCATTTTATTGTAAATATCCTTTATTTTTTATTTTTTTCCAGAAAGTCTATTTTAGTGCTTATAAAATGTCAGGCCTCCAGCCAAATGAGGATTCTGCTCATATTCTTTATTTAAGGGACACTTTTCTGTTGTGCACTCAGAAACCTATGTGATCTTAAATGCTCTTAAAGGTACGGTGTCCTTTTTGCAGGGTGATCTAGTTTGACATAAAGGGATACTGTGTCTCCATACTGCTAACCCCAACTCCTACCCCTGTAATGGCCCCTGCAGTTTATATATGCTGATGTTTTCACTTGTGTTCTTGCACAAAGACAAATCCATGCAAGAGGGAGAAGAAAACCACTATTCCATGTCTTGAATGTATGAGGCTTTTTTTTTTTTCCAGTGGCAATGTTCTGCTTCGCTATTCATCTTAAAAGTAGATGCCAAAATATCAAAGGAAGCTCTCTAACAAATCATGGAATTACAAAATTGTTGCTGACTCTTGAAAACAGAAAAAAAAAGAAAAATAAAAGGACAGGTCTTTCCATCAGAAACAGCACTTGCTTTAAAAAGCAGTGCTGGGTCATAAAAATACCTCTCTGTTTATGTTACTCATGCCTCATTACCTAGAAAGAGGCATGTCTAATTCTCAGTTCCTCCCCACCTCCGAAACCTTATATTCACAGAAACTGCTAAACAAATACAATTTCAGCTTTCTTGGATCAACTGATTTCCACTTCTGTTTGGCTTCATTGTCACATATTTTTCCAATGCTGCCTGACAAATACCCCCAGGCTTGATTGACAAAATACAGCTGTGTTATATAAATTCTTTAAATCTACAAAGTCCTGAGTTGGCCCCCAGAAGGAAGTACCTACTAAATCTCTTCATCCTGTCAGTCAGAGAGCCCTAGCTGTAGCCCTGTTGGCTCAAAGCTAGCATTTGCATCCATGACAATCCAAAATACTTTTAAAAAAATCTGCCTGCTACAGAAATGGCTAATCAGTTGTTCAAACAATCCCAGAGTTAACAATGCTTTGTAAAGGCTGTGGCAAGGCTATGTGACATACTTGAGACCATCAGAAATGTGTCTGCAGGATAGTTCACTCTCTCTTAAACAAAAAAAGAAAACAATCCTTCCTAGCTACTGGCTTGTGCTCTTCCCTGTTTATCCTAGCAATGTAAATGACAAGAAAAGAAGCTATACTATTAAGGTTTTGTCTTGTAAAAAAAAAAAAAAAAAAACTCACATATAAAAGTTTTCCTTTATAGATATATTTATTTTGAAGTTCTATTTTATATAGTATTTATTTTAGATGCCTACTATTGTTTGTTTGTGAAGAAAAGTTTAAAAAAACGGAATGTACATTGAAATTAGAAATATATATTGTTAAATATGACAAAACCTGTGTTGTGTGTTTATTTTCAGTACAATGCAACAGACATTTTCTCCCCCTTCTGCTGAAAGAACCTCTTCTACCTATCGGCACATAAAAGAAAGACACGTATTTTGTTGCAACAACCAACATTCACACACAGCAAACTCATCTCATCTCTTTCTCATCTTCTAACATAGAGACCTCTGGAACGGTCTCAGGTGGCAGATTCTGAACTTCATGAAAACGCACTATTGAATACGATGCCTGTACTATTATAGACCTCTTAATTACAAAAACATATGAGCACTACTGAAATGTTGGCAATGGATTATGTCACCTTTGTGTAGTCATAGAGGAGAACATTTGAAGTACATTTTAAAAGTATTTCTGGTACATGAATCCTACCCAGAGAAGAAACTGTTCAATTCTCCAGGCCTCAGGTAAACGCATATGATCTTAATCAGGGAACTCTCATTAAACAAGACATAATAGTAAGAAAGTAATTGAGAAGCTGACAAGGGCATTAGGTGTTACATTGCATTGCCCTACATCTTGCGGTTCAGCAATAGTGATATTAACGACATACATTTACTTTTCGTGTTTGTTTGTTTTGCATTGTCTGCTTTGGATGCCCTGTAGTCATATACAGGAAAGACTATGCACCATGTTGTGGAGACTCATTGAGAGAGTCAGATTATAGAATAAGCTTCCACACAGACTACAGACACCTTCGATTCAGGCGGGAGTTACTCAGCGTCTAGACTGGGATGGACCAACTCCAGAGGCAAATCCAATAGTACATTTATGGTTTGACCTTGAGGACTAGCACTTGTGCAAATGTAACCATCCCCTGGAAGCCCACTGATAAACCAACTGTGTGGCTGGAGACGAACCAGCCCTGGCAGGACCCCGTGTACAGGCAGGATGCACCCCCTGGAGAGCTGCGCCAGGGATTTTGCTTGTGTATAATCAGGCCCAAGCTACCGAATAAAGAAAATAAACCTGCAGTTGTTTCGGTTACTCTCTCGTTTGATGCTATCTGTTTTGGCTTGTTTGTAGCCCCAGGTCTAGCAACCTCTCGGATGGAGTCGGGGGGAGGGAGTGCAGGTTCTGTCTGATGCACAATGTCTCTTCTAATCCAGTGTATGGACTTCACCACCCGCTGCTGAACTGCTGAAATTATCCTGAATGCTTTTTGTCATTTGGAAGCTGGACATTTGATGGTTTTCAAAATTATACTTAATTATATTTACATGTTCCTTCTTCTCAGTTCCCTGCAGAAAACATGGTAAACCACACTCCAGCCTGAGTCAGATGGGGGACTTTACTTATTTTTTCATTGTTGCTGCCGTTTTCTTAAATTAACTGGAAGGTTTGTGTAATTCTTTTCGAAAATGCCTTTCATTTTTAATTCCCCTTTATTACAAAATTGGTTTCCGAATCACATTATTGCCTGTAATCTCCCATGCTTCCACACTGCATGCTTTTTTGACTAATCAAAGCACAACACGTTCACCTAAGCGTACATTCTCGGGCTGTGCACTGCAGGTATGGCTTTGAACTCTATTCATCTGCGTTCTTGTTGTGAAATAAAACAATATGAAGGTGCACTCTAAGGCAGGTGTTTTTTCTTTTTTTTCGCGAGTGATAAATAGGGTCAGGAGACATGAGGGGTGGTGATAGTGGTGGGGGAGGGACGGAACGGGGGGTTGGGAATGGGGGGTGTTGTTTTTTTGCTTTTTCCTTTGCTAAATAACATTCCACTTGTCTCAAACAGCTTTGTTCTGCGCTGTAATACCTGGCAGGAACACAAACTCCCCCTTCCTCTCCTGCTCGGCCCACCTGTGCTTGTCGCCCACAGGCAGATCGTAATTGTGAATCCATCTGTAACTGTTAAGGAGGGGATGATTGAGCAGGTTAGCTCATTTCCTATCGTTATTAGAATACGCTCCTGGCACTGACTTTTTCTTTTCGGTTTCCTTTAATGCAGGTGAGATTTGAAAAGGCCTGCCTGCACGGTAGCCCTGAGTAGTGAGAGAGCCATCTCCCAACGACACTTGTGACAGTATATCTCTTATTCACTTATCTCCCATCTCCTGATGCCTCCATGAGGGTTCAATGATCAGCAAGCACACAATGTTATGCTCAGTATTGTGACATACAGAAAAACAAGAGTGCCTGATTGGGGTTGTTTGTTTTGGCTCTTGAAGGTTTGAAACGCCTGTGGACTTGGCAAAATCTTGTAAACTTACTTAAAAAAAAAAAGAAAAAAACATAGAAAACCCACAAATAAGTAGAAACGTGTCAGAAAATATTGTGGATTTAAAAATGTTCTAGGGCAGGATTGTGGTGAGAGTCTTTAGAAATTGGTTTGGTCTAGTTAGTCAGGACTAAAAGCAGTCCTAGATCACATTTGGTTCATTGACTTTGATGCCAGACCATTTTATACAACAGTGATCTCCTATTATCTAACAGAGTAATCTCGGACAAAACATGCCAAAAACAACAGGAGATAACTCAGCTCAACGAGGCTTGATCCTAGATAGCATACGTCTCTGCGCAGTTTGCACAACATATTATAAGCATTTGAACATCTGGTAAAGTATTCTGCCTTTCACTTGTTCTCTCTCTCTCTGTAAAGAATAAAAATGAGGCGCAACAGAGAATCGAACAAAGCAGGGTTTCGAATGATCTTGTGACGTCAAGGGATAGCAAGTTGGGAGGAATGTCAGATTGTAGTGCCGATACTGAGAACATGTGCAGGGTGTTCAGATTGTCCTGGTCGCCAGTTCGAGAAGCAGCAGGTGTGAGTTAATGCAAACACTGACTTTTGTTCTGCAAAAACCTTTTCTGACACTCAGTCTTCTGGGTTACATGCACCACCTAAATGTGCTGTGACTGACATGTTCTTTTACTTCATTGGTAAAAAGAAAACAATTCTGAACTAATATATTGCTTTTCAGAAGAGTGGAAGGCTCTGTGCAGGACGTCCGTTTAGTCTGTCTTTCTCCAGTCCAGAAATGAGCTATCGTTGAGCCGTGGCCAATAACTTAAGAATCTGGGCATGTACACCAGACAGCTTCTCTCATTCACAGCACACTGTGGCATCTTACCAATCACATCGCAGACAAAGGACTACTGTCTTGCATCATTTCTCTTTCCTTGCAATATTCCATATCTTCGTGCCTGTGTTCCAGTTCTTCCTACTCACTCTCTGCGTGCTGTGCAATTGGCTCAAACTAAAATTTATGGCTGCCATTTAATATTTTATGAACATGTCCGGAGAAAAGAAGAAACAAAAAAAAGTGAATTCATCTGAGATTCGGAACAGAACATGATCACTTACACAGGTGCGATGCATAAGTTCAGTGTTTCGGCAAACAAGCCTTCTCCACCAGAAGACTTGACAAGTTCATAAAAAGAATGATAGACCCCTCTTTTTAGTCCTGTTCTTATATGACTCAAATAAAAGACAGTTCTCTTCAATGATGCTCCAGTAAAATAAATCCATGGGGTAATATTTGTGGTGTTAGAACTTAAAAAAGCTGATGGCAGTGAATTTTTATTTTTTATTTTATGTATTCAGGAATTAATACACACATATACACATCCCATCCTTCTGTGCTACAAAAACAGCCCCTCCACCCTCCCATCTCTTCCCTTGAGGCACAGAAAGCTTGGCGAGGAACCAACTTGGCTAAAAATCCTCCATCAGTGATACACCCACTTGGATTAAAACCTTAGCTTGCTCAACTTTAGTGCATTCCTGGTAAGTATATTGTAAAAGCAAAGCTTCCTCTGGTGCAGAACAGAAAAAGCCACAATAGTATTTAATGAATTTATCTGTAATGAAAAAGTTGTTATGTTCTTGCACACTCTCGCTCCTCTCTCTCTCTCTCGACCTGCAGTGTGGAAGTTTAAGGCAATGGAGTTTGATTTTCCTTTCCTCCTGAAGTTACTCTTGGAAATGTGTGTGTTACAGGTTTTGTCAGCTTACATTGGCCCATATTTTCAAAACCACAACACAATAAGTCGCAATGCCGCAAGCTTTTTGCACTAGAACTTAATGACAGGGGCTAAGCAGGTCAGGACTGGGGTCCTTTGTTAGCTCTTGTGGAGGCTGGTGGAGCACAATCTGTCGACTCTCGTCTTTGGTGACCACTCACTGATCTGAACTGAAAATGAGGTCAATTGTCAGTGGTTACGTTTATAGAGCATAAGCTACATAATTGGGATTATAACACTGATATGAAACACTGCATTAATGTTTCCAAACTCTATGCTCATTACTCAAGGCTGCATGACTAGAAACCAAAAACCTACTAGACTACTACTACTGTTCTGCATTGCTTAATTTGCATGAGATTATAATATTCATTAAGGTCAAAAGGAGGATGAATGAATGCAGGAAGATGAAGAGAAAGAGAGAAAGGAACCACAAGAAGAAGAGGAAGGTAAAGAACACAGAGTAATAATTGTTAGGAGCAGTTGTTGTGCTGTATGCGTTTATTCCTTGCGGCTCTCCCATAAGCCGGTTGTGTCGGGCTCGGTGTGCAATCACCCGCTCCTGCAGGAAGTCCAGTGGCACAAACAATTGTAGGAACCCAGCACTGCCAAGCGTCTGAGGATCACATGGGAAGTGCAATTTTTAACCACATTGAGACGTCTGTCTAGTGGGGGTGGTGGACAATAAATAGCAGCCTTGTTGTTATCAAGAGGATATGAGCTTTTTATAATAGACTTTGGTGGATTCCTTTTTTTTTTTTTACAGGCAGACAGTGCAAGCGCAGTGGATTTTAACTGGGCTGAGTTCACTAATAAGTAGATTTTTCTTTTTTTTTTAGATCTACATAAGGTTAGTTGCCTAGGAACGTGGTTGTTTGCTCAAGAGTATAAAGGTGAGGATTCTTGAGGTGAATGGACTGTATTGTTGTGACCGTGGATTTTTTTTTTTGTTTGGGGGGGGTGTCTAGCACACAGGTTTAAACATTAAATGGAATGCAGCAGATTAGCCTTTAAAGGAAAAAAAAAGGTGACTATGCCATGGAATTAAGAGTTTTTAATTCTGAGGTCTGTGTGTGTATTTTGTTTTTCATTCACAGATTAGAGGATTGAAAAATCAGAGAGTAATATCAATAACATCTTTATGTAGTGCTAAAACGGGGTAAAATGGGGTAAAAGTAGACAGACAAACAAACCTCTTCTTTACTGTCCCATGTTTGTAGAACTTCATTTTAAAATATGATCGATACTGTCCTTGGTGTTCACACTTATTGTGCCCTTTCACTACGTCTGAATATGGCTCAGAGAACAGCTCAGTGAGGAAAAAGATGACTACATTTTAAGAAAGATTTGGATCAAGGCCTGATTTCAGTTAAGGCTCCTGGTGTAGTCTAGCTGCTCCAGGGGGTGAGGAAACTCAACTCATCTCTCACTATTACCTGCAGAACCCGAGGAACTGATACTGTTGCTATGGATACTTGCAGTTTAGTCGAGTTTTTGCAAATGGGATCTAAAGTAACAAGGCCTTAAACCGCAAAACAATAGTCTATCGCCTGCTTGAGAAAATTCTGCAAAGCAGGGCAGTCTTATAATCACTATGTGCTGTAAGACTGTTACATAAAGGATTTTAATTATTTGTACTTAGACAGGGAGCTAACAGGGAGTCTATTGTTGGGCTCAAATTGAGTTAATCATGAAGGAACAGAATATGTAAAACTACTTAAACAGAATGCAACTAAACTATGACTTGAACTGATTAGTTACAGCACTACGACACTCTTGACAGTGACAGTGTCTCATTTGTTCATGCAATATTAACAATTCAAAAGTATTATTAGTATTATTACTATAATAGCACACAAAGATAAGCAGAAATAATCAGTATTTATTCAAATGACACTTGTATGAGCAGATCCCTGAAAGTTAACATTTTTTCAACTTGTTACAGTAGAGTTGCTACCTCTGTAACTCTCTCAGCTTGAGAAAATAGGTAACCATTCGATCTTCAGGTTTCTTGAACCTGTTCCAATGGATTAAATTAAAAAGAGAACGATGACAGGCTCTCATAGGCGAGGGTTGCAAGAACACCTCAAGAAGTCTTGGTCATTTCAACTTGTGAGCAACGGGAAATGTTTAATAGTGTTTGTCAAAACTTAAAAACAGAGTGTCCCCAATGGTGAAGAGGGAGGTAGAACATAATTCAAACTGCAGTTCAATAACATCTTGACTGAATGTGACACAAGTCCATCCCTTCCAACTCATCGTTCCTAATGTTTGCCTCGAAATACCTCGTCAACATGGGCTCTGAAGATCAGCACAGTATGGGAGAGCCATAATCCTCCTGGATAACACTGCACGGATAGCCTTTTAAGTCTACACCTCACATTTCAAATAGTCTGCGAGTCCCATCTCTGAAAATAATTTCCTGTTTTCCTACACAGCTACATGTGCCCTGGGCTGTTCCTTGCTGATATTACAACTAGAAACTAGAGACTCTACGGAAGCCTTCTTCATTATGTTAGCTTGGAGCATGTTTGAAGAAAAAAGCAGAAATTGATGGGTATATACAGTGAGGGAAAAAAGTATTTGATCCCCTGCTGATTTTGTACGTTTGCCCACTGACAAAGAAATGATCAGTCTATAATTTTAATGGTAGGTGTATTTTAACAGTGAGAGACAGAATAACAACAAAAAAATCCAGAAAAACGCATTTCAAAAAAGTTATAAATTGATTTGCATGTTAATGAGGGAAATAAGTATTTGACCCCTTCGACTTAGTACTTGGTGGCAAAACCCTTGTTGGCAATCACAGAGGTCAGACGTTTCTTGTAGTTGGCCACCAGGTTTGCACACATCTCAGGAGGGATTTTGTCCCACTCCTCTTTGCAGATCCTCTCCAAGTCATTAAGGTTTCGAGGCTGACGTTTGGCAACTCGAACCTTCAGCTCCCTCCACAGATTTTCTATGGGATTAAGGTCTGGAGACTGGCTAGACCACTCCAGGACCTTAATGTGCTTCTTCTTGAGCCACTCCTTTGTTGCCTTTGCTGTGTGTTTTGGGTCATTGTCATGCTGGAATACCCATCCACGACCCATTTTCAATGCCCTGGCTGAGGGAAGGAGGTTCTCACCCAAGATTTGACGGTACATGGCCCCGTCCATCGTCCCTTTGATGCGGTGCAGTTGTCCTGTCCCCTTAGCAGAAAAACACCCCCAAAGCATAATGTTTCCACCTCCATGTTTGACGGTGGGGATGGTGTTCTTGGGGTCATTCCTCCTCCTCCAAACACGGCAAGTTGAGTTGATGCCAAAGAGCTCGATTTTGGTCTCATCTGACCACAACACTTTCACCCAGTTCTCCTCTGAATCATTCAGATGTTCATTGGCAAACTTCAGACGGGCCTGTACATGTGCTTTCTTGAGCAGGGGGACCTTCTGCTGCAGGATTTCAGTCCTTCACGGCGTAGTGTGTTACCAATTGTTTTCTTGGTGACTATGGTCCCAGCTGCCTTGAGATCATTAACAAGATCCTCCCGTGTAGTTCTGGGCTGATTCCTCACCGTTCTCATGATCATTGAAACTCCACGAGGTGAGATCTTGCATGGAGCCCCAGACCGAGGGAGACTGACAGTTATTTTGTGTTTCTTCCATTTGCGAATAATCGCACCAACTGTTGTCACCTTCTCACCAAGCTGCTTGGCGATGGTTTTGTAGCCCATTCCAGCCTTGTGTAGGTCTACAATCTTGTCCCTGACATCCTTGGACAGCTCTGTGGACAGGTGTGGACAGGTGTCTTTTATACAGGTAACGGGCTGAGATTAGGAGCACTCCCTTTAAGAGAGTGCCCCTAATCTCAGCTCGTTACCTGTATAAAAGACACCTGGGAGCCAGAAATCTTGCTGATTGATAGGAGATCAAATACTTATTTCCCTCATTAACATGCAAATCAATTTATAACTTTTTTGAAATGCGTTTTTCTGGATTTTGTTGTTGTTATTCTGTCTCTCACTGTTAAAATACACCTACCATTAAAATTATAGACTGATCATTTCTTTGTCAGTGGGCAAACGTACAAAATCAGCAGGGGATCAAATACTTTTTTCCCTCACTGTATGTAGATGAATAGTTAGCAGACAGATAGATAGATAGATGGATGGATGGATGGATGGATGGATGGATGGACAGATAGATAGAATGCAGCACATTTCATTTTTATACTCATATACTCATAGCCTCAGCTATGTCACACCCTTAGAGGCCCCTTCTCTCTTCTTCTTCAAATCCAAATTGAAGACACACTTTTTCCCCTCGTTTTTGCTTTCATCCTCTACTAATTTTTATCGTCAGTCTGGTATTTGATCTCACACAAGTGATTCGTTTTGGACCTTGCTGATTTGTGCATTGGGAAACCCACCCACTTGTTCCTCTGTTTCGTGCTACTTCCTTCCATTCGACTGCGTGATAAAGAAAGGTAATGGCTATCAGACCGCGGGCCACTCGGTTCACAAGCAATTGCATTTTTACATTAGAACGGCAACCCAAGCGCCAGGAAACAATGAGGAAAATGAGACGAAAAAGATTAGTTAACTGCAGCCAGGGTAAGAAAAAGTTCAAAAAATAAATGAAAAAAGAAACGTAAAGGGAAGGCCACAGCTCTGTGTGGGCAAAGCAGGGTGCGGTGGGCCACAATAGATGCCTACGTGCCAGTTCTTAAAGCGGGGGCCATTGCTCAATGAAAGCTCAGGTTACCCCTCTCTCTCTCTCTCTCTCTCTCTCTCTCTCACCCCCCTCTCCCTCCTTGTTGGTGGAAATGCATCAGAAAGCACAGCGAAGCAGTTTAATAAAGTCCAGCTAATTTGAAGAGGATTTCCTTTCTTTATAAGAGCCTGATCAATAATGTCCTTCCTGCCTGTCTGATTAAAACGGCCCTCCCCGGGGATGCTGGAGCCAGCTGGGAGAGGGTACACATCCGCCTGATTGCCGGTCCTTCCTGTCCTCCGCTCAATACGGGAGCTCACAGTGCAGGAGAAAGAAGCACCTGCCAGGCAGCCGAGCCGAGACAAAGGCACTTCTGTACTGCAGCACAATACTCTGAATCCTGGCTCCCTCTGAGCTTGGATCACATGAAGTCTTTTTTCTGCCCTCCCTACCCCTTCTCTCTCTCTCTCTCTCATATACTGTGTACAGTGTGTACATTTCCTAGACTTTGTAACATAATACCAAGCTGTGATTGACCGGATTGAATTTGGAAAAAAAAACATGAAAAAGTAAAGAAATTAAAATACAGAAATGTACCTGGGCCTGGACCTCGCACAATCTGCAGCTTATTCACACAGCAAACTCACACAAACAGTCACAGTACAGCAATTAAGCACTGTGCAGATTGGCAGTGGAGTGGCCAAGCTGAGACAGAGGTAAAGCCATGAAGTCAACATATTTTCCCATGTAAGAGGTGTGGGGCTGGCAGTTGGATTGGGGGTAAAGGCTTGTACCCTGATAAATAAGAAGCCGTGTGTGAATGTCAATGAGGCAGCTGCAGATATCCCCTCTTTCAGAAATTGCTGTGCTTTTTCCTGTGTGGAATGGCTTTTAACTGTGTAATAGTACACGCCTCAGTGAGGGCACAATTCGCTCGTTGTGTGCTGTTAGGGCCGATGGGAAAGTAGCAAGGGTCTAGAATCTCTGAAGGAGTTTCAGCCGGCTTCCACCGAGCAACGCCCTGTCACTCTCCCGTTTTGGATTCAATTAATCAGTTGACGGAAGCTACGTGAGGAATTGATTTCTAGCCAGTGGATACGGTTCTTAGCCAGGCTGTAATTTATATAACAGCAGTAGCTACTAATAATGCATGAAGGAATTTCCACTCAGAAAAGGTCTGCCTCTCACCAGAGTTCCTGTTTCAGGTTTCATGGACATTCCTTCCTTTCCTTCTCTTTCTCTTTCTCTCATTCTCATTCTCCTCATCTATGCTGCCTTCTCTCTTCCTGCCATGCTTATTGTTTTCTTTGTTGCACTTGCAGTCTCCTTTTTCACCTGCTTTGTCATTCTCCCTCTTATTCCCCATCTTGTGTAGCTGAAATGCATGGCAGTTTAGTGCTGGATACAAGGTTACAGATCCTCAAAAGCTCCATTAGGCTGGAGTTCCGAATTCTTAGTCAATGATTAAAATGATCTCCTACTCTTCGAGTGTGCTGCCTTCGACACTGCGAGATTCAATAATTATTTCTGGTGATACAGGGTACAAAAAGGAGACTTAATACAAACCTGTGTAGCTAGCACATGGTTTAGTTAAATATTTATACAGGATGTTTTGAAGCCAATGGGTCACAGGTTAACAAGTTCAAGATCACAGATACGTGAAATGGACAAAATTACGGCATTGTCTTCATTTGGACACCAATACTGCAGTACTTTATACAATGTGGGAACCTCCCCAGTCACATAGTAGGGTTGCATGCACCTTGTCCCATACAAAGCTTATCCAATATCAGAGTAAACAACCCAACCAAAACAGCAGCAAAATGCAACATACTTGATGGGGGAAAAAATTAGTAAAAGTACTAAGCCTGGGTAGCATGACAAATATGGTTGTACTGCTCATATACCATCATAATGTGGAAAGGTATTCTTTTTTGGGTGCACAGTGAACACATACTGCAAAGTTGGCTTTCCTCAATTGCCCAGCATATTGCTTGTTCCTGGGGGCAGCAAAGGGCCTCCAACTGAGTACAAATAAATAAAGTCGCTGTTTTATAAACCGATTAAATATTAAAGCAAATACCACTTGATGGTGAGCTTCCCATGCAGGAAGTGACAGTACATATTAAATTAATTCCAAATAAATCGAATGCAGATGAAGGACTGGAAATTAACAACAGGGAAAGAGGAAGTTCCCCCTATATGATAATAGCCAGCGATTGGCCTAAATTAGCAAAGGCATAAACAATGTGATTGCTAATAAGAGGGGTGTTTTTTTTTTTTAAACAAACAATGTTTGATCCTGGCAGCTTGCAACACTCCCTCCGTGATTCCCTCCGCCACTTTCACAATGTGAGTCCGGACACACGAGATTAGAGCGTGTACAGACACACACAGACACACACAGACACACACACACACAGAGAGATACGCACACACACGTGCACACACACAGAAACACAGGCCTCATTTTGCCTCCTATTCCCTCTCTCTCCAATTTGCACATGTGAACAAGTCATTAGCAGCGTTTGCATGCTTTTTCCAGGAATCCACAGTCCACAGGGAGTAATGGCAGACCTCTGCGATGCCGGGGCTCTGTGGTCATTTGTCAATGACAGTCACTTTATCTCAAGTCAGTTAGTTTCAGGACGTTTCCGATTATCTGTACAGGAGGGAAAATGCTAGGGGTTCACTGAAGGGACTTGCTCTGCATCAACATGCACACGTCTCCTTCAAGGTTGGACTTGAACACTAGTTCTCTTCCTTTCTTGGGTGTTGTTTGGTAATGAATGTATTTCTGAGTCTGGGAAAAATACTATGTGAATCGTAAGCCGCCGTGCTGCAAATAATAGAGTTAGAAGGTCAATTCGAGAATGAGAAAGAAAGGAAGAAAAAAAGATTAAGCACAATATGACAACAAGGATTATTGTGCTGCCCGGTCCAACCAATGCTCAAGAGTCACCAAACATAGGAATTGAAAAACAAGTCTTGGATTTCACGATGTCAGGAAGGCTTCACAGAGTATTACCATTTTAAAGAGCGACCTTGACATCCAGCTTGTTTATTTTCCTCTAATTTTGATTTAGCTGTTCCAGGTTTTCCTTTTTCTAGTGGAATTCTGTCTGTTCTGTCCGCAACTTCTTCATTCCGAAGAATCCCGGGAGTCAGTGCCCTTCCTGCGCTGCTGGCCACAACCATTCTGACAGCGATGGGCTCGTCCCCTGAAGATGGCCATAGTGGCATTGTTTACAACTCCAGGGCGTATTCTGCTTTCTTGAGGCTATTTCTACATTGATGTTAAAGGTTAATGTTGCTGTTATTTCCCTTGCTGACTTTCCTATGTCCATTAATATTCCCCAAAGTCTCACCCCTTATCAGCCAGTAACTGTCAGCTGTTCCTCCTGTATTAGATTTTTGTCAGAAAAATGCAAACAATATCATATTGAGTGCGAAACATTACAAAAACAAATTGTAATTTGTTTCCAGTGGCTGTACTCTAGCAGTACATTAGTAAGAACTTGTGTTTAACAGTAAGTGCTATTAAGTATGTAATGGTACTTCAGGTCTTACACAATGCATTCTCTTGCATTCGGCCTTACTTCCTCTCAGTCTGGCTAAAATGAATTGCATCCTCCACACTGAAAGAGACAAAACTTCCAAATTAAAGCCTACACAGACAACTGAAAGGGTGAAAATATACATACTATAAAAAATGTCCTATCTTAGAACTATAGGGAGCCTCGGTGCGATAAATGGGTACACAATACATGACAAACTGGGCACAAACCAAGACGTGTTTCAAAAAGACTCATGTCACGAGCTGAGGTTATATTTTATATCACAAAAGTGTAATCGAAATGAATATAGAATATGTGACTAGAAGACAATTAACTGTAATTCTGTGATGATTGAATTCAATTAAATGAAACCAGAATAACAACAGATTATGAAACTTTGAGGGTGGGTGCAGGAAAGGGGGCAGTAAGTGAAAGACTGTGACGAGGGAAAAAATCAGAAAGAGCGCGACGCAGAGACAGAGAAACTGTTGTAACAGAGATAAACGAGAGAGGGGAGGGAGGGAAAGAGAGAGGGAGCACTGTTTACTAACTCTAAATTGTGCTCTTTTAATTTCGGTTGTAATTTATTTTTTTCCATTTGGAAGAAAAAAAAAAACGTGATTGTGTTTATTTGTGGGATGTGTGTGGGACACAGGAAGGCCTGAGGGCCTGGCCTCTCGCTGTCTGCTATGGAGTGAGGAGGAAGCTGTTAGCGGTCTCTGTCCTCTATTACCAGCAGGATGGAGTCAAGCTGGAGCCAGCAGAATGCGATGTCAGCCTTGTTTTTAAAACACACTTGGCAACGCCAGGCCTTTTAACCCTCAAGCGTCCCCTGGGAGATCCAACAAAACTGCATTTAAGGAAATACTGTATGTATGAGAAACATTCTCTCTCTCTCTCTCTCTCTCTCTCTCTCTCTCTCTCTCTCTCTCTCTCTCTCTCTCTCTCTCTCTCTCTCTCTCTCTCTCTCTCTCTCTCTCTCTCTCTCTCTCTCTCTCTCTCTCTCTCTCTCTCTCTCTCTCTCTCTCTCTCCCTCTCTCTCCTGGAAAAATTTGCTCTGAACCATTGGAGTATTGTAAAACACTAAGTGTCTGAAGCAAGCCATTCTTGATTTCCCCCCCTCCTTGTTGTTTTTTTTTTCCTGAGGTTTTTCTTAGTTTCCTTAAGTAATTTGTCATTTTACCACATCCACTTGGTTAGTACTGGTGTCTGACTTCCTGCAGCTGGCTTTTCTGGAACATTCTACCCCCTGCTGGAGATGTTTATGTGGTTTTCATGAGAGCTTCCAAAAACAGAATGGAGCCAACCGAGCGGAGGAACAGGTCCTGTATGTAATAAAAAAGAACAGATTCTCCAAGTGTCTCTTTCAAATAATAAACATCAAGTGATCCTAAACGTGGAGATTGATTCAATGATTCCTGGGTTTTTGGGCCAATGCAGGGGTCAAAAGAAGCTAGAAAAACACAAATAACACAAAGACAGGTCCACCCATTTTAATGTTCACTGTTACCTATGCCTCCGTTTCCTAGTTTGTTGATATATCAGGTGTCGATTGAGCAAGCTCATCAAATCTGAAACCCACTTTTGAATGGTTCATCAATATTAAAATCAGTCTATCAGAAGCTGTACAAGTAGGGAAGTACTCAGAGACATCAATACATCTCTAAAGCATCACTTCCACTGTTGCATTAACCTCAGCTCTTAATGTGATACAAGGAAGCTTAAGATCTAGCGAGATGTCTCTTAAGTACTTAATTACATGGTACTGGATTTGCCTGAAAACTTACAAACAGAATAGACTTCCACAATGTATCCACGTATGAAAGGCACTTCCGGACTAAGGTCATCAGCATCATCATCATAGTGTATGTGAAACTATCCTAGTATTGAGCACAATTATATATATTTTACATATCACCTGGGGAATTTCTTGACTTTACACAAGAAAATGAGCCAAACACGACTGGGTTTAAAGTAGAATAATAAGTAAAAAGTAGAATGCTGTGAGTAGACAGGTCAATATATCCTTCTAATGAGGAAATTAATTTAAGAGCATAATTGCCTAAAAGCCCTGCCACCCAGATTCTTCATCCCCTCAGCATATACACTGACATCCAACACCTCACCAGAACAGCAGCCAGTGATTTCTCTAGGGGTCTAATTACATCCAAGGGCAGTCAGGGGTTACAGCCGAAAGTCACTCATTGTTATATACCTGAGAAACACTAATTGCAAGAGTTAAATCCACGTTAATCATGTCGTTTAGCAAAAACATGAAAAGAAGAGAAAAAAAAAACAGAAGTTATTGATGGTTACTGCAAGCTATCTCAGCAAAACATCAATTTTACAATACATATTTAAATCTCTTATTGTTAGATTACATTTTTGACTACAAACCCACTCAAATAATATGTAAAACAATAAATATGAATACCTACCAACTCATGTACCTTTACACCTTGATGTTTTGAGGTGATTTAAGTGATTAACATTTAATGTCACAGACTGCTTGTTAAACACTAGTGATAGTGATAGGACAGACGACTAGCTAATAATTAATGTAACCAGCCTGACTGAGGTTAGGCCAGCACTGTGGAGCACTACACAGCCGTCTGTCCTGAGGAGAGTACCTAAGATTAAGCAGTAAAACATTATAGTAAGAGTCTCCCACTCCAGTGACTGTGCATGAAGTCATATTAATTTCCTATTGAATATCGAATGTATGAGTATGCATGTATTCATGATTTATTCATATCATTTCCCCAATACTACAGGAGGTAATGATGAACAATCCATTATACATTGTTACAGATTTAATGAGCACAGCACCACAAAATGTTTTTTTATTTCCCCATGCTTCAAAATTAGCACCATTCAGTACTGTGTCCCTGCCTGAATATTACATAAACGTGTTCAGTTTCTGTATTATTGGCAATACATCCAGTCCAATCATATCAGCATCTCTAGTGTTACTATTAAAGGGTAACATTTTTCTTAGGAATTCAAAATACAACTTACAAGAACGTGAACATGTTTTTTTGTTTTTTTTAATTATATACACATTACCTTTTCAGAATAGGGAGATATGCAATATGCAAGCTTTGGTAAACCACAACAGAAGGTCTGAGACAGGGCAATGAGTCGACAGCATCACTTAGCACTTTATGGATCATACTTCCTCCAACTAATTCCATAATTTATTATCCTTTGCAAACAGAGGTGATTATGGAAGTCTGTGCAGCTCATTCCCTCAGAGTCCCTTCCCTCCCCCTGTTTGTCAGACTTAGCATAGTAAGTAATTGTAAAAGCAATGTGACCCCTGCTCCTTTTAAAATTTTAACACAGGGAAATAATTAACCTAAATCCAAGACCAGGCTGTCTATTTTATGGTCACCTAATAAAGTCAGCAGGGCGTCTGGCTCCAGGGTGAATATGTATAGCACTATCATTATTTTTTTATTTATTGCCTTTCACTATCCTAACGGTGGGACTCTCAGCACTGCAAGGACATAACCCGGCATGTTGGGAAGACCAAGAGCAGCCGATTGCACCGTGCCCCCATGTCACATTGTGTAATATGTATCTAACGTGAGTCTGTGTTGAACAACCTTCGGAGGATCCCAGCTCAAAATATAACATGGTACTGACTCAGAGTACAACTGAATCAACAACAACATGAGTACAGCAGGAATTTTGAAACCCTGCCACGTACATTTGTAGGTGGAGTACCAACTAATCATGCCAATTTTTTAATTTTTTTCCCCTCACATTGGTATGCTGTTGTGCTGGAATCTGCACCTTCATAAGCATCCTTGCACTAAAGTCACACAGCACAGACTGGCTCTGCTACGCATTCATTTTGCAATTAGAATAACAATGACAAGACATGAAGTTCCAAGAGCAATAGACAACGACAACAACAACAACAACAACAACAACAATGTTCTCAAGCCTTTGCTTCAAGTGGTGCCACAAAACAGTCGCACAAGAATCACTCTTCCTGCTCTCTGGGTGTGAATCGTCGCATATTGACACAAAGCAACCTGTCTGCAAGTGCAGCTCATTGTTCCGAGGTTTCAGATAGAACATAATAAAATAAGAAACGGCACAGAATAATGTGTTGTTGTTTTTTCTTTGGTATTACATTAAAAAATCTAGTGTTCAGTTAAATTACAGTACAGCATCTCAACATACATTGAAGCAGTATGCATACAATGTGGTGCAATGTCCCATGCATAAGAACACCATGACTTTAGTAAGAACCTTCCCAGAAGCCCCCACGTCCCTCAGCGGTGGGGCTGTTTTGTCGTGTAAAGTTAAATTAAAGCATGGTGCACTGAAAATTACCAATGATGCATAATGAAACATACCTCAGTCAGCTGACAGGAAATGGAAAAGATCAACCACAGGCTACAAATAGAACAGATCAGTAAGATTTCTGTGAGTTTCACAGGCATAAAGCAATACATATGTCAATCAATACGAAAAATAATAAAAACATTAAAAAAAAAGGTTTTAATGATTGACATCACATTTAACATAGGAAACAATATAAATAAATGTGGAATATGAAATCTGAGATTCTTACTTAGAGGACATTATTTTTCTGTAAAGCATGGCATTTTACTATTAAATAAGGAAGCTGTCATAATACATCAAAGTGACATCTTTAAATATCTTTAAAACTCCAAATGTCTTGATACATAAACACACAAATAGTAGCAAGGCAAAGTGGTAAGGTATGTGGATGTAGAGTAAGCCATGATACAAATCATTGCAAAGAAAAGTGCATACATGACAAAACCATGGGAATACTGCCAACTTACCAATTACATTTACTGTGATAAGCTTTCATACAGTACGGATATACACTCACCTAAAGGATTATTAGGAACACCTGTTCAATTTCTCATTAATGCAATTATCTAACCAACCAATCACATGGCAGTTGCTTCACTGCATTTAGGGGTGTGGTCCTGGTCAAGACAATCTCCTAAACTCCAAACTGAATGTCTGAATGGGAAAGAAAGGTGATTTAAGCAATTTTGAGCGTGGCATGGTTGTTGGTGCCAGACGGGCCGGTCTGAGTATTTCACAATCTGCTCAGTTACTGGGATTTTCACGCACAACCATTTCTAGGGTTTACAAAGAATGGTGTGAAAAGGGAAAAACATCCAGTATGCGGCAGTCCTGTGGGCGAAAATGCCTTGTTGATGCTAGAGGTCAGAGGAGAATGGGCCGACTGATTCAAGCTGATAGAAGAGCAACTTTGACTGAAATAACCACTCGTTACAACCGAGGTATGCAGCAAAGCATTTGTGAAGCCACAACACGTACAACCTTGAGGTGGATGGGCTACAACAGCAGAAGACCCCACCGGGTACCACTCATCTCCACTACAAATAGGAAAAAGAGGCTACAATTTGCACAAGCTCACCAAAATTGGACAGTTGAAGACTGGAAAAATGTTGCCTGGTCTGATGAGTCTCGGTTTCTGTTGAGACATTCAGATGGTAGAGTCAGAATTTGGCATAAACAGAATGAGAACATGGATCCATCATGCCTTGTTACCACTGTGCAGGCTGGTGGTGGTGGTGTAATGGTGTGGGGGATGTTTTCTTGGCACACTTTAGGCCCCTTAGTGCCAATTGGGCATCGTTTAAATGCCACGGCCTACCTGAGCATTGTTTCTGACCATGTCCATCCCTTTATGACCACCATGTACCCATCCTCTGATGGCTACTTCCAGCAGGATAATGCACCATGTCACAAAGGTCGAATCATTTCAAATTGGTTTCTTGAACATGACAATGAGTTCACTGTACTAAACTGGCCCCCACAGTCACCAGATCTCAACCCAATAGAGCATCTTTGGGATGTGGTGGAACGGGAGCTTCGTGCCCTGGATGTGCATCCCACAAATCTCCATCAACTGCAAGATGCTATCCTATCAATATGGGCCAACATTTCTAAAGAATGCTTTCTGTACCTTGTTGAATCAATGCCACGTAGAATTAAGGCAGTTCTGAAGGCGAAAGGGGGTCAAACAGTATTAGTATGGTGTTCCTAATAATCCTTTAGGTGAGTGTATATTTTATGATTAAAAACAAAAACAAAATATAATTGATTTAAACCTAACAGAAATTTCACATATTGCACCGAGGACTGACAAGAGCCAGATTTCAGAGCTGGAATGTGTTTTGATTATTAGTGCTGTACTTCTTCTTAAGTTTAGATTTCCCTTGGTTTACCATTCTGATGCAATAAACACTGCTCTGTCTTTTCTGAAGCAAGTACGAGTGGAAAGTGTCTCTGGTTATTTAATCACCACCACATATGTCAGTTCTTAACTATTTAACCACACAGTATACTATTTGAAGACGCTTTTCCATGTGCAGAACTGTAACATTTTGAACTTTCACTGAAAAGAAAGAAAAAAAAATAATCTTACCAGAGGCTTGTTATAATGACTTGTGACATCATATTCTTAACATAACACCCTCACACTGGGATAAACAAAGCAAACTGCGACACTGAGGGAGAGAAAAAATGATCCCATTCCTTGGTCAATCTGGATATTTTATTATGGCTATGACTCCAAAAGGCCCTCCTTCACCATATGAAAGTAGGAAAAATAAAGCTTTTCCAAAAATGTTTGTATTTGTTTGACCTATTGTGACAGCAGGAAGCACTGTAGTAAACTACCACAATCTCATTTAGGGGGTTGCACAACCTAGAAGGTTTTGTTACATGATTGCTCACACATATACATGCAAAACTACCCATGCATGCAGACCCTTACAGAAAAACACACACAGACACACACACACACACAAATATATTTCCATGTACGGTTCGGTATTAAAGATTTGGAAGCAGAGCTGAAGTGAGGGATATGTTACAGAATTTAACATCTTCCCCAGGTTGCCTGTCTGCTATTGTATTCAACAAATCCCAAATGAGTGCAGTTGCACTGTACAATGGTGTTGAAATTTCCTTCCAAAAGATTTATTAAACTAAAGCTCTGCTGCAGACATTCAGTTTGGTCAGCAATGTTACCAGGACAGCAAAACTGGAAATTCATGGATTGGATGTTTCAAGAAGAATTACCGTTGTTAAGACAGTTGGAGTCTCCTAAAGAATAAATTATATCCAAGGGTGGCAAAAGCAAAGTTTTTCCACAGTATGAAAACTGCACTGACTTTTCAATATATTTTTCAATACATTATTTTTAAGTAACAATTTATCAGAATATCTAAAGGACAATCTACTGAAAGGAAACAAACAAGCAACAGAAGAGACTATAACTACAACCATAAGACATATATTCTGATATCACTCCAACAATTTGCCTAGTCAAAAAAACATGGATATTAAAAGATGCTCTTAGAAGCCAAAAAGGGCAGATAACATTAGAGTCCTGCAGGGCACTGCAGGAAGATAAGAGCTAAAGTCTGAGCTTTAAGTGCTCCGGAAAAGCAGACTAATTTGAAATCCTGGATAAGGGCGTCTCCTAAGAAATAAATATTATTATTATTATTATTATTAGTAGTATTATTATTAATAATAATAATAATAATAATAATTAGGCAAGTGAATGTTTGTGATGTTAGGGAAGGAAGGCCATGTAAGCCAGTGTTCACTTGTGAGCCTGCATGACTTAAGTGAGGGCCTGAGACTAACACTGGCCGTGGTGACAGTGGCTGGCCAAGCAGAAAGGACCCCCCACTTCACCCATTAACACACTGTGACCTCTGACCTGTGGGAATGGGAATTTAATGGACCCCAGACGCCAGGCCAGGGAGGCTATACGTTTACACTACACAGTCTGTGGACTCCAGCCTCGGACTGCTTCGGACATTCCTACAGCTATTTTTCTTTTTAAATGGAGTAAGAATAAAGGAAAGAAGAAAAAAAAAATTAGGAAGTTCAGAAGGACCACTTAGAGTACTGCGGGAATAAAGCTATTTATAAAAGCGGCGATTCCTCGCTAAAATTAATAAATAAGCACAATTGAAGGCATCCTGTTATTAGTGGTGAGGACTGAGGAAGTTATTTTGTGGTACACTGATAATTTTGGTTAGCACACCAAGCTATAAATACCTTCAGCCATGGTCCTTCACTCCTTCCAAATGAAAAACTTGTGTTTAGAAAACAACAGCAAAATGATTAGGTAGGTCTTTATTTTTAATTTATCTAAACTAAACAGAGTGAATGTTTAACCTTTACATAAACTATTAAAAAAACTGCACGGCTGTATTACAAGTGAGCACAACAGCCAAAGCCCATGCCAAAAATTCAGTCCAGGAAAATGTGTTCTTTTGTACAGACTGCAGTTGTGTGTGTAGAAACAACTTCCATATGCAGGGGGAAATCTGGGAAGCAATGTTAAACCCCAGCAGGGTCAAGAGGTTAAACAAATAGAGGAATAATTTCATTTACTGATGCCAGGGTCATTTATTAAAACACTTGAAATGAGAACATCCTCTGTCCACCGATGCCAAGAGAACAGGTCATCAGCTCTCTAAAGGTGATTTGTTTCAGCTAGTCCATGATTGTTGTCCAGTAGATGCAGACCTCAATGCCAAACTATGCAGACATTATGGAATTAGTCATATAGATGGAGTCAGTATTTAAATGCCACCAATTTGACTTCAAAGTTATTTCTGCACATGCATTCCTTAGCTGCAGTTCATTAGACTCCACTCAGGTTTTGTTTCTTTCTATCCTAATGAGCTTAAAAGGTTGTTCACGTTTAAAACACAGCAAAAAATGGCATGTGTGTCGGTCGTGCTTTTCGAACCCTCCTAGCTGTCTGTTCCACTGGCTCATGATTCACTTTTGAATGTCTTAAAAGGCAGGTGGATGGAGAATAATTTGAAGCAGCCTGCAAAGCGCTGCCTTTGTGGGCTTCCCTGCATGAGAGGTTTCCTTATAGAAGGCAGTCCACCATAAGGGGGGCTTCCCAGTCACTCCCCTCACTCTGTGCTACTGTGCAGGGAGCTTCCTGCTGAGAACGTCCTGCCCTGACAGCCCAGCACAGTGTGTGTCCCCAGGGCCTGTGCCCGCCCCACACCACCCCCCACTGACTCAGTGTCTCTGGTCTCAACAGAAGGGGGGCAAGGGCAGAGCATGTCTCCTAAATACTGATTCAATCACAACAGCCGGATTAAGCATTTCAGAACAGCAAGTCATTTTCTTCCTATTTGTTTTAATATATATATAAATATCATTGAAAAACTGTATCATACATATAGAAAGTAAGTGGCCCTTGGCCCTGCCATGTCCTCTCACTGCACGGTCACACATGTTTTCAGTAAAGGGTTTCAGCTGTCCTGTATCAGCAATGTGACCCCTGCTTGTTGCTGTGGGATACCGGTTGGAGCCGGTTGGGCTTGTTTAACCTTTGTTTATGGTTGTTAAGGAGAAGGAAGTGCCAGAAGGGATTCCTGTAAGACCTGTCTTGTAGTTAACTTTACAACCACTCTTTATTTACTGATACAAGCACAGGGACTGTCAGTCAAGGGGAAATGAGCGAGTACTCGGCTTGTTAAAGAAATTGTTCCAATAGAGACGACAGGGGAAAACATCTCAAGATGATAATTGCGTACATTTCAATTAGCATGCCTTGTCCTGTCGTTATCACCCAGTCATCTTAATTGCTTGTGTATTTGTTATATAAAACATTGAATTCCATGTAGGAAGTAGTTTTTGTAAACAAGGTCTGCGTGATGCAGATTCCAGATTAATGGTTCCTCACAGGGACGCCTCGGTCACTGAGCACAGCCACAATGACACTGAGCCCAGCGGTTAAGAAATAGTTTTCCCCAAGTTTCCGCCAAAAGCTTATATCACCATGGGTTTCTAATGTTAATCAGGAAAGGAAGGAAAATGTTGCTTTTGTACAGTAAAATACTATTTATCATGCCTTTTACTTTACCTTTTCCCTGCCCAAATTGCCAGTACACATTGATTTGAACATTATCCCAAGGTCAGGCAAAAGAAACATTTATTACCAAGGATCTGAATACCAGAAAAGGCCATTGGCCGAAGGTCCTTACTTTAGACCTTGTGCTGAATTAATCTTTAGCTCAGCACAGTTTCAATCACCAGTAATCTCTGTTTGCAATCCATTTTTTTCAGCTCCTGATCTACCTCCCTGATACAGGCAGTGCTCATCGCTCAGAGCTATTGGCAATAAAATGGGAAAAACATTTTTTCTGTTCAGCCAACCAAATAAAAGACATGCATTACATTAGCAGAGCTTGAGATGAGTATAAAGACAGCAGTCAGCCTTTTAGTTTTATCCCTTCAAGATATATTACACTCAAATCTGTGTACCAAGTATTAAAGTCTAAGACATGTTAAATGTGTGTTCATGTGTAGCAGCATATGTTCAAACTTTTAATATTTTTTTAATTAATTTAGTTACAATAGAAAAGCACTACAGCGGGCACAAGCAGTGTTTATGTGATTAGAAAAACTCATGTGACTGATAAAATTCACAGAATAAACACGAGTAAAGATAATGCGCTGATACAGTGTTCTCATGTTTCCGGTAGTTCTAGTTACCAAGTGATGAAGTCTGTGATAAAGTCACGCTGGAAAAACGATGCAGTTCTGTGTTGGTGGGTGTGTGTATGTATGTATGTATGCCCAGTGAACTAAAATGTTTAAGTACACATTGTGTTTGCACATGATCACAGAAACAGTAGAAGAGGCCTTGTAGACACAAAACAAGATACTGATTAATGGACATAAGGGTGTGAATGCTTAAAAAATAACAGCATGGGGCTTAAATGAGTACAGTCCCTGTCAAAAGGGAAACATGATTTTACTACTGATGAAAGGTCAACCCTCTAAATCCAGCTTCTTCTCAATTCTGAATTATAAAATAGAAAACAAAACTTAACTATCCTCATATACTAACACCTTAGGAAGCATCAGTAAACCCTGGTTAAAGGTCACCAAACTCCGGAGGCCAGGAGAGCAAGAGGCTCTGAAAACCAAAGTCCAGTTGAACTGTGACATTTCCTGAGCAGAGTCAGGATATCTCCTGCACACTTCAGACGTTTATCTGATCTGGTGCCGTTCTTTGCTTTTCAGGCTCAGGTCTCTCACACTCTCACATTCCTGACAGGGTGGGGACGTCTTTCTGAGATGACAGAGGGGGGAAAAAAATGGTAGGCCATTGCAATATGCCATTGCCAGAGGCACGGAAAGCATATCAAGAGGCCGGCATCCCAATTTAAGTGTCTTCCACCACCTGGTTGGTGGCCAGGAACCACCTCCAGCTCTCCGCCCTGGAAGCAGGCATCTGGAATGTACAAGCCTATGGGCTGGGTGGTGGCTCTAAGAACAAACACACACAAACACGAACACACTGAGCTGCACTCAGTACCATACAGAATGCTTTGCCTGGGTGTTGCAGTCGGCCCACTAATGGTGCTCCATTGGAACAATTAATTTGCTGCCCTAGGGCACAATCCAAACGCAACAGGTTGGAATAATTTCAGCTTGATTCCATCTGGCTCAGCTATTCAATAGTCAAGGGTAATTACAGTGTCCCCTATACAAAAGCTTTCCTTGGGCGTGCTGCTTTGTTCGGTGCAGTGAGAAATTAAACACATCTCACTTGCTGGTAAACACGGCTTTGTTGCTGCTGCTGCTGCTGCTACTGCTGTTGTTGCTGTCATTGTATTTTGAGCCCCCACCACCAGTTTTTAAATTCACTTTACAGTTTTGCACAAGCACAATGGCACTTAATTCCTACATAATCAGATGGTTGGGGTCTATTAGTTTGACCTTATCAGGACTGCGTGCACAGTGAAGGAAAAGGATTGACTTCTTTAAAAAACCTAACCTCACAGGCTTCAAATGCATTTGAACCATCATACCACCCTCCCAGGACCCCCAACACACACAAATAATGGGGTCCCTAGACCCCAGACTGCTGAGCCTTGATGGCAGGACGTGTAGATCTCACACACATTGAGGAGAAAACCTTGACTTCCTGTGCAGAGGAAGAAAAGAGTGTGTGTACAGGTTACTGCTGTACACAGGGAAGGGATTTACAGTACTTTATGCAATAAGAATGATGGTCTTAATAAGGAAACACGACTACTCTCAATCATGATTATTTCAAGATGGAAGATTTACTCTGCTTCTCTTGAGCATTATATTATGCTTACAGGCATTCAAACTGTGCAGAGATGTTCTCAGTGTGATTTCGTATGAATGCCATACAATTTTACACATAGGAATGGTGAACGATAACTTTCATTTGACTTTTATGTGTGTCATTAGTCAAGGCGACATTTGAAATGCATGTTGGAGTCCAGTTTTGGAGTCCTTTCTTATTCCAGAGAATTCATAACAGATTCACACACTAATCTGAAAGGTAACAAAGAGAGTTTCAACTGAAGCTGCTGGCAATCAGGTCAGTTTAAAGGAAACTAAAACAAAAAAAATGGTAATCAGGTTAGCTGTCTTGAAATGTGATACATGTGTGTTGACTGATTTAACAAGACAACAACCAGAGAAACAGCTGTTGTTGCCATCAATGGAGTACATACTGATATTGTTTGGAGTGGAAATATGCTGAAGGGAGGTATTTACAAAAAGAAAAAAAACATATCTCAGATTGGGATACATGCAATGGGGGGGGGGGCTCAATGTTAACATTATCTTCAAATGTTAGATACAATGGGATGGTTAGAATTAAAGAGAAACAAAAGTACAGTAACCTTGGTGAATTCCTGGTAACCTGAAAGATAAACTTGGACATACACATTTAAATATCTTCTCACCAGGAGTTGTCTGACTAGTTCTATGTATGTGACTTGTCATAGACGTGGAGCCATTGCAAAGCTTGACTGGAACAAGACAATGAATAGTGAGGCTTGGGGAGAGGTCAAGGGTCAGTGTGTAAAATTAGGAATGTAAAGCATGTTAGGTTTAAGGATCTGTTGGACCTGAGGAACTGCTCTAGCACCTCATAAAACACAAATTCAGAAATAATTTTATAGAAACATGATTGAATTGAATGACCAAAACAAACACTTAATCTCGCTACATTCCTGACACAGAAATGTGCTTTGCTTTTCTACACCTGATTTAAAAATCCCCCACCCACACAAAAACACATCCCTCTCAATTTTGTTAATTCTTTCCTAATTGTCCGAGTTCTCCGTCTTCCTGTGCACCAGAAGGTTTGTAGGGTATTATTTGTTCAATCCGGCAATTCACATCAGAGCCTAAAAGGGGTTAAAGTTCCTCTCTGTCCTCATAAAGAGAACCAGCTGAGCCACCTGCCTTCGTCCCCAGGAAGGCCAACCCCATCGGAAGAAGCCATTGTAAACCCTCAGTGGCTCAAAGTGCCTCTTAAGCCCATTACACTAAAGCTAGTACGCTTGACTTGACCATTTCAAAGCAGGAACAAGGCACTACCATGTGGTTAGGAAGAATAAAGGTGCGGAAACTGATTAAAAGTCTTAACCTTCTTGGCAAAGTTTCACACCTGCCTCACCTATTAGATAATGGAGGTTTTCCACAGCCTGTCTCTGGGTGGAAGAGATCCTGTCTACATGTTTAGGGTGTGATCTACACCTATCTGCTTAACAAACATTTATTAACAACAGGGCCATGGTCGTGTTCTTGATGCAAACCTCAAACGTAGCGTACGGCATTTGTTCATAGTATTCTACAAATGCATCATCCCGGGGAACAGTTTTTATTGTCGCTTTTTAAATCTGGTTTTCAATAGACATTGAGAGAAAACACCACTGCTGATTTTTGTAAATTATATTCTCTTTTACAAAGCTGTCGTTGCTGATGAAAACAAATTAAAGCATGTGTTGAATTGTTGGGATTTTATTGTTATTTCTCTATCGGGACTAAAATAATCCTTTTCTGTTGAATTATCTGAAGTTTGAAATATATGTATTAGTTAACTTTGATATCTTTGTATCTATTCAGTTAGAAAATAGTCTGCATTCTCAATAGGTTTACGCATCAACTTGCACTCGCCCTGGTATATTGGGGTCCAGGTAATTTATTTTCCAGTAAGCAAGAAAAATATTATATATATATATATATATATATATATATATATTAGTATTGAAATGACAGTGTGATTTGGTACAAACAATGATTTATGCATAAGGCATAAGACAGGCCCTCTCCCTTACTACAGAATCCTGGATTTAAATGACAACGTTTTTTCTCCGTGTGCTTTTTCCCCCCTCTGCAGCTAATTTGAACCATTCAGATCCCATTCAGATTTTAAACATAATCACTTAAGATTAGTTCATATAGTTAACATCTTTATTCCACAGATCAAGGGCTCTGACTGGCCTTCTTGCAGCGCCCCCCCCCCCCCCACCCCCACCCCCACCCCCACCCCCACACACACACACACATGCGAGGAGGACCTGCATAAATCGCCATCTTTTCAAGTGGGGTCACTGGCAATTAGTAGCAATCTTTTCTGTTGAATGAGGACCCTCATGCAGGAGAAATAAAAGAACAAAGGGCCCCATTTCACCAGACGCTTCATGGCAAGACCCCTCTATTCTTTGTAAATAGCCTCCATGTCCGTGCTCTCAATGGGCTGTCCCCGCACCTTCGCTTCCTCTCCCCCTTAAAAAATAAAAAAACGCTCCCCCCTTCTCCACCCCTCCCAGCAAGCACACACTCGGCACAGAGCCGCCTGCAGCACCTGCATGATTTCAGAGAGGAAGCTCCCGGAGGAAGCACTTCAGTCAGTTCACAGATGGTTCAGACAATTACACTTTCATTACCGCTCTTCACTCGGGCTTCTGCCTCAATGTCACCATCTCCACCCACCCAACGCTCTCCATTGTTTTAGTCGGTGATTGGGCCCAGTTGAGCTCTCACCACTTAGTGCATTCTGCATCTCCTTTCTTTTCTTATTGTTTGGTACTTTAATTAAACCATTTTTCAAGAGAACAATGAAGTATGACATTTCTTCTCTTTTTTTTCCCCTCTCTCTCTTCAAGCCAGCATTAAACAGAAGTCATGCCCAGAAGGGGGTGGTTTATGAAGATATCACACAGCAGCTCATCTGCTGACACACATGTAATACAGAAGGAATGTTCAAAGAGAGAAGTTGAAAGTGGACAGAATGCCAGCATGACTTTTACTACGCGTCTGGAAATGCGGCATCCGAGAACACATTTCTGTCCCCCAAAAAGCTGGAGTTGTTTTCTGGGGCTTTATTTTCTTTATTTAATCAAATCCCCCAAATGCATTTAAAACATTTGCCCCTGGGACAATGGCTGGATCCAAGTCGATTTGATTTTTAAAGAGTCAAGCATGAAAATATCCCATGGCCACATCTCGTCTTAATAAATAAATAAATAAATAAATAAATAAAAGAATAAAAACCGAATCCTTAAATTGTTTATCAAGAGTAATAAGAGACATGTTTTCCTTGCCATAACGCTGAGCAAGCCCATAGGGAATATTCTTTAATTAAACCCGTGTTCTCTACCAGGAAGGAATCCATTGTTTTCCAGGGATCAAGCCGATACCGATCACAAGTCGCCCCCAACCCCAGCTGGGCATTTTCAGGGCTGCTTTTGGGCTTTTGCAGCTCAGCCAAAGTTTTCAATGATGTTCAGAAGGGGCCTTGAGCAATACACTTCCAAATAAGATCAGTCTCCAAATAACCAGGGGGATATACTGTGGGAATCCATTCATTGTGTGTGCAACAGCCCATTCACATCTTAATTGAAAAAAAAAAAAAGACAGCATCGAAAGCTGCACAGTAGTTTCCTTTAGTGCTCTTATATTTATTCTTCAATTTTATAACCATCAGTGATTAGTTCTTGGCCAAGCTAACCACTGATGATCCAAAATGATGCTTGCCAGCACAAAATAAATTAAAAAGTAATATCACCAAGAAAGAAGCAATGTACTGCAGCTTATTACATTGATGCAAACTACATTGGTAAAACTCAGTCAGGAAACAGACTGAACTTTTCTCATGGTTGGCCACTAAATTTCCCAGACTCCTAAGAGAATAGAGAGCGGGTGACCCCCAAAAAAACAGCCCCCAGGATGAGGAGGTGCAAGGACAGAAAAACCAGGTGCTTATCACACAAACGAGGGATTGAACAGCCGCAGGAGATTAGAACTGGGGGTAAAAAAAGAAAAGAAAAAGAAAAATACAGCTTCTGACCCAGCAGACTCCGGAGGTTAAACTTTAGAATTAGGCAACTTTCACGGGTAACATATTTTTCACTTTAGGTTACCATCAATGTAGACCAGAGCAAGGCATGCTAGTGTCTTGAAGTAATTATGAGAAGTGATGCCCCTGTCAAAGGAAATGCTGCACATTCACACAATAATGAGAAACACAGATATTTAAATAGCACACACAGTGTTTGAATTAAAGACATATTAAGTTCAGTTTTTTCATGATTGTAATGATTGCTCTTGTTCTAGGTGAAACTGCCTTCCGGAAGCAGAATTCCAGTTCTAATTTAGAGCACAGAAGAAAAACAAACGTATTTTCGAATAAATGGCGCCATGAGAAAAAAAAAAACACCAAAACAAGGTCAAACCAATGTCTTTGCTATATAAGGAATTTGAATCAGATAGGGGTTTTAATTGCAAGACCACAATAAATAATAAATAGAATCTGTTGTACTTTCCATAATTGTATGTTCACAGAACAGGACACCTTATCTTTTTTATTATTTCTCTGTTGTTGGTGTTAGGATAAAGTCCTCTGACAGTATGTAGATCATTTCACTGATTATGTTTGTCTCATTTCACAATTCTTAATCAAGGTCCCCTCATACTTTAGAGCTTATGTAACTCTTGTTTCAAAACACAGCTATTGGTTCTAGCTCATTAGATCACATTCTCACAACAGTGTTGAGTGATACACGATGGGTTCTACAGCAAAGGATCCTCGACTCCAAAAGCACTTTCGGCATCAAATAAAATGCCATTCATTAAACAATGTCATGATGTTTGTTAGTACTGCTAGAAGACATACTTACTTCTTGCCCCTGTTTCTCTGTCAGTGTTTGACCACCATACAGATTTGACGGCTTGGAAACAATACAAGAGGCAAACCTTAGGCTACTGAGAAAATCCATGCAAGTTCAATGCGAACCACCTTGCAAAAGACACAAAGAAGGGAAAACATTTATAAGTGTTTGTACCAATGATTTGTGATCTGGACTTTTGTGCCTTAAAGGCTACCACCCGTCCCACACCCCGTTAAATTATAATGTGGCCATGTTTGGTGCTTTAATGACTGGGCTGGATGAATTATATTTTCCCTCCATGACACAATCAGACTCTGGTTGTACGGTATGTCATGTATTCTTTCTGAGCTCAGGAGGAGGCGCCCGGTGTGTAAATGCGAAACTATTTCAAGCCCTGTTTTTGTATCCTGTCTAGCGAGTGAAGGAGTGAGTTACTACCTCCACACACTCCCTAAAACACCTAATCTTTACTCATTCGTGGGAGACCCGGCTCTCTATGGATAGTTGTCCAATCCACTCCGCTTAGATCATTACCCAGCAATAAACTATGCAAACAACTAATTATAGAATCAGCTATGGAAATGAGCACAGGATGTGACAGCGCAAACCGTGTGTATGTTTGACTTGGCAAGTATGTGGAACTCCGAGTTTCCCTGCAGTAGCAGCAGTTCCCTCCTGCCTTTGACTATTCACAGCCGCAGAGGATGACTCATGAAATACCGTCGAACTACCTGAGCCTCATTCCAAAGACAGGGTTCACTCTGCTGTCACACTGAACACATTGCCAATATAACCTTCCAATGAATTTATATATTTATCCCCAAACCCAGGTTAGGTCGTTTGAATAGTAGATTTATTTTTTTTCTATCAGGAATGAAATTGGCAAGACATACGGCTGAAACTACAGAGATATCCTTAGAGAACAAGCGAAGCACATGTAACTGCAGTTCACTGACCTGATTCCAGCTCTCCATCTCTCTTTTTCTCCCTCCCCCTCTCTACCATCTCTCCCATAAGAAAACACACACACACACACACACACACACACACACACACACACACACACACACACAAACACACACTGCTGCTGCCTACGTGTGTGACAAAGGATGAGATCATCCCCTCTGCTCATTCAGACCAGCTGCTCTAAGGAAAAAAAAAAAAAGACACTGTGCTGCTCTGCAGTCCAGAGAAAACGGTCATTCATTCATTTACCCAGTCATTGAGAAATAAATGAAGGGAGGGAGAAGCCAGAGTGAGGCTGTGATGAGGTCATCGGTACTGTGGAGCTCGGAGATGAACACAGAGTGGGAGAGATCGGCCGGGGCTTGAAGCACCCCCCGTGTCATCTCGCATCCATTCACTGTGCCTCCCTCGATGGAATGAGTCACCCCAAGCAAGGCCTCTGAAATAGGCTGCTTCCCCAGCGCATAGCTGATCTCCGTCATGGGCTGGAGCATCCGTCTCTGCAGCTCGTTAGGGGGAATACAGGTGTAGAAATCATACAGCAGCTGACTGGTAGAGGAAGAGGGAGCGAGAAAGAGATTCACAGAGAGAGAGGGAGATAGATTCCTAGAGAAAGGGATGGAAAGAGGGAAAGCTTCACAGAATGAGGGAGGGAAATGGAGAGAAAAAGATTCACAGAGAAAGAGGGATGGGGAGAGAGAGAGAGAGACATAGGAAGAGAAAGAACAGGAGCAAATGTAGTTGCTTGCCTGGGCAGATACGGTATCTCGAGAAAGATGTGGTGATTGGAAATAGTTTTGCACCGAGTTTGATTGCATTGACAAGAAGGGTACCAATCCTCAGCCCACTGCACAGTTTTTTTTTATTCCCCTTATTTGTGTGTTTGCACACTGTTTTCCCTTTGCATTTTTAACAGTTGTCATCCCAATCTGGTCCCTCTGCAGGGTGCGCTTGCAGCATGAGGGTAAATCAGATCGCATGCCTACCTCTCCCCACTCACAAGCCCCTGGATAAGGGGGGAGGATAGTGAGGATGCCTCCCAAAGCTAACCGTCTCTCTGTAAGGAGAGCTGCTTGTGCGTGGCGTGCTACATCTCGCATCAGCTTAAAAAAACGCAGCTGCACAACCGGTCAGCCATCTGCTGCACTGGCAGAGACGTAGGGGGTAAGACCCCCCTCCCAGCCCAGCACTCACTCTACGCTAATATGTCAAACCTAATCCATGACGGCAGTGTTGACGAATGTATTACTTTAAAAGGAGATGGGCAGATACACCAACCAGCATTAATTGGATGTGAACTTAGATTCCAACCAGTAAGCACTTCAGGTTTATGACAACCACAATAGCACCCCTATATGGTTCTCTCTGCTCTAATTTCAAAAAGGAATCAATATGTAAAAGCCCATCATGTACTCCATATATCTAAAAGGACTGCTGGAGTATTTCCCTTCAATACAACTGGGAAGGCCCCCCAAAAAATAATGTTCTTTGCCCACACTTTTCATGGTAATATCTACTAAATACTATCAAACAGTACCCATCCAAAACATAAAAATAACAAAATCAACATTAGTAACTGAAAATTGGGTTGAAATGTCCAAGGATGAAGTTTAATACAACTTGGCACAAAAGTTGCAATAGCAAGCTCCCACATAAGATTATAAGCATTTACAAATGAAGGAACACTCAGTGAAAGCTTGCCAGATGGACACAAGTAAAGAGTGGCGAGACAGGAGCTCCAGTGAACTGTGCTGATGTACGATGATCAATACCATACCAGGCTCTTCATTTAAAACACACACACACACACACACACACACACAGCCAAGGCATACATGACTCACTACTTTTCATCAATCACCTCTGTCACTCCACCAATTATAGGAGAAGTGTCAGCACTCCCCCCTGTCAGTGCAAATGGAAATCACAAGGAGGGCACAAGCCAGTGTGAAATCAAGGTGAATCAGATCCCAGGAAGTGGCAGCAGTCTTTAGCCAAGCCCCCCCTGCTGAGACAGAGCATGTTTCAGACAGCTATTCAATCCAGCCCTAGACTCCCTGTGAGGTGAAAACACATCCCAATTCACACTGACCTTATCTGCAGCGCTCTCTAATAGGAAGTGTTAAGTGCTTAACAAAAGGGCAATAACAGGCTTAGGGAAAAGAGCGACGCTCATGAACAGAAGAGTTATTTTTCTTTGTTAAAAAACTTTTTACGTGCCTTATTTTGAAGGAGATTTTTTTGTACCTTTTTTGGTAGATTTATGTCCTCAAAGTTCAGATGGGTCAAGCCCTTAACCTCAAACAATTAACACTCTTACTTATTTTATTGCTGAACTAAAGTGCTGTACATGAAAAATAATAAATTCTCCTATGATTGCTGTTGGGTTATCTTGAACATCCTATCTTGCCCCTTCTCTGGTGATTGAGTCTCCGCAGATGCAGGTACTTCCATTTATAATGCATTGTGAAATAACAAAGGGAAATAACCGGACGCCTGGAGCACTTTTGTTTCTCTTGTATTTTAAAGCAACTCTGACCTGGAATACTCATTGCAGACTGGCCCTGAAAAACACCACCACCCACCACCAAATCCTTCACTTCCCAATTTGGCAAGCAAAGATAAACAGCCATGACCGGCCACTAGCTCACTTCTGTGGCTACAGAAGCTAAGCAACAGTTGTGAACTAATGAAATAAATAGTTATAAATATAAACACACTTCATATATTGTATTTTCCGTCTTTAAAGGTATTCAGCCACCAGAGAGTACTTAGGATTCATTTAACCACCGTTTGTTGCTTTACCTTACTTCCAGGTTTTTTATTATTGTTTTTTTTTTTTTAACATCTTTATATGTTGTTTAAGTAATTCAATCTGCAGGGACCGTTTAAAAACTAAGCCAGTCTTGCATAACCCACTCTCCAAGTCTGTCAACAAGGTTTTAAAATGTCAGACAAACTTGGGACCAGGTTCGCCCTCCACTGGGTACAGGAGGAATTGAGATTTTATGTTAAACAGAAACAGCTTGTTAGCAGGCATTCCAGTTCATTATGTAGTTTATATTGGAAGTTCCTCCTTAGTTCAGACATCCACACAAGTAATAATAATACAATAATAAAAAGAGAAAGCATTTATTATTCAGGGTCTAACAGGGTCTTTTACTACCAGAAATGATTTACAGGATTAATGAAAACAATCAGAAGAGCAGATATACTTTATTACCATTTCACAAGCCCTATTTTTTTATTTTATTTTTTTTTTATTTTTCTTCTCAAATTAAATCTTATAGCTGCTCATTTTGAGACTACGTCTGGGCACAATGTTCATTATTGAAGAGTTGGAGGTCAATTCTGTTGGCCCATCCCGACTGTGCCATACACATTTATTTTACTGTTTCAGACAGTCTCCCCTTTGTTGCACTGAAGGAGTGTTCCTCCCTTTGCAAAATATAAATTCAGTTTGACAGGACAGGCCCCGAGAGCAACGTTGTCCTGCACAGTAACTGAAGGCGCATCAACACTAATGCAAGTACCATTCCTTTACGTTCTGTGTGGCGACACTAGTTAAAACTGACCTCTGCTTTTGGTCCGTCTTGCAGAGGAGTAAAGACACATTTCTTCGAATGATTAAGTGACTAATCATTTTTCAAGTGATTTGTTGTCAGGAGTCTTACTTGAACACTGCTATTTGATGGACGCTCTTTGAGATTGTGTACGGTGAGCGAGTACAAAAATACACTACAGGTGTGGAAACATGGGAAGCAGTAGTGATGTCAAAAAAATCTATGATAGTATAAAAAAATGCCACCAAAATCCCCCAAATACATATAGGTCAAAACATCCAGTAGAAGTTCTCAGGTTAAAAAAAAAAAAAAAAAAAAAGAATGAATAAAAACTTACAAGTCTAAACTAGAGTGCTCTGGAAATTATTGAAAAATTTGAATTATTCTGGTTAAAATTTTACAAACCTTGTGACAATTAACTAATAATCTTTGGGCCAACTGTGTTTCTCGTATTGCTTAATGAAGCAAAGAAAAACTTATACGGATAAACTTGCTTAATTTATCTTCAACAGAATCAAAAGGATACATAACTCCTTGCCAATGCAGTTGTTGATATTAATTAAATCATATATGCTGTAGAACTAACAGCCTTAGAACCTTTACTGTTAAACAGATTTCCTTAAGCTCTAGGCTTCAGGCCTGGGTTCTGAATAACTTGCGCACACTTACCACAGAAAGACAGGAGCCTTCCGCTTAATTCAGGAGGGAAGATGTTATCAGCTGGGCAGCCTGTTTAAACTGCAAGTCTTTACACTTGAAAAGAACTCAATCGTCTGTGCCATGCACGCGAAGACATCTAGTAAATGCATATTCCAGTGCATTGCATCTGTACAAGAAAAAAACCTCTAGTGAAACAGTATTTCTTTCAAATAAAGTTCACAGGTATCCATCAAAAGAGATATGACAATTTTAGAATTGTATAAGAAGCCTGACAAAGCTGCAGAAAATAATGTGCAATAAGATACAGTATACACCGATCAACCATAACATTATGACCACTGACAGGTGAAGTGAATAACACTGATAATCTCGTTATCATGGCATCTGTCAGTGGGTGGGATATATTAGGCAGCAAGTGAACATTTTGTCCTCAAAGTTGATGCGTTAGAAGCAGGAAAAATGGGCAAGCGTATGGATCTGAGCGACTTTGACAAGGGCCAAATTGTGATGGCTAGACGACTGGTTCAGAACAACTCTTGTGGGGTGTTCCCAGTCTGCAGTGGTGGCGACAGGGTCATGGGCGGCCAAGGCTCATTGATGCACGTGGGGAGCGAAGACTGGCCCAACAGACGAGCTACTGTAGCTCAAATTGCTGAAGTTAATGCTGGTTCCGATAGAAAGTTTGTTGTGTAAGGGGCTGCATAGCCGCAGACCAGTCAGGGTGCCCACGCTGACCCCTGTCCACTGTCGAAAGCACCTACAATGGGCACGTGAGCATCAGAACCGGACCATGGAGCAATGGAAGAAGGTGGCCTGGTCTAATGAATCACAAGTTCAGGGTGTTGACTTGGCTTCCAAATTCCCCAGATCTCAATCCAATCGAGCATCTGTGGGATGTGCTTGACAAACAAGTCAGATCCATGGACGCCCCACCTCGCAACTTACAGGACTTAAAGGATCTGCTGCTAACGTCTTGGTGCCAGATATCACAGCACACCTTCAGAGGTCTAGTGGAGTCCATGCCTCGACGGGTCAGGGCTGTTTTGGCGGCAAAAGGGGGACCTACACAATATTAGGCAGGTGGTCATAATGTTGGCTGATCGGTGTATATAAAGATATAGTATTATAGGTTGGTAAACTACACTTCCATATACAAATGAACATGATGATATTGGGTACACTCGGTTCCTAAATAACTTCTATACATTAAATGATTTCAAGATATAATAGATTATGCCTTCAAGAGTCCAATGTTTCTCAAGCGGTTTCCATATTTGAATTAATATTAAACAGGTATGAAAGTTGAACTCACCTAGTCCAGGCAGCTCAGATACATGAAGGATGAATATATATATTTTTTTTTCTTCTGGGTACTTCTCTTTTTCCTCATGTGGAATTCTGTTTTGTTGACATCTTTTACCCTGAAGTGGCTCAAAATTATGTCCTTATATCAAATTTCGCATTTCAGCAAGTTGAAGGAGTGCACCAAGCGAGGTAGTTAAAGGCATCACATTCAAACAATGATCTGCAGCACATCTGCTATATAAGTGACATTTATTAGACATTTTGCTATATTTACAGTCTTACACATTTTCATTTTTGACAATAAAAACCCCCAAGGTGCAGTACTACTTGGCAGAGAGTACAGAAAGTGGAACTGTTGCTTCTTACAATTTTGAAGAACTCTTCACACACAATTTTACATCAACTTATATCAGGAAAAGAATACACAGATCAAAGGGATAATCTAAGAAGGTCCTATCTGGGGGGGTGGGGGAGATCTATCACAAAGTTGACATAGGCATTCCAAAACGAGAGAAATGTTTTTCAGTTGCCATTACTATGAATGAAAGACCCCCTAACCGTGGCATGGATGTAGGATAGACATATTTTGCTTTTTTCCCCCCCAACGCCCACATTTTAACCACCTCACTATAAAATAAATAAAGTCTAAAAGCCGTTGTCACTCCAGCATTGCGATAACACAAATCAACATCCCAAGAAAGCGTAGGATGGAGTCTTCTTACTGACGTGTACACAGGGGCGTGGTCTTTTTGAAATGGTCCAGTCAGGTCAGAAAGACATTGCAATGCATGCTGCAGTGAGATGGTTGAACGTGTGGTTGCACATTTTATTTTCACAATACAACAGTGTTCAGATTTCAGCCGTGATGAAGTTTGGACCCACCACTAAACTATAATCTCCTAAATATATGTCACTATCACTCCCACCCCCCTATTCTTCTGTTGCGTTACTTGCTTTCTACAAAAATACAATTGGGAAGTGTTGTGTTAGCAGTGTGAAAGACTAGAAATAAATGCATGTAGTACTGCCTTGGTTTGCTTTCTTCTTCTGAAAATGTAACTACTTGGAGCATTCCTCAGAATTACGGCCCGGATCACTGGGTTTTGTTATGCCGTGTATACTTAAGTCATAAATTTACCTGTGCAGTAAAATTAAAGTATTCTGTTCACAAACTTGAAGAAATTTTAGAAAGAGTAACTTTAATTTTATAACTTATATAACAAAACACTGGTTTCAAGTATTTTGAACAAAATAATGTAAACCAGTCTGAACTACCGAGAACCCCCCCATTAATGTACTGTAATTCATAAGCAGCATAATGCTGCTTCCAAATCAATTAGTTTTAACAGAAAAAAAAAAAAAAAAAAAAGAGCAAGACTGCCCTCTACTGGCTAAAAAGGGCAAAGTACATGCTATTGAATAACTATGAACAGATAATATATAAGGCAGTATTCGTACATCACAGACTTGATTGCAAATAGCACTGAACATTAGCCACTAATGATTGAATGGTTACAGAATTTTCAGCATCCACTATTAAAATTTTACATCTAGAACCATATAGAAAGAATGTCTCGTCCTTAAACAGTACTGTGTTATTTAAAGCAGTGATTTTTTTTTTTCCTTTTGTCTTCTGTGATCTAGGTCTCTTTTCACATCCTGCAGGTGCGCAGCCGATTTCTGATGGAATTTTTTCTTTTGTGGGTTATTTTTTTTTTCTCTGCTTCCGGGACTCTAAATGCAGGAAGGAGTTTGTTTTTGTTTCCAAAACACAGCTGTGAGAGAAGGACATTGAAACTATTAGAATAATTGTATTCTATTTTCAGAAACTATTAGATTTCTTTTTACAAAGGAATGTAGGATGCCTTCATGCACAATATCCTCTCCAGGCTTTGAGAAGCTCTTTTAACAGAGGAGCTGGGAGGAGGCGCTCTCTCGCTCTCGCCCCCAGCGCCTATGTAAAACGGATGTTTGGAGAAGTGAGCTAATGCATTTCTCTGAAGAGGGACAGAAATAAGAAATAGAAAATTTGGCACAGGAAGAAACAAGGACATATACATCTCACTGTACTGAGCAGAAGAAAAAAGGATTCTATTAATCAAGAACCATAAACTAAAGAATAAAAAATGACATGAAGGAAAGAAAGGGGAGGCTTGTTCTGAACTGCAGAGGGTCTCACAGTGGGCAAGAGAACTGGGGAAAGAGCCAGACAGCAGCAGACTATGTGTGGATGCCATGTGTGCAGTAAGGAAAGCTATGGCCACACAAACCGTGCCAGGAGTATACTACTGGGCAGTGCACGTCACTTCCCATCAGTGTGTTGCAACTATTCCATCCTGCGAGAATGCCTGTTATTTCAGACCTGCAAGTGCTGTAGCTCCTCACCTTTAGTAAATGAAGAGGACTCGGGTTCGGGGTAGAGTAGAAAAGGAATCGGACATCTTCCGGACCTTGGCATAGTTGATGAAGCCTCTGAGGAACAGGAGGAATCCTACAGGGGGAAAAAATAAATGTTAAAACACAGACTGACTCCCTTCACTGTGCCTGTCTAGCTGGGTTACAGAGGTGAAGCTGAAGTCTCCACATGTGAGCACTGATCATGTGATAATCAAGTTATAGGTTATAGTTTTAGCATTGCGATAACCATCTCCATCTACAACTTTAAAGCCCTATGTTAATTACACAAGTTTAATATGTATGTCTGTGTGTGCATGTGTATATTAAAAACAAAACACACCTCCCACTTCATGGATATTCAATGTATAACACTTACCCAGAACAAGGAAGACCCACCACAACCAGTACTGGCCATCAAAGTATCCAGGGAAGTAAGTTGAAAACTGAAATTAAACCAATATAAAACATGTTAAACCTCACAGGTCCAAGACATCAACAGAATGCAGAGTAATACATAAATGTACACAACAGAACGTACAAGAAAAACATCATAAAGCTGATTAAGTTGCCATAAATGAGAGCAGTAAAAATATACCCACTAGGTTTATTTATGGTTTGTTTAGTTCTTGAAGACATTTAGAGGCCATGAACTGTACGATTACTTCCCCCCTTAAATAAGCCTTGCCTACAGTGTAGTGCACATGTGGAAATGTGATCTGATCATAAAGGGTACCTTCACAACATGACAACTCTTTATGGAGGCTGACAGGCTTACCCGCACAATAAGAATCCACTTGATAAGAGAGAGCCCAAACCCAGAGATAGCCCCATATCTGCCCGCTGCCGAGGTGGTCAGGCAGAAGGACAGGAAAAACCCAATCCAGTTAAAGAGGAATGCCACTGGAAGTGCAGAAATAAAACATTTTACATTTAATAAATACGTTCATTGACCTGTACTGATCATTTATTTTAATTTGCCATGAACATTCGGAAACACTCTTCCCAAGATGCGAGAATACAGAAACTAAATTGTTTGTTTGTTGGCTAATTTCCCCATGAAGATGTACATGGTGGTTGGTGTCAATGTATTTAAAAGTCAGTTATACGAAGTAAGCTTTTCCTCAAATCTACTGTATTTTGTAATAGCTATGTAGTTACATTTATTTCCACTAAGTGGCAGTGTATTCCCAATTTGTGCATTAACACGTGGCAGGCAATTTCTGGCCTCAAATTGATTAACCTGCAGCCTCTGGGCCACTAGAATTGCCAGACAGAAGCGTGACCAATCGCAACAGTGTGTCAGTCTATCTTCTGGCCATGTCCAGAGATGCAGCCTCGGGGAGGGAGAAACATAAGTACTGTATTCCATTGAGGGCCGGCTTCATCTGATACGACTGTCGTTAGCAGCAATTGCACTTACTGAAGAAAGTCAGCATGAATATGCCATCGTTTCCTATCCTCAGCTGATCGGCATCATCAAAGTCATCCCTCGCCACAAAGTCGTCATCCTGAGGAAAATATACACAAGTATTTTGAATCAACTGGGAGAACACAATCTTAAATGCTTGGGATAGCTATAAAGCTAAAAAAACAAGTAGATGCCTGCTAAGATAAGCTCTTACTCTCCAAAGTGGGTTGTTCACCACTTCACATATTGTACATAATGCAGTAAATCACCATATTTAGGGATCATAAGATACTAGTAAGAGGAGAGTCACACCAGTTTTTAAATTTCACCCTATATTTTATATGAACAAAGGAGAACCTGCAATGCCACCTCATTGCCAACAACGATCAAGAATCTGAAAAGCACAGAGGTCATAAGGGTTACATTTTAACATCTTTATCATTTAACAATTCGTTTTTAAGGTCTTACTACAGTTAAAGTGTTGTTTAATTGTAATGTATACATACAGATGTGAGCAAAATTATTCAACCCCCAATGCAAATCGGGTTTATTGTCAAAATGTACAGACTGTCAGCTGATTGCAATGAACATATCAAACAAAAGCAATTGAAATACCTCAATACAACGAATGCTTCAAGTGGTTTCCCCAAATTCAACTGAAAATGCAACTTATATTGACTTCTCAAAATTATTCAACCCCTTCATGGCAAGCACCTTTAGTACTTAGTAGAGAACCCTGTTATGACCTGCTGCGAACAAGATGCATAGCCAGACACCAGTTTCTGGCAGCGTTCCTGAGGAATCTTAGCCCATTCCTCATTAGCCATAGCCTCCAGTTCAGTAATATTCTTGGGTTTGCGTGCTGCAACCGCCTTCTTCAAATCCCACCAGAGATTTTCTATGGGGTTCAAGTCAGGAGACTGTGATGGCCACTGTAGAATCTTCCAGAACGTCTTCTGCAACCAAGCCTTGGTAGAATTTGAGGTATGCTTGGGACCATTGTCCTGTTGGAAGGTCCAATGACGACCATGCTTCAGCTTCCTCACAGACGGCATGACGTTTTCTCCTAGGATTTCCCGATACTTCAATGAATCCTTCTTGCCTTCCATATGCTCCAGGTTTCCAGTGCCAAAGATGCAAAGCAGCCCCAGAGCATCACCGAGCCACCACCATGCTTAAATGTGGGCAGAGTATTCTTTTCAGCGTATGCTTCATTCTTCTTCCTCCAGACATACCGCTGATCCATCATGCTGAAAAGTTCCAGTTTTGTTTAATCACTCCACAGAATAGAATCCCAAAACTTCTGTGGCTTATTTATATGATTTTGAGCATACTGGAGATTACTTTTCTTGTGCCTTTGGGTCAGTAGTGCTGTACGTCTTGGAGTTCTAGCATGGAAACCATCTACATTTAGTACGCGCCTTACTGTGCTCACTGAAACCTCAGTGCCTGTTGCCACCAAGTCTTGCTGCAGGTCTTTTGCAGTCACTCAAGGGTTTTTCTCAACCTGCCTTCTTAGCCATCTGGTTGAAGCTGTTGATAGCTTCCTTTTTCTGCCCCGTCCGGGTAGTGTAACCACTGTTCCTTTCACTTTGAACTTGCAAACTATGCTTCCAACGGTGTCTCTAGGAACATTCAGTGACTTCGCAATCCTTTTGTATCCTGTTCCTTGTTTGTGAAGGGCGATGATCTCTTCTCTTAACTTTTTGGACCATTCTTTTGACTTAGCCATATTTCTAACATGCAGTCAAACGTGACACTCAACAAACCCCTAGCCAGTTCAGGTATTTAATGTGTTCCAGCTCAAGCACACATGTTGCAACTAATGAAGCCCTTGATTAGTTGCATCAGGTGTGCTTGAGACAACACCTGTTTTGCATATTTGTGCTGTTGTGAGGGATTCTATTCAGGGGGTTGAATAATTTTGAGACTGGATAAATCATAAGTTTCATTTTCAATTTAATTTGGGGAAACCACTTGAAACATTAATTGTGTTGAGGTATTTCAATTGCTTTTGTTTGATTTGTTCATTGCAATCAGCTGACAGTCTGTACATTTTGACAATAAACCTGATTTGCAATTGGGGGTTGAATAATTTTGCTCACAACTGTATATTATTTCTTACCTAGCAGACTACTCCTTAGTGAACTAAAATGGAAGTTGTAATGCATTCTGGGAAGTGATGAGAAAAAACTATAATGCATAATATAGATATGCAGTATTCTGTGTAATTCATACACAGAAAAGCTGCGTTACTATTGACCTGAAATTATGGTCAATTAATGTGGACTGTGTTTTCTGGGAGTGTTTCACATTAACCTGAACACACAGAACAACTGCCAGACTTTGAAATTATTAATCAGTACTGTTGGATGAACAGTGAGAAAATAGGTACTCAATTAAATCACAAGATTACACAATTGGAATAACTAATAGACATGAAAACAAAGGCCTCAATCATTGTTTAACTTCTCTCAGAAAACTGAGTCCCAGTTATCAAAATAATTAGATCTAAAAAGGCATGTTTATTAAATGTGAACATACATAAAATATTTTTTTTGTCAATGTTAAAGATGATCACATTGCAGTTTCTTTTTTGTAGCATTTTGGGACTGGAAATGAAAAAAATCTATGTTTACACAAATACTATTTTTGTCAAAACTTTATAACTGGTTAGAGTATCACACCTACACTTGTACTCTATTACTGTACCTCCAAAGGACTGCGAGTTACATCATCAAATGTGTCCAGACGTTCCCTGTGCTGTACGTGAGCAGTACGTGGCAAAGAAACACAAACCAGTAAAAATACGAGAAGTCCCCCCTCCAACAAAATATTTCACCTGCACATAATACCAATCCATCTGAAGACATCTAAAAACAGGGACACCCAGCTTCTTCAAGCCCATAGCACAGCTCCTGGACAAAATTTTGTGCAGTACACCGACTGCACAAACAAACCAACTTTCAGTGTACATAGCGGTGTAATTCTGGTTTAAATGTCCCTCATGTGCATCTTAGCCAGACAACTGGTTTTCGTTCCAAATGAGTCCTCAATTACTTAATTGGTCTAATTGTTTAATTAGCTAGATATATTTAAACACCTATCCAGGCCAAGGGATATTTTATAAGCAACTGTAGCTTGAATCAAATGCAGTTTTAAACCATCAATTATAAAAAATATATTGTGAGGTATTTTACGTCAAATTGAAAAATTAATTGGACAAATTAAGTAATTGAGCACTAGGTTGGAACGAAAACCAGCATACACATGGCCCTTCAGGAATTGAGTTTGAGACCCCTGATCTAGAGATTCTAGCATTTAGGCTGTTCAGACAGCAAAAATGTTTAGGAAGTTGCAAAATGGTTACATTTTAGTCAGGACCAGGGTCAGTCTTAGAGTCCCCAGTACACAGACTTTTGTTAAGGTTAAGATTGTTTATAGATTTGGATGCTGCTTGTCCTCTGAAGCAGGTAACCAACCACCAACCACCAACACCCTCCCCACCTGAAATTAGTGCAGTTTCAACATAAAGAGTAACCGAAAAAGGAAAAACCATTAGTTGTATGTTAGTTAACCTGTACTACACTATACTCTTTCTTAACCCTGAAAATAGCTATGTAACATGTGATCATTTTGGCCACATGATTGTTAAGCTGATCAAATGTATATAAATGCATCTCACTGTATTACACACACAAAGTGTAAAACTCAGGAATATTGAGACCTGAAAGCAGTCCACTCGAATATTTCACATGCAGCCCACCTTATGCAAGAAAACAACTGGGAGCAAGGGAAGCAGTGTACAAGTGCAATAAAGGCCCTGCAACTCTAAAAAAGTGAGTTTTCAGACACCGAGACAGAACCTGGGTTAAGGACAGTGCGACGCCTGTGGATAAAAACAGAACTCACCCTTCCAGCAACAAGAGGAATCGTTGCTTCAGCTTTACTTCTTTCCGCTTCATCGTAAGAGGGGAGGGATGTCGCCACATTGTAAGACGGTGGTTTTGGAAACCCTCCCTCATCTTTATAATCAAAGTAAGCTAAAGTCAGGGCAAACAAAGACAATTAGACAAAACAGACATTTTTGCCACTTCACAAAATCTATACACATTACAATTAATAGGACTAATTTGGTGCATTTAATCCATTCACCTGCTGCTTAAAGGAAGGGCCCCATTAGCTGTGGCACTGGAGTGCAGTATTTCTACTGTCTTACCTGCATTGTCTGCAGCAATGCTGCTGTATGGAGGAGGGGCATCCGCAGCAACCTGGGAGCTTTCTCCAGGCTCCTCCTCATTTGGCAACTGGGAGAACAAGACAAGGAAAAACAGACAATGCATGACAACCTGCTGTTGACTATACACTGTTCCTGTTGAATCCACACAGATCCTTTTGTCACATCTGAACAAATGCTTAACACCCTTTCATGGACTGTTGGGCTCTCCCCCTCCCATCATCAAATCATCAGAAGAGTGTCACTGAAGGCAAAATGCTGAACCAACGCATTTCACTAGAAAAATCTCAGGGAACTCTGCATTATGTTTATTATAACCACTGTATAAGGCATTGTAACCTACAGAACCAATTGTGCTTTAACGCGCCAACCCCTCATGCTGCTAGACAAAGACCAAACAGCAGAACTAGTCCCTTTCAGGGTCATACCTACCCAGCAGGATTTTTGAAGGCATCATAGACACACATTTTCCACCATTTGATTTCAACTAAATGCTGTGATCAATTATTGGTCAAATGCTGACAAGTATTGCCTTTGATATAAAAAATATATTAATGAAAAACGGTACCGTACAACTACATCACTAATTCTTTCAGGTTTGTTTTTAAATAGGAACACTGCACCACTATATTTTATTTAACCCTTTAAAGTACTGTAATAAACTATAATCAAGGCCTTGCATTTGAATTATAGTCAGGGAGAAAAAATATAATTAAACATGTCTTTGTGCAGCCAAGTATGCAGAGGTGACAGTTAGTAGCCTATATGACCAAGTCTTCTTGAAGGTTCTCTCAATGTCCTCAATTAACCAAATCTATATGAACATTGTGTAATCCTACTTCTCTGGAATGGTCAGATAGCACAGGTTCCACAACCAGAGAATTAAGGACCAGGAGTTTCAGTAGGTTTTACAAAGCTGTTGTGGTACTTCTTGGTTTGTCTTTTTTCTTCTCTGTGGTGCCATGTACATGTACATGACTAGCTCTTGTTGATTATCTTGCTGTGCCCTTCAGCATTTTATTAAACAAAAAAACTATCTGTAAAGTTACATAGACTGCTGATGTGAATGGAGGAGCACAATTTGAAATAAATAGAACTGAAGTGTAGCTTTCAAGATGCATTCCAATCGCATAAACATGCATCATTCGTTTCAGCCTATTGTAGCACACCCACATTTGAAATACTGTTGGCATGTATTAACTCATACCCTGGGGATAGTTTCTTCTGTCTGCACTCTGCACAGCTAAAGAAATGAATAACCTTTGATCTCACATGACACACATTTTGCTGAGCTATGATTACGGTTTAGAGATTTCAAGATCTGCTTTATTGTGATATGAAAAAGGGAAATAACAATTCAGCCGCATGTGATCTACAGGGGAAGAAATAATGAACCATCAATCCACATTTTAAGACACTAAGACCAAAGCATAAGTTGGTCTTTTGAGTTAACAGAAATGCTGGGGGGAATAGTACGTACTTTAGGGTAAAATCATGATTACATATCAATTTATTTTTAGTGTTGGAATGCTGATGAATTGACTACACAACTGTTTCAAGAGTAGCATTTTTAAACCATTATCTACTTGCATTCCTAGAACTAAGGGTGGGTTACTCAAGGTTACTTTCTGTGCTTCATTGCTGACAGACGTTTCTGTGCCTGGAAATAATGCAAAACTCTCAGTTTTGAGGAACACTGACAAAAACAAGCTCAAATGAAGGATTTGAGAAGGAAAGACTGCTCACCTCATGAATTACTTTTCTAAATGTCCACCTAGAATGAGGCGTTAACATAAACAAAAGCAGCTGCTTTCCAGTTAAAAATATAAACACAAATAAATCGCCAGGACTCAAGTAAAAATCACTGTCATTCAAAACCACTGTAAAGCTTGAGAACTTGACTGAATAAGGATGTGTTCAATTAAAAATGGTACAGAGAACAGAATGTAACCATCCTGGGGATCAAAACAGGATTCACAAAACAAAACAGGTGCAGAACACAAATTCATAGCGTAACTGTCATAGTCTTGGAATCATTGGCTTGTAAGACATCACGTTATTTAAGGAGAACTTTTTATTTATTTACTTGCTTTAATTAAAATCTTGTCACTGACCTATTGCCTGGGGCACCAAAGACAGCACCAGAGAAAGGAGACAAGGAAAGTTACATTTCTCCCATGGTAAATACCTAGACCTACAGTGAGACTGACAATCTTCAAATTCACTTAACTTCAAGGAGATCCAATACAAAGGACATTAGGCAACATATCTTGCAACCACACATGCCATGTAAGCCAATTATGTTCTTTGCCTTAAATAGATCTAGAGATGAAACTACTTGTGAAACAGGATGCAGTAAAATAAATTGGGTGCATGGCTTTTTGAGACCTGTCACTGTACACAAAAGTCTGTGTTCCTTTCCAAATTAAAGAACTCACATTGCTTTAAAGAGTTTAGGCATGACATGAGATGAATGTATCATATCCGTAAGGCAACATATTTATTATAGCTGCAGGATCATGCTGGCAACATCTGAAAAATATATCACAGCTGAGAAAGCAGATGTTAACTGCATTTCCCATTGCATATGGTCAAATAGGCCTACATAGAATACAAGCTACTAGGGGTAGTCCCTGTTCTGAACTAGAATATTCTGAATGTGTTAATGTCCTCCCACAAAATAACATATATAAGCATTTTTATTTTCTTCCTAATTTTACATAATGTTTGGGGAGATTTGTTCCTCAAGTTTGTCTCAAAAAATTAGATTCACATTTCTTCTAGCTGCAGTGTATTAAAATTAGTATAGATAGGCTACAGTAAGTATTCTCCAACCTCATCCTGTAACTGGATTTAATCTACTAACATTTCAGGGTTTAGTCCAAAAGGAAGGAGTGTCTCTGTGTAGAGAACTGAATAAATGCAAGACTTCCCCTTTTCAACTCAATCTGAGTCACCACCACCACCTAAGAGAGAGATTTTTCTTCATAAACTTCGCCTTAATGGTTTTTCTATCACAAATCCACACACACACTACTAGAGACTCTGCCTCCTCTTTAACAGCTAAGAGCATGTGTTATTTTAAAATGTATTGATTAGGGATGCATACGTGATAGGCCTATAGATTACTTTCTCCAAAACCATTACTGGCTTAACTTCTTTTGATGGATCGCCTCTCAACTCCATGGTTGTCTACCCAGTGGTTAAAGTGCTGTACTTGCACATCACTGTTTAATTGATGTTGTGAGGGATGGAGGATTACTGTATACGTTTTATTTTTAAATCAATATTACCACTGAAGGTTCAGGATTATTGTGGCAGGGTAAATATGGACACTTGCAGGAGTGAGGAAGGAGTTAAAGCATTTGCAGCAAACCTTTACACCGTCAATGTTTAGTACACAAAAGTCTCGACTCTAAACAAAACAGATGTGCAAACTGTACAGTGCTTCAGGAATGCATTTAATGACATAGCAAATGTGTAGATGTTGTGCGAGTGTTATATTAATTATACTGCCAACTAACTAAAATGGTTCCTCACATTAGTACGTACAATACAGCTATGTGTACTAGTACCAAACAAGCCTGTACCCAACCCAGCAAAAACGCTTTTCTTCTGCAAACATGTCAACATTTCAGCGCATATTTGACGTGTCTTCTTGCGTCAAGCAAACCAATGACCGAAGCACTTTCTTCCTGTGCCTTAGTAAAACCTAACAATAACGTTTATACCACATATATACAAATACTAACTCTAACACTATATACATAAGCCACAGGCCCATTTCTTTCTGAAACATTTAGATTATAAAATATCCAACGGAAAAAATTATCTCAAAATGGTCACTGGACTAGTTTATTTTCAGATTGTTATATAATTAAGCTGTTTTACATCCATTATTGAGGCGGGTGTCCTGGGAAGAGAAAGGTAATCTGTTGAAGAATCGGGCCTCCTGATGGTTTAACTACTTCAACGATAAATTGCTACAAATAAACAATACATTATTGAAATGCCCCGCCTTTATAATGTCAGTATATCCATATAATATTGTTCACGGACATGCTTATATAGTGAAATGTTATATTAAATCTCTATAGAAAGCTTATAAAGAAATCAGATATGAAGGCTTCAGAAATTAACTTCATTCGCACTCATTTATTTATACATCGACTCAAATAAGCTGTATTTGAGAATAACATACCTAAATCCCCTGTATATTAAAAAAAAAAAAAAAACTAAAATACATACTGATGTCAGAGAGGTTTCTCACGGTTGAGTTTAATTTCACTTCAGTTTAAATATCAAAACAATCAGGCCTAATATCCGCAATACATCCCCGGTGTTTCCAGCTAGCGGTATCCGCTGCCGTCATACGAGAAGCCGGTTCTGCTTTTGGTTTTTAACCCGTATGTTCAACAAACTTCCACTCACCTGCTGGTATCGACTGGTTTGCTCAGCCATGCTGCGGTCAGCGGAAAGACTTAACAGACCTGTCTTCAGAAATAAAATATAAAAAATAAATCTGTTGTTTCCCTTTTTTGTCTTAAACTAATCAAAAGTATAATAAACCCTGTCTTAGGGCTTCGTGTTTCTCCGGAGTCGACGTGTTCCTCCCTTCCCTCCCCTGCGTCCCAAGCTCGGCTCTCTGTAATGGCTCGCTGCACTATACAAATGAAACCAGGGAAAACACTGCCACCCCCGATCAAAGGATGCCTGCAAGTGAAGATGTTCCCCTTTCGGTTTATCTCGTTTATTTCCTCCGTTTATGCATTATTGTAGGTCTAACTGTAGATAATATTGGTAAGAGAACATGTATTTCTAATGAGAATGCATAATTTAAAATTAAATTATCTACATCCCGATCGGACAAAAACTGCAATGCACGTTTTGATGAGAACTTCATGATAAAAGTGTTTCTTAATAGTTTTCACCACTACTTTTATCACAACAGCTAACAACAACAACAATAATAATAATACTTTAATTAACTTCAAGTTGATTGAAGTATCTGAACATTCTTGATCTGCATGTCACATTATTGTGTATGTTTGCATTATATTACTGGATATGTATTATTTTTAAGATGGTATGCAGGTAGGTTAATATCATTGATAGTTTGTAATAGTATAATTTAGGTTAGGAGTAGTATGCATCAGTAAAAGTATGTAAAAGTAAGTAGGTTAGAAACTGTAGTATAGCAAGTATGTTCATGATAAGTTTGTGCTTAAAACCGCTTAAATCTATTTTTTCATATTATTAATATTTACAGTTGTTTTCTATTATAACATCCACAAGAATGATTGGAATCTTTTCGAGAAGAATCACACACATAAATACTCGGTCTAGGTTTATTGTGTTTTTATTGGAAATAAAAAGACAAAAACAATACTTTTCACATGGGCTCTGGATATTTTGCTGTGAGGTGACAGGTCAGTTTCATAGATACTTTATGAGAACAGGGTAGGTGGTGCCTATGTGCTTTTGGTTGTAATGGTGACAGACAATCTCTACTTCATAGATGCTGAAGGACACTTTAACTCGTTCATTGGGCGAGGTCAAAAAACAGAGGGTGTAGAGGGCAAATTCAAACTCCGGACTGACACCAATGAAGATGCTGCCTTTGGGTTTGATTCCATTTTTCCAGCTGAACTGCAGGGCCACAATGTGCTTCTTCTCGTCGGGCTAGGTTAAAAAAAGATTAAGAAGAAGGAACAAGACTTCAGGTATTTATATATATATTGTTCTCAAGTGATTTGAGAAATAACACATTTCTAAAATACTCTATGCTACAGAAGGAGAGCTATATATCTATCATTCTATATATGAACTATCAGATTTCAGGTTACAGATTTAATGATCCCATTGTATTGCTTAACGTGGGTAATCCTATTTTAAAGTAAGGTGTGTGCCATATTGTATTACACTTGTTGTGTACGTGGTGGTCAAAGTCCAACTTTTACAGTCCAGGACTTTTTTAAACACAATACACTGTTAAGAAGATAGTAAATGCAACAATTCATTAACCCGCAATGCAATGTTTAGATTTATGAGAAAACAACCACTGATAGAAATTAAGTCTGGAAATAAAATAAAAATCTGACTAAAATGCACCTAGTCCTTTCTCCACTGGTTACCAGAACAGAACCAAAAACAATCAGCTTCTAAGGTTCTGATGAAACACTGTGTTTTCCTACTTTGGGTGAGTTTGCGTCCAGATTGTAGCCCTTGTAGTCAATGTGTCCCAGCTTTTCTTGCAGGTACAGCTGGATCCAGTTGTGGAAACCAATGACTGTGCGCCCCCCTCGCGTCTCTCCGACAAACACGTGTTCAAAACCCGACGAGTCCGGCCTGCAGGTCAGAGGGGAAACACTGAGGCCGGGCAGGGCTCTCCTGACACACACCAGCACCACGAATTTCATTACAATGTGTCTGTAGTGATGCTTACAAATGGTCACTGTGCTAAATCTTTATTATTATTATTTTTATTGTTGCTGTTATTATTCATTTTTTATGGTGATTTTGTTATCCCTGTAAAATAGCGTGGGTCAATGTGTAGAACATTATTATTAATAATAATAATACGTTAATGACAATGTAAGTATGTATGTATATGTATATTGTTATAATTTGATCCAAGGCAATCCAAAATCAACTAGTTACCGAACTGAGCTGGTTGAGACTGGTTTTGTTAGGCTGTTATAATTTTTACATTCCAACAATCACTGAACTCCTCTCACAGCATTTGTACTAGACTTCCGAGGAGGAGGAGAGTCGGCTGCACTCACTGTGCCCGGTATAGATTACAGACTAAAATATATCCTGTGTATAAAAGAATAAAAGATAGGTATCATACATCATCTACAATGTATTAAAATATGTATGTTTTTTCCATATGGGTGCTCCCTACAAAATTTGGAGTACAATGGAAAAAAGGGGGGGGGAGTCAAAGTATAGAATATATAAGTTAACAACTTCATTTTTCATTTTTATTTTTAGAAAAACTCACATTGATCATAACACTCCTTAGCTTACCTGCTAGATCCTTTTCTGGCATACAGCTCAAACCAAATGCGATAGAGCTGCTGTTTGAATTCCTCAATATCCCTGGGAGAGAGCTGCCTTTCTACCAGGTATTTATGGGCGATCTGCAGGGATCACATTTCAACACATTTCATAAATCCACATGAGATAGCATTGCCGCTCTGCCCTACCATGGTCACACCTTTGGAATATTTATCCCTATTTTAAATAGCTTCCTTCTTATGTAGATATATCTGCATAAAAGTAGCACAGTGTTTTAAAATAATGCTCAAACTGCAGTTTACTACACTGTAGTATTTTCGGTAGTAATGCTGAACAAGTTAATGATAAAGTTTGACCAACAAAAGTTTCCCAGTTGACTGCTGTCAATTCTCTTGGTAACTGTAGCCAAGAAGCAGTGACGTGAGGAAAAGACAGACGGTTCTGGTCACAGCTGAGCAGATACCTTCATGGTTGGAGTTTCCATGACAGAATCAAGGAACCTGTGGTTTTCAGCCACCTCTTCTGGGGTCACAACCTCAGGTTCACCGGCATCGCTTTCATAGTTATCAAGGAGAGAGATGAAGGCTAAGTGGAAGGGATAAAACACTCTGTTCAGTCTCTAGGGCCTGGACTACATCAAAACCTTGACCTGGCCATGAATCACTAATTACAAACCAGTACCCAGTTGTAGTTTAATTTATTGTACAGGTGATAGGGTACAGGTTTGATCAATTGTGATTCACAGATAGGTCCGAGTTTTCCGCTTGGCCTGGGCCCAGGTTTGCACTCTCCCGTAACCATAATGCTGAACAACTTTGCTAGCAGCCAAAGCAGGAATGTCTATTCACTGGGAAAAATGACTTACCAAAGAAGGTTTCCTTTTTAAAAATGTTTTCATCAACAAATGTGAACAGTGGGGAAGCTGCCCCATCATTTCCATCATCGCTGGCCTGCAAAATGCTCGCCTTTCCCTGGAAAGCAAAGAAGGGAGAATAACTGTCTAAAGACTTAGTAGCCAATCTTTAAGTGTCCATGACCTGCACAGACCTCTGGCACCCAGTGCTGTCAGTGTCTAATATCAGTAGTGGCAAATAATCCCCCCCATAAACTATATTTTTTAGTGAGTGTGTCTGTATCTCCAACTGTGGTGGGAACAGTAAGCTTGTAGCAGCCCCTTTTTAACTCTTGTGTACTAGGAAATATAATTCACTGCACAGTATACTGATTGGAAGTGGAAGTGGATGTTTTGTGCCTTTTCATTTGTCATACCATGATCATCAAGGAATCACATTTGTTTACAGATTCGTAATACAAAGGGCATGGAATATAATCCATGGCCCTTTGTAAGGACTGAATTTTGTCGAAGTAGCAAAATTGTCATTAAAAAAAGATTATTACAATTTTGTAAAGTTACGGTAAAAGAATATGAGACAGCTTTTCCCTGGACTGCTTTCAAAAATATTTTTCAATGCTAGAAGCTTTCATTGCTATGGAGTAAAAAACAAACAAACATTAGAGCCAATATTTAATCTCACTGTACATTTGCACTGAGCACTTTCTGCTTCTATTTGAAACTGTATCATTGTCGTACCTGCAGGGAGATTTTGTAGTCATTGCCAGGTTGTAGCCGGTTGACATCGTTGTCCCACAGTTCCTGTGCCATGGCTGAGAGTTCACGGTCGCTTTCGTTCATGATACGTCACTTCAGGTGGGGCAGGCTACCTGTGAATTCCATGTCAGAGTGAGCAACAACACTGGGGGACAGTGGGACGGGACAGGACAGGAAGTACAGATATCTTTCCCTCTGTGCTGGTTTACAAATATTTGCTGTAGCAGTTTTCTGCGGCCTGGCCTATTCTAACCTTGATGCACGGTGCCCTCGGTATTAAAATACAGATCCTACCCAGGCATTTCAACTTATTAATATATATAAAAAAAAAAAAAGTGACTTAGAGCAGACAAATATTACCATCAGACAAAAAGTTTTTACCTGACATACATAACAGAAGTCTACAGGATTTAAATAATTCTGACATATACATACAGTACATATTTATTACATATGGATACTACCCAGATGGGTTCATTTAGTAAACTCTTGTTTGGCCCAGAAAAAATAAACAATTTCAGATCAGTGAATCATTCAATAAATTGTAATTTGCAACTGCACTGCTTTGATCAGTCAAATCAGGTTTTGTAAAAAATAAAACAAATTGTACATCTTTTTTATTGCATTTGACTCCTCATAAATCCAGGCAAATTTGATTTGTGTTCTGGGTTTGGTTGCTAGAGCCTCCACAACATGAGAACGGTAAAATAATTATATAAAAGTTTACCTGACATTTCTCAGTAGAATACTGCGCTGGTGAGCCATAAATTCAGTCCATTTCTGTTGGCTTTCTTTCTCTACACATGAACACCCACATGCATACACACCCCAATACACACACTAACATTTGATTTTTGTTCTTCTTCTTAGCTTAGAGCATCTATGTGTATATTTCTGGACCTATTTGATTGCAAAACCCCCCTGTAAAAACATGTACCTCTTACTACTGCAGTACCATGCAGGAAAAAGACACAGTGGCGTTCCTACAGCACGAGTTGGGATACGGACAATTTTAAAGGGTTGTCCAGTGTCAGCAACTCTAACCAAATGGGATTAAACTGTGTGGACTGCTTTTGACTCTCTTGCTACACATGAATTCTGTCTTTGTTTTCTTTAGTAGGGCATTGTTCTTTTCAGTCCCGATTCCCTCCCCCCAGCCCTGAGCCCGCCTACTCTTGGGAGAAATACTGACAGGGCTCATTCAAGGTCATTTAAACCAGTGTGTAAATTAAAAAAATCTGGTTTTAATTTCTGGGTTGCATTCATCCACTCTGGCTTAACTCGCCGTCTGAAAATGTTCCTTGCAGTGACAACGACATGGGTTAGGGAGAGCAGACTAAGGGCCAGGCACATAGTCAACTGCAATGTGAAGCGACAACTATTTTCCACAAACAGACCACCAATTCATTTTTTTTTTTTTTTAAAGGCACATTTATTTCAAGACAGGTCAGATAATTATTACTACTTAAAAATAACTAACAAGCTTAAGGATCGTGACAGTCTACCTGACACTGAACGAAAGGACAAAAAGAGAATTTGAATTTTGAACCAAGAGCAATCCAAGAGTGCAATCTGAAAGCACAACAACCAAGACCATTTTTTAATTCACACAGTACTGAATGGTTACCTTGCCATAGCGATACAATTTAGATTACACATCTACCTTGCGAAGTTCATACTCAAAGGTGGTAAAGGTGTAAAGTAAAGGTGTTAAAAACCCAATTTCGGGGTCCTGGTTATTCAGATAATGAAGTGCTGTGGATCAGAAAGGGCAGACTCCTGTGAGTTCTGTGATGCAGCCCACTACAAAAATAGGGTATTTTCTTGTTAGATTTAGTGACCCAGATATCCCAGCAGAATTTGGTGTATTTTCTGCTGAAAAAGGCACCTGTGTGGCTGTCTTGTGTTATTTAGTCCATCAGGACTCTGGGAGATGTGCGTGGTGCTCTGGTTTCTCAGCCTTCAGTCGCTGTAGGGTTTCTCGATTATCTTTGCTGCATCGCAGCTTTTCTTCCCAGGGCTGGACAGGGGCTCCACCAGCTTGTTGTGTACCTGCATCATTCCTTGAACAGACCACCGATGTTTTGGGTTTAAATAAGACATTTCTAACCTCATAACATGCTTTTCAAATAGGTTTTTATTTCTCATAATAATCATTAAAAAAAAAGATGCAATGCAATTAAACGAGTAAACATTATTGTTAGCAAATGAGTGTTTAAAAATAAAGTGGGTGTGTAAAACTTAATCTTTGCAATTCAGGGAACTTCACTGTGAGAAAACAGGTTTATGTGTTGGATACAAGGTTCAGGTTTGTTCGGCACTCTATAAGGGATACAAAATTCTGTGACTAGAGTCTCTCACATCCCTGATTCATAGAAGGTGATGCTTCTTGAGTAATGGGCCCAGTAACTTTACGAGTAATGGGGCGGTATATTCCCCTACCTTTGAAGTACTTGACGGTTTTGACCCGCAGCTCCAGCGTGGCATCCTCGTCACACACAAACAGGGTCTGCGGGTGCTGCTGGAAGGCAGACACTGTCCACATGTGGTTGACTCCATCCTCAATGGCCTTGTACAGGGCAAATGCCTTGTGAGCTCCCGTGATGAGAATCATTACCTGAGAGTCCCATCATAGAAACAGTGTGCGATAAATCACACAGAAAGAGCACAAGAAAGGTTACAAATGAGAAGCACCTGTTTGGCACATCTTGCTCATTTGGTTTCTAGTAGCTCATCCATCTCAATGAATGTGCCTCAAGGTCTGACTTGGCTTCATGTTTTCTGAATTTAATTTGGATTGCTCTACATCAAGACTATGCTGCAAAAAATGCAAAGAAGACATAATAACAACAACAAAGAAGGACATGCATTTTGACATTTCTAACCCTGTCTCTGAAACCATTTGGAAGCCATTGTTATGGGCAAATAAATAACATCTCCAGTACACAGAAGATAAAAAGACTTCTTAGGGATTCAGGGATGAACAGGAACAAAGAAAGGTAAGAAACTTCTTCAAATCAGGAAGCAATCTAAATTAATCTTAATATACCGGAACTCTCAGGCTTTGAGATGGCAGAAGATGAAAATCATAACAGAGAATTTCATTAAAATGTCAATAACTTGATATTTCCTTTGCAGCTAATCCAGTGGGAGTCTCCCTCCACAGTCTTACAAGCTGGTGCGTGCCTGAGCCGTGGGGACTGAACAGTACCAGCAGGAGCCATGCCTGTCTGCCATGTGACACAGGAGCACAGCTTTTCTGTTCAGGGATCACAGAGTGGAAGGCAAGCGGATGTTGACGGACTTGCATGGGAGCTGCTGCAGGAAGTTTGATTTGCAATTGGTTATTCTACCTTGTGGGCATAAAATAGGATGCGGGGTGAGGGGAGTGGGCTGATGTGGGGATTATAAATGAGGAAGCGAAATCACAGAAGAAAAAAAGCTTTAATATCGGTCTCTACCTCCTTGGAGTCCATAACAGTTCCCACTCCCACAGTCAGTGCCATAGTGGGCACTTTGGACAGATCCCCATCAAAGAATCGGGCATTGGCCAGTATGGTGTCCAGGGCCAATGTCTTCACACGTGTCCGCGACACCAGACTGGAGCCCGGCTCGTTGAAAGCAATGTGCCCATCAGGTCCAATACCTGCACAAGAACAGGCTGCATGTGTTTTACCATTGACCCCCCTTATGCAATCAGAGTACTTACATTATTAATGAGGAATGCCCTAGCAAACAGAGGCCACCCGTTTTTGCCTAGTTATCCAGCACACACTTTCCCCCGTGTCGCCTCCCATGGAAAACTGAACAACATGATGCAACGCTGCCACGCGTTTATTAAAAAAGGAAACGGGCATCTTGATTGTAAGTGCTTCAGTAAGGCGATTGCTTGTCACAAACACATTCTGATGCACAAGGGTATAATTAGAGACAACAGCCACGGTACCTCCCACAAAAAGTTCGATGCCTCCTGCATCTTTGATCTTGGTCTCAAAGGAGTCACACTCTGCTTGCAGGTCAGGAGCGTTGCCATCCAGGATGTGGGCATTTTCTGCTCGGATGTCAATGTGCTTGAAGAAATTGTTCCACATAAATGAGTGATAGCTCTCTGGGTGATCTCTGGGAATTCCTAATGACAGATGACAAAGAAATGGATATACTTAAAACGATGAAGCATTTAATATAGTGATATTTTAGGGCGTATTTAAGATGTATTTTAGGGCATGATTTTAGAAACCGTAGAAAACCTGTTGTGTTAGTACAAGGGCACAACTTACCAACATATTCGTCCATGTTAAAAGTTTTAACATACTTGAAGGAGACCTCTCCGTTTTTGAAGTACTGTATCAGTTTCTTGTAGCATCCCAGCGGAGTACTTCCTAAGACATGACAGAAGACAGAAGACAAAAGACTCATTTCTCAGATGTGTTCAGAAGAGATATTAACTGTTCACAGTGTGTCTAATACAGTCAAGTATCAGTGATTTACATAGTCTTGAGAACAAAGTGTAGATTTTATATCCTGCATAACTAACTACTGATAGCAGGTACTGTTCAATCACATCCTGTAAATGGTAAATACAAAATGGTGCACTCATCTTGTATGAAGCTATTGATTTATTTAATGAATACAGTAAAGTCACTGTACAGTTTACAAAAATCTGAAGACAGCTTCAGCTGTTGACTTACCAGTGGGGAGCCCTAAGGTGAAGTACCGGTCAGGACCTGGGCCAAACTGTGCAATTCTGTTCCTGATGTATTTTGCTGCCCATTCGCTTGCCTGATCATAATCGTCCAGAATGATCAGCTTCATTGTAGTAAAAAATGCTGAAATATAGACACGGGAGTGAACGAATTGCCTCAACAGTGACTCAAGCCCAGAGACAATCTGTAAGTATGTGTTTCTGGTGTGATCACCACACCATGAGACCTTTAATCTTTTGACAGTTACTTGTGGAGCAATTGCAGAGCTATAAAATCATTAAGGGTCTATTTTATTGGGAAAAACTAAACAAGGGGCAAAGTTAAATCTTCTGCACACATAGAAACACACACACTCACTCACTTGCAATGAACATTGAGAGTCAGTACTCTTGCACTTATTCCCACTGTCTCTACTAGTATCTAATATAGAGGGGATGGGCGTTGTGTGCAAATGAATAGAGATTGGAAAATAAGGCACATCGGTGGTTTCCTAAGGCTCCGAGGTGGTATTGATTGTATTTTTAAAAGGCATTGCTCAGAAGAAATACTCAGCTGATAGGAATGCATTTAGATCTAGAGTCACAGTAGTTTTATGACGTGCATCTACTTATTCACTTGCACAGTATGCCATGGACGCCAATCTACCTATTATAACACTACTGCTACTATCCTACTTAATAACACTGCTGATGCATACTGCTCCTAACCTAAATATTACTTATTCAACTTACCTGTGAACTGTCGGTGAAGCTAATTTGCATAATACCCTAAAGATCACGCATATTCAATGATCCGAAGTACGAAAAGTACTATCGCATACAGCCAAACTATCCGCAGATGCTTACATTGCAAAAGTTAACAATGATAGTTTGTGTCGATGAGCTTGTAACAATCTTACCCTTAACAGGCTCTGGTGCTCTTCTTCAATCTCACGAAAGCAGGAACAGCAGCACGGAGCTCCAGTCATATGACACAGGGTGTGATGCGAGCGAGCAGGAAAAAGTGCAGAGGTCGCGTTTTTGTTGCGCAGATTTCCGCAGCTTTGCGCAGATGTGCATAATCGCACCGATGCCATTGGTGGAGCAGCGCAGAACCGCGCAGATCTGCAGGATTCCACGTATACTATTGGTGGAGCAGCGCATCGGTGGAATTCTGCGTATCTGTGCAGAACTACGGAGATGTGCGGTACACCAATGCGACCGCAATGCACAGCTTGCTATCTTTTTGCAGTCTCCAACGTCTTGATTTAACATTACAGCTAAAAAATGCGCATAAAATAATAAACACATGCTGGTTTCTTTCTTTCTCTATATAATATACATGTTTAATAACTATTCTATGTTACCCAGCCATAAAAGTAGTACATGGAGAGTGCATTGATGTAGTGAAACAGAAATTCCCATTTTAAATAGTTTTTATTTGAACGGAGTACAAGCACAGGTACCATTTGACTACATGTTATTGCTCCTATATATATATATATATATATATATATATATATACATATACTATTCAGACCACTTACTGAATGTTTGACTTTTTGTACCATGTAATGTTTTACAGTTCCCTGTGAGTGAATATAGTAGTTGCTATATAATGCTGTAAAATGCAAGTATGTAGGAATACAGCTGTCATCCAAATCAATAGGTAAATATGTGCTATGAAAACAATACAACAATATACAGGTCTTCTCACAGTCTGAATACAGAAGACATAATAAGCAGTATTAAAAAAAAAAAAACATCTGAACATCTGAACCAAAAGCTTTTATTAACTAATATTACAGTTTCTTGCAGCAAGCTTCCATTCCATTCTGCAACATCTGTCCAACCTGTACTTATCTCAAATGACCCCTTAATTACGTGACTGATCGTGATGCTGAAGATCATTTGAGCAAGGATTAAGTGCAGCAAATAACTGCAATGTTAGGGAATGGAAGCCACAGGCCGCCATGCCCTCACTGTATACAACAGGGGTGCCTTTCTGTCAGTTGTAATTTCCATCATTGTAGTCTACCTCTAAGATAGTCGACCGTGTATTAAGTGCATTTTCCATTATTTGAAAGCATATATAACAAACAATCACATTTTTCTTCTCAACCTCTTTCTCACTCCTACCCTGAATAAAATCTGCAGAGATTTTGTGAGCATTGAAAGAGCTCCAAGGAGAACTAACCTACTGAACTAGAAAAACAAAAGTAATATTTACCACACATTTATAAAATGTCAGTTACGTGATTTGCTTTAGATGTTTCTCCTTCAACTATTACAGAGGTTTGTTGGGTCAGATGAACCAAGGCCTACACTATGGCTAAAGGCAGGAGGGTGCCCAAAAAGCAGAGCCAATTAAGTACACCAGGGAAAAAAAAAAATCAGCTCTGAAAACACAGAACACTAGTTATGCTTTTTTCCCCTCCCTAACTCATGTGAAGCCAAATAAGGCCATCCAGATTAAATAAAACCTTCAACCCTGATCCAGCTACCAGCTGTAGTGTACCAACCAGGTGCTAGTGGGCAGCTTTTTAATCAATCTGGGCATCAGGAAAAATGGTTATAGGAACTTCTTTATTTGACTTCCCATGTCATGAATGCATTAATTCTCTTCATGGTAGGTTTGTTGTTGTTGTTGTGAACCTTTACAGGTATTATTCTGGCTCTGAGTTGAGAAATAAGGTGCAGGGAACAGCAGCATATAGGAAGGGGCCACACATCAGTCCTTCTGTCAGTCCTCTTCATCGCTCCACAGGTTCTCCTCATCGTGAATGTCCACACCCTGGAACAGCCTGCAAGCACAAGCCAAGGAGATGTAGTCTCATTAATGAGTAATATCGCTGCTTTCATTATAAATTCCTCATTTATTGTGTTTATTCTTGTATAGTTAAAAAATATATATTTTCTGTTATGGGGGGAAAAAAATGACTACAATAATTTAATCAGCATCTTGTTGTACAGCTAATAAGCTAGAAGTTTTGTTATTTTCACCTTAAATGGTCTGCTATAGAGTGAGTTTAAAAAGCAGCATCCATTATGTTTGTGGAGTGACAAGCTGCCATAAGCATCTGGTCTGCACAAGGCCTTCAAGGGTGCATTATAAAAGTAGCAGAAAGGGCACATTTTCATTTAGAATCTTTATATTATATTATATTTTCTCTACAAAATCCTTTCGCTTGCCCCTACACAAAGATACACCAGACAAAAAACAGAAACCTGGCCTCCTGCTGCCTACACGAGCACAACACAGAGATCTAACTCCATTGTGTGATGACCACTTACTGCCTGAAGCACTGTGAGGAAGTGTTGTTGAAGTGGTCGTACGGGTTGGCCCGAGTCAATGGAGCCAAGCACAGCCAACAGAAGTACTGCTTGCAGCTGGTGCAGGTCATCTTGTTGCAGCCATGGTCCTTCTGCAAAACAAGAGAGTTGACACCACTCAGCCTTGTGAGGGACAAGAAACCGGGCCACACAAAACTTCCAGAGGACTCTGACTGTAGCTCAAACAGAGCAGCACAGATTCCACTTTTGTTGTTTTAGGTGCGTGTGTGAGAGCTGTCTACCTGGATGTGAGTGCTACACCGCGGGCAGCACTTGGAGTTCTGCTCCAGCCACTCTTGGCTGAACGACTCCTCCACCGCCTTCTGGATAACCCTCTTCCCGTAGCGCTGCTCGAGGAAGCGCTTCTCCACCTCCCCGGCTTCCAGGTACTCATCTCGCAGGCTGCACAGCTCTTCTGCAATGCAGCACAATTAGCCAATCAGGTTTAATGAACACAGTCACACAGGACAAGCTGGAGGAAAACACAGTCACCACAGCACAGGACTTTAATCACGTGAAGTTATCTGCAGTCAGAGGCATCTGTCCGTCTATGATAATGTTTCCTCACTTAGGGATTTGCATTGTAACAAATACAGCAATTTAATAAAAAAAACATGTTTGCACTTTATCAAAGGCATGTTACATTTATAAATAAACGGAACATGTTAAGATCCTGTTTAATGTTAGGAGCACTACTCAAACCAAATTCAATAGGCAGAGTGTTTCCAATTCCACGCATTCACTCTGAAACACCTTACTGGACCTCTTGCTTACGTGCTGTGGCTTTGCAAGGCGACAGCCCATGATAGCCATGTTTACAGAGGCTGCAGAAGGCATACTGGCAGGTAGGGCAGATTCCCATGGTGGTGTCCGGCTCCACCATCACCGCTGAGCCGCACATCTTCCGGGGGCAGTACACAATGTCTGCCATGAGATCCAGGCTGGACTGGAGAAGGAGCCGGTCATAGCGTGCAAACAGCTCCTCTCCAACCAGGTTCTTGACCTGCAAAACCAAATTTTAATAGATTGTAGATACTAACATTCAAACACCTACCAGGTCAGTGTTTGGAATGGTTGGTGCTAAAAGAAGCTGCTTTTATTATCCTGTTCGACCAGATTATATATATTTTTTATTCTGTTTTTTAAAGTGCCTTTGGAAATGTTACCGTGTACATGATTTACCTGGGAAGGCATAGCAACAGAGTTGCACTCGGGCTCTGGGCAATTAAGGCACTGGACATTGCCGTCTCTGATCTGGATCTGGAAGTAGTCCGTCAAGCAGGCCTTGCAGTACACATGTCTGCACTCTTTGAAGCACAGGCACTCAGAGCCCATCTTCTCCAAGAAGCAGATCCCGCAGGAGTAAGCTTTGCTGTCGAAGGCCTTCTGCTGCTGCTCAACATCGAAATCCAGCAGCTGCAGGAGAACATTGGTCCTGGGGTCCACCTCCACAATGGCCCGCGGGTCCAGGCCCTCTCTCTCGCTCTCCTCTGCGTCCTCCTCTCGCTCCTTCTCTGGGGCTGCTTCTTTCTCCGGCTCCTTCCTGCCCTTTTCTGCCGTCACGATTTCCAGAGGGGACTCTATGCTGAAGAAGTTAAGGATGTCCTCTTTGAGAAACTGGATCCAGGAGAAGAGAACCACACTGCCCACACTCTCCTGCCACAGTTCGTCCAGGCGCTTGCACACAGCTCCCAGCTGAAAGACACCCCGTGCACTTCAGCAACATACTTTCACTCCACCGTTACTCAAAGCATAATTCGCAATTATGTTACTGAAAATGCAGGACCGCAGAATTCTCAATTGAAACTACTTTTCAATCCGTGTTAAAGCAGGTGGCTGCAAAGATCATTTCAATCACACAAACCAGCAACATCTCTGTGAATGAATTGTGATAACCTAACTCTTATTTCCTATATGATTGGTCTTCAAGGTCAAAGTTACACTCACCTGGACTCTTGAAAGCCATGTGGAGCTCACAGTGAAGACTGGAGAAGAGTTTGAAGGGTAATCTGAAGGAAGTTCGAAGTTCAAAACAACTGGAGGTAGAAAAGACACTGCGTATTCAATATGTTCCTCCCCTGAAACAAAAAGAAAAATGTTAGGGATCACGCTTTTAAAAACAGCAAAAAATCAGTTTAGCTGTGTGATGCTCATAATTAAATGAATAATTCAATGCAGATTAAATAAACAGTGCAATCATCCACTGTGGTGACCAAACTTCAGGACTAGTGCTTCAGAACTGCAATCTAAAGAAAAAAACACAGAACAGAGAAAAAAGAACAGAGCAGCCACTCCTGCCTCTGGCTGCCACGGGTTTCACACAGCGCACAAAGGCAGAGCACCTACCTTTCCCAAATATTCTGAAGTTGTGCGGCAGCTGTGGACAGACGCGGATCTCCCCTCCCTGTGCGGACTCGGCCCTGAGAAACTCGTCTTCATTGTAGATGCTCGCTAGGGCCAGCAGCTCATCCTCCTGGGCTTCCAGATCTTCCGAGGACATTTACATTCCTAGGGACACCCCACACCACCACCACCACCACAACTGGTCAGTCTTCACATCATTACAAATTAAGAAAGGCAGTTCCTTAGCTATGTAAAAGAAAATAACAATAAAAGAGCAATTTCAGCTGCAAATTGTGGTGTTAGGGTTGGTTTTCTGGTTAATGTTAGAGCTGATTTATCTAAGTCCAAAAACAGATTTACAAAACAATCACATTATATAAAACTCAAAATGTAATATCACAATTCTAACATCGATGTATGTATATGTGTATGACATTACAATTTGAGAACTTCAACCGATTATGATTACATTATTTAAAGAAAGTAATGTTTTGCATTAAGTAAACTACTAGAAAGCACTCCAGCGCATTTGGATTACCATTGTCTTTTCGCCGGGGCGGTATTTCCAAGTCACAGGGAACCTACACATTCATATACTGGTCGCGTTCTTGTAGCGCAGGTATCCGCAGTTCTGCGCAGATCTGCAGAATCCCGCCGGTCCCATTGGTGGAGCCGCGCAGACTCGCGCAGAACTGCGTAAATCTGCGCTATAAGAACCCGACCTTTACTCTCCATTGCATCTTCGTGTGACGTCTTATTTTGACGTGTCTCCAGCACGCTAACCAAACTCAATACGCGTAACAGCCCAGCGGCCAGCAAACTATGCGGGAAAAGAGCATTAAAAAGGGTACATCACTGTAGCCATGACATAGTTATTCTGCCAAGTTGGTGGACTTTTACCGCTCAGCAAAATAATCGTCAATACTATTGGAATTATCTCACAAAAACATTAATTTGCAGGATGCATGCAAATCATTTGAACCGCTGTAGATTCTATAGCACCCTAACGCAAACCTAGCCAGATTTAAACGTGGTTTTTAAACCGTGGCCATTACATTGTAATATGCAATAGACGCAAGGAAAGTAATCTGTTTGGTTTTCATAAGGAAAATAAGTTTCTTTCTAGATATATCCATATAAATGATTTTCCGATCCCTACCTTGTTCTTCCGCACCGACAGGAAGATACGATTACATATCTGTTTGGAGGTGGAGGTGGAGTCAAACCGCACAATCAGTTTCCAAAAAAACCTAGTGCCCCCTCTACAGGCCGCCGCATCTCCCTCCATTGCATTCCTCCAGCAACACCACTGAGCTCTTCTGTCCCGCTGCGGCCACCGTCGCGATACAGAGTTTAGCACTGTATACCGACCGAAACGTAATGTGACTCTCCAAGACTTCTGAGAAATTATATCAATATAGAAATAACTCGCGCATGCAGCAATTATTGAACCATTTGTGGACATATTATGTTGATGGTTATTGGTTATTTAAGTAATTTATGGAGTCAAATGCACGGTGACTAAATGCTTCCCTGCCAGAACGTACTTTCTTCTCAAGAACACATGAGATTGGGTCTATAGCTACTGGATACTATTTATTAAATACCGTGAAGTATGCTATATAAATCAATCAATTTGTATTTTGTATAGCACCCTTCCCAGTGTTGCCAGAGAGCACTTTACAGATTAATAAACAATGCAAAGTAAAAAAATAAACCATAAACAATTAATATATTATAATAAACCATTAGGCATGGAGAGAAAAACAAAAACTCCTATGGATTACAGACTGTATAGAAGAAAATAAATATGCCGGGGTCCACAGTTTAAGGCCTAGGCCTAATGGTTGCCTCCCCTCCAAGCACTATAATTCTGTGATACAGCAGCAAGATCAGAAAGTGTGTAATGTGTAATGCCTACATACTGCTGCAAACAGCTTTGCTTAAACACATTTACCAATTTACTTTCAGGTTGTATGATGTGAAGAAGGGTTCTTCAACTAGGTGTGACCTGATGGGGGCGTGGGATAACATAAGAACATAAAAGTTTACAATCGAGAGGAGGCCATTCGACCCATCGTGCTCGTTTGGTGTCCATTAATATCTAAGTGATCCAAGGATCCTATCCAGTCAATTTTTAAATGTTCCCAAACTTTCAGCTTCAACCACATCGCTGGGTAGTTTGTTCAGATTGTGACGCCTCTCTGTGTGAAGAAGTGTCTCCTGTTTTCTGTTTTGAAAAACAGAAGATAACGATAGATCGCTGCAGGTGCGGCAAGCCTGCAAAAAGGTTAAGAACCACTGATGTAAATAATGTAGTACAAATTGTAAAACAGTACAGAAAGCATGCTCTTAATTTCAGAATTAAAACTTCATTTTTGAGAAGCATTTAAATCTTAATCTGGATCTGAAGTAGTATCCATTCAACTTAAACATGACACAAAGCTTGTAACAAATGTTTAGACTTCTCTTGATTAATATCACTGAAGACAAAGTCAAAACATTGTTCATCAGTTTGTTTCTGCAGAGTATAATACATCTGATAAGAAATGGGCAATGGACATTTTGAAACTAACCTCCACGATCAAACATACACTTTCTAAGACTATATTTGCAGAGGATTCAAATATACATATAGATTAAGCAAAATAAAATGTGGTGATGCATTTATTTCACAGTTGTGAAATAAAAATCATGAATACAGTGATAGCAAACAAGCATCAAGAAAAAAGGACACGTCGTCACATTTCAGCTTTATCAATCCAGTTCAGATGTTACTTTACGATACAGAAACGGCAAACAAATCTACAAAAGAAAAAAAATCCCGCCTCCACTTATTGACTCATTAATAGATCGATCTCAGCTGATCTCTTATCAATTCTCATTCTATAGACAAAAAATCCATTTAAGGTGGGGGCAAGATGTCGGGGAAAAAAACACTTAAGTCACTGAAGTTAAAAATAAAACAAACAATAATAACTGTAGAACAGCTTTCCCCATAACCAAAAGATAAAGCCTTTAAATTTTATATCTGAATGTAATATTAGATTAGCTCCAATGTTCAATACATCAGAATTGTATAACTACTACTGTACAGGAACAAGAATTAACACTCTTTATTCCACTAGTTGGGATGTAACAAGACTTCTATTCATAAGCAAGTTTTTGCTTGGTGCTCATACATTTTCAATGCTTTTAGTTTTTGGGTGACAAGAACATTAATCATAAATGCATCTGTAGATTCAAAACATTTAAACATTTAAGCACAGTATTGAATTCTGATACTGTATATATATATATAAAAAAAAAAAGATTATGAACTGTATGTTAAGACATGCCCTGAATTTCAGTACAATACAACTTGAGTGGGGGGGATGCAAGAAAACTTTAAATCAATTTACAAAATGAGAGTACATTTATTCAATACCAGGCTCTCTCCTTTTAAATATTAGGGAATCTGTTTTTATTTGATATTAGATATTGACACTTGTCTATTAATAATTCCCAGTGTAATTATTTGTTAATATTCTTTATTTCAGGGCTCAAGCTTCTGAACTATTTTTTCCAAATAGTGGTACTGAAAACTGCAATTTATAATACTAGCATTTAAAAAATAACAGTATAAAACACCGCATACAACTCAAAACTGTCAGACCATAAAGAAGGTACTTATATTCAGTGTTTGTAATTTGATTTTACAAGTCAATATATGCATTGATTTTATATTTTTAATGAACGGAAAATCATGCCATGTCGGCCGCTGACAGAATTTATGGTAAAAGTAACATCAAATGGTCAAAATTCTATCGTAATATTTCTGATGCTTGTATAATCTGGAAGTTGCAGTAGTTTAAATTAGTCAATGTCCATCTCAGGCAGCTTGTTTTCTGTGGATTCTGGGTTGGGCTGGCCAGTGCCTTCAGCCTCTTTTGCGGTGCTGGCAGGTTGCTGCGCCTCTGTGCTTTCCTGTCCATTTACTGGGCCATTCTGTTCTGCCGCCTTCTGCTCATCCTTTGGGGGCTCCACTTTCGGTTTGGGCTTCATGACAATGGGATTGCAGGCAGAAGCAAGCTCCTGAGAGGAGGAAAAAAAAAATCATAGGAGTTGAGAGACAATGGGTCAGGGGGTTGGAGTGGATAATAAAGCCATTCTGGGAAAGCTATTTATTGTTTGTCCCCCTGATTTATGCACATATTCAATTAATAAGACCCAGCAACTGGTAGGTCTTTTCAGGGTCCTTTACCTTTGTTTTTGACTGGATTTCTTTCACTTTGACAACAGGTTCCAGTGTAAGGCTCGTCTTGTTCTGTTGGTTCATTTTGCTGTTCATCCAGATCATTGCATCATTGACGGTCTTGTCTACCTTGTCCATCTCTGCAGCGTCCAAGTGCTCGTATTGCTCCTCCTGGAATGTAAACCCCAAACAACCTCAGCTTTGCTTCTCCATGTAATTTAAAGACAAAAACGTTTTCCTTATGGATTAAATTACCATTATTAGCAAGTAAGCTCTTCTAAATCGAACCAATTTAGCAGACACCGCTGTCCAAGGCAAGCAGCATTTAAGAAAGGAGCTCAAGTTACGTTGAGCAAAGGTTGCCGAATTAAAAATAACGAAACGGAACGAAAATATTAAGATTAATAATCCTACCTTGGTTTTGTAAGCTTCAACAATTTTCATGTATTGCTGGATTTGTTTTCCAAGGTCTTCAAATGCTTTTGGTCTCTCTTCAGCCTCGAGGTATCGATCCTGGATGGGCTGACCAAATTTCTATGGTGTGGGGGAGGGAAGAGGAAGACAAAAGTGGGGTAAGGCATTTTCCGATATGGATTTTCTAAAAAAGTACTTAATGAGGTGTACTCTGAATTAATTGCACATTACCTTTAGTTCAGCCAGTTTATCAATGTACACTTGTTTTGGTTGGTCCTCTCCATCTTCATACAACCAGTTTTCGGTATCCTCTAGTTTCAGTGAGAAAGTATCTCTGTCCTAAAATTAGAAACATTTGGCTCCTCAGTAAACAAAAGTGAAGAAATCTAATCTGATTCAGTTCTTGCATATAAACCATTACCCTGATTGTTGTATAATTCCTCCCCGCATTGCCATGCATTTTTTTAATTCAATCATGGGTTATCTGTATCTAAATAATACAGTGCAAGCATCCACATTTTCGGTGAATGGCCTTATTTTAAACTATAATGGATTCGAACAAGGACATAATCAGAACTGAAGAGGACAGAAGGACTGGGAAGCACTTACAGCCTCACTAACAAACTTCTCCAGGGCACCATGAAGCTTGTCTCTCATCTCATACACATACTCCTCCACGCAGTTCTTTGCGTCATTTCGTTCCTTCTCGAGTTTATCCTGCATGATCATCTTACCCTAAGGAAGAGAACCATTGAACATGGTTTACTATGCAACCTGCAGCTAAAATAACACTGTGTAGTGAGAAATAAAAGTAGTTAATTTTAGAAAGGGGGGGGAACATTCAACAAAAAGATCTGAACATGTTTTAAATCGTATAATAAATACCTTTCGTTTTTCATTCATATGATCTAATCTGAATGTACTGGAAAAAATAAATGCATATCAATTGATTGTGTGCACAAATGTAGGTGTTTAAAGGTCATCTTTGTACGTCTATTGTTCACTAGCACAAGACCAAATGTCACGAGGAGTAGGAGAACTGATGACAAACGCAAATCTTTGCTCAGAAGTCCTGAACGGTCATTAAAATCATTGGGCAGTATCATGCTCAGAGTCAAGATGGATAGAAGAAATCAGATTTCCTTAAGCTGGTCTTCAAAACCTCATGCCAAGTCCCAGAAATCCTCTTTTATTTACATTATCAGGACTTTTGCAAACTCCTTGAAGCTAATCACCACTAAATGACACGGAAAAGAGGGCGGAAAAATCACCTCATTTTCAACAAACAGGTTCAGCATATCATTGGCAAGCTGCCACTGCAGGTTGTGTTCAATTGGAAGGTCCACAGTCTTTGTTTTAACTTTAGGCTTTTTGGCCTGAGGGGGTTGATCAGTCTTCTTCTCCTGTTTTGGATCTTCTGGCGAGGTCTGGATTGAATAGATTTGAAAAAAAAAAAAAAAAAAATTAATGGATACGAATGTAGTAAGTGAATGTACCACACACTGGTCAAATACAAAAGCAACACCCCAGTAATAGAACAACCAGCAAGACCTATTATAATAAAATAAATACTGGAGGGGGTAGAGGGAAACCAGTATTGCAACTTCACCCAAATAAACTCACTTAAAACCGTGAATCCATTCAATGTCTAAATCATACACTGAGAATGCAGTTACCTCCATTTCATCGGCCTCTTTCTTCTCTGCGTTTTCTTTCGGCTGGTTGTCACTTTGGGCTTTCTGATCTTCGTCAACTTGCATTGTGTTCTAAAGAGAAGACAATCGATTAAGGGCCTCTTCAAAGCAAGCCAACAGACATTTTTTAAAACAAGCTGGAGAACCTCTGAAGTATGGATTCCCTAATATCCAGAGCAACATCAAAAATCATCATTTGGACCATTGATGAAGTTAGAAATATATTAACGTCCAAGTTTTATAACTTTTTTTTTTTTTTTTTTAGTAGATGCTTAGAGCTATTTAGAGGTACTGCAACCAGTCCTCCTAATTCACACTTTTCTTGTAGTTTCCTTCAGTACAATTCACTTAGAGCTGTCCGACCAGGTGGATGTATAAAGCCATTTTAAAAAGAGCCAGGCTGAACACATCAGTGCTTTTTCCTTCTCTTCCTAAAGGAGTTAATTACCTCTTCTTCCTTCACGTTTTGCTCCGTATCCATGGGCTCCTCACCCTCTTCAGATTTCTGCACCTCCACTAGAGAGGCACTGGACACACTGAAAATGCCATGGATGTTTACTCTCACTTTCACTTTAACCTTTGAACTCTCGCCAGAAGCCTGGGGAGTGACTTTCTGGACCATAAATTGACCTAGACAGAAGAGAGAAACCACATTAGTAAAAAAAAAAAAAAAAAAAAAGGTAGAACACTGAGAAACTGCTAATGAGCCTAGGTTTCATGAAGGAGACCCTTCAACATGCTCTTACCTATAGTGGGATCTGGGTACGGTAGCTCTTTAGGACAACTGTAGTAAGCCTCCAAGGAAAAGGGCTCCTTGCGATAGAATGTCAGCACTTTGGAGAAGGGAGCGGCATGATTCTTTGGGAACACTTCACAGTCACTAATGTAGGAATACAAAAAACAGGTTTACTACATGTAATCACTAATTGTGGAAGCAATTGATTTTAATTAAACCCCTCCCACCCAATTGGAATGAACAGCTGTTAATGAGATTCTGCTCACTGCCACAACCCCTCTATTAACACAGGACAGATGCAGGCCAGACCGACTTTAATCCGGTTGAAGAGAGTTCTTACCTTAGCCCCTCCTCTGCTGCCGAATTCCACTTCAAGGAGATTGGATAGGGCACCAAATCTGTGATCGAAAACTCACGGACTTTGAAAGCAGGGGACAGGATTGCACACTGTGTAGACAAATATAGTCACACATTGACTGTAGAACAATTCTTTAAGAAAAAAATTAGAAAAGTTCTAGGCTAAAGCAAGTACACTATTTCCTGAATTAATATTGCATGCAAGGTTTAAGGCTGTTTGATACCCATTTCCTATTATACATCATAGGACTTGATCAATACATTGTACATGGTTAGAACATGTTTTGGTTGCGTGTTATTTTAGGATTGCACATCACAGCAATAACCAGGGCTCTTCAAATGAATATACTGATCTAGCAGAGCAGCAGTTAAACTGTGAAATGCAAATGCAACCCTTGTGTTCAAGAGAGAAAGGAAACAAGCTTACCTGCAGGGCACAACCCCGTGCCACAGCCTCATCTGCATTTAAAGTTGTGCTGAGTTCTTTGCCAAAGAATTTCCCAATTCTCTCTTTGATAGCTGGGATTCTTGTAGCACCGCCCACAATTTCAACAGAATAAATGTCCTCCTTCTTCAACCCTAATGTGATTGAAAATACATAGCTTTAGGTTTTGTTTTTATTGTTTTTCTTTTAATGCTAGTTACAAGATTTAATTCCCAAATCCACTACCCCCCACCCCCTTTGTAAGAAAAGCAATGGCTGCTTCTGTAACTCACTGGCTTGTTCCAACACACTGCGGAGTGGGATTTCTACTCGAGTCAAGAGTCCTGCACACATCTCCTCAAACGCACCTCTGGGAAAAAAACAGTAATAGAGCATTAATACAAACCTTAAAAAAGTAGCAGACCAGCAGTACTTTACACTCAAAAACAATGTAATATGCCCTGAATAACCTATTTAGAGACTAACAACATTTTCCTCAGGATTTCTGTACCTGTTCAGTTTTCCAGAGACATCGATGTCATTCATGAAACACTCAATGTTCATGGGCAGGTCTGAAGAATTTGCACTCATCAGCTTCTTCAGTTTCTCACACTCCTGGTACAGCCGGAGAAGGGCTCGGGTCTTGGACTTCACATCCAGCTTGTACTTCTTACCAAACTCTTCACAAAAATGATTCACTAACATCTCGTCAAAATCTTTGCCACCCAAGGCTATATCAAAAGCTGTAGCAAGAACCTAATTAAAAAAAATTAAAAAAAAATGAAATCAATGTTAAGGAAACCAGCCAAACCAAATGTTTCCATTAATAACGATGCAGGTGTTCTATTACAGGAGAAACATTTTTTCCTGCATGTTTCCATTCCTGTAATAAGATTATATACATTTTCTTTCCTTTGTTATTAATACCCTACATGGCTTTAACAGACATTTATTTGAAAATGCTCAGCAGAATTGCTGTGTCACTGTAGCTTAAGATTGCATATTGCACTTCAGCCTTTTTGTAACAGGAATATCTATTCATTTTAAATGCTTTAGAAGTGCCCAATACATTCTTATATACCCAAGAAGGACATTCAGCTGACATAATACTGAACGCCTCTTTAACCTTGCCAAATTAACAATTTTACAGTCATGACAAACCTCCACCTACATTCCAACATCCTTTTCAGTTATTTCAAGATTAACAACAAATACATCTGCAACACACTTCATTGTACCATTCAGTCAGAAAAGGGAACAGCTATAATTTAGCATTCACCAGATGGGGAAACCCGGTCAGAAAAGATGGAGTCCTGATTTAAAATCAGCAATCTGCAGACTTTTTTGCAATCTGCAAATACTTCACGCCTTAGGAGTTAAGCCACACACCTGTTACATCCCATGGAAGAGGCTAGCTTTAGAGTACACAAAATGTAGACACAGCACTCCAAATCCACTTAAACCACATAAGCAGAACTGATGGTAAAACCTACCTTAAGTTTTCCCTTGTTAAAAGCACAGACTGAAACCTGGTATGAAGAATGACCAAGATCCACAAACACTACTGTCCTGGGTTTTTCCTCAGGGGCCGGAAGGTCTTGTTTGTAAATTCCATAAGCAAGTGCCACTGCAACAAACACCACAATGAGTATGTTACTATACCACCATTGAACAACTATTAATTCATATTTGTTTAAGCAGGGATGTACATAAAATGTGGTGGCTATCAATGTTCTCTCAATATATACATATTTTTCTGCCTTGACCATGGCCAACTTACCTGCGGTCGTTTCATTCATGAGTCGTAGACAGTTGAGACCTGCAATCTGTGCTGCATCTACTACAGACCTCCTCTCAGCATCTGTATAGAAGCAGGGAACCTGAAAATAGATTGAAAGCTCCTTGAAACCATGCTTATTAGTGCAACATTACCAAACCAAAGCTGAAAAATAAATAAGAAGTTAATTGTACCATTTAAGGGCGGGAGGGGTCCTTATTATTTATGCAAATACCACATTTTATTCAGTACATCTTGCACAGTGTGGCCTTATTTGGGTACGAGTATAAAATACTTACAGAAATGACACAATCCGCCACAGGTTTCTTCAGTGCACTTTCAGCGGTCTCCTTTAGCTTGGTCAACAACATGCCAGTAATTTGTTCAATACTGAAGACCTTCTCCTCCTCCATGTACATCAGCTTTAAGGAGAAGAAAATATTCTTTAACAAACAAAAAAAGCCCCCCCGAGAGCATTCAGCAGGACACAAGGTAAAGCAGACAATTCTTAAAAGTGTCAAAATGATCAAGGCGATCCAGAGGACTTACCTTGATGCCAGTTGTTCCTGTTGGCATTTGGGCCAGTTCGAAGGGAAGGGTGGGTTTTGTAGACTGAATGAAAGGGTCAGAATACGCCCTGCCATGGAATCGCTTAAACCCGTGGACGGTGTTCTTAGGATTTGTGACAATCTGCAGGAGAGAACCATGGTGACAGTGAATTAGATTACTATTCCATATAAAAACAGTCATTTTACAGTCTACCGCATTCATATTCAAGCATTCTAATACTCCTTACACACACTGTACATTTTAGGTTTTTCTTAGATTTCAAAGGCAGATGTATTACAATGTATACAAAAACAGTTAATCAAGGAAACCAGGCACCCCAATAAAGCTCATTACATTTTCAGACACATTTAACTCCTTAACTAGACATGGAAAACAAGTCTCATATGACAGGTATTACCAAGTGCAGACCGGTACAAAACATGGCTACAAATTATTAATGCACAGAAATGCAAGAGTCATACCTGGCTTTTAGCAGCGGCTCCAATTGAACGATTCCGTGGTCCAAAGGATACACATGCCCTAGAAAGGGTAGAAAAGGTTAAACAGCTTTCTCAGCGTTTCCACTCAGTTCCTTTACTGTGCCTATAATAACCGCAATCAAGTAGGTTGTCTAAGAGGTGGTCTGCAATGCAATACTAAAGCAAGGGAAGCTGTAGTACCAGGCAAGATAAAAAAATATGTGCATAAATTACTGACTGGCAAATCCTCAATAATAACAATAGTTGTGTAATGGTTTGTAGTAGAAAACATACATTAGTATGACAAGACAAGAACAATGTCAAAAGCAGCAGCTGCAAATAAGAAACCGTTTAGCTTCCCTATTATTCCTCATTTCATAAATTTAGTGTTGCTGACAACTTTGCTGTGCTTGACACCTCGTAACTTAAAGAGAACATGTTTCCATGTGCATTGTAACAAAGGTGTCGTTTATTTTGTCCTTATTAAAATAAAATACCGAACTAGACGTCACCAAGGGAGTGAATGGATACATTTTAATAATGGATGTTGCCGAGTTATGTAGAGGCTTATTGTTAATCTAATATAGTGAACCCGAGTGACATACAATTTAGCAAGTGGGAAATCGCGATAAAAGATTGTTATTCACCATGGATTTATCAAACGTGTTAAAGTAGGGGTATGGTTTAAATCCTCATTTCGAATTGAAAAAGTCCGATACATAACATGCGTATATAAAAGTACGAAATGTGAAAGCCGGTAACTCGGACAAACGTGCAAGAATATCCGAGTGACGTCACGTTATGGAATCCCTTCTGCGTCTTCACGTTAAGTGCGTCCGAACAAGGAAGACACTCCCGTGTGAAAGGACACATGACTAAATAAATCATTTAGGGGCAAAATCACCACGGAGCATTACGGTACATATTAAAGAAAGGATGTTTTCCTCCCGTGGGTGTATGTATAAAACTTCACAATTCCAGGTGCATTTACTAGAATATTCCTAATAGGAAGCTTGTGCAATTGCCCAAGTCGCTATACAATTAGGCCTCCGGTGACACTCAGTCATCTAAAAAGCAACACAAAAACGTCTTCTCCAGTAAAATAACCTTCAATCATAAAAACGCACTGTGAAAATCGAGATAATGTGCACCTCTCGGATACCCAAAGAACAATAAATGTACCCCGAATGAACACACCGCTGGCAAATACAGCATTCACGTGTGCCAGCCGCTATTCAAATTAGACTTACTAAGCAAGGCCGCAAAACTCACAACCTCGTCGGACGCGAAGGGGGATTTCAGGAAGAGCCCGGTTTCAAAGCGCATACAGAAATATGAACAAAGCACACATGTCCGTGTCCACTTACGGCGTGGAGCGGTCGCTGTACTCGTTGGCCACCGTCTCTATCCCGCCGGCTCTCGCCACCGCAACATAGCAGCTCTGAAATCCGACATCAAACCCGACCACTGACATCTTTCTGCTGAGGGTAGACCGTACTGAATGAGTGTGTAGAATTTATCCTAAAATAAAAGTCGGCTTTTAAGGATCCCAAAACAAGTCTAAAAAGTAAGAACAGTGAGAGATGGGGATTGATTAAAAAGAAAAAAAAAACTTTTCTTTTTTAAATCATGATCCACACCGCTACTGAATGAACTGTTCCTATTAAAGTGAAACCGGCTGGTCTGTGCCGCACACTGCCATCCGAAATCTCGCCACAGGGCCGCTCCGCGCCGCTCTCGCGAGGTTTGCGCACTTTCTAGACGGCTCTGGACTGTTCCACGGCCCCGGAGAGGAAGTGAGGTGGAGACAGCCATCTTTACTCAGAGAGCACAACCTGTCTGAAAATGGCAGTGCGTTGTATAGTGGTTCATCTCGCACCAACACACAAAGGCATGACAGTTTGATTATACTATCTTAAATCACACACGTTTATTATGTGGCACATCACTGGTAGGCTGTAGTGATATTGAAATAGTTTCTCATATTTCTCAGATCAATACTAGCACCTGCATTTGTATTCGTACATCGCTGATTCATGCGGCCAAATATAGACTTTTCCAATATACTCATTTTAATACTCTTTACTGTACCGTTTTACAACGAGGTACTAATATAGCACGTCAAGTAAGTGTGAATAAAGTTACAGATTAAGTAAATGTGTGTTAATTTAACAATTAGATTGATTTATAATGTATTATTTTCTATTAGTTACATTTTTATTTTTATTTATTTTTATGTTTAAAGTGGAATTCAAACCTCTCCGAGCACAAGTGACCAGCCTACCATAGACTCCAGTTTTAAGTGTATTACTTCATCTACGTCATACTTCACTGTGGAGTGATAGGAGGACTGATCTCTTCCCATGATTCCCCGCGTAGTTAGTGATCCAAGATGGCGACGCCCATGCATAGAATAATTGCTCGTAGACAAGCGTAAGTTATTTGTTTGTTTATTATACGTTAATCTGTAGTTGTATGTTGTGATGGGTTCTTTTCTGTACTCTTAATTTAAATAGTTCTTAATAAAAGCGTGTGATCTATCAGAAGTGTTTAACTCCAATAAATAAAGACAATTTTAAGAAGTGGCCAACTGCCATACTGGTAGCTGCATAGCGTTAATCGTAGCAGTGAATCTGAGTAAGCGCCTGTATTTCATATTTAAAACATGACGTCTCAGACAGACAGTGGATTTGACATTACTTATTATACATATCAGTAGGTAATAACACGTTTTTTTAATGAAACAACTGCGATCTGTTTCTGAGAGTTCGTGGCATCAGTGCTCAAGTGGTCTTTGTCTTCCTATGCAGAGAAGCAAACAAGCAGCATGTTCGGTGTCAGAAGTGTTTGGAATTTGGCCACTGGACGTATGAGTGCACAGGGAAAAGGAAGTACCTGCACAGGCCGTCAAGGACCGTGGAGATGAAGAAGAGACTCAAGGAGAATGAGAACAATTTGGCCATCATGCCAGGGTAACCTACCACATATTGTGCAACAAAATAACAATTACAGTGTAATCACAGGGGTTTATTTTAGAACAATGTCCGTTTATGTATATACGTTGATGGAATCAGTTTTATTTTATTTTTTAATAATGAAAACCGTAAACAAGAAATAACGTAACGTCTTACTGATAGGTTTCAGGCGTAACAGAACCAAAATGCAACACCGGTTCTCATATCTCAGTCCTACAGTAACTTCCTACTTGTCTCCTACTACAATATAATTATTCCCAGCCTGGCTGAATTCAGAGCTGGATGGGTTTTTGACTACAGTGTCCTCATGGAAAGTCCTCTTGTAGAAAATTTATCAATGAGAAAAAGGAAAAGCATGTAAAATAAAATGTAAATGCTTTACATTAGACATTGTAAATATATATATATATATATATTTAACTAAAGAACAGAGGTCCTCGTTGTTGCCAGAAGGCAGCATTTGTTTAACATCCCTAAAAGATTAAGAATGATGGACAATTCATTCTCCCTTTGGAAATCACTTGCATCATACTGAATATCTTTGCTGTGCCTTTGACTACAAACTCAAGATAATTATAGGCCTAAATGTAAGGATTCAGAGAATGGAGTGTTCAATTATGTTCATGGCTATTAAAGGGATTAGACATTGCTTATAGTGCCATCTACTGGTTCAGTGAGAGGTTATTTAATTTAATTTGCTTCCTGTTAAAGTGTACGTTTACAAAGTACCTAAAGAAATTCAAACGTATCATTCATTTTTTGTTATTTTTTTTCATCCTTGTCTCTAGGCCAGGCAGGGAAGGCTCGAGTGAGAGGAAGATGAAAAAGAAAAGGTATTCATTAAAAGTTGTGCCTGTAATATTTTGATATGGAATTCAATGTTGGTTGAAAAATAAAAATGTGTATATATATATATATATATATGTATATGTGTGTGTGTATATTTATAACATGGTGTTGATTTAAAATATCCATATATATTATTCATCTTGTATATATAACATGTTATCTATCAAATGTGGATAAGAATGTATACCAGCATTCTCAGACAAAGAAAGAAACGTTAAAAGGTATGCCCGACAGCATGACCCATACAGACTGTACCTGCATTCTGAATTGGATCCTTGTATATTTGAATACTCTTGCTGTGCTGGTGTGTAATGATACACCTGTACTTGGCATTAATGGCTATGCTTTTGATTATTGAGTAGTTGTTTGGCAATACATACAAGTCCTGTGTCACTGTGTTAGGTCAAAGGAATCGAGCAGCTCCAGCAGCAGTGACTCCAGCAGTTCGTCCAGCGACTCGTCCTCCGACAGCGACTCGTCCTCCAGCTCCTCTTCAGATAGCGACAGCAGCAGTGACAGCTCCAGCTCCTCTGATTCCAGCAGCTCCGACTCGGACTCCTCCAGTGATAGCAGCTCGGACCAGGAGCCTCCCAAGAAGAGAAAGAAGAAGTAAAAAAAAATAATAATAATAATGTAATGGATGCTGTTCCATATTGAGAATTCCAGGCGTTCTACTTCTACTTGCTGTGCAGGCAAAATGGCAGTTATATCTTGTATATAAGGTGTAGAAGGGTGCTGAGCGGTGCTGTAGAGACCACAGGGCTCTAGGTGTCTTTTAGTGGGAAATAATTCTCCAACCCAGAAGAGGTATCCATTTGTTTTAAAGAACACAGAAAGGACACCAGACTTGGTGAGGAACAATTTACAGGTTCTCTCCTCACACCACTGAGAACTTTTAGCTATTGATCCTTCTCTTTTTATACTTTTTTCCCTCCTTTGTACTATTCTTCAAATAACAAAAAAGTGTATTTCGTATTCAAAAATAAGGTCTGTTAATGTTTTTTTTCTGATTTATACAGATATTTCCTAGTAAGCACACTGCACAGGTAACTGCATTAAGTATTCCACCAAGGACACATTCTCCTGGCTTGTAAAATCACAAGTCTGGGAGTCTGTATGAACTGGACGATGTAAAATAATTCCTGGCAGTTTTCCCTAGCTTTTGTCTACATGGTTCAAGCCAGCTTTTATCTCTTCAGCTTTGGTTTCAGTTAAATGCAATTCACAAATGTAATGTTCTTAATTCAGGAGTTCCAGGTTAGTGGATTGATGTTCATTTTATACATATTTCATTTTGTGTTAAATCTATTCAGATTAAAACTGTTAAACTGTTAAAACTGTTCATTGCAAAGGGCAGATTTGTTGTACCACAAGTTATCAATATGTAACTGGTAGTTTTGAAAGAACTTAAAAAAAAGTTTGTTGCAAAACATGCTTGTTTTATTTTCATTTTTTTATTACTATTTTCAACATTTTTGAAAATACAGAAGAATATGTTGACATGGGCTTCATTTAATTCATTACATACTGAAGATATGATACACACCACAGTTAATTCTGTAGCAGGTCATTACCTTGAAACTACACACATAATCTACAGAAGTGGGAAAGAATTCACATTTGATGTGCATTATTAGATAATCTACTTAAACCAATAAGAATTTAATGGATTCACTTTTAAAGATATATATATATATATACACACACACGTTATACACTCACCTAAAGGATTATTAGGAACACCTGTTCAATTTCTCATTAATGCAATTATCTAACCAACCAATCACATGGCAGTTGCTTCAATGCATTTAGGGGTGTGGTCCTGGTCAAGACAATCTCCTGAACTCCAAACTCAATGTCTGAATGGGAAAGAAAGGTGATTTAAGCTATTTTGAGCGTGGCATGGTTGTTGGTGCCAGACGGGCCGGTCTGAGTATTTCACAATCTGCTCAGTTACTGGGATTTTCACGCACAACCATTTCTAGGGTTTACAAAGAATGGTGTGAAAAGGGAAAAACATCCAGTATGCGGCAGTCCTGTGGGCGAAAATGCCTTGTTGATGCTAGAGGTCAGAGGAGAATGGGCCGACTGATTCAAGCTGATAGAAGAGCAACTTTGACTGAAATAACCACTCGTTACAACCGAGGTATGCAGCAAAGCATTTGTGAAGCCACAACACGTACAACCTTGAGGCGGATGGGCTACAACAGCAGAAGACCCCACCGGGTACCACTCATCTCCACTACAAATAGGAAAAAGAGGCTACAATTTGCACAAGCTCACCAAAATTGGACAGTTGAAGACTGGAAAAATGTCGCCTGGTCTGATGAGTCTCGATTTCTGTTGAGACATTCAGATGGTAGAGTCAGAATTTGGCAGAATGAGAACATGGATCCATCATGCCTTGTTACCACTGTGCAGGCTGGTGGTGGTGGTGTAATGGTGTGGGGGATGTTTTCTTGGCACACTTTAGGCCCCTTAGTGCCAATTGGGCATCGTTTAAATGCCACGGCCTACCTGAGCATTGTTTCTGACCATGTCCATCCCTTTATGACCACCATGTACCCATCCTCTGATGGCTACTTCCAGCAGGATAATGCACCATGTCACAAAGGTCGAATCATTTCAAATTGGTTTCTTGAACATGACAATGAGTTCACTGTACTAAACTGGCCCCCACAGTCACCAGGTCTCAACCCAATAGAGCATCTTTGGGATGTGGTGGAACGGGAGCTTCGTGCCCTGGATGTGCATCCCACAAATCTCCATCAACTGCAAGATGTTATCCTATCAATATGGACCAACATTTCTAAAAAATGCTTTCAGCACCTTGTTGAATCACTGCCACGTAGAATTAAGGCAGTTCTGATGGCGAAAGGGGGTCAAACACAGTATTAGTATGGTGTTCCTAATAATCCTTTAGGTGAGTGTAGAGTGTGTGTATATATACATACACTACCGGTCAGAAGTTTTAGAACCCCCACAATTTTTCCAGTTTTTATTGAAAATTAAACCGTTCAAGTCCATTGAATAACCTGAAATGGTACAAAAGTAAGCAGTAAACTGCCAGAGGTTATAAAAAAAAGTTTAGGTTACCAAAAACTCAAAAATAATGTACATTTCAGAATTATATACTGTGTTACTACACCCTCTTAAGCATTATTTGGCAGTGTTTTGTGCAGCTCCTGTGCATAGACGTTACTATAGTTACACCTGAAACCACACCCTTCGAAGCAGCTGAAATAGATTACTATTAAAGTTCACACATGAAAAAATCTACATGACTCTTACAGAACCTTACATTACCTCCAAATGGAGAACCTCTCTGGGTGGTGATGTCACTTATCCACAGAGATGAGACCAATGCTCCTGTAGAAGCTCAAAACAGCATGTGAGCATTGCTATGGAACAAAATACAGAAGGTATCACATATTAAGAGCAGTGGACAAGAGAAAGTCAATTCAGCACTACAGGTATCCATGATACAAATGTATTTACTGAAGTGGCAGAACTGCAGAAAGGCCAACCCTTGCCAACTTCAACAGCAATGCAGCCCAAACAAGTAACTCCTGCATTATTGTTCCAATTGAAGGTTTGCCATCAAAGCACAGTCCCTCCAATGCAGGTGGAATCTTGAGTTAGACATGCACTTAAGAACTTAACTAGTTTTAATTAATTAATTGCTCCCTGTAACACTTTCTCTCCTATTCTGGAAACCTGAAATCAAATATGTTTGTATTTCAATTTACACCAATCAGCCATAACATTATGACCACTGACAGGTGAAGTGAATAACACTGATAATCTCGTTATCATGGCACCTGTCAGTGGGTGGGATATATTAGGCAGCAAGTGAACATTTTGTCCTCAAAGTTGATGTGTTAGAAGCAGGAAAAATGGGCAAGTGTAAGGATCTGAGCGACTTTGACAAGGGCCAAATTGTGATGGCTAGATGACTGGGTCAGAGCATCTCCAGAACTGCAGCTCTTGTGGGGTGTTCCCGGTCTGCAGTGGTCAGTACCTATCAAAAGTGGTCCAAGGAAGGAAATGCGGTGAACCGGCGACAGGGTCATGGACGGCCAAGGCTCATTGATGCACGTGGGGAGTGAAGGCTGGCCCGTGTGGTCCGATACAACAGACGAGCTACTGTAGCTCAAATTGCTGGGAAAGTGAATGCTGGTTCTGATAGAAAGGTGTCAGAACACACAGTGCATCGCAGTTTGTTGCGTATGGGGCTGCGTAGCTACAGACCAGTCAGGGTGCCCATGCTGACCCCTGTCCATTGCTGAAAGTGCCTACAATGGGCACGTGAGCATCAGAACTGGACCACAGAGCAATGAAAGAAGGTGGCCTGGTCTGAAGAATAAAGTTTTCTTTTACATCACGTGGATGGTGTGAATGTTCTGTTGGGGAAACCTTGGGTTCTGCCATTCATGTGGATGTTACTTTGACACATACCACCGCCCTAAGCATTGTTGTAGACCATGAACACCCTTTCAAGGAAACGGTATTCCCTGATGGCATTGGTCTCTTTCAGCAGGATAACGCGACATGCCACAAAGCAAAAATGGTTCAGGAATGGTTTGAGGAACACAACAATGAATTCAAGGTGTTGACTTGGCCTCCAAATTCCCCAGATCTCAATCCAATCGAGCATCTGTGGGATGTGCTTGACAAACAAGTACGATCCATGGAGGCCCCACCTCGCAACTTACAGGACTTAAAGGATCTGCTGCTAACGTCTTGGTGCCAGATACCACAGCACACCTTCAGAGGTCTAGTGGAGTCCATGCCTCGATGGGTCAGGGCTGTTTTGGGGGCAAAAGGGGGACCTACACAATATTAGGCAGGCACTCATAATGTTATGGCTGATCGGTGTATATAAAGTATGTTTTATAGACTCGGACAAATATTGTCCTAGGACTCAAGGTACGGTGACATTAAACAACGTATATCTTTTTCTGTATTATGTAACCCCTTTTTTTTCATTTCTTCAGTGATTTATTTTGGTTCTCACAATTTTCAAAATGAGTCAGACACTTCAGACTGTCTAGTCATCAAGGGCGGATCTGGAACAGGCATCATCAATGTCTAGCACTAATTCAAAGCTTTTTTCACTTTACTATCCACAGTCCCTGTGCATTACAGAACATTCACCCGTGGGACACACTACATACTCCACACTAGTCCCGGTAATTGTTTCTGTATAAGGATCTTCTCATTATGATTTCTTTGCAGTTTTTGATCAGATTTTGTCTAATTGCTTACATTTATGGAGAGAGTCCTCCCATATGACATATCTGGTAAATTATCAATCAGAATTAGATCATTTTCACTGGTACTGGTAGCAAACCAGCCTTATTCTTATTGATATGTTTATGTACTGGGCTGCTGCGTTTCTCCAAGGGGATTCACCTTTCAAAACACAACTGGCTTTAAGTAAAGTAACACTTCACAGAAGATAACAGTTGAAAGCAAAACATGAGCACTCCTCATAGGATGAACATAGTAGGCTGCAAAGAAAAGAAGGTTGTTCTGTTCATCTTGCCTATCTTTCTTGACTAGATAATTAATCGCAGTATTTCACCCAGCCGTGAAGGAACCTACACTGTCAGTTTTAACCACATGCCCAAGTGGCTTCTTTTAGACCCCCACAAGAAGTGCTTCATTCCCAGCTTTTGTCCTCTGGTCCCCCTGTCATTGCTGATCTTAAATATATCTTGGGGTTGACTTCCTCCCATTCAGGATACTGGATTCTGAAATCACATTCCCTCATAATCTCAACTGTTATGAACAGGTGAGTTTTAAAATTAAAATAAACATAGTCGCCTAAATATTGGTTGTTATCGTCTTCCCTTAATGTGTAAGAGCTAATACGAAAGGTTCATCATTACCCCACAACTATAAAAAGACTCATCAATTTCTAAATATATAATTGCTAAAGATAGTTTCTTATCTTCATACAAATGCCTAGGTGCTTAAAATAATTTCACAAGTGAGCGAACCACCGACACCGAAATCATGTTCTGCAAATCCGTTCCCACCGCAACGCTGCGAAAGCACATGAGTCGCCTACTCGTAGTGCAGATTTCCGCAGTTCTGCAGACAGCTGCACCATTCCCGCGATTCCATTGGTCAAGCAACGCGGACAGGCGCAGGACTGCGGATATCTGCGATACACGAACGCGACGGTCGTAGCGCAGATGCCGGCAGCCCTGCACGGATCTGCGCTGCTCCACCAATGGGATCGCGCTGTTCCGCAGGTGGCTGCCGCCGCACTGGCACAGCGAGGTCACATGACCCTCTGCAGCAGCCGCGGGATCACGTGACGTGGCCGAGCCGCCGCTCCAGCTGCTCCTTCAGTGACGGCACTGAGCGCTGCGAGTGCATTGTACAAAATGGACAGAGAAAACGAAAAGGGCCGCTTTTCGCTGGTAATGTAGACTGTTGTAGATCGAGGGGGGAAGGAAGGCCATCTTTTAATCTTTATTCTAATTTTATTTTTGATTGGGTGCGCTTTTTTGTTTTGAGCTGGAAAGTGAAAAAGACAAAAGGCTTCCCAATAGAGATGGTTTGGGCCTAAAGAAGATAGCAGAGGTAAGCGGATTAACTTTTCAATAAAATGTCACCCACGTCCCTTTATCTAATATGTTATTTTAAGTGACATACAAGCAACAGCAATACAAATCAAACAGTCTTCGTCACGGAAATGTACAATTAGAGTATAATTAGGTTTTCCATTGTAACCCTGTGTAAATGCATTAATAAGGTGTTTTTTTTTTGGTTACATATCTAACCCCTGGCGAAGCTAACCATCTAATTGAGATCCAAGTCATTTATTTATAACCAAAGCCAAGTGTGGTGTATAGCTCTAACTAATATGAGATGGGTCGAAATATACTTTTTTGTGTGTGTTTCCATCAGCCACTTAATATTATTACATACTTTTCCCAGTTGAGACGCACTGTAGCAAATATTTGTTTATTAACATGTTTATTATGAATGGGGGCATTAACAGTAATGTGTCAGTAACTGTAGCTTAGCCAATGTATCATAGGAGACTTTCTCTATAATACAGATCGTTTTAGAGAATGAAATCATGATGTATACCCCCGAAGACTAAACTGTTAGTGTTACCTATAATGTACAGTAGTCTGGTTGACAGTGTTATGTTATGTATTGTGGTGTTATAGAATTTGATTGTATAAATGTAATTTTAACCACTTCGTTGCTTGGGAATGATGAGTATTTATGTATTTTTCTTGTGTATCTGTCCAATTGCTGTGATCAGTAGTGATGTCAGTGCTTTGTTCTCGTCACTGCTACGGCGATGACTGGAGCGACCCGTCTAAATGGGCCATAAGGATGTATGTTTTTAGTAAATGGCCCTATTCACACACGATTGATGGATGACATAGTTCGCTAAATATATACGAGTCAACCCACAATTCATCGTCAATAACTTGGAGCTGAAATCGAACCCTCTGTGCTCATTGTTTTGCTCAAATAAAAAATACATTTCTCACGATGCTACCATGTAAAACAATGTTTCTGCCGGATTGTAATTATTTGCACCCATGAATGAAGGTATTTCTCCATTCGCATAATGAAAGAAGTTCAAGTCCGTCGTGTTTTGTCCTGCAATTTTCACTGTCATAGTTGTGATCAAGGTTTAGCGAATAACAGGCTAGACATTTCCGTCGGTATTGGGTAATTTCCTTTTAATTATTTGCACAGCACAGTGGCTTCATTGCAGTACTGGATGCAGCTTCTTTACATTAAACCATTTACCAAGTGTTTAATAACTATAATGGCATTGGTAGTTAATGCTGCAATGGATACAGATGGATAATAGTCACACGTTTATATTAAACGTACCCCTTACGTGGATATGGATATCTGGATATGAATGCCAGACAGCAGCTGCACTTAAATGTTGGACATAATTTGATTTTGACGTGTTTTATTATTTAATTTGTCACAAGCATTTTTTTTTATTTTACTTCTGTTTGAGATCAAATTGTCTGCAGTGACATTGAAGGAGATTTCTTGGAAAACGCATGGCTACTAACAAAGGAGGCAGTTAATGTATCACAATTATTATTTGTTGTGTAGTAAAATTATGATTACATTAAATGTCAGTGATTTCCATTTAATTTAATATGTTCTGAGCTCTTGGGTATAACAGATTAAGTGGCCTAAAACTTGCATGACAATGATAGTTGTGTTGTAAGGCAATAACAAAAATAATTCCCCAAGTGGCCTTGTTGGAAAATACATTATTTTGTAACCCTGACTGTGGAGATGATGCCAGATACTTTTTGTGTCAGGCTACTTTCAGAACTTGGGAGTATACCTCCAGTATATTTTGAGAGAGATTATTTGTGTCTGCTTGTTTACAAAAATGCTTTTTTAGGAGACCCTGGGCATGTTTACATCTGAAAGGAAAAACACAATTCTGTGGAACCAGCTGACTTGTAGCTGTACACCAGGAAGCCATTTTAAATGCTACAGACGGTGGGGGAGGGGTGCTTATCAGAATTAGTCTTGCTGCATAATTATCAGACACGCTGGTGCATGGCTTTCTGTACAGCAAGATATCATCTGTGCTGTAAAGGCAGCAAGTTGAACCCAAGCAAATTATATTTTTGAGATTGTAATCACCAAACCCCATTCTGTTCTTCCTAAAGTGTATATTGATATATAATTAAAGCATAAGTCTGCCATCCTAATTTAAATACCTAACACTGTTCATGAGTTATAATATGTAACAATAGGAGAGCCCTTTTAGGTCAACTAAAATACCTGGTTTCAGTTACACAGCTGAAAATGCACCCATAGTGAAGTGTGGAAAAGATGTAGTATGTTAGTTGTACCTGTTTGTGTCTGCCAGCCTCTAATTTCCTGTCTGTGTTCTTGCACAATGCCCTTAACTGTTTCTGCTTTTGTGCAGATACAAGAATTCAGGTTGCCAGTTAAGGCGTTAAATGCTTTGCAGGAGAACATTAGTTGTGAAATCCCAGCTAATGTGGTTTATTAGAGAAAATATTGCGTTGGTAAACATAAAGAACATTAGAAAGGTTACACATGCGAGGAGGCCAGTCAACCCATTTGGTAGCGAATAACTGACAATAAAGTAAAAGTTATCTACATTTATACCGTACTTATACTTGAAATACATTTAAAGTAATTTTTATATAATGGGTAACATCAGAGTCTTGTGTATTTTCATATACTTGTTTTATAAATGTTGTAGACTTACTGCATTATAATCTTGTAGTCATACTAAGATGTTACAGGTTGTAATATTTGCATTTCAACCATTCTAGTGGATTCAAATTAAAACTAGATAGACCAGAAAAACGAGATGCTGTCTGCTTTGCATAGCTTACGTTTTGAAAACAAACTTGTAGTGTACTGTAATAACAGCTCTTAGAGCACACAAATATTAAACCTATGTGCTATAACTTGAACAAAAGGCTCTGAAATGGGGTAAGTAGATTAAGTGTTTTTCTCTTTATTCCTATTGGTTGATTGTAATTTTTCATAGTGATTTCGTTACATATTTCAGATAGTAAGCAGTAGGATTAGGGTTGTCAAAAATACTGATACTTCGATACTACTGCAATACCAAATTTCAGAAACGGTTCTGAGCTATGCATTCGTTAATATCGACGTATCGGAGCACTCTACTCGTATAACGAAAATTGTGTGATTGCATCTTTCACAAGGCTTTGTCTGTGCAGTACCATACACATCAGGTGGAAACAAAGAAGAGACAGCTGATGTAACCAATGGACCTTATTCATGGTCCCAGCGAAAACCAGGCTCTGAAAGCATCGGTTATGGAAGTGCGATAAAGAAACATGTATCACTGTTGTGTTCCTAGCTGTGTGAGTGATTCCCTTTATGATAGAAATAAAGCCCTGTCAATTCACAGATTTCCAGTAGACAGACCAAAGGAAAGCCTGGATTATCACAATTCGCCGAGACATTGCACCACTTTTCTGTAGTATTTTTGTTCAGTTTGGTATTGATTGGACTGGTTACATTCAGCGAGCTACAAACACTGCACCCGCAAAATGTGCGTCTCCTTTATAAAATACCTATGTGACGAAAATGAAAAATAAACTTAATATATGTAAAAAAAATGAACATCACACAACATTTTCACAGCAACAACACTGCATTGACATGTAAGTGTAAGTATTTTTCTTATTTTTTTCAAAATGAGCCCATAGGCAACATAAACATGAACAATAGTAATACATTTTACACAATAAACTGTGTAAACTGGTGTAGAAATCGGTATGCACATATGTTAGCAAATCTACAATTAAAAAACAACCAGTTAAAAATAGCATAACATATAACATCTTATGCAATGTGAAAACGCTTTGAAATGGGTTTGACTGTCTGTATACATATAGCTGCATACATCAATGCAGGAACGCACTTTTCAACACTGCAGTGCATTTACCACAGACTGCATTTCAACAACATGAAACATCAACAGGTCCGTTTATGTTGCATTTAGCAACTTGACAGTGTCTTTATTCCATGTCCTCTAGATACTGAATTTTAGTGCCAACAGCAGTCTAATATGATAAATGCTAACAGCAGCCAGCCTATTGCCAGCCGCACCTGATACAAAATAATAGCACATGATGCAACAAGGTCAAGAGTGAATTCCAAAGGAAAGTTAGAAACTTGCTGAGCCGATGAGAGGACAGGCAGATGAGAACTAGATGAAGTGTGATTCTGAAGTGTATATTTTCTGTTATCTGCTAATAAAATAAATAATGATAATATATGTGTAGACATTTAGGTGTTTCAGCTCTCAACACAATACAAATTATTTCACAATGATTGAGTTCATTACTAAGCCCAGATTGTCGGCTTTATTGTATTCAAGCCTACAGCATAAACTGCAGTCCGGTGGCTGAAGAAAGTATTTATAACTTATTACATTCGACAAGTTTACGGCAAACGCCATATAGATATTTAATTCAATTGTTTTGTAACATATGAGAACCTATAAGAGGGAGAATTTCACATACACAGACATATTTACTTTCGTATAGCAAAAGCCCCCAAAATATGCAGCTATGTGGTTCTAGTGTTCACTGATTCACAACAATTTAAAAATAACGTGTATTTACAAAACAAATATTATTGATTCAGCTATATGTAAAGGCATATTAATAATATAGGCCGAGGTAATGCTGCTCAATTTAGTTTTTTATTTTCTGTCTGTCTGCCTTTAAGATTCTTAACCGACATGGCTTTATCTATTAAAACGTAAGTTACACAGTATAAAATAGTTACATTTTCTATACCCAGTATTGATTATTGTTTAATGGATCAACAATGATCCAATACTGTATATCAAGCAAAGGATGATATATTTGTCTGTTATTTGCCGGCCCATTTGATCTGGAGTGAAGATTGTGTATCTTTATGAAAGGAATGCTAATGTATGTTGTGTGTGCAGTTTTTTTTTTTTTTTTGTGGTATCGATTTGGTATTGAAATTGAACTGGTATCATAGTGAAGTTCAAAATGCTAGTATCATGACAACCCTCAATTTGATTGATTTTCATGGAAATGATTAGTAAGCCATAAGAACACAAACACAATGGGGACAGAAGTGAAAATTGAACAATTACTGGTGTATTTTTGCACATATTTTGACTCTACAAATCCAAATATTGAGAAAAAACAAACTTGTCAGGCTTTGGATAATGAAATGTTTCAAGTTTCTGTGCCAGGCATCCTAATTTACACCAAAACAATATTAATTGTGGGGTCCCATGTCATTGTATAGTGCAGGGTTTCACAGTGTAGACATTTATGTAGGTCAAGCTCCAAGTCCCAAAGAGATAAAAAGATCTGTACAGTTCTTATGTTTCCCAGTTCAGCATAATCTTCTTCATTGCTGTCTTGTACTGTCTGACTGCGAAGCAAACTACAACATCCCTCCCACCCCCATCTGCCCGATTATTGAAATTCCCAAAACCAAAAACGTAAAATCAAATGCAATACACAGATATCCGAAGCTGTGGGTGTGCAATTGTGATATCTTAAAACTTTCCTGAGACAGTTCCAGTTAGTTTGGGGAACTTAAAAAAAAAAAAAAGATATTTGTACTATGTTTTGTACTTTGTTTGTACAGTTTGAATCTGGAATTTATAGCCTGACTGGTTCCTGATAGCATCTTGGCCTGTATTTATTCCAGTTCTTTTGATGTACTCTGAAAATGAAGCTTTGTTTATACATGCATGACTTTAAGTATATCAATAACACAAAGCAGCATTTAAAGGGTTACGTTTTATACTGAATTTACATGAGTGAAGGCACACATCTGCCAATGTATTGGTGTGTTAACTTGAAACGGTGACTAGAACTGTCGATCAATAGAAAGTGATTGGATGTCCCTGGTTTAGAGGTGTTAATTAAAGCTATAGTTTGCTATATGAGCTTTATCCTATAACTTGTTTTTTAATTGTATACATGTTTAAATATACAGCAGAAACTTAAAGAAAGATTAGCTGATTTATCATTTTAACACTACAATCCATTGTGTTGATGAAGTGTAGTGTGTATGTCAGGTATTTGTTGGTATTTGAAATATTAATCAAAGAAAAAGGCAGAACTAGAATGACTAGTTTTTTTTTTGTCTTTAATTATCTGGTTTTATGACAGTTTACATTTTCTTTTACAACAATTTAATCAATTAAATATATCTGGTGTAGGGCAGCACCAGCTCGCTTTATCAATCTTTTTGCACTTGTAAGACGCCAGGTTAAAGCTGGAGTGGTTAGTTTTCAAACTAACAAGGAAACCCTTTGCTCTTAGTGTAAACAGTTGTATATTCAGACCACAATGAGTCCAGTTTTAAAAGCTTATGTTGCACATTGCTGATGGCGTTGGTACACAAATAGAGTGAAAGTCTGTCTCAGGGGGGCATTGGTGCTGAAACCTGGGAGGGGGGTAAAGTTTCTATTTGTGGTTCAAGTGTAAGAGATTCCAGTGTTCCAAAAATAATCCGTCCACCTGTTTATAAAGTTGCATGCCTGTGACAGGTTTGAAACTACAAAACCCTTTCAACCACTGGGATTGTACAGGAAGCTGCCGTTGAGTCTTGGTTTAGGGTTGGTGATGCAATCTCTCTTCCCTAACAAAGTTTCAAGCATTAAAGTGGTCTGTGTTGCTCTTTACCTATCTGCTGTTTTCAGTTGCATCTGCTATGACAGGAATCTAGGACTGCAGTGGATTACATGCCTAATGTCCTGTATGTATCAGTAACCGGATGTCTTCCGGTTTATTGGACTAGTTATTAGTCAGTTCTTTCAGAGAAAACATGCATTGAAAGATTACCATTAACTGAGGGTAGAGGTTACAGACAAATTATGGTGGTTCATGTCTGTAGAATTGCAAGAGTCGGGAAACCATGGAGCAGATTTTCTATTTCTAAATCTGTTAACCGCATGTTTATGCTTTTTCCTGCTTTTTTAAATTTTATTTTAATGCACCATGTTATTCACATTGATAAAGCTAAGTACAACCCTTCAAATGTCAACGTCTCTCCTTCATATTTGCATAATTCAGCACTACCTAGGCCATGTTTCTATTCTATCCGTTGACCTCATTTGACTGCTCAGTTCCTGATTTAGATTTGCATTTGGTGCACAAAACAACAATAAATTTGGATCTAATGGACACTATAAAATAAAATAAAACAATAATAATAAAGCAGTGATTCTCCCCATGCAAATAACACTTAGATCTCAAAGCAAATATACTTCCTTTTGTACTAAGTGTGACCCCACAAAGCAGTTTTTCTTCCTTGTATCACCTGCCATGGTAAACCTATTTTTCAGTATTTTACTAGTTTTACAAATTAGGCTCAGTTGTTAAACATAAAGGAATAAACTATCCTAAGAGCTTACACACATTTGGATTACCATCAGCTTGTAATGGCATCAAAACTTCAAGTGGAATAATAGGATAGCCATGAAATATAGAAGCTGACAAATACAAGTGAAGTAAGGTACTGAATAATTTTAATTAGGTGATCTCCTGCAACAAAGGAAACCGTTGCTAAAAAGAATGTGTGTATGCAGTTGGATAGCTTTGTAAGCAGTCTGCCAGTTAAAACCTATTTGTCTTTTTTTTTTTTAATACTGTATCCAGTGATCTCTCACACATTTGAAATGCTTTCCTTCATGTAATTGCTTTTGAATTTAAACTGGAATTTAAGGTATCTGAAAATACTTTGTGCTTTTTGCATAATGTATTGGAAGCATGTGCGTGTCAGAAGCAGTGAAGATGCAGCAGTGTGTATGTAACAGTACTGGACCTAAATTCTAATTAGATTAACTCAATAATACCATACAGGTTAACAATAAGTCATTGGTACTCTCGGAGAACTCCAATTTACAGTATGATTGAGGTAAAATGTTTTTTAAAGTGTCACTTTAAATTATTTGTGATCAGAAATATGTCCCCCTTTCTTTAGCAGCATTTTCGTATCCTAATCAATTTGGTTACAGAGTAGTTTAAATTGCATGTGGGTTTGTTTGTTCTACACATACAGTATTGTAAAGACAAAAACAATGTAAATAGTTATTATGGACCAACGGTAAAACCATGATTAAGTTGATAGACTGTAGAGTGTAAAAGTGAGGTTGGCAGCTATAAGAATACACTGGATGTTTTGCATGATTAAACTATACAGCATCATCCTTGCTAGTTGATCTGAAAACAGGTGCTGTCTCTTTAACGAAGTTTTTCTTGTGTGCCTACTGCGTTGGGCTGCAATGGGGGAGGGCGGTGGGTGATCATAAGGGAAGATCTGATTGGTTAGGCTGTCTTTTTACCCGCGACGTCACACGAAGGAGAGGCTCCCTCTGCTAAAATAACATCTCCTTATATGGCACAAGATGGATTGTTCCACTTCGCAATGGAGGTTTTGGGTTATTTTTTATAGGATCCAATTTTTAATTGCATAATACATTTTAAACAAAACTTGAAATATATGTATTTGTTTTTCAAATATAATGCATGCTTTATGTTACTTAAAAAAAACAAAAAACGTGTTGGTTCAGCTGTATTTGTAACCTGTGGTTTGGGGTCTCTATGCTATCTCGGGATAGTTCTCTTTTACTGCCGGGTCTTTGTGCTTCACTGATCAAGGCTGCAAACACCCCCTGCCCCTTTGATCGTGTCAGCTCCTATGTATCTCAGTTTAGCAAGCCTAGTTTATCCGAAGTATAGGTTTCAAACGTTTCAAAGTTTTCTTTTCCATTTTTTTTGCCTGATCAGTCGAACTGACATTCCCCTTCCCCCTTCACAAAGTAGCCCTCTCCAGTTCACCTATTGTCCCTTGTCACAACACCCCCTTGCTATGTGGTGCAGTGGATTCTCCCATCATGAACAAGCTGAAACCTCCCTAGCCTGTCCTGGTTATTAGATTTATCTCAAAGCAAATAATGTTTGTACTTTTGCCACCTCGTATGTTTCAGTAGAGCACCCCGTTCATTGATCTCGTATCAATATCGACAGGAAGGTGGAATATGAAACTACGGACACGAAAGCTGCTGGAGTAGTACTGAATTTCTCAAATGATTCAGTCTTTTGAGCCATGGCCTCAAAGTCAGGGTAAGCCAGACAGCAAGTTTCATTTCAGATTGTTTAAAACAACATTAACATGGTGAACAGAAAGAGGATGGCTTGTCTACAGCTGCCATTAACGTTTGATCACCGTTTACAATCTCTTTGAAGAGAGAGCTATTTTATTAAGAAAAGCCAAAACACAACATCTTATGAAGTACTTAACGAAACAATCCTGTAACTATATTGTTGTTTTACAGTCATATTTATACCATAGTTTGCTGGTTGTCTATAGTCAACTTTTTTCCCCTCTTCTCCACCCACGAACACAATTTAAAAAACAAAACAATCTAAAATGTAGTTTAGTCGTTAATAATAACACGGTTTGTTTAAAATAATTAAACCTTTATATTAGTAACAAGAATCATACTATTAACGGTATGTTTACTGTTGTCAGTTTCTTTTCCCTGACCTCTCCCAACAAAAAGAAAATAAATTGAACGTATTATTACATTTAAATTTGCTGCTTGTCTTTGCCACAGTGTTGACTATTGTTTTTTATTCCATACTTTGCTTTTCCCTAAATACTCTTATACAAAACTTCAATACCAACTGCAGATCATGCATTTCATTTTGAATTGGTAACTGCAGGAGTACCTGTGAAATTGTTTTTATATGAAACTTCTTATTAGGGGGTTGCTTATAAGTAAATATTGATCGCATGCAGTTGCAATCTCAGTGTTCTAGAAGTTAGCTTGACATCATTTGACAGAAATTGACAGTGTAGTATTACTAATAATCACAGGGCCCAAATAAGGATCTTCTTATTCCTTTATATGTGCTGGTAGGCAAGGGCCTTCCTAGAAACTACCCAGACACTCACTGTCTCAGACTGTGGTTTCCTAGTTGAGTCTCTTGGGGAGGGGTTCACTACGGGGTTCCTGTATTGCAACATGAAAGCATTGTCACAAATGTGAGTTTCAGAAATAAAGCAAAATAGTGTTGAATAATTTATATAATATTAGTCCAAAAATGAAATGCCCAGTGGCCTGTGTTATGTTTGACTGCAGTATACATGTTACACTTCTTTGTATCATTAGGACATATTGCCCAGATAAATTGTGCTTCAGACATGTAGGCCCTAGATGATATTAAACTTAAAGTGGTGTAATGTTTATTAACTTAAATCTATTTATCTGGAAATATAGATATATATTATATATATGTGCACATTTTGTCCTTCTAGCTTGAATAATGTAAATAAGCAAATTGCAATTAATATCAATTTGGAACGAAAGGGAAGATTAAAAATTGTAAATCTATGGAATGCCTCCCCCTTCAGAACCCCCAATTCAGAACTCGTTAGAAACTCAGTGAAGATGTCCGAACCCTACCCTCTAGCCATTCACACGTACTGATATTTCCCTCCTTAGTTGTATAGTAATGAATGTGTGTCCCAGGTGTAATTGAAAATGCGCTGTTAAAATTTAGCTGTTGTGCTTGGTGATGTAATCAAAGCCTGAGATTGTGATCTGCATACATCTTCTGTGGATACATTCAGTTGTGCATTCAGTTTGCACAGAAGAAAAATATGCATTATTTTATGTATTCAGTTTTTATTTTTTCTTGTCCTTTCTCATTCATTACTTCTTCACGGTGCTGTTTTTTTTTTTTTTTTTTTAATATATGAAGCTCTTAATGTACAATATAGCATACCAAATGCTTTAGTAACTCCAATACTCCAAATTAACCATACGGATGATAAACTTTAAATGTATTAACAACAAATGTAAGAATAAGCACTTGTAGTTGCTGCAGCCGAAAGTCATTTTCATAGACTTTCAGAAAAGCACTGCTTCTTTGAAACTCATCAAAGGTACAATACGTTCCACAATCTTAAAACGCCTCATCACACGGAATGAAAGCCATTAAAAAAATGGAACAGAACTTGATTTTCTCACAATGTATTGGAAAGTACAATTTATTGTCAAGTGAGGCTTTGCCAATGTATTCTAATCCTGTGTGCTCTGAAAGTATACCAGTTTATACATACACTTTAAATACTATTTGAAAGCTCCCCTTCATGAATAGTAAACCAGTCTTTAAGAATCTAATTGTCTTCCACACACATTTGCTTTAGTTTTTGTTCATCCTCAACTGAAACTGGTTCTTCGTGAAATTCACCAGGGTGTCTGAAGAAAATGATCATAATGAATCAGATTTACACAGATTACAGTGCCAGGGGGGAGTGAACAGCTCAATGTAACACAAGATTAGAGAGGCCCTATATTATGCAAAATATGCACGGATGTTATCTAATTGGTCAAACTGGGTATTTGTAATGGTCATTAAAAAGTTCCCCATGTAGGCATGTCTTTTAAATGTAGACATCATTCTTGCTAATACCTTCCGAAGGGAAACGTTTGACCGCACCACTGATGAGCCAGTGACTGGTTCCTGTTTCACACTGGGTGCCGGGGGGAAATAACAAAAACCTTTATTATAAATTCAACACACATTTGGGAAACTAATGTTTAAGCAACATCTAATTCTAAAACATGTATTTTAATTGTTAAATAAAGTTAATACACATTAATGCTTAGTGAAAATTACAGCGGGGGCATTTTAAAGGGCAGTGTTGTATGTGACTGATTTTTGTGTTATTGATTTATTGAATTTGGATTGCTCTGTTGAACACTTTTTAAATTAGTTTTTGTTGTAGAATAGGTTTTGCATTGTTACTAAGAATTCCTGGATGAATTTCAGGTAGGCCTAGGAACTGTGCAGCCAGTAACCATTAGCATATAACCTACATCTTATACAGACCTGTTTCACTGCTGTGCTGTGTTACATCAAAGCATGTAACCTTACTCTTAATCTTTGAGAATTGTATTTTTCCAGCTGCTCTGCTAACTTGAAATAGTTTTATTTTGGAACCTAGCCTTTTGGCAAAACAAGGCATGTGCAACTTTGATTGATTAACAATGCAGTGCTTGCTTAGCTACACACCAGTTCATCACTGTGCTTTCTCGGCTCCTTTAGGGTCTACAGTTATATATTTATACATGTATAGCATGATGCATAAAGTATGAACTACTACGCATTTAGGAGAAAAATGGTTTAGCTATTAGATTCTAACCGAGTGTTTTCACCATAGCCCTAACTATCTGACAATCCAGTAGAAATCCTGCTGTATCCACTTAGAATGGCAAAGTAAAGGTAGAAATCTTACTTTACTCAAGTGATGTCATTTATTCTGTTTTTGCCTACTGCTGTTGTTTAACAAGTATTTACTAGTGAAACTTATTGATGGTTGTTTTCACTTGGGCAATAAGAGAAGCTGCAGTAGCATAAGTGAAGTAACACGAGAGACGGTGCTTTTTACAGGTTGTGTATGGTGCGAAAAGTAGTTTTTTCATGCGTTCCCATGATCCGCGTTTCTCCAAGTCTGTTATAGAAATGGTGCTATTTCATATGTATTTTTAAAATGTATACATGTATATTGTTTAAACTGACTGTTGTAATGTGTTAGACTGCCTAATTCAGTTTTCCCCCCTGAGTTCCGCGATTCCATCCGTGACCCATGCAATGCCAATTTTCATAGGTCCTAAATTTGCAGTGAAATGAGTGTTTGAAAATTGAATTGTGTATCAAAAGACTTTCATAATGGTGAGCTCTTTGGTTTCTCCCCCCCAACCCCCCTGCTCTTTCAGATGTTTAAGTACACAAACGCACTGGTACTGACGGAATGCCTTGACGGAAGCCAGTGGCGGACATAGGGCTGACAGAAATGGTAGGCAACTGAATTGATTTAAATAGTCAAGTAACACATCATCTTGTCATTTTATTACACAATGTTTTGGGACGTATGTTGTCATAGAATTCAGTCAGGATTCTGTTACCTGTTTCAAGTGTAAACAGAAATGCTACTATCCACTGAGTACTTTATAGGAGGAGTGAGTATACACAAATATTCTTTAAATATTTTATGAAGAGAAAAAGAAAACAAGTTAAATTAACCTATTAAGGTTGTTTGAAGGCAACTATATTGCTTTTGCTTCTTTTAAGTGGTTACACAAAATAAGATGTTGTGTAGCATTGATGAATAAGCCATGTCCACCACCAGCTGAAGCCATTTTGATGCAACCTTGTGGCCTATTCTAATTGTGCTGCAGTCAGCTTCCTTTACTTCTACTTTGAAAACATGAATGCCTTTAAAAATGAATATAAAGCTGGAAAAGTGTTTGTTTTGTTTTTGTGTGTACAAATTGTATAGATTCTGCAGCTATGTAAAAATGTTAATATATTTATTTGTGGGCCATTTTCCTGTATTTCATTGTTTAGTCAAGTTTTCATGTTTAGTTATGAATTACAGAAAAGCCTTTTGGGGCAGCACACACAATTCTAAGTAATTTTAAGTGAAGCAATGCAGTTAATAAAATATATTAAATTATATAATTTATCATTTAGGCAGCCACACAAACGCATTCAAGTTTTCCTGTTTAAAAAACAATTGGATGGTTTGTATTCACTGGAAACATCTGATTTCCATAGCTAATACAATAATCAAAACTAGTGATTTGAAACGTTAAAAATGTAATGCATTTTAATGTTAGACCACTCAAAAAATGTATTCAACAGTCTTATTCTAAGACTTTAGTGACTTTAAGGGTCTGATTTCAGCTCCAAAGATAATTTCCCCTACATTGTGCAATAGTTGTACACTGTATATATATGTATGTATGTGTGTGTTTGTGGGTATATGTATGTATGTATATTTATATATGTCTGTGTATATGTGTGTGTGTGTTTTGTATATAGCCTATATAGAATATATATATGTGTGTGTGTGTGTGTGTGTGTGTGTGCGCGCGCATTCCACATTCAGTAGGATGTTTGTAATTTTAGGAAAAGTTGTGGCTGGTGCATTAAGAGTTTTAATTGAAGTTTTAGAGAATGTAGCTTATATACCTTTCCTGCAGTGTAATTCTAGTTTGGCAGATACTGCCCTCTTTGTGTTTTGTGCTTTGTGCAGAAGGCGGCTCATGCTAAAAGTTGTTCTTCTAGAAGGAGTATCGAAAGTTGACTCAAGCCCATTGCACATACCTGATGCTATCAGTTGCAATGTGATATTCCCATCCTCTCAGGCAAAGTCACATGAGAATTTTGAGATGATTTTTAAGGGATTGGTCCACTCAGGGGTTAAATGTTTAATACTAATATTCTGCAGCACAAAATCTAAATCGGTTAGACCTATTCCCACTCATGTCCTACTTGATCACATCAGGCAGTGTCTAATCGGGTTTGGTGTTATTTTGTGTGTGTGTGTGTGTGTATATATATATCTATATACACATACACACACCCTTGTTTCCTCCTTCAGGATATATTCGCAATTTTAACACATTTTTGCATCGCTCCTCCATTGAATCTTTGTAAACCATATTATGCAACCCTTTACAATTAGTCTTTTTATTGTGTCCATTGCAAATCAGCAGTGTTTACAGCTGTTGCTTTCAAATCCAACCTAACTGTAGCTTCTGTCCTGCCATTACTGAAGAAGTAGACTACTATTATAGAATGGATCTTATTTTCCTTTTTCATTAGTTTTTTTTAATGTGTTTAATATTTTTATTTGGTCTTACGGTTTTTTGAAAATCTTAGAAGATTTAAGTATTACAAAAAAAAAGCCTTTAAAGTTGTTCTCCACGCTTAGTGACTGTGTCTTTGTTGTTAGCAACATGAACCGTGAAGACCGGAATGCGCTCCGTTTGAAAGAAAGGGAAAGGAGAAATCAAGAAATCCAACAGGGCGCAGAGGCCTTTCCAGCTAACTCCCCTCTCTTTCCTGAACCTTATAAAGTTGTAAGTTTTGTTTGTTTTTTTTTAATTTGCTTTTTATTTTTTATTTCAGTTGTCATATTAATCTCTGTGGTTGATTAACAAATGGCGGAAAAAAACTGGTGCCACTGCTTTAACTTCTTAAAGTGAGTTTGCTTGCATTGTAAGAGTACGTGCCAATGATGTGGATAATGTTACATGGTGTTCTCTCTTGTCAAGATTACATTGCCCCTGCAGAGGTTTCTAACCCATTTTTACAGAAAAACTGGGAAGGTGAATCATTGATATGTCAAAAAGAGCACAGGGTTCATTACCCTTTACTGTGCGTGATTCTCCATGAAAACAAACATTGAAAGGCAGATTTCAGCCTCAGACTTGCAAGTCCAATGTGACATATTCTGCTAAATGAGTTTAAGATGAGGTAAGTGGCTTGTTTTCCGGGGTAGATGTGATCGAGAGCTTTTCTTGCCCACATGACGATTGAGAAGGAGAATTGGCAGGTAGGATATGGTCACGAGGTTAGTCCTTCTAGTCCGGCAGTGTGTGTCATGAAGCATGGGAGGCAGCAAGAACAGCAGAGTTAAAAGGCTGCATTCTCACAGCTCGGCAGCATAGTTACATAGCATGTGTGGTCAGTTTCCACAAAGTAATGCTCTGCCTTGTTCATCCCTACATAATTTACTCTGTTAGTTGAATAGATATATTCTTTCTTTCTCCCTCTCAATCTTCGTTATTGTTAACCTTCTTGGATCTGTTTTATGTCCCTTCGGTGTGTGTGTGCGTAAGAAACAATATATATATATATATATATATATCGGAAGTTTGTTTATTTCTGTGGGAGCACCAGGGCATAATTAATTAACCTTTGTTACAATCACTTCACTAGAATCTAGTCTTCTTTAGTCTCGTTGTTTCATTAGTCATAAACCACTTGTCCACGATGACAGATTCGTTTTTGCTCCAGAATAATTTTCAGCGGAGGGAACCTGATTGGAAGATGTCACTGTATTTAGATTACCTTCCTTTTTTTTTTTTTTTTTTTTCTCAGTATAATATTGAAAGTCTGAAAGCATTTAAGAAGTCTGACATAATATTTCCTGTAAATAGCTGTAATAACCCTGCTGCAGCCAGTTCATAGCAGTTTACCGTTGAATGCCTAAGACGTATGGCAGTAGATGTTAATGATATTAATGATGCACAGGAGTGGCTTTTCTAATTTTATTTTAATGTACACGTACATGTAAAACATTGAATGTGAAGCAAACCCTGGCAAACCATTGATTTCAAATACTCAGGACATTTTATTTCTAAGTAAAATGCTTCAGTACATTTATGAAATATATAGATGGAAATATGTAATGTAGACATATTTTTTAAATAAATTAGTTTTCCCAGTTGTGATGGAGTGATGGACGTAATAAAGACCTGATACAAAGAACAATGATAAGATGAGTACTTTACAAGCACTTCATTCCAGCTGTCACATTTATCTGCAGGGGGACCAAATCCATTCAAAGGTTTAGAATGGCTCAGGAAGCTACTTGTGTGTATGCTAATGGAATTTATGAATACTTCTGTTGTAATCTGCTGAAGTAGCAGACAGTCGACTTGTTAAATCAATTTTGAAAGGTATGCAGACAAGAGTCTGTTAGTGTAGGTCCATCGAAGATACTTGAAGCTGTTGTCATCTGCAGCCTGCTGTAGCATTTATTATTGTAGTTAAGTGGAATAAAGAGACTCCTTCCAAATATGAGTAATAGTGAATTCACTTGAAGATTTATCGCCATCTTACTTTGAGTTTTTACCAACCTGCTGATTTAATTGAGCAATAGTGCAAGGGTGAGAAATAATCAATACAATAGAAAAGCAATCCAGCAATTGTAACAAGTTATTTCCATTACTTTTCAAACGCCAAATGTATTCAGCTTTTCAAAATCGGTGCTCCTTGGTTGCTCTAGTTACACTGATGAAATTACAGACAATTGACCTGTCTTTTACCCTGTCTCTTGTGGTAACGGTAATACTTTTCTTTTTACAGTCCAGCAAGGAAGATAAACTATCAAGCCGCATCCAGAGCATGCTTGGTAATTACGACGAAATGAAGGACCCGATTGGAGACAAAACTCTTGAGAAGCTCATTGTGATCCCCAAACCCACTGTGACCTCTACCCCGGAGGAGAAATCCACCCAGTCATTTCTTGGGGAGCAGCAGCGTGTTAGTGGCACAAGTCAGAGTAGCAAATGGACTCCTGTAGGACCTGCTGCCAGCACCTCCTCCTCTCAGTCACAGAAAAGATCCAGTTTACAGAATAGCCACGGTAGTGGCCAAAGGACTACCGGTAGCAGCAGTAGCCAAAGACACGAACGGGACTATAGCAGCAGCCAGAAGAAAAGCAAGCATGGGTCAGATCACTCCAAATCTCACACGTCCAGCCCAGCCAAGGGTTCTTTGAGTTCTAGTCATTCCAGGTCACATGGGAGTGACCACCACGGCAAAGAGCGCCATCGGTCCAAATCCCCCCGCGACCGGGAAGCCAACTGGGACTCTCCTTCCCGCGTCCACTCATTTGCACCCAACGGGCAGCACTCCAGCCAGGCTTTCCCCCCTTCGCTGATGTCCAAGCCTAGCTCCATGCTGCAGAAGCCCACAGCCTATGTCCGCCCTATGGATGGCCAGGAGTCTCTTGAACCCAAGACGTCGTCCGAGAACTACAGCAGCCAGTCACACAGCAGCAGCATGGGAGAGATGAAGTCCGGCAGCAAGGCGTCTCTTTCCAAGCTTAAGATCCCGTCCCAGCCCCTGGAGGTGAGGGTTTCTTCCAAAGCATGTATTTTTTTATTTTTTTACCCCTTTGATATCACAGTCACAGTGAAATTCATGCCTTAATGTTTTTAATCATAAATTAGGTAGTAAGGGTGTCCACTGATCCGCCCTCCTCTGTGAAACATGTCAGTGGCTACAGGAACATAGTTCTGAACTTTGCTGTTGTTTGGATAACATCAAAAGAGACCAGCTGTTGGTGCATGATGCGTTTCAATATGTCTTTACCTAACTTGCGAACTGCATTTCCAAATAACAAATGTTGTATTAACATTATTAGGTTTTATTCATCAGTCAGTATTTCAAATTAGGCCTAGCTCTAGATTAAAATGATTGATTAATTAAAAATGTTTTTGTTTTTGCAGGCATCCATGTCGGGAGATGCCAATTGTGTGGATGAAATCTTGAAGGCAAGACACATTTCAGAATAACATGGAATATATATATGTGTGTGTGTGTGTATATACACACACACACAATATATATATATATATATATATATATATATATATATATATATATGTATGTACATATATGTATATGTATGTACATATATGTATGTGTATATATGTATGTATATATATGTATGTGTGTGTGTATATATATGTATGTGTGTGTGTGTGTAATATATATATTATATATATATGTATATATATGTATATATATATATATACACATATAATTCTAGATAATGGTGTTAATTATACTTTTATAAACTTTGAACTTTGACGTTTTCTTGCCCTAAGTATCTCTTAATTGTGAACCTTGAATTAGCACATGGTTGACTATAAGTTAACCATTCTGTCTGTATACTGTAAGGGTAAATAATGCAGCAGTACAAGCCTTAACCTTAATGACTTATTAATGTACAAAGTTTAAACTATACGGAAGCCTATAAACACCATACGATTACATTTTTAAAAAAAAATCTCTCTTAACAATCTTGTGGTTTTGTGTCCTTCCTTCTCTAGGAAATGACTCAGTCATGGCCTCCTCCTTTGACAGCCATTCATACTCCATGTAAAACTGAGCCTTCAAAGTTTCCATTCCCAGCCAAGGTCAGAGAAAATTGTTCTTTCCTGTGAAATACATTTGGTTGTTAAGTTACTTAACTAACTTTTAGGTGAATTACCTTTTAAGATGACGACATGTTTACTTAACTTGCATTTAACACACACTCTAGTCTAACAATAACTTGGTTAATTACTTTGTTTTTAAAGACCCCACACTTTGTGTTTTAGTTTTAAGTTGAGGCCTGTTAAACACATCTGATTTTATATATTGTGCATTTTGAGGTATTAAGTCTAATGATCCCTCAGAACAGCAAATGCACTATGCAGGATATTTAATCTGAATTTAAATGGTTTGAAACATTTTTTTCATACATCATCTATCCCTTTCATTCTCAGGATACTCCACATGCACATTTCAGCAGTGGGGCACAAAGTAAGTTATTTTTATATTTTTTTTGTACAGGGTATAATTTGAATTGTATATAAAATAACATTATGTATATTGTGTTTTCTTTGAAAAGAACCAACCTCCTTTTTTTGGAACTTAAAACAGTATTTGTCATATTGCAGAGAGATATGGTTCAAAAGCATCTTCAGCCAGTCATCTACCCAAAACGTAAGTGTACTTTGTATTGTTTTTTCCTTTTCTGTGCTGTAAAATTGTAATCTTCATGTTTCATTTTCCTAAGTGTCCTGAATAAGGCCTGAAAGATTATAGTGTTATTTAAGCTGCAATTTGTCTTTTTACACTTGACTCACTCCTTTTGGAGCGTCCCTAAACGTCTCCACCAGTAAAAGCCTTTGCTCGCAGTGCAGGTTTTCACCTAAATTCTTGACATTGCTGGGTGGAATTTCCCATGGGTCTGTGCACAACTGGTCAACTTTGGTTATGGTTTGTTGCTCTGGTTGACGAGGGTTTGCTTGGTTTCCTGCACAGCTACTCCTGTTGCTCACCGGTCAATGAGTGAACCAAAGGTTACATCTGAGATTGCTGCACTGTCCTCCCATGATATTGCTGTGCTGTATGCATGGTGGACTTGCAGGGTGCAGAGTGGATAGTATTGCATTGCATAATTCAGAACATGTGCAGTTGCAACCTTTAGGTTTTAAATGGGCATGTCAGCATTTTAACATGATCAGTCGTTGCTTAATGCGTTATGACTGCTACAGGTGCTACGTTAGTTTTTACACTTTAATTTGATTCAACATGCTATCTGTTCCTATCTAAATTTGTTTTTCTGCCATTTTCAGAGCTGATGGTGACCAAGGAAAGTAAGTGTTGCAAAGATATTTTGTGGTTTGTCTTGTCTGTGTCTTTGTTGGTTTGTAATTCTTAAAAGAAAGATAAGTTTTGATATAGGCATGTTAACTGTTCTGCTGCTTTTGAAGTTTACATTCATATATAAACTTAGCCATATAAGGAGATTTGATGACTACATAGTTTTTCTTAGTTTTTTGTTGTTGTTCATATAATGAATTCCCCCACCTTCTTTGTTATACAGCATGTTGGAAGATGACCTTAAGCTCAGCAGTAGTGAAGATAGTGATGTCGAACAGGTAACAGACAGTTGTAATGGAAAACATTTTGTCATGTTCCAACTCAGAACGATGAGTGACAGGAGATAAACATTTTTTTTTTTTTATTCAGCAGGAGTCTGCAAAGCCTGGTTCAAGAATTACGCCAAGGTAGGAATAAAATATTTGCATTTAGATGTATGAAAAAGATAAAACTATATGCAGTCTTTTATGACTTGGTCAAAACTCTGAATACGCTGTGATGTGTAGCTTTTTTTAAGAAATCATTTTAGTAATTCTGATTGACTAAATTCTTGATTTAAAAATAAATACAAATCTCTTTATCCTCTGATGGTGTCAATGCCGTCCTCCTCAACTCCATGTTGAGAAATCTTTTATCTTCCACAGTACTTCTGAGCCCTCCCAGGACACCCAGGAAGGAGCAGAGCAATCACGCGAGGACTCAAGCAGCCACAGCGGGTCTGAGAGCAGCTCTGGCTCCGACTCAGAGAGTGAAAGCAGCTCCAGCGACAGTGAGGCCAATGAGCCGCCCAGAGCCGCCTCCCCTGAGGTGGGGTTTAAAGTTAAGAGGGTTTAAACCTTTAACTACTGCTACCTATATCTGATTTTTGAGTAGCACACATTTTTGTGTTTTAATGAAATGCATCCTTATTTGAGTGGATACTGGCCTCTTTCATATAAAACTTGTTAATTGTGTAATTTTTTTTTTTTTTTCTTGAATAGATTCAGAATTTGTTTCACTACTAAATCTGCCGTTTTTGATTTTTTTGTTTAGCCTGAACCTCCAACGGCAAACAAATGGCAGCTAGACAACTGGCTTCAAAAAGTGAACAAGTTCTCCCCTGCTTCGCCAGTGGACAGCAATGCCCCCACTAAGTACAAGAAGGAGAGCAGGGAGCAAAGCACGGCCAGAGGGTATGCTGGTCAGGGCAGCTCCAAAGACTCTGGCACCTCTGCCACTGGGAGAGACTCGCGAGCAGCCCAGAAAGGGTCTGAGAGCGGCCGTGGCCGTCAGAAGTCCCCAGCACAGAGCGAGAGCACAACCCAGCGGAGAACTGTGGGTAAAAAGCAGCCCAAGAAATCGGAAAAGCCCCCGGTGGTGGAGGAGCCAAAGGGGGGACTGAAGGTTGAGAGTGAGCCCCCACCGGAAATCCCGCCTAACCGACCGAAAGCTGCCACCAAGGGCTCCCGCAAACCCAACATCAAGAAGGAACCCAAGTCCTCGCCACGGCCTGCAGCCGACAAGCGGAAGTACAAGACTCCTAGCAAGACTTCCCAGAAGTCCAAGGAGTTTGTAACGGACTCTTCATCCTCCGACTCGGAGGAAAACGAGAGCATTCCCTCTTCCTCACAGACCCCTAAGTACACGGAGAGCATCAGGACTCCTGTGTGCATCTTCTCTCCTATGGAAGAGAAGGAGCTTCTCTCTCCTCTGAGTGACCCGGATGACCGGTACCCTGTTAGACAGGAACTGATGGTCAAAATCGATTTGAACTTGCTTTCCCGAGTCCCTGGGAGACTTTACAAGGAGCTGGACCAGCCCAAGGTGGAAAGGGAGAGCACTGTCGACAGGGAAGCCAAGGACTTTCAGAAGCAGCCCAATGAGAGAGGTTCTAGCAAGAGTAAAAGGAAACCCAAGGTAAAAATTATATTTTATGAAGATCAGACAGTACCTGTATATAACTTTTTTTTTTTTTTCACTTGTACTAATTTTCTACAGATTTTCATGTAACATGTAACATTCATCAAAAGAGAATGTGTTCCGATCTTTTTGTCTTGCATTGTGCCTAGAATGAAGATGACCTTGTCAAGAGTGAAAGCAAGAAGCCTAAGCTGGAAGAGAAAAGCTCTTCTAACCACAAGACTAGTAGTAAAGAGTAAGTAATATCTGTGGTTTGATGTTCTTCAATGGAATTGCTTTCTATGTGTGTGTGGTCTGCAGATTAAACTTTGTCCCCAATATACAGAAAAGTTGAACCAATCTGTGCCTGTACAGGTCATCCAAGAGGGGCCTGGAGAAGGAAAAGGAGCCTGTGCCCTCTCCATCAGTGACGGTGGCACAGAAGACCCCTAAGGTAGACCACCAGAGCCGCAAGAGGACAGCCAGCCAGTCCTCGACCTCCATCTCCAGCAGCACCAGCAGCAATAAAGGCGGAGGGCGCAGCGGCAGCAAGAACAGCTCCTCCTCCAAGCACAGGAAGACTGAGGACAAGCACTCCACTGGTGCCAAGGAGGGCAAGGTGACCGGGGGGGGGCGTGTGCTGATGTCTGCGTCTTTTTACCTACAGGAGAGAATGAATGGCCTAACTTTAATTCTCATTCCGATTCCTCCTAATTAAAACATTCACTCATTAACCTTTAATCTTCTGTTCTACAGCTTTTTAACGTGTGGGTGTTTTATCAGCCTTAAGTTTTCAGATTTTAGGTGGAAATCCAATATTTAGGCAATCCTACGGGCCAATCCGATGAGAATAAATAGAGTTGGGGGTTGATCCTGACAGTTTGTTGCATGCTTCTGTACAGTATATGAACATGAAGGCATCAGGTGGACAAGTCATATATGCACAGAGTGTGTTGTGTTGTAACCATGCCAAACTATGGAGCGTGAGGTTGGTCTTGTCTATACAATTGATCAGTTACACTCATAGGTGTATAGGTCTGGTTACACTAATTGCGTATGATGTGAATTATATATGTTTAGGTCTAGGCCTAGATAGAATGTTACATTTTATGAATAGAATCAAAATGTAGGTCTTAAGTTCTTGGCAAGTCCTTTACTAGAGAACTGATGACTGTTCTATGGAACATTGGATTTTCAAATGATTATACTGTAGACCTGGGTTTCAGCTTCAGATTCGTACCCAGTTAGGTTTTACCCAGTTAAGTATTTTCAGAGGGAATTACAAAATAATTCCACATTGTCAAATATGTGGCTTAAAATCAGTGATCATACTAAGTTACTCGCAATACATAGATTTTCAGTTTGACTGGATGTATATTAATAATATTTATTTTTCAAATGGTGAATGTTATAAAATGTACCTAAATAAAAGTGAGTTCACAAAACTGAAGTAGTTTCTCATAAAATAAATAAATGTATATATAATTACAGAAATATTGTTTTTAAAAGCCTGGTATAGAGAGACCATAGTTTAGTATTTCAAGTCTTGAATGCCACATTCTTATATTTATATTTTTGTTAATGTATTTTTGTTGTATAAAACCTGTTGTACTGTCCTTTATTAAAGTGCATTTCTAATGCCTATTTTTAGACTTTGAAAATTCCTCTGTAGTTTTTTATACATTTTAAACTCTTGGAACTGTATTTTCTTGATTTATGGGATGTTTTATTCTAATACTTTCGCTAGTTTTAGCGTGGTGATAATTGACATTGTTTGGTTTATTTTGCATCATTGTAGTGACACATACACCCATGAAATTGCAAATGGTTCCTCCGGCCTTGCCTCTGGAGCCCAATCAGGGCCTAGGTGGTCCCCGGACCACAGCCTATATATGAGCACCATCAGTGCACCATTTTTACATTTTCAGATGTTTTACTTTTTCTGCCACTCATATATTTGCATATAGATAGGCAGTATAATAGTGATTGTAATATTGTACATATTATATCTCTATGTATATTGTATATTTAAAAATATTCAGGTCACCTTGGATAAAGGCTTCTGCTCAATAACTTTATTTAAAAAAAAAAAGATTAACAGCTGATTGACTTGTATTATAATTTCTATAATGGGTACATAGTATTTAAAAAGTCAAGGAAAAAAGCACATGATAGTTTTGATGTTTTGCATTATGGAATTAGGCAGTGTTTGCTTAAAAGTTAAGTTCTTGTTTATTTGTAACTTTCTTTTTTTTGTATGTATTTCTATTCAGGAAAAAAATCTAAAAGGTTCTGATAATCACCCTGCACCCCCTGCCCCATCATCAGAAAGTTCAAAGTCGAGAAGATCAAAACTCACATTTGAAGACCGGTAAGAAGAGAGAACATTCTGCTGAATAATTTACTGTCTCTGAAGTGACTCAAGTCAGATTCCTTTTCATACATTGCCCATGGCTCGACCAAAGATCTCTGTACAAAGCATATTTAAAGCAACAAAATCACAAGGGAGTTCAAGTAACTTGTATCCCGCAGAACTAGCAGGTAGTTTTCTCAGTGCTGTAGATGTTCTGATTATTTTTATTATCAGACCCAGTGGTCTTAAAGAATAACACTTCTGTAGTGTGATTTTGTTTAATGGTTATCTGTAGTCAAAATTAACAAAGCGTTAGAACTGTAAAGTCTACCCTGCCAATTCCATTAATAAATTGTCCATTTCCAAAAGTAATAATGAAATTTAACAATGAAAACTCCCCA